>NW_026535784.1:14797500-15997500 GCF_028551555.1 Melozone crissalis | reverse complement strand
ATATATGGGTTCTGACTAGTAGGAGCTGTAAGAATTGCTGCTGTGGGGGAGGGAGTAATTGCAGAACCTTTGCTCTATAAGGATACAGCCAGGTTCTCCCATGATGGTTCATTTCTTCCCAACCCTTCCCAAACATTTTTGGCTCTCTGATGATAGAAGTGCAACAATTGAACACTGAGGAAACTGATATTGTCACGCTTTTATAGATTTCTTTTCCCTCAAATGCTTACACAGATATATATTGGATTTTTGTTCATCAAGCATAAGCCCTGTCAAATGTATCTGCACTTTTTAAACTTTGGAAATGGCAGCTTTCTGATCAAAGAAAACATTCACTTTCTTTCCATCCTGAGGAGTAGTACTGCACTGGTTCACTTCCAAACAACACATCTCATGTCTTGCTGCTTTGCTCTTTCCTTAAGACATATAATTTACCATAGCAAGCTTTTCAATTAGGGCCTGATCCAAAACTTTAACTACTCTTGGGGGAAAAAGCCCAACAAAACCCACATTGCCTTCAGGCTCTTTTAAGCAGTTTTATGTACAGTTATTCACACAGTGGTCACACTTGCATGACAAGGCTACACTAAAGGGACAATATATACAATACAGCATTTCCTTAGGATATTAACAGTAATTTTAGACAGTAGGAAAGCTACCTTTTCTTCTCCTTTTTCTTTGTGTCAGTTCTGGCAATCCACTGTAAAATGTGACAGTGATTAGACATGGCAGCTTTTTTCTGTACCAGTCTTTTGATGCACCAAAACTTAGTCACTTAGTGTCTTTTCTCTCTCTCTCTCTTTTTTTTTTCCTTTTTTTCTTTTTTTTTTTTTTTTTTTAAGACAAAGATTCACAGCATTTTTGGGAATTAGCCACGTGATCTACATTTCTGACAACTGCAGGGTGGAATTTCTGTCCTCTTTCTTGTCTGTCTTTTCAGCTTTTGTCAGAATGTGATAACAGATAAAACCTTTCTGACCACCACACTACCGTGTTATCAGTGTGACTGGAAAATGCTAAAGAGAGACACTTTAGTTTTCCACAGAGTGTGCCAGCATCACCCTAATGTGGCTACTTGTTCAACCAGCTGGTGAGTCCAAGCACTCAAAGTGGAGTCTCTAACCGAGAAACATCCCTCACTGGCCAGCAGCGTGCCAGTGTGAATACCCAGAAGGCAATCACAGCAAGCATTGTAGGGGGAAAAGGGCAAACAATCCCTCAGATGGAAGGGGGAATGCCTGCCAAGGAGCACAGACACCAGATTTTGAACAGGTTTCAGGAGCACCAGATACAGCTGGTGCACTCAGGGTGTGCCTGAGCACAGCGCAGGGATCAGACTCATCCCAGTAACTCATCTCCAGGTCTGATCCTTCCTGAGCTGCACGCTAGCGGAAAGTTGGGTTGCTGCTGCTCTCGCCTGCCATCCGGGAGTAGATCAGCCCGACGCCGCGATCCCTGGCTGAGCCTGTGCCTCGCAGCCGCTCGTCTGCGCATGAGTCGCTGCGGGAGGCTCCGCGGCTGGAGTATTTGAGGGGCTGGGCACGGGGAAGATGCTCAGAGCCTGCGGAGGCCGTGCGCCCGGCGGAGCGGAGCGGCGGCGGGGCGCGGAGGGGGCGCGGGCTCGGGCGCTGCGGGGGCCGCGCTCGGCGGCCTGAGGGAGAGCGGGGCGGCCGTCGGGGCAGCGCCGCTTCAGCACCGCGGACAGCGCCAGGAGCACCGCGCCTCCGGCCCCGCTCCTCCGGGCTCCGGGCGCCTCGGGCCCCTGTTCCAGCTCCGATTCTCGGGTACCCCCCTTTCCCCCTATCTCCCGATCCGGTCGCTGCGTATCCCGGAGCCCCCATCCTCGGCTCCGGCCACGCTCTCCCGAGCCCCGCTTCCCCCCGCAGCCTGACTGCTGTCAGAGAGCCCCCGCCCCGCTGTCCCTGTCCTCCCCCCTCTGCCCCGTCCCGCCGGCCGGCCCCGCTCCCCTCGCCCCTCTCTCGACTCCGCTGCCCGGCGCTGCCCTTCCCGCTGCCCCCGGCGCTGCCCCGGCCCCTGCCCCGCCGCCGGCACCATGCGCGGGCGGCCGCGGTGGGCGGCAGGCGAGGCTGCGGTGCCGGCGCGGGTGCCCCCTTCCTCCTGCCCTCGCCCGCTCCAGGCGACCCGCTGAGAGATGGACTTGGCAGGCGTGCTGCTGGCGCTGCTCCTCGTGCTGGTGCTGGTCGTCTCTCTGCTCTCCAACCTCCTGGTGCTGCTATGCTTCGTCTACAGTACGGAGATCCGCAAGCAGGTCGCCGGGGTTTTCCTGGTGAACTTATCTTTCTGCAACCTGCTTCTCACCGTTCTGAACATGCCTTTTACTCTGCTGGGCATCCTGAGGAACCAGCAACCCCTCGGGGGCTGCGTCTGCAAGGCGGTGGGTTTCCTGGAAACTTTCCTGACTTCCAACACAATGCTGAGCATGGCAGCGCTCAGCATCGACAAATGGATTGCCGTGGTGTTCCCCCTGAGCTACACCAGCAAGATGCGGTATAAGGACGCTGTGATACTGATGGGCTACTCGTGGCTCCACTCCCTCACGTTCCCCTTGGTATCCTTGTTTTACTCGTGGGTAGATTACAACAGCGTTTACGCCTCTTGCACCTTACACCTGAAGGAAGAGACGGAGAGGAGAAGGTTTACAGTGTTCACCATTGTCTTTCACTCCACTAGTTTCATGCTGTCTCTGGTGATCTTGTGTTTCACCTATTTAAAGGTGTTGAAAGTTGCCCGGTTCCACTGCAAGCGGATAGACATTATTACCATGCAGACTCTGGTTTTGCTGGTGGATATCCACCCCAGGTAATGGTGCGCGCTCGGACCCACAGCCCCCGGTCACCCGCGGTAGTTACCCCAGGCAGAAAGAAGCGATATCCCGCCTCCCCAGCACCCTTTCCTGCCTGCCCCGAGCTCTCCTGCCTCTGGTTTCAGACGCTGCTGACAGTGCCAGGAACGGTGACTTGTGCATTTGTAGCCTTCTCTGTTTGAACGCTAACCGGGCTCTCCGGGTTGTGCCACTTGCCTGAGCTCCCTTCAAGCGGGAGGCACTGCTTTGCTGAGTGCGATCGTCCCGAGGCTCGGCAGGGCTGGGGCTATGCTCCCTTCCTCCGGGCTGCCCTCCTCCCCTCGGGGCTGCCCTCCTCCCCTCGGGGCTGCCCTCCTCCCCTCGGGCTGCCCTCCTCTCCTCCAGGCTGCCCTCCTCTCCTCCAGGCTGCCCTCCTCTCCTCGGGCTGCCCTCCTCTCCTCCAGGCTGCCCTCCTCCCCTCGGGGCTGCCCTCCTCTCCTCGGGCTGCCCTCCTCTCCTCCAGGCTGCCCTCCTCTCCTCGGGCTGCCCTCCTCTCCTCGGGCTGCCCTCCTCTCCTCCAGGCTGCCCTCCTCCCCTCGGGGCTGCCCTCCTCTCCTCGGGCTGCCCTCCTCTCCTCGGGCTGCCCTCCTCCCCTCGGGGCTGCCCTCCTCCCCTCCAGGCTGCCCTCCTCTCCTCCAGGCTGCCCTCCTCTCCTTGGGCTGCCCTCCTCTCCCTTCCCTTCCCGGGTGCTTTCGGGCGTGGAGTTCTTCCCCTCTTCCTTGGACTCAGTTTTCACCTCCTCCCTTCTTGCCTTAACACCCTTACTGCTCTTTTCCCTCCGTAGTGTGAAGCAGCGTTGTCTGAACGAGCAGAAAAGGAGGAGGCAGCGGGCTACCAAGAAAATCAGTATTTTTATAGGGTCGTTCGTGATCTGTTTTGGTCCTTACATTATCACCAGGTTAGTATCCCCTGTAGGGGTGGGGGACTTTGCGGGATCAGGATGTCCTGTGATGCCCAGGTGCCCGGGGGTCCTATAGCTGATTTTGGGGGGCCAGAATGAAACGGACCCCCGGGACTGGTCTTGAGGACCAAAGGACACAAACACAAACACGTTGCTCCTGTCCGCACACCCAGTCCCAGGGGACAGCCCCGGCAGGACCTGGCTCTCCTTCCCTCATCACAGCCAGGTCTGGGCACCTCTGCCAAAACCAAGGGGCTTTTAGGACAAGTACCGGGAAATAATTACGTGCCAGGGGGAGATAAAAGCAGTTTCAAAGACTTGACACCCTTCCTTATTAGCACAACCCTCACAATAGAGAGGAAAACAGACAGACTTTTCTGATTAGTTTAGGGTTTTTGTTTTTTTGGTTTTTTTTTTTTTTTTAGGCATAAGGCCAAGCTTGCTGCTGTTGGAAGCTGAGTTGATATAATTTAAATTTGTCCACCCTGATAATTTGTCAGATAAGGTTTCAGTCTGGAAACATTAATGCCTGTAAATATATTGCTAATGGTGCAGCACAGACTTGCGATGAGGTGTAAAAGTTATCTCCCAGGAAAAGTAATCATTAGACTCCTTAAATGCATAGGAAACACCATGTTCCTCAACTGGGCAGAATTATAAGTATCCATTCTGGTGGTTTGCACCTTTTGAAGTGTCCATGCATCATTGTCCTTATCTACTTGTGTAGTCTTCATACAATAGATGATTATTATTATTTTTAAACCTTGTGTAAACCAGTGAGCTGGAAGTCAGTGTAACTACATTGAGTTGCAGCATGCCAGATTTAACCTTTCATCTCTAAACTGCAATGGGCCACATCTTTCACAAGTGATTTTTAAATATATTTCCCACTTTCACAGTGTGTTCCAGACAATTTTGAAGAGTGCTGACTTGTGTTGAAGGAGGTGCACTAGTGTGCAAAACCCTCTGGTGAGGGCTTCTTCAAGGTTGCTACCAAGCTGCCAGTGTCTGCAGCCACAGCAGCTCACGGAAACTGGCCAGCTTCAGTGCTCTGATCTTACAGTCACAGACATACAGGCCATTTATGGTCAGAGCCACTGCCCTTTTCTGAGAGGAGTAGGGGGCAGGTTATGGCCAGTGCACTAAACAGACAATATTTTTAACATTTTTAAAGTGACATTTATTTCAGTTCCCATTTACGTGTTGAAAGGGATTCCTTCCTGATTGCCTGGACAACTACATCTTTTTTCTGCAGTTGAAAGGATTATTACAAATATTAACATTACATCACATAGTTAAAAGGTCAGTTCATCGTTGTTCAGTACATTTTGAGTCATGTTCTATTCACTTTTACCATAATCAGGATGTAATTATGTTGAGCAAAGTGGATTTTGCCATCTTCTTTCCATCTGACCATTACGAAGCTCAGCAAATTCCAAACGTGGCCACGTTTTTCAGGGTGGAGGTATTTCTCATAAACTTCTACAATAAAAGTTACTTCCTTCTTGCATTTGGCAAATGTGAGATGGTGTGTGACAAACTGGTACCCAGTGAATCACTACAGAGAAGGCTGAGGGCTGGTTTATGGAAATGTGAGTCAAAGTCCAGCTTCTGTTTGTCACAGGGACTGAGCTGGTTCAGTGACAGCAGAATGGGAAGGTTTGGGGGAAGACATCCTAAAAGGCTGCTTGTCTCAAAGACAAGAGAGTGCCAAGACAGCACTTCATGAAAGGTGGTGAAGGAGGTGAGATTGGAGGACTTGCTGCCATGCCTGATTCTCTGTCCTTCCCTCATTCTGTTTTTTAGGGAGGTGGCACTGAAGCATTCTCTGGGGAGGCAATGCAAAAGCCATCCTCCCTGTCATCTTGCTCTTGGCCTGGTGACTCATGTTGCATTGTGAGCTCAGTATTTGCTCCTCACTTCAGAAATTTGAATGAGATTAGGCTCATTAGCAATATAGTCGTCTGTTCACGAAGAGGCGACAGATGAATTTAATCTCTTCTGTAACAGCACTGAAAACATGGAAATCGTACTAAGATGCATTCAGATGGATATTTCTGACTTGTTTTGGCCAGACCCTTTATCTTATTAAAATCTGCGTAATTTTTCTTCTGTTGGCTTCAGTGCAATTAAGTTAGGATCCATAATGCATTAATGGGAACACAGCAATACATCTATGTTCAAGACTAAAAGATATCTTACCCCTCTTATTTAGTATCTTTATAAAAACATCAGTTGTGTAAATATCAATTATATATTTCTTGTATTAGGATGATATGCAGGATGGGATAAACCTAAGCAATCATGTAGCAAGTGTCATTTATTGTACATTTTTTCTCATATTTTGTATCTTCCTCTTCTACTTATTTTGAATTCACTGGAAATTTTTTTCTGAGCAACTTCAAACAGAAGTAATTTGTTTTTTTTAAATGCACTTGCCATGAAAATGATTTTACTTTTAGTCATATAAATAAGGAATTTTCCTGTCATTTGTAGCAATGTTCAGTCCAAATGATGGTAAGTCAGCTTTTCTATGAGGAGGGACTGGAACAGCTTCAAAAGTCAACACCCTGAAAGTCAGGAGCTCTGCATTTTGGAAAGAGGACAGAAGGTTCTTCAAGCCTTGAGAAAGCTTCTCATCTTACATCTTCAAACAGTGATGACTTAGAGTACAGAAAAGGGCTATTTTATCTCCCAGGACATTTTCTTTTCTTCTGGGATGAATAGAGCAAAGCAGAATACTCCTGCTCCTGCAAAAGGTTTTACAAAAGACATACACAAAATAAAAGTCCCTCACCCTGTTCTTTCCCCCTTCCTGGAGGATTTGCAGATGAGTTGGGTGACACATTTGCTGGAATAATCTGAAGGATTGCCCTCTCTTCTGTGGAAAAATTGTTTAACTTAGTTGTGGTTTCTGCCCCCATGATAAATGCCTCCCTCTCAGCTGAGGTGCTGAGGCCACTAATCATCCGTGAAGCACAGACCAGGAGACACAGGCCTGGATGGAGCTGACTGGTCATATAATGATGATAAAAGCGTTGTCTCCTTGTTTTCTTTGGCCAATCTAGAAGTCAGACAAATGCACACAAAAACTTCCATGGCTAAGCCATTGTGGGTGTGCTGCTCAGCATACTGTGGGATTGAAGGTGCCAGCCAGACCTCCCTGGGATACTGCCAGGTTGTTTTTCATACTGCAATGGGCTGACATGAATCCACTTTGCATCTGTGTTAATTCACCTCAGTGGGGTAATGAAAGTGCTCTGGTCTGGTCTGAGGGGATGGATTCAGTGACCTAGACCACATTTCTGGTGTCATTTGAGACGCTGCATGGCATCCAAGTCCTTTACCTAGGCTGGCAGACATGCCACAGGACCTTCCAGGAGCAGCAGCCTGATGCCAGTGTTAGTGACACTTGAGACATGTCCAAATGTCTCAAGTGTCACTAGACAGCTCTGCTCAGGAAACTCGGGTCACTGAGTCTGGGTGCCCCGAGTCACATGTGCCTATCTCACACTTGCTGTGGGAGAGAGGCAGTCAATTATGGCACCACAGTTTTGACCACTTACCAGCACAGCTCAGTAAATTCAGAAAGTGAGCAGTAAACTGCAGAACTCTCTTATCTCCTCTGCACAGAAGCATTACCACTGAAAACAGTTTTTCCCTCTTTCCATAGTAGGAATTGATTTTGTCTCCCAGTGGCCTTGCTGGGAAAGTTCTCTTTGCCCCTATTGAATGTGAGATGTACAAGACACTTCTCCTGCAGGGACTGTGTACTGGAAGAAAATAAATGGTACTTGAATGTTTCATGAAGCATGAGTTGAGCACTGGGCTCAGTGTGAATATAACACTCAAGTGTTTCCATTTCTCTTTAATGTTTAACAGGTTGATAGAGCTCATTCCTTTTGTTACCATAAATTACTACTGGGGAATTATAAGCAAGTGCCTCACCTACAGTAAGGCTGCATCAGATCCGTTTGTTTACTCACTTTTACGTCAACAGTACAAAAAAGTTCTGATCAACATCGTCAACAGGATACTGAAGAGGGACCTGTATCCCTCATCAGGGTACAACAGTTCTCTCGACACTGAAAATGATTACTGCTTGCACAGAACAAACTGACAACAGGAAAGCACTGCCCTTCCAGGGAGACGGGTGTTTGCTGCTGCTGGAAAACTGCCTTTCTCCTCTCCTGCTGACAGTGTGACAGTGTCTCCAGGGTGTGAAGGCTGCATTAATGTGACAAATTGCATCATGGACTTTCATAAAAAGGCTCTTCCCTGGTCTGCAGCCAAGCACAATTCATGGCAAAGCCTTGTCCTCAGTGAACAGAATTGGCTTGAGGGGTTTTGAGAGAGCCTTTCGAGGCTTTCAAGGAGCTTAGACAGCTCTTAATGTTTCATGTGTGAAGACTTGGTATGTCTTGGAGGGTTCCATATCAAACATGACATTCCAGTGTCTTCTGGGAGCACAGGAATCCCCACATTGGAAGGACTGGTTCAGAGTCCTCCTCTGAGAGCACAGG
Source organism: Melozone crissalis (assembly GCF_028551555.1). Lineage (NCBI taxonomy): Eukaryota > Metazoa > Chordata > Aves > Passeriformes > Passerellidae > Melozone > Melozone crissalis. The sequence continues at coordinate 15,989,213 of NW_026535784.1, read as the reverse complement.
AATCCCCACGCTGGAAGGACAGGTTCAGAGTCCTCCGTGCTGCAAGTGCAGCCCAGGATGTGCTGTTGGTTTCGAATATCAAAACCAGATATTTTAATTGATTGATTTATTGTATTGGTGCCTCAAGTGAGTCAGCACTTTGAATCTGAGATTGTTATTATTATTATTTATTACTAGGCATCATGATTGTAACATAGCCTTTAGGAAGTGGTACATATATATATATTTGATATGCCAGTATTCTATCAAGCATAACCAAAGTCCACATATCTGAGTTACTAATATTTAGCACTTCAGTGGTATGTGATTACAATAATTGCAGCAACAGTAACAAAGACATGTATGGAATTTAGTTAAATAGCACTGTAGTTCCACCACTGAGCTAGTAGTCCTATTCAAGCAAGCTTTTTATTCAGAAAAAAAAAATCAGTAGAAGTGACAGATACCATTGTGTTTAAGATATATTACTTCAGAAGCTATCTGTTTTCAAAGGAAAAACTAAAATATATTAATTCTTTTTAAAGGCTATATAATGTGTAAAATATTTCATGCATTGGCTATATATGGTGGATTGTCATAATACTGTACAATCTTTTCTTTAATAATGATCAATTAATCTGGTGATTTTAACTGAAAACAAGAGATGTCAGAAATATTATAAAAGACCTGCTGCCAAATGCCCAGAAACATAAAGCTGCTTTGCTTTCATATGTATTTTTCTCTTTCATTTCTTTTTAAATTTAAAAGGTTTTGGAAAAATGTGGGAATTATTTTTGAACAATATTCTTTTGATTATGTAAACATTTATTAAAATTTAAGAATTCTATGGCATTCAATAAACTACTATTTTATAATTGAGTACATAAAGGAAAAAGTAAAGCAATTCTAAAGTATATTTTAAGAAAAATAGAAAGAAAGACGACAGTAAAGTACTCTTATTTTTTATGTAACAATGCACTTGACCCTATAAAGCATTGAGAAGGCTATTTCTGGTCAAACTAAGCATATAGGCATGTGATTAGGCACAATTATAATTTTCTTTGAAGCTAACAGTTCTATTTCTATGCTGAGAATTAAGTACACACTCAACTGTTTTTCAAAATCAGGGTTGAGCTGTCAGCACATTGAGAGGGTTTTTCCCACCATCCACAGTGAGGAAGGAGAGTGTCTTGTTCAATCCCACTGAAGTCAAGGAAAGATGATGTTGCCTAACAAATACAATGTTCTCTTACCTCCTGCTTTTAATCTCTGGGGCCTTTACGATGCTCTTTTTTTTCTTTCCCCCACGCAAGTACCTTAGGCCTCTGTGCTTTGCATCTATAGTTCTGCCTGTGTTTAAATTGAATGTACTATAATGGTTTTGTCTTCTTAGTAAAGTATTTGTACTCTCTTCAATTTTGTGTAAATACAGTATTTCAGAAAAAAAAAGTTGCCAGTGGAATCTTTTTAGTTTAAAATGTCTTCCTGTCTCCCCATGCCTCCCCCTCTTCCATGCTGCTAGAAAAACCTGATGTTTCAGTCTCTCATTTCAGCTGCAACATAAGGACCTGATAACTCTGTGGGGAGTGGGAGTGATGCTAAATTTTCAGTAATTTTTTAGTCAGTTTTGTGCCAAAAAGTTTTAATAGCCTACAGTAGCTGTCCATGAATAAACATGAGCATGATACCTACAGTTGTTAGCTTACCCTTGGCTTCCTAAACAAAATGGTCCTCACTTTGGGAAAAGAATATGTTACATACAGTTAAGACATACAAATGAAATAAAGCATTATTATTAGAGAAAATGGTAAAGGAGAAAAAAATCATAAACTTTAAAGCTATTAGAGTAATAAACTTCTAAAGCTAATAAGCTAAAAGCCACATTTTAAAGGTACAATACAGAACCTAGTTAAAATGCTACCTCTGCTATTAGGTTAATTAATGATGCTTACATATGCCAGTTGAAGGTGTACACTTTACAATACTTCTCTATTTAACTAAACATTGAGTATTTCTGGAGATGCTCAGGTCTACGTGGGGAAAAAAATATTTGAGCCTGCACTAGGTGTTACAGAACATCTTTTAGATTTAATTTCCACATGGAATTAGGCAGCCAAGATCTGCAGTGCTGCAGACCAGAAACTGAGCAAGGGCAAGGAGACCTCAGTCCTGATTTGCAATGAAGTTCAACAGCTTTGTTTAGCACTACCAAAAGGCATCTCCCCCTGCTCAGTATACAGGTAAATTTGTCCTTTCTCTCTTCTTCTCACCACCCACTCCCACCAGAAAAGATCTTGCTCTACTTTTCTAATAAAGCTGGAAACATTCAGTGAGAGGTCTCACTTTCATTCCCTTGGCTTCCTGACACAAGCAGAACTCATCAGGTTTGTGCTCCATTCTCCATGCTGTAGGTTATTCAGGGGCAGGAGGAGCTGGGGGAAGCCACACTCTGCCCCCATTGTGGTTCTGGAATGCCACAAAAGGTATCCAAGGATTTAGTGCTACATATATTGACATGATGGGAACATTCAGCAGAGGTTGTAGATTCCCTCTTACTGACACACTGACATTTTAGGTAAAACACAGTCCTGACAGCAGGGTTTTGTTTGGATCAGATTTCCAACAAAGCTGAAGTGTGATATCCAAAATGACCTCTTGCCATTGACACACTCTTGCCAACTCAAAGGTGGTGCTCTAGGAAACTTCATCTGGATTTCCTGCCCAAGGGCCTGGGGCACCCTTGCTAAGAGACAAGAGATTGGCAAATACTGAGCAGGTGTGTTAGGGAGGTGGAAATGCCACAGAGGTGAGCAGGAACTGCCTGAAACTGTGATTTCCATAGCAGGAGGTATCTCACCTACCTGTGGCTGAGGAGAAAGGATGGCAAGCTCTTAAAAGAGTGTACAAGAAAATTTCTCAAAGCAGTAGGGCCCCCAGAAATTTCCTGGGCTGTGGGTTTTCAGTTCCTGGCTGCAATTCAAATTCACAAAGTCCTCTCCTCTTCTCCAAACCTGTATTTTGTCTGCAAAGACTGGAGCTGAGAACTGAACCTCCCCTGAATGACATCCTCCACCTAATGGCAGGCAGGGTATAAACTCTGCAGCACAACAAACCTTTACTTAGTTCATGCAAATGAGGAGACACTAAACTTTAATTTTTAACACATGCTCACCAAAATATTTCCAAGCCTGCTGATTTGGATACTCTCAGGCAAGATCCAGGATGGCATTTTGAATCTGCCTTTTCAGAGAAGGAAATGGAGTCTGTGTGCCTCATTTTAATAGGTGAGTGTGCTGATATTCATTTATGAAAAAGAGGGTCACCTCTTCAAAAAGAAAATAAAGCTTTTTTTTTTTTTCCACATAAGCTCTGAGACTGACAGACTGAGTTTCAGAGGCAATAAAGTCAAAGTATTGCTTAGACTACAGATTCCCAAAAGGTTTAGGTATGAGCTGGCTCCCAGTCTGCTAAATACTGACAGAATGGATGTGCTTCACTACAAAAGTAGTTTTCTTGGATGAGAACTTTAGTGTCTCTGAGCTTAGATGGCAGCTGAGCATTGAGGACCTTGAATTCTGTGAATTTTCTCTCCACAAATTCCTTAGCCTCACTGAAGAGCAGACATGTAACTCATCTGGGAAAATCAGCATCTAATAAACTTCTGCAAATAATCTGTGAAGCTCAGTGATTACTGAATACATATTTACATTGTCTTAATGTGAGTAATGCTGCTATTGAACTTATTGAACTTAAATTTCAGAGCTAATTGCAATGTTAGGCTTGTTACATGGTTAAATCTGTTTACAGCTGGAGTCCATGAGCTCAAAAGTAATTTCCAACTTAAATGGCTCCATGATTTTAAGTGACAATCCAAGTTTCTTAGTGCAAGGACTTGGATATGACCAAAGACTATGGATGGATATGATCAGAGATCATGCTCTTTTACAACTGCAGGTTAAAATCTGAGCTCTTTGATAAATTTAGCAGCATTGAGCCTTACTGAAAAAAAAAAAAAAAACCAACAAAACTATAACAAGATATTCAAGCCCGTCTATGTGAAATGCTTAAAAAAAAAAAAAAATCAAACACAAACTGAAGAGAACTATCTAGTGTGAGTGGGAAAGTTTTATTACATCATTTAGAGGGCATATTTTCAGTTGTATTTGAGGTGCTTTTCCCCCCAAATAATTACCTGCCCTTGTGCAGATGGAATGAACAAGCAACTGTGTGTCTGTCTGAAAAGCACATAGCTTATTTCAGTATTGTGAAGAGCAAATGGCTTGTTCAGTCTGGTTCAGGAAGACACCTGGTTTGTGGGAAGTGTTAATTACACAAGTAAATCAGAGATTCTGGTTTTTATTTTTGGAAAGTAGTCCAATTAATATTTAATGGCTCAGCTGGAGACACAGCAGAGATGACCTTAAGAAAGGTTGTAAATATATGAATATCTTGCAGTAGCAGAAGCCTGGGGGAGCAAAATGTCACCTGGCACAGTATATGCAGCCAGCTCCTTCTCTGAGTTGGAGCTGCTTTTCCCTGTGGCTTATGAATGGGAAACAGGCCAAATGACTGGTCCCATTTCTGCATATCACCGATTCTTCTCCCTTTAATGTCAGATTTTCCTTGCCAGGACAGAGGATGCGTGATGCAAACTTGGTGCTTCTGCTCTTTTCTGTAAGTGAGCAATGCATGAACTACGAGCTGCTCCCAGCCAGGCTTCTCATACATTCTCTATGCAAATGAAACATATTGCAAAGCAGGTATGTTGGATGTCATAGGGTCCATATGGTTTTAAAGGTAGTTTTGAGTGTTGAGAACTACAAACCATTCCAGTCCACTGACATCACTTTTTAACTAGATGCCTTTAGCCGTAAGTGAAGCACCTTAATTTCAGGGTCCAATCCATTATCACAAGACTGCAAATTGTTGAGCAGTCCACTGCTGACAATAGAGATGCCAAAAAAAAACCCAAAAACATTTCCTTTGGGATAGAATCTAAGTTTTGTAGTGCATGTTTCATCCATTTCACAGCATCTTTCTGTGTCACACACAGGTTTATATCCAGCAAATTTGGAGCAAACTATCCAATACATCTTTAAGATTCCAAATTTCCTTTCCTTTACCAAATGGATTGAAATCTTCAAACACTTTCCAAGAAAGCTTCTCATGCCTAACACTACAGTGCTTCTACTTAACCCACTTTCCCAATTTGATTTTTTTTCCAGCCAAGGCGTAGCACTCAAATTGTGCTTCAATGAAGCCTGACCAAAAGTGGCAGACTCATTACCACCTTCTTTTCACTCTTATAATTCCTGTCATTACATATCCAACCTCTCTCTTCTCTTTGCTTGCAGCTGCCAGCCCTGATGCACATTTTCAGAATGTTCTCTGAAATCCATTTAACTGCTCAGTGCCCTTGCTCCATGGCATGGAACTGGAGATTTGGTTTGTGTGGTTTGTGTGTGTGCATCCACGGAAATATTTAAACATGTTTTAGGTATTATGTTTCATATTTGTCTTTTATCATGGGAAAACAAAATGTTGATTGGTGACATGTGGCCTTTGTGTTACAAAAGGCTGCTGATCACTCCTTGCAGTTCTTAGCTCAGACTGGTTTTCAGCCTGAAATCTGGCTTTTCAGCTAATCAGGCCCTTATTGTTATCATTGTTAATGAAACCTGCTTTAGGCATTTAAAGTATCTTTTGGGCTTCTCACCCAGAAGTCTGAATACTTCATTATCCTTTTATTCTTAATACCTTGCTGGAAGCCAGATAAGTATTAGAACTGCTAATCTCAGGACACCTGAGGCACAGACAGATGAAAGACCACACAGCCTGGAAAGGATCAAATTGCATGAAATGTGGTTTAGAAGATACCTAGGAATGAAAGACAAATAAGGTCATCCTGAATCTGTCTGTTGATCTTTTGGTGAAAGTTTCTTTAAAAAGTGCTTGTCATAATGGTAAGCATACCTCAGAGTTGACAGTGGAGGTGAATTTTTGGGAGAAAGATATTTAGGATACAATAATAAGATGTTCCTCCTCCCCTCATCCTGAGGAGCTTACTGTGCCAGCACCATGCAAAGAGGGGAGTGGCAGACACCCCTCACTCATAAAACACAGCTGCATGTTGAAGTTACAGCTCCCTTTTGAGCTTTTCTGGATGGAGTTTCAGTGTTCTTCTCTGGGTGTGACAGCTCAGGCTGGGATCTCTCTTCTTGGAGAACACCACTTTGGCCAGGCTGGAGTTCTGGTTGAAATTTGAGCTGCTGTGTATGAGAGAGAGCAGACTCCATGTAGAGGATGGTGAAGTTCAGTGGGAAGGGCATTTATCACAAAGGAGGGAGGATGCCTCTGCCTCTCTTCTGAGGGCTGCTTATATCCCATCTGTGTATGACATCACACTCATTTTTTTAGTGGGCAGAAAATAAGTTTCCTGAATCAGAAAATAAGTTCAGGGAAAGGTCCTGACTCTACAGACTTCCAGTGGAGGTAAACCAAGATTTTTCTTGAAGGTTTTCATCAGTAGACTCCAAGTCTAAATTTGCAGAAATCTTTTGAGAAGGTCATGCAAGATCACCTCAGTTATAAAGTTTGCTCACTGGATGAATCACATTAAAGAAAAAAAAAAGTTTGATTCTTGTATACCCTAGTGAACCACCTTAACAGCACTGAATGGAAATGTAATCTAAGGTGTACATTTTTCGAAAAGTGACAAAAAAGATGTCAAGCAGACTGAAAACACAGATGGTGTGGCCATGGAGGAGCCTGCAGTGCAGTGCTCTGACAGCCTCTTACACCCCTGAGCCCTTTTCTCCCTGAGCCTCCTCAGGCTGCTGTGCACACTCCTGCTTTCCCCTCTCTGCTGAGTACCTTGTAAGCTCCTTTCTTCCAGACCCAGAGGAACACAGGGACAGTGGTTCTGAAAAGCGATTAAAACCCAGGGTAGGTTCCTTCCTTCTTAAAACCCTTGTTTATTCTTCTTATTCATAAATTACCTCCTACTCCATTATTCTAATCTCTGGCCTTAGAGCTGAGCAGAGACATGAACAGCATTTGCTCTTTGCGTCTCTGCCAGCCTGTCTTCCCTTATCCACTGCTGGAAGCTCAGTCAATTCCCATGCTTCCTCCACCTTCATCAGCTTGTAAAGTTTCTTCCTGCCCTCTGGTTTCTCATGTCAGCTGAAAGGCAGGCTATTGAGACCCTTCTTTCCTTGATGCATCATTCCCTTGGGCTATTGTGATGGTACTCCCACTTTTTTTTTTTTTTTTTCCCTGTGGTTTTGGTTTTCTTTGGGGTTTTTTTGTTGTCTGTAATCAGTTTTCCACTGACAGCCCTTTCAGTTTTTAATTTTGGACAGCTGAGCAGGATTGCAAAATGCATATTAAATAAACTTGGAAGAAAGCTGTGGCCTTCATTTTTTTGTGCTCAAGAAAGCAAGCTGATAAAGGAATAAAGCCAAGAATCTTACTGAATCTACTTTGTCCTTTGGGATTACAGCCTACCAATTTCTGCAGTCAGTGGTACATAGAGTAATAATATGACTACTGTCACATTCTCACTTTCAGATAAAATTACCAGATATCCATTTATGGCTGAATCAAGGTATTCAGCATGAATTCCTCATAAAAATAAAATTCTTATTGTTAGAGCTTCCATAAATCTTCCCACCTACTGTCCTAATAAGCATAATGAAGGGAAGATTGGATGGGAATGCAACCTACCCCATGTGGATGCATAGTGGGTTTCTCCAGGCTCTTTCTGCAATGGCTGAATGTCTGTAATTGCCCTGGCACTTCAGAGCCTCTCTGTCCAAATCTGAACCTCTCAGGTTCAGCCCTTGAGTGTCAGCCACCTTCTGATTTTCAGTTGATTTTCATATCACGATATGAACCTGCAAAAACCCAGATAAATGGATCCCAGGACCTTCAGCTTTATAATTTCCCCCCACTGCCATGACATTGATTTGAAGAGCCCTGGGAGTGGCTGTTGTTTGGCAGCTGGAAGCAGAACAGGACCGACATAAGGTGGAAAATGTAAATAGCTTACTCTGACACCCTGGCTTCCTCACAGAAGTTGGACTTGCCTTCTGGTACCATGCAGTTTACTCCAGGGAAAAAGAAGTTGTGATTCAATCTCTGTCTAGCACAATAATCTGCAAGGAAATGGAAAAACTCAGGAATTTCTGGGGATATCTGTTCTCCAAATTTGTCCTGCTTAGCAGTGCTTTAAAGGAAGGTCCTGACTAGTAAAAATTTTGACCAGTAAAGTTAATTTTTTTCATGAGACATTAGTTCTTTTTTGTTCCCTAATGATAGTAAAAGATAACTTAGTGGTATGAATGGTTGAGGGAAGTTAGGAAAATGCAAATTCCCAGTTTTTATGGGGATCTCAGTGTCACAGTAGCTCAGTTTGTGACTAGAATGGCCGATGACAGCCTTGGAGCTGCTAAAGGTCTTGTCCTGAAGCCTTGTAGACTGAAGAAATCTCTCCCATAGAGTTCAGTTTGATTTATGGATAAAAAGGCATTTCTCACACTTGTTCAAAATTTAGCAGTTCTGGGTCAGCTCTTTAACCAGGGAAACATGATGATATCAGTAGCACTGGATTACTTTACACTGGCAGAGGTTTTATTCCAGAATGCTGGGTTTTGAGAAAAGCAGAGAGGAGTTTTTGACTAACTGATGGAGCTGATCCCAGAGTTTAGCCCATGGTATTGTTCTCACAGTTCAGCCTGTGGCTAGTAATTAAGACCTTCTAGCTGATTTTTACTCTCCCTACTGCCTTGTGCTGATTCTCTTGACCCTTCATAACTGTTCTTGGCCTGCTTTACTCAAGTTATTTTTTCAGACTCCTGACTATCAAATTATTCATTATTTGGCCAAGAAAAAACTAAATTCAACAGCTCAAATTATTTCTCATGATGAATCAATGCTTAAGCCCCCATCCAATTTTTTACCTCTCTGCAAATCCTTTCCAATTTGTTCATTCCCAAAATGGGAATACTCATGCTTCTCATCTCATTAAATGCACAATAGCCTTGCTGAAGGATGGCACATAGCAGTGCTTGCAGGACTCTGTAGCTCTCTGGTGGACCCTGGGACAAGCCAGGAGCAGCCCTGGAAGTAACACAGCACCACCACCCTGCCCTCCCCACACAGATGTTTTGCAAATTCTTTGAATAAATGCAGAAAATAAAATTTTAACTAAAAACCCTTATCTTTTAATATATTCTCTGTTTATTTTTAATAGGCTGTGCCACTCTAAAGAGTTGGAACCTTGATATAAAAAAAACCAAAGACACTTAAGACACTTATTAGCATGGCACAGATATTTAGCATGGTATAGATTCTCAGTATACTGCTATGTAATTTTAAAGTGCTTAAATATATTTTTAAACATTTTATATTGACTAATTCAACACCATTTTTCTCCTGATGTTAAGTCAGACTCGTGCCTCAGAAGTGTATTTCTGAAAGTGAAGTTAAAATCCTCAGAGCTGTCATGCTAGTACCACCTGAAATGGCTACTGGTTCTTGCTATCTGAGATGAACTCCCAGTTTTCTGGGGAGTGCCAGCCTTGGAGGAATTTATTTTTTTCTTTGGAAAATGCCAAGGATCTGCTTTAAAACCATCAGGGTCTCTTAAGTATTTCCTCCATCGGGTATCTACAAACTACAGCACTCCAAATCACTTTTTCAAAATGCTTCCCAGCACCTCTGTGAATGTGAAAAGCAAGCTCCAGAGAACTTCTTTTGAATGTTTTGGCATTAATGTTCTGTGAGACAGGGAGAAGAGATGAAGTGAAATGAGTCTCAAAATAGGACTGTCAAGTTCTTTTCTGGTAGAACTTACATTAATTTTTAATACTCCATCTGTGATCAGAAGAAAAGAAAGATCTTTAGTTCTCAGCACAGATCTTTTTTGAGCACACATTTTTCCTTGTAGCTGTTATATATTCAGTTCTATGATTCACGAACATATTTGTATTATTTTTCTTGCTTTATGGGAGTCAGGCAGAGTCACCTTTGGGCCTCATCTTGAACAAAAACAGCAAAATGCATCACCAGTAACCCCTCAGCAGTAATCCTGCTTTGCTACTTTACATGTGGGAGTAATAAGAGGCAGCCTTTGAGAGGATAACAAGGTCCTTATGTCAGCCCTATCTCTTTAATGATTAAATTTAAATAATATTGTGTGCTTATAGCAGGATCTGATGATCAGTGCATGCTATTTTGCACATGTTCTGCTGGATATAGAATCATATTTATTACTGTTGTCCCTTTGTGGTCTCATTCTACCATCTGGTGCCAGGTTCCTTTCCAGTCTTTTGTATCATTGGTGCCTTTGATCATGGATGAATTTTAACTAGATATCATTTTCTCCTGTCATCAAAAGAAACTTTCTGAGCAGCTTCATTTCTTACTGATTAACTGAAACAAGCACAGAGACCACATGAAGGGTAGGCTAAAGGAAAGGCATGTAGCCAGTTGAATCTTTTGGGGATGGTAGAGCCTTCTCCAGTTTTAATTGTGTTCTTCTGCATTATGATAGGATCAGCTCAGTGAATCACCTGGATGTGGTATAAGCAACTAATTTTGTGGGTCAGTGACTTAGTTAATCTGTGACAAGTCAGAAGATAAAACCAGAATTTAATTATCACTGACAGTACTTGTATTGAATTTAAATAATTTAAATATTTTTCAAGAGCTGCATTTTTTAATGTGTATTATATTTAATCAGGAAGGAAAGATGTATCTGTGACTATAATATTAAGTGAGGGAAGTAAACCCACCCACTCATTGCTTGCTTTTGTTTCCAGCTTATGGGGAAAAACTGGGGGAAAGAAATTGGGAAGACATGTCAAAATAAAATAAAATAAAAAAAAAAATGACCAATTTTGGAGGAAATTTAATTTTTTGAGTATGGTGAAACTGGTTCACACTGAGGTTTACTGGAGCATTATTCTTTCTCCTTTAGTGAGTTGGTACAAATATGTACTTGATCAAAAATGATAAAAAATAACTGGTAGAGTCTACAGGGAATTTTGAAGTATTTGAGAAATGCAGGCAGTTGCAGTCCATGATCCATTCTAGGTTAAAATTTTAGGGTATAATGTGTAGGAAAACAGGAGAACTTGTTCTTGTGGTCTTGTGTTTATAGTCTCTCAATCAAATTTCCAGCACTCAATGTTTATGTGTGGCAGTTTCTAAACCGAAGTTTTTTAATCCTGTGGGTCATAAGGGGAACAAATTGAAAGTTGAGATACAAGGTACCACTGAGAAAACTCTCAGTGAGAAAGTTAAAAGCTCCCCAAGTGTAATGTAGATGGTGCCAGAAGGCACAGAGAGACATCCCAAAATATCTGCTTAAGTGCAAAGCTCAGAATAGCCTGTGTATCTTTAGAAGAAATTAGCCATCTCTCTTATCCAGATGCATGTTAATTTGAATTAGAAATCTTTGTTTGGAGAACAAATTTGTTTTCCTTTTTTAACTTAGCATCTAGAAGCTGAAAGAGAAGCCCTTGTGGGCCTTTTCCAGTTCTCTGCTGTTACATGAAGCTCAATCCATTTATAGGGAGATAAGGTCTTGCAAAGACAGGTAGAACAGGATTGGATTTTTTGAAATATTGCTATTGCTTTGCAGGAAGTTGCTGATTTAGTCCCTGTCTGTCCTGAGACCAGTTCCTCTTCTCTGCCCTGTTTTTCAGAAACTGAAACAGGGAGGAAAAAAACCAAAAATAAACAAAACCCATAGAATGCAATTGGTTGCCTCTCTGCAATTAAAATATCTCCTGGATTAGTTTAAACCGATGTAAAGTCCTGAAACCACAGCTGCTGACTTTGTGCTGGAGCAGATGTGATATGCTGCCAAACACTTTCTGCCAGCTTCACTAGCACCTAGTCAGGGAGAGAATAACAAGCCATGAAGTAGCATTTTCATCTGGTCTCTGTCTGTTTGTCCTTCTGAAAAGTTATCTAGACAACACTGCTTCTGTTTAATGTTCAAACTCCTCTCAGCAGAGTCAAAATAAAAAAGAACCAGGTAATGAAACCCTGTCTAAATCTAAGATATTCCTCTGCTAAATTTCTCTTACAATAGTAAGAATCATGAGAATGCAACCAAGTTAAATGTACTGTATTTAATCCCACTTTGAGTACCTGCCAAGGACATAAATCACTTTTGGTATTTAGTCCAGTCTGAGGATTTCTGGATTGCTGCTGTACTGTGGACTGTAGGCTAAAAGAAAGGTCAGATCAGGAAAACACAGTCAGCAATGGCAGCTAGTGAAATTATCTACCTTTATTGATTGCAGTGATTCAAATGCAAATGATGGAAGCCAGGTGATCTGCTTAACAGTCTGGGAGTCACTGGTTCATTTTTAAGATTCTTTTAGAATTGGGGTGAAAACTGTATATTTAACCCTAAACCAGAACTTGTTTTCAACTTCCTAAGATTTGAAGATTTACTAAACACAGCAATGAAAATAGAGAGGTTAAGAAATCCCTCTATTCCCAACCATCTCTGTCCTAGGTGCTTTTAATGCTTTTAGGTTTGGTCATGCAGCTGTGAAATTCCTGCAAGTCCCATCTGATATAGTTAGTGTAAGCACACAACAAAAATATGAGAAGGGCAAGTGATATGCACAAACTGCTTACAATGGGCTGAAAAAACCCCACACAAGTTAGAAATGCTGGGAGGCTGGAAATATTGTATAAGTGGTAAGAGCAGTACCTGAACTACTGCTCCCCTCAGAAAGGTGTAGGTCTACAGGGGAACCCAGAGGTGACAAACCTTCACAGAAAGACACACTGTAAATCCTGGGATCAAGTCCCTTGGAAAGGAAGAAAAGAACAGGCAATCTAAGCTAAAAGTGAAATTACCCTTCCAGACCTTCTGTTTTCTGTACCTTAGGGCATGAAAGCATGAAAAGATTTATAGATGGTGGTGACAAACTGATAAATTTACCTTTGTTTTTAATTACCTGAATGTCATTCTTAGGCCCCCATCTATCCTACTTATGCTTTAAATTTTTTATCCTGGTATCAAATAGACACCCTGATTAAATGTCAATAGTCTTTGAGGAACAAAGAAGCTTGGAGCCTGCCAGCTACTGACAGCTTTATTTAGTTGATGCAGTGGAGCTTGTGAATGATGTGATGTTTGTGGTATCATCCAGGCAATGGGGACATGTGCAAGTCCATACAGAAATGAGGGTGGCAATGGGGACATGTGCAAGTCCATACAGAAATGAGGGTGGCAAGCACAGGGTCCCACAGTGGCAAGCACACTCATGACTCCAGACAAGCTGGTTTGCCACCAGCACGCACATAAGTGCACAGAGCCCAGTCCTGCTGTCCCTCTGTGGCTGCTCAGTTTGGAGGCTCACTGGTGAAAGCACAAATGCTCCCACTCTGGGTTCACAGGTGGGCTCACCCTCACAGACTCCTCAAACATCAGCACAAGCTCTCAGGTCATGTCTGCACCCTGGGCCCTTTACCCAGCCACTGAACACACCTCGAGTCCTTTCAGATAAGTCCTTTCCTACTTGCCTGCTAATCCAGACTGACGTTTGCTAGCAACATACACATGGACACAGGATTGTATTCACTTGGGAAATATAAACCCTCCTGGTCTCTCCAGAGGCTGACACCTAGATCTTGCAGCTTACACCTCAGTTTCTCAGCTTGCTGGCATTTTGACTTTTCAGCTCTCATAAATAGGACAGAGAGGGAGATTGCATAGTAGGAGAAAAAAAAAAAAGTTAAGGATTGAATATGAAAATAGAGTGGATTTCAGTGATCAGGCATAGGACTCAGACAAGTATACAGCCCCACAGCCTACCTGCATGCAGCCATGCCTTTTAATCTCCTCCTCTGATTTTCCTGCTCTTGGCCTACCTCATCCACCCTTTACTCCTTCCCATCATAAGTTTTACATGGTCTGAATTCACTTCTTATATTCAATAATAATGACATTGACCACATTTTAAAACACATGGTCCCAAAGTATGTGGCATCTACATTGGCAATGGTGACTGAAGTGCAGTGGAGGTGAGAAATCACTCAAAAGGACATAGTGCCTAGGCTGGAGGGTAGCGAACAGAGAAAAAATAGGCAGGAAAACATGCCAACAAAAAAGAAGTGAAAAGCTGACAGGACTATAGATAGTACAGGATTAGTTCTGCAGCAGAGTTCACCACCACAAGCATTGGGATGTATGTGACAGGATCTCCCCTCACACTCTCAAGGGCTGCAGAAAACTGCAGTACAGACATGATCATTTCCAAGGGCTGAGGCTTGGCTTCTGTCTGTAGGTATAACCTCTTCTGCCTTTTGTTGTTCTAAAAAATTGAGCCACATCACTTTGTTTAGTTCTGAGCAGCTTCTTTTTTTCTTTTAACACAAAATGCACAGGCTGTCAAAGCCTCAGGCTTTGACACACCCTCAGCTGTTCCTGAGCACATCAGGTACAAGTGTGGCAGATTGGTACTCAGAGCAGCCAGTTGTTGGGGAATTAGGCAGAAGGTGAAGTATTCCTTCCCTTGGAGGCCACACTTCCAGTGCTTTGTTGTTTTTTGCTTTTGTTCTTGAGGGTGCAGCCATGCTGCTGTGTGATCAGGATAAAAAATAAGGCAGGTAAATAGTATTCTTGTCCTTGGAAATTTGTTCTTTAAACCCTGATAGGCTTTGGTACTGTTTAGTCAGTTTAGACAAGGCAGACTGCAGTCTCCAGATCTAGAGGGAAATCCTGAAGATAAAAAGCCAACCTGCTTTGCAGAGCCTGGAAGCAGAGGACATACTTGACTGCTGAGCTTCTCAATGCATCCCTTTCAAATGAGATGAGACATCAATTACTTTTTGAGACACACACAGCATTCTCCTGCCCTGTCAGACTCTTTAGTGGCTTCCCTATGGGGGGTTCATTTGATTACATTATCATACAGCACCATAACTCCCTACTGATCTCAAATATTGAGCAGCAGGAGCCAGCATGCTCTGCCTGCAAGGACAGATTCTCTGCTCTCCCATGTAAGCAGGTATCTGTTCTCAAAGGAACATGCACTGCCTGAAAAAGATAGGATGCTTTGGTCTGTTTTGGTCTAGATTTTAAAGGGAAAATTCCCCTTTTTCTGTGATATGAGACGTTTTCTGATGTGTAGGTAAGAAATGAGGAATTTGCATCTTAATTTAGGTACACTTCTCCACCATACCTGTTGCACAGAAATTAAAACATACAATACATATTTCTTTAATATGTATATTCTTTTAATATGTATACTGAAAAAACCCCACCAAACCAACCAAACAATAAAATTAAAAGATCAATTTACTATCAACCTAATGTAGATTTACATTAAGTCCAGTTTAAACCTTATAATGCTGTCCTGGAATCTTATCTAGTCATTTGTGAAGTTATTATTTTTTTAAGAATAGACAGAAAACACTGGAATCCCTCCAGACAACTCGATCTTATCTTAAGTAAAATGCCCAGGAGGAGCCTGCAGAGGGGGATCCTGGTGGCTATTCTGTGTGTTCCCATTCTCTGTGTGCCGGAGGGATGCAGCTCAGAGTGCTTTCACTGTCATGTTATGTTCTAAACTTGCAGTTAAGTATGTGATGAAATACCACAGTTTGAAAGTTGCTTTCAGTTGTTTGCTGCTCTGTCTCTTCCCTCTGCTCTCTCCAGACAGCTCTCTTGGCTTCAGAGAGACACACATTCATGAATGTCCCTTGTCCCTTAGGAAAAGTGTTGCACGAAGACCAAAGGGACCCGGGGGGGCGGCACAACCCTGCAGGATCCCCCCTTTGCTCAAACTGTTTATGGAATTGTAAACCAGGCTGCAGAAGGGAGACAGTCTGGAGGCAGAGGGGAGGGGGAGCTCATTCCTCCTCCCTCTCTGTCTCTCTCAAAGCCTTTTGGTTTCCAAGCTGAAATGCAGCTGAAATCTGACGCCTGGACTGCACACACTGTGAGACGTGGGCATGCCCTTTCAGTGCACTGATTTCCT
Organism: Melozone crissalis; assembly: GCF_028551555.1. Taxonomy (NCBI): domain Eukaryota; kingdom Metazoa; phylum Chordata; class Aves; order Passeriformes; family Passerellidae; genus Melozone; species Melozone crissalis. The sequence goes on along the minus strand of NW_026535784.1, from coordinate 15,973,221 downwards.
CTGCAGCTCGGAGAGCCAGAGCCGCGCTGGGGCTCGGCAGAGGAGTCACTCCATCAGGCACTGAGTGCCACATCACTGTGCTGCTGTGCAAGGGGCTCCAGCATGGTCCTGAGGCTCCTGCTCCTCCTCGCTGGGCTGCTTAGGGCCACCAAGCCAGCACCCCGCTGTGAAACCGGCCAGGAGACCCTAGGTAAGGCTAACCACCCCTAAAGTCCTCCTTCTTCTCTTCTGTCTTCTCCTGGAGATAAGTAAAGAGTTCCAGCTCCAAGGGGAGGGAGATAGGAGCTGTCACATCCCCCTAGAGATGAGGGGGATCAACTCTTTGGAAATCTGCATACTGCTGGTGGTGAAACTGGGAAGCATGGATGGGAAGGTGGGAGGTGTGTGGCTGTGCAACAGAAAAACAAGGCTGTGATGTCAAGGCTGATAAAGATTCCTCATCACTGTCTTTAGGCTGTCACAGAGGAGTCTTTCTGTCAATCTGTGCAGCTCCCAGTTGTAAGGACCCCCCTCACTCTTATGGGGAATGTAGAAGGTTCACCTCATCTCTGGCCTTGCCTTCTAGGAATGTGGTAGCCAGATTGCAAGAAGGTGACCTTTTGACCTCCTGTATGCGTTTCTGCTTAAGAAAAAAAAAAAAGCTTTTCCTTACATTTAGCTTTAGGTCATTTATTTCAAGTCCAAAGTATGAGATTTATTAGGATCTGACAGCTGTAGGGTGTGTTTTAGCTTGCTATAAGCAATATGGAATTTTTTTGAGTTGATAGGCTGGAAAAGAAGATTTACCCTTTAGAATAAAGGTTAAACATGAACGTGCTGCTAAATTAATTGAAAGTTTTGATTCAGTAACAACTTGGCTAATAAAATATATTAACAGCGTCTTTTAAAAATACATGTTTTTTATCAAGTGTGCTTAATTATGTGGGGACAGTGGAGACATGAATTTCAGTGTAGTGACAAGGTCTATTCCAGGAAAACTATTTTTAGAGACTTTAAACCTAAAATGAGTCAGAAAAATATTTATTTTATGGGATTACAGGAAGAGATAAGTTAACCTGAAACTGACCTTAGTGCTACCCAAGGAAATTCAACTATATTTCAGTGCTTAAATATAAGCCATAGACTGTCACTGGCATTGAACTGCTACACAGTGCAGTCCATGAGCCATGTACTGCATATAATTTGAGAGTGCTGTTCCCATGAACATCAAAGTGAGGTCTACCACAGCCTAAAGGGATTTTATTTTTGGATAAAGCTGCACAAAGAGAAGAGTTGTAGACTATTTACAGCCAATTACAGGAAGAGGCTATGTGGTTTGCAGCATGACCTTTCTCTGTGAGGTATGATTCTGCTCCAGTTCCAGCTGATCAGGGTCTTGCCATGGGATATTAATCCCAGCAACCACAAATGTATGGATCATTGAGGGGTGACTCTGACAGTGTTCTGTGTGTGTTGGCAGCTGTGGTGCCTTTAGGGCAGGGCTTGCAGAAAGGCAGCTGAACATGCTGCTGGAGGGATGGCTAGAGCAAGGGAAATGGAGTTGTCAATGACACCACACTGTGTGCCATGGAGGGCTGCCATCCTCTGCATCACACTGCCCACTGCAGGGCTGCTGGGTCAGACAATAAAGAGGCAGCTTGGACATTGAGAGACCTGCCAGATTTCTCCAGGGTCTTTCCTTTCTAAAGGGGGGATAAGATCATGTCAGGATACATGAAAATAAAGGGGCCTGCAGTGATGCACATGTTCACAAATGGACCTTGCAGGGGTCTCCTCTCAGCGTTCAGGTCATAGGCTGTACCTTCAGCTGTAGCAGTGGGGTTTTCTCTCCTGTTTTGGGCTCCATTGTGTAGGTCTTGCTGTACCCCAGTGGCCAGACCTGTAGTGCCCTCTAAAAGGAGACCAGCCTGAAGCTGCTCTTGCAGGAAAGAACAGCAGGAGCCAGTACAACTGTCTGACTCCCAGCAAGGCTGGAGCTGCTTTCTGCAGGCTTCCTGGTGGTATTTGTTCTGCAGTGACTCATTTTGCTTTTTTTCATTTTTATAAGCAGACAAAATGAAACATGATTTACAATACCAAGATCCTTTGAAAATGCTTTGTGCTTTTCTGTTAAGAAAAATAAGGAAATGGTTACTGTCATCCAGCTCCACAATATGACAGAGGCATCATACACTGTGTGGAGAGCTTTTTGGGCAGCAGCTGGGAGCTGTGGCACTGAGAGAGGCCAGATGCCTTCTCTGTGGCTGTGTCCTGTACTCCTGGGCAGTCAGTGAGCTCTGTCTCTCTCAGATGAGATGCTACGAGGTCCCATTGTCAGACCCTTATGAGTTTAACCGGCCTCTTGGCCTATAGTTTGGGTGAGAAAAATACAGTTTAGCATGGAAATGGCCAAACATTTTCAGAGGGAGCTAATAAAAGAGGTTCCTCTTTATCCAAGTTGGGCATCTCTGCTGCTGACGGATGTAGTCCAGTGGTAATTAGTTAAGTGAAGTGCTTTATAAATATTGACTACAAAACTAAAAACCCACAAAGGCAGATTGAAGAGATACGTCTTGATTTAGGTGACTTTCCTTGCAGCTGGGGACAACTCTACAATTGTGATGCCACCGGGGTCAGGCTGAGGCTGCAAAACAGAATCACAGAATGGCTTAGGTTGGACGGAACCTTAAAGGACATCTCGTTCCAACTCCCCTGCCTTGTACAGAGACACCTCCCACTAGATCAGATTGCTCCAGCCCCCATCCAGCCTGGCCTTGAACACTTCCAGAATGGGGCATAACAGAGAAAAATCCTTTATCCATAGTGATGCTAAAAGCAGCAAAGCTTTTCCTTTCCCGTTACTTGTATTCAGGGAGCGCTTTTCTGCGGAATTCCAGGGGTACAGGGGTGTTGCAGTGGGGTTGCGAACCCCCGGCCCTCACAGGGAGCGCGGGCTGCCCAACCCGGCTCGGCCCCGGCCCCGGGCTGGCCCCGCCGCCGCCGCCGCCGCCGCCTGTGGTGCCCCCGTGCGGCCCCTGCTCGGCCCGGCCGCACGGCTGAGGAGGCACCGTCAGAGCCAGGGGGCTGCCCGAGCCTTCTGCCGCCCTGCCCGAGCCTTCTGCCGCCCTTCTGGGCCTTCTGCTCTCCTCCTGAGCCTTTTGCCGCCCTCCCGAGCGTTCTGCCTCCCGCCTGAGCTCTGTCCCAGCGCATGAAGGGCTATTCGGGCCGGGGCACAGTCTGGCAGATGGAGCCGTGGAATTGCTACTGGAAACGACCACTGTGATCTTCGAGTTAAACCATGAACCCAGCCACCGCCGGGTTCAGCGCCAAACCAGGTCCCGAAGCAGCACATCTACACATCTTTTAAATCCTTCCAGGGATGCTGACTCAACCAGTCCCCTGGGTAGCATGCTACAAGGATTGACATTCTTCTTTCTGTGAAGAAACCTTTCCTAATATCCAACCTAAACCTGCCCTAGAGCAACCTGAGGCTGTTTCCTCTCATCCTTTTATTTGATACCTGGGAGGAGACTGACCCCAGCCTCACTACAACCCCTCTTCAGGCAGCTGTAGAGAAGGAGAAGGTCCCCCTGAGCCTCCTACTCTCCTGTCCAGAGGAGTGGGGCTGTTTAACCTGAAGCTGTGGAGGTAGGAGAGCAGCCAGAGTGATGGTTGGCACACTTGTCCGTTGCGAGTCTCCTCCTTTTCCAAGCACTTTGTTGTTTTCATCATTTTTTCTTTCTCCTGAGACAGACACTGTCCCATACTGAGGATCTCTGGCCCCCTCTAGCCAGTGGAGATGAGAGAATGGGGAGGTACAAGGAAGGGAGATGAGGAGTGAGAAATCACCAAGGCAGGGGGCAGGGGACAATTACTGTATATATTCTGGAGCCCAGAACAGATTTTGTGGCACTGGCTCTTCTTTGAGCTATAACATTGAATAAGACTGACAGAAAAAGTGTGTTCACATAGAGATGTTATACCTTTCCCCTCTTCTTTGCAGCTCCAAACTCCACAATGTGCCACAGTTTTTGCTAAATAAAAGGCAAAAAAAGGGAAAAATTGTTTCCTCCTATGACCTTCACACTGGTCCTGGTCCATGGGACCTGAGCAAATTTGTTCACCTGCTGTGGATGTTTCTCATGCTGGTTTCTTGGTGAAACCTGTGCACACACAGAGGCAGAGCCTCTCCAGCTGCTGCTGCTCCTGTGCTTGCACTGACCTGGCAGTGGGCTGGGGTCTTCTCCCCACCCCAGTGGGGTGGTCCCTCATCCTGCTGTGGCTGGCACTAACAGGTGCTGACGTGGAGCATGGCTACGGGACTGTGCTGCCACGGTGCAGGAAATCTCACTGGCCCAGGCTGCAGGAATCTCACTGGCTGGACCTTAGATGGATGTGTCCAAGTTATGTCAAAACAAAAAAATGCACAACTAGCATCTACATCATGCTCACTCACAAGATGAGAAATTCCTGCTCTTTGTGAAGCCAGTTGTCATCACTGAATCATGTGAGCTCTGCTGAATTCCTGCCAGTGGCTCTAGGATTTCTACACAATTATTATTTTAGCAACACTGGCCTTCAGCTCCTTTTAACATGGGAAATGGGGTCAGAAACAGACACATATGAGGGAAAAGTTTATATTGAAAATAAAATACACAGGTATCTCCTTATACTGCTGAAATGATTTATACATGATTTTAATGTGAAGGCAAAGTTTTCTTCAGAATACTTGTACAGACATCTTTAAAGTGCGGGGGTGTGCATACATAGTCAAAACTTGAACAAAATCCCACTGCTCTTAGTCACAGCTAGGCTTTTAGCAAGACTTAATAACACTAATGGTTGATCCCCTATAACATTTCTAGACACTACCTCTCCCTTCACACAGTCCCAGTGTTTGAGGATGCTGGCTGGCTGACAGCTGCCATGGTGCCCTTTGGGCTGCTGGTGTCTTGTGAGAGCCAACCCCTTTGGAAGCCTGGGCCAAATGCTGGATGAAAGTCATGTGTTATTGCCTGATGCAGGGCTGGGCATGGAGGTACCATCAGAAGTCACCTATCATGTTGTGAGTGTGGTGTATGAGGCTGGTGGGCCATGTCCTGGTGTCTTTGCAGGGCTTTTATGACCCAGGGTTTTTATCACTGCTGAATCCTCCCAGCTGGATGCAGCCATCACAGATCAGTGGAGTTTAGGACTTGGGGTTTACTTTGTCCACTTAAAAAATAAAGCTGAAATTTCAATCCCTTAATTTATACTCTTGTAACTCCACTGATATAATTGACACCCAATTTTTAGGGTTATAATAGGATACATTTATCTAGGAGACAATATGAGGTTAAGGCACAGATTTAAGTCAAGGTTGTTAAATCAGCTGTCAATCTTTTGTAACATAAAAGCACCACATTTGGTTAAAACTCTACTTACAGAAGAATCAGATGGGGTGTTAATTATAATAGTCCTCATACTTCTAAACTAAAGAAAAGACAGTTGATCTAGAGGGATGGATTCACTGTTTAAAGAGGATGGGATGATATTTTGGCAAATGTTTTGGAAGGTTTGTGGCAGAAAAGATAAAGCCCTCAATTTTTCAGACATGATCCTTTGTCCCATGGCATTCAACAGAACAGAGTTGAGTTTGCTTAAAGGAAAGCTTCTAACTGTGGTAGGTTGTTGGCCAAAGCATTTGGAGAGTACTACATCCTTAAACCATGGGAACTGAGCTGTAAGGAGTGCATGGTCATAAAGTAAAGCTATGGGGGCATCACAGACCCAGATTACCTCATTAATAAGTGCTTTCATCCTTCACCAGGCAACCTGGCAAAAAATTTGATCCTTTAGATGGTAGTTGTAGAGATTTCCTGACCTATTCCACCTTCTTACTCCAGCTGTTTTTTAATGCCATCATCCCCCAGATTTGAGCTTTTTTCCTCTTCCTTCATTGACCAGATCCTGAGAGATGATTTCCATATGTCTCCAGATCATCCTGGTGCACAGGAAATACTTGTTCAGCAGCAGCCCTGTCACATGTGAAGCTCACTAAGCCTTCAGCCAATTTGGCAACTGCTGGCCCACTTTGTTGTCATCATCTTTGTTGCATTTTGTTTTCTCTATGGGTAATTTTTCCCTTGCAACTTGAAAAAAGATCTCAACTGAGGCCAGAAAAAGGCATTTAGTAGGTTTTGTTTAGGGAATTATGTTTGTATTCAGGATTTTCAACTCCTGAAGGACTCCTTGGAGCAGCACTTACCAGCCAGAGACACAGCTGAGTGACACCAGAGTCACTAGAGGCACCAAGGCAGTGGTGGGGACAGACAGATAGAAATACTCTTCATCAGTTCTTTTAGGCACCACCTACAACTGCAGACATGTTTAAATTGCATCTGAACCAGAAACAAGGGAGGATTACAGGTGCCCACTAAGGCTTTGTGCCCTTGCCATGTGACAGGCCTTGGTGTGCATCTGCACAGATTTTGACCTGTGGTCTGCAGGCTGTGACCTTACATCACCCATGGAAAAGCTGCAGCACCTTCTCACTGGCTTCAGAGCAGTCCTGAGAGAGAAACAATCCTGAAAGAGCTGATTGCAGTGTCATTGCTGTGGGCACACCTTCAGTATTTCAATAAAAATGGATGTTTAACCGAATGCCAGGCAGCAGGTGGGTTAGAAAGAAGGGTGATAGGCAATGAACACTGGCTTGGATCTTCCTGCTGTGATCTTGCTCTGCAAAATAAAGGCAGAGGAGGCATTAATCTCTTTCAGGTGCTTTCAGGCTTCTTCAAGTGAGGGAGCAGGGTTAAAGGGGGGCTGCACAGAGCTCCTGGGCACTGCTTCTGTCTGTTTCAAACACATCCCTCCCCCAGGCAGTTACTGAAATTGCTGGAGGGTTAATAACATCTATTCAGTCCTCTTCTCACAAAACATTTGATGTATCCAGAAAATGGAGTTAACCACGTGGCTGCTTTTTACAAGCACTCCTCTCTCCTCTAGCTTTCCTGGAATTTCTTCTCTGTGGCTGGGAACCTTCCCCACTTCTGCCTCTGCATGTGTGCCTTGGGTGTGTGGCTGCCTTCTCTTCAGGGCTTTCTGCTCAATCATTCTCCCCCTGCCTGAGCTGCTCAGCTCTCTCGTTACTCTGCCCCTAGTCCCCTTACATCTCCACTCCTTCCACACCCTTTTCCTGATGATTCTGATCCATTTAAGTGTTATATAATGGATCTTGTCCTGCTCTTGTCTTTTTGCTGTAGCTAGGAGCTGCTCTGGGAGGTTATGCTTTGCCATGTGAGGGTGCTTTTCCAGTGCTTGTATCTTGCTACTGGTACTAAGTTTTGTCTCTTTAGTGAAAAAGGCAGAATATCACTGAAAGACTGACTTGATGAACCATGTGAAACAGCCAGGAGAGTAATAGTAATGTGATAAGGAACTGAACTGCTTTGTTTGGAAGTGGAAAGTGGAGGCTTTCACTATAAACAGACTAAAATGAATACATATGTTCTTCTAGTTTAAAAAAGATTTGTAAGAAGCCCAGAAAGCTGTGAGGGTGTATGCTGGTCTTTACAATATAAATTATCTCATCTATTTTGATCTGCACTGACCAACACACCCCCCTACCAATCTGCCTCACTGAATGACTTAGATATTTCAGATTTAAAATTTACCCTTGGGCTTAATCCAGATCATCAATTGCACAAGTCTCCTGTTGGCTTTGCTCTTGAAAAGGCAACTGGCCAGCCCATGGTACTAGAAGTAGTTGTTGAGCTCTGTTGCCTGGGTTAGGGTTAATCACAGCAGCTTGCTTCCTTTGGTGCTGAATCATCAAGGGGAAAAAATGTAAGCTTGGCAGTAAAATATGTATGTGCTACATTGTAGATTTTCAAGCTTGCCTTTGCAAATTAAAACCAGAAGCGTATTTTATAGAGAGCTCAGAAAGCTTGAAATGGCTTTTCTCCTCTTCAATAAGTTATTTTATCCATAATCTTAAATAGAAGCTGTGCTACTGAAAGGACTTTTGTAGCTCTAGTGGAATAGTTAGAGTACAAAAATAAACATAAAAAATTGAAAAGGCTGTTCTGGGTCAGGAAGAAAAAGGTCCCTCTGTACCAACCTGTCGGTGGATGGGACTTTGAGAGGAGGTGACAGTGTCTTCCTTTGAGCCCAGGGAAGCCTTTACACAAAAATTGAAAAATTTTAGATTCTTTCAAGCACAGAAGAAGCAGCAATTGAAGTCTGCCAAGTGAATTGGGAGACCTGAGAAAGTCTTTGTATATCAGCCCCTGTCATTTCTCTTATGAAAATGAGGCAGGGAGTGGCTGAACTCTTCTGGCATTGCCAGAGCTTAGAGAAAACGAGCTGTCATGGGCAGGGATGGGGATTTTCTGGTGATTTCTCTGTGCAGAGACCCAGGCCAGTGGGTGCAAGGTTGCAGGAACAGACTGTACAGCTGCAGCCTGGGAGCTGGCCTTGGAGAGCTTCCTGCTGCTGGCTCTCCAGGCAGGCAGGCTCTGGCCCAGCTACGTGTATCCACACTTATTTATGTAAGCACACATCCTGCAGAATTATCCTTGGCCCCTGCAGAGCTGCACCCTCCAAAACATATGTAAGCATTAGTGTTAGGAAACACTGGGAAAGTCCAAACACCACATCAGCACACATATTTAAGGCTGGCTATAAAGCAAGGTTTGGTATAAACCAGACCTTTTCTCTCTTGATTTATGTATACTGACTCCTGATGACCTGAAATCTCAAGCTGTTTCAGTCCTGGGTGTTTACAACAGAGCTGTGGCTGATACATGGGTCATACAGCAGCTTGCATGATGGGGAGAAGTGGCCAGAAGAAGTCACATGGATGTCTTTAATAAGGAGAGACAGAGAGAAAATGCCACAGTGTGCTGCAACAGTGTGAGGCTTAAATCTAATTTTAGCTTAGATCTAGATTTAGCTTTAGATCCATTACTACTACAGGACTACAAACAAAACTATGGGACACTGGAACCTCCAAAGTAAAAAGAAGGATGTTTAATTTCTGACTCCAGCATTTATAGATTTTCAAAAGTGACAGTGGCTTGGAGGATGGCAGTGCCACCTCTCCAATGACACTGGACAAACCATCAGTCCATCAAATTTCCCCTTCTACAGAAAAGAATGCAAAACAATAATTATTTAGAGAAAAGCACGTGAGAAAGTTCGTTACATGAATGTAAACATCAGAAGGCTTAGAAGAACTTAGAAGAACTTAGAAGAACAGGGTGACAGATCCAGGTTTAGGACCCAGCAGTAAGGAGCTGCTTTTGCTAATCAGTGAGTGAGTCTTGGTAGCTTTGGGTTTGTGAGGGGCATCCTGGATCACAGGGAGTGGAAAAGCTTTACCCACTAAGCAGGGCTGTTGCATAATTACCTCTGCTTATTACATACTGAGATGAATGATTTCAGTTGCAATGGAAAAGATTTATATGGATTTGGTGCCTCATCTAAAAAATAGATTTATCTTCTTCAGTCAGCATATTTGTTAATGAGCACTGGCCGTGTTGCTTAATAGATTTCCTCTCCCTATATAGATATGGTAAAAATATCAAAGCGTGGATGACATGTAGCACAGTCTGAGACCAGAGCTGTCTTTCCATCTCCTCCTGCTCACAAAAGGAGCCCGTCCTCAGGTGAACCCCTGGACATCATATCAGTGGAATTTCACATCTCTTCCATCAGCTGTCCATTGCTTCCTGATGCCTCTCCTGGCCAGCTGGGCAGAAAGAGGCATCAGCTAAAGGCAGCAAGTCTGCTGCTGCTCAGGGAGCTGGGGCAGGGAGAGGCAGCACCACATCCAGACCCTGCCTGCTGCATTTTCCCTTTGGTTTCCTCTGCTTGCTCCAGTGTGTTGCCAGAACTCCGTTTTGCTCCAGCTGAATAAGCAGAATTCTGAGATGCCATTGAGAACAGGGCTGTGCCACATCTCAAACTGACTGTTGGCTAATAGCAGTCCTGCACAGCAAAAGTGTTTGGGGAGACTGTGTGTGCCTCAGGTTCATTATTTGATCATTGCAGGTCAGAGACAGAAACTAACAGGACATTTGTAGGTTGGTCTTGGAGCCAGCAGAGGGGGAAATGCCTCTTTGGGGAAATGTGAGCAGTTGTAGAAAGACCATTCACACTCCCCAAATACCTCACAAAGAACTGTGCCCAGCACATTCAACCCTCTAGTCTAAAATAATAGCTACAATACATTAATTTCTGCTCAGGAGAGGAAAAAAAAAAGGTGTCAAATATTTCTCATCCACCCCTCAAGATAACAAAGGGGATTCATTGCTAATAACTCTGGTGATAAATGGAGATAGTGTCACTCTCCTACTCTCCTCGTTGGGACGCGGCTAAACTCAAGCCAGTCCTCCCCCCACTATATTTTCCCTTCTGTAAGGAATGTTTGGCTGACTCTAGACTTATGTCCAAGGTCTCTCAAATGTGAACGTGATGATGTTAGTATATAAGACTGTCCAGATTCAATGGGCAGTAACATCCAATTTTATCAGCAGGATTAATTGCTGGAGCTCTTACTAACAAGAGATCATTTCTTTCTCTCTCCCAACTGGCATTGTACAAAATGCTATTCCTTGATTATCCCCAGATGTAGCACTGTATACAGTATCTGGCTGAGATGAAGCTTTTTTAGAAATGCCTTGACCTTAATAACTAACTCACAGAGGGGATTGTGCCTAGCTAGGGGAAACAATGAAACCCTATAATGGATTCATCACTGTTGATGAACCAGGTATTATTTAATGCAATTATCATAATGTACTGAGCCTGGAAAGGAGTTTGTATGGATATAATTTTTTCTAGCTTTCTGCTTACCAGAACTTGTTAGTGTTGAGGATGGGCTACTTCTGCTAGTTCTGATGCCTCATTTATTTTATGAGGTAATATGGCTCAATTACAATCCATAATATAGAACCAGACTGATTTCCAATTAAATGTCTCCCTCCAATATAAAATCCCAGGGTTAATTTTGTTCTCATTACAATGACTTTATTTTGGCTAAAGAATGATCAACTCATTAGCAACACATATGCAGATGATTACATTTAAACAAATATGCCAGGAGTAGAAGTTTAAACTCTTCAGCAGGAAAAAAGGAAAACATAATGAATTTGGTCTTGTGAGGATAAATGCTCAATTTACTGAGCAAGAAGCTGGGATGCCTGTCCCCCCAGTGAGAGCAAGAAGAAATAGCAATAGAAGAGATCCGCAGTACGCCACAAGAAAGGTGAACCTGGGGGTGTTCAGGCTGGCACAGAGAGATTTAGCTCCTGTGAGGCACTGGTGAAACCAGCTCCAATATCTTGGCACAAATATGTTTCTTTAGCTGCCAGTATTGGAGAAGGACAGGACAGAATTGTTGGCTACAGGAGCAAAAGAAGCAATTGATGACCAATTGATGGTCACCACACCATGCTCCTTCAAAATCAAGAGAGCATCATTTATTTGACCTAATAAACAAAAAGCAGAGGAGATCTGTTGGCTCTTTTCTAACACAGTGTGAAGGAATGCACCAGGGAATGAGAGCTACTTAAGCTAAAGGACAATGCTGGCACAACAACAATGGATATAAACTGGCCACAAATACTTTTAAGCAGGAAATTAAAACGCAATTTCTGGCCGTTAGAAGAGTGATCTTTTGGAAAAGCTTTCCTGTGAGAGTAGTTGGGCAGGGAAATAATTAGCTTTAAGATATTATTGTGATAAAACCCAACTGCTAGAGATACAATTAAGTAGGATGAGGAAGGAATAAAGTCCCCTCATATCTACCAAAGGCTGGATTGCTTTAACATGAAAGGTATCCACAACATTATAAGGGACAAAAATATCTTTTAGAGGAGATTGATAAAACACCTTGATATGTACAGGACTCATATGGACTTTTAGACTAACCAGATTAAAAAACACCTAGGTTTTGATAAGTGAAATTTCCTAGGCACCTAACTGTGTGTGGATGAGGGGCAATGGGGTTTCTCAGCTGAGCCTATTCTGTGATTCTGTGATATGTGCCTGCTGGGAATATATGCTTGTTCCTGGTATGGCTCAGTCTGAGCTGCAGCAGATACCAGATCAGACAACTCCTAACACAAAGGAGGAACCATGTGTACCCACCCTGTAATGATTTTTCTTTTTCTCTTTATTTACAGGTCAATGTCAAACTGTACAGAAAGGTATGAAGTGTCTTTCCTTGCTGTTCTTGGAGAACCTCAAAACCATAAGTATTCCTTCATAATTTCCTGACAAGTGTACTCATTTTGGTGCTACAGTGGGCTTTCTCACAAGAGAAATGTGCTTTTTCATGCAGTGCAGTATTTTGCTGCTGTGATAACAGTGTTTCTTACCAGCCAGAATCATTACCAAGAGAAGGACACTCAAATGTAGGCCCATTACTTTAACAGCCAGTAATTTTATGAAGAGATGTCTTTCTATTACTCTTTTCCACTTCTAAGTGGATTGAGAGTGTTATCAACACTTATCTTTCCTAAGACCTCCTAACCTGATTCATTAAAATGTATTGGGTTTATGAGAATATACATGTAATCATATTATGGGTTTGCTTGCCTGTGAGTTAAGCGCCAGAAGAACTTTTCATGTCTGGGCAATTTCAATCAAACTTCGTGGAGGGTCTGCAGTTTCAGAGGTATTAAATTCTACAAATTTTGTGGGCCAAGCAGGGGAAAGAGGTAACTTAGCATTCCCCACTAAAGAGGAAAACCTATAGGATCTCACATCTACTCAGGGAATCCATATGATTATTCAAGGACAGGTGAGAGAGTGATATCACAAATACACTTTTATTCAGGAATCTGAGTTTTTCTCAGCAAAAACTGAAAAAATTAAATCAGCAAATTCCTACCTTTCTCTTAGTAATTCTCTGGTCAAATCCCTAAACTCAATTTATATCTCCAGAAGCAAGCATGCTTCCCATCATCTTTCTATATGTGGTTTCAAACATGCAATTCAGTTTGCAAACTATTCCCAGCCTACTTGACAGCTAAAGAAATAAGTTTGTTTGACATAGTATTTGTTACGTTCTCTTTGTCTACTCAGAATATGAGTGAAGAAAATTATTTTTCCTGAGTTCATCTCCTTTTCACAGCAAAATGCGTGGATATTGCCCTGAGTTCTTGTACTGATGTTGCCTACACTCAAATGGTGTATCCCAACTTTCTGGATCAGAAGTCTCGAGAAGTGATTGAGTACAGCTCTGAGTACCTGCTCATCAGCGTGCTGCACAACCTGCTCCAGGGGGAATGCAACCCCGACCTGAGGCTCCTGGGCTGCTCAGTGCTGGCCCCACAGTGTGAAAAGGACAATGTCATAAAGCCTTGCAGGCATGTCTGTGAGAACCTCAAGAAGAATTGCCTCCCTGCCTTTGATGCAATAGACATGGCCTGGCCCTACTTCTTAGACTGTGACCGCTTCTTCGCTGGGGAGGAAGAGGGGTGCTTCGACCCGCTGGCCAAGCTGAGAGGTGAGGAGGGAGGGAGGGAGGGAAGGCAGGAAGGCAGGAAGGCAGGAAGGCAGGAAGGCAGGAAGGAAGGCAGGAAGGAAGGAAGGAAGGCAGGAAGGAAGGAAGGAAGGAAGGAAGGAAGGAAGGAAGGAAGGAAGGAAGGAAGGAAGGAAGGAAGCTCTGCTGGCACACCTTGTCTGCATGGGGAGGGTCACGTCTCACTCAGCTTGACTTATCCATGGCACACAACCTCTTCATTTGTCATCTCAGTGTGCTTTGTAGAGACCTGTAATTTTGTGTCATTAATTTTGTTCAACCTCTTTAAAAGACTTAATTAAACTGTGCTGAAGAAGTATCTATTTCTCCCCCTCATTTAAAAAGAGCATCAAGACAGGCAGCTCAGAGCAAGATTTGCATGCATTTAGATAATCCCTGTCCTGTGTGATAGCTGTCTATATATTTGAACTATTTTATTTAAAAACTGAAACTTTAGTGCACTTATAAATCTATGACTACCTGTCAAGCTTAACAGCTCATTAAAATATTCTCATTAATGATTGTCTCAGATTTTTGTTTGGATGAAGGTACAGATAGCTGAAGACAGATGAATCATAAAAAATAAAGATTCACCAAATTTAAAGGGAAAAATCTGCACAATTTGTTACTGAAATGAGCTAGCATACCAAAGGTCAAATTTAACTGGAGATTGAACAAATATTTGTTAGTATGCATATGCATTAGTAGGATCAAAAAAAAAAAAAAAAGTCACAATAAAGTGTAGGATGTACTACATACATTTAAGGTTTTGATTGCAGCTTTATTTTCTATAATTCTTTTACTTATAAAGATAATTTGAAAAAAAGTTCAGGGTTTCATACAATCCTCTGAGCATTATGGTTTTAAACACTGTTATGATTTTTCATTGCAGGAGAAGTAGATGCTGAGGAAGATTTGCCTTCAGACTTGCCAGCAACTTTTATTCAGTTCAAACACCACTCCTATTCCCAAATGGTGAGCACTCTGAAGAAGACTGCCTCGAGGTGCTCCCACATTGCCACCACTTACAGCATCGGCCGCAGCTTTGAGGGGAAGGATCTTTTTGTGATTGAGTTTTCAACCAAGCCTGGACACCATGAACTGCGTGAGTTTGATCAGTGCTGCTGCAGGGAGAGCAGATTGTTCAAGTGAAAACAGGCCCTGTTACTGGGACATCTCCTAAACTCTAAAAGGCCTTGACTCCAAAACATTTCTCCTCCCTTGGGTTCCTGAGTTGCACTGATGATGATTCCTTGTAGCAATTACAAGGAATACCCAGCAGCAATTTCTTACTGTTTTGAGCTCTGTGCATGACCATGCTTGGTAATGCTGTTCCTTGTATCACTGTGTATTTGGCTGCAGTGATATCACTGTTATTTATTTGTGCCCAATGCACAAATTTGAGATACTCTGTTACTGACTTGCCCTCCCTATCATCTACCACTTCCTCACTGTCCTTCACATCCTAAAATACACAAGTCTTCTGAGAAGGTCTCAGGTAGAGAAGGACATTGACATTGAAAAGGGATGAGTCAGCACAGAAAACAATCCTCCTGAACAGAGATTCAGTCAGTACTATACCTGTCAGTTGGTGATAACAGGAATTTACGTTATCATAGCTCCTGAACAGATTTTATTATACCATTTATAGGTGCTAATATGTACATTAGGACATGACTCCTCACAAATTTTCTGCAGAGGGAAACACTACAAATCTCTGTTTTGTAGTTTCATTACTAAGAGAGCAAGGGCCAGACTTTTAAGTGTTTTAAATTCTTCACAAAGCAGATAACTTTCTAGGGCAGAATTCGGTACTGTTTTCCAATTACTGGCTCCCAGGTCAAAAATTATACTTGTCTAGATTTGGTGGATTGCTATGGCCATTGCTGAGAGCCTCAGATTGCTTCTCATGAGAAGAACTCCAGCATCGGCACAGCCTCAGCAGTGTGGCAGAACTGAACTACATCTGACCTAATACTTTATTGAGATTATGGTCTCAGGTCAGGCTACTGTGTCCTCTATGTGCTGTGCTGCCCACAGAGGGGACTCAGAGAGGACAGCAGAGACTGGTCACTTTGTTTACTCTCAGCTGTGCTGCCCTGTGTGGTCTAGAGGTATTTTGAGGTGCCTTTAAACTTAATCAGGTCCCAGCAGATGTCATTAACAGAGCAAAGATCTACGTTACATTCTCCTGGCCTATCACCCTTTGTCTCTTTTTCAAAGATAATAAGTTGCAGGTGTCTTTTTGAGCGTTTACTCCATTTGCCAGGAAAACACAAAGCCTATGAATCAGGCTTTTAAATGAGAACTGTGATATGGCATGATAAAAGATGGTAGTTTAACACATTTCCTAGCATTTTTCTCTAAATCTATTGCTTCATGCTGCTCGGACACCATAAAAGGAGGTAGAAATAGGTCTAGAGCTGCAGATTTTACCAGCCTGAGCAAGTGGCATAATAGCTCTGTGCCAGGCTCCCTCCAGTGTCTAGTGCTCAAGGCTGGCCAGGATCAAAGGCAAAGATGAAGGGATAGGCAGGAAAAGGTGTCTCCAAAGTGCACTTATTTTCTACTTTCCATTAGTCTGTAAGGAAGGATGGAAACTGAGATAATAACTACAGAGAATTGCAAAGTTATGTGTTTCTAATAGGCTTATTCCAGGGCTATTTAGCCTGAAAGCCCCCTTTTTATGCATAACCCAACTTCTTTCCTAAATAAAGGGTAATATATTACATATCTGCAAGTGGTTTCTAGGATCTGTGACAAAATAAGGCATTGAAGCCCCCCAAGGTAGCTCAGAGTGCCAGGGTTGTGTTTTGTTCCTCTGCAGCCATGGCTTGATGTTTTTGTTTTCAGCATCCTTTGCTCACAATTAATGATGACTGTAGCAAAAGCTCAGAGCAACGATCACCTCTTATGGTATGGAATCCTAATAGTTTGGAGTTAACTTTATTTTACACTATTTAAACTGTTGCTGAACTGGTGTTTAATGGAGAGAAGTTCACCTAGAACTGCTGTGCTATTTGCAGGAACGTGTGCGTGTATTTAGTGTAAATAAAACTTTGACTCATGAGTAAGCAACTTGGATCAGTCTGATTTTGGAAGCCACTCATGTATAATGAAATTAATGCATCTCATTATTTGACATTCCACAGTCAAGCCAGAATTTAAGTACATTGGCAACATGCACGGAAATGAAGTTGTGGGGAAGGAGCTGCTGATATACCTCGCTCAGTATCTGTGCTCAGAATATCTTCTCGGGAACCCTCGCGTCCAGGCCTTGATCAACAACACCAGAATTCATCTCCTGCCCTCACTCAATCCTGATGGGTATGAACTGGCTGCAGAAGAGGTAAAAGTTTTATTATAAGGAGATGTTCAGGCCTTTGTGTTTCTATAATTCTTCATGGGAAAGAACAAACGGAGAGGGGATGTCATGTAAAGGTGGGAACACTAATAATTGACTGCCAGAATCCCAGGTAGGTTTGGTGGTGCATTGCTTTTCAAAGATGATGTGAACAAAACTAGGAGGAAATCAGAGCCATATTTGTCAGTTTTGCTGCCTGCATGTGATGATGTAGGAATGACTGTGTTACTTTTTCACACACTTAGCACTCTCTGCTATCAGTTCTAGAACAAAATGCCTGACTCACTATAATGACTTACATTGTTTTATAAGGCAATCCAGTCTAATAACATGCTCATGTTCTCCCTCTTTTAAATCTGTAGGCATAATGAAATGTGAATATTTTCTGTATTGTCAAAGTTTCATAATGGATGGCAGTTTTCAGAGATCAGCTCATGTCTGATGGAGACCTGTGAAAACTAAGATTCTATTATTTGTTACCTGACATTCTTATTTCCCCCTCTCTCTTTTCTCTACCACCACTAGCATGAAATTAGACCTTTTTTCTCTATTTTTGCTCATGTGGTGAGCTCTGTCCATTGTATGAGTCTGGGGTTATTGCACTCTGCCTCATCCTGTCTTGGGGCATCAGCTGTATTTTCTTTTTCTCCTCTAACCCACTCTGCATGCTGCTCTGAGCAAGAGGCTCCTGTGTTCCTCTCATGAGTCACATCACTGGTGAGTGAAACACTTCCTGAGTGCTAGTTAGTGCATTAATATTCATGGGGACAAAATGTGATTAATTAATAAGCGTGGGTTTTTTAACAGTACAGACATTTTCAGTTTACTTCTTTTAAAACTTCCCTTTGATTAATCAATTTCCACTAAGTGTTATTTTGAGACAGGGAGCTATTCTGAAATTGGCTTCTGTGCGACAAAATAGGGGGCTGGTTACAATGGATGGGTCATCGGACGACAAACAGCTCAGAACTTGGACCTGAACAGAAATTTCCCAGATTTGACATCTGAGGCTTACAGAAGAGCTGGGATTCGTGGGGCCCGTCTGGACCACATCCCCATTCCACAGTCCTACTGGTGGGGTAAGGTATGAATTACACATTTTATAAATCATTTCTACTGCAGAGCAGCTCAGGAGTTAAGAGACTGAGATTGCTTGTTCTCAAGTTATTTACTTGTAATTAGATTTTATAAGTAGGACTGAAGTGGACAGGCTCAGAATTGGCATGAAAATCATGGTGTAGGTCTGGCCAAAGAGGCAGGTGTCACAAATAGTTTGGAAAATTTGTGGACAATTTGAACTTTGCCGGTTTAGATTAAGAATAATGACTGTTATGAGGGGGTCACAAGTGCGTAATAATTCATCATTAGTGCTTTAAACTGTGATGCCTGTTAAAGCCTTTTGTGGATTTGGTTGTCATTGCACCAAGTCCTGCACAGGTCTGATGCAATAGGAGTTTCTGCCATGGAAAACGTACAAAGGCTGCATGCAAAGCTGTATGGTGTCATCTTCCATTAAGAGTGGATGTTTATAAATGACTGTAACCATATGGAGCAGTGGAAACAGCCAGTCGAGCTGCAGAGGTGCTGGGAGGGAAAGTTGCTGCTGCAGAGGTCAGAGCAGGATGGAGGCAGCACTACAGGGCCTCACACTCATCATCACTAAGCTCTGTGTGATGTCAGGAATGCAAAGCTCAGCCCTACCTGAGTTGCTGGCAGACCAGCAGCCCCCAGCACAACTCTAACTGGACCTTAGCTGCCCTTGAAGGAGGAATCACAGGAAGCCAAATCAGTAGTTCACATATTGGGAGCTCTGCTTTTCTCCTACTTTTAAACTAATTGTATTCTGATTCAATATTTATTGTTGCCACAAAGCCTCAGACAGGTGGGGAACAGGATTGTTTCATCTGGTGTCAGCAGAAGATTTGAGAGATCATGCTCCAGGTTCCTACTCTGCTGCAGGTGGTCTTATGTAAAGCCAGGTCTGAATCCCAAAGGCATCCCTGATGCTACCCCAGTGTTCTGGTACCCCATTTCACAGTAGTAAAATCTAGATAAAAGCACCTCATTTCCTCAGGATAATGTGCAGATACAGATCCAAGGCTGTAAGAGGCTCAGTAATGCACAGTGTATTAGACCACTAATTTCTGCCATAATTAAGCTCAAGTAGTTTATTCTATTTTTGCATGTAATCATAGATCCCAGATTGTGGCACTGAATTTATGCATGGTTATAAGGTCACAAGCTTAGTTGTTTTCAACTTTTGACTGAATAATAACAGATAACAGCAAGCTATGTAAATGCAAGTGGAGATCAGAGCCTCAGATGGCAAAGAAAGGTTGAGAGCTGTGGAGCAGAGCCTAAGGCCAAATGGAAATAACAGGTAGAGAAAAAGAGAGGATATTAGGGGAAAAGTCAGAGAGATTCTGATTCACCTCTGTGCTGAGTTTCCCTAGTGGGATGCCAGGTGCCCACCAAAGCCACTCTATCACTCTCCTCCTCAGCTGGACAGGGGACAGAAAATATAACTAAAAGCTCATGGGTCAAGATAAAGACAGGGAGAAATTGCTCACTAATTAACATCAGATGCAAAAAAGATTGAACTTGAGGAAAATTATTTATATCTATTTTATTTATTATGAATCGAATCAGAGTAGACTAATGAGAAATCTTAAAAACACTTTTCCCCCACCTCTGCTTTCTTCCCAGGCTTAATTTTGCAGCTAAATTCCATACCTGCTTCCCCACTGTGGTGCAGAGGAACTGGAAATAGGGGCTGTGGTCAGTTCATCCCTCATTATCTATGGTACTCCTTCCACCTGAGAGGAAGGGCTCCTGAGACCCTTCCCCTGTTCCAACATGGGAAGGAAAGGATGGAGATCTTCCTTCAGCCATGTGCTCCCTCTCTCTGTGTGTCCAGAGATGCAGGGTTGAGGACCCAGGCAACACTGAGGAAGGACAAATGTATCTTTGACCCCCATTTTTTTGCCAGTGCCTGGTGCAAACTGTGAGCTTGTCCCTGTAACTCTGGATTTCCTGGCTCTAACCTCCTCTCTCTCCAAGTCCTGCTTCTGCCCTGGTTCTTCTGCTGACCTGTGAGAGAGATGGTAGTGGCAGGCAGCCACTTGCAGAAGCCATCTTTACAACCATGTATTTATCTTCCATAAACACTGTGTAACATCACAGCAGCTTACAGAGGGAAGGGTGGAGGCAGCCCAACATTGCTCTCACAGTTACTACCACAGCTCTGCCCCAGCTGCAGCATCTCCCTGGGTTATCTGTCACAGACAAGGGGCAGAGAACCTTGGCACACAACCACCCCATCCCACCTGAGCTGTACCTCAGTGGGTGTGGACCTGGGGCTACAAATACAGCACTTCTCCTGCAAACCTTTTCTTGTTTTAAAGAAGAAATAAGATGGCCATCCATCCTCAGAGCACTGAAACTCAGGGAACTGCTAGGTGCTCTCCTGGCCCCAAAGCTGGTCCTCACATAAAAAACCCTCAAACATCTCCAAATCCATATGCCTTACAGAGCACCTGAGGGAACCAGGCCTGTGGCCTTAGTGGCACCACAAAATCTCCTTGCCAACTGCAATTTCCTATGGTTCACAAACCTGGCAGTAAGTGCTCTCCCAGCCCTGTGTCTCCTGTGCTGATGGTATCACAGGACTGCCAAATCAGCTGTCCCTCAATGACCTTCAGTTCTGTCAGGCAGATGAGCCCATGGCTCTTACAGTGGTGCTTTGTGTATGCAGGAGCATTAGGTTGAATGTTTCAACATCAGCCTCTCCCCTTTCATTTACTTAACAGTGTTTGTTACCTGCCTTATTAAAGTAATTACCTGAGTGCTGCAGGGCATTGTACAAAGATCAGGAAGCAGAAAGTGAGCTCTCAGCCAGAGCTCCTGCTCCCCAAAAGCCTGGCTTCATTCAGAGTGTTTTGTTCCCCTCTTTTATGAATTATTGTAATAAGTGGTCTGAGGGCTCAGACAAACCTCAGGCTACATCTCAAATATAGCTCAATTGTCTTGGTTCAAACAGAATTCGGAAGTCTATGCCCGTGGAGGCTGGCATACTCTTTAAGAAAATTAGTCTGGCTGCTTTTTAAAGGGAGAAAAAAAATCTTTGAAAGCCATGGAGACAGTGACTAATTGCAGTATAATTGAAGAAATGAGATTCAGGTTTAGAAAGGGTAGTAGCCCTCTCTGTCCTCATGCAGAAATAATTTCCCTGTTTTCTAGTTGTGCTCTGAATTGTTCTTGTGAGATGGATACTTTAAAATTGATCTCATCTAACTTAAAAGCAAAAGCCCTCGTGAAAAAAAAAAAAAATTGACTCCACAAAACCCGCATTAAAGGAGAAGTCAAAGGCCAGAGTGGCATAGATAACACCTGCTATCATCCAGTGGAGCTGAACCAAATATGCTCATTTACTGAAATGGTATTAGGGTAAAAATAGTGACATTGAAACTCCTGTTTTTTCACAACATTGACTTCAGTAGGACACTGGCTCTGTGAGACAGCACTGTCATGGGGCTTATGCAAGTATCTGCTTAGCCAGTTGTCTGATCAGGATGAAGGACTGAAACCAGGAACTCTCAAATAAAACTGTGTATTTTACCCTTGTTCACTGAATTGCAGAAGCAACTTAAAAATCATATCAAGGCCCAAGGCTGATGTTTGAAAGCAGGGCTGATGCTGTGTCAGGCAGGGCCTCTCTGGCCGGGCAGCAGGAGCTGGGGCAGCTGCAGCAGGGCCGGGAGCTGATGAGATTTTGGGGCAGCAACCTCCTCAGAAGGGCTGGTGCTATGGACTTGGAAGGTGTGAGCTTGTTCCAGGTGCTCAACCACCCTGAGAAACTCCCAAAGTGTCCAATCCACGGGGCAGGCAGTGACACTTACAGTCCCTTACAAGCCCTCAGGGGTCTTCTCTTCAGAAGAGAGGGGCTCAGAGGATGAGCTTCCAGGGTGCCGGTGGAAGTGGCTGGTTCAGTCCAAAGCACTGCTGGGATAAAGGTCATGATCAGCTCATCCCAGGGCACTGTACAAAGGCCAGAAAAACAAAGCCTTTGGTGCAGATAGCATTCTTTGGACAGTGCCATATTTCTTCTTAGGAAGCCTGGGGTCTACTTTCTTCTCCCACTTCTGGATTGTGTGAGACTGCTAAACGTCCTTTCCTTTTGGAATGCCCTTTATCTGCATTTTTTAATAATTTTTTCCATGTCATGCCCTTCCTGGAAAGTCTGTGTTTAATCTTCCCTATTATGTAAAAAACTTTGATTAGGCTTCTGGTGTGCAAAGTGCATTCTGTGTTCCTCAGTTGATCAGACTTTACCTGTTACATCCCATTTTTTAAGTCGCCTCTTTAAAATGCGGAAGTTGAAAGTTACAGAGTAGCATTTATCTCAGCTGCAGAAGGGCATTTTAAGGAAACCCAAACACTAGAAAGACTAATTTAAAAACGATGCCATCTATAGGGAGGTAGTCTCCTGCATGGTCAGGAGCAGACAGGGAAATATCTTCTTAAATCATTCCAGGTAAAACTATGTTTAGATGTGGCTTTTTCCTTGGTTTTCTGCCTCATTGATGGAGCTATAATACATGTATTGTGCATCTTCACAGTGTTTTTCTGTGCTCTACCCCTGGGTTTGTGGATCCCCAAAGGTTTTTTTTAATAGTAGATTAGGGACTGATCCAAAGAAAACAGGAATTACTATTGTTGAAACGCAAGTATATAGATCTTTAGGGGCTTTATTGAGTTGATTGTGTAGTTTTTTTCTTGTTTGTTCTGGATGTTTTTTCCCTGCATGCTGTTAGTCACCAGTGCTCTGGAGCCCTGGCTGCCTGGTTTTCTCAGTGCTGTGTCAAAGCAAAGGGTGACAAACAATCCCTAAAGCAGCCCTAAATAGATGCTGGATTAACTTCATTATAACAGGTATTTCTCATTTTTATGAAACCTGCATACCTGCAGTGGTGCAAGGTCCAGATAAGCAGCCTCTGTCCTCCTCAGGTTTTCCCCAGGTAACTTCCCCCAGCTGCCAGGAAAGGAACCTCAGCTCTCCGGGGGCACTGGCGTGAGTCTGGGCTTGCAGGGACCGGCCACCAGATGCCACTGTTATCCCTAAGAATGAACCAACACCGGAGCAGGTCCCGCTCATCACTCCTCAGAAACGGAGTGAAGGAGCCTCCTGCATGCCGGGTGCCTGAACATCTCTTAGAGTCTGCTGCCCTCTCCTTTGGCCGCTGTTACTGAGGGGGGACTGTCAAAAACATCTAGATTTGGTGACTTATCTGCCACAGTTCACTGCAAGCTAATTGCAGGCATTGCTGTGCTTTATACGTATCAGTTTTCATTTATTTACGGATTATCCTGCACCTAAGGATAGCAAATGCATTTTCAACAAGGGTTGAGAATTGCAAATTTATCCCCCTATTCCAGATGATCCATTCAAAGTTAATCCTGTTGATTCAGAAATGAAATTAGATAGGGAATTAGGTAAGTAATGATGAAATGCCACAAATTTTCCAGCCTAAAGTATCATAATCTGAAAATGTCACTGTAATGAAAAGTTTCTTCCTCTGTCAAATGCTCTCTTTCCTTTTTTGTTCCATTTTTTCCACAGTGAACAATGTGTATCATCCATTCCCTGGAGAAAACTGATTTTCTTCCCCCAGTAACTTTTGGGCTGGAAGAGCCAAAGAGCTTCAACATTCTCCTTTTGACACATTCTCTTCTCCATTGGGCTTAATCCTGCACAAGATCAAATCCCTTTGGAATTACATGGCTAGTCATAGCTTTTTTTTTTTTTTCTCCTGGATTTCAGGTGGCCCCTGAGACAAAAGCAGTCATGAAGTGGTTGAGGTCTATCCCATTTGTGCTGTCTGCCAGCCTGCATGGGGGTGAGCTAGTTGTGACCTATCCTTATGACTATTCAAGGCATCCTATGGAGGAAAAAATGTTCTCCCCTACACCTGATGAGAAGGTAATGTTGCTTTTGCGGGGTTAGGATGTTGGTTCCATTTGTGGAACTACGGAAATATTTTATTTTAATAAGTAACAAACTTTAATTCATTTATATCATGTACATATGTGGGTATATGTATGCCTTTATGTATTAAATATGTATAAATAACATATTTATAGACATAATCCAGATATATATATATATGTATGTATATATATGTATTCAACATGATATCAGCTCATTTGGATAGAGCTGATTCTAATAATGCCAAGGTCAAGTGCTCAATCCCCACAGAGGCCTTTCACTTAAGACTTGGACTTGATGATCCTTGTGGATTCCTTCCAACTCAAAATATTGCATGACTCTAATTTATACACTTACTTAATGTACTTTAAAAAATAGGATTGTTAACTCTCTATCAGCTTGGTCTGGAAAGATTTACCTATCTTTTGTGAGGTCAGATAAGGTTTCATAAAGCACAGATTAGGAAAATCCACATTTTAATTTTTAAAGGGAGCCTTTAATTTTTAAAGGCTGTGATATTTTTACCAGTGGTTTCCAGAAGAAAAGGAACAAGCCTGACCAGGAGTGTTATTTTCCTTTGGAATCCATAAGGAGTGAAAGGAAAAAAGACTTGTTGCCATATGGTGGCAGCCTTGTAACATTTATTCCAGGTCAGATGAATGGGATTGGTTCTCCCTCTTGTCCCTGAAAAGTTCCTCATTTGGGACTCACTGTAAATCTTCTGTGAAATTTTTTGCCATCTTTCCTATTTCCCTTCGGCTTCCTCAATCTAGTATTCATTGCTGACATGCCCACCAGGAGAACAGCTAGCTTTTCAGCCTGCTAGCTGAGCTAAAAATGTCTGTGGCCTCTTAAGAAAAGTGGTTCTTTATATAAACAAAGAACAGTTGAAAATAGTCAGAAGTTGATCTTTGACTTGAAGCATCCTTTATCTTTGAGCATATCTCTAGGCTGACTTCTTCTGAAATGGCAGTTCTCACTAACACATATTAAATATTTAAAGATGTATGACTGTTAAACATTTTCTGTATCAATCCATTTCTTCTGAGCTGCACAATGCCTAGTGACTATGTATGTATGAAAATGATTTAGCAGTAAAATTAACCAGGCACTGCACAGCAACAAGCCTGTGTAAGAAATATCTGTTGGGTGCTAATGCAAGCTGCAGAACCTCTTGCTGAGGACTGGGGGAAATAATAAAATTGTGCTTTTACATCCCACTGCCTGGGCTAGGGCTATCCTATGCATAGGTGGTGAAGGAATATTGCCATGTGTGCTTCATCAAGCAGTTCACCCCTGGAATGGAAGTACAGCAGTACTTCCATCATTTCCACTCAGGGACAGCACGTGTATTTCGAGTGGAAGTATACAGCCACACAGACAAAGGTCTTTATCCCAGTGTAAGTGCACAGCTGGACAAACCCTAATGGCTCTCCTGGCTTGCAGCACAGGGACACGGAACCCTATACAGGTGACTGCTGCATAGTCAGTGACTGCAAAATCTGGGAATTTGGCTGCAAATCTGGAAGCTTAGAACATGCAGGGGAGGGCTGGGGATGTCTTCAGTGAAAAACTGATTTTTCAAATGACAGCACAAGAAACCTTAACAGCCCTGTTAGTATCACTTGAAATTTTTCCCAGAAATATATAAAACCTGTACCAATGAAGTGGCCTGCATTTAAATGCATTAAAATGTTCTACAGCTGCTGCTGTCAGGGAACCTGCATCCCAAAATACAGCAGTTTGGTTATCTGCCATACATTGGCCAAAACCATTGTTCTGAATGCTGACTTCCTACATTTTCTCTGCAAGGGGAAACTTGCAGACCAGGGTGAAATGCTGCAGAGCAGATGATAGCCAGATATTAAAAAATCAAATTTTGAGAAATATATTCAAAGCACGTTTCCCCATTTGAAAATGCATCTGTGCTTCCACCTCCGCATGTCCATCATGGTGCATGCATGGAAGCACAAGGATCCTCTCCTCTGTTCCACGACGCTGCAGATTTCAAGTCTTTTTTTGGCCTGCACCACAACCTGGGACTGTACTGACTGAGAGCAAGGAGTCTCAAAACTGGACCATGTCCTTACACTCACATTCTTGCATCTGGTTCAGCCCACCTCAAAACTTTCCCATATTTTGGGATTTGTGGAGATGGATGTTTTAATACTTTTTTTTTTTAACAAGAAACTGAATTGATGACTCTGCTCACCAGAGCAGAAAGGTCAACACCAAGTCAAGTTCACTCCCTTTGGTGAACTGAAACACTCCCCTCCCTCTGAAAAACCCAACCTGTGATGGTCAGTGGGGTAAAAGTGCTGGCTGAGGTAACAGCACTGACCTCACTTTGCTGAGTGAAGCCTCACACTGCCAAAGTCACAAGGATTCCTCTGGTTTTCCCCTTTTTGTTACTCTATATTATACCTAAAAATCTAAGTTTCCTTGAGGTCCATGACTTACTACTACATTAGCTTCTAAGTGATAACAAATGTATTGTTGTCCAGGAACTTTTTTCTTCCTCTTCTCACTACCACTGGCTTTCTTTTACTTGAACTATTGGCCAGGCAAAAGCCTTATGCCTCTTAGTGTGAAACAAGAGGAGGCTTGGTCACTGGAAATAGGACATCTGCAGATGTCTTTGTAAAAGGTGAGAATCATACTCCTAACTCACATAGTCACCTTCTAAACTTCATATCAAATATCTTCCATGGAACGTTCAGAAATGGAACCCAAATTCCTGTAGAAATTGAAGATATTGTGCCTGGCAATGAACTATTGTCAGTGAAATTTCTTCTTAACATATTTAATTAATTTCTATTTCTTTTCAGCAAAACTTTGAAGGACACAATTTGCTGGCCTGAGCAATATTGAGACACATAGAAACTTAAGGGAGTTGCAAAAGCATTTTATATTAAGTCTGAATTTTTGTTTCTGGTCATCAGAAGTATGTCAGCAATGTGTCTTTACGCTTACATTAAACTGTCTTTCCACCTTTCCTTGCTCACCTACCTGATCTCATAATTGGCTCAGCCATGTGATTATTAGAAACAATCACAAATATCAATCAATGTTGTGTGCCTAATCTTTTGGGTCTTTATCCTTGATGACAACACTAGGATAAAGCTTTAAGATCACTTCTAAAACTAGATTTTAGACACCAAACTTCTTGCACACACTGTCTTAAGCAATATGGAATGAAACTCATGATGATGAAAAGTAGTATCAAGTAGCACCTGATAACTGCTGTAATTTCAGTGTCGAAATCTGAGTCTTGCCTTAGCAAGATAAGGTCCAAATAGACAAAAAGGAGAAGGAGGGTTTTTATACAAAGTTGGAATAACCATTGGAGAAGAAGGGCAGGAACATGATTCAAATAAATGGTTTCTTCAGATAACTGCTCTTTCTTCTGTCTTCACTACATGTTCTGCCACTGTTCCTTTCTGCGTGGTGACTGCTCTGCTCTTCATCAGTGTCAACACTCTTTGGAAGTCAGTGGTGACATCCTGCATCATCACATCCTATCCTTCACTTTTTGGAATGGTTTCTGCCCCACACAGAAGGAGCTCTCTGAGATTAAACTGACAGGTTTTCCTGTGTGAGTGATAAATGCAAAGCAAATTGACACTGACTATTTTAAACAGCAGCATTCAGTGTGAAGATTTAATTGGGCCGAAGGGTAAAAAATAGCAAAAACTAAAACAAAACATAAAAGAAGCTTGAATTTAAATTTTAAAACCTGGGACCTGAAGTACAACCAAAAATGTCCTTTACTCCTGACCCAGGTGGCAGATTGAAACCAAGTATCAAAAAATCCATTGTTATTTAATATGTTGTCCCTGGGTAAATATATTGGAGTGAAGAGAAGAAACTCCAGAGAAGAAGACAAATCAAAATTTCTTAGCAACAAGCAAAACTTCCTTATAGAGCAGTTCATCCCCTCCTTCAGTCTCGAGGACACAGGGTGGCTTGTTGTCTGGACTGACAACAGCAATAGTTAACAATAGCAATGGCAAAGTGTTCAGTTTGTAAAAGCAAACATATTCCAATCATGTCTGTAACAGGTGTTCAAGATGCTGGCTAAAGCCTATGCAGATGCACACCCCGTCATCTCAGACCGGTCTGAGCTTCGCTGTGGTGGGAATTTTGTGAAACGTGGAGGTATTATAAATGGTGCTGAGTGGTACAGCTTCACTGGAGGTAAAACCACTTTACCATCATATCAAGTGAGGTAAAACCTCTATGTGACCTTTATAAGACACCAGGGTTTGAACAAAATGATTTTATTAATTTCAGTTTGGCTAAGGTCCTGCCCATGTAAAACATAATTTTTAGGGGATTTAAGTAGTAAGTCTATGTTGGTAATGTTTTTATGCCGTTAACATGGGATGCGTTCAACCCCAATGGGACTTGAGGAAAATTAACAAGTTATGCAAGGGTCACATTTGTCATACCATATATTATAATATTTTTATTTTTAAATCTGACATGTAGAAATAAATTCTTAATGCTATGCTCTCATTCCTTAGCTTCCTGAGTCTGAATCCATCTTGTAGGCAATGCATGTGCTGCTTCCTCATCTGTTTAAATAAATTTTTTCAGGGAAAACTACAACAGAGACAAACGTCCAAATCATTTGTGCTTCCGCTGTTAATTTGATTTCCCCAATAATAGTATTTTGTTTTCTTTAGAATTCCTTCAATACTGGCATGGATAAAATATCAGTGTTCATAAATTTTCAGCTGCGCTTCACTTGTGTTTTCCAATAGGACCCAGCTGGATCCCCAAATAATTATGTTGAAACTAGACATTTGGAATGCTTTAGGGCATGTGTGAGAATTAGGTTTAGATCTCTTTGGCTTACTTTCTTCCCAAAATTATATCCAATGTCTTTTGTACCAAAAGAGTTTTGAACATAATAATGGCAAAAGGTCATTTCTGTTCTGGTGACCCTTGGCAATCACCTCTGATACAGCCAATTATACAGTTACTGTAATTAACCAATCTTTATTGCTGTATTGCTACTTCTTGGCCAGGTGAATAATAATGTAAAATTATACTTTTTTGCCTGAAAGGAGTGTCATTGTCATTAGTTTTTATGGTTGAAACAAGCTATAGAATTCTGAATTTGTTGAACACTTTTTATATATTTGCAAGTGCTTTTTACAGTGTAATAACCGACATCCATTGGGACAGCATTCAGCTGGGTGCAGCAGCAAAGCTCCAGCTAAAAGCTACATGGCTGTTCATAAGCTGTCTTCTTTCTTTTTAAACCTGTAGGTATGGCAGATTTTAATTACCTTCACACAAATTGCTTTGAAGTTACCGTGGAGGTAGGATGTGAAAAGTTTCCTTTGGAGGAAGAACTGTTTACAATATGGCATGAAAATAAAGCTGCCCTTCTGAATTACATGGAAATGGTACTGCTCTGCTTTTACAGACCTTTTTGCTTTCTGTTTTTCTTTTTCATTCTTTGTCAAAATTAATTTCTTTGCTGTTTTCCTGGTTATCTCTCGAGATGATGCTGAATCAAAACCACACTCCTCCAGGGTCCCCAGTGCCTCAGTTTATCTGGCAGGACACACAGGTGGTATTTTGTCTATGCTGCAGAAGGGCTTGAGACTGAGGACTGTAAAGGCCTTGAAAATAGTGAGAAAGGGAATTATCTGCAAATGCTTTGGGGAGCATTATTCATCAACTGTGCAAAATTTTAGCACTAGAGAAAACCTTAACATTCAGAAAAGTATGAATCAACTTTCCTTTTGAAGACTAAAGCAAGAAGATCTGCTCTCCAGAGAGCTTCCTGAAATTTTCCTTTCCATATTCCATGTTTGTGTCCCAAACTCTACTGTCCCACAGCAAGAAATTTAGATTCAGCTAAAATCTTGCTAGAAATGCCATTTACACACGTTTGATCTTGATTTTTTTATGAAAGTAGTTTTTAAAAACCTAAAGCCAAATCTTCTAAAGGAAGAACTGTGTGTCTCTGAGCATTAAAGTGTGCCACTTAAATGTCATTTTTAATAATAAGTTTAAGCTCAGCAAAAACAAATACCTCACTGACAATAAGTAAGTGAGCACAGAAACAGAAGTTGCTCTTTCTCTCAGCCATTAGCAGATTAGCTTTCTGTCATGCCTTATTTTGATGGAGTATGCAGTAATTTAAAATTGTTAGGAGTGTTTTTATGGCCTTTCTAAGCAACCTCTTGCTACTTGTGGTAAGTATTATCATTCAATAAAGTCTGCAGTACAGACCACCAAACTCATTTCGTTTTACAGCTGTCTGATGAAAATGAG
This sequence comes from Melozone crissalis, assembly GCF_028551555.1. NCBI lineage: Eukaryota > Metazoa > Chordata > Aves > Passeriformes > Passerellidae > Melozone > Melozone crissalis. The sequence continues at coordinate 15,943,086 of NW_026535784.1, read as the reverse complement.
TTTTAGTGAATCCAAATGGAGCTGGGTTAAATCCATATATATTACAATTGAAGTCTTCAAGATGTAAAGATTTTATAGTGTGAGATACTGTAGAAGTCTGTGCTGGAAAAGCTTTTTGAGTAAATGCAGGACAGTAAGCAAAACAACTTTGCAGATAAGGATGACTGAATTACCCACGATAAGGATTAAGTCTGCCATAACCAATTCAAACTTTTCTTATTCTGATACATACCAGGCTATTTGGTGTGTGTACAAATATACTTGGCTCAACACACAGAAGTAGAATTCATTTTCCTAAACACTGATCTCTTCTCCCCATCCAAAGCAATATCAAAACACCCTGCCAAACTCACGTGACACCAATTTGAGGGAAAAATGAAAAATAGTACATTTAATAAAGCAAACCAAAGCAAGATTGAGAAAGAAATTTCAGTTTTGTAATTTTTATCCTGTCATGTTATAATAGCAAAATTAGTATTGAAGCTAGATGAGGTCATACAACTTTGAGTATGTCTGCACTGTAAATTGAATTTGAGTCCGAGATGACTCTTCTGACCATATTTACTTTCTATCCATATGATAAATCCCCAAGTTTGTACTGCAAAGCAAACTTCAGTGCTTCATTATAAGGGATAGTTTTCAAATCCTTATATTGAGTTGCTCCTAAACTTTCCAGTGAGTAGCTTAATTCAGTACATGGAACAGCTGCTTAACAAGAGCAGTGACAACACAGTCTCACCTTAAATTAAAAACTGCTCTCACTAGACTAGACTTATTTTTTTAAACTTTGTATTATCAACTACTGTAAAGTTGGATACTTTAATTATTATTTTTAAACATCTCTATATTCCAACAGAAAAGCAAATGTGCTTTTCCCATTGTTTTGATACTTTGTGCTTTTTTTCTATTCTTCTCTTGTGACAAGGATACTGAGAAAGGGAAAGTGAGTAGAAGAGAAAAGAGGAATTGGGGAAGTAAAGAAGCCAAGTTGGTCATAGCTGTTTATAGAAAAAATCAAAATGGAATTATTTTTCACTTAAAAAAGGTCATATACATTTCCAGATATAAAATATTTTAAATTTGGAACGCTGTAAAAAGAGAACCTTAAGAGGCCTAATGTTTCAATACTTTGAACATTTTTTGTTTTGTTTTATTTTATTGAACTTCCAGTATAGCTGTTAGTGCACCTCCTTGTATGAAAAAAATCACATTGCTCTTTAATTTGTCACCAAGCACATTTCTCAACAGCTCAAGCAGCTCAGTTCTGTGCTTGTAGAGAAGGGGAAATGGCTGTCATACACATTGCTGTCATGACATTCTGACAGGCAGTGAAGTGTAGGCAGCAGAGTGATGATGAGTCACAAGTACCTGAAGTGATGCCTTCACATTGTGTTCAGGGCACCAGATTGGTTTTGAAAGCCTTAACTTTTCATTTCTTTGTGGTTCTGTGTCTAGGGCAGACATTCAGAACAGTCCTTAAATACTGTGGTCACATCACAAGGTGCCAGTGATTTGTGCAGAGAAGGGTCTCTCCAAGCAGAGCCACATACCTGTCCTAAAAAAGCTCTGGTTCCATTTTCCCTTTCCCTCAGTCCCCTTGGACCTCCCTAAATAGGCCATGTGATCTGAAGGGGCATTATCTCCTGAGAGCCTCTGAATGGGGTGAATTTTTTGACAATTGCTTCCTCTCTACAAAGGTTTACTTGTGATGAGGAGGTGGTATTGCAGTGACTCCAATCTAACTCTGCTTTGCTTTGCCAGGTTCATCGGGGGATAAAAGGAATCGTGTCTGATAAGTTTGGCAACCCAATAAAAAATGCTCGTATTTCAGTCAGGGGCATTCAGCATGATGTCACCACAGGTAATATTTTTGGTTTAAGATTTTTCCTGGGGCAAGTTGAAAGTACTGAGAACTTCCCATGTTTGGTAGAAATGACACCTTAATGGAAAACTGAAGGCTCAGATGGGGGTTCTGTTCTGGAATAACAAGAGAGAAGACATGTTAAGCTGACTGCTAAGTCTGTCCTGTCTCTGGGATGATGGAGCTCATCATATGAAAAATTCCACCTGGAACAGTCTGCTGTCCACCCAAGATAATTTAGGAGAATATGGCAACAGCTCTGCTCAGGGGTTGTAACTCAGCATGTGGAGATATGGAACCTTGATGGAATAAGTTAGTTGAGATATTGTGAACATGTTGTGGGTAGTGCAGTAGAATCCCCTCTGATTTTCACAACTAGAATAATTGCAGAAATTGAAGGGTCCACAACTTCTCCTGTTCATGTGGAAACACATAAATATGTGCAATTTTTGGAACTATTATTATTAGAACATTGCATTATGTCCACTTTATACTTGTCACCAGCTGATAAACATATATTGGGGCATATACAACTGTTATTTTTCACAGTCATAAAGTTCTGAGCTCTTAGGCTGTCACTGAAATCAATGCTTTCTTTTTATTATTGATTTCAGTGAGAACAGGGTAGGCCATAGAAGTGCAAAATAGAAGATATGAATGGTTACATTTTGGTCTAATGATCGTTGTTGAATCAATTTGGAAAGCCAGAATGGCTTATAATGTAGTGGATGTTTTCCAGCTTTCAAAAAAACCAGTACTAGAGGGGATACAATAGTGGAGATGATGAAGATTATTGAGGCTGGTGGGAGACTCTGGCATGAATTAGAGTCTTTTTCAAACTTCTTCCCAGACAATGGCTTCCCATTGGCAGTGGACCTTTAAAAGATTAAGAATTAAAGAAAAATATGTTTACACTGTAGGAAAGAGGGTATTTGCTCTGAGTTAGGTGGGGTTAAAAATGTCATATGGTTAAAAAATTTTTTGATTTTAGTGTTAAAAAGAACTAAGAAATTCCATGAGAAACTAGTATTAAATGCAACACTAACTGAGCTAAGAGACTTGCCATTCAAAATAAAGGAAATATAAAATGAGGAATAAATTTTTCAGTTTTAAAGTTCCCTGCTTTTGCCTGCAGTGTCTAACCTTCAGCTGGAGGAAATTTACACCTGTTTTACACTAATGGCAATTTATACCAGCTGCAGCTCCAAGTCCATACATAGTCTTACATGCAAGAATGTCTGCAAAGGAATTGAATGTAATTTAATTAAAAGAGGGATTTCTTAGCTCCTCAGACATTCTAAATATATATATGTGTATATATTGCAGCCTGGACTCTGATTTTGCTTTCTTAAGTTTCACTTAGTTTTAAATTGATTTCTTTGGGAGTTATTCATTGTTCCCTTGGGAAAAGCAGCATGAAGGAAAGTGTCTTTTCGCTGTGATACAGAAACAGCAGGTAGGGACATTTTGTATGTGATTTTTACTCCATTACTTCCCAAGGGCCAAGTTTTCTTAAGTTTCACTTAGTTTTAAATTGATTTCTATGGGAGTTATTCCTTGTACCCTTGAGAAAAGCAGCATGAAGGAAAGCATCTCTTCCCTGTGATACAGAAACAGCAGGTAGTGACATTTTGTATGTGAATTTTACTCCATTAACTGCCAAGGGCCAACTTTTCACAGGCAAAGTCTCTTTTATGTTATCCAGTATTTGCCTTCAAACAGTTTCCAAAATCTGAGCTGCTTCCATGGCCCACCCCTTAGCTACCATCTGAGGTAGTGCGTGCAGCTACAGGGGCTGTGAGGTGAAAAACTGATCTTGGTTTTGTTGTGCCTGTCCCTTTCCCAAGCTGCTGATGGCGACTACTGGCGGCTCCTGCCTCCAGGGACGTTCATCATCAGCGCCCAGGCGCCGGGCTACAGCCGGGTGATGAAGAGGGTCACCATCCCCACCAGGATGAAGCAGGCCGGCCGTGTGGATTTCGTGCTGCGGCCTGCTGAGGCCTGGCCCAGCAAGCTGCTCCGGCGCTCCATGGAGGACGCCTACGACCCTCAGGACCCGCTGGAACTTTTTGACCCTCACGCCCAGCACAGGCAGGCCGAGGCTCGCGGAGGGTCCGCGGCAGGCAGGGAGAAGCCGTGGTGGTGGTCGTACTTCAGCTCCCTGGACCTGCACAAACCTCTGTGGCTGCTCAAGCAGCGCTGAGGGACGGATGGCGCCGCGCTCCGCACGGCTCGCTCCGCTGCCCTTCCAGACACCCGCGCTGCTCTTGGCAATATTTAAATGTTTCATTTGAAAATATAATATTAATTCAAGCACGCTTGCTTCTTTTGTTTTCTCTTCACACACAACTGAGTATATTCAAGTGGGCTTTTAAGTATTAAAAACAACGGTGCACATCCATTCAAAGGGCAGATTTTATGCAGGTTTTTCTTGGTAATGCTCTGTACTTCTGCCCATGTAGTTAATCATCACATTCATTATTTATTAGGTTCTAAGTACCTGCAGGAAAATATTCCTGATCCTTTAATGCATTTTTGTACATGTTTTAATACATTAATGATAACACACTAAAAACAACATTCAGAACCACTCAGAAAACTCCTTTATTTTCCTTTATTTTATAGCATATTAAGTTCATTACCTCTTCTAATAACAGCTCAAATATAGGTTCTTTTTTAAAATTTTTAAATGTTTTTACAAATTTAAAAATAAGCTTTTAATGTATTTAGCAAAATACTGGAAAATTCCTTTACTGCTGAAAATACATACTATAAATGTGTGTAGACGTAGAAAAATACTTGAGATAATTCATGAGGAATTTAGGTTCAAGTGTGACATATTACACTGAAGTTTTTAACATCATGCACTGTTCTGAGCCTATGTATACGTTAATGAAACTTGTAGACATCAAAGGAATCAAAGTTCTTTTCAAGATACTTGAGTAAAGTTCAATGAATAGTGGTCTTGCAAGATGCTGTCCTCTCTCAAATATCAGATGCAATGGATTTTTTAAGGTGATATTAAAGAAAAGTCCTTGATTTTGATGAAACACATAGGCTCACACCTCCTTTTAGCCTGGACTGTTAATGAACTCCCTATACAGACTGTATTTCCTCCTCTAAATGCCACAGTGCTTGAATGGTGTGATTGTTGGAGCTGATTTACTTTCTGCAGGAGCTGCTGGATTAGCTGTGTGGATTGCCTTATGAGTTCCAAAAACTTTTTTTGCTCATCTTAGATAAAGCAGCCCCATTGCATGAGCCCCATAGTCCACATGCACATATCTCATTCTGTAGCTTCCTAGGAAGACCGAAGAGATGAATGATTTTAATTCTGCAACCAGATGCTGCACATGGCTAAGTACTTTATTCCCAGTTGTAATCTGATTGAAGTTAGGAGTCTGTTATTCATGTGCTTGGATGTCTGCAGGACTGGAGACTATGTTAAAATGAAAGAAAATAATTTCAGAGCATTAACAAAAAGTAATTATATGGGAGTGAATGTACTGCATGCACATGGGTAAGTGTTCCTTGCCCAGGCTTGCCAAGTTAAAGGAACTCTGAACCCTAAATATGCCAAAGAAAATTGAGCAGGAGATACACCTCCAGACTTTATTTCCAGTAATAGGTATTACTACTCTTTTTTTTGGTCATTTTTTTTCAAAGCCAGCTTCCTGTGAAAACAGTGGTGAAGCTAACAAAATCAGAACAATATGCTAAATTGCTAAGTATTAGCTGCACTCATTAAACACATAATTTGTTGCATGCTTAGAAAGATGCTTTCTCTGAGTACTTCCTAGATTCTCACAGACCTATTTAGAAATTTTTTTAAGTGATCACAGTAAACCCAAGCCTGCTGAAATGCCAAACAGAATGACTGTGCAAAAAATTCACTTTTTTCCTGCAGTCCAGAGTTGAAAAAGTAGATGAAAGTCAAGACTTGGGAAATATGATTTCTGAGTAGATTGCAAAGACACCTTAAGTTTAAAAAAGTAGTTTGCTGTACTACTATACCACTTATGGTATATTAGTGAAAAGAGAGAGAGCAAGAATAGCCTCTCTCCCCACCTCAGTCATAAAAAGAAGTGTCCAGCAGAGAAAAAGTTAAGATCAGAACATTCTGCAGGTTCACATTTAACAGCCTTTATAGAAGGGATGTATTAAACTGCATTGAAGTAACTGTGAGGCTCCTGGGAAAAGGTGTGCTTTGTCTTCTGGAGCTATTTAATCTTTTTCATAAGAGGAATTCTGTTTTCAGTTCCCTTGGAGGTGGAAAAGACTGGTAGAATGACTAAGTAGCTCCAAAAAAACCATTTTACTATAGAGGAGATTTAGGACTTATTTGTTGGTGCTTTCAGAAAGAAAAGAAAAGAAGTAAAGAAAAGAAAGAGGAAGAAAAAGAAAGAAAGAAAGAAGAAAAGAAAGAAAAGGAAAGAAGGAGAGTTAAGAGAAAGAAAGAAAGAAATGGTCAAAGCCAGCCAAGTAACAATGCAATCAAAATTAGTATCACCATTCTATTTTAATTTGAGATTAATACAGACTTAGTTCTATATATATATGTGAGAGAAAATATTGGCTTGGATGTGTATGTGTATCCTGAACTGGATTACATAAATCTTCTCTAATGTTAATTTAAATCAAGCAATGTGTGTTTAGTATCAGACAGTTTTGTTAAAAAAAAAAAGAAGAAAAAAAGACATAACCCACTCCATGACTATAATATGGTTCAAAGGATTTTTAAGTGGTGGTGAAATTTAAGCAGCTGTAGGCAGCTCTGTAACTAATATGTGGAAATGAACACAGTGATCAGCTCCCTCATGCACCTCTGTGAAAGGCTCATATACAGAGTTTAATGGAACATAAATTTAGGAGAATATTAAATACTTTTTAAATAGAAAGAGGGATTAAAATGCTTCAATGAAACATGCCCTCCTACAAGTGAAGTGAAAGTAACATAGGAAAGAAGTGAGAAATAACCAAAGCTCTCTGGCAGTCTCCTTCATGCTTGAGCCCTGCCTTGGAGACTGGGCTTGGCCTTTTTCCAGTGCTGCTTTGGACTCTGACAGGTTCAGCAGACAGACGGTGCTGTCAGAAATTATAGTGTGTGTTCATCAGACTCCCTCTCCTTTTAAGTCAGAGTCTACATAATTTTTTTCAATTACCTTCCAACCACATATTGAACAGTATTGATGTATGTTTTTGCAACATCCTCCTTAATAATTAATTTCCCAGGCTCCATATTTATTTCAGAGGGATCTTCTCTACCATGGAGCCAAACTTTTCTGCACAATCGCACTAATAAATGTTTTGACCTGCCAACTGTCCAGACCTCACTGCTCTGCCAGCAATGAATCTTCCCAAGTCAAAGCCTGCAAATCTAGCTAACAGCATTACAAGCATAAAGAGCAAAGAGAAAGCTCTGCTTATGTCATATGTGCAATTTCTCTTTCACTCACATGCCAGAAAAAAGCCAAGAACACATTAAAAAAATATCAGCAGTTAAATCACAAGCTGTGTTCATGAATTATACAAAAGAAGATTTGGGTCTCTTTGTTCCATTCATAAAAACTTTTGAGATCAAAAATAGCAATAATAAACAAAAGCAAAAAATTTGCAGCTGTTTACATCTTCATCTCCTGTAAGAAAATTGTATTCCAGTCTTGGGCCTCCCACATCTTTGTTTTCCTAAAGACAAGAAAGTAGAGAAAGGTGTCTTAAGCAAACTGCTGAAAACAGAACTGTAAGTGTCAAAACCACTGAGTATTAGAAGCTCTTCCTGCTATCATTTTTCACAGTGTTCATGCAGTTTTTCTCCCTTTCATGCCTCGGTTTAGCAGCTAAAGGGAAGCACTCCAAAACAATATTGCAGTCTGTTCTGAAGTACTGTGAACCAGCTGTCGATCAGAGTTTGCCAAGCCAGTGCCATTTCTCTGTGTCCATCACTCTGGTATTGCTCTGCAATTCAAAAACAAGCCAGAGATGTCTTTAGTGGTTACAAAAGCATCCATCAAAATGAGACAGGCCGGTGTGTCTCTGAGGTGATGCTTGCAGACAGGCTGGGAGATCTCTGTCATGGATGGGCATTCACCCCACAGCAGTGAAGCACTGCAGATTCAGCCTTTGGGAGGGGAGGAATAACAGGGACTGGAGCTGTTTGAGTGTCTTGGATGGAAATGTGAGCTGAAGCTGATCCTCCTCTTTACAAGCTCCTGTCAGAGGTACTCTCATGCTGTTTTCCTTCACTGTAAGATGCACCTTTTGAAGCTTCCACAGTGTAAAAGGAGTGGATGGGGAGGTTGCACTATACTTCCCCTGCTGTCTTTGTCTTCACAGCATCTTGGAAGAGAGATTCCCTTTGACATTTGTCTTTTCTGACATCATGCAGACTCAAATTGTGCAGGCAAAGGGCTTGTCATTGACCTGCTTGGTGGGGCAGCCAGACCTCCATGAGGAGGCTCCAGCCATCCCTCATGCTTAGGTGACACTAGAAGGGTTTTTCTGTCGTGGCTCTTTAGTAATCTTTTTGATCCTGGGTGCAGGTCTGCTTGCATCAGAGTGTGAGAGCCTGGAAAAAGGAGTGGGGAGGGTGTTTTTAGTTTGGTTTTCTTTCTCACTATGCTACTCAGTTTTTGATTAACAGTAACATTTTCGCCAAGTCAAGTCTGCTTTGCCTTCAACAATAGGCAAACCAGACTTAGGGTTTGAATTTCTCTAAGCGTCAGAGTTTTCAATAAAAAGATACTGTATAATGATGAGGACAAAATTTTTTTGCCGATTTCATAAGCAGGTGTGAGATATCTCCTAATGAGCTGGTGGCAGTCCTATCAGCAAAAGCTGCTGAAAAAGATAAGAGATTGTTTTGCAGGGAGCTGATGATATAACTTTATGAAGTAAATCCATCTAATGAGGATGATCAGACATGAATAGTTGTATTATGGTTTTATTATCCCTTCTCATCAGCCTTTCTTACAAGAACCACGTTGGCACAGACTTGTTACCCAGGCCTGCTCACATTGACCATAAGAAGTCTGGGCAGGTCATCAGGAGATCAGGGACATGGGGGTCTTTTGAGGGCAGGAAGGTGCTGAGGATTTACTGGCACAGCTGCCACCCAGAGGAAGTAAACAAACCAGCCCAAGTTCTTACATCTCTATTTCTCTGGAGAAAGAGGAAAAAAATGCTCTTCTGAGGTGATATGACTGTGTTCACAGGTAAATTCTTACTGGACTAACTGCAGATTGTTCCTTTGGCTGAGACAGTCAGAGCAGCAGAGAGGAATGCAGGAAATTCTGGTCTGGAGCAGACCAGTGGCCACCTCCATGTAGTGCTGGTACATCACAAGCTCTTTTTGAGAAGTAGAATAAAGCCAGTGGTAGTGTCTGTCAAGAAATATAACAACCTCTTGCCAGGGCTTAGTTCTGGGATGTCATCATGTCCTGTACCAGGGCTAGGGTAGCACTGAGGGAGGTCCCCACGTGTCTCTGCAGCCCATGCCCATGATGCAAGTTCTCCTGGGTCTTTAAGAAATGCCATGAGTCTTCATTAACCCTCAACACAGTTTACTCTATTTCTCATTCATGCAGACAATCCTCTAAATGAAGTCTATATTGGAAAAGTGTTTTTATATTTATTAAATTTGAAATGTCACCAACCAGGATTCCAAAACTTAGAATGATCATTTGGAACATCTCTCAATTTATACATGCACACTTGTGCATTCATCTACACAAACACACATGCACGTCCACATACATGGAGGCATATTTTTATAGAGTGAGCCTATAAGCAATTATGGATTATAAGTTATGCCATATACCAGTTATTATTTTGCATTGCAGTCAGAAAGATATTCAAACCATTAGGAATAAAAAAATAATATTGTCTTTATTTAATTTGGTTATTATTTCTGAAGACTTAATAAATTGTTTCAAATCAAATAATATCTTCAAAATTCATCTTCAAAAGCAGAGTCACAAAACCTAAGGTATTTTTCTTCATTAATTTTTTTATCAGGTAAACTGAATGAAACACTGATGCTGCCAAAAATATGAATATGTAATTTTTCCGCCAAAAATTAGCACTAGTGCATTAATGCAAGTGATTTAGTTAGTTCTTCTGTTTTTATTAAATACCAAACTTAGGCAGTTCACAAGGTGAAAGCCTTCAGTAAAAGAATTATTAATGAAATAAAAGACAAAATCTGATCAAGTTAAAGCAGCAGTAAGGCTTAGTAGTTAGGACTACCAGGAATCAAACAAAAGGAGAAACATGGCAGCTAAAACACCTTTAAAAAACTGCATTGTTTTGTCACTAATGCAGTGCTTAAGGCAACTCTTCTGCCCTCCTGTAGGTAATCAAGAAATGAGAAGTTTGTTTTGACAAAATTTTTATTTTTTTCACTAGTGTTAAAATATGAATGTAGAACAGAGAAACTAACTTTGAAAACTGAATGCAGATCCATCTGTCTATAGGAAATAAATCACTGCAGTCAGTTGAAATCATTAACAAACATTTGTCCCATTTGTGTAGAGGACTCGTGAAAACCCATTTTTCATCAGGCGACCATTTAATTTTAGTCAAAAGAATTGGACAAGTCCAAGTTTTAAAATCTCAGAGCCCCTGCTCAGCTACTCCAATTTGTTCACCAAAAGAATGCAGGATACCTTTCTTCTGATGTTAATAACACTCACTTAAATGTCTACTTGTCAACTTGCTCAAAATCATCAGTCATGGCTCGCTCAGGGGTACGGCTCCTATTTCATTCTCTGCTGGGATTCACAAATTGAATTTTCCTCTGACTACCTCCCCTGAAAGGCTTGGTCCAGTCAGCACTCATGTTGCTCATCTGAAAGACTGCAGTATCTGTGTCAACTTGCATTTAAAACCCAGCTAGAGAAGGCAGAGCCTTCAATATCCCTCTGTTTAAAGTATAGCTGATACATCCTCAGCTCTTTCCTCCATAAAAAGTGCTTTGGAACCGTGTATTCTCTCTTACTGGGCTATTTTCTAGTGATTAGGCCCTTCTGGGTAAGCCACTTGATATTTCTTAAGTTGATATTTTTTAAATAAATCGTAGTATCAGAGAATCCTAGAATGGTTTGAGTTGGACCGGACCTTAAACTTCATCTTGTTCCAGCCACCTGTCAAGGGCAAAGACACCTTCCACTAGAACAGGTTCCTCAAAACCCCAACCAACCTGGCCTTGAACACTTCCATTTCTAAAGTTAAAATAAATTAAAAAAAAAAAATATGCCATAGCTATTCTCCCTGTTTTCAAAGGTTTCTCACCACTACTAAAGTGTCTTAAATACATTTATCAGACTGGACATGTGAAGAGACCTGTGGAAGGTATCAACTCACTAGACTTTCATGTAAATATACACAACCAAGATATTAGCTCTAAGATCAGTTTGTAGTTAATGCAGATAATAATGCAAACCTTAGATGCAAACACTTTCATAACAACTCTACCCAGGCCCCAAGTTTCCAAAATAGTGGCCGTTTCTGGTGCAATACTTGGCACACACAGAAACATGAGTGTAGCTAATTGGAGAAATTCACTGACAAAATAGATAAATCACCTCACATTGAGGTGAATTTTGAGGATTTCATCCTTTAAAGGTACTAGCAAATTCTACCAAGGACCATTTCAAGTCCTTTTCCTATCACATTATCATGTAGAAATATATGTTTATTTATAAAACTTCTGCCAAAACCCTGTTGCCAGTATGAAGCTTGCAGGAACATGTAAGAGAACAGAGCTCCATCTGGTTTCTGTTCAATCAAAAAAAGAAATAAGAGAATGGACCTAAGTCTCTGTGATTTACAATGATAATTTTTGACTGGCACTTAGTCTGAATCCTGTAAATTTTACAAATTCAGAAGTATGTCTTCAAATGTCTCATGAAGGTCCTAAAGAACTGTTTGGAAAAGCATTTGACAGGTAGAAATGTTCCAAGGACACAGGGAAGGAGCTGTAAAAAAACAATCTTTCCATTGCATTGCTAGTGTTTGCAAAACTATGTTTTCTTTTAGCAGAGATACAGTGGTTGCTGGTTTTGCAGCTCTTCTTTGACAGAATCCTGAAGATGCTTTGCTTTCTTCACAGAAATGTGATCATTGTAGACTGAAAAAAACAGCTAAGTGAATCTGTTAGATACAGGGACAATAATCTGACCTAAAATATCGGCTCTGTAGATTTTAGCCTTTAAGTTTTTGGGAACAATCATGAATACCAGTGTAACTTTCTACATAACCCAGCAGTCCAATCTCCAGTGTATCTTACTACTGCTTGAATACGGTTAAAGGAAGAGGAGAGCCTTCCCCAAAGGTTGCTGTACAGTAATGCCACCCTCACATTTTGCCAGGCAGGTCAACACTGCTTCTTCTCTCTCCACTCTCCTTTTATTCAGATTCTGCCCAGTTCATTGATGGGAAACAACAGCAGCATAATACCACATATTCATTCCTCTGAAAGACCAGTCTGCTCAGGGATGTCTCAGAAATTCTCTATTATGCAAGAAATGCAGTTTAAGCATAATGGTGGAAATCTTGACTTGTGATCTTATGTAGAGGCATATGGTTCTGATGCACAAAAAACAGTGTCTCCTTTAAAATAACCCCTTCATGAGTTATTTAATGTCATGTTAAACTCTTGTCAAGTACTTTGCTCCAATTCTACCTTGAGAGAGTGATTTTCATATTTTGCAAATATTTTAATGTTGGCTTTCTAAAGATGATGTAATTTATTACCTAAATGAAGCTAAGCCCCACTGCTGAGTCTAGGGACAGCTTTCAGAAACTGTGATGCAGAAATCTCTCCAGTGGGAAGTGGCCATTTGCCCGTCAGTGAATGTCAGTTTGAATGCTTTCCTGGGTAGAGATGGGCTCCTGGATTTTGGCAAAAGGTGGACATGAAGCAGGTATGGCATTTTGGCCCCAAGACTGTGAGAAAGCTTTCAGGCTATACTAAACTATGTGATAGCTCTAAGTCTTACATTTTTATGAAGATGCATCCTGAGTAAAGGTCAAGGACTCCTCTGCTTTCCTCCTGCTGCTGCTAATATCCATTCAGCTCTTCTGCTGCTGCAAAATTGAGAAACTTATGGCATGTCAAAAAGTGAAGGGGAACGAAAACTTTGAAGAACACAGTGCAGCTTTGCTAGACAATTTCCAGTGTCCACATGCACTTGGGCTTAAAGGTAATTTGGGTAACTCATGACCACTTGGCACAGTAGCCATTAAATACATCCTCCACCCTTAACCATGATGATAATTTATTTGAATAGGGATGTAAATGCAGAGATTTGAAGCTGGAATAGCATAGGACAGTTTTCTTCTATTTAATGCATGTTAAAAATGCAAAAGGGTGGTGCAGGCATGCTTTTGACAGTTTGGTTTATAAAAATGAATGTTGTGGTTAAGTGGGTGGGAAATACAATGAGGAACTGAGGACCAAAAGGGAAATGTCTCCTGTTGAGGAATGCTTTTGCAATCTTGATTTTCTCTGTGTAAAGCTAACCTTGGAGTGTGCAGACTGAGAGAAGAGACCACACAACCCTTAGGAGCATACGGGAGTAGTCATTATGTGGACTCAGGAGTATTTGCTAAGATGCCCTAATAATCAAATGAAGTAGCTAAGCTGCCTTGTCTTGCTGGAGAATAGATTGGTTTCTTATGCCATTTACAAAAACCACGCTGAACAGATTTTTTATTGTAATCATTTGAATTAAAATTCCTCCACCTTTCATCACTTTATGCATTTTATTTCTCTGTAGACAATTCCACCCAGATAAACTCTGGAATACTAAAAGATATTGTACACATTCCTGGAGCTTTTCAAGTATCTTACTGTCTACATCAACACTGGCCTTGGAATGGTGCACCGAGATATTGGCTCAGTTCCTATTTCCTTAGGCAGTGGTGGTAAGACTGGGATGCCTACCCTGACTCAATGTTGTTGGATGTGTTACACCACAAAAACATACAAATATGAATGCTCTCATCTTAACTAAGAACATCAGTAGGAGTAAGCCAGGAGAGAGTCTACTCAAAAGATTTGTATGGAAAAACACTTTTCAGAAAGAACTATACGCCACCGTGACTACACAGGTACCCCTGATCTGCCCTGTCTTTAAAAGTGACATAGCTCTAAATATGAAGTCTGGTTCAAATGGGGTTTCCTTTGGAATTGCTATCTTCTTTAAATAAATGTAAATGAAAAATGTAAAAGGTCTCCCAGATCAGTATGAGCAAAGCAAATATCCTGGTGGCAGCAGAAAGTTGTGGCAGCACAGAGGAGCAGTGGTGAGCACACATAAATCTGTGAGCAGTGGAACCAAGGATGCCTGGTGTCCTATTGGTTTGTGACTCAAGGTAGAATTCCCAAGAAGATCCCCCATGTCCAGCAGGGATAAACTTACTGTGAAGTCACCTTCTCAGTAGGAACCTTAGCAGGATTTCTTCCTTTTGAGATCTTTCTTCATCTCTCAGATTTTGATTGCAATTAACCGAAAGTCAAGTGGCAAGCAGAGATAATTGCATGAGTACATATGCACACGCAAACTCCCACAAATTCATGTGTATCAAAGACTTTTACTGCAGAAACCAGCCTAATACTCTTGGAAATGCAAACACATCTGCCCAGAATACTGGGATGGAGTGCTGCTCCCTCCTGGGCACAAGAGTGCTCAGTTGCTGGGAATCTAAAATCCATCTAGAAGTGATGAATCATTTGTTTCAAACTGCATTGCCAGTGTTACAAATAAAAAGTCAAAATGAGCTCCTTCACTTTACAAGCAGTGAAAAATGCAGTAGAAGCCACTTAATTAGTCTATGATAAATTGCGTGCCCAATTAATTGTGATGACTGCCTAGGGGACAAAACCCAACTCAAGGCAGTTTGATGACTCCACAGTAATGGCACATTTAGTGAACACTGGAGTCTCTTTCCATGCCCTTTCTGCAGCTGTGGGAAGCTGAATCATAACATTTTAACTGCCAGGGATGCATTTCCTTGCACTAGCTTTGCCCCAATTTGACCTTTTCTTCATTTTATTCTAGTTAACTGAATCAATATTATCTTAATACAGTGTTTCCATTTGTCCTCCCAGTAGCAGTGCACAGCTATGCTGCAGATTTAAAGTGCAATCAATGAAATATTAAATGAGTGGAATGGAATTCCTTATCCCTCAGAGCAGTGGGTGGGAACTGGGAGAAAACACATTAAAGGTGAAGAAGTTACCTGAATGTTAAATCAGTGCAGATCTGAAAGCTGTGCTTCATAAATTTATGTAGAGAGCCTGGGAAGCATGGCCATAACAAACAGGCTTGTACCTGTTTGAGTGAAAAGGTAGTTTTGAAATGTTTGTGCTAAACTGGTGACAAAGACCATGCAGACATTGCTCTTTCAGTTTCAAAACAGCAAACGACTTCACAGGGCTCTGTCAGGTCCCAAATGTGCCATCTGCCAGGCTGTGGTTTGTTTATTTTATACATGATTGAGTGTAGTGCTCATCTTGGTTCCTTTTACATAATCATGTTATGATAACCACATAATTAATGTTTTCAGTATTTAGCAGATAAATGAGATGAAAAAAGAGAGAAATATCTGATGCTTAGAAATTCTTCTCAAGTGCTCAGTAGAAGCCCAGATTTATTCTAGTATATTTAATCTATAATTTGTCATTTATAATATTTAGAATTAGCTTGAAGTTATAGTAAAGTTTGTTTATGAACTTTTAATGGGATGTTAGTGCATGAGTAAGACAAACATTTTTGGCTTTTTTTTCCCTCCCACATTGTTTTTACTTCCCAGATGTTACTTGCCAAGACTTTCCAAAATTTCATCCAGAAGTACAATAAAGTGACACACTTCGATATAGTCAAAAATATTTCACTTTCTTTTGGGAGCTGAAGAATCTCCTGAAAATTGCCTTAAATGTGTGTTCTAGAAAGTATATCTGGGTTTTTTTTCAGACCTTCTACTCCTGCAAGCATGTGAATGCTTATACTCTTGCCCATTTTTTCTTATAAAAATGTGAAGTTTATACTCTTGCCTCTTCTTATTTGGAAAGTTAACCTCTCCACAAATGGAACTAGAGTTTGAGCAGAAACATATGGAGAAAATACTTCTTGTTCTTCTGGGTCCATGAAAAATTATGAAGTGGAGGTGAAGAATGTGAGCTTAGTGGGGGAAAAGGAGGTCAATGAGAAATTTGTCCCTGTTTCAAGTATTTTCTCATCACAGACTATATTAGACAATGTTCTTCCTAGGTCAGGATCATAGAAATGTGTCCCCTGTGATTTGACTTTAGCCTCTTGGGATGGATCTCTGGTGGGAATTCTCATATTAGTGATGTTTTAAACTGCAAATATTCAGGTAAAGAACCCCATACATTCACAAATGTTCTGCAGACTTCTGTAGCAATGAACAAAGCTGATGTCTCCTATTAGGAAAGTTCTTTACAAGAATAATTTTGAAGTGCCATTATACATTATTAATGGAGACAGATCTGATGATGAAGAAAACTACATTTGACAGAAAGAACATTTACTAAAAGTGTCATTAAAGAGTTTAGGCTGTGTGTTACCAAGTATTTTGTGACTCCCTTCACTGACTTCTTGGCCTCTTTATTTCTTTCATGTCTGGTAAGTAGCTTGAGGTGGTTGATGAACATTGGAACTGAGGAAGTCTGGCTTCTCACTGCTGTTTGTCTAAAGGTTTTTTGGCTTTGACACATAAGAAGGAGGAAGCTCTAACCCAGTCCATGCCTCATTTTGTGCACTTAGATCTTTCCTAAGCTTGTCTTTCATGTAGGTTTTGTAGAGTCAAAAAGAAGTAGGGGTTTTACCATAACTAATTCCTCAGTGGAGGTAAATTCATGGTTTTTTTCTTTCTAACAATGAGTGCCTATTCCCAGAATTTATAAAATTTGAGATATCTTCCAACCTTCCTCTGACAAATTTACATGAATACAAGTGGACACATTTTGCTTAAATCTTCCAAGAAATGATAAAGAACAATAGAAAGTACAATAGGCTGTAATATTCACTTAGAATTGCATGACCCATTTCTTAGAAATATCACCTTTAAAAAGAGAAGCATTATGGGATATATTTCATCAAATACTGCATTCAATGTCATCTTTGTGAAAAAGTGCAACTTAAGTACTGCATCTCTTCTTTTTGAAATGCTGAGGTGGTGAAATGAAATAGTTACCTTTGAAATGAAATGCAACCTCAAAGGCTGGTTTACTAGGACAAAAAGTTACTGCCCAGGTGATCCTTGGTACAGACTGGAATAATCAGAAATATAAGTCTTGCTTATACAGAGCTCATTTTTATCTAAAAGTAGGCGAGGTGATCCTATTGTCCTTTCAAAATTTACTGACATCACAACACAATGTAGGTATCTAGCGATTTTTTATGCCATACCAATGATTATTGTATATAAATAAATAGCCCACAGAGATGGAACAGAAAATGAGGAAGTATTTCAAATTAGGGGGATATTTACATTTGGCACTTGAAATCAAAGAGGTGGAAGAAAAAAAAAAGTATGAGTATATATATAAAAAAGGGGGGGGGGGGGAGGTTACTACATTTTTTTTATGCAGTGGATATTTGATGGCTCTGCAAGGCCTGGCACTGAGCTCTCTATCCAGTGAATTTAGGTCAAGAGCCTGCAAAGGCTCTGTTGTCTGAAGCTGGACATGGACTATGGCCTGGCATTCATGATCTGTACATTCTATGACCTCAATTGCCAAAAGTAAAGAAGTTTCAATCATGGACTTTTCCAACTCCTTTGGGAGTGACCAAGGCACAAGATGTTTCTTCCCGTAGCTCCATGATTTTCCCAGCTGGATGAAGTTCCTCTCTTTCCCTATGTCTAACAAGCAGCCCTTTCCTTACAGGTCAATCCCTCTTTTTCCAGTTTTACTGGGATTTGGTGTTGGCTTTACCTAAACCCCTCCTGGAGCTGAATGAAGCCACTGCATTGAGCACCACCCTGTCCCCAGGGAAGCTTCATAGGGATATGAAGGGATATTCCAGAGATATGAAGGAGTGAGTGAAACTTTTGTGTGAGAGTCTTCTTGAGCTAGGGTTCAGCTTGATCTACTTTTCATGGAAGTACTTAAATATCTCTTATGCCAGAAGAAATAAGGAACATGGCATTGCTCAAGTTGGAGTCTGCTCCAGGGGCTGTCCACCTAGACTGGGGAAGCCCAGCTCCTGGTAGGTGTTTGCTGGGAAATGGCACCTGCAGAGCCCAGGCTCGTGTTCTCCATCCTCCCAGCAGGACTGCCAGGCCCCCACCCTGAAGAGAAGGGCTCTGGGGGTTGGCAGGAGCAGAACTCGTGGGGCATTAGACATGCTGACAGAATGTAAATGTTGCCAGTGGCAGATGAAAAGAGAGTGGTAGTTTTGAAGAGTGAAATTTGAGCAAATGCACTCCAACCCTGCAGTCTATTCAGGGATTTAAATCCCTCTGTGGATATTGGCCTATATAGAGAGCTGCTGGACTGTGCTTTTACATAAGATCCTAAGTGACTTTGTAAGCCTTCGAGCACTTCCAAATCCTCCACTTTCAACAACAGTACTCTTTGTACTGAAAATTTAGTATATAAAGCCATATCATATACTGGGGTTTAAATACACTCAGAAAAGTTCCACATAATGGCATCTTA
Source organism: Melozone crissalis (assembly GCF_028551555.1). Classification (NCBI taxonomy): domain Eukaryota; kingdom Metazoa; phylum Chordata; class Aves; order Passeriformes; family Passerellidae; genus Melozone; species Melozone crissalis. Next base: position 15,924,538 of record NW_026535784.1, on the reverse strand, counting down.
ATGCCTAGACAAATGCAAAATTAATATACTGGAAATCTCTGGCAGCAGTTAAGAGTAAAAGCAGTACAATTTTTTAATGTTTTGTTGGGATTTTTTTAATAGCAAGCTCTACTTCTGAGACAGGCAGAGGAAAATCTTCTCAAGCTGTAAGCTCAGCGTCCCCAGAGTGAATAGGGTTCAATGTAGCATGGATAATTTGTTTGCTTTGCAATTATTTTCCGTCAGTGGAGACAAATTGATTTGTACAATAAAATTGACGGTCACTGCAAGGCAGCTGGCTTTCTAAACTGTAAAAGAATTTGACTAGGTTAAGTGAGTACCAAATTTTTGGAGTACTGGGATGTCCTTTTGTACTGGTCAAACTTGCAACAATTTTAGGGCTTGCCAGTGATTGCTGTGTGAAATTCAATATCAGAGAATGTTAGAATAGTTATTCTTAATACCACTATGAGCAGGCCCTCTTACAGTTTATTAGCAGCCTGCTCTGAAAATTATTTCCACCAAAACAAAAATCAAAATGCAGTAAAAGAAACTGATAGTAGAGTAGATGAATAGGTGATTCTATTATTGGAGGAATAATTGCCTCCAAGCCACCATCTTATTTATTAAGAGGAAATGAGATATTTAACACGATCCAGAGTCAGGAATGTTTGGCAACAATCGAGTTTCTAGCAGGGAAAAACAAGTAACAAAGGCTTATCTAGAAAATAGGACCATGATCAGACAGTGAGGTGTATTTCCAGAAAATGCTGGTAGTGAAAACATAGAACAAATAGCCAATATTTTCTGCAACTAGAGTATTTGCATATTTGTCCAAATAAAAGATCTAAAATAAGTGGCTATTGACATCTACTCTTTCACTTTTGTTTTTAAAAAAACAAAAAATTGGTTTGGTGTCTCAAAAGGCCTGGAAAACTTTTAGTGCATGCATGATCAAATGCTGTGTGTGATTAGGAATGCTGTAGTACCTGGTAGCAGCCTGAAATGAGGCTTTGATTCCACTTTTCACAACACTGAGCTAATCAGGACATTCTGTCATATTCAATTTAAAAGCTGGATATGCCCCAGAAAAATGTTGGACCTAAAAGCTCAGCAAATAGCTCTGGTTAAACTTCACTTGGATGTTTCAAGTGTTAAACCTCATTGCAGACATCAGGATTAGATTAGTGATACTGTCAGTTTTGCAAAAGTCCAAGATCAGCACTAAGTAAAGTAGAAGTTTGCTAAGACGGGCTAGTTTCTCTTTGCCCAAATGAAAAGGACCTGGGAAAAGTTGATACTGTACAGTTCAAGGACGTTTGATTGGGCTCAATACATAAGGTAAACAAAGCCCTCTGAGCCCCGATCAAAGTGCACTTCTGGAGGCCAGTGCCATGATCTTGAGGTGTGAGAAAAAAAGTTTTGAGGAAGAAGGTCACATGTTTGAAGGTCCAGACAATCAGGCTTTGGCTTGACCTCTCTGCCTATCTGGGAGCAGCTCCCCCCAGCTGCTCATGTGAGCGGGGTTCAGAGGTTACCAATTACTTAGGGAGGCTGAGAAAGTTGTATGGAGCTGCTCTCAGCTGCCATTTCACATTAGCTTCAGGCCACTTGCAGGTAGGCTGTGGCTCTTAATGCTTCACTGGCAGTCAGGGATGTTTTTCAGCTCTCAGTCGCTGTGGCAGTGACAAACCATCTCCTGTCCCGCCAGGCAGCACTTGGTGCCTGCCCTGCAGCACAGCTCCCCAGCCCCACACATTTGTGCATCACAAAGCTGCAACCCCACCACATGGTCGTTGTTTTAATTGCTTAACTGCTGACCAGGTAACATTTTTCTGCCCTTTTAAAAATTTTCTTTTTTTATCCTTTTGCCCTCTCTGGGTATTTCAGAGCCATCAGTAAAAATGAGTGAAATGCTTTGATTGGTTGCAGATATTGAGATGATCAGAGTAATTTGTGGCAACTTTTCCTTGCAAAACTTAAAATAATGTATGTGTCTTCACACACTTCACAACTAACAAATTAAGCAAAGGTGACTTACAACCTTATGGTAGCAGAGGTATAAAAAAACCACCTTCAGTATAAGTCTTGCAAATGCAGTAAAAAAATTCTGTCTTAAAAAAAGGTCTTAATTTAGGAGCTTATTTTCAAGTTTCAACTTTAGAAGTTAGAACTACCCTTAGAAATTAACTGAGAGTGGATAGACTGTGTGAAATGCGCTCCCTGGGGGAGTTCTCCTGCTGTCTTTTGAGGCTGCTCTCTTGGATATTGACAAACAGGATATTGAGCTACCCAGGATTCTGGTTTCATCCAGTATGGAATGTCCCATTCTTTCCATTTCACAAATAAGATTTGGGAGTTTGGAGTTTTTGTGGAAGTCACAAACTTGAGAGTGATCACACTTCCCTAATGCAAGGCATATTTTCAGTCTATAAACAAGCCAGTTTCCTTTCAGAAATATGTCTGGGTTTTATTACACATCCTTTAACTTTCCCTGGAAAATGAGTACATTTGTGTTTGGAAATATTCACATGAGTGAAGAAATTTTCTAGGAAATTAAGTGAGCCACATTGAGTTTACAGTGAAAGGCAAGAGCAGCTCTGCGTTAGTTTGTGAATATCTTATTTCACATACACTGCTATGATATATATTTATGGTTGCTGTGAATTCGTTTGGAGATTTTTTTAATGGGTGGTTTGTTGGTTTGGTTTGGGGGTTTTTGGTTTTTTTTGTTTATCTGGGTTTTTTTTTGGAGTGGGGGTTTAATTAAAAGAAAATCACAAAATATAACAGATTATTTTAGTCTTGATTTACACTAATTTTATTCTTCTCTTGCTCTTACCAGTTAATTTACCTTTAGGGTGAAAAGTGGTGTCTGTTAAATGTTCCACAAAGTAAATATGTGGTGCTCATAACTTCCTGTGTGACATGTACTAAGTGCTTACTGGAAGTCTGCTTTCCATGGAGCAAACAGGCAAGAAGAGGGACTGGGACTTTGAAATCTGGAAAATTTGTGAATATCCTGGTCACATGGCAAGTCATGCTACACAGCACAGGCATTGACATATCTGGAGAAACTCTTGATACATCCTGGGTTTTTTCAAAAGCATCTTGACTCTGATTTGTGTCACAATACAGACTCTTATTTAATATACAGATGCATTACAAATGTTCCAATTATTTCATTTTTTGCATTTTTGTTGCCTCTTACCACATGAAGTTGAATAGGGCAGCAATTACTTTTCATTTAATTCCATTTCATTTACTATAAAAAAAAATCCACTATTAAGAAAACCTTAACTGGATAATCTTTTTGAGAATTTAATGCTGTCACTATGAGTTTAATAGGAGAAGCGAATTTACAACTTGAAGTAAATGGAATTGTCACCTCTTACCTAATCTGTGGCTAGGAAAATTCAATTATTTTCACAGAAGACAAAAAATGCCAAGCACGTTCATACTCAGAAAGGTAAGGGTATGATATTCAATAGCATTTTTAGGGGTGATGGGTTTATAATTGTCCAGATTGCAATGTCTATAGCCTTTTTGTAGTATAATATAATAGATATCTTGAATAGGATTATTGATAAGAGAGGAAGGAAATGTAAGTATGATGTTTGCAGTGTTTTGACCCCATTTTGTGCAGATTTGTTCCTCCTCAGACACATTTTTGTGTCTCAATCCCCACTATCAAAAGGCGCTTCAAAACCTTGCATATATTTCAGGAAGAAGACTGCATGGAAGGCTAGGGAGTGGAATGGCTGGGAAAAGATTCCTGGACAAAAAGGGCATGCAGACAGGATTTTACAGCTCATTGCTCACTTGGGTTAAAGTCAGAGCAGGCAGATTGCTGCAGAGAGGGAGAATGGCTGAAAATTGGCTGAAGATGAGGAGAAAAAGACAGGAGGACTGGAGTGAAGAGCAAGAAATCTATAGGAAGAAAAGAGAAAGTACATTAAACTTGAGATGTATTTTTGAGGAGCACAGAACCTAAAATATAAAAACAAGCAGACCTCCAATTTAAGTGTTTGACAATCGGCAGAAGATGTAATTTCTACCTGTTTTACATTAACCTCTGTTAAACAAAACCTTTATTACATTATATATCCTCTTACACATGAACTAAATATTGAATGTAATACTACTGTAAAACATATTTAACATAGGAACAGTTTTTAGTCCTTTATTTCAAATTATTTCGTATAAAAGAGAGAAACTGCAGTCCAGTTTTCATGAGTAATATATGAAAAAACAAAACAAAACCAGGAAACAAAACAATGTGACATTCCAAATGCTTTAATGTATAAGTTTAACACCACCACCGTTAACTTAATGGAAAACCCCTTTATGCCACGTGTGAAATTCAGTGTGTTTTTAATAATATGTTTCAAAGACACATGTATTGCAGAGAGAAATATTTCTAGGAGAAATGTCAGGAGCATAAATTAGAGGAAGATTTTAAAATTTATTATAGGCAACAAGGATTTCAGGAATGTAACTATTTAGCAATGAAAAAAGCCCAAATATATAATGAGTTTTTAAACTGGCTGATGTCAATGTAAACATTAGATCCAGTTTGGAGGTCTTGCAGAAATTCTTCAGTGATGTTCTAGGTGGCTGAAGAAAAGCCATAGAATCCAGGGAGAACAGAAAAGTATATTTATTTTTTTTCTAGGGAAAATTAAATGAATGATCAATGGCAAAATTTATATTTTTAAAATTATTACTTATTAATACTATTTGAAATATACATATTGATGTGTCTACCGTACCCCTTCTTTTCATCAGCATCCTCACCATGTCAGCTGATTCTGCTTAAGATAATTCAAAGAAAATAGATAATCACAATGGGCAAAGCACAGCCAAAAAGGTCCAAGGCTGCTACTGTGGTGCAGATTCCTGTCTTGGATGGGTAGCTGAATGGCATTGGCAGAGTCAAATAAAGTTTTGTTTGATTTATCAGGCATCAAGCTTGAGTTCACATGAAGTTTTTGAAATATCAGATCTACCAAATTTAGTGCATTTCACTGAGACATATTGATAGCAGCCAGTCCATATAAGACTGCATTTCAGTACAGAGGGGCTCAGTTTAAAATACCCCAGTGAGCCACAGGAAGAGAGCAACAGGAAAAGTGAAGAAAAGTTGAGCAGACTGAAGCTCTCATCTAAGTTTATATCAAGTGGAGATGGGGTGAGAAATGATGCCATGAGCGCTCTGGGCTCTTCAGTCACCCTGGTGCATAGAAAACATAATAAATAAAATAAAATAAATAAGACTATAATATCTACCATGAATCTGAAAGTCAAAAATTTCATAGAAACTTCGGGTCTTGGACAACATCTCATAAATGTGATTTCTGTTATTTCTCAGGAACATTATAGTGACAGGAAAACTTATTAAAAGCGATAAACAGATACAAAATAAAGCACATGTTTCCATCACAAGATCTGAAATCAAGGCTTCTGGGTTCAGTTTCCAAGCCTGCTGTAAATACTGAATGAATTACAAATGTCTCAGATCCTCATCCATCCAAATGGTTAGTGTTCCCCTCACTTGCTGCTTTTTTTGTCAATTGCTTTTTAGCTAAATTTTTTTTCTCTCCTATCAGACCTTTAACAGCAGAGTTCTATTTAACTGCAACTATAATGCATAAAATAAGTTGTAAAATATCAATATCTTTAGTTTCTTTTTCTGTGTTTTGATCATATATAAAGTTCTACCCTGATAATTAACTTGACCAAAGGTAACATCAAATTCTTCCACTACATGCACCACCCTAAAGAAAGGTTGGGAATTGTTCTGGTCAATAGTACTCCTCTTCATGATGAAAAATATAAACTTGCTTCTTTAAAGCAGTCATAGAAATGCTTTTTGTTCTTTGCTGCATTTATATTTCATCAAAGAATTCCCTATTTTGTTAAAAGGGCATTTTGAAAGAGTTGGGGGGCTGATTTCAGGAAGATTCTTCCTTCCTTTTGCCATGTGCAGTCTCTATCTAGTGCTTCAAGGAGGTTTGATTGTTGTTTTTGTTGATTTTCTCTGGTAGTAACCCACTAAGCAGAAACAGACTTGTGATGACAGTAATATGTTACAGTGGGTACTGCAAAAGGTGGCAGAGTTGTAAAGAAGGGAAGGAGAAGTGGGCAGAAACGGCCAAACTGCTCTTTTCTGGAGTATTCCCAGGTTCAGAACAGTGTAATGGGATCCATTCCAGGATATCTTAACTCCTTCCTTGGCAGGAAGAAAATTATTTGCATATAGTCTTGTGGTTCCTGCATGTGCAAAATATGTATAACCAGCTTCAGCAGCCTCAGCACAGACCTGTGGATGTCAGTAGTAACACACACGGTTTAAGAGCATTTTTTATTTTCTGAATGTTTGCTCTTCTCTGGTGTAACTCTTTATGCCTGTGAAAGCATTTAACTTTTCCTCTATTTGTTCTACATTGACCACTTTTTTCTGCCCTGCTCTCCTCTGTGTTATCATCTCTTGTTCCTGATTCATGTCTTTTGCCAGCTGTGATCTGGACTGAATTCAGAGGATCAGATGGATTGGGATGGTCAGATTACTTTGGCAAGGCAAAGATGAAGGTGTATCCTGGAAAATCCAGCTTTGTTCAGTTTTGATAGCAATGATTGCTCCAGCTCTAGAGGCTGCTGTCTGCAGCTGCATGTCACAGACATCCCTCTGAATATCACCATCCTGCTAGTGCCAGCTGAGCATCTGGTGTGCACTGCACCTTCTTCCAGAGGTTAGAAGCCAAGGATTCCAACAAAATTGGCCAGGGAGCCCTTTAGCAGCATATAGCAGCCATAGCTTTCCCTGCCTCTGCAGCTCTCCAGCACGTTCCTTTCTTCCTGCAGCTCAGTCTGGTTTCGGCTCCCCCCAGCTCTCCTCAACCACCACCCCCTGCCTCGCTCTCCTCCTGATGGCAGTGGTTATGCCCTATAGCAGAGATTTTTAAGGATTATCCTCTACCCCTGCTGGCTAGGCCAGACAGGAGGGCAATTGCTAGGAGCAGCTGTCTCCTTCCCAGCTGATGCATTGTACTTGCTCTCCCTTTTATGTGTGCTGGCATGACTTGCAATGTGTTACTTCTCTTGCAGTCGTAACTAAGGCTAATAAAATGCTATTATGGTTAATTATATTCACCGGTGAGGCACTTAAACTTTACATGAAATGGCATCCCAGTAGGCTTCAGTTTTCATAACACATGGCAGTTGGAATGGCAAGGTTTTAAAAACCATGTAATTTCATTAGAGTAACAAGACAAGCACTTGAGTAATTTTTCTATGACGGGCTTAATGGTGTTGCCATATGGATGGCTTGTAAATAAACAAACAAAAAAAAAACTGGTGGAAGGCTAGAGGATGTAAGGGACACATACATTTGGCACAGGATATCCCAGCATGCTTCAAGCACTTGCACTTTTAATAAGCACTTCTCAGCACCTTGTGCTTATGAAAAGGTTCAGTGAGGTGGTGATTCATGTCCATTTCCAGAACTAACTTTTATTTAATTTTTTTTTTTTAAGTTGTGTGAGGCCTTTATAAATTCTCTTCAGTCCATTGGAATGTCCTGCTGTATACCAGGGAGCTTTTCTATCTCTTTTTGTTCACTAGAAGACATTTAATCCATACTGGCCTGAATGCTACAACTTCTAAGCTAGGTCCACAGTTTTGTGGAGATGACTTTTCTCATCTTTTGGATACCTTAGAAACTTATTTTGGGACACCATGTTATTAATGAAATGCCATAATGGTAAACTACTGTTGTTAGTTTAAGCCTAGTTAAGACTATTTATGAAATCCAAAACAATATTACAAAGTTTTACAGGGGTGCAGATGACAGAAAATAAAATGTTTACTTACAAGATCAAGTCAGGGAGTTCTATTTCCCTCTCCATACCCGATTGCAGAGGTGTGAGCACTCCTAGAGAACCAGGCACCTTGGCTGGGCACAATTCAGAGGGCATAAACAGAAAATACTCTTCAGTTTATGATATGTAGAAACTTTTGCTTGTCTTTACCTGGGGTTTTTCAGAGGGTTCATGCATGATCATATTTTATTTCTTTATTCCTCAGATTATTGGACTTCAGTTTGGAAGATAGTTCTGAACTTCTGGGTTAGTAACTTTTCTCAGTGTTTTGGAAATAACTACTGTGTCTTTAGCAAACTAGATGTTAGATAGTAATTCTGGCAGATCTTTACCTGTAGAAAAGTGAGAAACTTCTCTGGATGTCATAATGTAATTTACAACTATCAGACAAACTGTCTCTGTTCTCCAGAACATGGAGCTCATATTAACGTGCAGTTAAAAACACATTTTACAGAAGGCAGCCTGCTACTGAATCCTGGCTGAAACTACATGTGATGATAAATAACCAAGACAAAGTGTTAATCTCCAACATGGCATGACTCCATCACACAGCCTTGATTCTTTGGATGTACTGTAATAAAACACTGTTCTGGTGGAATTTATATCAGTTGTCCAATCCAACCTGTTAAATAATTTTTGCCATCAGAGTTTTGAGTGGTTCCAACTAAGTCTGTGAATTGGGACTGCTTGAGAGATATGCACAGAAAACAAGGAGAGGAATTAATAGAATCATTAAATCCTGTGGATAGGATTGTATTTGTAGGGAGCAAGTACAGGATTAAGCAAATGCATATGTGAAGAGGAGGAAAGCTGTAGGTGTCCTCCCTAGGGTAGGGAGGTAGACACAAAATAGGCAGATAGCAGGTTACTGGGGTGAAATTTGCAAAGGACAGGAAAAACAGACTGAAGGGGAAAGGAAAGGAAAAGCCCTGCCAGCACAATGGAAGAGGTGAGAGTGGGAAGGACCAAGAGCAGCAGAACCATTATGGACACCTTGGAGAGCTTGAAAGCACTGAGATGGTCATCAGAAGATGAATTTGTGGTGAATCATCACAAAGTAGGAAATCATGATTGTTGTAGAATAAAGGAAAACCATCTTGCTTTTAGTTTCCCCAGGCTATATTTTTGTCCTTTCAGTGGGTGAATTCAGGGCTCTTTAAAGATCAAAAGCAGTAACACCAACTTGAGGAGCACAAAACGTGAGCAGATGTGCAGTCTCTCATGTGTCATTCTGTCCCAGTATCTGCCATGTCTGACGTGACCTATAATAGGAACAACTCTGAACTTTCACTTCTCTGCTCCTTTTAGCCATGGACTGCAGTAGTTTGGGACTGTGCGATGACTTTGTAATGTTGGCAACTGAGGACCAAGAATAAAGTGCTAAATGCTTTTTAATAGCAACCAAACATAAGAGGCAAAGTGTCTAGAGGCAACATAAACTGCCAACTCTGTTTTTAAAAATATAATTTGCGAAAAAGCCATCCAGAATGTATATATTTATTTTCTTTTAAAACACTTATTTAAAACAAAAAAGTACTAAATCTTGGCAGAGGTTTTTGGCTAAAATGCAGGAAATATATTATGAACAGATTTTTACACTATTTTTCCATGTTATTTTTGCTATATACTCCAGACCTATGCAATATATAAAATAATATATTTCCCCTTAATGTATGGAAAATACTCATCAACTTTATGGTTTCATTAAAGCCAGAGAAGAAAGAAATTTCCACTGTAGTTCATGATAATAGTTCCAAGTGAAGAAACTGTTGTGTCTTGATATTGTGAAGGTGGCATTACCCAAGACTGATATTCAGACTACAAAGAAGATAACGAATGAATCATTCAGATACTCCTTCATGTTTTCAAAATATTTTCTAGTTACTTAGTTTCCAAAGACCATTTTAACAGCTCCAAAGCAAATCTCTTCAAGCCAAGGTGGGTTCTTCCTAAATGATTTCCTTACGTTCCACTGCAATAGAACACCAATTTTTAAAGTGAGTTTAGAAATCAGTGGGTATTTCTGAAGAAGAACAATGAGCAAGCATGGAGCACAGGCCAATTTTGGACCTTTTGAGAGTGCTTGTATCTTAGAAGCATTTCACTTTGTGGATACTTTCTTTTTCTGTCCTAGTGCATTCTGTACTGCCAAAATTCAGGGGTGTAGGGACCATCACATGAATGCTGACAGCAATGTCTCCATTTTACAAATAAACCATACAAGGAAGGAAAAAGAGTAAAGTTTCTCTCCTAACCCACATAGAGGGCAAACTATAGAGGCCAGACAAGGATAATAAAAGTGTATGACTGACAGCTGACAGTATGCCAGTGAAAATTTCCCTTTCCCTTAGGATATTGTTTTGATAATCTTCACCGATTTAATACTTTATGGAACAAGAGGTTTTTTTGTCTGAATGGATGTTTTTTGAGGGGTGGGGGTTGCACTTGTCAATTGCACATCAAAATAGGGTGGATAGACAGAGAAGTGAAATGTAAACAACAGCTCCAGGTTTGTTTTTCTCTTTAGGCTGTTGGGGGATGTTTTTGTACATGAAGGTTAATGGAGCACAGTAATGGACTTCATCACTTCTTAAGGACATTTGGCCAATGCTCCAAAACAACCAGCTGCAATTTTATTACCTGGTTTTGCATCCTCTAATTTAAAAAGTCTTCTCTGAAGTTTAGCTGTAAGGCAGCATAAAGTGCTTACCTCTAGATGGTATTTAAAGACTATACTTTGCTTAGAAATTTTTATATCATTTTCCGTTCACAAGTCCATCATTTTGCCACATTTCTATCCACTTTGTCTGTTTTGTGAGCATGTCCTGTTCATGCCAGCTGAGACACTGAACCCAAACTGTGAGTGCCCTCATCATGCTGGGGTGATCAGTCTGTGGGGCTTTATACAAGTTTGGTGTTGTCAGGCTTCCCCAGCCCAGCCATTATAACCTCCTGTAGCTCACCAATGGCACAGCTTTCTTGGAGGAGCAGCAGCTGCTCAGACTCCTTGTCTCTATTTGTCTTTTGGCCATCCTTTTACCTTATCACAAGGTTTATGACTTGCAAGGTGGGTGAAATTGTCAAGTTTGCCTCTCACTGCCAAGCTGGGCCTGTAATGCACCAAAGAATAAGGCATAAACAAAACAAGTTTCTCCTGCAGAATTTAGCAGATATGACTCCAAATGCACTGAAGAGAGAGATCTGTTGAGTTATTTGATGCCTTTTGTAGAAACTTAATTAGTTTCTCATCTGGAATATGAATGTCTTTTTTTTTTCTTTTTATTTCCATATGAAATGTTCTTGCTTTGTAAGTAAAATGCAATGTTCACCTTGCAAAAAAATACAGCTCTGAAAACTAAGATATATTTTTTTCCACAATATTAATATCACAAAAGAGGGCTGTACAGGCGAACCTGTACAAGTTACCTGTGTAACTCTACTAATTTCAAGACGTACCTTCTGTGGCAAAGATGTCCATTGTGCTTGGTAGGATAACACCTTTGTTATTGATTGGAATTCACTAAGAAGTTCTGTAGGTGATGATTCATGAGGCATTTCACTTTTTTGGAATTGAATAAGCTTTAGAGTATGAAAGGGCGGATGCAGATATTTCTGCCTATGGATCTAGCAGGGACTACCTTGAGCACTCTTGGTCTTGAGCCCACTCTGTTCTGTCTACACCAAAGCTGTGTTGGGGCTAAATAGGGTGAGGTCAGCTTCACTCTGAATTGAACCACTTCAGTCTCAGTATTTTGGTACCAAAAGAGGCCTCTGATAAAAAAGGAAAATTTAATAAACTGCCTTTTAATGTTTATAGATATAATGAATCTCAGTGGATAAGTGCCTTTTGAGTTAGTTTCTTCATGAAAACAATGTGCTATTCAAAGAATGATTAAAAAAATTACACTCCACAGTTTCACAAAAATTTAGGTTAATTTATCACAGAGGGGTTTTGGCTTGGTTAGGTGAGATGGGTGTAGGTGCTTGAATACATTGCAGACATTTAGCCTTGGAGACTAATAATTTAAAAATATGTCCAAATAGCCTTTCATACAGGCATGTTCCCCCTTAATGCAGTGAGGTTGCACTGACACATCTGTGACCTGGTGGTTGCTTTCACATAAAATATTTGGGTAGACTCTGACTAATTCACTGGGCTCTGAAGAAGGGTGTATGAAATTTTCTTCTGTCTAAAGTATACCACATACAATTTTGCTATTGATATGCTATTGGGTGTCTAATATTATTGCAAATAAAATGTCTTCTTTTGTGCTCTTAGCCCTTTCTGTCTGCCCTATGCCCATTTCTTTGTGCCTGGGGATGGCCCTGTGTCATTTTTCTTTACTTCCTTTATGTAAAGGCAAATAATTATACTTGTCAATTTATTTGTGGCTTTCTCAGCTGCATAGCTAATGCTCTTCTGCTTGATAGGATGTCTTTGCTTTCTGTAATTATAGTTCTGCTTATGCCCTTGAGGAAGAACATCTGCTGCTTCCCACTCATGAGTTACATTTCATCCTCTCATTTCCTTGGTGTTATTCTGCTCCACATTGGTGTGGTGGTCCCTGATGCCCTTTGCAGAAATTTTCCTTGGTGTTCTGCATAAGATACTCAGTCTTCTTCCTCGCTTCCCCCTTCCCTCATCAGCCTGCTGTGCTATTTTCCTCAGCATGAGTGGTGCATTTGCTTCTCCGATTCAGCTGTGAGGGAAAGGGCGGAGGTGTGCAGGGAGCTCCTACAACAATCTGTCTCAGTGGGAACGAATGTGCAGCAGAAGCCCAAGGACAACCCTCTGCAATGCCCTCACCAAAACGAGCAGTGTCAGCTGTCAGGGGCAGGAAATGTGACCACCCAGTTAGAACAGAAGATAAGAGCAGGAAAAACCCACCTTCTCTTTTTGGACACTTGGCAGTTAAATTCTGCCAACTTGGCATATTTTCCCCACCATGTTTGTTGTCTTTGTTGCTCGCTGTTGCATGTAAATCAGTTGAATGACCTTTTATTATTCCTTTGTTCTCACACATTTATAATTTCCTCTCAAAATAACCTCTTGATATGAACACAAAGACATATTGTGTAGTAGGCAAATTTGGAGGGTTAAAATACATGGTTTTTTGAATAGTCAAAATGAACTGTTTGGAATTTTTAACATTTTTATAATGCTCACTCTTGCAGAATATCTATTTTTATACAAAATGCAACATGCTTTTGGGCATATGGTATGACTCTTGGGTATGGTTCTGTGCAGGACCAGGAGCTGGACTCAATGATCCTTGTAGGCCTCTTCAACTTAGCATAATCTGTAATTCTGTGATTTTGATGAATAATTAATACACAATTTTACGTGACCAGAATTGGGTGTGGTGTATCCCAACTAAGGAGACTACATCAAAGAATTTGAAGCATTTCTGTTTCAGCAAGAGCTGGGAAGAAGAGGCCAGTACTCACAGCCAAGGGGAAACCAAGAAGAAGACAAAAAGTGATGGAGCCTCACAGACAGACCCTTGACTCTGTCAGACAAAGCTCCTGCAGTACAGATGTGGCTGAAGGCTGGCCTGCAGGAAAAGGCGCTGCCACCCCTCAGCAGCCCTGCCAGTGCCGAAATCAGTGGAGTGACCTGAGAAGGGCCAGTCCTAGTTTGTGGAAGAGGTCAGCAACCTGAACTTCCAGGGATTTCTTTTTCTCTGGCTCATCAGTTCAGCACAGTGATTTTTGAAATAATACTGTGGCAGTATTGCAATAAAAAATAGTTGTTTTTTGCATTGAGATCAGCTGGCAGAAATGTGAATTTGGTATGAACACAGAATTGAATATATTTCAGTGTCAAGGGTAATATTTATTATAAATATTTGTGCAGAGCTGGAAGAATAAGGAAGTGTTCTATATTGAATACGTAAATAGAATTGTACAATAGCAAACTGACTGTGTGTTGCAGGATTAGAAGGACTGTGTGGTACTCGGTATTTTCTTTTTTTTTTTAGAAGAGGATTTATATAGGACGTTATAAAGGATGAGATCGAGATCCTTCTGAGGGAAAAAAAATCCCTAACCACTACATTTTATGATTAATAATAGGGGGATAAACCTTGACATGACAGAGGCTGGGAGAGACATGAGGGTGACCTGAGCAAGGCAACATGGAAAAAATATGTTTTATCTGATGTGCGCTTGTTGTTAACCTAGATGTTAAGGGAAAGACAGTTAACTATAAAGGGTCCCACTGGATATGAAACTGGCCCATGGAAGAACTATGGGAGGAGATGGGCAAAACCAGGAACAGTGAGTATCCCTTGAGTGAAATAATTAAAATCACAGATTTCACAAAGTACAATACAGGAAATAGATGAGAAGCCCATGTAGGAGATTGATAGTACAGGGGGAGACAGGTCTGTGAGTAACATGTACAGTGCTTTACAGCCATGAAAATGCAGTTCATTGCATGGGGACACCCTTGAAAAAAAAGACCAAGGAAGAAAACTATACATGAAAGACAACCCTGAGATTACCTTCACTCTTCATCCTTTGCATTGCTAAAAGAATAGTCCAACAAAATTGAATCTTTTATAGAGACAAAGGAGAAAACTAAAAGTGAGTCTTTTGAGAACAGAGAAACATCTCTTTTTCATCTCACACAAGAGGTGACAAATAAACTATTGAAACTTATATTTCAAGAGGAAAAGAAGTTAAAAGGTAGGAAATGTTGCAAGAACCAAAGAGTAACTGCTGGGACTAGTTGCTATAATTACAGAAGTGTCATCAGCCAACCTGACAGCAGCAAACAAATAAACAAATATTAGGGATGAAGAAAAACAAACCAAGAAGAAAAAATATGGTTGAGGCATAAAAATAGTTAAGGAAAAAAGGACAAGAACAGGAACTGATGGGTTAAGAGTGGAAAAATCAAAGGGTGATGAAGAAGTGTAAAGGAAACAGAAGGGAATGAACATGCCAAATGAAATGAAAGGGGAGAAGAGAAATAAATATAGAGCAAGACAGTGTACAATCAGGTCTATAAACATGTCAGTGGCTTGCTGCAGAGTGGTTACAGCGTTGTCTTGAAGCTTTGCTCTCACTGAAGTGAGGAATGGTGAAAGTGGGGTTAATTATCTGGGGGAGTGACAGCAGTGCTTGGCCATGTGGGCACTAATGGGATCACCAGCATCTGATGGCATCCAAGGATTCTGCTGTGTTCAAGACAGGACAAGGTGTCTCCTTCCTTCTCCCCCTCCCCACTCCTTCCCTTTTGGGGAGAGGGGATGCTGGGGATACTTACAGAGAAAAATATCATTTTTCATGCACATGCAGATACACACACACTCAGTTTCTTGGAGAAGCTTGTACTGCTTCTGAAGGGAGACATGGGAAAAGATGCAAGCTTAAACAGATTTGGGGTTATTTTGGAGGAGAGGGAAAGAGGGACAAGGGACAGGAGAGTGCTGACATCTGGAGAGTGGTAACAGCTGTGAAGGCCTCAGGGCTGAGACTTTTGTTTCTGACCTTAGGGAGAAACAGGAGAGAACTGACCACATGGTTTGGTTGCAAGGAAGAGTGAGGGCAGAGGGGAGACAGAATAAAATAAGGGGTGGCAGCCCCTTATTTTTGTATCCTGGAGCCTTGGTAATATATCTCTGTAAAGAGGCCAGTGCATGTTCATATGAGAAGTTACTCCATTCTGTCTGAAGTCATGCTAAAAATAACTCTCTTTGGGCCTTGGGGCATTCACTATAATGAAGTTAAAAGGATAAATGCTATTAAATGTCTGAATAATGTTGCTAACATAGCTTGTCTTCCTGATCATTTTGTTAAACTGCAGTAACATACAATCATGTCACCATTAATACTTCCTGCATGTGCAGGAAAGAAGAATACAAAGAGTATGAAATATCAATTGATTTTAGGATGGTGTGTTTTATATTGAAACCAGATGAAAAACTTATTTTCTCATATGGTTGGTGGCGAGTACTGGAAACATCACACATTTTTATTGTTGAAACAGAGTGCAAACTATTCAGAGCGATACACCTACATCTGTATTGTATTATACTCTGTGCCTGGCTGCCATCATTTTATGGACTCAATATCTGTCCAACCATTATTTTTATTGGGTCTCATAACTCCATACTTGGTCCACCTGTAGAGCCTGTGAGTTATCAAGTTAGAGTCTTTTGCCATTGTCATGTGTCCAGTTTTCAAATTAGAGTGGTTTCCAACTGGACTACAAAGAACCAGAACTGCTATTCTTAGAGTGACTTTTATTTTAACTACACCCATTCTTATTTATCATTGCAGTCTGCTGGAAAAAAAAAATGTTTATTTTCCAACAATAAGGGTTATTTTTTTGGATGGGAAGAAGGAACATGTACATTCTTCATCTCATTTTTATTATTATATAATTGTTCCCACACTTGATCCTTGTTTATTGCTATCACATTAAAAAGCAGGAATAGTTTCTAGGTTGTAAAATTGCCCTGGCATGCTCATGAGGCTCACTTAGACAGTGCATGATTATTCAAACAGCAAGGGCAGCTGGAATCCAAATTCTCCTTTGAAGATAAATAGCCATCACTCAGTACATTCTGGACAAGGCCCTATTGCTTTTGCTGACTCTGATTAGCACTGACCTGAACAAAACCATTTTTTCTTGGTCTTCTCTGTCATATATGCCCTCAATATTTTTTATCTTTTGGACAACTGTCTACACCCTTTTCCCAAATTTCTACTTTCCCCTGACATATCCATTTTTGTTTCACAATAGGTGCATCTTCATGGAACATTTCTGTCTGCTGGTCCCTTCCTGACGTACCCACTAGCTGATATCTCTGTCTTCTGCCTGCCTTCTTTTCTTCCTCTGTCCAGCGTCCTGCCCTCAAGTATCTCTTCCCCTGAAGCTGTCCTTGCCTCTCCAGGAGTTGCTTTCAGTTCCAGACATGTTCCAGACTTCAGGTGATTCCAAGCACTCCCAGGGTCCTCCCACTGCTCTCTGGGGCAGACGATGCACAGATGCCTCCACAGCAGGTCGGTGACCCTCAGGTGTGCTGGTGGTGCCACAAAACACACTGGCTGTGTGACAGTGGGCGGTCTGAGCATCCACAAGGTGTCCCAACACCAGGATAGCCCCAGGCTGTGGGAATCCTGTTGTCCATATGAGCAGCATGAGCTGTCAGGACAAAGGCCACTCCTCACTGCTCTGCTCTGCCCTGGCACCACGCTGACAGCTCAAGGCTCCCAGCTCTGCCAAAGCAGTTGGCAAAGTGTGGCTGCCTCAGTACCAAGTCACTTCCTCTATGGAAAAGTGTTAGTTGACCTTTAGATGACGCAGAAATCTCACAGCTTGCCGCACGGCTTGTATTTTCAACCAAAAATGACACTCTGACTAATTTTAAATTATTTACTCCATTCTAGTTTCTGTATTCATCTGATTTCACAAGTGTGTTTACAGACCAGCTTCTAAAGTTCCAAAATATTTTGGCAATTTTATGGACTAGAAGTACCAGGCTGAGGTTTTCCAGGGAAGCCTGCAGTACTGGAACTTTTACTAGGACTTTATGAGATCTAAAATGGGCAAGTTCTGTGGACCACCACTGGGTTATTAGGCTTATTAAGTTGTCTCTAATGTACCCTGAAGCCTTTGCAGTCTAGGAAAGAAACATCTGGTCCATGAAGGTTTCCATTTGTATCTATTTTGTTAACTGCTTTAAGCAACTAAATAGAAATTAATAGATACAGATAGATATATATAATGCAACGAAAACAGAAGTTTGTAACACTAAAATAATTTGAGATCAAATTATGTCAAAAAACTGTATAAAATATCACAATTATTACAAACAGCAACCACTCTAAGATTCTACCCAGAATTAGGGAAGAGAATAAACCTTATTCATCTACTACTCCTCCATAACAGACCAGTATCCACACAGTAAAAATATCTGTTTGTCCCCAAACCAACATGGATTTATTTTTCCCATGAGCTCATTCTGATTCAAAGATGATTAATTACATCCCTAAAGGATTAGGTCCCATTAATTGTAGTCTGCTTCTCACTTACTTTTATTTTTCAGGTACAGCACTCACTGGTTAGCCTGGAGGAGCATTCACTTTTTCTCATCATGCATGGGGAAAGAGTCCATCACCTCTGCAGACATGCTCCAGACAAATGCCTGAAAGGGCAGAGCATTGAGTCATGCCAATATTAAAATTTAAGTGGATGGTCTCATGTTGTGTAAGGCAGACTGAGCAGTTGTCAATATTTTTCTCTCATTAGCAAGGAATCACATAAAACGGTAGTGGGAATGGTGACTTACATTTTGGAGCTAGGTGGAATTAAATACAGATGGATAAAGCAAGTGAAAAAGGTCCTTGAAATGTCCATTTTAACTGATTGTAAAGGAAACTTAAAATGAAAGGCTAAATTTAGGCATGTTGAATACACTCCACAGAGCCCAGACTGCTGAAACACCCAGTATCTTATATTTTACGTGACAAATTATTTTCTTCCACTTTATTTTTGCTGATAGGCATTTATTCTAAATTAGTCATCCAAATTTTCTTAATAGCCATCTAAACCAAGAGTTTCCAGTGGGTAATTCAGCCGCTGTCTTATCCATCTGGATTTGGCTGAGTGAAATTGATCTCTAGAAGATCCCATGTCTTTCTGCTGAGTATTGTGCAAGCCTGGACAACTAGTTCTATTACTCAGATAATTCAGAGAAAAACATTATGTCTAAAATAATAATTCAGAGAAAAACATTATGTCTAAGGTATATTTTATTACTCCAAGCTTTTTCCACATTTTTAGGTGAGGCTCAGAAAAGGCAGGGTGCTGAGTATGGATGGGAGGCTGCCTTACCCTGTAGATGAGGAGCTGGGTTCTGTTGTTCACCATTAAGAGTGAAATTTTAGAACTCTTTTTTAACATAAATGTCTTGTTATGGCCCTCAAGCATGACATACAGAAACATTGTGCTGCTTTCCACCTGTATTGCTCTGTCATGTTTTTCTTAAGAACGATCATGTGATCTTGAAATCATAAATAGCACTGGAGTTAACAGGCATGAAATTTTTATTTAAGAAGAAACCATAGAGGACAGGAATTGCTGGACAGTCCTGGACAAGGATGAGTTTTGCTGAGCCAAAGATAAAGGCAATGTCCATTTCCCTCTGTAGAAGAAATTATAGTATGAAGTCAAACCCATCAAGTTTACACAAGGATTACATAAAACTGAAATAGTCACCAGAACTCCTGAAAGGGATATATTTCCCTCAAAATGTAATATTTATTTGAAAAAGTCAATTCTTCTGTCCAGAGTACAACTATGTAAAAATGCCCAGCTAACTTGGCTGTCAGGCTACATGAAACATTTGAGTGAAGAAAAGTAATAATTTAATGGTCCTTGAGCCCCGAAGTGTTAGAAAAATTAAATTCTCAGTGGGCATGAAAGTTATTGGGGCAGTCATTTTACATGGTGAAAACTGGAGTTGGATCTACGTGTATGACAGTTCCACAGGTATTACAGAGACAGAAATAGAGGAGACTCTGGCCTTAGTCCATGGATTTACAGAGTTTGATTCATTATTTAGGCTGTCTCTTCCTAGAACAGACAGTAAGACATACATTACCATTGTGAAATGAAATAAATACCCTTGAGATTTTCTTTTCACTTAAAAACACATAATTTACAAATTCAATACTTGTCCACTAAGATTTATATTGTCATGGGGAGTGGAATAGTTAAGGCAGGCTTACTGGCAATTCCTTAAATAAATATAAAAATGGCCTGGTGCTTATATTTTCCTACTGAGAAAAACATGGGTTTTGCAGTGCTTAGCCATCTTCTGAGCGTAAATACTTGGCTGAGCAGCACTCCCTACTTTTGAAATAAAGTTCACTCCATTTCTTGAGTATGATGTTTGGCAATTCCTGTTGAAGTCATCACAGATGGGGTTTCATGGGGCCATTTTCCTCCTGACCATTGCACTGTGAGAGAGCTGCCCTGAGCCCAGGGATGTGAAGTGTCCTAAATCCCTGCTGCAAGGACCTCAGCCACTGGCCAGTGTTTCATTTTGCTTAGGAAAAAAAGCTGTGATACACACATACTGAATGAGAAGAATTAGAATCTTGGAGAGAGATGTCTCCTGGACAGCAGAGTGCAGGAATATAGAAAAAGGTAGATTATTTGTGATTTTTCTTCACTTTCAGGAAATTACAGGAAACTACTACCTTGCATGTGCTCAACTTATGTATTTAATATTGGTGTGAGCTTTTTTCCTGACTAGTTCAGGATATATTTGCCTAAACCAGAAATGCTCTTTTTGAAATTGCTCATATCTAAATATTGGAAGGACAACAGAGCTGTAACACCTTGGAGACCTGTGCAGCTGAGGACATATCAGGGGTCTCAGTGTAGCAGCTGAGGTGCCATCCCTGTGTGCCCATCCCAACTTCCACTGCCCTGATAATTGTATTATCAGGGTGTGGAAGCAAGTGGATGAGAACAGAGGAACAGAAGCCCCTGTGTAAGAGGCAGAGAAAAAGAAGGGCATGAAAAAGTCTAACTCAATTGTTTCCAGGTGAAATCTCTTTCCTTCTGCTCACAAAAGATGACCTCCATATCCTTAAACTATCAAAAACTTGAAATTAAAGCTGAGGAAAGCACCTGGGCAGTTTTAAAGGTCAACACTGTTGTAAGCTTGGCTTTGAAGATTTTAGCATGCAAAATTGGTACACAATTTGATGTGATATTTTAATACCAATATAGTAAACTATATTGGTGTTAAAATGTTGACGGTTGACTATCCTTTTAATGGCCTGTGTATCTCATCGTTCAGAACTTCCTATCTCATGGTGGAGAGGTTTTTTTTGAAAATTGGTGACTTCCTCATTTTCTGCCCAAAATTCTTTCTCTTAGTTGTACATAAGGTAGCTCTATTTAAACCAAAGACAGAAAAATGAGACTCTTTCCAGTATTTTGATCTGAGACAGGCAAACAACAAAACACATTATGGGGGGATGAGGTGGAAAGTCAGCCTAAAGCTCATCTCATTTAACAGATAGCAGTAAGCATCTTAAAAGTGATTGGCTTATTATGTAGACTTTAAGCACCCACAGAAAGCAGATTTCCATACCCACAGTAAGGTCATTAGTGTGGGAGAAGGGAGGGAGAGAGCTCATAGCACAACCCTCTTTCCTGTGCAGACACTGACCTGGAAGCTTTGTGTTCTGACATATTTTCCTCAAAAATAAAGATTCTCAGTGATGTAAGGAAGAAATGTTAGTAACAGCAGAAAAATAACAAAGCAGAATACTAGCTTTGAAGAACCTCCTAAATTTAGACCTACATATGTGTAGATTTTGCTCCTAACACAAGAAGTTCAAAGAGATATATTGCTACTAGGTATGACAGCAAAAGTAATATTACCACTATACTCCATTATCATTCTTTCCAAAATCAATATCAAAACAACCCAAGTCTAGACACATAAATGTCAAACTATTTAACAAGAAGCAGTTAGTGCAGAAAAAAACACTTAAATGGCAATTGAGGTAGTCTGATGGATCTTAAAGTAGCTTACCAGGATTTATGTAAGATAAAAACAGTTTAACTAAGCATGTAGAACAAAGCCTGGGGGCTTATGGCAAGAACAATATTAGAAGAGCATCTAAGCTCTTTATCATACCTGTCAGGTCCTAGTACTTGGCTGTTCTGTCTAAGATGGAGGGCCTTCTAAATCTCCTCATTTTCATCTTGATTTTAGGTTTTAGGTTACCTAATAAAATTACCCTTCACCTATTACTCAAAAGATAGAGTGCCCAGTTCACAAAAACACATTTGAGCTAACCCTGATACTCATATGAAATCTATCATTTTCAGAGTGCTTTCTCCACTTTTTAAATGTCATTCTGTATTGAGAACTGACAAGGAGGTTGTTAGCAAGTAATATCCTTCCAGAAATGGAATTTTGGAGTGAGACAGGCAGCAGAAATTAACACTTAATTAACATCCTAAAATGGCTAAACATTGAAACTCATTTCAGTCAAACAAAAAAGGTATGAAAGAACTAAAAAATACAGATGCATTAACTTAAACATGATCAAATATTTAGTTCCTAGATTCTAAAAATGATCTTTGAATTCAAATTGTTTTCTTTTGGCTTTCAAATAGACTTATAAAAAAGAAAATTAAAACCAGTGATGGCTTAGGTTGAGAAAGCAGTTTTAAATGGTTCATAATTAATTTTTTATTGGTTCACACTTCATTATTTCTCTGTGTGCAATCAAAAGCCATTTGAATTCTGACAGGAATCGGACTTTTTTCTGATGTAACCACAGAAATTAACCCATCTGAAATGAAACACAGTATTGCAGTGCTGAAAAACCTGCCATATCTTCAATGCAAATAGAGATAAAGGAGATTTTATTGTCTAGGATATCTTTCATTTCACAACCTTCAGCATAAGTCATTGACAGTCACTCAGGACATGAAGTGAAAGGCCTCAAGGTGTGGCACCAATCACTCTGCTCCTCTGTGCATGCTGTCTCCAAAAGAGATAGTTCTCATCTGTACCAAGAATTGTTTCTTCAGCCTGACTTACGGTTTTCAAGTGAGCAAAAACTTTTGTTTGATTTTGGGTTTTCTTCAAACCCTACTACACAGCAAGAGCAAGAAATTTGCAGTGCATTCTTTAAGGGAGGTAATAACTGTCTTTTGTCTATTATCTGCCAGGCCACCGGCAATAGGATGAGAGGATAGTCTTGAGCTGCAGCAAGAGAGGTTTAGGTTGGACATTGGGATGAAATTCATCACAGAAAGGGTGATTAGGTGTTGGAATGAGCTGCCCAAGGGGGGTGGTGGGGTCACCATCCCTGGAGGTGTTTAAGGAAAAACTGGATGTGGCACTCAGTGCCATGGTCTGGTTGGCAAGGTGGTGATGGGTCCATAGGTTGGATTTGATCTCAGAGTTCTTTTCCAACCTGATTGATTCTGTGGTTCTGAGTGATGTTCATGTAGATAACTAAGCCATGTCTGACATCAATCATGACAGCAGTCCCATTAAGCTTGTGGAATAATTGCAGTCTCAATGTTAGGAAAGGATTTAAGGATTTTGCAATCATGGTATTGTCTCAAATATTGTATTCTGTTTAGGACACCCTGGCATGTTAAGCTGCAACTCACTATTTATGACCCACTGTCTTCCTCAGCTGGTATGTGACCCCATGGAGAAAAACAGCTTGATAAAAATGGGATATACCAACCTGTAAAACAGGATTTGAGTGTTATGGCCTGTTTGTTTATACTGTGGGAATGTCATCTTGGACAAACAGACTTCAGCTTCCCCCCAAGTTCCATAAAACTGAACTCACTGGCCCTAAAGGCAACTGCAAAGTCTCTGTGCAGTTAGTGAGTTAATCCAAGGACGTGGATGCATCACACTGGAAAAGTAAGTTTGCAGTTTGTAGTTTAGGTCTTCCATTTCCAATTATATCCTTGTATGGAAAAATTCTCTGAGCACAGGGAATAAGGGACCCTCCAATCCTCTTCTGCCAGTTTGGCCGAATTCCCTTCATTAAGGCTCAGCCCATCTTCTGTACCAAAGAGATGGAAGTGACATTAATGGGAACAATCACCCATCCTTTCTGCTTATCTCTGAGAAGATGCAGTAGGTAACCATGCAGACTGTGTGTTGCTTCATCCTCCGCCCCCATACCTTCAGTTATTTCTGTAGCAGGATCTCAGCTGAGCAGAAAGGCATTACAGCAAGGAGGTGGGCTCCCATCTGCCTCAGCAGGTAAAGAAACTCCTGGAAAAACAAAGTGAGGTCTCGCAGGGCTGGAGAGGGTTAAGGGATGGAGAACAGCCATTATCACTCTGCCAAAGAAACTCTGACATAATGAGTTGCTAAATGATCCCAATCTCCACCACACTGTGTTTGGGCTATGATTATCAATTCTTCCAAGAATTTGGACCACAAATCTTGAATATTGTCACTTGTAAGAAAACTTGTAAGTTTTAATCCTCATACATTAGTTCTTGGCTAATCACATGCATTTATTATTAGACCAAAGCTGTAATTTGCTTAATGCCCTGGTCTTCACTCTCCTTGAAAAGCTTGGCAGCAAGGTGACACCTCCTTTTGTGCCATGGCTTTGCACAGCCACATGCTTTGGCCACAAGCACTTTGGGAGAGCATAGGGTATATAGCTGACTGTAAAAAGTCACAGACACACAGCATGAGTGCACTTATTGTCATCATGAGACACAATTTGCTGAAGACAGAAGTTTAGAATTAGTGCTGGAAGTTAAATATACTGGCTATTTCTAAGTGAAACCAATCCTTTAAACACTTAGGACTTGCTTAATTTTCAGCATATGCCACAGACTTCAAAGAAGGGTCAAAGTCCAATAGTTTGAAGTAATGACAAGCAAGAAACGCACTGGAATATTGGCTAAAGAAGAAAATGTTATTGTGGCAAGTGTTTTTAAGTTCTACTTTTACATTTAGCTTTTCAAGTTCCTGGCACGTGTGCAAAATTTCCATTTGAGATGACACATAAAATTGCCTTTTTGGCATAAGAGTCTGAAAAAAGCTAGAGGACACTGGTATATTCTATGCCCTTTCCTCTCTGTTTAAGTATTTATTATTAGGATAATTATTCTCTGACAACCAAACATGACTGTTAAGCAAATATTCCTTAAAGAAATAATCGCCTGGAACAAAGTGTTGTTTTACCACTTTTACCACCAGGCCTGGTTTATGTACGTAAACAAAACAATTTATACTTAGAATATACCCAGACATGGTGTCACTGGTTTCTCCTTCCCTGCAAGGCTGACTTACAGGGCCTCAGGCTCAGGTTATTGCTCTGTGAACAGACACTCGTGTCAAAATGGGGTATTTGTGTCACAGGGAGCAGTGAAACATTACCATCACAGTAAATGTGAGCCAGATTAAAGGGATCTGAATGGCTAAAACCAGTAATTAAAATGTCTTCCCTTCTTGTATGTGGCAGTCATGATTTAAAATCCAGGACAGAAACAAACATGACTGCAATAGCAATGGAGAAGTCAAGGATTACACAAAATCATTTCTTGAGGTCACCAATTTTGTAACATGCACACGTCACGGTCCCTCTGTGCTTGCAGTCAGTGTCTGCTCTTTCACATATATATAAGATCTTGAGGAAGAGATCTGGATGGAGGAAGGAGAAAGGAGGGTGTGAAGAAAGAAAAGGCTGGTGCAGATACAATATTGAAATAGGTTAAGGGAGCAGCATAAGAGATGCTTGGGAAGTGCTTAAGAAAGCACTGTAAGAGGAAGGAGGAGTGAAGAGTCTGGAGATGTCTTTTGTGTGAGGGATCCATGACTCTGAACATCACTCTGAGTCACCTCCCTTTTCTGTATTAAAACAGTATCTTTTAATCCCAAACACATTGGGTAAATGACTTTGACCTTGTTGCAAACCCTAGAAAGAGAAAAATTTAGTCATATTGCTGTATATTTTTTTCCTGAGGTGACAATATCTCAAATGACAATTACTTTCCTTTGCAATATTTTTTCCTTGGGTAAATAGCTCACTCTGGTCTGTTCCTTTTACTCTTAAAAAGCTATATAAATTCTATATAAAATTAGTAAAATTTCTATTTGTCATGAAGAGTTTAGATGATTAATGCAACAAAACAACAACATACAAATTATTAACTAAATCTTATATTTCCTGCCAAACCATGGTAGTCTATAACCCCTGAAATATTACTGACTTGTGTAGGGGTCTTTGTTATAAAACCCTGACATTCATTCATCAATAAAGCTGAGGGGAAAAAATAAAAAAAACACACCCAAAAACGGGCCACAAAGATTATGTGGGACCTCTCATTTAGGAGTCTTTTCATATCAATCAGAGCCTCACTGTCCCCTAAGTGAGAGAACAAAACGATGGAATATTTCACCTTTCCAGACGACCAGAGCACTTTGCTTTCAAGAATGTCTAAGTGAGAATACATTGCAGCTGGTAGCACTATTGAGAACAGTTGGATAATCCTTCAGTCTCCAGCACTGACAGAGCAGCTTCAAAGCATTCCCTGCCTATCTCTCATCCTCGGTGTCGGGCCCTGCCGTGGGCGATGTGACAGCTCAACACATGCGGCGCAGGTAAGAACGTATGTGGCTGCTCAGAGCTGGATTCTGTCTCAGAGAGCTGCTCTGTGCATCTGTGTGCACACACATGTGGGAACCCAGGACGTCCCTCTGGCTGCCCTGGATGGCTCCAGACCCTGGCTGGGAGCTCAGAGACCTTGACACGAAGCCAAAGACACCTGTGGCTTTGATTTTAGCCCATGGAGAAAATTACCAACTTTATGTGAAGACTTACAAGCCACGAGAGTTTAACTGGAATGATAGTTAGTTTGTCACAAGGTGGAAAAGCAGAATTTTGGGGGTTTTAGAATGGGGGTTCAGAAGCTAAGATGGAGGGATTTGGGCATGCCTTGTCCTTTGTCTTTCTTCTTCTTAGCCTCCATCTTCTGGGTGATGCTGGCACTTTTGGATTGGTTTGGAGTAGAAGCAGACTATCTAACATAGGTGATAGGTATTGGAATATTATTGTAAATAATGTACATGTAATTTTTAGTATAGAAAGATAACACCACCCCAAGGGCGGTCAGTGTGCCACCGACTGATCTGCCAGACAGACCTCAGCAGGTCAGAAATAGAATGTTATAGATAACAGAAAATAAACAACCTTGAAAACCACAGCTGAAGAATCCTGACTCCTTCTTCGATCTTGGGGCTGGGAAAAAGAGACTTTCCAACACCTCAGGGTCGTCTCAACCACAGAGATTCTGAGACACACGCAGGTATTTTCAAGGTGTGGGGGGAGTGAAAACACGTGGAAGGTTCATTTGTTTTTACACCCAAGGATATTATAAGGAAGGATACAAGGTTTGAACTTGTTTTGTTAAATCTCTGGTTGAGCACAGGCTATTTTCACCGTGTTTCTAACAGTAATTTATGTAGCTGGCATTCATATGATTTCCAAATTTCCAAACAATGATTTCATTGTTTAGATTAGTTTCCTGCTTGGGCAGAGAAATTGGATCAGATGCCCTCCAGACATCCCTTCCAACCTCTGCAATTCAGTGGTTCAGGGACCAACGTGGCAGTGAGCTGTAAGGTACATTCTGGCTGAAATTCTAAGATTTATGTGGGTAGCCTTTGGAATTTGTGTGAATTCAACAGGTTGTGTCTCCTCCCGTTCTGAACACCCTTTGAGAAGGAGGAAGTAAGGGCATGGGCAAATTCACCTCTCCAGTGTGCCATTTCTTTCAATTTTCTCATGTTTAGAAATGCAAATATGATCACATCCCACCAGAGCAAAATGAAACTCCTTAGAGATTTTGTATAAGACAAGTTCTTTGTAAGATTACTATTGAAATGATGGTGATACAGTGACACATACAGACCAGTAAGCAATGTTTCTAAATAAAAGACATGATATCTGTTACCACAGAAATCACTTCAAATTGTTCTCAGTATATGCTATTTACAAGGCTGACTTTGTGATCAAATGACAGATCTCTTTTAGATCTCAATGAATCAGATTAACTCTGCTAAAATTAATGGATTTCTTACAGAAGCTTGTACAGATGAAAAGGAAACTGGGGTTTGGCATCTGACCTTGTATCTCATAATCCTCTTTGCATAATTCTAGTGATTTCAGGAATGATACTGTTTCTGAGATACTGGAGGAAAAATGGTAATAAAAATTTTGTCTGCTTTTCATGTAAATGATAACATTTTTTGCATAAAAATCTCCCCATAACAAATGATCCCCTCCCAGTATTCTTGTGCTTCCTGCCATTCCTTCCTTTGCAAGACATCAGGTGTGGTATTTTCTTTCAGCAGGTGGTAAAAATGAAGTGATCATGGTAACCTTACTGCATGTTGGGTCACTCCCAACACACCTTCTGGAGTGCAACAAAACAATGAAATTCAGGGGTGGTTCAGAGACTATTTGTGATTCTGCTCAAACAGGTGACACAGACACCCCTTCACATCTTAAAATTAAGCACAGCCTAGAGGAGAGCAGGTGTACTGTACCAGGATTATGGAGTATTATCAGCAGATTTTACAATGTGCTGCTTTTAACTGTAAATCCCACTGAAGGAACAACACCAGAAGTTTCCACTGACAATAAAAAAGAGGAAGAGTACTGTCAATTATTTGTGCAATGAGATAAAATTCTTCAATCCTCTTGTTATTACTTCTAGATAAAAAGGGGAAAGGGCTATTTTTTTGTTAATGTTTTGTCACTGATGCCAAAATTTAAAGTGCCAATGGTGTTGCAATTTTTCGAGTTTTCTTTTTCTCTAATAAAAGGGGAAAAAG
This sequence comes from Melozone crissalis, assembly GCF_028551555.1. NCBI lineage: Eukaryota > Metazoa > Chordata > Aves > Passeriformes > Passerellidae > Melozone > Melozone crissalis. The sequence goes on along the minus strand of NW_026535784.1, from coordinate 15,896,298 downwards.
AACCTCAAACAAAAAGAAAGTGATTCCCTCCACCCCTGTGTCTCCAGAGGAAAAAATACCAAAAAGAAGTAGAAAAAACTCAAAAGAATTTCAATTATACAACTGTTTGACATAACCAGCTTGTTTTCTTGACTATTCGTGAATAGAATAATAAGTCAAATTTGTTATTACAAATGATTCATGCACTCAATCTTTCATCTCACAATATCATAGCCAGCAAGACCTCTGGTAATGCAGACAGTTATGCTCCTTTATAATGCTTGTTAAGCTAGCTAATTTGTACCGTTAGAAGCTTGTTAGAAATGCTCACAAACATCAGGCTTGAAAAAACATGGAAGAGTTAAGACTTGATTAGGAGTTGTCTCATCAGATTAGACTGCTCAAACATTGAAGGAAAAAGATTGGAACAAAAATTAAAATCTCCATGCAGGTTGAATGAAATTAGGGCTGACCAGACAAAACAGGAAGCAAGGGAGCCTTCCAAATTCTGCATTGGTGCCAGCTCCTCCTGTGCCCAGCACTTGTGCCCTTACCTTTGTCACCTGCCTGGGGAACACCTCTGGCAGGGAAAGGTTCCTGCCTGCAAATCCCTGAATGCTGATTGAGTGTTCAGGGCATCACCACTGCTTTTTGCTGTTTCCTTACACTTTTCTAAGTGTCTGGTTTTGGTGTTTTTCCCCCACCTCACCACAAATAGATGTGGGTGCTCTGAATGCTGCACATGCTTCTGGGACAGCCACCAAGGAGAGCGAGGGCAGGAGCTTGGCAGTGACCCCAGGAGGCAAATCCTGCAGCCTGGGGCAGGCTCCCAGTGAGGGTGAGATGGACAGAGGGGTGCCATGAGGCTGTGGGGAGCTCTGGGAATATCAGCTCAAGTCCCAGTAAAAATCTGACTATTTGTCCTGCAAAATAAATGACACTGCAACTGTGGATGAGCACTGGGCATATATCTTGACTCCAGAAACTGTGATCAAATGAAATGTTGTCAGAATGATTCAGGAAATTGTCTATTGGCTTCAGAAGTTATATGAAAGTTAACAAAAGTGATTTTACTGCTTTTGCCTCTTCTGCCCCAAGCACAAAGTACAAAACCTAAGTATGTAGATAGTCACCTCATTTGAGAAATTTTCCCTGAGTGAGCAGAGAAGTCTGTTACCATGCTGGAAACCTCTGCTCCAGTTCCTGTTCTTCCAAACACTTGTTTACACAACAGTTTGAAAAAGACTCTGGGACAAACCCCATGTCAGACAAGGCCCTGACAGCACGAGTGTTAGGTCTGACTGTGCTTCAGATCAGTCTCAGGAGATGAGGTCTGGGTCTATCCCATCCCACCCAGGCAGTGTGACCAGCAGGCCACTGACTCTGCCCCAGCTGCATTCTGGGTGGGAACAGAAGTTTCCTCTGGGACCTGGCTGCTGTTCCAGCTCTGTTGATTGAACAGTTTATTGTAGGTCATACCAACATCTTGCAATTCTTGCCTACAGCAGAAAAACTCCAGGAGATCCCCCTGGGAAAGAGTGTTTTACAAGACTTGGCCTATTTGTCTTTGCTGATGCTATTGACTATATTGCCTTCCACCCATATGATCACTAATTTATTTCTTTCTCTCAAACAGCCATTTATCTTCCATATTTTTTTGGTTCAATGAGCCACAAGTTGGGAGGGAGTTTTCTGTGCACAGCAGGAAACAGAGGAGCAGACACCCAGCTGTGGGTGGGGTTGAGATTTGAAGATATGTTTCTGCCTAATATCTTCAGGTCATCATGAAAGCTCTAGCTGTATTTTTCCATTCTGTATAATAATAAATGTTCTTCTCTTATAATCCCCTTTCTACATAACAATATATGAGATTATTTTGCAATAGAATCATATCCTAAATATTACAAACATTGACAAATAACCTCAAATATGTTATTTCACAGCTTAACTGGAATTGTTTTAACATTAAAAAAATGACTATATTTAGATTTTGGATAAATGGACAATATAATAAAGATGGCTGTTTTTCATTCCACACATTCAGTAAATTGAGCTTATATGATAACTCATAGGATAAATGTTAGTTTAAATTATCTGCATTTGACCTTTAAGCTAGTATTAAAATGCTAAACCAATTTATGCTGCTAAAATGCATTGAACAAATTGTATGACAATAACTCTTATACAATGTGAAGCAATTTTGATGATCTTTAAAGATAGTGGATGGTATTTATGATAACAGCTCTAAGCGCCTTTATATCACAGCTGTGGTGAGGCTTAATGTGGCAGGAACTGTCAGACTGGATCAATACATGCTTTTCAGGCTTCTTTTGGTGCCATAATCCAGCCCCTGCAAGAAGTGACCTCATGAGCTGCCTAAGCTCTTGTTGTTCTTGTTCTGTTTTGTTAATTGAAGAATATCGAGGCTTATGAAAATGACAAAGCTGAGCAAAAGCTAATTATGAAAGAAAAACAATAAAGCCAGGGGTGAGACTAGGTCAGCTTTCAGTGGGAGTCCAGAGTCTACTATATTTTTTCTGCCATCTGTCTGCTGGTGTTTGAGAGAAGAAACTAACATTTCTTGCATACTAAATTAGTGAGTAAAACCGAGCAAGTATTTTAATTTTTCCGGAGAAGCCTTTGTTGCTTTCAAAAGAAAGCCACCCATTCACTAAGAGGAAGCTGTAGGTGACAAGGAGCAAACTGCAGACAGATAAACCACTTGTCTTTTCCATTCAGTTCTATCTCATTTTACCTGTGCCCCCTCCACCCCCAGGTCTCCGAGTGCCTCTTGCAGCCCTGTAGGATCGGGGAGGAGCACCTCGATTTATTCCATCTAACAAGGGCTGCAAGGATTAAAAAAAAAAATAGGGCTTTTACCATCAAGGAGGAAACATCCTTGGCAATGAAAGTGAACAGTGTTAGAAACCTCAAGGGGAAACATAACCTAACTGTTGAAATGAATTTTTGCTTTAATTTAAAAGCCTTTTGTACGGAAGCGCCGGGGCAAACAGCTTAGCGCGTTCAGCTGCTCAGGACTCAGCTGACTGCGAGCAAAAATATGACAGATTCCTAAACTGGTGTGTAAGAGATTGTCTAATACCTGGACAGAGTCACCAAGTAACAGCTGCAAACAATTGTCTGCACCTTTCCTTAAATATTTTAGTAATATAGAATAGATTATTAGCCATAAAAAAACCCCCAGGATCCCGGTCTTTGAGCAAGATCTAATACTACAGCAGGAATTCTTTCCTTCTCTGAGTCTCAAGCTTAATTATCACAGAAATGTCTCTGTCTTTGAAAAAGTTCTGCTACACCAAAGCCAGATGTAGTACTTATTGGTTAATAGCTCCCTATGCCTTTTGTAGAAAATGTTGCGCTGAGTCCAGCTGTATATTATACTTTTGATATGCAGACACTAAATTAAGATATAAATGGACTTTGTAAGTGATATGTGGTTGATATAGATGTTAAAACAACCTAGAAATGAGATTAAAAATCCAACCTAAACATGTAAATAGTGCTTTATTGTTTTCTAGAGGATGATTTCACACCATAGAAGTTTAGGTATATGTCTTTAAATTAAGGGCATTATTGTTTTCAAACAATCCATATGAGATCATGCAAACAGATTCCAGAGCCATCTTTTCTGCATCTGAACTACTTGAGTATAATGTCACTATTGACTCCTTACTTATCCTTAAAAATAAGTGGGCAAATGGAGTTTATTCTTTTCCTTAAACACCAAAATATCACAGTAACAGAAGTGCAGTCCCAACAGCCAAGCAAATTGTAGATCTCCCAGTATCATACACATGAGACAGGGTTATGTATTCCTAATTCCTGTTATAAGCAAAATTATCTAGTATTGACATATCATTACCAAAAGCTGCTCAAATCATGTTGATCTACAAAGACAATCAGAAGAATATCTTAGAAACAGATAGAATAAGGTACTGACTCCTGTCTAAGAACTTAGAAATCTTTGAGTCACTTAAGGATTAAGCAAAGAAAATTGACCCACAGGGGATTTTTGTTCAGAAAGACTTAAAATAGCTATCTGGGTACAATTAAAACTCAGATCTGAGAAGCAAAACTTGTGGTTTAAAATTTGTTTCTGATTTTTCCCAAAGCATTCTTGGATTTTGCAGAGGATTTCTGCAAACTAAAGCATCCATGGGAGCAAGCATTGGGGAATTTTTCTTGTGTGCAATACCTCTGGGTACTGGGTACAATCATCTGCACCAGCTCTGGGTCTGATGGCTTCATAGCCCCATGAAACAGAAAGGTGAGGGTTATATTAAAGAAAATACAATGGTGAACAATAGGGTAAGAGGAAAAAGCAGAGACAGCAAAGCTACCAAACCCACCCAGGAAGGTCTCCTGCCGTCACAGTGCTTTCTGTCCTTTGTTTGGACATTCCTCTACTTGCAGGATGTCTTGGGGCATCCTCAGCATCCCCCAGCCCAGGTTTGCCCATGCAGGAATGCAGTCCCTACAGACATGGAATCCATGCAGGAATTCAGTCCATCTCTGCAGCTCTCTGGGGCCAGCTGCAGAAGAAATCCTGTCTTTGTTGGTGTCTCACGGGTGTGTTACAAACATCTCCAGGAGAGAGGAGCAGGGCCCATGGCCCAGCTCTGAGCCCTCCCTGGCGGAGCTCACAGCCTTCCCCTGGGCTGCAGCTGCCAGCCCACCCCAGCCTGGACTGAAGCTGGAGGTCCCCAAAATCTGCTTTCTCCCAGCCTCTGCATATTCCAGGGCTGAATCCTGCCCCACAGGCAGTTCTGGAGCTGCATCTTGTGATGAAGAATTCACTGGGGTTGGGGGCAAATCTGCTCCGTCCCATCTGTGCTGGAGCAGCCCACCCACAGCAGTGCACCCACCCAGGAGAATGAGGGTGGGCTTGGTTGGGTTTTGTGGGTTTTCTATATTCCCTCCTTTAAACCAGCTGAGGGAAATGAAAATGCTGAGTTTGCTGCATCACTGTCTTTGTTCCCCTGTCTCCTCTTCCCCAGCCCCATGGGGCTCCTTGCTGGGGCTGGGGACATGTGCCTGTGGACTCCTCACCAGGCACATGCAATCCTGTCTAGGAATTTTGGCCATGGCCAGTTCGCATTTTTGGGCAAAATCCCACTGCTTCTCTGCATCTCAAGCTTGTAGGTTAAGAGCAGGCTCAGGCTCCATTTTCCATCTGCTGCCCCTCCACTGCAATCTGTCTGAGGGAGCCATCTTCCAGATGCTTGAGAAAAACCCTGGCCATTTTTAAATGGATTAACATTTATTATGAATAATAATTATTAAGTTATGAAGAGTTTATTAAGAGATTATTAAGTTTGGAAGAGTTCAGTCATTAACTGAGTATTTTTTTTTCCTAGACTTTCCTCTAATTCAGAGCTCTTCCAAATAGCTCACAGTAACAGTGATTCTTGTTTCCCACTATTCATGGGTTGAAGAGAAATTATTTCCAATCTAAACACATCTTTAATCTAAAAGCAAATATTGCTGCATGAATCCAGCACTGGTCACATCTTTTTCCAACATGACAGGAACTGAACCCAGACAGGATTTTTTTTTCCTGTGCTTATTAAAAAATCCTTTGAAGCTGGTGGTGACCCCTGAGAAAGTTTATGCAGAATAGCCATGCTTAAGGGAATCACATTAGAGTCTGAAAAAGAGACACATTTTAATTTCACTCCCTTTATCTTTGAGGAAAGAAAGCGCTGGGCAAAAACTGACAACATGAGACAATGGAAGTGCTTAAAACTGTTAAGTCAAAGGTCTTTTTTTTTTAATGCAACAAATAGCCAAATGCATCAATTAAGGAAGCTCCAGGAAGGAGCAGAAAAGAGCATTAAGCAGAGAACACCAGGAGGGAGAAAGCAACATGTTAAGGCATCTAAGGAACTGCAGAGAAAAAGATGTGTCAAATGAAATATACTTAGTGATGTGAAACATACAGTCACCCGACATTGCTTTGCATTATAAAAACAAGAAGATGGCCAAAAAGGAATTTAAGATCATGTAAAATGGAATGGAATGTATAAAGAACAGGAATTCCTGAAGCATGAAAAAGCAGCCTGCCAAAAGAAGCCCAGTACACACAGTTATACTGAGTACACTGTCTTGTTGGGGTCTTTCTCCTGGGTGCCCACACTCACAGCAAATCTCACAGCCTGTGCTCCACACCCAGTCCTGGATCCTGGGTTTGTGCACTGCAGTCGAGAAGCAACACTCCTGCAGCACTGGGAGCAGACCTTAGAGCCCTCCTCTGCCACCTGGGGGTTGTTCACCCAGGGCTGCCCGAGTGACCCAGCCCAGCCACACACACTGCACATTTCTGATCTCACTGCCTGGACCCAAATGTGGCCCCACTGCAGAGTCTCCAGCAGCCTCATGTGGGGTACACAGACCAGGAGAAAGGGCACACATTTCAGTATTTTACTGCTTTGTGTTATTTCCTTAACACAGACCTGTTAGAAACGCACCACATGGTGACCTGGAACCCACTTTCTCAGGATGGGCATCCTGCTTCACCAATCAACTGTTTGCACACAGATATGTATTTTTAGTTTCATATGTATGTGTAATGCTATATTGATTTAGGAAAGTGTAATATATACTCAAAAAGCACTGGAAATTATATGTAGTGGTAGAGGTGTACATTCTTCATCTCACTCCAACATTCTGGACTTTGGATTATTTCCTATAATAAAATCACTGCAGTGTTTATTAAAATTACTTATATTTTCTTATGTGTTCTTATGTGTTTTAAATAGCTTTTCATGATTTAAAGCAGGATTTTTTTTTCCTCTGTAGACATCAAAAATGAGATATAGTATGGTCAAATATTCTAATATAGTCAAAGTAATTTTTAGTTCTTTTTTGAAGCCACACTCCATGCACAGAGAAGAGGTGCAGGAAACAACTCCCCTCGTCTGTATGCACTCCATTATTTTTATGTAAAACCAGAACACCAGCCAGACCCCTCTGAGCAGAACTTTGCTGTCTTTGACTGAATGCTGTGAACGCTGGAGGTTGCCTAAGCTCCCTCTGCAGTCAGTGAAGTCACCTGCACAGGACAATTCCTCCACCAACTTCTGGGCAATTATTTTTGGTCCACTGACTGCAAAGAGAGCCTAAACAGCTATCTTAGGTTGACTCCTAACTCTTCCAAACCAGTGGCTGAGCAAGACAATGCCCTCCCTGCTGTAAGGGTCTGTTTGAACACAGATGAGCAGAGGAGGGCCACCAGGAGTGAAAGTGAGAATGCACACACTGGACACAAGCACATACACAGCAAAACTTCTCATAATGTTTTATGTGGGAAATATAACCATGAGAAACAGATGTGCCTCTAAGATGTGGAGTTGAACATCCTCTTCAACTTCTCATGCCCTTATCTCATCAGGGATTTTTTTTCAGGGATGTAACAAAGGTGGATAATAAATCATTTTTCTGTAACCAGCAAAGAAAATGAGGATTTGTAAAGCTGAATTTGCACTGGTTTTCTGCCTGTGGAGCCCTGCTAATATTAGTACCACTTGGCCTGGTTATAAACAAAGGATCTGGGTTTTAAAAATTGATGCCTGGCACATACACTTTCACACAAGAGTATTTTTCTTCATGATCCTGAAGGTTGTGTTTGTGCTTAAAACCTCTTCAGCAAATCATAACAGCAGCCACCAACTGCAGAAAAAGAGGAGAAAGCTGGTTTTTGTTTTCTGTCTTTTAACCTCTTCCTCATACACAAAAGCAGGAGGATGGAGCATTATTCAGAGCTGGTTATTACAAGGTAAATGCTTACAAGCAGAGATGTACAAAGACAAAATAAGTGCATTTGTAAACTGCTGGTGGCTATGCCACAAACAATTCACTTGCCTTTTACACAAGTAACCCTTCACAGTGCATTTGCTCGCCGTGTCTCACAAAAGCAGCAACACTGTGAGCCATACCTTTTCATGACTTAACTCAGTAGTCTTTGTTAGCCTGTCTCTCTTCATCCCTGATGTCAAAGTTACAATGTGCACGAAGCTGCCAGGCTCCCAAGTCACACCTGGCCCTCAGAACATATCACACCTATGTGCTCCTATTTAAACTGGCTTCTTGTCACATTTTTGCCTGGACTTTCAAAATGCTCTTTCCAATCTATGAAGCTTAGCACAGAATCACCATTTTTGTGCAACAAACCATTTCTGCCTTTCTGCCCTGTTTGCTCTTTAGCAGTTCCTGGCAAAGGTCATTTGGGGTCAAATCTTCCCAAATTCCACTGTAAACTATAATCTCCTTTTTTTTTTTTTTTTTCCCAAATTTTGGAAAGGGGGTAAGTAGAGATAGACAACTTCAAAACCATATTGTAAGTCCAAGAGCAAATTCCATAGTGAGTTACTTTTCTAATATCACAGACTCCAAGCCCCAAATTACATTTTGCAGTCTGAGATCAATTAATGGGACCTCAAACCTGCAGCTCTGGACCCAAACTTGGCAACTGCTTAAAATATTTTGTTTGGACACATTGGCAGAATTCAAAAGTCCATAAAAATGTAGTCAATATATCTCTAGATAAATGTGGCCTTGTGAGGCTGTTTGAGACTAGGTAAAGATCTTTTTAAATACTATACAACTGACATATATTATATATTGGCATATATCATATATTACTCCACATGTAAAATAGGCTTGGGAAAAAACCAAAACAAAACAAACAAAACTCAAAAGTCATGAGGTTTTTCTCCTGCTGAACAGTCTTCAAAATAATTGTTAACATTTGTATCATTATTTTCCTGTGTGTTTGCTGAATACAGACTGAGGTTTGGTTGAATATATTTGAAGTTTTTCTGTGCCTTGACATCAGACACTTGGTCTTCATGTGTTTCTATTCTATAGAAATAACTTCTTCTTCAAGGGAACCTGTGATTTCTTCAAGAGCAGGAACAGGAACCAAAATGTTATGCTGTGCTAATGTCTTGGCCCCTGTGCACGAGAGGGCAAAAGCAGGAAACCAAGCAAGAAACAGCCTTGGTCTGTCTCTTGTTTTTCTCCTTAAAGATCACCGTGCATAGAGACACAGGTTGTGGATGCTGAAATATTGTCCCTGCTCAGAATGCCTTGGGAGGGTTTGTGGGTTTGCTTGGTTTACTTTCTCTGAGTCAGAGCACAAGAGTGCTGGGAGCACCAAGAAACCACTGGCTGGAACTGATCTCCAAAATCTTCTTTTCTTGCTGTTTTCCACTTTGTCCATTCCCAGCTGGGCAGAAGGATGTTGCAGCAGACTGGATTTGCCAGGTTGCATGCAGTTATCCCTTATCCCCCAAATTCTGCAGACCAAGAAGATGTGAAATAGGGAATCACCAAGAGTGGGCTGGTCAATTATAGCTGTGGCCATTGATCCCTTTGAGAGTCCTGGCTCTGGAAATGGTACACAGAACTGGGGGGCTCAAAGAAACTTGCAACTGGCCAGACCTTCCTGGTGCCCCATAAGCAAAAGCTCTGCTTTGTTCCTGAGGAAACAACTCAACAGCACTGAGATTTTATCAAAATTCACCACACACATCAGCAGTGCCTGTTACACAAATGATAACTCCAAACACCTGGCTAAGTTCCTGGATCCAAGATCTGACCCCAAAACATGTGGGCCCATATTGCTCTGCTACAACAGTAGAATTTGCCAACTACTTTTGAGCAACTGAGGGGGAAAAAAGGAATAAAACCCTCCTACAAATCCAGATTCATTTGAACCAAAGTCAAAACCTTCAAATTTTAAAGGTGATAAGAACAGGCCATGAGTGGTCTGTCACTTATTGTGGTAGACAGAAACCATATGTTCCTCTGGGCTCCAAGATTGCTTCTTTGCTCATTCTTCTGGCTCTGGACTAACAGCAAAAGATTGAGGGAAGCCAAGATCACAAATCTTCTTTTCTCATCAGATCTGAGTCCTTTCAGTGGAGGAGTATAATATTTTGCTAACTCAGAGATCTTGACAATCACTCTTATCTTCAGAACTGGGATTTCAATCATTAAGAAAAGTGTGTGCAAAAATAGTCATACACTCAATGATTTATGAACTTCATCTCCATAAAACAAACATGATTTTATCTTAAGCTTAGAATTTAAAGCTGTACTTCACATCTTTAACGACTGCCATGTAACATGCACATATTTGTCTCATTTTCCCTGGAAAAGCAGGTTGTATCAATGCTATGTGCACTCTAGTGGAAATGAACTGTGAGGACAAAGTATAGAACTGATAAGATTTTGTTTTGTCTTTGCCTCACAGCTTTTTGGAGCTAGAGAATGACATGAAAGCCAGTTCTCTGATAAGGTAAATTATTAGCATTCTTCTGAAGTCAATAGAAATACATGAGCAAGACCCAGGAAGATTTGTTTGATTTTTAAACTACATATGTAAATAGAAGGCTGTCAATTAATAATGGACAGTGCTTACCTTGGTGTTTAAATAAACCATTTAAATAAAATGAACACAGGATGGTAAATCAAATGATTACCCATCACTGAAAAGGTCAAAGTTCTACACCCAGTAAGTGCCAGGTACATAGTTAAAAGGCCAACAAGATGACTCTGCTTTCAAGAAAAAAAACCAAGAAAAATACTTAGACTGTGCAAACAGAGCTTGTAGTAGCATTAATATCATCTGGTTTTGCAGTTTAAACATGTTCTGCTCAATTTCCTACACTAAAGATAGTTTATGGGCCTTAATCAATGATGTATGGTCAGCATCCCGTGCACTTCATAACAGCAGATACCTGGCAGGCTCTGTGCCCGCCACTGGAGATGCCCAGCTGATGTCTTTGATCTCCTCTTTTTGTGTTCAGGCCATGTCCTTCAGAGGGCAGGTCTGTGTTAGTGTACACCTATCTCTGTTTTCAATTGAAGTTAGGCAGCGTTGCTGTGTAAAAAGACTTTTTGTTTTTTTTCAGAGATTTGTAGGCCCCCAGGATAACTCAGTTCACAGAGGAAATGAATATTCTGCTTTCACTGCTTTCCAAATCAGTTCCCATTCAAACCATTTTTTCCTCAGAGTTGTAATTCATTACTGGGGGACTCTGTGCACACTGCATCCTCCTAACAGCTCTGCTTCACAAAAAACCCACTACTCCTAAAAAGCCCTCTCCTTTTTATATGGCATGAATTACTGATAAGGAGGTCACAGGGGATAAAAAAAGAAGAGAGATATGAGACATTTTGCTGCTCTGAAGAAGCAGCTTGTGAAGAAAATGCTTTTCTCCACTGCTTGGGATGGCTGGGGAGCCTGGTGGACCCTGGTTTTTGATGCTCATGTGAACACAGTAATCCCTGAGGGCTGGTTATGCTTAATTCATCCTGCAGTAAATTTGCTACCGATGGTGCAGCTTTTTTCCTTCCCTCCCCACCGCCATCAACAAAGCAGGGAAAATTACTCAATTAATTTCCTGGCGGTGGCAGAGGCTGCCTGGCAAGGGGGTGCTGCCCTTCTGCGCCAAACTAGGGATATAAATTCTTCCCTGTGAGCAGAGCATGCTAGGGCTGTGTGCTCTGAGGCAGGGAAGTGCATGCATGCGTGTAATAGGCAGCTGATCATTCCCATGACAGCTGCTGGGGGCACAGGGAAAGGTGCGCCCATCGCGCCGCACCGCTGCCCACATGTGATTCCGGCTGGGAGCCACGCACCTGAAACCCCCAAAAAGGGATTTCACAGCCCATGACTGGCTCCCAAATGAGGACTTCCTCCCCTGGATGCTGATATTGAAGGCGGCGAGTCATGTGCTCTGTTAATTTGAGCAGTGGGATTCGCCAGGTTTGCAATGGATGGCTGTTTGAAAGCACAGCGTGCTTCCAGCTCTGGAACATAGGGGAGCTATCATTTAGTTTTTAGCTCTTTGGCAGAAGAAAGCTGAGCATGAGGATGAGCAGGTTAGATTTGACTGGGTAATTACATATTATTTTGCATGAATAGAAATGTCACTGCTAATGACAGTGGTGTGCTCCGAAATATTTGGGATTAAATGTGTTTGGTTTTACACGCCAGATGCACGTAAATATTTGCACACATTTGTAGACTTTTAGTGCATCTGAGCAATTTATTCAGTATTACACTTGCAAAGCAGCAATTCTCAAGGTTTTATGCTCCTGTAACCACCAACCTGGTCTGTATTAGAAGAAAAGACTGTAAAACACAAAGGTGTCTACCACCAATTCTCCTCCCCATTCCTCCCTCTCTGGTTTACACGGAGATGAAAACTATTAAACCTCTAAATCAGCTTCTCAGGAACCTGAGCAGATATGCTCATGCCACAGGTTCAACTGCAAAACCTGGCAATTGCCAAAAGCTTCTGAACTCATTGTGGCAATTACAGAAGGAAAAATGGCCATATTTATCTTTGCAGCTATTGTGTGGGAGCAGTTCAGTGTAGGAGCTCTTGAACTTACAGCTGAGTTGGAAAACAAGTTGGCCCTTTCTGTTTTGCAGGGAATGTTTTCCATTCATTTTGGGGTGGGTGAACTTTCTCACTACTGTCACTGTGATAATTTTCCTGATCCATTTCTGTGGGGAATGTTTTCAAAAGGCTTTCCACAATTTCTCCAGGATAAAGCTGCAAAACAGGTCTGTACAAAATACTTTCTATACAATTTGACAATTAGTAAAAAAAAATAAAGGATTTGTTTTCATCATTCTCAGAACTCTTCTTGGAGGACAGATGAAAGAAGTATTTCTGTGAGAATTGCTAGCTGACATAGAAGATTTTTAGATTTCTCCAATCAAGTTGAATTCATCTTAACAAATTTCATTCTGGAATCATTGTAACTCTGAAAACAAGATCCTAGATATAGCAAAAATGTACTAAATCATAATTTTTTTCAGCATGAAGCATAGAGATACATGGATTCATCGTTTACCAGTACTTGCTAAAAGAGCTAAATACTAAAGAAAACAGTGACCTATTTGGTAAGTTATACAGTCTCACATTCTTATTTCAAATAGTGGCTCTCCCTCACAACTTCTTGCTTGCATTGCTACCACTGCAATTTCAAATTCACTAGGAGCTGGATGTAAGTTGGCAGAAAGGCTCCCAATATAGAAAGACATGGTCTCTGCTCATGATATGATTTGAAACAAGATGCAGCGTGTAGGTTTTTAATTTTGTTTGTACTCATTAAAGCATAAGTAGTTGCTCATTTGCTGTATCTTGGCACACAAGATGGATGTTTAAGTTGTTCTGGGAGTAGGGAAGTTAGGCAAATTATATCAGCCATAAGTGAACACCCTCCTTGGAAAGGAGACTTCCATAAGAAATTCCTATTTTCACTTCAAGGTTGTGGGGTTCAAGTTGTGATGGCTCTGTTTCAAATGGGGAAAAGAAGAGATGCAGGATTTGGAATTGTTGCAGTACAAAACCAACTCAGTCTATTCAATGGAGTTTATTTGTATTTAATGAAGGTGAACAAAAGCTCTCTGGAAAAGGCAACAAGAACACACCACAGGAGGAAGGAAAACCTGGCAGAGGTCATTGTTTTGCCTTATGGCCTTGATCCAACTTTCCTACTTGCCTGGCCCCTCCTGCTCTGTTTGGAAATGAGCAGACCTTCATTCCCTCCACAGACTTTTCCAGTGCCCTTCTCCAGATGCATTTCCACAAGATCCAGAGAACGCGCATCTCTCTTTACATGGCTGCTGTCTAAAGTCTAAAACTTTCCAGTGGTTTCAGCAGGATCTGAGATGGGCTCTTCCAGCATGGTACTACTCATTTCTCAATCAGTAGCAATCCTGTCTTTGATTTCAGTGATTCAGAAAATAAGGCCCTTAAAGTAGAAATTGCCAGACTATATTGAATGCAGAGCCATCCTTTTAGTGCTCTTTCTTATTCACTACAATAAACAATGCCATTTAATATAATTTCCAAATCTCAATTTAGGAGGGGAAAAAAAATCTCATTTAGCTGTTATTCTCCCTCACAATGGAAAGCTGCCTCAGAGCATGTTGCATTTCAGAGGAGCCTGTGAGATTTTGTTTTAATGGGAAGCTAAATTAAATGTTTAAATTTTAAATCAACAACAGAACATGTTCAAAGAGCTATATTTATAGGGTTTAAGTGAAAAATGCTCTGGCATCACTTTTAAATAATGCTGGCAAGCAAGGGAGGAAAGAACACCACTCAGTGATTCTTTGCATGGCTTAGTCCACAGCCTTATCCAAGGCTCATGTATAATGTGAGTTGTTGGCTGTGATACTTTGGTTGTAGTGCTAGTGGAATTCACTGTAGGCAAAGGCTCGTGATGCTAAACAAAGTGGACAAAAGGCTTTTACAGAATAATAAAAATAACAAGTCGCCATTTATGACTTAAAGTTAAATGTTCTCAGTGAAGACATTACCCAGTAAATAACTCTGTGGGAAAACCTCTGAAATATAAATGCCCTGGCAAGATGGGGAAAGCACTGAGGGTGATAAAAATGCTTAAAGTCAAAAAAGGTGAAAAAGGACTTTGTGTCTTGCACAAATCTCAGAGCTCTTTGCTGAATTGCTTTGCTTGCAGCTCTCAGCTCTAGTTCAGCTTATGTAGCCAAGGAAGCAGAGTCCCAGTGTCAAGTGTGCTGAAACTATGCTGGGATTTTGTGTTCTACTAAAATAATATTGAGCTTGTGTTTCCATGGAGAACATGCAGAAAATGGCTCTGAAGTAGAAACAAATATAGACAGATTGTCGGCAAAGGAGCAGAAAGAGGACTGCAAATGAGAAATTAATGACAGAAACTGCTCAATGCAGCCTAATTTTTTAGTAATATTCCAGGTTTACTGAGAAACATTGCCAGAATGTTCCTCTGAGGCTTGGACTGAGGCAAAGCTCTGGGTGAATTGCCTGATCCCCAAATGAATCCTGATAAGGCAAGTACCTGCTATCAGCTGAAGAAGGCTGGCCAGAAGTATCTCCAGCAGTTGCCAACAAGTATTTGTAGCTCTATTGTATTCCCCATAGCTATTTGTAATCCTGTATCCCTGTTTTCTACTGGGGTACAAAAAAGAAAGACATTACAAATCACGTGAATGGTTTAACCTGAATTAAGTGATGTGTTGACACAGAGTTGACTATCCTCACTAAAAGAGGCCAAAGTATGCAAAATATTTTGGGAAAAGATTTGAAAGCATTTCTGTTGTGCAAAAAAATAAAGAGAGTCTAGTTTCTTTTGTGAAATTCATTATTATTATTATTATTATATTATTATATTTTCTATATTATAATTATCATTATTATATCTTCTATAGTTTTTATTCAAAACCTTCACCAAAGAGCAATTTAGGATCCTTTTAATTAACAGGAAAAAATGCACTTTTGTGGAAAAATACTAAAATTTAAAAGTGAATAAAACACCAAGGGACAATATGGAGGGAGAAAAAGGAAGTTTTGATGATATTGTCAATTTTTAAGTGATAAATATTTTGCTTTTATAAGAAATGGAAACCAAAAATTGCTTTGCCAAGATTCGGGTGTGGACACTTCTCAGTGCTTCATTCTTTATCAACAGTGCTGATTAAAGATATGACATCTTTATCTCACCTTTAACCATTTAGGTCTGCAACAGAAACGTGTACCACTGCAGCATTGCTCTCTATGGCATGAGTGCTTGGCTTGTTCATTGTCTGCCTTGGCTGTAAAGGAAAGGTTTTGCCAGAAGAAAACAGTGGACCTGAATGCACCTCAGTTCTCAGTCTGCCAGAATGCACTTTCTTAAGCCATATATTCAATGCTGAAAAAATTGCTTCATGTCCCACATCCGCCTTATTGAGAGGAGCTTCAATGTCAACTCCTGGACAGAATCAGTATAAACCATCAAACCAGCCATAGAGGACCAGTATTGAGATTTATGTCTGCCTCCTTTGGGGATAGGCTGGGAAGATAATTTTCCCTCTACAAACACATGTAAGAATGTAAGAAAATATTCTTTCTAAACTCTGTGTGTAGGTGTGAGTGATGGGGAGGATAAGGGAATAAAAACTCTTTTCCATTATGGTAATGATACTTTATAACAGTATTTTTAAATGAAATAAAAATATTTCTCCTTGAAATAAATGTTTCACTCTACACTAAAAATCATTTAACAGGCATTAGGAATTCCCTCAGAAATATGGGATTTAGACAATGATATTTCTGGTTGCATTCCCCATGGAATATAGGAATATTATAGTAATATATAATTCCTATATTTCCTATATATAATTCCTGTAATTCCTATTAACATGGGAATATATATATATATACATATATATACATATATATATATATATATATATAGGAATATAGCACATCCTGATGTTTTCTGTTGCCAGGCTTTGCATATTTGTGACTCTGGGCTCCCTAGCTGTACAACCAGCCTGCCAGGGAAAGAAGAGGATGGCTGATTTCACAAAGGTGGCATAAAGTAACCAAGGCAAGTTTTGTCAGAATTATAATGTTCCCACACATTTGGATGAACTGCAGCAATGTTGTGATGGGAAAGCATCAGAGATGAGTCTGGGTGGCTCAGTGAGACCAACATGGACCCATCCTCTGTGATCCTCTTCATCCTCACCAAAGCACAGGTTGGTGATGCTGGTGCCCAGGATGCAGCTGCACCAAGCCCAGCTTGTTCTGAGCAGAGATTCAGTAAGTCTGACACTGATGGAGACTTGCCCTTCAGGACCATTTTTCAGAGGTGCTACTCAGCCCTGTCATTTCCCCCGCCGCCTGTTGAGGATTTTTTCAAGCTACATGCAAAAGTTCATTAGGGAAATGCATTTATTAAATTAATGTGGAGATCATCTCTAATTAATGATTACATTTCTTTCTTCTAAGCAAGAGCAGCATAATTCAACCTCTTTGTGGTTCTGTTCCATAAGCTCCTCCTCATTTTCTTCCTCAATGTTACTTTCTCCACGTGCCTATCTGCAGCAGCAGCTCTGACATACCTGTGGTGTGTCACAGGTTCTACAGCCCCACACACAAGGGCAAGACCTTGCTGTAACCCAGGCTATCTGCAATGAATTTGTTCATCCCAAATCTGAAGCCTGTGATGAAGATTTAGAGGCACTAAACTGGTTTTCCAAAGAGAGATACCGGCCATGGTGCATTAGTACAAGGCTCCATCACTACATGCAATTTAGATTTCAAAACGAGGGAAAGTAAAACCAGAAGACTCCAAATGAGCAAATACCCTACCCAAATTAGGAGACATGAGCAGAGAAATACAGAAATGACAGAGAGAAAGGGTAAGTACTCAGAAGTAGGGCTGCTGAAAGAGGAGGGCCATGTAGGAGATGATGATGTCTGCTTCTGTCATCCACACTACAGCACTGCTACCCACAGGGATGGTGCTTAATTTGAAGATCACCTTCACTAAACCATTTCATACGGAATATGTCACAAGGTAAATTGAACAGCTAGACATATAATCAGACAGAATGGCACACTAAAATAATTAAATACGGGCAGCCCCAGGATGCTCCCTGTTTAATGTAGAATGCTAATTGGTGTTCGAATACCACACGGTGTGTGTGGAAGAAAGACAGTGTAACTAATGTACCTGTGTGCTGTGTGTAATAATACAGCATGAGACCTTGAGGGTACATCTTCCCCTGAGGATTGCACACTGCCAGCAGCTGATACCAATAACAACAGAGCAATGAATTTCCCCTGATATTTTCCTGACATATTCTATCCCAGTTCCTGCTTCAGTGCGATATGTGTGAAGCTCTAAGAGCGATATGGTGAACTGGAATTAAATGGAACTTATAAAATACACATATCCTATTTTTAGTAGCAAAAACCCAGCAGACAGAATTGTGATACCAGACTATAAATCCCTGATTGCTTTCTTTCATCCAGTTGATTTGAAATACTTAAATAACCTTTTCTCTATGAAAAACATTTTTCCTATTATGATTTTATGATGCTTCCATTTTTAACAGCTACAGTTTTCTGACTTCAAAGTACATGGAGAAAAACTTCTGTTGACTTAGAAATGCTGTTGAAGTCTTCTTTTAAAAGAAATTGATAAATACATTATTTTTCACATTTTTGTCTCAAGTAACTTAAGGATAAACCCTATATTTTTTGGTTTTGTTGTTGTGGATATGCTTAACTGGTAACTAATAAAATATATTGAGGCAAAAAGAAACTTTTTGTATATTCAGTACAAGACAAGATATTTTAAAAATACTGTGGAAAACATTTGCACCAAAAATACAGGATGTGAAAATCACTCCTAAAGCAAACAGCCTCTAAGGCTCAAAAAGCAAAACAAAAATTTAAAGACAAGTTTTAGTAAACACTTGCAAGGAAATATTGTGGTCTGAGCAGTGGTTATATGTGCTGGAAGGTGTAATCCCTGCTCTTGACAAACAGTATTCCACTGTTTTTTAGCTGGATAAAAGGAGCATTTATGAAGTAGATCTCTATGAGTGTGAAGAGGTAAAAAAAACATGTCCGTGTGCATATGGGTCTATTTGAGATGGTGCTCTTTATAAAAAAGTACCTTAGAATTGGTTATAGCCTGACAGCTATAAATATAGTAAAATACTTATTGTCATGCATAGATTCATTACATCAGAAACAGGGTTCTGCAGAATGACATTTGCTCTGTTCTCCTCCTGGGAGATTTTCCATGAGTGACCAGAAATCCATTTTGCATCCCTAAGATTAATTTCATTTCATGCTAAGCACACATGTTTTTCTGCTCCCACTTGCAGAAGGAAAGAAAAGTGAGAAAAAATAGTCACATACATACAGAGGAAAATTGACTGTGGTTAATCCTAGGTTGGATTTCAAAAGTGTTCCACGGCACCCTGAGTCCCAGAATGGCCGAGTTTGCCAGGGACCTCTGGAGATCATCTGGCCCAAGGCCCCTCCTCAAGGCTGGGATAACTCCAGCAGGTTGCTCTGGACCATGGCTAGTCAGGTTTTGAATATGTCCAAGGAGAGGGACTCCACAACCTCTTTGACAACCTGTAACAGTGTTTGACCAATTTTTTTACATTTAAATGGAATTTCATGTGTTTTAGTTTCTGCCTCTTGCTACATTAAATACCACTGAGAAAAGTCTGTTTCCCTCTTCTTTGTTCCCTTTTCTTCAATTTTCAGATTGAGCATTATCAGACACTTATGAAACTGAACTTCAAGCGCAGTGAGTTCCAGCTACAGTGATTGGAAGGTTGGCTTCTTTAAACTGAAAATGAAAATTCTTTGACCTGGCCTCCTCCAGTTTGATACCATGTGCAATTAATTTCCTTTAATTCTGCTGGAATGGCTCACTTATTCATGAAAGAAAGAAAAAAGAAAAGAAAGGAAAAGAAAGGAAAGGAAAGGAAAGGAAAGGAAAGGAAAGGAAAGGAAAGGAAAGGAAAGGAAAGGAAAGGAAAGGAAAGGAGGAGAGAAGAGAAGAGAAGAGAAGAGAAGAGAAGAGAAGAGAAGAGAAGAGAAGAGAAGAGAAGAGAAGAGAAGAGAAGAGAAGAGAGGAGAGGAGAAGAGAAGAGAAGAGAAGAGAAGAGAAGAGAAGAGAAGAGAAGAGAAGAGAAGAGAAGAGAAGCAGAACCCCCCCCAAATAACTTCATAGAAGAAAAGTTTTGCTGTCTTTAAAAACTAAAAAATTTCAAGGATCTGGCAAGTCTCACTTCCTGAGTAAGAAGCTTCCACAGACCACTGCAAGACCTCTGCCCAGATGCTTTTCTGGATCAAGTGGAAAGCCCTAAGAATGAAAATATTCAAAAGTATCACACTATCTACTTCCCACCAATATCAAGATGAGCTGGGCACACAGAGGACATAATCTAGGGTTAAAATAGCTGATACCATCTACAGTAGTAGGTGGTACTTCAGTAGATGGTATTTCAGTAGTATCCATTACCAGCAACCCAGTATGCCTCAGCTGCAGAGCAGCCTGGCCTACTTTAAGAGTCTGGTATTTAATTTCAGTACTGGTGTTTTCAGATGTTACAAATCCAGCATTTGTTCCTTACAGATGGCAAAAATACTAGTAGTTCAAAACAAACTATTTCTGGTGCTTTCAGCAACCTGGTCTAGTGGACAGTGTTCCTATCCATGGCAGGGGGCTGAGACTCGATCATTCTAAGGTCCCTACCAACTCAAACAGTTCTATGATTTTGAAACCTTTCTTATGATTTCTATGAAATATTCCTTCATCGCTAATTTATGACAGGTCTCATTTTCATATCCTGACTGCTAAAGCATTTTCAGCTGGTAAATTCTGGTAGCAGTTAGAAACAGCAAATTCTGACTGGAAGGCTTTGCACTATAGGGACTAGAACTGATTCAAGTATGTTCATTCTAACAAATAACAATTATTGTTTTAAACTATTTATTTACTGAATAAATAGCAATGCCCACTAGGCATTTTAGGAACTGGCAACAATAGTTACAATCTGCTTCCAAAAACTCAGAACAACTTGTATTCTCACTGAAACAATAACAATTTTCATAATGGATAGGCCTGTCGAGTAGAAAGGAAAAGAATAATTCAAATAATGATTATTACAATATGCGCCAGTTATGCACAGACAATGTCACATACATAAATTTTCTTCCAGTCTGTTCACAGCTATTCCCTTTGGTGCTATCATTCCATGATAAATTCTGTTTACATTCCCTTACTTGAAATCCTTTTATTGAAAATCCCCAAAGCACAATACAATGCTTTTTTGGAGATCCTTGGTAAGAGAAGATTGTGGCACATTCTTTGCACTTGCATATTTGCTAGGCCAAACACCAGGAGAACGCTGACAATTTGAGGGTGACCTCATTTCTCTCTGTGGCAGGGAAAGCAGAGAGGGAGGTACCAATCTCTTCTCCCTGGTATCCAGTGACAGGACATGTGGCAGTGGCTCCAAGCTGCACCAGGGAAGGTTTAGGCTGGACAGGAGGAAGCCTTTCTGTACTGAGAGGCTGACTAAGCGCTGGAACAGGCTTCTTGGAGGGGTGGTCGATGCCCCAGGCCTGCTTGTTCTTGAGACATTTGGACAAAATCTTTAATATCTTTAGTCCTCAGGTCAGCCCTGAATTGGTCAAGCAGTGGGACTAGATGGTCATTTTAGGTCTCTTCCGACGGAAATATTCTTTTTTTTTTCTATACTGTTGAATGTTTCATGCAGCAGGCATACATAAGAGAAAATCCTCTTCCCAGTCATTTTCCATCAAGGATGGAAAAAAAAGGGGCCTTTTGCGTACAAACCTGGCTAAGTCACCACAGCAAGGGATGATGTGCAACTTCCCAGTCACCATCTGATTCCACTCTCTATGTCTTAGTCCATGTCAGGACTGACCTAAAAAGGCTTAAGTGCAGGATTTACTAAGCACATACACCTAGAACATTGCAGGATGCTTTTTGTTATCTAATACACTGCGTTCTTCTCCTTCTGAAGAACAGCCAGACTACTTCCCCAGAAATTTCCATGTCTGAAATGACAGTAATTCCCTGTGTTTGAATGCTCCAGATCTGCTCCAACAGACCAATAGAAAACTGTTTTCAGTTCACCTCCAAAAGTTTGACTGATCTTGCCTGCCTAGGATAGATATACTGCATATTATTGAGCACAATTTATCAGCTGATTTATTAACAATTCACATTGTCTTGAGAAAGAGTGAGAGAATGAGCACTCATAGGCAACAGACACCGCACTCTCCAAAGAGATTTAAAACTCAGAGCACATGAAGTAGATGCACATAGCATGCACATCAGTTATACTCCTCATCAATCAGACACAAAGCCAAGACTGCAATCCACATGATTTATCTATACAAATGTGCTCTAGGAAAAGATGATCTTTTCTGAAGGCAATGAGTGTTCTTGTCTTTAAATTGAACTTAGTATAAGCATCTCAGATATGTTTCACTTACAAGAGTAAAAAATGCACAGAAATAAGTGTGTCCAAAATACCTTGTTTCCCCATCAAATACTGTACTGGGGTCACACTGATTGAAAAGCCAAGGTGTTAATTTCAAGCCAATATACATTTAGTTTAACATGTACTTATATATAGAAAATAGGTACAAATTTCTGAAAGAAAACATAATAGATTTTGATCTGAAATGTGAATAAATTACTTAAAATACTTGACCTCAGTGTGCTAGACATTTTTTAATCTCTATGTAAGGGTTTTTTACCCTTGCCTTCAGCTACAAAGTCAATGGTTGTTTTTTCATGAAGCAGAAAATACATAGGTAAAGGTAACTTTGAATTATATTTGCAGTGAAACATTTAGCCAAACAAACACTCTGCTAGATTGCACATGGGTAGAAAACAATAAAAAAATATAAGAAAACCCCTAAGAGAAAGATAAATTTCAATGTGTTGCAAAAATTTGTTGGCCTCATTCTTTTGCTTTCTCTTTCACCATTCTGATTTCTATTACACCCTAAAAATATTTAGAAGTTGTTCTCTGAAGAACTTTCTGGTTTCTCTAACTTGCATAAGTCCTAAAAATTTGGAACTTTCTCCTGCTGTTTAACAGCATCATGTAATAAAGCATATGTGTTTCAGCTGTCACTGGTAGTTACATCAGGCTCTGTGTGACTCATGCATTATGCTCATGCTTTTTATTTATTCTAAAATGACATTCACAGAGTTGGAAGGAGGTAATTTCACTTATCTTTATTCCCTCTAGTTAGTAAACTGGTAGGTTAAAAAATCACTGTTCTGACAGAGATGAGAATCAGTTTGAAGCTGAAATTTACAGCATGTAAAACTGATGAAAATCTACACAGAGAGAGGCTGCTCAGCGAATGTTGCAGGGCCCCACCATAACATCAGCTGGAGTCAGCACTGAGAGTAGATCCAGTTTCAACAGCAGCTTTCAATATTCTTTTCTACCACTGAACATTGTTGTTGCCATGTATTGACAAAAAAATGAAGTGCAACAGCACAACTTTGCAGAATAAAGCAGAGAAATGCACAGGATATTTTTTATGTGGGTTTTTAAGAATCCCATCATTTTCAGTGTAATAGAACCACTAAAAAGAATAGTTCACCACAGTTTTAGAAGTGTTGTATGATTTTTTTGCTAAAAACTGCACAATTCAATTAATATTCAGTGTAAAATTGAACCCCCCCCCCCCATTAAGTCTTTATTTGCTTGTTTTTAAAAGAAAATATGAAGCTCCTCTTCTCCTGTATGTGTCATGTGTAACTTCCCTCAAATTAAAGGGAATTATCTGTGCTCTGCAGGAAGATAAATTGAATGTGAACCTTGAGAACCACAAAACTAGGGAAAGGAAAAGTAATAGCCCATGCTTAAGATAATATCTACAGTTGTGCAAAGTGCTCTATGAATTCCATCTCATATTATAGTGCTATTGTAATAAAGATGGATGTCTTGCAGAAAATTCAGACAATCATCTTGGCGATCAGAGGAACAATCCCCACAATACCACCGAGGAAATGGACCCCCAGTAACTCTCTCTGGCTGCTGTTTAAATACTCAGAAGAGAGCTAGAATGGGAGTCCTCCTTCTCTGATCTTACCTATCAATGTGCACCAAAGTTCCCACCTGGGCTGCAGTTATTGGCTCTCTCCCCATTGAAACCAAGGAGCAGGAGGTGATTGCTGGTTGCTCAAAGAAAGTGTCAGCTGGAAGAACATGGAGTTTTGCAGATCACAAGCCAGGAGGGCACCTGAAAGAGCACCCTGGAAACTACTGCAGCCCCATTTCTGTGCCATGCAGGTCCTCAGAGAGAAGCTGAACTGATCATCTTAAGCAGTTCTTTGTCCCAGAAATTTAACTTTGCTGGACACTTCCAGGTACCTCAGCTGGTCAGGCCCTGTGTGGAAGCACTTGTTTCAGTCTGTGCAGGCAGGTGTTAGAGACCAGAGATGGAGAGCTGTGTAGGATTTCATGGCACAGAACTCAACTTGTTGGGGCTTGTTATATAAGGACCTGTGTCCTGGTAGGGATCTGAGGTTTGGCATATTCTGAGCAAATTCGCACATGGGCAGTACTGAGGTCGATACCAAAGGTCACAGCTGTGGGCATGTTCCCTTGGAAATCCCTCCAGAAAAGCTTACACCAAACAGCTCTAATCCATGGAGTGACAAATTCAGGTTAAAGAACCTTCTTACCCTGGGGAAATCCAAGCCCATTTTTGACAGAAAGAGGCAAACTTCCAGGTGGTTGCCTAGGCTGGGTGGCAGAATAGTCACTGTTGGCCCTCCTAGTGAAGTAAAACCATTGTTTGCTCTGGTATGCAAAAGTCAAAGCATCAGCAGGAGGGCAAGCTAAAGGGAATTGGGCTGCACAGACTCATGGCTTTGGTACTCATCTGGAAAGATGGAACTGGGCTCTGCTCCCAGGACTATTCCCATTCCCAGCTCTAAAATGTAGCCAGCATTGCAGAGCAACTGGAAAACCACCAAAGGACTAAAGATCAAGGGCAAGAGGACAAACTATAAGGTGTTCCTCTTCCATGTTATGTTCCTGCCATCATATTATAGCAACAATTATTACCACTTAGTCTCCTCTTGGTTTGGTGATAGCTGCCTTAAATTTGGGGTACCTTAAAAACACCATCAAGGAAAGAGGCAGAGGCCTTCAACCCTAATGGCTAAACAGGAATGGGAGTTTGAGCATGGATTGTCATGGCCACTTGTCTCTGTGAATTTGAATTGCATTTGGAGATGTAAGAAATAGTACACATTTTCCATTTCCCAGGCACATATTCAAATATGCATGCAAATATCTGCATTCTTAGGTGAAAACAACATTTACCAATTTGGGCGGGTCTTACAAAAGGTGGTTCTTGCTCAATTGCACACCTATAGTCACAACATGAGCTGCAGTTTTGAGCAGATAAAAGCTACACATCCTCTTGGATCAGAAGTCTGAACTCCCTCAAGAAAGATAAAAAACTCCATCCCTGGTTTTGCATTCTGTTGACAAGCCTTTAATCCTTTGGAGACATCTGACTATTAATCAATCATGCAGGAGAGAAAGATACTCTAAATCCCCCTGCTATATCTCTGCTCCTACTAAACTGTCACATCTGCTGGGTTAATGCAAAGAACATTACTTTTTGCAACATGGTGTCTATACATGAGTAAATTAGGGGGAAAATAATTCTGTTCATGTACACCAAACATGCCTTCACTCACCACCAGGAATGTTCAAGATATGCTTGAAAAGCAGTTGATTTTCTGTAATCTGTAGCCTATTTATTGTCACTTTCTCCAGATGAAATAAATTCTGCAGTTGTCTGCTGTGCCACAAAATTGGCATGTAAGGGAGCCCTGGCATCTACAAAGTCCTGCTATTGCCCATTATTCATGCTGCACTTAAAGAGCAGATCTGCTGCAATTGCCCTTGCTTTGTAGATCTAAATACACTGCATGTGCAAGGCAGAGGGTTGTGACATGCCACAAACTTCTCCAATTTCTGCTGTACTTTGACAGCTATGGTCAACAGGACACCCTTAAAGTCGTGAATTCTGAATTTTGGTTTCAGGCCACAATATATGTGAAGAGATGATTTACTATTCTTCACCCTTCATCATGAACTTTGCTTGATTCCAGTCAATGAACTTAAGAGATTTGATAGGCAGAGAGTTACCTGTTAGGGAAGCTTGTTCTTTCAGACAAACACTATGCTGGAGATCACTGGATTATGTCAGGTATTTTCTTCATTTAAAAAAATGCTACAGTAAACTATGGACATATGGATATAAATTGATCTGAAGTGAATAGATTGCAGACAAAATTTTTCTCTCATCTGGAGTAGATTCATTGGCTTCAGTGGAACTATTCTGGATTTACAGTGATGTAATTTGGAACAACATCTGGCTTCATATATATGAGAAGGGCTCATTGTAATGGTTTATATCACTGACTACTTATTGAATACTTTTTCTACACTTTTCTTAGTTCTTACTAGCTACACATTACTTGTGGTTTTACATCTTTCTGCTGTATTTCACATAAAAACCTGTAAAAGCCTTGCAGAATGAGGAAAGAATACATTTCCTGCAGGTCATCAGTGTGTGGCATCTCTTGTAATTTAGTTAAAAGCACAGACTACAATTATTTTATCCTTTTATTTTGATATTGCATTATAGAAGGCAGATGAATGAAAAGTCCTCTCTGTTGTATTTACTCTTCACCGAGAGTAATACAGCAAGGTAGTCACATTTACCTGGAAAGCATCTTAGAATTTATATGGGTTTTCCCCATAGGCTTTCCTCTGTTCTGTGGCCAATAATGTGATGTGTTGACAGGGATCCATTCAAGTCACCTTAGCACAGGTTTTTATTACTCCATTATGGACAAATAAGTCCAGGGCAGAACCTATCTCCTCTCAAACCTGTGGCCAAACTGCCTCTCCTTACCCAAGGCAATATGCACTCAGTGTCTCTGCAGGGTAAAAGGGAGAGGTAGGATGAAAGGCACTGTTTGCCTGTCACCCTGTGGATATTTTCAGTATGTCCTTTTCTCATTGCAAGGCTTTCAACATCACGTTGTGTGCACCCTGGCCATGAGGTCTGAGTACAATCTTCTCTGCCATCAGAATTTGCTAATGTGATGTTTTGAATTTTAATAGAAGATTGTTTAATAAAACTACAAGACAATGGGGAATAAATATGCAAACGTGCCAAATACCATTCAGAAATCAACATTTGCTATTTTACCACACGTGCAGCTGTGGTTTTCTGTTATGCAAAACTATAGCATCTGAGCTTTTAATGGCAAAGCTGTACTTTGCAAATGTGTTTGGAAATTCACATATGTTTCTGTTTAATCTTGTGACACTTGTTTTTCCAGCTTGAAATTTAATTCAAATATCGTACTTTACTTAATTAATGTTAGATATGTAATAAATATATTGTTTTAAACCAAGTTGCTACAAGGTCAGCTGTGGTAGCCAAAAGAAATATTTACATCATTTGCATTTCTTTGAACTCCTAATTATGTGGCACATGCTTCAGTAAAAACTAATATTACAGTTGACTTTATTTACTCTATTTCATTACATCTGGCTTCCTTTTAGATAATTTTTCCCCAAGTCTACTCACAGAGAATATATAAATTATATACCATTATCTTTTTTTGAAAGGCAGCTCCATCCATCATAATGGATTACAAATTTATCACCTTGAATCAATTTCTGTTCACAAGTTCAAAAGGAAATATAAGTGCTTGAGGGTCCAGAAATATTTATTGTACATATGGATATTATTAAAGTTTATTGAAATCCTTCACCAATGAGAATTGTTTCTGTTTTGTTTTGCAACACGTACAGCACTAATGCTGAAAAGCCAACGCCTTTATTGTCTAAAAACTAAATTGGGAATGCAGCATTGATTCTGAGGACTACTGATTCTGACTAGATGCAACATATTTATGCAAGCATTCATTTAATTAAGACATGACAACCTCAGTTTGCCTAATTTAGTGAAAATTTGTTTTGACATAGTTTCTGGTATAACATTTTCCCACGATGACGTCTATTTTCAAGTGAAAAACACTTCAGCTAGCGACATCGACAGTAATTCGCTCAGACTCTCATCCTTGTAATAGAGCAGAGAAAGAAAATAGAAACTTAAGATTCATGAGAGTCTTGTTTTAAGACTCAGTGACAAGACTACATCTGGTATCAATACGGTTCTTTGGGATCTTGACCACATCTTTCATAAAGTGGTAAGTTCCGCCAAAAGGACACATCTTGCTGGCTGCTAACTACAACCTCCAAAACGCCGAGCCCGTGCAGGGGAGGAATGCAGTAATGCTCTGCTGGAGGGAGAAAATGAAACTACAATTCTAATTACATTTTTATTAGTGGTGTTAATGGGAAGTTGAGCTCTTAAAGCCCATCGTAAGACATGCTTTCTTTGAAATTGTATAGTACCGTGTCAGTAGTTAACATGAGAGCTTTGTTGGTTGGGTTTTTTTTCTTTCCCCTTCTTTTGGACTAATTTCTTGCTATACTAAATTAATTAAGCCCTTGGAAATATTTCCCTTTGCAGCCTCAGAAGGAAAAGAGCAGCTGAGTTGTTGTGGACAGAGAGACATACAGCACAGGGCAATCAGCCGTGATGTTTGTTGGGTGAGGGAGCCACCGATGGAGCTGTGCAGCAGCTGCCCAGGTGCAGATTTCACTGCTTCAGATACATTTGTTTTTGTTAAACAGCTTGACTTATTGGTGTCTAATGAGCTTCCACTGGGGCTTTAGAGGGCAGTTTTGTATTTTTCTTTCTAATTCAATGAAACATAGGGTGTGTCTTCTTCAAGGAGTCATATATTTCAGGAAAAAGATGAATATTTCATGATTCCAAGTGTTTGGAAGTGGTGTTCTATCAGGGCTACCTGTGAAAGAATTTTACTTGAAAGCATAGATGCCTCAAAATGAGGAACAGATCTGTATGACTAATGAAGATTAAGATGATATTTCACACAGTATTACCAGTGACTTTAGCTGTTTCCACATTAAAGAGACAATATGATGCCAGCTTTCTAAAAAAAATTTTCTCCTCAAATATATATACCCAAAAAAAAGGTTTGCTTTCTTCCAAGGAACGTTAGACACATGAATCCAATGTATGTGCTGTATAATGATATTTAACTTGGGACTTTAAAGTTCCAGCAAGAATGTTTCATGTGGCTTTCTTAGCAAGAACAGGCTTAAAGACTTAAATCTGGTTTAACTGGCCAGAGTAGATTTTTTCATATGAAATCATCTTTTACTTCCATAAATCTGCAATCCTAGCTCCTGCTCCATTTGTCCAGGATATTAGGATGTAACCATAAAAGCATTTCAATGTATGGATTGGTAGCTGTTAGAATTGTTAGCTGTCCCTGCACCTTTGACACTTCAATGAAGATAGAGGAGCTGATATTTCATTGTCTGTGGTACTGAGGCATATTAGCTTTTCTCAGTGGAAGGGCTGGGGGAAATTACTTGTTACACAAAGTTTCCTTTCCTCTCATCATAAGATTGCAGCCTGCTTTGTTTTACATCAGATTTGTGCTTTGGAACTTATCTAAAATAGCTGTGTCTGAGTACAGAAAATCCCTTTTCATCACTCTTCAGCCCAGCTCCTGGTATGATGGACCCTGAGCAAAGGAATACATCCAGATTGGTGTTTGGCTGTAGGAGAGGTCATTCCACCAGAAGACTTCTCCTTAAAACACATTGTGTCCCTGTGAGGGGTGTCTGCCCTGGCTGCATCAGCAAGCCTGGGAGGTTTGGTAGTAAAGTCAAGACATTGAGGCAATAGAACAATCCAGGGCTTGATTTCATTCCAAGATGCCCCTTTGCTATTTCACACACTGTTTTTTATGTCTGTTGTTCTGCTGGGTTGCACACACTGCCAGTTTTAGTTCCATGCTTCCATTTGGTTTTACTGAATAGCTGAACATCAAAAAAAAAAAAAAAAATCTTCTTATGGAGCTGGTGAAAAAGACTTCACCAAGTAGGGCCAATGCCATATTTAATTCAATCAGCATTAGGTATTCAGTCAACATATGGATGACTTCAGGGCTTTAGTGATGCTTTAAGCAAACATCAAACAAAAGTGTTAATGTCTATGTATACTACATATCATATGACAAGAACCTCTGATGTTTAAAGGTTACAGTTTGGTCCAAAAAGCTGCATCTGTAGCATTTTCTAATTGGTTAAATAAATCAAATGCTACATAGGAATGGGCTCCTTTGTAGCTCCTCTGTAAACACACACAGAGCCATGATAGATTTTCACATATTGTGAATGAAATCTATTTTGTACAAGTCAACAGTTCTGAAATTCGGCAGTTCTGGTTAGCAGGGTATCACCCATTAATAAGATATATTATGCATCTGGAATGTTTATAACATTTATATATCAAGGGAGAGGAAGTTATTGTTATTATAAGAGGGGAAGGTAATAAAATTATTAATTTTATCCCAAGTTTCCACTAGCTGTTTTTTAATTGCCACTGAGTTCAAAGTGTTAAAGGAAACAACATTTTCTCCTGTGGCATTTTTCCCTTAGATTTCTCATGCATTCTCTTTCCTGTGAAACTCTGCTTAGTAAATATTAATTTACCCTCAATTACTAATGACAAGTGAAAGAAACCCTTACATTCATCAGGGCCACAGCCTTAGGACATACGTTTGTCCTTCAAAGCGCTCAACCATTCAACAATTAGAGCTAATAGCTACTCCAGGCTATCAGGGCTGAAACACACAACACTCCCCTAGTGCCAAGCTCTCCACAGGCACTCATGGTGGTCCTACAACCTATTGACTTCATCAGAGAAAGTTGGAAAAGTGATTTGGAAAGTGGACACGTTAGACATGGAGTGATTGTCTAAAATGTGAGAACACTTATGGGCTGGAGAGGGGAACTAGTCAATTAGTTCACTAATAGACCTTAGCCATGCAAAAGCTCCCTCACTTTTTACATCAACACAACATGGAAGGCTGAGGATTTTGCTAAACAAAAGAAGAACAGATAAATAAATAGAAAATGCAAAACCAGACCGTAAAGGAATGATTGATATTGACACTCTGGTATGTTCCTTCAAAACACCTTAAAAGTGAAGCTTCAACCCTTGCGCCTTCTTTGCTGGGAGCTCCATCTTTAATTCCCCCAGCCTCTGCAGAATCAGCTGTGCCTTTGTGCTTGGATATGGTTGCAAATGCTCCCACACTCACAAACATTTCCAATGATGACCTTGACTTCCTACTTCAAGGTTCTCCCAGTGTAACAGAGGCTTATTTGCTCAAACAGCTCTGATTCCTTTCCTTTACAAACACATAATAAAGCATTTATTTTATTTTGTTTTCTGCTTTCATTTTTTAACAATGAAGAAATTATTTTATTGCAGTAAACGGAACAAAAGCATGTAAGGAAACCATAATATTATTGGAAATAGCAACTTTGTGGCCAAATAGAGTATGATAGAAGTCTTTCATGAGTATATAGATTTTTTTCTTGAAAAGTGACTGGGAATGTTATTTATATTCCCCTTCTTTAAGTATTTATATATTGAAGCTTACATATTTATTAATACCACATATTTCTTACATCTTCCAACTAATTTGAAGGAGCTAGGAAAATACTGATATTTTGTATAATTTATAATGGAGCAAAACCAAATTTAGGCATTTGGGAAAAACAAAAACAAAATCAAAAACCAAACAAAAACCTCCTTCGAAACAAAAGTACAACTTTATTCATAAGAAATTATAAGAAAATTTAAAGATGGCTAAGCAGCACTGCTGTTTGTTGAAGTGTCTTCCCAAGAAACCTTCCAACACTTAGAGATATCTGAGCTGTAAATGGCTACACCCAAGATTTAACTTAGTGCTCCCAGAACATCCCTCATCACTAACAACTGGCAATTAGTGGGCCCCAAGGACCTTCTTTGGAGGTTCCAAGTCACACCAGGATCCCACCAGCAATGGAATCTAGTGGTTCCATTCACTGAATTAGAGCGAGAACAATGACAATGAATTCTTAATTATTTAAAAATTCAATGTTGCTAACACCAGGACCAGAGCTAAAATCTATTTCCCAGAAAGAAAAAATAACCAACAATAAACCAACCAGACAAAAATCAACCAACCAATCAAATAAAAAACCCAAACTATTAAACCCTTCTAACTCTATAATTTTTAGTGTGACATTAATAGTAAACAACAAGAAATTTCAGATTTATCCTTTTTTTTACTTGTGATATCCTGCGTATTATGAATGTGCCATATATTATACATACTATAGATAAAAGAGACAAAAATATAAATAAGAATTAAACAGTGTTGATTGGTAAACTAGAGCTAATTTCATGCAAAAGGATATTTCTAGCACCTGATATTTTCTGACCTCTGTAAAGTGGATATTTACAGAATGCTGCAAAATCAAATTACAGCATACTATAACATAAATGACTATGAACTCGACTGTGTGTCAGTTAAAAGCCTGGAAATTAAAACTAATGTTAACAGCAAGCAATTATGTCAAAAAAGATAAACAGCTAGTTTATCTAGTTGCTATCCCCTGATTACTGAAGGATATATTTGAATACAAAATTGGGATAAGATTCTTCTCAAAGAAGAAAATATTCCTTGTTTTCCACAATGATATTATTAGTAGCTCTACGCACAGCAAAATTTAAAGGAATGACATGTGAATATGTGTGTAAGGTTGGGTTTTTTTCAGAGTTTTCTAGAAGAATTTCACCCTAAATTAAGAAAAACTATAATAATAGAGTTTTAAGTAATCCCATTTTGACATTCAGCCTGATCTCTGTAATGAAATTGATGGCTTTTCTTCCATTAGTATTCTAACACTCCATCAGTTGGGGAATTAGGTTTTGGGAGTGAGGGGTGGGAGGCAGAAAAGTTTGAATAGTGTTCAACTGAAGAAAGTCAGGGAAAAATAGGCATAAAATGATGCAGAGAAAAAGGTAGCAAAAGGAGCTGAGTGTAAGCAAAAGGGGCAGAGAAGGATTTCTGTTAGGCCTTACCAATTAAAGACTCTTTATAAGGCAGAAGGAGACAAGGACAGTGCAGCAGGTCTGAGAAGGAACAGCAGAGTGTCAGGAGGATGGGTTTGTGAGAAACAGCTGATAAAATACACTGTACCTCAAAGCCAGTATAATGGGAAAGGGAAGTTAAGGAGAGAATTCAAGCATCATTAAATAAGTTTCCTAAATATCTACACCATATGTTTTGAAACAAAACAGGCTTAAATTTGCCAAGTAAAATTTTATTCTTACTTGGCAGCTTTGTTTAGAAAATGGCCATAAATCCTAAATATAGCTGAAGTGCTTATTCCATTGAAATTATCTCATGTATAAAGTGGATACATGCTTCCAATCAGTTTTGAAAGATTTTATATTATATTCTACTTTCCTTATCTTCCAATAAAATCTGAAAGAATTATTTCAATCTGATCTAGTTTTAGACTATCTTTTCTTAGACTGATTAGGAAAAAATGAGCTGCAGTTCTTTTGGGAATTTTTTTCTAAAAAAAAAAATGACAATTGACCAAGTCACCCTGATTTATTCATGTGAGTTTATTCCACAAGTAATCCTCCTCATAGCAGTGGTGTCATTAAGTAATAAGGTTCTGGCTGTTGCTATGTCCCAAGACATGGGCATGGTGTTTCAGCTCTGCTGCTCCTGTCTTCAATCCCAGTATACTACAGTTTTAGGTCTTCTACTGTAGATCTGTTTTGTCTGGAAGAAAAGGAAATATACTCCAGCCCTCCTAAACTAAGCATCTGTTGCATTGCTTGGATGGCTTAGAAGGCTTTTTCCATTTTATTTCCCTAGAATCACATATTACAATATCTACTGACTAAGAACTCTTGTGAAATGAAGAAGTCAAGCCAGGAATCAGAATATTTAAGGAAGTGCACCCTCAGAGTACATTTAGATTAGCTGTGTGGACATAAAGACATAGTCTGTAAAATAACTGCTGGGTTGTGAATTGTTGTGCCTGCAATTCACAGCTCCTTACTGACAAGAATCATTGTGATCAATGAGGTAATATTAGACAGCTACAAATTTCTCTAATGTAATCAGGCCTTTAAATATCTCAGTAGATATTATTCAGATTAACTGTGTATTCAGAGTTAGACTAGCTGAAGTAGATCATATGGAAGGCATTCTGAGGAATATTTCTTCTTCAAGGTATATAAAGTTTATACAGGGAACTGGGAAGTGGAAAAGGCTGCATGTTTTTCTTCTCTCTTAAATACTACGAAGGGAATCAAAAATTGCATGTTTTTTCACAAGGAAATGTCTTTTTTTTAAAAAATAGTAGTTTTCCCCAAGCCTTAAGGAAGAAATGCAAATGAACTCCACATGGCCTCCGAAGTGTTCAGGAGTAATTTTGCAGGCACCACTATAGGCATATCGTTCCAATATACATGGGCCAATAAAAATGGTACATTGTGCATTTCACAGTCCAGAATTCACAGGAAACCAGATAGGCAAAAAAAAAAGGCCAACTTTTAGACACATGCATCTGGAACTTCAGACCACATCATGGCTAATGGCTTTATTGTGAAACGCTTCCTCTCACTGGGATCATTGTCATAGAGGCTGTTTGTGTTGCTAAGCATATTGCAAACCCAGCAGCTTGATACATCTGGCACTATGCTCTTCTCTTTTTGCATGGAGAAGAAGAAGGAAAAAAGGAAAAAAATGAGAGGAGAGGGGAATGCTGTAGAGTGTAACTGATGTTTCAGAAAGGCTCTTTGGGATATGAATTCTACAGCAATGTGCAGAGCTATACTACAATAATTGTGGCTCCAAAAGAGTTACAGGCACCTTGTTGAATATAAAGACAACACTTTTGCTTCCCAGAGAATGTGCAGTTTAACTACAGACTTGGCACAAGAAATCCTGCAGTTAATAAATGAAAGCAAGGGTTACAATTTCAACATTGTGCAATTCTGGCATGTACCATGAATTCTTTGTATGACCCCAGCACACTTCATCCCAGACTTTGGCTGGGCTATTTATAGGTCAGAGAAAGTTCTGGCCTCATCATACGACAGTGACCAGTTACCTATTTAGCTCCCTTGCCTCTTTTCTCCTTGGTTCAGCAACAGTAGATATGGTTTTTTGAGGGAAAAATATATAACTTTTACTCATGTTTCTAATAAGGCCATAACTGTTGAGTTGTTGGCTCCTTTCTGAAACTGGTAAAGACTGGTATTGCTTTAGTCAGAACAACTTTTTTGCATTAATTATCCCTTTAAAATCCCCACTGCTGCTTTATTGGATGAAGCTGGTGACAAAGTACACAGCCACAGAAAGCTCACTAAGAGCTGAACTCTCTGATACAGCCAAAGACTGTGAAAGCATTGATGCTGCAGGGCAGGCAAGCCCTCTACTCCTCCTGCCAAGACTGAGTATTTCTAAAACTTGAAATCTTGACCTTATATTGCTTTGAAAGTGTTAACTGGCATCATTCCTTCCAGTTTGGTAAGTTCCTGTGGGACACCACACTTGCAATTGCACAGCACAAGTGGTTTCCATGGCATGATTATAACCATGGCCAAGCCTCTGTACATGGCATGAGGATACTCTAGGCATGCTTGGAGACTTTCAACTTGTGTGTCACTAATATTTTAATAGTGATTTATCTTGTGAATGGCCTTGGTCCTCAAATATCTTTACTTTTTATTCTGAAAACTTTTGTTTGTAATTACCTATGTCCACAAGAACACATTTCTGTAACTCAGGAAGTTTATGTCTCTTACCATAAGCCATAAGACGCTTATGGCTCTTGGTAAGAGCACCTCAGAAACGTTATATTAAGGAAATATACAAGATGTTAGCACTTCTCAGGTGTGTCTCTATGCTTAATTACAGATAATCTGCGATGCTTCCAAAGGTTAACATTGCTATTGCCTCTTATCAACCATTAAAGTCAGAATTTTTTGACATTGGCTCTTTCATATGCTTTTATTTGTCATTGGATATCTGTCCTGTGCAATTCTTCCTCCTGAAGGGTCCTGTTTCTTTCACAACAAGAAATGCAATGAAGGAGCCACTGGAAGCTTTCTGGAGTTTCGTGTACATGTAGGAGAAATGTATCTACTTTCAGACATGATAAAATAGGACTATAATTTACTCTTTTCCACCACTTTCGGTAGGCAGTGACATATTTTCACAGGTCACTTCCTTTTTTAGTAGACATTTCTGTCCTTTAAAAATATCTGGTAGGACTAATTCAAAGACTCATTCCTTTAACTCAGTATGTGTACAAAAATCCTAATTCGACTGTTTCTTCTGCTGAATGCTATATATTCCT
Organism: Melozone crissalis; assembly: GCF_028551555.1. Lineage (NCBI taxonomy): Eukaryota > Metazoa > Chordata > Aves > Passeriformes > Passerellidae > Melozone > Melozone crissalis. The sequence goes on along the minus strand of NW_026535784.1, from coordinate 15,860,546 downwards.
TTCTTCCAACACCACAAGGCCTTTTCTATTTGTTTTATTTTTATTTTTTGTTTTCAAGTGAGAGCACACAGGACTACAAAGCATCACACAACAGCTTTCTCTGTGATTAGCAACATTTCCTAGCCCTTTGCACCTGGGAAGCACAGTCTGTGCTTCCAAACTCTATATAAATTTCCCTGTGCATGAATGTGTTCATGTTCACATGTGTGTTCATATGTACTAAATATGGTATACAGCTTAATCATTTCCAATTTCTGGGAATTTTGGCTGCACTTCCATTTTAAAGTATTTGGAACTGCTTTTGCTTTATATTAACTTAATGGGTTTGCCTGTTTTTAATGAGCATGTTTAGTGCAGTGAGACATCATGGTCACTCAATAGACTGTAAGTTACTTTTGCACACATTGTGTTGCAGGCCAGATTCTGACTGATTAATACGTTGCAGGTGTCAGCCAGAATGCAAAAGGATAAAGAGAAGGCTGAGGGGGTGAGGTTATTCCTTCTTGCTGGCTGACTGCTCTTGTTGAGGGCTGCAGAAGCCACTCTGAGACTGGATTGGAAAGACATCCCACTCACAAACACAACCCTAGAAACAATACTTCTATCATCCTTTCCATCTGCACAAATTATTCCCGCTCATGGCAGAACAAAGAGAAAAATCCACCAGGCAAAGGGGGCCCTTTATGAGGCTCTTGCCAGCCAAAATACATATGCCCATTAAAGTTAGGTTTGCACCTGTTTTTTTAGGAGTCAGATGAAACATTTATCTTGTATTTTGTTGCCCATCTGTACAAACCCCTCAATCTGTGCAGGTCTGCATAGTAGCTAAGATAAACGTTGTATATTTTCATTGTTTGATTAAATCTTGTCTGAACTATCAATTGTGTAATGAGAAGAGCTGGCTTGCTCTGAGGTGCTAGCTGTCAGTGGTTATTGTTAATCATAATCTAACAAATACCAGATACAGCTATTTGGCAATTGAGAACTAGCATTTTTCTTATTTAAGGTGATAGGAATGAAGGAAACATAAATCATAACATAGTCATTTTCCCATATCTGAAGGTGCATTAATACTTAACATTTGTCTACATTTCAAGACAACCAATTCATGGTTATTACCTGAGGGTTGTGCATTTTAAATTGTTACTCAAGTTAACGTTAGAGAATACATTGACTGCTTCTCTTTCCTGGGTTAATTCCACCAAAGACAGCACTGTTGGACCTTTGTAGAAAGAGCCAGTTCAACCTCAGCAAGGAGAATTGCTATAAATATTATAGATGGCCATACAAATTATGTAGACATTATTTTTAATGGTTTAAAGCTAATTAAACAATTAAAAACACTAAACACTAATAAAACACTAAACACTAAATAATAAACACTTCCAAAGCATCCTTATGGTATTTTTAACTTTATGTGCATCTGCAAGTAGAACAAATTCTAGTTCTTTTCAGAAATTCTGTTAACAGACAGCCTACAGAAATATTTTATTGAATTAAGTCCTGATAATGTAAATCATGTCAACTACCTAGAGAAACCAGATGATAACCATTAAATAAAATTGAAGACAAGTTCAGACCTTGAAAACTTAATTTCATTGAGATTCCAAACATCCTGAAAATTAAGTACCCAGGCTAAAGTAAGTGTATAGGCTCCCACTCACAAGGGGCTTCATCATGGTTTTAAATCACAGCATGGTGCTGTAGGCTAGACAGAGCTGCACTTCCCAGCTGGAGATATTTTGACTGACTCATGGGGTTTTCTGAACAGACCTAACGACTCTTTGTAGGATGTAATATAACCACATGCTTGCATGCTAGTATGGACAGTGTAAAGGAGAGTGACCTCTTTCTGTTTCCTTTGGGGATCTGAAAAATCCGTTTCATGTGTATCTCATATGGCACAACAAAAATTTTCCTGAATTAGTTGTGGAAATTAATATTTTCTAGTGTAGTTTTAGTGGGTTTGCTTTGTTTTGTTTTCAGAACTAAACTTACCTCACACTCCTTAAAAGCAAGCAGCCTTTTTCTGTATAGTATAGCCCAGATTAAAAACAGATATAAAACAGCCACTGAAAAACAAGCATCAACAATTGAAGGCAATCATACTAAAAATGTTCATACATATGTAACAAAGAGGAAAACTGGGGTCTGAGATGTCTCTCAATTCCTAGTCAACATAACTAAGATGTCTCTCAAAATAACCTCAAATGATTAAGTGCCTTTCTCTTCTTCAGAACATCTCTTAGCATAATTTTGGTCCTTGTCTGGTACTGAATTACACAAAACAAGGATGTCACCTGCAGGTCCTCATTAGGCAAGACTTCCCACAAGGAAGGTGGGAAGTCCCCACCCACCCCAGGACTGACAAGACCCCACCATTGCACACATCCACAGTGCTGTGTTGAAATGCCTGTCACCAAGAGAAGGTCTTTGACTTGCTGGTCTCCAGCTGCTGTCCTGAAGCCTAGTTAGCATGATGGATCAGGACTTGAGCACCATCCCTCCCAGAGCTGGGAGCTTCTTCTGGCAGATCAGGACTTGAGCACCATCCGTCCCCGAGCTGGGAGCTTCTTCTGGCAGTGCTCACTGATGACACCCCAGAGCAGCAGTGATCACTGTTTTGAGGATGTTCTGTTCAGCCACCATAGTTGCGGAAAGGAAGATCAGAATGATGCTATGTTGGTTTCTGGCAGGGGTTTGTAATTAAATGATCCTTAAGGTCCTGTACAAACCAAACTCTCCTATGATTTCCCATGCAAAAGGTTTTTTAGAAAAGAAGCTGTTTTCCAACCTTCTCTGTAAACTAATATACTTATCATGAAATAAGGTCCCAAGAAAGAAACCAGGAAATGGACATAGCAGTCCCCATTGACAGCTCAGGTTTGTGGGAGAAGACACATCATTATGACAAACCTAAAGAAAAAAAAAGTGGGTTTTGCCTGGTATAAGTGACATTGGGATGAACATCAAGGTCTTTGTTATTGATGTGCCTGTGTATCTCATCAGAGTATAACATACAGCCTGCAGTGTCTTTTTTAACAGCACTCAAGGTAAATATGGATTCATAGATCTGTGAGATGCAAACCTAAGCTGCTGCCAGACACTTCTATTTGGTTACTAGACTTCAGTGTCTGGGTCTCACTGAACTCTGGCATCCTTTGCACTTGACAGATTAACACATATATGAAGACATTTGCATATTTATTTTAAACCAGATGTTCTTCAAGCAGTACAGCCAAATTCCCATCGTCACTACAATCACATTGTGGGTTTTTAACATAATGGAGCCATTAAAATTCCACCACATTCTTCTTGTTAGGAAGAAAGGGTTATTAAAAATGTTCCAGGTAAATTCTAAATTAATCCTAATTAAGGAGAAAGAATCCCTAGGTAATGTTAATTGTCACTATTTCTATCTCTGAAAGATCTGGTTTATACCAAAGGTTATTACATTCTTTTGCAAGAGCTGTCATCTATGTTACAGAAAAGGCACCTGGAATAAAGGTTTTAAAATCTATAGTGAATTGTTTTTGCCATAGACTTATATTTGAGTTTTGTTTGTAAGAAAACTTCTGAAACGGTAACTTTTACTTTGAGAAGAATTTGGCTTTTTACATGAAGATTGATATTTGGTAACATTTAATACAATTAAGCACTGTTAAATCAACTAATCCAAAGCTCTGGAATGCAAAGAATGAGAGTGACATTGTTTTTTGTTAAAGCTGGAAAGGAAAGTTTCAATCCATAGACAAAGAAAAAGAAAATCATATAAGAAAGAGATATTTATTTTCTGAGAAGGGAGCCAAGAGTAAGAGGAACTGGGTGAGGCTGGAGACTACATTCAAATAGACTTTTCTGATTCAATGTGACACTGTTTTTCTAAACGAAAAATTCCAGACAGTCAGAAAGCAGAGGGAATACCCAGGGAAAACATACATTTGGAAGTGCTACTTTGTATTAAAAAATAATGTCTTGGGGCCAGGAACTGCCCTTTGAATTGTGGCACTGAGAAGTGAGCACAGAAGTCAAAAAATGGCACACCTGGTCATTTAGCATTTCTTAAATGATTAAATCATTCTCACCCAGCTGACGGCGAGAGCTGCAGGCAGAAAAAGGCATCTCCCAGAGGCTGAGGCCCTGAACATCCCATTACACAGCTTGCAAGACACCCAGATGCCAGAGCAAAGGAAAAGATTTATCGAGGTTATTTAAGTTTCAAGTTTGCTTTGGGGCTACACATGGTATGAGGCAGCTCAGCCTGAACAGGCCAAGCAGAGGAAGGGAGGGGAATATATTTAAGTAATCCAAGGCATAGTGGGTGATGGAGTACCCTTGTGTCTTGTTCTGGCCAAAAGAAGCAAAGGAGAAGAGTCAGAGAGAAGGGGAGAGACAGAGATTGATCCAAAATAGGGCACAGCTCAGAAATGGGACAGTCTGCTGATGTGGTAACCACCACACTGGAGTAGGAAGGAGCTAATTGGTCACTGTTAAAGGCCTGCCCAAAAGTCAATGGAAAATGCAACAGAAATGATGGAAAGGCAACTCTTGGCAATGGCACAAGAAGCTCTCCACTTGGAGCTTGCACCACCAGGCAAAGGTCAGCCCAGGCACGGAACTGCTGTTGCAAAACATTGCTGGACATTCCCCAGCCAATGCCTGGCAAACTGTGCTCTCAAAGAAGCTGAGTGGATAAAGGTCTACAGCATTGCATTAGGTCCCAAGCATTTCATTAGCATTTCATTTAAAAGACTCGTGTTTGTTAAAAAGCTGTGTCTGAAATGTTTGGAAAGCTCAGTGTAGACAGGCATGATCTGCTGCAGCAAGTACAAGGTTCTGTCCTTAATGAGATCTAAGTCACAGTAAAGTTGACTTGAGCACAGGAGCACAGAGAAATGTTAAACAGTCCAAGTCTTAACAGGGTGCAACACTGGTGAAAGGAAAGGCTATAATTAACCAAAATGTTACAAATGCACCTTTTTGTGCACATTCACACAATTCTATCATGTCAAAGAATAATTCTTTGGAAAAGCATTTTCTTCTCTCACGCAACATTTACATTAATTTTTTTTTTTAGAAAACAGGAATGTAACGATAACTTCTAAGAAAGTTAGAAATGCCTTTTCTAAGAAAGCTAGAAAGATTTTTTGCTAAGAAAATTATCTTTAAACTTTTTACTGAGCCAACGAAAGCCTTCAATAAATTAATTCACTGATTTTTTTTGTGGTATTACCCCCATCTTTTTATGGTGGTGAGGAAATTATGCATAAAACTACTAATTTGTTAGTGTGTAAGTTCTGAAGATTTCATTTAGGAAAGATGTTCCAGTAAACAGCAGATAATTACTCAAAAGAGTTTGAAAAGTTTCCCAGTTCAGCTTATATTCACTTTATCACTAAAGTGTTTAGGAAAATAATAAATCAGAACAAAGACATGCCCGTTTCTGCTCACTACATTTACAAGAAAAGAATATGGAGACTTTCTTCGTTATGTTTTCCTTCTTCTGCATCGATTCAGATTTGCAGAAATGTTTTACTAACTTTTCTATGCCACTCAGTCTTCAGCCCTTGCTTTTTCAAGTATCACTTAAATTTCTTCCTCTAACAGTTCCAAACCAGAAGTGAATGTATGTCTGCAATGGACTAGAAATGGAATGGGTTAAAACAAAATGGAAAGGAGAGGAACACATTTTTAGAAACTTTAACAGTCTTTCCAGTTCATGGCATTCTGTTAGCATTGCAAAATTTTTTAGTTTAACCTTTTATTTAACCTCAGCCTTCAACAAAGCCAATCATAATATTAAGCTTTTACTAGAGAGGTAGTAGCAATCACTTCACAATGGTTTGAATTTCGTAAGCCTTATGTGTGAGTGCACACATTTATATCCCAACTACAAATGACCCATGTTTGGTGTGAGCAAACACAAGCAATCATGAAAATGGTGAGGAGAAATTGGGTATTTGAAACAGATTTTTATCTTCTGTCTTGCCTGACTTTAGTAATAAAAAATGTAAATTAAAAATTAGGCTGAAATGCTATGGGAAAAAAAATCAATAGTCAATTTCCTTTAATGGAACTGCACTTGTTATTGAATGTAACCATATGAGTGACTACATCTACTGAATCCCTTGAGTCCTTGAAGCCTCAGGAGTCCAAGGATAGCACAGCTCACCTGAGCTTGCTGTAAGACTGCTGTCCTGAAAGTGATGCCTGGTCACCATCTCTACGTCCAGCCTGGGTCAGCTGTGAGCCTGGACACCAAATCCTCTATTTCCAGAGCCCATGGTGTGAATCTTTGGGTTTATAGCTTAGCTGTTCAGGAGTTTCATGATAGGCACCCACGTGGCACACAGACCTTCCACATGCCTTTGACACTACGCTGCTCTTCCCTTAATATTGGAGAGAGATTCCTTAACAAAATCATCATTCTGAAACCAATTTTATTTTATTTCACCCCGGCTAGGCAAAGCCAGTATCTGGAGGTGGCAAAGACCTTTGGTGTCTTAATCCAGCCCCAGTTCATTTTTCTGCAATGTCCCCTTTGACCCTGCTGCCACCTGGCCAGTTTTTCAATCATCTGTTTATCAAAAAGTCTGGAAAAAAAAGGCTTTTCCCCTTGAAACCAGAGCATTGGTCAAAATTTTATCTGCAAAGTGTCTTGATTTAGCCCTAGTCTGGGAGGCATTAGAGATCTTTCTAACATAGTATATATAGTCTCACAAAGACTTTTGCTGTGTGGCAGCAGTTACAGTTGTAGCTCCATAAATAAAAAAAGAAAGCAAAAACAAAATTATATTCAATATATTTAGCAACTACCCAAATAACTTCACCAACTGCATTTTGGATTTCTTCTCCTCAATATTTTCAGACTTCTTCGAAGGAACATAAAGAACCCATGAAGGCCTTGGAGGGAGTGATCCTGCTCAGAGCTCCCTACCCAAGCCTTGCCCCACTGGTTCTGGTGTGGAGGACACAATCTGACATCCCATGGCTGGGGATGAAGCATTGATTTCTGCAGTAAAGGTTCCATATATTTCCTCTATTAGTACTAACAGGAACCTTCAGAGCTTCCTGCCTGGTATTGTCACTACCAAGAGATCCATGACCTTGGTGGAACTTGTGGGATCCACTAAACCAAAACAATGACCCAGAGGAAATGAAAGAGAAGGCATCAAGACAGGGGTCTGGAGGATCTCTCTTATGAGAGGTTATGGGATGTGGGTCTATTTAGTCTCTAGAAGAGAAGACTGAGAGGAGACATCACTGGTGCATATAAACATCACAAGGGCAGGTGTCATGAGGGTGGTGCCAGGCTCTGTCCAGTGGTGCCCAGTGACAGGATGAGAAGCAATAGTCACAGACTAAAACACAAGGAAGAACTTCTTTACATTGAGGGTGGCAGAGCACTGTCACAGCTGCCCAGAGAGGCAGTGAAGTGTCCCTCTCTGGAGACGTTCCAAACCCACCTGGACACATTCCTGTGTCACCTGCTCCAGGTGACCCTGCCTTGCCAGGCTGTCAGACATGATGATCTGCAGAGATCCATTCCATTCTAGAGTTCTGTGGTGCTGTGACAGGCAGGATGGCCACATGCCTTTACCCTCCTCCCTAGGAGTTCATCCAGCAGCAGCTGCATCTGAGCAGTGGGATCAGGTCACCTGTGAAACAGCACAAGCACAAAGCGGAGAGGCTGAGGCAACATGGACCACATCTGCTGCTCTTGCACATTGGTAATTTGGTAGTTTATAGTAATTTGGTAATTTGCACCAGCTGAATGTGAGGCCTTTTTGTAAGTTAACTTAGCCCTGCATTTTCACATTAGGGGTTGTAGTGAAACCATTTGAATAATCTTAGTCCTGTGATTTACTGCACCAGTGGGTGAATGCCAAGTATCCTTACAGGCAGGCACAGCACATGTGGGGTTCATACAGGAATTTTTAAGGATAAAAAGTGAAACTGTTCTCCCCTATAGTGAAAAGCACACATTATAAATAAAATGCATCCTTAAAACAAAAACTGTGACTGTGCAAGAGGAAAGTATGGTTCTGTCAGAGATGTCAGAATATGACCCTTTTTAACTATAGGATACTTCAGAAATTATTTCACAACCTTTTACTCTCTGGAACACAAGAAGTTGACTCCAGAGCTCAAGCTGCAAAGAGCAATTGCTGTAGCTGAAAGTATTTGTTTCAAAGCGCTGTGGAAGTAAATGAAAGTGTCATTTTGCACTAATGTGATAGGCAGCTACTCTGCCTTGTCAGAACAAGCAAAGTCCTGTAAGCTTTATCCCATTGCCACAGGCACTTGGGCACCTCTCTGGAAATCAATCACAGATTGGCCTGAAGAAGAGCAGAGCTGAAACAATGGCACCAGAGTAGAGGACCCCTAATGAAATCCATTTGCTAGTCCACACCTAGGCTGTCTAGACAGCACCTCCTGTGCTTTGATCACTGATAAACCATTCTAAATGTTACCAGGGCTGCTTTTTTGTTTCTGTTTACAGGCAATCAATAGGCCTCTGGCCATTGCCTCTATTTCAAAGCAGCACTTTTCATCTGACTGCAATCAAATAAAAAAGAACAAAGAGATGGGCATTTTGGATATGAGATACTTATTTTCCTGTGATTTATACATTTTCAAATGAAGAGAGAAAACAAAAAAGCAATTGTGAGTGTACATGTGATAAATGTTTCTAATTAGGCATGCCCTCTTAATCAATTTGAAAGCTGCATTCCCTCCCAAACAAAAAAAAGCAAAAACTTAGTGTAAGCTTTTGTTTGTGTGCATGTGTACGTGCTCATACTGCACAACCCTCACCTGTAGATTTTGGATTCTGTTTTATTTGCATTGGAGCTACATGTCATGGTGCTATTTTGTGCTGTTTACTTGTACAGTCATGATCTGCACTCTGAAAACTCCACATGGAATATCCAGGTATTGTTCCAAGAGGCTCTGTTTCATGATTTAACCACAGTGCAATTCAAACCACAGAAACTGAAAAACCTCCCCCAAAACATTGTATCCTATGCTTGCCCAACATACACTGGCCCATAAATAATTCAGACGTTTTAGCCATACATACTGATATACACATTTTCAAAGATTTGTCTAGACATTGTTTTGCATGTGGATTTAAGCATGTTTTACCCAAATTCAAGTCCACAAATACCATGTGGTTGCCTTTAGCTGGATGTCGGTGCTTGAACTTTGAGCCCTTCTCATCTTTTATCTTCAGCAACTTGAAGTAGCCTGCTTAAATTCAGCCTTTGAAACCCTCCCAGCCCCTCCCTATGTATGTCATGACAGTTCAGCATCTTAAGCCTCAATCACATGCATTCTTTAAAAAACTCCAAAAGATCGTAAAACCAAGAAGGGATTTAATCTCATCTCTGATTTTGGCTCAACCAGTATATCATTTCAATACACTTTATTTCTTGTGTAATAATCCAAAGGCATTTTGGAGGCAGTTTAACAAAACTAAAAAAAAAAATAAATCAGTCTTGTAAGGCTAGGCATTTTTGCTTCTTTATACTTAAAAATATTTCTGTTTCAAAACTCAAGTTCAAGATCAACTCTTTCTGGCTCATCTGTAATCTCCTTAAGCGTGGATTTCTTTGCTATTTCCTCTTCTCTTCTTTCTGATGATTTAATGAAGAATTTAATTAGGTGCTTTCAAAATTGCTGACCTCATAGGAAAGGGAACAGATAAACTCTTTCAACAGCATTCTATGCTTAGACTGCTGAAGCACAACTCAATCTGTGGTCCTGTTTGTCCAAGTCTTCAACTTCTGATGATGTAGGATAAAACACCATGTGCTTACCCTTGCCCCAAAGTACTGCACAGTATTTTACTCTCTTATAAAAATCTCATTAAGTTAATCAAGGTTTACCATTTAGTGATTTACCATTGAAGTGACAATATATTGGGGGGAACAGGAGTCCAATAAAAGGGACAATGCATCAAAACCCTTTTCAAAATAGGTCGAAGAAGGAGGAAAGTGGAGGGGGAAAATAAATTCATAATAAACTTGTTTAGTCACACAAGTGATGAAGAACAGAGAGACTAAGGCTCTTTCCCAGGGCTGTGTGCATACCATTCATTTACTGATGCTTTATTCGGGTCCCTTAGAGGATGCACAAAGTTTTCAGAGTTCAAGTCCCTACATTGTATCACTGATTACAATAGGAGGGGTACATTATAAAAACACTTCATAAAACTCTTCCATTTCATTCTTTTGCCAACATTTTATTTTAGATTGATGTTATTCAAAGTGAGAGATCCCAAGGTCTCTGCAAAATAAGGCTGTGGAGCTGCAGAAGAAAATCAATTAAAATTTTAAGTTTTAATTCTTCGCCTCCACTCTTTCTTATCAAAAGTAGGACATGAGTTTTGTCTGACCGAGACAGGACTGGAGCTGCTGAAAATTATTTTCCACTCCTAGAGTAATTATAGCAGATTTAGTGGTGGCCTTTTAAGATGAAACTTAAATAATGCAGAAGAGAAAAGGGACAATGGCATCATTTATAAACACACAGGGATTCATACACACTGACTCAAATTTACAGTGGGAAGCACTCATGATTCTCTTATCCCTAGCAATATTTTTATTACAGTTTAATTCAAGAACCATTCCTTCCCCTTGAATTCAAAAGAGTTAACTGGGTGTAAATCTCCCAGGAATAAATGGAACTGAAACAGTGCCCCTTGGAAAAAGACCAAAACAGCCTTCCCAGAAAGGAAAAAAAAATGAAATCCTATGAGTACCCAATAACTTTATGAACAAATTGCAGATTTGAGCCAAAAAGACATTAAAAACAACAGAACTTTTTCTGAATTCAGCTTACTTTGAATTAAGTTTTTAATTAATCTGTGCCTTCAAATTACAAATTTAAACACTCTTTATAGATAGAAAAAGTAGGCAAAAAAGAGCAAGATTTAGAATTTTTTGCTCTGTAGGAGTCTTTCTTCTTCTAGCTGCAGTTAGCCATCAGATCTGTCATATGTCATTTTTCAGCTCATTAGGTGGGATTTTGGCAATTTCTGTGTACAGTAAGAGGTATTGAGCAGTTGAAGCTGAGAAGGTCAAATATTAAGCACAATGTCATCATCCCTAATAGCTCCCAAGGAAAATTCTTGCATAATTGTTTAATGCCGTGAGCTGCCTGTAGCGGGACATACTCATTTTTGCCAATTTCCATTAACTCTTGAGGCGCACGGCCAGAAGCTGTAGGAGCAAAGGAATGTACTCAGATGGGATCAAGCCATTTTGCTGATATTCCTGCTGTCCCATACTAATTTAATGAGACACCCCAGCAATGAGGAGAAGCCTCAGACAGTGGTGCAGCATATGGTCCAGTAACACACCAGAACACACCTCCCTTTGCATCCAGAGACGATAAATTGTGCGCAGGGCACTGCTCAATTACCATTTGCATGCTTTGGCCCCAAACCAGCACACAGCTTCCATGTGTATTCTGCTCAAGCAAGTCCCCATGAGATCAACAGCTTTGCTCATGGTAAGAGGCACTGACATCACTGAGAGCAGCATGAGGGCCTTCTATGGACAGACATCTGTGTCAGCGAAGATGAGAGCAGAGCCTTGCCTGCTGCACACCAGCCTGCTCCCAGCGCTGCCCGTGGGGTGCCCTGGCACTGCCTGCATCATGCCAACAGCAGGAAGGGCTTCAAAAGCGTCACAGAGTAATGCTTCACCGTCCCAAATGTTTCTTTTAATGTGGTGTTTCGTGGCGGACTTGTTTCAAGAAAATGCATCCCTTTTTTTCTGAGAGTGTTTCAACGCTAAAGGCAGAACTGACTTTCAAGGCTCATCAGTATATAGTAATTAACTGGAGTAACTCAAGTGGAATAGATTGTCCCAGGAAACCTCTCTGGTGTGCATGTATAGATGCTCCACTCCAGAATAAGTGACTTGTAGTCCAGATCCCAGTGTGTGCAGAAACCTAAGGGTAATTACTCTGCAATAATTTAGTCCATTTTTTAGCCTTGGCCTTAAACTGTTCTCATTAAATCAGTACCAGAAAAAAACCACAGTTTTCTTTTAGTAGAATATTTAAGTTCAAATAAAGCACATTTATGGTTTATAAACTGGTTCGCTTTGCATTGAAATATCAAATCGTGGTTAAGGGACAGCAATTTTCAGCTGAAGGATAGAAATTAGCAGAAAAAGAGCAATAATTTTTTTAACCACTGAAAATAGATAGATGACAATGTCTTTTGTCTTGCATTTGCTAAATGTGTGTACACAGATTTTTACATGAGTTCTGCTGTGTCATCATTTGGTTACAAAACTGGTGCCCCAGATTACACCCATATTTTTGCAATAAATTAAAATTTTCAATTTAAAATTCAGATTTGTATTGCAACAACACATCTCTCATTCTACACCAAACACATACCAATACTACATTTTTAAAATATTTTGCTTATACATAAATAAAATTTATAAACTGTACATATACACAGCACTACACAAATTATTGATATTATATAAATATTGCAAAACTACTGCAGGTTCAAAAAAGAATGTTTTAATGCATATTCAGGTAGTTAAATGTCTCTTTTTTGATCAAAACATTCTTTTTGTCTTTTACCTGTCTACCAAACCCCCAAAAATTCTGGATTTCAAAACAAAATCCAACCCATCTTAAGACTGTTGGAACTTTATATGTCAAGTTTTACCTTTCCCAGAAGGATTCTTTCAGTAAAAGACTAAATTCTCTCAAGGTACAAGATTGTTCTTGTGGTAACAGAAACACCTGCATTCACAGGCAGGAACAGGGAGGAGGTACCTTATTAAAGTATAACTTCTGTAGACATACTTCTCTCCAATTTTCTGCATCCAAAATAAATAAAACTTTACAAACCCTGGCTGAAATTCCAGCCAGCAGGAAATCAGCATGGAATTCACTGTTGATTTCATCGAGGGGCAAGATTTTACTTTCAAATTCTCTCTATTTTCTACTTTGTACTAGGTGATGTGTCACTTTTTGTGTTTTTCTGTGTCACAAAGCCACAGAAGTAGATGATGAGACTGGGGGCCCTGAGTCCACAGCAGGAGCCATGCACGAGTCTGAGCAGGGAAAGCAGAAGTTGAAGAGAAAGGCGTGGTTAGAGTTTCTGCTTTCCCAATCAGCCCTTGGATTGTTAATGTGGTAGCAAGTAGAGTTAACATTAGGGATTTTTCCTCATATGTGGGCCAGGAAATAATTCCAGAGCTGTGCTGGATGCAGAGGTGTGTATCTACATACATCCTTCTGAATACACTCACAGTATCGTGACACAGCTTTGAGGGAGAGAGCTAGAATATATCACTGGACTTATAAAACTGACAAGCAGAAAAAATAATTTCTTTTTTGCAAGACCTTAGAAACTGCAAACACACTATGTTCTACCATTATCAGATGCAGAGAGGACTAAAATAAATATTAATTTAGCCATTCCCACTCAAGGCAAGTCTGTTTCTGAATGAAGAGGGTTTTTTCCTTTGGTTGCTTTGCTTGAAAAAATGTAACAAATTCTTTCTTTGTTGAAAAAGCTTAATTAAAAGCAGATAAAAATCAGGAAAATATTTCTTGCATTCTATCAAATAGAACAAAATGTGCCTGCAATTGTGAGCTGAAAAGGAGCTCTCTTTCTGTTTGCTAAAGAGAAACTGAAGATGCTTTGTGCAACCTTATCTATATCTACCCCATGTGTCACATAATCCTGTTAAAAACAGGGATGCTTATTTTACTCAGCTCTTCCCAACAAAACTGCAGTATTCTACACATAAATGAGCTAGTGCTTTTGCACAGTCCATTTTTGCAATTTAGGTAATAGCAGCATACCCCCGTAAATAGCTGTGAAGATAAAACAATTTTAGCATGAAAGGATAATTATATAATCCCAAAGGAGTAGGAATTACAGGAAAAACTTGCCCTCATGACATTCATCTCCTCAAGAGGCTGATGATACTGAAGAGAAACAACAAAAAAACCCCTGTGATATAAATAATGCACTGGCTTTTGCATTTCCAAGGTGTTCTAAAAGTATGAAGTCAAATAGGAAGCTGCATCACTGGATTTATCTCTTCATATCTGTTCCCACAGCGCCGTGGCACCAATCATGTAGACAAGCTTGGAAAGAAGTAGTTATGATGCCAAAAATTGCCATCCTGGATTCTGAAGGTAGTTGTTTTACACTTTTCTACACAGTGATTGCAGAGTGCGTGATCCAAGAAGACATTGCTCCCAGCTGAAATGCGCACAGCCCTGCCTTCCATGGCGCTACACGGAAATGTTAGTGAGAGTAACAGGTTAACAAAGCATTGGCAAATGGCTTCTTTGTTCACACTGCTGCAAAAATAAGCAGACAGGGAAACTGGGGCAGGGGGCTGGTTTAAATTCTGTAACACATAAAACAATTTCTCATTAATTAACTCAGTCATTAGTAGCAGTTTCCCTGAGGGTAGTGTAACCTGAAGAGGATATCACAATTACAGCACTCGTTCCTTTTTTAAGCTTGTTGGCATTTGACATGAAGAATTTATCAAAAAAGACATCTCTGTTCAACAAACTCTTAAGCAGCTCTTCCTGACTTCCTTTATACATTGAGTCTCATTTATTCTCCTGGTAGGCAAGGTCTGTAACAGCATCAGAAGTGACAGTACTGCTTCCTTTTCAATACATATAACACCTCTGCTACTATAGAATTGGCATGCCTACCTAACAAAACATCAAGTATGTATTCTTCCAAATCTTGGATTAAGGAATCTTGATTTAATAGCTAAATTTTCCAAAGTACTTGGGCTTCTGAAAAAGGGAAATATTTAAGTATTTTTAAAATTCTGATGAGAGAGTGATCCAAGAAGGCAATAAGAAAGCAGGGACTGAAGCCATATGGCAGGATTCTTTTGTCACTACACTTGGTCTTCATGAGTGTGTTGTGTGCAAGGATGGTTGGCACATGGTGACAGAGAATTCCTTGTACAGACACCAGTCACTGTTTCACTCTGTGTCCTGGCCCCAGGCCATGCCACCAACTATTGCTCTGCTCCTCACAGGAGTTGCTGTAATTTAGGCAGTACTAGACTGTATTCTTGGAAGCTTAGATGTCATTCAAGATAGAAATTGCTGGGAGCTGCCCCTTAAAAAAATCTGAAATGCTCAGCCCTCTCCTGCAGGTCCCTAGCCCTTCAAAGACCAAAAGGAAGAGGACAATAAACAACCTTAAATTGCAGAGATCTACAGAAAAGCAGCTCCATATTCCTAGTGAAGCATCTCTGAATTTCTCTGAAGATCTGATGAAGAGTTCTGCTCTGCCTCGCATGATTCATATGAAAACAGAAATCTTGTGAACAGAATATACCACCTCCATTACTGAATTATTTCTGAAAGCTCTAAGTTTTATTTTAGTGTAATTTAATGGTATTTCAGGCAGTTTTTGGCATCTCTGTGCAAAAAAATAAATCACTGCTTTGCAAGATATGTCTTGGGTCCCATTGGACTCTCAAAGTACCACAAACAAAAGCGTTTCAACATGAGATTTGCAGTGAAATACTCACAGGAAAAATACTGTCTCAGGAAACAGGTTATTGCCCATGCACTAAGTCCAATTAGAGCCATATTCTTTCCCACCATGCTGAATTTTGATTTCTTGCCTGCTTCAGCAGTAAAGGAAAGGGTTTGAAGACCTCAGACAGCTCAAGAATTGAAATGGTAGAAAGCTTTAGATGACTCTGTCCTTGACACAGGATGAGCAAAACATAAACCATAAGTCAAATTATTTATGGTTCTAACAAATGGTGACATGCACAAGGCAAAGGTGTCCAACAAAATATTTTAGGGTCAGTTTAGAGCAACCATTATAAATTTTAATGAAAGTAGCATAAGAAATTTTGTTTTTGTACCATATTGGCTGGTTATGGAGAATGTGAAAAAGGCCTTCGGCATCCACATTTTTCAGCTTCTCTTTATTTTTCTCCTGTTCTATGGAGAGTTTCTCTAGTCATTAATGTATGTCCTGTAGATCTCTAAACATTTACCTTTACTCATATAACTCTTTTAAGTAAATTCAGGGTCACAGATGGGCAGAACAAACTTTCTGCATCTTAACTGACCATTTCCTCCTGACCAAAGTAGCAGCAAACTGCCAAGGCTGAAGCTCTTCTCTTGTAGATGGGCAAACCCTTTATGTACATTTGCAAAGGTTTTGATGAACTCTGTGAAACTTGTCATGTGAATGTTCGCCGGGTTAGGCATTTAATTTGCAAAGGCAGTAAATTCACACAGTGCATGATGCAAAGAGCTGGTAGTTCTTAGCTAAAATAGAATTTGTGATATCATAACCCATTCCATTAATCAATGGCAACATTGCCTCCAAAAAAACAGTGACTATTGCACTTATAGACAACATCTGACTCTCCCTGATGCTGTTAAGGGGTCTTTCTGAAAATATGTGGTTACTGCTCCAATGAAAAACTTTCTGACCACATTTTATCACGATAATGACCAACACAGCCAGTCTGGATTATAGCTGCAAATAAAAATTTAACCAAAGAATTTTATCCGATGGAAAAATCAATATAGTTTACAATGAGTGCATGTCTTAATAGCCACAGGGCAGCCACTAATATTGTCATTAAAAACATTCTTGCCTTTATTAATTTATGTTTTTCCTCTTAAAAAAATCTATGTGAGCAATAATCATAAGGGAACACCTCTACATTCATTTGCTTTTCAAATGTGCCTAAATTATTTAGCTTGTCTAATGAATTTGTCTTGTACTCAGATCTTTGCTATCAGTCCTTGCCCTGCAGCCCTACCCGGCATTGCTGTCAATGGAAGTGTTGGCTGAGTGAGAACTGAGTGTTTGGGGACAACTTTAATCAGAAAATTTGAGAAGTTAAACAACCCATCCAAATGTGTGTGTTGGCTAAAAGCACACTAAAATGACAGAAATCTATCTATGTGTTTAATCAGGGTTATTTTTAGAGTCTCAAAAGGTGTGCATACAGAGAAATTTAATTCTGGGGTTTCTACCCTAATTATGTCTTTACACATATTCCTATGGAAACCAGAGGAAGAAGAAGAGCTAAATTCCCCTGGGGTCCTCACTCTGCCACAATGAATGATCCCAAGAGTTCAGAGTGAATCTCTTTAGTCCTTCCATAGTTCTCATTAGATATTGTTATAGGCAAAATGTCTATGTATTTTCTGGAGTGTAGTGCCAGGGCAGCCGGACAGCTGAAAGGTCTAGAGCTGACCATTACTGCAGCAAAAGGATGCTCAGTTTGGAGCATCCCAGTATGTACATCCAACCACCTTACTCTTTACAACCCTTCCCTGCTTCCACCATGGTCTCAGGAAGACTCTTGGGTTAGCGCTGCTTTCTAAACACAAAATCAATGGAGTGCCACTTCACAGTCAACTGAAGAAATCGAGAATCACACAGGGCATCACCATCAAAAATGGGCTCAGAAGGCAGAAATCAGAAATTAAGCTCCCAGCTTAATTAAAATCATAACCCTAAGATATACTAAATCTGCAGCTGAAAATCACATTTCTAGAAAAGTAATGGAAAATTATTTCTTTAACAAGGAATCAGTATTAATGGTCTGATATTTAATAACTAGTGTTAATTTGCCACACCATCAGTGCATCTACTGCAGAAAGATATTCTGGCACAGACACTCAAAATAATTTAGTGGAGACATGCCTTGCTCAGGAAAGCTAATGCACTTTTTGAGTTCCAGGTGTCCCATAGCAGAACTCCTGATTGGTAAAAAGAAGTATGAAATCCAAGAAGAGAACTGCAAGTCAGTACCAAAAGAATCAGGTCATTGGCCACTAAAGAAGGAAGCAGTGATCCTCATGCTCAGCCTTCCAGGGAATCCACTGGGTGTGCTTCTCTGAGTTACCAGGAATCAAATAAGAACAAGTGAGTTCCTGCTGAAGGACATTCCAAACTGAGGTTTGTCCTGCTGTCTCATGTCATATTCTTTAAAATGTTGTTCTAAAATTTCATATTTCTGCAGTGGTTTTTTCCGCAATAAAAGTCAAAACAGGCCTTGGACCGTCTTGAAAATTATGATGTAATCACTTATCTCACTGGCTTCAGCGGAAGCAAAAGCATGTCCATGATTTGCATGGGAGTGAAGGGTTTGGAAAAAGAACAGGAGTCTAAACAATTCCCAAGAAAAATGACTCTGATAACTTCTTACTCACATATCAGGATAGAGCCAGCAAAGAAAGGATTGGTTGTGCTCTTTCCTTATCCACAGTTCTGCTGATTTTTGAGAGATGATTTATCTGAACAGGAGGCTGGCAAAACCAGAAATACATCAGAGAAGCAAACAAAGCAAAGGAAATTATTGTACCTCAGTAAAATTATTTGTCATATATTCCTTTGTTGTACAGAAATAGACTCTTTCCCCTCCAGATTTAATAATGGTCAGTTTGTCAGCCCAAGTGTTTGTGATATTTTGAACAGGACTTGAGTAAAAATTTAAATGTGGAAAGGACAGAACCTCTCAAAAAAATGTTATATACAAAACCAGCAGAGAGTGCTGATTATGATAAAAAAACCTATCAAACTCTTTGAGCATGCTATGCAGTGATAAAAACCAGGATATTCCTAGAAGTAAAAAATAAATTATTCTTATGTACACTCTACAGAGCAACCCAGCACAAGTATGACTTTGAATAATTTACACCAATTATATGTTCTCTGATCAAAAGGATTGTTTTCTATTGGCCTAGGCTTATGGAAGTTATTAATATCAAGATTTTCATGGAAGATCATGGACATTAAGACACATTTTGTTCATTTGAAAAAACAAAATGTTACCTTATGAACTGTATTTGTATTGATTCCTTGTCTTGTCTGAGGACTGGAAGAACAGGAAGGACGTTTTGGCAACGATTGTTCATTTTATCAGCTCTAAAGAGCTCTGTTTTATTAGTGGTCAGAGACAGCATATTCTAAAGAACTTAAAGAAGGGGAGCTCTTCCCTCAGCATTAACTTCCTGCTTAAATTAATTCAGGCCAATTTGCAGTTTCGAAAGACAGCTGATGAAAGGAAGGCTTAGTGGGGCTGGAGTGAAAGAGCCCAGGCTGATACTGCCAGGTGGCCTGAAACAAGATTAGTTGACATCAAGTTCTTAAAAAGCAGTATTGCAGCTTAAGCAGTTATCACTGTGCAGTTTTTTGAGACTCTGAGAGGGCAAGGATGGTATTTCTTATCTATTTCCTTTGCCACAAACACTTTCGAAACTTGGGAACTATTACTGTGAGCTCCAGATATCAGCAGACTTTGCTCAAATGCCTAAGCAGATATTTTGAGGATCAGAGAGAAAGTTTGGGTTTGTGCATTCATCCTGTGGCTATAACCTTAATGTCATGTTTGCTGTGACTTTTCCTTCCCACACAATCAGATAGGATTGTTCCCTTGTGTGGTGATGGAAAGGGTGGCAGTCCCTCCAAAGTGCGTGCAGATTGTGACATGGCTTGTATGTGTCTCAGCTTACTGGGAAGGATGTTAGAAATATTCACAAGATTTTGGCAAAAATCTGATTTTGACCATGAAACTGTTTTCCTCTTGCATCTCTCACTGAAGCAACCCATGGTCCTGAATTTTCATCATACTTCAGAAGAAAGTCCCTTAACGGAGCTGGAAATTTTGCCAAGGAAATTTGTGACAGCAATAAGGTGGTTATTCAAACCCTCTTGTTATTCAAACTCTCTTCTACAAACCTATGCACTGCAGATGCAAAAACAAAACATCACTTGAAGCATATACCTACAAAGTATAATCCTCCAAATGAAATTTTTAATTTCATCATGGTATTTTTCCATATTTTTCAAATGTTGGAGATGGCAGATAAGAAACTTGGCCACTTTGACACTACTGCTAATACCCTAAAATTCCTGAGTGAGCATTAGGAAGAAAAGAAATTCATAATAGAATTCAAAAGAAAGTCATAATGTTGCCAGAAGTAGGAGGTTCTGTTTAACACCATGGTTGTGTGTCTTCTGGAAGGGAATGAGACTGTGGACAAGTTGTAGGCAAGGATAAAACACAAGGCATAAGTTGTGCTGGTACCTGTCCACTAGAAGCTGAAATTCTGCTAGATTGCTCATTAGAGCTGCTATTTTTTTATTATTTTTTTTACCTCAAGGTGCTGGTTAAGCATCATTTTGACAGAAAAAAATTCAGCTATTTTAAAATAAAGAATTAAAACAAGCACAGCTCCCACTGAGGCATAGAAAACATTTTTTTTTTGTCTCAAAAACATTGCCATTTAATTAATTTTTTAAATACATTCAGGAATAAAAGAGAAAGAGAATTTGCCCCACTAGAAAAGCAAGGAAGTACAGTACTTATGGATAGAATTATGAGAGAGAAAAAAGAATAAAATTTTCAAAAGCTCATTATTTATAATTTTTAATTTATGGAAGACGGAGTTTTTCTAAGAAAATTCAATTGTTTTGTACCATAAGAAACAGAGTTCTTTTAAAAGGCCTCATTATGCTCAGTAATGATTATAGGGAGCAGAGTTTCTTGTGAATAAAGTATTTTTGGTTTGAAGTTTCCAACTCTAAATTGTGTTGAAAACTCTAAAGAGTTCTCCTGGGCTGCTGGGTGAGCTCAGAGAGGCTGTAAGCTGCAGAGCTGGCTGCTCAGTGAGTTTCTCAAGCCTTGTCCTGGGGTAAAAGAGGTACTGCCATTTTCTGTAGTCTTTGAGACCAGCCAGTCAGAATACATATTCTGGTGTTTGGGGGAAATGGGCAACTAACCAAGGTAATGAACGTAAAAACTCAGCAGCCATAAAAAATCTTTGCTTCTCCATAGAACTCAAGCTCCTGACTTGGATTTTTTTTTTTTTGTTCCCAGATGGCCTTGCAGGCTGGAGAGCCAAAGCACAAGAGCAGGATCTCAGGCAGATTCCCATTATGAAATGCTGTCCTTCCTTCAAAAGACTTAGAAGAATTGACCCATCCACCCAGAATCATTCAGTTTCCAACAGAGCACTGTGATGCCCCCATGTGCACTTTTAGGTACCCCAGACTCCCAAAATAAGGCACTGGTAACAGATCGGGATCCCAGGAGCCATGGGCTGCTGCCCAGGAACGCTCTGAAGGCAAAACCAGACACCCTGTCCAGAACCCAACCACTTCATTTGATTCCCACCTACTGCTTAGTCTTGAGACTTAAACACTGACTTACCCAACTCACATAAGCCTGACAGGAATTGTAACTCATGTGTCCAAATGTTGGCTGCCAGCGAGATTGGAACAACACAGCTCTGACATCATTAGTTTAAAAGTGCCCCTAAGTGCCTTGACAAGTCCAATCCTGCTAATTGCCACATGACCAGAAATTGAACCCAGATCTCCTAAGGCACAAATACCCTACTTTTCTTAAATTGCAGGTTTTGGCACAATATCTTTGTAACTGCAATTTCTCCATGAATACAACAGTTTTTTGGGATACAATAGTTGTTTCCCAAATCCCAACTCCCAAAAAAGCAAATTAAAAACATAAAGGCCATTATAATATATGCTTGCCAAACCCAAGATATGAATATATCCATTGGTCTACAAACAAGGGAAATACCTTTTTGAAGCTGCTCTATTTGTTTTCAAAATTCTTTGAAAAAATACTGTTGAGTGAATAATTTATACTAATGAAAGCACATGACAAATATTGCTCATTTTACTGTTTGGTAATCTTGTTGAACACCTAGGAGTTTTTTTCCATTGGTCCTGGGACTTAGTTCACATGACTTTTCATTCCATTTTAGTTTACCTCATACTTGAAATTTCATCTGTGTTGTCAAATAGTTGGCAAGAGTAATTTTTTATGTTTCCTGATAGACTGAACAAATATTTCACTCTTTTATGTATGATATCACAGAAGTGAAATTTGTTTCTCTTTCCCATCTTCATCCTTTTACAATTTTAGTCCCATTGTCGTATGAGTCCTGCTTTCACTTTAAAAGCTGAACACAGAAAATGTATGCGGTAAAGTAAATTCATTTAGAATTTTGTTTACGTACTGGTTTTTCTTCTTGATATTTAACCAACTTCTTAAAAAGCAACTTAAATAAGATTACTGTTTAATGAAGGATTAAATTTTACCAGGGCAAACTTTTTCCACAGTAACTCAAAGAAAGCTGAGGAAAATGGCACAGCCTGGGAACAATTGCCATATTTGAAGCCTGAGGCAGCTTCTTTGCAGCAGTGGGCTAAGGCCCAGGAACCAATGCAAAATTCAAACCTCCAAGTGAAATATGAACTAGACTCTAAGTTGCTTTCAGCCTCGTTTTGCCTTGATGGTGAAATTTGAAGTATATTCTCCTTGGCTGCTCTTACTAATTTAAAAATTCAAAAGCCTCACTGCATTGTGCATGTCACTTTTTACCACAAGAGTCACATTATAGTTACTATAATTGCTCTGTAGAAGTCAGATATAAGTCTGTGTTTAAAGGAACACATTTTTATGAAACTTTAATAATGGCATTGTTACAGGTTGTTCTCCCGAACCAAGTAACTCAGCCTGATGTCTTTTTTCTTAAAGGAAGCTGTGTTGGAATTATGTTTTCTAGCTTCTCTTTCCAGTGAATCAAGTTTTCAGCACAACCCTCTGGAAACTTTCCACAAAAAAAAAAAAAGGGTACTCTTTCCAAGTACAGCCTCTAGTATTTGCAAAAGGGTCAGATGCAAGTTGGGTGTCTGGCACATACATGATGCTTCCATGAAGGTATTTGGCTCTTCAGCTGCCGGGAATGAGCACAGCAATAATATGAGATGACTGGGAGTTCCTCTCACTGTTGCTGATAGACTTGACCAGTTGATTGAAGGATAATAGCAAGACTTTTTTGCAAGGTCTCTTAGGTAGGCAATCCAGAATGATGAGAATGTGAGAATATTTTTCTTTGAATATTTTCTTTCATTTTCCTCTTCAAGGAAAATGTCCTTCATTTCTAGACTCAAGTTCAAAGCAGTTGGAAAACTTTGCAGGAATGCAGATATTCCCTGTGGAAGTGGAACTGTTTTGGCATGAGATAATGGGTAAAACAAGACATCCTGCAGGGAGGAACGAGGCTGTTGGCAACAAAAGGGGTTTGTCCTGGACGTTCCAGGCCCAGCTCCATTCTGTTTTCCAAGGGAGACTGGAAAACAGCAAGTATCTGAAAATTTTATTAACTTTTAGTTTATATTTATTAATATTTATTTTTCATTTTTATTAATGAAAAGCAAGTATATTCTCTCAGTGAGACATTCCCAGCCTTTCCTCTCAGCGCAATTTGCACATGTTGTATTTGCCCAACCGACTGCCAAATGAAGATTTTTGGTGTGCAGTTTATAGAGCCAAGATGGTGGATCAAAATTGCTCTAGTCCCTAAAAACTAGTTTTGATAGGAATCTAAGCCAGTTTGTGGAAAGAAGGCTGCTTGCCTGTGTTTACTTTGTTCATGTCCAAGCTGTCCACAGCACTGGGCTGTGCCACAGTGGTGTTCCACACAGTCACCTCTGCCCAGACAATGAAAACTCTGTGCTAGCAATAAAACTATTTCATGGAAATAGTGGTAGTCTACTCAACAGAGGATTTTCACAGTGGTCTAAGCTTTGAAACTAATTATTTTTGACTAATAAAAGTGAAGAGTGTTCCTATTTTGGAATGTACATATTAACTGTATGAAGCTTTTTATTGTGTCAAATGTTATGATTTTTAAAGGCTGGTAAATATTTAAAATTTACCTAATCCCAAGAGAATATTTTTTTCCTAGTGCTTAATACCAGGCATCAAGGGAAGCAGGAAAAGTAAAAATTGAAAATAGAATGTGAAATATGAACTAAACATCTTTGATGCAGAGTCAATTACATTATTAATTACAATCAACGACTATGACACTTTTTTACCCCTCCCCACTCTTTGACTACTTTACTGTGCTCACAAGGTATTTCCCAGAAATATTTATTCACCTCTAAGCAATAGAGCAAAGCTGCAGAACTCTAGAGCCAAGCTCTGAGCCTTGCTGAGGCACCACAACCAGGGCAATCCCTTCCTCCTGCCAGCCCCTGGCTGCTGGGGAAGTGCCATGGTTGGAACAGTCACAAGAACCTGAGCAGAAAATCTAGAAACATTTTTTATATATATATGTCTATATATATCTATATATATGTATCTACATCTATATATATCTATATATCTCTATATATATATTTATAATTAAAATGTAGAAACCGAATATATATATATATATATATATATATATATATATACACAAGGTTTCTAGATTTTAATTATAGATAATAGCAATGCATTTCTAATACATAGGCTATATAGCTATATATATATATAATAATAAAGAGCAGATGCATCTAATAATTTACATATATATAGCTCTGTGCTCTACAGCTCAACTTTTTCAGCTGCCTAAATATTTCAAGAATAAGAAAGGAAGAAAAAGTTAGAACATTGATGCCTCAAAAAATAAAACCAAAGTTGTTCCATAACTTTGACACCAAAAAACAGCTTCTTTACTCCTTAAAACATATTTATAAAATTTAAAATGGAATGATACTTCTTTCAAAACTCGACTAATATATTAAAATCTGAATACACATTTTTCCATTTGCCACCATTCTATGGGACCTACAATGTAAATAGTAAATATAAAGTGTAGAGCATAAAATTTACCCCTTTAATCACAAGTGTAGTACTGTTGAGATCTAAGATCTAAGGATGTAAACCACTGCTCCTGTATGTTACCCTTCATGCTTGTATGTCTATATGTCTGTTGTACTCATGCAGAAAATACTTTGGAAATTAAAATGGCTTATTCATTTTATTTGTATTGCCAAGCCAAGGGAGTCTTCAACATAGGTAATTAAAAAAAAAAAAAAAAAAAAAAAAAAACAGCAAAAAAAACCAGAGGAAAACCCTAAATAAACAAAGAAACAAAAAACCAACAACAACTAAACAGTGGGGGTGCGAAGAGGGAATGTGAAGCCTAATAATGACAGAACTGATCTATTCTGGACTAAGATGTGTACCAGGGAAGCTCTAGGACCATCACCACCTCTCTCTCTGGGATCTCTGTGGCCAGGACTATGCACTGCCTTAGAAGTCAGGGAATGGAAAAAAAGGTAAAAGAAAATCAGTAAGTTACAATCTCCAGGGTGTTTATTTTGAAGCTGGATTGCAATACAAGCACAAGTGTTATTTTCAATAAGGTGTCAGAATTGTATGTAAAAAAGCATCATTACAATTGGCACTGCTGATGTGTTCTCCAACCAATGGCCCCTAAGAGGGGAATTAATGTGGTCCCAGCATCTCTGAGAAATGTTAGAAAGATCTCAGTGTTCTAGAGGGTCCTGTGTGCAATCAGGGTCCAACAGTGCTGTCATAGAATTCCCAACACTGGAGGGGCTCAAGGCTGGGCTGGATGGGGTCTGGAGCATCCTGCTCTAGTGGAAGGTGTCCCTGCTCATGGCAGGGGGTGGAACCAGAAGATCTTTGAGGTCCTTTCCAGCCCAAACAGTTCGACAATTCTATGACAGCACTGTTGTGAAGTTCCCTGTAGCAAAAGAAGCAATATCCTAATTTGCAGTGGTGCTTTGATTTGTTGGGAACTTTTGTGTAAAACAGTGGTGAAAGCACTGAGGCAGGATGTGTGAGTGTTGCTTCTTCAGTCTGAATAGATTTCCCAATTTTCTGCCTAAATATCCTAAAGGCTTGGATATTTTTTCTGATTGTTAATTTTCTGATAACTGAAAGGCCTGGATTTGACCTGATATAAAATCAGATCTTCAAATACCTTTAAACACAACTCACAGATGCCATGGCAAGTAAGACTACATGAATATAAATATCCTTGATAGACACAGAATCAGGCAAAACAGATTCAGCTGACATTTCTGAATGAATAAAGTTCATATGTCTGATTTTCCTCACTCCTCCTCTCCATAACAAGAAATCTGGGCACAAGAGCCCATTTTTCTGTTATGTCTGGTCAAGACACAGTGCAGTCAGACTTCTAGTTCCAGGTGAAATAATCCTCAGTCCAC
The DNA here is from genome assembly GCF_028551555.1 of Melozone crissalis. Classification (NCBI taxonomy): domain Eukaryota; kingdom Metazoa; phylum Chordata; class Aves; order Passeriformes; family Passerellidae; genus Melozone; species Melozone crissalis. The sequence goes on along the minus strand of NW_026535784.1, from coordinate 15,834,469 downwards.
ATGTGCAATGCAATTAATAACTGCAATAATAAAAATAAAAATAAAAATAAAAGTGTATGTTTAATAAATGAACCCCTCTATGTAGAATATGATTTTATTTTGAGCTTGTTTTTCTGTGATCCTAAAAGTTTTACTTTTCTATTCCTCAGGTACTTCTATACTCAGCACTGAATTATGGAATATGCAAAGAGATAAATTTTGTTTTATTATATATTGAAAGAGAGCATGCAGATAACGGAAGTCCTCAGTGAAGTAAAACAATGCAATTTGATATAGTGCCTCAGCTGAACAGAACTTACTGTTTTCTTTCTTATCCCTGTTTTATAGTTTTCACTTCATATCATTTCTTTGTAAAATTACCTCCATTCAGTCTCTGTTGCAGTGTGGACATTCAGAGATGTAGACATTATATATAAATAATATAACCTTTCTTCCCTCTTTCTTTTTCAGATTATAGACCTAGATTTCAGACAAGTGCATAAATTTTGTATTATAGCATGAGAAGCAATTAATCCCATTAATAAGCAATAATTCATATAATTCAGATCATGGGCTGTCACTATGAATTACTTCATTAGCCAGCTTTTTACCCTAGGCTAAAAAGCCAGCTTCATTAATTCTGTAGAAGGCTTATTTTCTTCTCTTGAAAAAACACAGTCGAACCCACTTAAAGGAATACTCTTCTTAACAACAGATATCATCCAAGAAAAAAATTATTCAGCAGCAGGTCTTCAGACATGTTCAACTTATTTAAAAGTTAAAACATTTAGATCACATTTATGTATGGCATTAATGTCACCAGAAAGATATTTGTTATGAATAATGATTTCCTTCATTGTGAAGGATCCCAGCTATAGTCTGGACCTGATAATGAGCATATCATGCTCACATGGAGTTGAATATACTTATTACAAATCATTTTAATGATGCATTAAGTTTTAATTAGATCTGCATTTCAAATTAAATATACAATGAGGTGAATATAACTGGAACGAGAAGGGAAACTTGGGCAAGGTTTCCCAACATTCATTTTATCTCTTCTGAGCAGTGACATTAACACACATTTTATTGAACACCTTCCTTGTTATGTTACATCCTGGGAGTTGCAGGGAAAAGTATCAGGGAGGAATATGGTGTTAAAGTGCTACCAGGATTAAGGTTTTCAATGTTTTCTCTGTGTAGTTCTCCAGGCAAGTAAAGGGAATTCTGCAAATCCTGTAAAATATAACTTGAAGAATTCATTGCCAAAATATTTAACACATGGCCACTCTCTCTTCCCTCTAATTCATAATACTAAAGGAAGAATTTTATTAGCAGTGCAACGTGAAGAAAATAATGTTAACTTTCTTCACTGAATAAAGAGGTGTGTCTGTGAGTGAAATGATGCTCTCCATGAGCAAAGATGGTCGGCTTGTGAGGGTTGTAAGAACTATTATCCTCCAATGAAGAAGCTAATGAATAAAATACCACCTTCAGCTACAAAGTCAGAAAATGTGACTGCCCTTAAACTGTTTTCTTGTAAGACATAAGTGAAACATTGCCCTTTGTTCTCATTTCTGCATATTCTGGTGTCTGCAAATGAACTATTAAAACCAAATTAAATGATATGTCAATAAGCCAGAATTACTTTTATAATGGAATCATAGTAGAGAACATGGTAAAAATATTTTTTTCACTATTTATAAAGAGTTGGATAATGCCCTGCCAGGCATGACACTGAAAATTTTCCATTATATGTCCTTAATACTCAACTCTTTCATTATTCAGTATGTCTGAATATTCTAATCTACTCTGGAAGAAAAAAAAAAAAACTACAACAATATCAGAGCCCAGGACAATTATGTCACATTTTTATTAAATTAACTATGGATTGTAAGTTTACCTTAACAACCACAAACATTTCTAAATAAAACCAAGATTACTCTTTGCTTGATTTTTTCCAGATGAAAGGTTTGTGGATTTTTTTTCAAAGGAAATTATTATTTTCATGCTGCTATATACTAGCAAAGTGGTGAGAAATGCTTCCTTTTATTGAGATGGCAATGGTGTAGCAGCTGTGATACAAACACCACGCTGGATGAGCAGCAAATCTTGCAGTGTAGAATTGTTCCAGTAAACGTTAAGTGATTTGAAAAGACCTGACAGGCGAGAACAGCAAGCCCTGGAGTCATGTAAAATGCAAGAGAAATACCACTTTATGGATGCTTTATGATGGCTTCAGCAACAGAAACAACAAACTAGCTATTAAAATATAATTTAGAAATAATATTGCTCCCAGTTTGAAAACTACCTATGAGAAATAAATTCTTTTTCATTCAAGAAAAATCTAAAAGTCCTAAGAGGTGCTCTTATTTCTTGTAGATAGCTACATTTGGCTGGACTGTATGGAAATAACATTCAATTATATGCTACATTGGTACCAGTCAGAATAGCTTATAGCTGGGGAGGATCTCTTCCCTCCCTCTCTCCTTGGTGGCATATTTTTCAGTGTATTTTAACAAAACCCTCAGAAACAAACAAGGGAAATTACTCAACATCCACCAGAAAGTGTGAAGAGTGAAGAAAATGAACAATAAGCCAAATAATCCATTAATTCAGCAATGCCTGCTGGGTGCACAATGCAGAGGGCTCTGCAAAGCCTGGAGCCACAGAGGAGACATTTCTGCTGTAGCCATTTTGTAAGAGAAATTCTAAATCTCGTTCTGAGCTGAGAAGTGAGGAGTAGAGTGTCTAACAGAAACACTAGGGGGATTTAAGGTAGACTAGGTAGAATTTATATCCTTTCCTGGTCTTCAGCCAGGGTACTAAAGTTGTCACTCTGCTAGCAAAGAGTGCCTGGGGATTCTTAATGACCAGACATGGGCACGACCTCTGTTTTGCAAGTAATCTAAAAAACAACACATCCTGCAGAACACTGATCCTCACCACTAAGCAGAAACACTGAGGGAGGAAGGACTGCCACGAGGAAAGCATTGCCAGCTTGCAGCTTAAGGGGGAAAAAAATTCTTGTGCCTCAACCTTTCTGCATCACTGCCACAAGGTTCAGTGTTGCAAATTGGCAGTGCCATTGACCCCACTTCTGTGAAGCACTTAAGCGTGTGCTTAACTTGGAATTAATAAAGTGGTCAGGAAATGTCATAGCACTTCGCAAGCCTTCCCTTCCTGCCATTTTATTATTCACCTAAGCAGCTACCAATTCATGTTGAGGCTTTTGTTGTAAGGGGATGGAAAGAAAAAAAAGTAGGTTTTGTGATTGTGATGTGTATTAATGAAAAATAGCTGAATGCAGTGCTCTCACTCTGTCAGGTCTGTTCAGTAGAGCTATCCACATATCACCAAGTAGGATATGAATGGATATTGTCCTACCTGTGCTGGTCAGGTAAATGACATTTACCAGAGGTTTAACTCAGCAGTTCTGGGCACCTGCAAATCTCTTGGCACCTGCATCTGATCCTTGATTGCAGTGTTCCTCTCCCATTTGTTGCACACGTTTCCAGTGTGAGGCTTTTGTTAGAAATGTAGTAGTACCTGGCGCCCTGTGAACAAGGGGTCCAGGAGCCCTTTTTTCCCTGCTACTTGGACACAAGAAATTGCTGTATTCACTCTGGAAATCTGCTTGGTGACTGTGTGTCCCTATTGCTTGAAGTCTGCATTCAGTGAGTTTTCCTCCTAGGACCGTACTCAGGGAGCAAACTTCAAAGAGCAAATGAGGCGTGTTGTGTATTTGTTTCACAGTACCTAACTCAAAGATCACCTGTCATTTTTATAGTCTGCTCCAGCTTACATTCTTAGGGGGCTGATCACCTAAAAGTTCCTAGTAACTGGATCACAGGAGTACATTTTTATTCTTGTCTAGAAGACATAACATTTTCTGAGTTGGCAAAAATGGGTCTGTAGTTATAGCAGTGGCAAGAAGAGCATTTAACTAAAGGATTTTCCTCTCTTCTTCCTGTAGCAGAGCCTAATCTGTTGCCTGTCAAGGCAGGGGGATCACTGACAGCTGTGATGGATGAACTGGGAAAGAAATATTTATAGATATTCATATTGTTTTTATTTCCATCTCTCCATTCTTTGCTAACCTTCCTTCATCCATCGCACATAACATGCCTGTCGTCTTTTATACATTAATTCCGAATTCAAATTCTTCCCTCTTCTTTTTTTTTTCCTAGAATTTTATGGTCTTTGAAGATGATGACCACATCTGTTCTCTAGTTATCAAATATGTTTCTTATTTTAATGATTTCTTTTGTCTTTCTAAGTATCACCTTCAGCAGATCTAAAGATTGGTTGCACTGATACTTTTCTCATCTCCCATTTACTCAATCCTAGAGAGCATTTTGCCCCTCCTGTTCTCAGGGACTTACACTTCTTTCTGTCAGTTGTCATACAGTTGCAATTTGGGCAAAGTATTATTGTGCCTTTAGGTTTATCTATTTCTGCTACCTTTGTCTTTCTGATTAGCTGAAAAGGCAAATGGAATAAAAGACAGTTCACTCTACTTACTGTGACTCTACTGTCTGGATTTTGTGTTGGGATTTCATTGCTTTTTTTAAGCAACTGAGAAGATGAGCATATTTAGGGACTGTTTTTGTCTTTAATAAAAAATAATGAATACAGAAGAAATTTTGGGAAGTCTCATCACCTCAGGATTTCCTTAGAATAGAGTGAAACACAGTGCATCCAGATTCTGAAATTTCTCCCTAAATCTTTACTACGACATCACAGGGTTCTGTTCTGAATGAAGCAAAGGTGTGAAATCTCCCATTATTTCATTTAAGCTCCTTCTCTTCCCCTTCTCATCCACAGCTGCTCTCCTGTGTGATGCCAGGGAAGCCACAAGAGAAAACATTCCTGTTCTGCCTGCACTGAGCTGGCTCCTGCCATGTCAGCCCAGCTCCTGAGAAGGTCCCAGGTCCTGCTCTGTGAGGGACCTACATGCAAAACCATCTAACTAGGGCTGAGCACCTGCTTCCAAGCATTGAAATCCCAAAGCTGCCCCTTTGGATCTCATTTTTCAAATCTATATAACTGGCCTAATCTGAAGTTCTTGTGTGGATAGAAAGGGAACACATCCCTCTTGTGACATGCAGATCACACCCTACCATCAAGTTGGTGCTTCTTTAGCTCTTAAAATAGAAATCACCAAATTCCCTGTATGATGCAATCACAGAGACCATGCATTTCCAGGACTTTATATAAACTCATCTTGCTGCCTGTGCTGTTCTGCATACATCTGTCATTTATAAGCAGAAACTAAGAAAATCCCTCAGCTTGTTTCTGAAACTCAAACATAAATGTGTGCACTGCTCAGGGGACAATTGCTTGTCATCTGTTTTTCAAGGGTTCTTTTAACAGAGATTCAGCCAGCCAACACATTGTTCTGCCATGCAGAAGCTGATCTCCAGAAAAAAATATTTATGCATGTAAAAAAATTAGAATAAAGGGTTATATGTCCCTTCATTACTGTTTCATTTTGTATTCTCTGTAATAGCCCATATCATTATAAATTCATGATGTAGTCCTGCAAGTGTCATTGTTATTTAGCATTAGTTAAGCACTGGTTAATAGACCTTCACCATGTTGCCGGCCACATGTACTGTACACAGTCATTGAACAGAGACTTGATGTGAAAATTTTCCTGTTCTCTCAAAGGCTAACACTCAAAATGCTGTTAGCACTTTTACCGTGTTGGTCAAATTTGACTACTTACAACCACTTTATCCTAAAGTTAATGGGACTTATTCTTATTTTTTAAGCCAATAAAGGTATTTGGGTTTTTTTGGTTTTTTTAGTATTGCCCAAGTACCACCTTCCAATGCTTCACCACATCAAGCAACAAAGTGCCAACCACAAGTCAGAGGGATGGAGTCCTTCTGGGACTGCCAGAGTAAGTGTCAGTTGTGTAATGCCATAGTTATACCAGCTTGTAGGAGCTCTATTTGGCTCCTTTCAACTAGAGTGATCAGTCATTTCCCCATCTTTCTTTTCTACATCACTGGCACTTGTAAGATATTTTCCAGCAGTTTGTTCCCCGGTCTCTCCCAGCTGCCACTCCCCCCTGGGCAGCAGAGGGACACAATCAGGAGTGACTGAGGCAAGTTCTCAATATTCCAAGGTTTCTGCCCAAACACTGAAGTTCAGGAACCTCTGCTTCTCTCCACACAGCAGAAAGGCATATTTCTTTTCAAAGAAAGCCAAGATGTTTCATCATCAAGAGGTACAAGCAATTATCAAACCCATTGTTCCAGTCCAGCACATTACTTGCCAGGAAAATAGCTCACTTGACATTATTTGTAGACAGTTCTCAGCACAACACAGTGAAAAATTCCTAAGAAAACACATTTGGCATTATTTTAGCCTGTTTCTGCTTTGTTCAGGAAATCCCTCATTCTTTTTCTTCATGACTCCATTTAATTTCATTTCTAAGGCAGTGTTTGGTATATGGAAGTTGTTAGCTAACAGAAAAGTAAAATTACAAATACAAGAGCACATACATGACCTTATTGAAATAACACTATTGTCTAAAATTAGGGCTTTTTTCCCTGATCATGGTTTCTTCCATGACTTCCTTACAATTCAGAGTATGTGTCTTTCTGAAAAATTCCCCAGCCCAGCTCAGCAGAAGCCAAGGGGACTGGTTTAACCTCGTGGCTGCTGGGTGGGATTTTGGGACCAGTGACCTCTGGATCACCATGTTTTTATCACTGCAAATGTTTCCAACTCTCCCAGCTGTGAAAATGCCCTTTAAAGACATGCCTAAGGTGTGCCAGGTGCTCCAAATGCTTTTTTTTTTCTGCATTTGAAGCCCATGTTTGAACTGCTGTACACTGTTATGCTTTGACGCAGTTCTGAGCTGGGATTTTGATACTTCTTTCACCATTCTCCTAGGCATTCTGTCAGGAATCAGCTCTACTGATAGCTAGAGAAGAAGAAAGATTTGCTTTACCTTGGCAGCAGTGGGGCACAACTCTGTTGAACCCTTCTGAACCTCACTAAAACACATCTTTGGTGTTCTGTCACAGCAGTGACCACCAGCACAGCAGGCAGAGCAGCAAAGGTGCCCAGTGACAGTCAAGACAGCACAGAAAATACTCCCTGGAGAGATATTGCTTGGGTTCTGGAGGTTCTTTTGCTACCACATAAAAGATGTTTCAGAGCTGTGCTTCTGTCACCCATCCTCCCCACAGAGCTCAGTGGGTTCACAGTGCCAAGGTGGAAGAAGCTGGCAATGAAGAACACAGGCCAAGAGCAAAAGGGAACATGCAGGAGAAAACTCCACTGTGCTTTACAAGGTAATGGCTATTTTTTTCTGCTTTCTGATATGAAAATATTACCTTTTCTATGTTTAAAATTATTGGCTTACACTGTTCTTATTTCACCTCGCATCATTCTCTTAATTCTCTGCTGTGATATATGGATGTTCATGCACATTTGTACATTAGTCTACCATTACATTTTCTTTTCAGATTCACACCATCTTAAAAAATATTTGACTTACTAGTGGTCCTTCCTATGCAGCAAGGCTTTATATTGTAAGAAGGAAATATGAGTCTTCTGCTAAGTAGTTCTGTTTTTCCTCCATGCCTTCTGCTGACTAGCATAAAAATAGTCAAATTTTCAATTTTTGCAATCTTGGCCTGTGAAGGTTCCAATAGATAGATCTAAAACTCACTGTGTTCTCCTCTGTGCTACTCACAGAATGTGTACATTTTTGTACACATATATACCTAACCATGTGTCCAGTCATTCCCCCAGAAAGATTCCCCAGTCTAATCTCATCTAACTGCCACAGAAAAGACATTTTTCCCTGTGGCAGAAAAGGGGATTCTTTTGGTTGCTGGAGCCCAGGAGAAGGTCAATTGTTTCAGCAGCTTCAGCCTAAGGAAACATTATTCCTATCTGCACTCAAAAATATTTAAATATATATATATAAATAAAATTTAATAAATAAAATCTTGAATAAGGATATAAATTTTTAATTATTCAGCTACTAAGCAACACAATAAAAATTTAGTATGATTATAATGTGTTATTAATTAACAATTAATTACTATAATTATGAGGTAAAGCTGATGAGCTGAGGAAGTGGTTTAGTGTAAATTATTAAGGTAGAGTTTTGATCTTCCACCTATAATGTCCAGTGGGTTTAGAACTGAATATGGACCAAACTGCATTTTCAAAGCTACACAGATATAAATCCACAGGAGAAAACTGATATACTTTCTTGTAGTTACTCTTTCGTTATGTATTTTCTGGTAGGTAATGTTATACAGTTTTAGAGTGCTGTCTGGTGGTGGAGATGATTGTTAATTAATTTTATCAGAAGATATGTAGTAGCCCTTATGCTATTCCCTCAGTACAACTATGAAGGGATAAAAAAGTCAAAATCCTAGAATAATTTCATTTTGATTTCCCATTATTTACTTTTTCAGCTCTTCAGTTTGTGTTTTTTTATTTATTGCAAGTATTTTTACTAGTTCATTCTGTGAATATACAAAAAGAGAACTTCAGACACAGGAGCCGGCAGCTTTCTCACATTCAGCAGTGGAAATGTAAAGCCAGAAGGAAAGTCTGTGATAATCCAGTCCAGTCTTTTCCATAACACAAACTATGGCATCCCATCTACTGAACCATGCACTGGACCCAGGAACTCCTCAACAAACCAATGCCTCATTTTAAAAAAAGCATTCAGTTTTGATTAAGATATTTATGCTAGTGAGGACTTCACTGTGAGCCTGATAAAATTGTGCCAGGGATTATTAAGCCCCCATTGAAAAAGCCCAGTTTTGTTTCCAATTGAATTTCAGGAGTATAAAGCCATTGAGATCCTAGTACAAGAGAGAAGAGTCTGAGTCCATTCAAATGGCATCAGCCTCCTCCTCCTCCTCTCCTTCTCACCACATAAACCTTCACAAATCCTTCCACAGAATTGCCATCATTTCTGTGGCACTTTCCTCTCCTTCCCCTCATTCCCCGCTCATTCCACTTTCTGTATCTCCTCTCTGCTCAGCCTCGCCATTAAATTTCAAGCAACCTGTAGATATCCCAAGGACAACTCTCACAACCAGGATTTGTATGCTAATTTTCTGTTATGATTGGTAAGTTAAGAAAGAAGGAGCTTATTCCAAAAAACTACATTTTCATCCCTCACAGAGGTTCCCAAATAAAGAAAAAAAGTCTTTTTATAAGGCACTTCTTCTCTTATATAGATTACCTTTTTACTTTGTACTAAAACTGGTAAAGAGCTGCTAAAAGTTTTTGATACTTTTTGAAACATACCATTCACCTCTTCAGACTTATTTTCTTCATTGTGCCTTCCTAACTGCTTATTTTAACATTACACTATACCAGGTTATGGATACATTATTTATTTTATATTGAGGACCATTTAGCACCCTTGAATCCTATGAATCATCCTCCAACCCTATGTGTGTAAATAACACAACAATTTCCTTCACCCAAGGATTCACAGGGAGTTGAATTTAAATCAAAACCAGAGTGTTCAAGTGCCAGAGCTGTGAGTGTGACAATTATTCATATTAACCACAGTTCTAGGTTTCTGAAGGTCGCAAAATAAAAGCCTCCTTGCAAAAAATTCCAAGAAACTGAATGCCAATCTCAGTTTTCAATCCTTTCATTGAAACCTTTTCCAGAGCACGTTGCCCTTATATTTCTTATTAATATAGCCTTTAAATCATTATAAATTCTGCTGTTATAATTACTAAAATAACAGCTTTGTGTTATTGCTTTCATCTGTCCACTGTGGACATAAATATGGTATAATCATAGCCACATTTCTTTTTCTTCCTCCAACACTTCATTTTTATTCATGATCAGTCCCATGTAAAGAAAGAAATTTGTTCTCAGTGTGAAAGCATACAGCCCTTGGAAGAGAAAGACATGAGAAAGAAAACAGTGCAATGTGCATCCAATTCAGACAGAAAAAATATTCCATTATGATCAAGGCTTGATAAAAAAACCCAACAGTTCACATCTTAAGCAATGGTAGTACAACATCATATAAAACTTGTGGGATGTTTCAGCCTAGTCCCAAATTAAAACCTGTATTAATAGTGCAGTTAGCCCTTTAAAATCACAACAGTTTCCACAAACCTCCAAATCCTAGGTAATTAGGGTTTTCAATCATGACAGTGTTCTTATTATGATGGCAGTTTTGGCAAATAGCAGGTACTCATAGCTCACTGAGGAGCTGTATTCCCACTTGAGACCTGCCATCACCAGCCTAATTGCTTCCCAGTGAAACAATAGCATTTTTGTTCAACTACCATCCTTTGTTATTCTGCAATTGGAACTGAATATTGTGAAATTTAACTTCTCTCCTCTAAGCTGCAAAAGAGCTTTTCATGGCATGTTTATAAAATACTGGCATGTGCAGCTTTCTCTTGTGCTTACAGAGAGAACAGGCATTTATTTATCACAAGAACAAGAGTCTGGGCTTCCTTAAGTTGAAACCCTGTAAAAGTTTAAAAAATACAACACATAAGGGTTGCTGGAACCCTTACAGAGTAGATGAGAGGACTAATGAAAAAGCCACAGAACCCATTCTTGCTTCAATTACCAGCCAACAGCTTTTATATCCACAACTGGTTCCATCAGATCTCCTGTGCTTGCAGGCAGCCACGTCCATGTCTTAGAGAAATCAGGAAATCTATTACTCAGCTGTGAGTTTCCATGTGTTATTAGTATGTAGCAATCCCAGGTGAGATTGGCAATTTCAGGGCAGAAACATGGAGCAAGTCTGAGAATCCCCATTCTGCACAGAGCAGCAGTAGCCCTGCAAGAGGCCACTGGTAGCCACACCAAAGTGGAGACACTGGAGATCTGTTCTGCACCCTCAGCCTGGTGAAAAATTCCAAATTTGTCCCAAATTCCAAACATACAATGTGGCATTTACCTGTCCTTGTGCAGTGACTCCACTGTGGCCACTACAGTGATGCAGACACTGTATTAAGCAAATAAATCCAGTACTCACACTCTTGCTGCTGGATGGTGCATAAGCACTCTGTGAAGTCAGGGCAGTTTCGCTATTTTCCCTCATATGTTCTTTTTGTCTCCTTCCCAAATCACCTATTTTGAAAGATTTATTCTAGTGTTTTTAATTCTGAGGAGACTCCTCTAAAGTACCTTTGGCTGAATATACAATTATTTTTGGTTTCTAGGCTGACTGAATTTCATTATTTTAGCAGAAAAGAAAGAAATACTTCTGTAAGTAAAAATGTCCCAAACTGCCCACGCATACTACTATTGTGACAATTTTTTGGTCTGGATGGAGTCTTGAAGTCAGGAGTTAGGACAACTTCATATGAGAATTTCTCAATCTGTCTGGGCAGTGCTTTTTCCAAAGATCTTGCTTGTGCTACAGTAGCCAAGCTTGAGATGAAGAAAGCAAAAATTGCCATGTTCAGGTCTGCACCTTGCTGAAAGAACCACAAGGGCTCCATGAAATCTGGAGCTGGAAGAAGCTTCTTTTCCAGAAGCTGTTGCAATGTGAATCTTTGGTGGCACAGATCATGCTGGCTGGGTTTGATCTGCCTGTTAATTTAATTACTTTCCACCTGTACTTTTTGTTATCAGCTGACACAAGCATGCTCTATGTAAAGGAAGCTAACATTGGGAATTGTAGTGACTGTAGAGCTAAAAGAAATTACACAAATATTCATTTATAGCAGCTGTAAAAATGTTTATTTCATCTTTCTGATGGGCATAAAAATCATAATTTCTCCTATATTTAGTTCTTTGAGGCCATAACCAGCCTCTTCTATTGTCTAAGTGGATAGGTATTTAGCCTATACTAATTCCCAAATGATCTGTATTGGAAACAACTTTGCAGACACATTGAGTCCAATCCAGGGTAATAAACCCCCACCGACTGTGTCTGCCTCGTGTTGTGGGGACACCAGGTCACTCCCTCCTCACTGGCAGGGAGATGCCCTTCCTCCATCTTCACCAAGGCCAAAGAGCTCTGTTTCCCAGGGCAGCTGATACAAGATGGGGCCTCAGAGCCCTCTGAGGAAGATTTTCCCAGCTCAACAGGAAGCAATTTCAGCTGAGAAATTTGTGCCCATAGGAAGGATGAGAAGTTGATCCCAGGAGTTGTTTGAGGGGATTCTCTCTGTCTAATGGACTAGCACTGGAGCAAAAGACACATTCCTGGAGCCAGCTGGGGTCCAGAACCCCTCTGGTTCCAGGCACCTGGAGCAGACACAGCCAGGTGATGTGGCCAGCACTGCACAGCAGCTGCCTGTGTGCCAGTACCAGGCCAAGGATCAGCCTCCCTACAATGGCCCTGTGCAGGTCATGGGTGTTTCTCTAGCAAGAATAGACCTCAGGGAAGCCAAGGGGCTGTCTGACAGTCCAGCAGAGGTCCAAGTGCCAGGGAATGTGGCAGAACATAAGGATACAAGCAACAATCTTCCCCAGAAGAAGTGGAGATAAAACTGCATGGAGAACAGGCAAAGAGTGTAGGGACAGGTACCATGGGTTCCTCCAGCAGGTGACAGGGAGGAAATGGTTCTGGGAAGGGAAACAGAAGCAGTAAGACATCAGCCATAGCTCTTCCTCTCCAGAGTATTTTTTTTTTTCACAGTATTACTTGGGATACCCAAGGAAACATCTGAGCCCACTATAGGACAGGAAAGTCTCCCCACCTAAACTTGGATAAGCAATATTTCACTGATCTAATTCACTCTAAAGAATCACTTCTTATCGTATCAATATCAGAAGAATCCATTATCTGCCAACCATCCCATGTGCAAGGACAGGGAGTGCAAAGGGAGTAAGTTTGAGATGGATTATGCATTGTAAAGTCACCAGTGCTGCTCCTCTGCACCCTGGCCTGATACAGGTTTTTAACTGATATTGCTGGAATGAAACCTGGCCCCTGTGTTTTATGGAGTTGTTCAGAAGTTATACCTTGCTCAGCTCATTTGGATGAAATGGCCTAGGACTCCAGCTCTGTAACAGCATCAAACTCTCTGGATTCAATTTAACTTCAAAAAGTAAATAGCCTGTTTTGTTTTGACGTCAAAATAGTTCTGACGCTAGAGCAGTTGATATCCGAGGGACTTGGCCATCAAAGCCCAGTTGCTGTCAACATGCCCTTTATTAAAGCCAAGTTTTTAAACTACTTTCCAGAAATATATGACAAACTATCCTCCTTCACATATGCATAATTTTTAACATTCACGTTGCTGGTACAGAGCCAGAGCTGCTGTGTTAGATGTACTCATTAGGATCCCAAATGGCTCTGGTAAAACCAGTGGGAGCTGTTTTGTTCTGCCTGTTGTGGCAACAGAAAGCTGGGATGCAGTGGCTGTGCTGTGCACTGAACATGGTTTTACCTGGACATACGTCCCAAAGGCTGCTCTGGGGACCAATGCAAAACAAGAGTACATGACTGTGGGGCTCTAGCAAGCTGTCCTGCGTTCTTCTACACTGAGAATAAATACCTACCCCTCACCCAGCAAACAGTGTTAGTGCCTTAGCTGGAGCCATAAGGGAGGACAGGTAGATGTGGAACCACACTGGCCCTGTGCTGATGATAGTGGCACACTGCATAGATCCAAGAGAGGGCTCAAACTGCTGAAGTCTCACTCCAAAGCGTTATTCTGTGCTGCCTACTCTCTCCCTTCCATGGAGATGTTTGTCTCACACAGCATCCTTCAAGTCTGTCTCCTTCCAGTGAGGCAGGTTGCTGTCATGGATATGCTGTCTTTGGTTCAGCGGTTCTGAAGCATCGTTTTCAGGGAAAAGTCTAATAAAATAGAAATTTTCACACTTGAATGCGATGTGGAGCATCTCTATTTATTGATTAGATTTTATTAGATCAATTCTAATTTTTATTACATTGGAAATTTTCTGTAAATGATTTTTAGGAATAAAACATCTTGCTTTAAAAATGTGATGAAAAGGACAAAACTGATTTTCATTTCTATATTTCAAAAACTATGAAAAGGACAAAACTATATTTTCATTTCTTCTTCATTCTGCCCTCAATGGCTGACAATCCAATTTTACAGAAAAGATTTTATTATAGTGATATTCCCTAATTTCTTTTCCTCTTTGTCTTATGTAACTGTAAGCAGGAGAAAGTGAGATTTCTTCTTCCTTCTTAGCCATACTTATCTGAGCTCTCCTCTGCAAAAAAAGACTTAGATGCTCCACAGAGAGAGGCAAACAGGAGAGCTGAGTGAGGCTGCCCAAACATCCTGCGCCCCTGAATGCCCCAGGAGTATCTGGGACACGCAATGTGCCAGCAGATGGGATGCAGACCTGCAGGGCCCTGGACTCCGTTGGATTGGCAGCTGGAGGGGATGGAAAATACCTGAAGGCACTTCATCAGTAGCAGATGCCTTTGCTTCAGCAACTGAAGGAAGCCCCAGAGCTCTGTGTTCAGCCTCTGCATTGTGCTGTTTGCCTCACCTTTCACCATCACTACAGCTGAGCTTATAAAATTTTGGCTTTAGTATAGTTCCAGGAACCTGAATTTGCTCCTGGCCAATGGTTCAGCACATAGCAAAGAGGAAATGTAAATATTTTTAATATCTTGATATATCTTTGCTGTAAAGAGGAAACAGAAAATGACATGGCAGCTATTTTAGTGGGTCATTGCAAAATCCGTATCTCCCCCGTGCAGCAATCGTTAATGCAATGGAGCCATACGGTAAGGCTCAGTTCAAGATCCCTAGCATGATATCATGTGCTGTGAGATTCACTTTGTCAGGGGGAGGAGACTTGAGAAACCCAATGAGCTGAAAACCCAAGCAGGGCAGAGAGAGGGAAACTGAGCTGAGTATCAACAAAACCTTTCTTTGCAAACACCTTTACCTGCCGGAGCACAAAGGTATATGAGAGAAAGGAGACATGTGAATTCTCCCAAAGAGCCTGTTTAAGTGGTTTTTGCCTTATCATCACAGGAATAAGGAAGCAATGGGACTTGGGTCATGATCAAGAGTGTATTTTAAGTGCTTTTCCCCCCTCAGGAATCATTCTGGGAAAGGCAGATGAGAGAGATGAGAAAAACTAGACTGAGCTTCAACAGAGCATTTGTAAGTGCTCCTTTTTCCTTTAGCTTTTACATTTCATATTTAACTTGCTTCATACAGAGGGAGAAGAGACAGAGGCTGTGGAATTCACAGAAAACCATTCATGGAGAGCTCTTTGACATTTCTGCCTTTTCCCTTGTCATTGAAAGATACAAGGAATTGGTGTGAGACTGAAAGAAAAAGCCCAGACTTGTGAAAGCACTGTATGTGTAGTCCCTGAGCAGATTCCAGGCCAAATCCTGACATCATTACCAAAATAAATTGTATTTTTCCACACCAGCTACTCCCTGGAATTTAAATAGGGATGTACTGTGTCCCTAAGAGTAACAAAATCAAGCTACCTGGCAAGTCCACAATATTTATGTGTGTCTGTAGACCCTGCCACAGTGGTCAGCTTGTCAAAGGGGTAGGAATGCCACATATTGAAAGGCATTTCATTGAGAGAAGAGACACTGGAGAATTTAAATTTGAAGACTCTAGACAATATTTAGACTTCTATTAACGTTGTCTGAATGGAAACTTGGGTAGGAAATAAGAGTTTTTAAAAGTCCCAGGAAAAAAAAATGAATTTTCCTGGAAAAAAAATTATTTTTAAATAGGATGGAATTTTATCCTCAGGGAGGTATGTCACAAATCTCCCATTCCTCTGATGAAATCAAACTTTCATTTGTGATTTTTCTGCAGAGCTCCTCGAGCTACAGCACAGAACAAGAGACACGCAGAAGACAAAATAAAAAAAAATCATGAACTTTTTATTCTGAAGCATACTTTCAAACAAGGAGGTCATATTTGTTGGTGCCAAGGGTGACATAACATTCATAATGATAACCACCACAAATTATTCCTTAAATCAAAATGTGCTCTCATTTTCATCTAGGTAGCTGCTCCCTCCTTCCGTTCCAATAATCCCTCTTTTCCCAGCTATAGCAAATAGACTAATGAAAATGTGATTTTTCCTTAAGTTTCCTTATTTATATCTTTAGATCACCATGGCTAAAACATATCATCACTGTATGAATCCTAATGGATACACCACCAAAATCATGTGATCATATTTGATTTTGTGAACACTAAATTGATACTTGGATATCTCTGTCTACTTGATGTTACTTAACCAGGTCTTAAAGATAGTTCGAGTGAATTTGAAATTTCTTCTCACTGTAATTTGGTTTAGAGTCTTTGTTATTTGCATGTGCAATGTTTTCACTGTTCATAAAATTGACTTTGCTTTCCAGTGTGAGCAAAAAGTTTTAATTGTTTTCTAAACCTTTATTTTTTGCAAGGAGGAATCTCTAAAAGGGAAAAAACCTGAAAGGCAGGACCATAGTCCATGCCTTTATGAGGCAGGTAGAGCATGAAAGGTGCATCATCTACCCAAAGTACTCCAAGCATATTAAAGGTTAAAAAAATTCAAAAGAAATCACCATTTTGGTTTTTTGAGTGGCTTCAAAATTATGATTTTTTCAGAAGGATTCTTCAGTGTGTTTGATTTGCCCTTTCATTGATGAGTCCTGGGAACCGAAGTGGTGACCTACCCACATGTATCAAAGCAACCTAAATGTTCCTATAAATTCCATCCTTACATACCTGCCATGGAGCACTGCTGAAGCCCCTCAAAGGTGATTTCCAGTCTGGAAGATATTGATAGAGGCATTCTCTCTAACAAGAGAATTCTACTTGGTGAAGTCAAAACAGCCCCTGAGGTTGCGTTAACCTCAGCAGAAGTTTATTCGAAGGCAGCAAGAGGAAAAAATTCCATTTTTCAGTATCCTTAGCAAGAAAAAATTCTGGCTTTCATCATAGGGATGAAACATATGAATGATCCTGCATCCCAGTGCCTTTCCTGCATAACTGAGAAGGAGTGAATAATCTGAATGTTTAGTTTTTGTCAAAATAAAGCATTTCAATTGAGAGTAAAAGCATTATTTTGTTTACACCAAAAATGTTGACATCTTCAAGTCCTGTTTGTAATCCACATGAAGGCAAATGTCAAAATTGCCCAATGTCCTGTGAAATGGAACTTCTGCCCCCTTTGTCCTTTGCTTGAAGGAATAAGATATTAAGTGTGGGAGGATGAATTGGTGTTCATGTCCGTTCAGTCCCAGCTATCTACATTCAAGAAAAGTTTCAGTTACTTCCAGTCATGATGACAACTTATGATTGGTTCCAGCTGCAGTGTTGACATCTGTCTACTGCAAACTGAAGAGACTGCCAGTTCACCCATTAGCAGCAATTCAGCTGGGTTTGAGTTCAGCATGGCAACTTTAAACCAAAACTTGTGTTTCAAAACCAGTCACAAAAGCACATGCACTCTATTCTCCTCAAGGTGCCATTACAGGGAAGGACTGTCCTTGATATTTTGGAACAAAGGTTCGTCTTCAGATTTTTCCTGAAATTAGGCAATTTCAAAGTTTCTTTCCTCTGTTTCTTTTCAAATAGAAAATTTCTGCTCTGAAATCTCATTAGCTTTCAATATTTTTACTCTACTATTAGCTCTTACAGAATTTGAAAGTAGAAAGGAATACAAACTACTTACCTTGGATTCACTTGGATTTTTCTTGACTTTCGCACCTTTTAAAAATAACTTTGGACTTAGGATATTTTTGGCAAGGCTTCTGAGGACCTGTCTGCCAGAAAAGAAAACAAAATTACTGATCTGGTGAGAAGCAGATGGATTATAAAAGGTACCTGGCACGGAATAGATGTGGAAATGAAGAGCAGAGAATGAATCTCTGGTTGCAGTCTTTCAGGAAAGTGTTCCATTGACCATGAGGATTACCAGAAAAAGGTCCTCCATTTCTTACACATGCAGTAAATATTAACAGTTTCAGGAAATCAGGGATGACTTTTGCCTGTGGAAGTGCATGCATGGTTTCATACTACTGCACAATGAAGTTTCTGCCCTCTCCTGGTTGGAGAAAAATGTTTCCCAGTTCTTCCACGCCTCCTGGTTCTTGTGGCATCTCCAAGGCTGAACTCACAGCACTGTCACCCTCCCTGATCCCTCACATCACCTTCCTGCTGGCTGGCTCCTGAATTAGAGTGTGAGCAAGTCTGCTACACAACAACACTCGGGAGAAGGGAAGGGAACACAAATGCCCCCAACAGAGCGAATGGACACCTACGGACCAAGGCACACGGTGCTCCAAATTTGAGCTCATGCTGTCATGTCACCTCTGGGAGCACTACAGGCAGAGACCATGAGAGACAGGACCTCTGTGTTCTTTCCTGTGGGGACTCATCTTTGGAAAATTGTTGAGATAATAGCCCAGTGAGCAACTTCTTTCCACAGAAAGAAACACAGCACTGTATTCCGAACAGATGATTTAAGTAAAGCTCGTCAGCCTACAAAAATGGTCATTCAGCTTTCACTTTGAAGAACTGTGTCTGCATATCCCTATTGAAATTCATCATTCTCTTGGATTTTTCTAGAAGGAATCATTTATTGTTCAATAAGTCTGTTAGTATAGTAAGCTAAAAATCTGTGAAAACATGCAAGAATGCCTTCCCTTCCTTATTTGCTAGCCAATGCCCTGCTTTGACTCTGTCGACATGCCACTGTTCTTGTGAGAACTTGCATTTTCCGTGCATGCTCAGTTTGTATGGACACAGTTGTGCCACACCCATGCAATGGAGCCACGCACTGTTTACAAATGTTTGCTTCCCAGGAGTGGCTTTTACGGGGACACTGTCATCAGCAGAGGTTTAGCTGCAGATTTCAAACCTGATACTTTTTATAGCCATGCAGCATCCAAAAGCCTCCAGTCCTGACCTCAGAGCTAGAGCTCCTGGAGGGCCAGGACTGAGACTCAAGCCTTAAATGAAGATATTTTGATGGGTGGACACAAGATATTTTAGGACACTCTTCTGAATCTGAGCTGTCTTAGCTCTTTTGCAAAGTAACCTGAAGGTAGTTAATAAAAATTTTCTTCTTGAGCTCTGCTTGGGATCTGAAATTATCTGATCTGATCTAAAATGTAGCAATCATAAACCAGATCTAGCTTCACTCTTTTTGTGGCTATTGTAACAGATGAGTACTGCATACAAATAAAACCTCCTACACCATAAAGATATCTACTAGAAATATAATTCTAATATTCTATTTATGGCAGTCAGAATCCTGATTCTGGTCTTATATGCACTGGTTTTATACCAGTGTGGTTTCATTTACATCAATAGACTGAGTCACTGGTGTTTGAATGTTCTGGGCACACTTCACTGGAATATGGCACAGAGTAGCAGGAATAATTGAAAAGTTCCTCAGGCATTGAACACCAGTTCCAACAGAGTCACACTTTCCCTTTGCAAGGTGACCATGGTTGTTTTACAGAGTCAGAGCCAATGCAAGAAAGAGCAGCACTGAGTGGAGAGAAGATGCTGGAAACATTAAAGGCAGAAGCATGAAGTTGTTGTCAGGCATGAACAGAGCTGCTTTGCTGTACAGGAGAGGCAGGAGAGCAGAGCACTGACATGGACACCTGTGGCATTAAGGACAAACCAACCCTCCATTCTGGGCTGACCCTCTGGGAACAGATCACCCAACTCTGAGGGATTTTTCCTGCCTAAACAAGAGACAGTTCTGGAAATTACTTCAAAACAGAGGGATTTTTGCTTTTCTGTCTTTCCCCCAGTTTTGTCTAACACCAGGAACTGTGCAAGTACAATACCATTATACTGGCTAGAGACTATGATGGTATAGGAGAGGAAAAGTCTTGCCTGCCTCTTACCAGCCCTACTCCACTGTAACACAATCAATGTCCACCAAGACAGACTCTGAAAGCCAAGAATTACCTTTTACTTCAGACTTACTTTAGCCATTTTAAGCCCCTGTCAACCTTTTAGAACTGGACTGGCTTTTTTCTTTTTTTTTTTTTAAACAAAGCCCAGTAATTCATGACTTGGATGTGAGATGGAGTGAAACGATGAGTTGTTCCTGCTTGATGGGTGTCACCAGAGCATCATGCACTGTGCTAATTTCTCAGCTTGTGAATAGACATATTTAGACTGACAGTTGAAAGTGGGCTGCAGCTTCCACTTTAAACATGTTTTTCGTGCTGAGTAATAAGGGCTAAACACAAACCAATTCTGGCAGTTAAACTACGCACTTAAACCTTTCATAGTGTTGTCAAACACTATAATCCTTCAAAAATCTGAGTTTGAATAGCCTCAATATTTTATTTAATGAATTTTAAATCCTATAATTACCATAATTAAGACACTCCTTTTGGATCATGTCAGCGTGCTGCTCGAAGAGAGAGAGAGAAAGCTGTAGGCAATTTTCACTAAAGATTTTCCTGAATGCAAATGATACATGGAGCTCATTTTGAATTCTTTATGATGTCATTTGGGGGAGCATTCTTTTGGATTGGTGAGGAAAGTCTATAACAGCATCCAAGGAAAAACTTAGATGGAAACGGCCTTTTTATCTCCAAAAATGGCTCTTCCTGTGCTGGTTGTGCACCTAATATGGATGTTTTATTGAGCTGAGGAAGTCATGATGCAGTGGACTGGCTGCCCTGGCCTAGGCAACACCTCCATCCCAAAAAAACTTGCATCCACATTCTCTTTTCCCTCATCCTCATATCCTCGGGCCTTGGATTCCAGGGCCTCATGCCTTCTGTGTAAGGGCACCTGGGCAGGTGGGCTAGGCTGGGAGAGGATTCTCCTGCCACCCCAAACAGAATCCCTTTCCACTCCCCTCCATTTCCAAGGTCCCACTTTTTCTGCCTGCTGCTGAGTGTCCCTAACACATCCCAGCTCTTCTCCTTCACCTCCCAGCTCCACCAGGGGCTGAGCAGATCATTGCCCTGATCACACCTCTCGGAGATGTTCTCCCTGATCACAGCTCTCAGAGATGTTCTCCCTGATCATACCTGTCAGAGATGCTCTCCCTGATCACACCCCTCGGAGATGTTCTCCCTGATCACAGCTCTCAGAGGTGTTCTCCCTGATCTCACCCCTCGGAGATGTTCTCCCTGATGCCATCTGAGAGCAGCACCAGGCCCTGCAGCCTGAGAACTGCAATCCTGAATACTTTTGTGGTGCTCCCTCTGGGTGGTCACATCTTTCTCCTGCACACAGAGGAAGCAACTTTTCTCCAGGTGGACACCATACCTGCATTTCTCAATGAGGGCAGTGACCACCAGCTGTGGAGAACTTCACAGGAGCAGGTATAACCATATCAACAGGTAGAAAATTAGGGTTGCTTGTGCCTCAGTGGCTATGGGCACTTAGTATTTAGCAGTTTAAAAGGTTTTACAAAAAACAAATCAATATCTCTGAGAGAAAATCCTGCTTCATGCCCAAACCTGCAGTTCCCAGCCCCATCGAGGGCATCTCCAAGGAAAGTACATGCAGCAGGATGCTCATTTGTACTAACAGCAGCTACATTCCCTATGTAAATTAACACCAATCAAAGTACAACAGATATCGGCTGATTTAATTTAAATGGCTACAAGCTATGAAACAGGAATTTATACAAGAAAAGGGGTTTTTTTTTTATTTTCCAGGTACAATAGGAAATAAAGGATGTTTATATTTTTTGAGGAAGGTTACAATCAAAATTAATATCTGAAGGTACCAGAGAAAAAGTTCTTCAGCAACATGTGGTATTGAAACTTTAAACTGGTATTCCTTCATCTGTATTCTGCAGGTGAGATGAGTTGTGATTTCAACCAGCTTGTGGTTCCCAATTAAGCATAAAATTATCTAACACTTTTTTTCTGCAGCAAAGCTTTGTAGTGAAACCTAAATGAGTAAGTGGCCAAATCTCATGAGTCTTCAGTGCCCATCTAAGTCTTAAAGTACCGGTAAAACTTAATACCCTAAATATATATTCTTAGCCCCTAACTGAGAATAAGTTGAATTGCACTTTTTATTTTGATTTAGAATGGTAAACAGCATAGAAATTAAAAATGCTAGGTGATTATTTCTGTTGATGGATATCCTTTTCATCAAATCCTAGAATTTTTTTGAAGAGACCTTAAAGATAATCCAGTTCTAACCCCCATGCCATGGGCAGGGACACCTTCCACTAAACCAGGTTGCTCAAAGCCCTGTCCAAACTGACCTTGAAGACTTCCAGGCTTGCATTATCCACAGTTCCTTCTCTGGACAGCCTGTTCCAAATCTCTCATGAGCCTCTTAACACAGTTTCTGTAACCGCTTTGGCTCCTTTCCTATGTGAAACCAAATTCAATCAAACAAAAAGACAACCAAGATTTTCATTGATGAAAACCAGTGGTCTTACTGATTTAAGTGAAGTTAAGCTGAGTCTTGACCAAATGCACCTCTGTCATGAAAAGGATGAAAGATGTTTTCATTTATCCCAAAGTAGGATTTTAAAAACACTGAACCATTTCATTCACTTTTATTTTCTTTCAGAAAATTTATTTTTTGTCTCTGATTAAAATCCTATACTTCAGGGTATGCTTCCTGCTATATATCCTATTTCTCAGGTGCTGGAGGCAAACCCTGGGGAGTATTATTCCTTACTTAGTGTGTGCCAGACCATATTTGACACAGTCCATTACACTGACACGAGATTCATCCTTCTGATAAAAGAAGCCAAATCTTCAGCTGGGCAAACAGACTTTGATAGCTCTTCAGAAGGAAAAAATATCTGGTTTTTAAAACTCTGCTAGTATTCTCAGGCCCAGAGGTTGTGTTTGTGGTGCCTGTGCTAGCATTAGGGTATCATTTAAAAGCCCAAAGAAAGGCAAATGATTGTATTAGCTGTATCTCCAGGCTAGTTACAGAAGTACTGATTACTTCCCATATCTTCTACAGACAGCAGGAACTTCACTCTGCAAATCAGACACTCTAATTTGAGAGGGGTCTGTCTCTCTGCTTAAGAGATTACACTGTTGAAAGGAAGTCACTGCTACAGAAAGTATTTCTTCTTAAAGCAATATTACCCTAAAGAAAGAACCTGTATGCAAAGCCTGAAGTGCCCAACTGTAAATGATATAACAAAAGTATCAATAATGTTATCAATATCAATGTCAACTAATAGAATAGTTGGAAAGTTGATGTTAAGAATAAGCCCTGAAATAGGATATTTTGCAAATGTTCTCAAAGTGGTTTCAATTTCACTGAAAATGGAAGATGTTGTATTTCTAAATTACTTGTTTAAGTGCACATCTATGGTCACGTTCAAGTAAAGCAGCACCATTGCACTTGGACTGAGAGCAGAGGTCAAAGCCAAAAACAGGACATATTTTGGACCATGTGTGGTCAATAAACCACCCAATTCACTGCAATTGTTTGCATTTAGTTACCTAATTTGCAATTAGTTACCCAATTATTTGCATTTGATTAAAGAACAGAACAGCTCTCCACTTGAATACCACGAGCTGTGGATTCCATCTTTTTGCTGCAGTCATTGCTTTCCATGGTCCATTTACAACATGGTTTGTTTTCCTTTGGTGTTAGAAAGGATTCCGTAGTTCTTCAGATTTCTCTGCTTCTGATCTTGTTACCAAATAAGAAAATCTCTTAATAAGCGACAATATGAATTCATGTTATTTTTTGGAAATTACCTACAGATCACTCCTAAGTTTTAATTTTGACAATACCTTGTAAACTTTTCATTGTAAAATAATATTTTCAGCTCTAGAATAATTATTATGTTTGTTTTTTAAAAAATAATTATACCCAAATTTTTCAGTATCTTCTTCAAAGTGAAGATCCTGGAGCAAGGTGTGGTATTTCACTAGAACTAGTCACACTGGAACCACACAACTCACAATTTTTGCATCTTACCTCTTGATTCAGACTAGGTTTTCCCTCTGATCTCCATAGTTGTGCCTTTCTAGGACACACAATCTCTTGTTCTGTCTTTTGGATTCCAGTTCTGTTCATTTTATTTGAAGGTTTTTTTGTATGAAACGTTTTGCCAAATAGTGCAGGGCAAATAATCAGGCTACATTTCTCTGCCCTAATTAATTTATTCTCCATTTTGTTAACCCTTTCATGACCAACAGAACTTTTCAACAATCATTATATATCTATATTTATGCTGAAAAAATGTCAGACCAAGTCAAAGTTTCTTTCAGCTTTGGAGACTTGATCTTCTTGATTCTCCTTTTCAACTGACTTGTTTTTTGGTTACCTGTTATTTCACAGATCATTTAGTTCTGTAGAGTATTGGTCTTTAATCACTCCAGCAAATACCTTTAAAAATTAAGGTATACACATTTTAACAGATGTTGATCCAAGACATATAAATGTGACAAAGTAGTACATCTAACAGGACCTATTTCCACAAAAGTGTAGACTAAGTTTGAATATGCTTCTTTCCTTTATTCATTAATTTATCACATTTTACATCAGCATTTTCACTGTTTTACCTGAGACTAATTTTGAGCACTTCTAAATGCTACTAAATACCCAGTAGTGATCAAGATTCCCCACATAATTTTTGGGGGACAGGGGAAAAGCCTTGGAATATTGCAAGATGTCACTTTCTTTGAAAAGTTAGAGTAACTGGATTTGAGTTGTAAAATGACGTGGAAGTGAGACATGGAGAGGAAATCTCCTGTGAGGTTTGCATATGAAAATTACTTGCTTGGTTCTAATTCTCTATTTACTCCATTTTAACATGCCTGGCATCCTGATTATCAGCTTTAAACACTTTTTCACTAATCTAAAGTCTCAATGCAATCTCGCAAAATAGCTGATTCTGTGTAGTTCATAACAACATTGTACTCCCACCCCTTAGCTAATTCAGCTTTGTGAGGGACAATCCAAATTAGAACAGAGTAGTTATGAGGATTCCCTGTTGGTTTGGAAGCTCTGGATTTACCACATCCCTTTGTGGGTGTGCAGCTGAGCAGAAGTGCATGGGACCTCATGGTATGGCTGGTTCTGTTTTGCGGAGAAAAACGGAGTTCATCACTGTCTGTTTAGAGCCTTGGTTCATCTCCTTCCTAAAGGGGTACAGAAGGCCCCCTTTAAGACCCCAAAATTTGTTCAAATATGTTCAAATTGTGAAATCATACTTGTCGTAAGCCTTGTTTCCCAATATTCCCAAATTATCAGGTTTTTTAATGAAAACAAGTAATTCTTCCAACATCTGGCACTTAAGGCAGCCTTGTGGCAGCTCTCAGATAAGGTGAGCACTGAAAACAGCTGATCTTTTCCAAAGGATGCCAATGTCTTTCTATTGCTCTTGCTCATAGGGGCTTCCAGGCCATACACAATCACTGCTGTGTAATTCCCTGCAATGAGACCTGAGGGATTATTTGTGCAGGCTCAGCCAGTAGGAGACTGTTCATGACTCAATCTCCCTCCACACTGACCTTTTAGCTTCCTGTTG
The DNA here is from genome assembly GCF_028551555.1 of Melozone crissalis. Classification (NCBI taxonomy): domain Eukaryota; kingdom Metazoa; phylum Chordata; class Aves; order Passeriformes; family Passerellidae; genus Melozone; species Melozone crissalis. Next base: position 15,809,086 of record NW_026535784.1, on the reverse strand, counting down.
CTGTTCTTTGAACTTTTTCATCATTTTCTCCTTTCTGTCTCTGCAGTTCTTCCTGCCAGACCAGTTCAGCATCCACCAACTCTCTCCAGGGCTCTCCTGGCCATAAAATGTTTGCTTCATTCCAAGGATTTTCTCTATTGTGCCTGATACCTGGCAGAAAGGAGAAGCTGTTCCTTTTAAGAGCAGAATTGAAGCACTGTCCAAACCCATCTCTTAGGCATAACCCAAACCATAAGCAAATCAATAGGACTCTTCATTTGTTCACATGATTACAATTAAGCATATCCTTTAATGCTTCCCTGGATGGGAGCCAAAAGACAGCAGTAAATTGAGTTGAGATCTCAGAAATTACATTCCTTTTACTGAGGCAAAATCACCCTTTGTATTAGCAGAGGACACACTCTCTAGTACAGAGAAAGACACAAAACCAAGCCACATACAATGGGGAGTCTTTTATTTCCATTTCTGCAAGTATGGTCCTTCACCCTGCAATTAAATAAAGAAAAGAAAGAGAGAAATCCAAAAGAAGCAATTGCTTGGCACTTTTGCTGCAAAAAAATTCCTCACTGCTGATCATGGTGGCTGAGCTCTCAGGTTACATTACATCAAGCAAAGGCTCTCTAAAGGAGCAGCTCAGCTGCATGAAGATCTTAACAATTATAACAGAAAAGGAGAGACAACAGATTCTGAGGGGAAAAAAAAAAAAAAAGGAGACAAACTGAGCTCTGGTAAAAAGTCAAAATAAGAATTAATAAGTAAGGATGTAATACAGTCCTAAGAAACAGCAATTCTAATTTCTTCTTTGATGCTGTATACCAGCACCTTTCAGGAGCCTATTAGATAGTGAACCAAGCCTTTTAGTTCTGCCTCCTCATTCTGTCCTCAAGGAAAAAACATGCATACTTTAATGTTCAGTTTGGCAAATTTTAGGAAAATTCTGTCTCACATTTCCAGCAGAAAGAAAGGAATGACCAGGTGGTGGTGCCTGGTCATCCTACACTGAGACAAAACCCTGCTTGGCTGCTGCAGGTCTCAGTCTTGTGTTTTCCCATGGTAATGCCAGCCCTTTCCAGCCCAGGCTGCCTTAATGGACCTGACACAGCAGGGATCTCCAGCCTTACCTAGACCTAAAAAGTACCTTTCCAGCTGGGACTTTTCTGCTTTTAGCAGGAAAGGAACATATTCAGGGGCAGAACTAAGTGGTTCTGTATTTGTATTAGAGAAAATCCGATAATGAAGGTGGCCTGGGGACAGATCTGAAAGTGATGCAGTATGTAATAGGCTTTGATGTCAAGGGCAATGCCAGCTTGGGTTAGTCAAGAGAAGAAGCTCTATGAGGAAAAGCCATAACCTTCAGCCAAAAATTTTCCTATTACATAATCTAAGTTTTTATTTCAATTATTTATTTTCCAGGATTAGAGTCTAGACAAAGAACACTGCATTTTACCTTTAAAAGTCTCAGAAATTGTTTCCATTTTCTTACTCCCTCCACAGCTGAGATGTTTCCTTAGCGAAATCTCTGAAAAAGGCCTAGAATTTTTATCTCATAAGGAGGATGTTAATGCACTCATCCTCTCATTAAATTCAGCGTTTTTCCTCTACTAGGAGATGATTTGCATTTGTCTTCTCAAAAATGTTTTTCAGATTCTGATTATTTTTTCCTTTAAACCAGCCTTCCAATTCTCTATGAACTGACGTTTCCCTCCTGAAACATCTTTGCTGTTTTTGCTGTTATATTCCTTTACTACAACTTTCTGTCTTTTTCATTTCATAGTTTCGCCTTTTTCATTACCCTTTTCTCTGTTCCTCACATATCTCTGCCTGCCTTATCAAAATATTGACAAAATACTTTCCAAGAACTGGCAGATGTTCAGTGCATCCTGACACATTATTCTCCTGGCAGATGTCTACACAGTCAAAATCCTTCCTTCTTTTCTTCCTCTTTGGGGTGAATCTGAGAGATATTTTTTAGAGCCCCACCCTCCTGACCTTTTTGTTTGGTATCTTATTATGAATCCTAATAAAGAGAGATCACACCTACTTACCCCCTCTCTTTATCTCTGCCTATACAACTGGACCCAAGTGCATATGTGCATATATGTTGACAGAAAATAACGTACTATGCAATGTCTTTTATCCATATTTCTATGCCAAATATCTCAAGACAAGGTAAATCACTTTACATGATCATTTCACAGATACAGATTATTTTAGCACATCTGTTGTTCTGACACTGCCGGATTTTGTGTTTGAATTCCTTGATTTCTTAATAGTTTTTATGCTCTTAATCTCATTTTTCAGAGAGACTTTATTCAAAAAAATATATATTTTGAGCTTTTTTTATATGTCATTAGATAGAAATTATTTGTTTACTAGAATTTTATAGTTGATTTTCATATTAAGCGAGAAATACTTTTCTGTGCATTGTGGAGAAAAGCGAGCATGTATTCATGTGGTTCCACACGTACCTAGGAGTGTGGGCTGTGCATTTTGCCTGTCTGCAGTTGAACTTGAATGACACTTGAATGCCTCTATCCTTCTCTGAGGCCAGCAAGCAAATCCATGTATTTCAGTGTGTTACATGTGGAGTGGCTGACAGCAGGGCCTGACCAGAGGCACTCAGGAGCTGGAGATTCTCACTCTCTGCTGTTCCTACTCTCTCCCACAGATGCCAAACGATGGCCCAGACCCTCAGCTGGGCTCAGCCCATGAGCCTCAGGTTCAGCATTTTAAAGGATGGCAGAAACACTTTAAGTCAGATGAGCCCTCTAAACAAAACCTTTTCTTTTCTTTCTTTTTTTTTTTTTTTTAATTGCTTACAACAGCCCATGTCACACGTACAAATACTTTATATGAGTGAGTCCTCTGTGGCCCGAATATGAATAGACTCATCCTTGAAAAAAATCAATAAGATTGTTTTTATCCCCTTGTCCCATTTCTGTAAATAATTTAGTTGCAACTTGCTATCCTTTGTAGGATAATAACACTAAACTCTTTAAAGAAAGGTGGATTTTAGAACCAGTCCTGAAAGAATCAAAACCAGATTGAAATTTGAGGTCAGGACTACAGGTGATCAAAGCAATCACTTTCAGAGTTGGGGATTAATAAAAAATCATCAAAAAAGGAGTCACAATGGAAAAATTTTCTTCTGGCCAGAGTACCAAAAGCACAGTCCTCTTGTCAGTTATCCTAAAGAATGGGGAAAGCTCTTCTCCTTAGCAAATGGAAGAGCAGCAAGCTGGCAGGGCAGAACAGAGAATATGCCCAGACAGAAACTGGGAGATGAACCTGGTTAGCTTGTCCCAGAGTCAAAGTGGTTCCTGGGTAATTATTTAGGTTAAGTAAGCTGAAAGAAAATTCTTTAGATATGTCTGGTTTGAATTTGTAGTGGAGGAACTCAGAGCTTTTAGGCACAACTGGTATCCCTGTACAGGGAATCATCAGAAGGGCTGGAGAAAATCTGTTTGTTTTTGTGTACAGGCTGATGATGGTACAGTAAAAATTGACAAGGGTGCCTATATGGTTAGAAGTAGAGTTCAGATTTTGGTGAAGCTCTGAGTTTTTAAACTGCCTGTATCAAAAGGATATTTTTTTCCATCTGGTCCTCTAAAAACCTAGAAATACAATACAAATGCTTTTGTGGTTAGTCTATCATCATTGTAACAGTAAAGAAGGAGCTTCAGACATGTAATATATGCAAAAGCACTTGCATTTTCCTGTTCCATTCCCTCTTGCCCTGCCTAAATAAATCTGATGACTGTATTTTAACCTTAAAAGGTACATATATGTGGGATCTCAGTCTCTCAGAACTGGGGTGCAGGGTGAACAAGACCCCCCCTGGGGGGCTCGGGAGTCCTGGAATGCTGCCAGAGATGTCTGGTGGCTGGACTTTGATCCCACATGGGAGATGACATCAGTATGAGGACGGGAGGATTTCACTGGGGTGAATGGTGAAGGGACAAGTTAATTGGAGTGTGAGATACAGGGCTTAAGATTTCTGTACAGGGGGGTCTAGAGAAGTAAGATGGAGGAATTGGGGCGTGCCCTTCTCCTTCTTCTTCTTCCTCTAGACCTCCATCTTCTGTGGTGATGTTGGCACTCCGGGATTGGACCTTACTAGGGGGACACTGGTTAATAAGGGTAGAGGGTATTGGAGAAAAATGATAAATATTGTATACGTAACTCCGGGTATAAAGATAGGTGACCGCCCCAGGGGCTTTCAGTGTGTGCCCATGGCTGACTGCTGAGCAGAACTCTGTCAGGCCAAGAGAAAATCTTTTAGATAAGCAATTAATAAACACCAAGACCAAGAACAAATCTGAAGCTTCCTCTCGTCCTTTCGAACCCGGGGGCCCAAGGCCATCTTTGGGCTTTTCCCCAGACCATCTGAACAGCCCAGAAATCCCACACATATACAATATAAAATCCTTCATATTAAAAAAAACATTTAAATTCCAAACCAACACATAACTGAATAGTTCCAGCAACAGAGCCAAGCACTGATAGATCAGTTTTCTAATGAAAAACAGTTGTTTTTATTATCTTATCATAAAAAGCCATTTTCTGCTGGTAATAAATAAATATCCACTGAAAAGCTTCCAAATTGCACTTGGATAGCAGTCATTTCACAAATGCACACAACTCATACTTTAGCAAATTTCCAAAGACACATTCATGTTTTCACTTGACAGTAAATAATATTTACATGCCATGTCAAGATAACTTTCTACAAACATCCTTGTTTACTAGTCAAACCTGCAGGTAAAAAGTTTGTTCAAGTGGTTGGTCTGGCAACATAATTTGGCACTCTATATCTATTAACTTCTGTTTCTGCTTTTGCACAAACAAGATTTGCCACAGATCACTGGTTCAAACAAGGAGCCTAAATGAAGTATCTCAAATTAAGTTTGAATTGATTTACATCATAAACCAATGAACCAGCAAATTTTCTTTTGTGCATTTCTCTGTGCAGTACTAACATCCTTACAGGAGATACTGTCATACTGGCAATTAGGGTGACTAGAGGAAGGAGACCAATTTCCTCATTTGTTTCCCCTTCTCATTTTGTAGGAGGAAGAAGCACCTGACATCCCTCACTCTTTACTTTCTGCTAAACTCATCCAGGTTTAAAATATATTACAAAATCTCTGAATAAAATAGCTTCATGAGGAATATAAAATCTGTATGAAGGAAGGGACATTAATTTATTAACATCAAGCTTCAGTATAATACATGCATGACTATGGTGGTTTTAGGGAAAGGCATTACTTTTTTAATGGAATAATTGGTCTATTTTCAATTCTGTCACTAAAAGGAGTAAATTTAGCAGACAAAAGATGTAATGGAACATAGAACTATGTAAACTGAAAATGCTGATGTGATGCTTTGAAGCCTTCTGTGTTATTTTGAGAGTACCTGTACCTGCCACAGTCCAAATATCCCACTAGCATTTCATATAAATATTTTTGCTTAATAAAGAAAAGCAGAGACAGGCTGTTGTTGGGCGTTTGTGCTGAGGAGAGAAACTACTTCTATGTAAGCACATGTGTGTTTGCATGTGCATTTCTTTCTTCTGTGGAGATTGTGAGCCATGCAAGAATAGAGTGCTTAATTGAAAAGATAACAAATGATGAAGCAGCTGTTAAGTATGGCACAAAAATTGCTCCAAGCAGTTTAGGCTGATCATCATGATGGAAATAGCTTTTTGACAAGCTTAGCATTCCTGTGACAATAATTAAGAATCAGGTTTCCACCAAAAGGCTTTATAGCCAGAAGGGGTTGTAAATCAATGGGCAACATTTTTATCTTGGAATGAAAATTAATTATTCAGTGTAGAACATGCTTTCTCACACTTAGCTGCCTGTAATGCCTGCTTTATTCTCCATCTTAATTCAATTAATATACTATTGTTAATTGGGTGTTTGTCAGTAGTGACTCACTTTTGTTAAAAATTACCATAAGGAAATAGGGCAAAATAGAATGGTTCTTAAGTTAAGTCATAGTTCAGATTTTTTTGGCAGAGGGTTGTTAGTTGTTAAGTACTCTTTGACAAGGGTGTGGATATGGGCATTTTGTATTGCACCCTTTGAGCTTGTATAAGCACATAAAAGGATTGAATAATACATGAAAAATAAGCGTAGGATTTTCTGAAGTGCTCTACATGGCCCTAACTTCTTCCTCCCTTTTAAGCTAGTCAGAAAACATATTGAATTTAATTGGAGCAGTTTCAGAGTACCAAAGACTTTTGAAAATCTTATTCTTATTGAGAAGAAATAAAACGTGTTCTTGCCTTTTTGACTATTATATGGAAATGAAGGCATCTATCAAAGCTGTCATGACACTTACAGCAAAATGATGAGACTTTGGGGAATTATTCAGACTGTTTTGACAGGCTCTACAATCTGAAAATGGGCCTGGAAATGTCCTCTTGGCAAGAAACATTAGACAACATAAGCCTCCAGAAGGGCAGCTTTTGTCTGACTATTGCCATTGGTGTTTTCATCTTCAGCAGTAACAGAGATGATAGAAAAAAAAAAAAAACCTAGAATTAGTGTTTTATTTCATTCAGGACTCCAATATTTTTCCATTATTCCCCATTTCTTCTCTGGCCCTGAGAAGTGCATCCTGATTTTTTTGCTAAATCTTTTTTTAAATATTTGCTAAAACACCAGAGGTGTGAGAGTAAAAGTTCTTTGCTTAAATAGGAGTCCCATAATGTTGTATCACTCAGTGTAAATTCATTATGGTGCTCACCCTCTGAAGCAAATATGATCTCATGGCAGATTAGGAGAATTTCTTAGAGGGCAAGAGGTGCAATTCTTTCAATTTTATTATTTTTTTTTTTTAATCTGATGGGTTTTTCTGCTGCAGCCAAGCACTAAGAGAAGCCCTGGTGAGTGACAAAAGAGTGCCCTCTCTACATATTAGAGAATTAATTGCCTTATAAACCTCTTAACCTTATATCAGCTTGAGCTGATGCTGACTCTACCCACAACACAGGAAATTATGGAAGACAAGCAGAGCCCTGGGTTCTTGTTCTTGCCCAAAAATACTCCTGCCTTTCTGCCTCCTAAAATGTCTCCTTCATGAGATTGCTCAGTGGCCTAGCACAGGAGGAAGAGGTCCACATCCCTTCTCATATCTGGATTTCCATTGGTAGGTCTAGCAGCAACGCCAGCCTCTGAGTTACTCCTCTTTGCAATCAGGAGACTGCAACTGACCCATGCTTTTAAAGTCAAGAAAGTACATTATACTCCATGGCAAACTGATATTGTGGAAGGAGAGTAAAGCTACCATGCCGTGTTCTAAAAATGCTCCAGGTGAAATAAACTCCAAAGTTGTTTGGGTTTCTGTACTTGAACTAGGAAGTAGATTTAACCACTGAAGGAAACGTAGTGTGTTTCTCCTCCCTTTAATCTGACATCTTATTTGCACATCAATGTATGTATTTTACACGCAGAGCTATCATTTAGATTTCAAGATATCACAAGTAATCAATGACAAACATATCTAAAATTCCCATTTCATCTATGAACACCTTCTGGGGTAGGGGTCTCAGTTGTGTTGGAAGAGGCTTCTGTGCTAGATGTCTTTTATTTTTTTCAGAAACCTATGGTACAATGGAAATAATAATAATGCCAGCTATCAGCCCAAGAATGTGTCTTTCTATACAGCCTAAATTTTGAAATTAAAAATCCCTTTGTCCTTTCCTATCCTGTTTTCCACCTCACTGACCACCAACATTTTTTCTATATTGACTATTCTAAACAATTAGCTGAGAAGCATTCCTTGCAAATACCTCAACAGCCCAGCACCTTCCCTCAATTAGGATATTGCTTCCTCTTCAATCAACATGACTTGTTTCTGTAGGACTGCCCAAAAGGAAGGTGCCTTCCAGGAAAACTGAGGCTGGCCCTGAGATAATCCTCCTTTGTTCATCAGCTGCTTCTCCCATTTTGAGGAGACAGCTGGGAAGGAAGCAAGGAGAGCACGTGTGTAGAGCAACACAGCTCTTAAAACATGGGAATGCCAGGATTTGACTTCATGTTTAAATTGATAAAAATCTTTAACGTCTTTGCCACTTTGTGAACTTGTTAATACAGCAGATTAATGGCTTCTGCACTGACTCAAGGTTTTATTCTGTGTCAGGCCAGAAAATGAAAGAGAAATAAACCAGAAAAGATCAGATAATTTCTGGTAGACAAAAAAAGCCACAAACAAACATGGGAAATTCAAAGAAAATGCATCTATTGTTAGTTCCAGGCTCTTAATGCCTGCTGCCTTTCTGTCCAGTTGGAGGGAGCAGAAGATTTGCATGAATAATATTTTAGGACAATATGTTTAATACAGAGCCAGAGCAGAGTGTTTCTGGCATTTTTTAAATGGATACAATAATGTTGCATCACAAATCTGTCCTTGAGTTTTTCTTTCAAGGGAACTGCCCTGGAGTTAGTTGCAAAAAAGTCAGTGGTCTGGAAATTATGTAATTTAAACATGTTTACCTCAGTGTGTGCCAGTATTTGCAGCTGTCGAAGTAAGCAGAGCCTTGTCCTGCTGAGGCCAATTCCCCAAATTAAAAACTGTTCCTGCTCCATGCACCCCCACACATGCGTAGCCTTTGCTGACAAAATGTGGGAATTTAGAACATTTTATAAATACTTGCAAATAAAGACAAGCAAAAATGTTCAGTGGAAGAGTTCTTTACCAAAAATAAATGTTTTCATTTGACTTTATTTTCAGGAATGTAGTCCAATTTTGAACAGGGAAAAGTGGAAGCATTTAATTGTCTTTCAGAATTACAGTATATCAAAAATTAATGAGTAAATCAAAATAGATATTTCAAAATAATTTAAATCAAACTTGTGGATGTAAAACATAAATGCAACATTTAAGTATCTTCACTCATTCTCTTGATATTTAACAAGATCTTACAGCCATTGAAATTATCTTAGTTTGGCTGGTCTAATAGCTGAAAATGTTAAAAGAAAATCACATCAGAAATTCCAGATTTTCAGCTGTTTTCAGTGAATCAGGAGATAAGTTGGAAGAGTTAAAATATTAGTTCCTGTACTTCAGACTGTTTCTGTAATAATAATAATAATAATTCTGTAATTTCAGTAATTAATAGTAATTCTGTAATTTCTGTAAAATAGACTAATCTTGATCTCCAAGTTGTACAGAAATTCAAAGCATTCCTGTCTGGTTTTTCATAATTACTGATACCAAAGGATTTTTATCTTATGCTACATTCATGCAATATATGAAATTACGGACACCATGTACTGGCTATAGAGGCTGATTGTGATATTTCTATAAAACCATTGTATGTCACCTGCTCCTGTTTGGAATTTACAGTTAAAATTCACCAATAGTGATGAACCACCATTTATGTTTAGTGTATCACCAAGCACAAAGGTGCTAATGCACAAAAAATGATGAACTGCTGTGTGCACAAGCGCTAAATGCAGCCAAGTAATATATTGGTGGTGTGAAATAGGACAATGGAAAGTTTACCTGGACAGTGCTTGGAGCTACATTTTGAATTGCACTTGAATTGCTCAACTCCTTGCTGATTTTATTTCTGCAAGGTCCTGCAGAAAGGGTCTCATGACCTCTAAAATGAGGGCCTCTCTAAAATGAAAAATACTCCAGATAGCTAAGATCAGACAATAAACTGATATGCTTGCAGTAGAAATGTACAAAGAGGCCATGTTGATCTGAAAATAATGAAAAAAAAAAAGGATTCAAAAAAGATTTTTCACTCCTGCTGATGACACAGAAATCCATAAATGTGGCTTTTCCATGTGACAAAGTGATATGCAATATTCACTGTGGTTTCACACAGTTGGGTCAATAAACTTCCATTAAGTATGGACAAGCTGTCAAAGTGACCTGCTGCCCCCAGCTCTGCAGTATGACTTGGCCTTAGCTGTCCATATTAATATAAATTTTAACCCTTTGGTTTGGCATTTTAATTCCTCATCCATTAGTCTCACATTTCTGTATTATCAGTTAGTAGTATTGATTTTAAAGAATACATACAGCCAATTTGCACACATGTATTTGCAAAGGTCAGCAGAGGACACAAATGTGATTTCTGCAAGAGGTCTAGTCAATGCTTCCTGAGGATTTTTATTATCTGTCCTTCTGGCCAAGATTATTTTTTGCAAGTAGAAGTGGTACTTAATCAGAACTGAAGGATCACTAGGTATACTAGCAGTCTGAATTTTTAAGGGTTCATTTGTGGGGTTTTTTTTACAAGATGTGTCTAAATAGAGGCCGCAAGCACATAAATATTTTTCTTCAGGCTGAGCTTCTCCTGGGGTCATTGCCACATATCTCAGCTGCCTGTGCTTTGCTGGAACACAGAACACTCTTAACTGGCACACAGAAATTAGTGGAAGCAAAGCATGAGTCTGAGTTTTAGCCCTCACAGACTTGCACATACTTTATGTTTAAAGCATACAGATAAAACAACAAAAATTGAAGATTTTGCATGACTGAGATAAACCCTGCCCACCCTTTTTTTCTTTTTCTTTCTTTTCTAGTCAGATGTAAATTAGGCAGTAGAGATGGACTTTACATTTGACTGAAATACCAATGCTGTAGTTGTTCCCAGGAGGGAGAATTCAAAGCCAAGTTCTCTGGATATTAAGAAACCTTCAGCCCCCTTTTCCTCATATTTTTACCCTTTTGGTGGAAAATGCTATTGTTCATTGTTCCTGGTATGTAACCTTTCTGTCTAAGATCTTACTAATGGGGAGAGAAGACATTTCTCCGAATATTTAATATCTCAGTTTCTCAAGACCTCTGGCACTCAGAGGGAGTATCTGGTGCTACATTTTTTGTGGTGTTAGCTGGGTCAGATTTGCCACTTGGAGATTCCAAAAAAATCTCATTAAGGAGTGCCTACTACTGGTTTCTTCCTCCTACTTTTTTTCAGTGCTCATTTCCCCTTATTTTAGAGCAGCTGTTGTGCTGTCCCAGGACACAGTTCCGCAATCACTTGTTCTTTACAGGCGGGAGGGACTCAGTGGGGATCAGCTGCCCAAGGACAAGTGGCCATTCTCACTTCCTACTCCTCTAATCCACCTGAGCACCTTCTAGCCATGGTCCAGTTCATCTGTAGGTTGGTGGGAAAATGTTTCTTTAAATTTCCTGCAGTTCCATCTCCATTCTCTTTAAAAGCAGCAGGGAGCTGTCACTGAGAGCAAGATCAGTCTTCTCTGAATCTGTTGATATTCCAGACACTGCCATATTCAGAGTGTTCTGCTCTTTATGATACTGCCAAAGTCAGTAGTGGCACTTGGTGGCACAATGCCACAATATCATGGATTTCTGAAGTGCCCCAGGAACAAAACAGAGACTCTCAAATGTGCCTTCTCTACATTCATATATAATCCACACCAGACTTCTGAAGCAAACCAGATAGATCTGTTCTCCTGCTTGGAGATCTAAGTTTGTTCTTAGGAGCAAAAAAAAAAAAAAATTAATTTCACCGCATTTCAAAACATAAGAGTAGCACAGCACCATTCCAAATAATGCTTGAATTTTATTTCTAATCTGGAATATCCAAAGTTTCTGTGTCCCTGTTGGAGCTTCTACCACAAACATATCCTTGGCTGTGTTGTGATCTTTACAGTATGAACTTATTTCTCATCCACCACTTGCAGGAAAATAGAAACTGTGTTTTCTCTATACAGGAACCAGAATTTTTTACTTAAATGGAAAATGTATATGCATTGTACTTCAGAAAGTATAAGTATTGCACAATGAGCGAGGACCTCAGTGGAGCTAAATCAATTTGTACACAAAAGCAACTCATACCAAAACTTCAGTGTTAAAAACAGCCAGCATGTTTTTTCCTTGAGCAGCCCTTTTTTTGACTTTTACAGCATAAAGGTTGGACCAGAAGAAATAGAATAAATACATAACTTTGTTCTGGGGCTGGTCTTAAAAACATTTTTTCATGTGCCTACATCTCCACAGGTGAGTTTCACATCCTCTGAGTTCTCTTGAGCTATTGGCATGCATAAGTTAAGCTCACAGAGATGTATTTGCAAGAAGGAGCAGTTTCTCAAGAGCAAATCACCTCTTCTGCATCAGCAGGAAAGTGACTGAATGCTCTCCTGTGTGCTTTAGATTTCATACCCAGATTGTAAGGAGAGCTCCATAACACTCCCCACTACAACACAACAACAACACAATTATTTAGTTCTGCAATCTGAGAGGGACAACTGCTATTTCAACATTCCCAAGGGGGGTTCAAATGACTTATTGATCAATTGATTAATAAATGTCAGTGGTCAGAGGAGAGAGCAGCTCTGCTGAAAAAAATAGCTGTCAGAAGAGCCTGTAAGTGCATGAGCTATTAGGAATGAAAAAATGAATCTGACAGAAAAATAGGGCAGTGATTGTTTTACATTAAATGTGAGAGAATGCACAAGATGTGGTTCCAAAACTTGTCAGATACATTAATGAGAAAGAGAAACTTCTTTTTGAAATAAATATGGTCATGCTCATATTTTGATAGACCACATATGAAAGTTTGGAATTGATTAACTTTTCATAAAATAGCTGCCTTGAGTTATTTCTACTAAAAGTTAGCAACTGATCTTCTAATCATGCTTAAGAATTGTTTTCTTTCTAATTAATAAGGCTGAATGCTTTTTCTAATTAACTTTTAAATTGTTATTTTTGGCACAGGTAAGGGTAAATCTAGTCTTTGTGTTTTTCCATGTTTTATTGTTGGTAAAACTTTCTCCTAAAGTTTAATTGAAATGAAGTTGTAATGTGGAATGTGCATTCTTTAAATACTCCCTGCTATTTATTATTAGTTTTCATTTCCAGATAAAGGGTGTCATTATGGTGTTTAAGATTCATTTGACAGGAGGCATTCACATGTCCTGGAAGGGTTGTCTTTGAATCATTATTGTGGTAAGAGTGTAACTGAGGGACTGGGAGGCAGATTTTTATCTATATGAAAAATCCTTACTCACCTGAGCTGCTTAACTATAGACAACTGAGGTATAAAATTAAATGAATCTGTACACACCCATTATTTTCAACAGAGTGTTTGACTGTGTAATGATTGCTGAATTTATGAGATTTTTCTTATGGATACCTTAAAGATAAATCTTTAATCTCATGCTTTGGGACTTCATTTGGAGGCCCCAGACATGAGGATGTTTTTATTCCCTTCCTAAACAGCAATACACACCCTTAGTAGGTCTGGTGGACATGCACAGTGTGAGGTGTGAGAGGTATTCCTGACCTATAGCACACCTGGAGGAGCCATTCCTGATTAAACGATTTATTCAGAGTCACACAGGAAAGCTGTCAGTCGGGATTTGAACCAACCCTGCCCAGCTGCCAGTCACCTCATGCTACAGAATCATCCCACCATTGTCACATCAGCTGTGTGGGTAAAGCATCTATTCCACCTGTAGAAAAGGTGCAGTCATTGCAACATTTGAACCAGAATCACAGCAAAAGACCTCTCAGAATTTCCTAGACTGCTTACAAGTTACAATTAACTAAAATCCTAATTACAGTCAAGATAAGAAATGTTATGCAAATTGAATGAAGTATAATGAGTTGGTTTTGTATTTATTTATCTAATTAAATAAGTTCATTCTTCATCTGGCTTCACTAGTTAGGTGCACATATACACAGAAAATTATAAAGGAATTTAGGGACAACTTTAGTTTAAATACTTCGGTATGTCTGAAATCTAGGCAGACTGTCCCACACACCAACTAAGCAACATGATGCTTTGTTAGATTTACTCACATGAGCAGTTAGACTCAAATATGAGCAGTTTTCCTCTGTGTTGTACAGAACTTCATGTATTTCAATATAATTTTAACAATTTTAATAATAATTTAATAAAAATACATAACACAAAAGGAGTAAATACATTACAACGACCTTTCTAATTTATTATCGTGTAAAGACATACAAGAATAAAATTAATTTACCAATTTCTTTTTCTATATTGAGCAAGAATAAGATAAATATTTTGGTTACTGGCTACCATCAAAATGTACTTCACATATGACTTCAGAACTTGATTTTTGCATTACTGTTATTAGTATTAACGTCCCTTAAAAATCTCGCCATGTGTGTCTGTGAGAGGCTGTGCTCAAAAATATGTTCCTTATCTACAAGGTAAAAAGCAAACATTGAAATTAAAATATGCCTAATACCATTTTCTTTAAAATATATGTAAAATAATGCCATATTATCTGTGGTAACAAAAACCATTCTCCTTAAAATACATATAAAATAATGCCATATTATCTGTGGTGGCAAAAACCAGGTACTAAGTCCTCCAGTAAGGTAGATAAGCACAGCACCAGGGAAAAATCGGTTCACACAAATGAGTATCCACATCCCAGCAGAGGGCAAAGCAACATTTCTGGGGTTTCAAAAGCCAAACTACTCATTTTCACAGCAGAGTTGATCAGCCAGTTCACCTCTGTACAAGTGTTAAAGCATTGTCTAAAGTATCTTCTAGGACATTTACTAAAGAGTTTCCACACAAAATCAGAACTTTAAAGATTGTACATTTAGAAGTAAAGGTCTGCTCCATTTGCCCTATTTTTTCATCCTTTGGGGAGCAAATCTGCCCCATGTGTTCCAGTATCCATAACTGAGCTTGTCCAGGAGACATATGCTATTGTTGCTTATTCATGAATAAATTTTAGAATAGGAAGAAAATGAATAATAGAACATTAAGGACTGCATGCTTTCAAATGAAGGCTGCATTATTTGTACACTTCAAAGAAAGAATGGTCTCTATATTTAATTTTCCCCAGTTCACTTTCAGAGTTTGGTCACTGGGAAATCAATAGCAGTTTTCTCACATGCTCTGCTTGCTTATGAAATCTCACATGAACTTTGAAGTTCCTACAACACCATGTTTTGCCAATATTTTTACAAATTCCTGGCCACAGTCCACACATAACCAATGAATATATTGATCTGGGAAAAAAATCTGAGCAAGCCAAAACACTCTTTTAATTTTTTCATTTGTTCTTTTAAAAATAAATCCTGGATAAGTTTTATTATTTAAATATAACTATTTCTAAAGACAATCTATTAATCATCCAGTGAGATTTTGTAAAGTCTTCTCAGGTGTTTTAGTGTATAAAGTGGTTTAAATCTTTCCAATTCTGAAACAACATTCCTGTAGTTAGTGTGTTTCTCTTTATATGAACACTGGTCAAGAGTTCTTGGTATTTTTATATAAAGAATATCTCTAAAAATATAATCAAACAGGTATATCCATTGCCATAGTAAGGGCATTAAAGGAAGGATTTGGAAATACCACATATGATTAATGTCATCTATTCCAACACTGTTTTTATTTCTTTATAGCTTGAACAGGTTTCAATGCCTAAAGCAAATATTTCCTATGTCAGATGTCATAAGAAACCTGAAAATTCTGAGAAAAAAAATTAACCAAAGCAATTCAGATATCTGTAAGATGGAGACTAAGGGAAAAGAGGTAACAGCAAAATGAGCATTTGTCCTTCCTCAAAATATTTGAATGACCTCTTCTTTGAAGAGGTCTAACATGTGCTTTGGACCATGATAATTAGAATTGGAAGCTATATGTATATTTGCTAAAATTACCTTTTTCCAAATATCAGAATTTGACCCTTTTGTCAAATGGTAATATTTAAAATAATTAAGTTTGAAGTAAATTTTAGACTGAAATAATACTCTAATGGAAGCATCTCATATACTCTTAGTGCAAAGGGAATACTAAAAAAGCACTCTGCACCATGAATTCCATCCCTGCTGCTAAAGGAAATTACATAGTGCAGATAATAGATGCAAGAAGTTCCGCACTGAAATGAATCAATCTTGGCTGCAGCTCTTCTCCTGGAGAGCAGCCCTGCAGCACACCCCTCCAGGCCTTAGAAACCTTCTCCTGTTTCCAGCCAGAGCTTGCTCACAGTCATTTTATACCCATTTCTTCTTGTGCCAAGGCTGTTCCTCAGCTGTTCCTCTGCCCCTCCTTGGCTGCCCTTGCTCAGAAGGAGCGCATCTCTGTCAGTCCCTGTTCCACCACGAGAACCAAGCCCGGGGTCTCTCCAGGAGCCCCTTGGTGGCCCGTCTGTGCATGTGATGTGAAGGAAAAGAAGGAAGTGAGGCACAGTGAGACGGACGAAGAATCCAAACAAAACTCTGCAGTGTTGTTGTAAAATGTCCTTGTTTCTGCTAGAAACACCTTCCCTGAGATCACATTGGTCTTTTCCTTAGCCCATCCCCTTGCTTGTTGGTAGGTCACTCTCTAATCAGCCAATGGAGAAAAAACTTCCTCCATGTCTGCCATTTTCAGCTGATAAGTGCCTGTCTGACAGAGAAATCAATTTCATAAACACTTAAGACTACACAATTCTACATAATTTGTACTATTATATTTAATCTCATGTTTATTTCTACAGTTCTTATTCCATTTGCTCTACTCTCCTTTAGATTTGGTAAGAACTCCAAAATTATGATTGCAAGCAATTTTCAGTTAAATAATTAAACTAGTTTAATTAAATAAACTAAACTAAATGACTGTTTGAAGACCATTATTTAAGGAAAACTATGGTTTAAATAGGGCTATCTGAAATCAGCTGTTTTAAAATGTTTGGGAGTTTTTCTCTAATTTTTTTTTCCTTAGGATCAGTTTCCCTCCAATTTGCATAGTTTTGTGCATAATCATTGTATTATCCTAAATAGACAGATCTAATCTTGTCTAAAAATTAAGTTGCCTGTCAATTTACACAACTAATCTTGCAAAATCATGTTTCATCTCAATCACCTTCCCTTTGGCTTCCCATTTCTCCTGCAGTTCTTCCAAATGCCTCCCAAAATCACACAAAAATTGCCTTTTTAAAAATATTTTTTGCATTCTAGTCTTCCTATTAGTAGACTAATTTAGTGTCCCCTGTTACTGGATCTGTCATTTAATATTCTAATCCCCTCTATATTCTAAAATGGAAATTGTTTCCTATTATATATTTACTGATGTATATTTACTGAGATTGATTTTGTAGCTGAAATAAAATTATTTCCACCTCTGTTCCTCCATTCTAGTTACCTAACTTTTCACTCCTGCCCAGCATTATCTTTGTTAAATTCTGATGAGAATATTTGTCTAATTTTCAGAAGAACTTTGACAGAAATTTTACTGATATCCATATGAAAATTTGGACAACAATGAGTTCAATTCTGAATAAAGTTAATCTGACTAATTATTGTATATTAAAGCCATGTAAAAATGTTTAGTTCTCAGAGCCTCCCTAAAGAAACTGGAGAATTTTATCTGAGAAACATATTTTGGAGTCTTATTTGAGTCCAAAAGCCCCCCCAAAAAAATAAGAAATGACAGAGGAAGTTGAAAAGAAAGGTGAGCTAACATCAGATTGGTCTCAATGTCATCAGTTTTGATTTTGGCATTAAGTTTATCAACCACATCCAAAAACCATCAAGATTTGAAAGCATTATTCAGTACAGTTTGGTGGAGCATGTGTTTCCCAATAGGTGTAATTTCCATCACTTTCAGCCAAGATCCTCTTGGTTTTTCCTTGTCCACTTCTGGCTTTGAGCCAAAACGCTTCAGTCTTGTTGGTTCTCCAGATAATTGTGAAGTGACTGTTCACTTTGTGAATTATACAGGTGCCCTACAGGTTCACTGCTGGCCTCACCAGGGACTCCTAAATTCCCCTAATTTTGAGATATCCAGTAATTTTATGACAAGACACCAATTTAAGTATACCTGAAAAGTACAGGTGCCCACAGGAAGAAAAAGGATTCTGCTACTTGGAACCACAGCTAAAGGATTTGGAGCTGGATGTGCAGGGTAACCCAGCAGACCCAAATGGATGCAGGAAATGTTGATGAGAAATTTGAGCCTCTCTCCTACACCTCAGTGCCTACCTGTAGCCAGGGCTGAAAGCCACAGGAGTCACCCTAATTAAAGATACATACTTATGTACCTGTACACAGGCAGTGAGAGCATGTACCCAAGGAGTGCAATGGACCATATTAACAGCTCACTAACCAAAATGTGCATTTTGGAACCCAGATGCCCATCCCAGGGCATTCCTAAATTTACTAGCATTTGCTAAATACAGCCAAGGCACAGGATCACTAACTTATAATTCATAGTTTAACTAATGTTAAAACATTAGTAATGCTTCACAAGCATGAACCTCTTTTACAGGGTATCTGAGGGAAGATTTTCCCCTTATCTAGCCTATTATAAGAGACTTCCCAGGTTTTTATTCCCCTAGGAAAAATACTTCTTGACCCTATCACCAAAGCTACTCATATTTTCATAAAACAGACACCCTGTATGTCAGAGATCCAGGAGAGACTGACTGTCACCACAGGGTGCAGCTGAGCTGAGGCACTGCTGTGTCCCATGGCAGCCTTATCAGGGATGTGAGTTATCCAGCAGTGCCATGTCAGCAGCACCTGCTGGTCACACTGGGCCTCTGTGTGTACCAGGGGCAGGAAATTTCTACCTCCACAGCCCTTATGGAGAAATATTTCCATAAAATTATGAAGTCTTGGAAGGCAGGAGAAAACCCTCATCCTCCCAAGCTGATTTAGTTTGCGTCACTCTATATATTCTGGCACATAGGTTGTTGCAAACTGTTAGCAGGGCACATGCAGTCCAGCCACAAGCTTTTTTCCCTTATGTCATCAATCAGAAAAATTGTCAGTTATTACTTGTGTCAGCAATAACAACATAAGACAGAGAAATCTTCAATAATACATAGCAATCATTCATAATTTAAATTAGAGTATCTACAAAATAGTACTGGTAAGTCCTGTATATAGCTGAACTGTCAAAGAAAGAGATCATAGTAATTCATTACAAATCTGCCAGGAATCCCTGGATAAGTAACCAGCATGAACATTCACTAAACTATCCCAAAAGCATGTAACTTGGTTGGCTGTAACTCATCCTTTTGTTTGTTGTACTCTAGAACAGCCTTCACACCTTGGGGAAGCCATAAAGTTTCTC
Organism: Melozone crissalis; assembly: GCF_028551555.1. NCBI lineage: Eukaryota > Metazoa > Chordata > Aves > Passeriformes > Passerellidae > Melozone > Melozone crissalis. The sequence goes on along the minus strand of NW_026535784.1, from coordinate 15,790,050 downwards.
ACATAAGAACAACACATTTAAATCATCAGAGAGCTGAGTGCTAAAAGCACATTGGTTTTATATTTGTGTTTGAAGAACAAGAGTATCTTCAGTGTGCAAAGTGAGGCACAAGTGACAAGAGACCACTGAGACCATCATGAAGGATCACAGAAGGAATGTCCCCAGCATATCAGTCACCTGATCAGGGCCAGTATTTCTCTCGTATGCACCACTGGAAAAAAGTGTTTTAAGGAAGTTTGCTATGGAGGACAGTAAATAGGCAAATTTACTGAAGGACCCTTGAATCCCAAAGAAGTTCAATTTCAAGTGTGATTGCCCTCAGAGTCGCAAGATACTTTCAGGAAATTAGAAACATATAGCACAGGAGAAAGGAAACTGGGAGTGGGGGAAGGCTTTGAGGATGAAGACACATCTCACAAGCTGTCAGCTCAGGCTAAAGGACTTGGAGACCATAACAGGGGAATTCTGAAGAACTACATGTCCATGAAGAAAGTATACAACAAATATAAGTTACAGCAAAACATTTAGAAATGTGGAGCACCTCTACTGAGGAAAGGAATAAATGGGTTCTTCCCAGAACTTACTTGCCACTTACTTCCCACTTACTCAGACCCTGCAGAGAATTCATTTGGTAAACACATTCTTTAAGTATTAGCTTCTGATTAAAATCTCACAGAGATTTTGCAGAAGAAAAGGAGTTATTTCTAATTCTGAAAGTATTTGAAGTATCTGAAGATTTTTTGTAAAGGTGCAATAACAACAGTCTGCAAGCAGCTCATCATCATTTGTGACTAATCAGCAAATTCAGATGGCACATAAATTGACAAGAAATGTCATCAATGTAAATTAACTTTTTCAAGCCATAAGAAAAGAGCACCAGCTTCATGTTACAACCAAAAGAATGGCTCCATTTTGGAAAGTCATTCACTATCATGGTATAGACAATGACCCCTGTCAAAAGATTTACCAAAGTTCACAGGTCAATGCAGTGGGAGGATCTCTGCTGTCCTGACTCTTAGTAATAGTCTAATCATGCAGAAAAAGTTTTAAGTGTTGATAATTTAGTGAATGAAATTCATGCCTTTTGACCCTGAATGAAGAGACAAGCAAGATTCATCTTGTCTTCAATTAAGTTTATTTTTAAGCACCTTATCTGAGCCAAGACTCAGGGGATCCCAGTATTTTTATGCCTTTTTTCAAGCCGCACCCTAAATTAAATCTGTAGATACTGGGTTTGGGAAAACTTTTCCCCCCAACAGCCATGAAATCCTAATTCTGCTGAAGTCAGTGGGAGTGCTGCCATTTCTTCAACAGGGCCTGGACTTCAGCCATGCTGTTTAAAGTCTCTGAGTGCTGCCTTGGCCGCGCTGCCCACATGCTGTTCCCAATGGGTTCACTGGCAGGAAAAAAGACAAAGCTATGTAAATGCTGAATACTGCAGCTGAAGAAGAGGCAATATCACAATCTGAAGAATAAGTCTGAGCTCAGTTATGAAATTTGTAAGATGCAGAAACCACTTCATTATTGAAGCAATAAGCGACACGCAACCCATCGGCACTGAAATCAAGCTTATGTTAAGAAGCTACAAGAGGGTGTCATAGCACTCTAAATGTAAAAAGTCTTGGTGTGACTTCATAGCAGAAAACTACAAGGCTCATTCACACTATGGACTACACAGATCAGAATCAGATGCAAAAACTTCCACCCTAAAAATCTGTGATAAACATAAGCTGAACCCAGAGAGTGGCTATCTCAAATTCCAGATAAAATTGTCAACACATCCTTTTGGGGTTTTTTTGTGTACTGATATGAAGGGATCATCTGTATGAATACAAAGCCAAGATTTCAGACTCCAGACTACTTTGCTGTAAGGTCAGAGCTGCGAGGAGCCGCACTGAAACATCGTAGTCAGGGCCACAGCAAGGGGACAAGAGAAGTGGATAACACCCCCATCTTGCTGCCTTTAAACCTTCAAGCAAAAGGACAAAACAAGGGGCACCAGAATATCTAAGATTTTCCCTGTAGCTTAGATAAACTTCTGCCAGCAATAGTTGCCTTTGTGACTGAGCTTGTCTGGCTTCCAGGGGTGTATTTACTCTATTGGCATTTTGATGCTAAATGCTTTATTCCACCACAGCTGTATTAGCAGAAAAGGAACAGCACCTGCCCATGATTTTGTGTTCCTATACAGCAAAGCATTCTTAGTGTAGTCAGTCTCTTACTTGCTCATTTTAAACACCTCCCCAAATTCAGTGGAACTACATATCTATGCAAAATTAAATACTTATGTCAAGTGTTTGCAGAACAGAGCCTAAAGGTAGAAGAAAATCTTGTACTGGAAATAGCTGTAGCATAAATTGTTTATATTTTGCCTTTGGCTAGATTAGTGCATCTCTATTATCATTACTTTTTCATTTTAACATTATACCACTGATAACTTAGAGTAGCACCCATAATAATTATATTTGAGGACTTAGGGTGACATACCTATTAATTATATCACTTGACTCCTCTGTGTTTCTGAGTATGGCTCATGTTTGCCCTGCTGGGAGTCACAGCCCTCCAGCTTCCATGGACCTCCCAGCCATGACACACAGACCCCCAGCAGCCTGGTGTGCTGCCCACCATCACCTGCTGCGCCACGAGGCACAGGGAGCCTCCTGCCTCCAGACACAGCAGGGTGATGAGCTCCAGCTCACACAATTCCTTGCCCAAGACCAGCAAGCATCCCTGGGCCACAGCCAGCCACATGTTAGCTGTTAGCTCAGGCTGCTTATAAATAGCTTGTTAATGGCTGTACAGTTTTTCCAGGGCTAGGAGTTCTGCTCTCTGCTTTGATAAGAGCATGTTTTTGTTTGGGGAGGGTTCCTCGAGTACACATTGGGATCTACTGGCTGAGCCAAACTAAACCAGACCTGAGACATGTGCATGTGTCTGTGTGTCTGTGAGCAACAGGCAGCTGCCATTGAAAGATCCAGCCTGGCACAGCAAGCTCAGAACTTTTTCCCCTTGAAGTCTCCCTCTTCTCTGTTTCCTGTTCTCTTTACTTCTTTTACAGAAAGGAAAAAGTATTCCGGACTTGATTTTCTACAGGGAAACTAATTTAAAATGCCTGTTGTTTCCCCATGAAGAGTATGTAACAGGAAGGAAACTCTAAATGTGACTTAGAAAACCAAAAAGGCCAGAATTTCAAAAGTTTTTGATGCCTCAGTTTCTAAGAATATTACACAAACACATCAAATATTGGCCCATAAAAACAAGGAGTTCTACTTTAGAAGGGTCCAAACCCTCAGACAGCCACAGCACATCTGTGGCAGGTGTAGAGCAGCCTGCAGCAGTGTCCTGAGTGCTGCTGGGGGGGCACAGATGGGGCCCACATCTTCCACTCCTTCCCCACGTGATGCCTCCAGCGCAGTGGGGTGGAGTTTTGAGCATCAACCCTGCTTGTGAGGGAGTCACTGCCTTCAGGAGTGAGGAGCTGACCTGGGTGACAGTACACATCAAATCCAAGGCATCCAGGGCATAATTTCCAAAACCTTCTCCAGCACAGGCCTCTCTGAGGACACAGATGCATTAGACCATATCAGACCTGCATCAAACACCTCATGCATTAGACCCTGTAAATTTGCAGATGTGCTACTCCTTCACTGAGGTTTCCCAGTGAGCAGCATCACCCTGGGGCAGTACATTGGCTGTTGGGGCTGTTGTCCCTCTGTCCTGCTTTGGGAGAGCAGAATTTGGATACAGCCATTCCTCATACACCCAAATAACCTGAGCTGCCAGTAGGAAGCCATGGTCAGGAGATCTCTTGATGTTGCCTGCTACACAGCTAGGAGTGAGCACTGTTGCGGGAATATAGCTTTGGGAGGACTTTTTAGGGCTGAGTAAGTCAGGTAGAGCACTATGTGTGCTATGGGGCAGCAAGAGCTTCCAGCACATTAGGATTAGGATTCTTAAGAGACAATGTCTGCCTCCTAACCCCAGTGGGAAGCAGCCTGACTACCTGTGGGATGTCCCAGGCTGTTCTGTTTTTGCACCGCTGCCCTGGCAGCAGTGCTGTGCAAAGGTTGGCACTCCCGGGGCCAAAACCACAGGGAGAGTAGATGGGCTTGCCTGGGTGCTGATGTCTCTCAGAAATGTCACCAACCACCAGCTGCCAGCGCTGGGGAGAACAGGAGCAGCACCTCCAACACCCTTTTTGCTGAGGATAACCTTTCTCTCACTGGCACAGTGCTCCTCTTTCTTAGTGGCCTTCCTTAGCCTCCTAGAAAACAGCTCCTCAGCAAAATTTAAGAACCAAGCTCTGGCCTTGAGGCTCCTCCTTCAGCTTTGTCATTAGCCTGTGACAAGCAACTCATTAAGAAGTACCCTGCATTTTTTCTGTATGTTTCTGTCTTGGCACTTGCAAGATGACAGCATGTGACAGAGCAGATGGGCGTTAGCCTTTTCAGCCTGACAGCTATGAGCAGGGATTGCTGCTGGAGCCACAGGGCATCTTCCGAGAGAAATCATCCTCCAGAGTGTGAGAGACGGACAGAAACTTGAAACATCTGTGAAGGCTGTAAAAATCTTATGATAGGAGCCCCTTCAGAGTGAGGAAACACAGTGCCTGTGAGACAGTGATCTATAGGAGCTGCCCTCTGCATGCTGCTCTGCCACAGTGACTGGGGTTCAGCTGTCCCTCTCCACACTGGCTTGTTCCTTTTCATTAGTATGACTGAGACAAACTGGAAACTACAACTGGGAGTTTATCCTGTCCTTTGCTGTAACCCAGGCAAACCCAAAATGCCAAGTGATTTCAAGGGAGATTTTCCTTTTAGGGACTGGGTTTACATATATTATATCTATTTTTATTTTTTTTTTAAATTGGTCACAGCTGTGGGTGCTTAATAGATGTCTGCCATGTAGATTTCTACTGCCCTTCCATATTTTTAGCGCTCTAAAATATGTTTGCCATCTGTTTCTGCCACAGCATTAAAAACAATCACAGTGACTCTTTGCACAGAGGCCTTAGGATGGAAGTTGAATGGAGCCCACTAGATCACAAGTGACATGATGCCAAGTACAGTGAATATAATGAGTGTGTGGCCAGATTTTTAAAGAGCGCTGTTTGTAACCCCCTTCCCTCCAGTGCTAAGGGTCATTTATATACATGTGTCAGTACAAAAACGCGCCTCTAAGAACCAGTCTCAGAATCCAAATAGACGAAGCAACTGGTGAAAAGGCCTGAAGTTCAATGCCATGTTTTATGCTATTACACACATCTCAATTTCTAACCAGTCAATAGGAGAAACTATGGAAAACAGAGCAGAAAGAGAGGACTTGTATTATGGCAATGCAGAAATGAATTTGTATCCTGAGAGGAATGTCTCCTTTCCCCCCAGCTCCACAGAGGATAACAGCTGATAACTTGTTAAGTCTTTGCCAAAAGCACTGCACTGAGCTAATATTGATGAAGTGGCTTTTTGTCTCCACCAAGCTAAATACCATACTCTGGGCCAAAATATTTCTTATTGTTCAAAGACAAGGCTCTCAATTTCCTTTGATTTTTAATATACAGGCAATCATCTGCTTCCATTTTTTAATTGCCCTCATTTCTCATTTTGTTGGAAAACTGGCTGTCAGCCAGATCCTTAAAAATCCCTCAATGATTACAAACAAGGAATGGTGAAGTGAAAGCAGATGATCTCTTTCCATGTCCTAAAAAGAACTAAATGACAGATGAATGCTATTTTCTTTAGTGGACTCTTTTGTTTTTGTAATGCTTGACACAATTACATTTGCAGGTAGGTCAACAGCATGGACCCACCTTGTTTAATGCCTTTAGTCTGCACCCCTGTTTTTCTTCCCAGAGCTGCAGGCTGCAATTTCCATCCATTTTATCTGCCTGTATTTTTAAATGTGCCACTCCCTCTCATAGTCTGGATGATGAAGCATGCAATCATGATGTTCAGTCCTGGGCACACCACAAAGTATTCCTCCCTAATTTGACATTTATGTCAATGTGGAGTGATTATAATCATAGCACTGAAATTTTGTTGTGGGAACTAGACAAAGATGAATACAAGACTCAGAATCAAGGAATGTAAAGACACAAATTACCCTGCCCCCTTTGTTTTTTCTGTTCCCAGAGGTGATAAACTTCTAAAAGTTCTAGGTCTGGGCTGCATTGTCCCTCACACTGCCCACAAATGTTTTATGCAAGCATACAGGAACCCTGGGAAACAGAGACTCACTATTTTTATGGCACTTTTAACATCTGCTCACAGAAACCTCACACTGCAGAAAAACAGAAATAGCACATCTTACCATAACAATATAAGTACCATGATAAATGAGGCACTGGTGGCACAATTCAATCTGTGTTAAGACCGATGCAAAATCCAGTGTGAACGGGACCATGAGGTTTTGATACCAAGGGTCAGGAGACTCGGCCCTGACTCCAAGGACAGGACCCTCAGCTGATAGTGATATAATTATGGAAATTATAGAATAGATCTAGATTTTAGCAGAGCTACATAATTTATGACACTTTATTTTCTTCTAGTTCTAATTCTTTCAGGTGCCTTTTTTAGATTGCACATATTACAGTCACAAAATAGACAATACAGCTACTTCAGCCATGATTTTTTGACATTTTATTACACTGTGGAAAGCATTCCCAAGGCCAGTTCCCTGCACTTGAAGCCTTGCAAATGTCCATCCCACATCTGGAAATATCTTGATCTTGGCTCCACATTTCAAACATCTTTTCTGGACATTTCAACTGCTGTGACACTACACTGGAATGCCTCTGGAAAGTTGCTTGATGGGAAATTCTTTATCTCAATCATCTCTTTTGATATGAGGTTTGAGGAGTGCAAAAGTGCTGAGCAAATCTGCTGCTTAAAGCTGCAGACCAAGGCGTGCATTCGTCCTCCAACATTCCCTGGCTCGGAGCCAAATTTCATCACTCCTGACCAAAAACTGCACTTTGTTCTATCATAGCAATGCATGCAAAATCATTCCACAGGAAGCTTTCCCATGTAATGATTGTATTTTTAAAATTTTTCAAGTTGTTCACAAGGTACTTCCTAATTTGCACCTTAATAGTTCCATCTTAAAAAAAAATAAAAAAGGTTTGGCAATGTTATCTGTCACGTTTTCCAACAGTCACAAAGTCCTTCAATAGACAGACTGGTGCTGTGGAAGCTGGCAGGTGAGCACAGACACTTTGCAGCACTTGCAGCACTGAGGTTTCATTTCTTTCTCTTGCCCCACAACACTGCACAGATCTTGCTTCTCATGGATGATCCAACCAGTGAACTCTGCTTAGGATAAAACTGAGCAAATCTGCTGCAGTGTCACAGAATCATTAGGGGCTGGAAAAGACCTCCAAATCATCAAGTCTATCCTTTGAGTGATTGCCCCGTTTTCAACTAGACCACAGCACTAAGTGCCTTGTCCAGTCGTTTCTTGAACTCCTCCAGGGATGGTGATTCTAAGCCAAAGATGTTCAGCAAAGCAAAAATATTTCTGGGATGGTTTAGAGCCTTTTTTTTTCTTTGAAGATAACTTTCTTAACATGTTCAATGCCTCTCTCTCACTGAATGAACCTGCCCTAGAAGTGGGGCAGCCATTTGTTTTTAATGCTTTTTAGAGTAGTCTATTCCTGATGTTCAGCAGAGGGGAAGTGTGAGCAATCCAAGTGATGAGCAATCATATCACTATTTAGGTACTGCCCTACATATGGGAACTATGGTTGTGGAGGATTTTATTGGGGAAATGTGGACTTATTTATCCAGGAAGAGACTGGGGGGAAAAGTTTATTTTTCTGCAATGATGTACATTTATGTTTCTGCAATGATTTACATTTTATTGAAATCAATTATATCAAAATCGTTGCTTGATTTTCTTTAGACATTCCTTGATAAATTTTGTCTGTTTGCAGGGAATAGTCTCTTCCAAATATTTCCTATGCATTTTTATTCTTTACAGAGTACACCTATGGAAATAATCAATCTTTTCATTGACATTTGAAAATCTCTTTCCTGGGTTTGTCATTATTATATTAAAGGTCATTAAAACACATACCAGTAGCAATGACTTATTGCTGCAAAGTTGCTCTTCTACCATCCAAAACCCTTTGAAGAACAGCAATGGAAACTGCTCTACTGTTATCCAGATACAGCTTTTACCCAAACAGCTCATCCAGCTGAGTGCTGCCTGCACTAAATTTCATTTTACAGGCCAGGTGTCTGATAATTAATAAATCAAATCTTCACTAAATCTTTCAGCTGATTTTTCATCTTTTTCTGAAAATTAAGCTGTTTAAGTTTGAAGTTCATTCAAGCCATTAAAAATAGAGATTTAGGTATTTCTGCTTCATACTCCAGCAGGTTTTTAACCAGCCATGCATGGCAGCAAGGAGCCAGGGATAGGAGCAGACTCTGCACAACATCCATGTTCAATTTTGGATGGGGTCTTCTACAGGTGCTCCAGAAGAGGCTCCCCAGCGTCACATTAGAGGCAGCAGATTTACAGACATGCTTACCCTCCCACATCTGCCAAACACACAGAGAGAAAAGGCACCTTCCAGTTCTGCTCTCTCCCCAGGGATACAGCACTGCAGCTTGCAAGGTGCATGCAGGCACTACAAGGGGATATGGTTTAAAATTAAAAGAGGAGAGGTTTAGATTACATTTCAGAAAGAAATTCTTTATTCAGAGCGTGGCGAGGCACTCAAATTTGTTGCCCAGAAAAGTTGTGGGTGCTCCATCCCTGAAAGTGTTCAAGGTGGGGTTGGAGGGGGCCTTGAGCAAACTGCTCTAGAGGGTGGCATCCTGTCCATGGCAGGAGGGTTGGGACTGGAAAATCCTCAACGTCCCTTCTAATCCAAGCCTTTCTATGGTTGTATGGTATGATTCTATAAATAAAAAGCTACTGCAGCAAAATGTATTCCTTTCAATGGTTTGGAAGAACAGGGCTGTTAATATTCTGAAGCATTTTGGGGACATCCACTTGTTCCTGTTCCTCGGGGGAATTGTTTCTGTTTTCCCCTAGTTTTGTACAGCAGCTCTCACAGTAGCACCTTCCAAGTCTTTGCTGGCTCAGAAACTCACCCTCAGTGTCAGGGATAACAATCCTGTCTATGATTACATGGATGCTGCCATTCCAAGCTTTCATGACAGATTTATCTAGATATTTTGTAACTTTAAGCAGATATTAATGGATCAAACATGTTTTTTCTTGTTGTGGGTGATGGTCTGCTTTTCAGAAAATAAATGCATCTATCCGCAGGTCTTAACCTAATTTTGTGCTCAAATGCTTTGCTGAGCCACAATCTGATTAACCCTTGCAGAAGTTTCTTCTAAATGGTAGCAGGTAGAAACTACAATGTTGATTAATATCTTCTCAATAATATTACATTTGTTTTTCCTTTTGGACTAATTCTAACAAAACCAGTTGGTTTCATCTTCTTAGGCTTAACCAGGAAAACACTTTACATTTTCACCTGGAATGTTGAAGTATATATGAAGTGCAAAATCGGTGCTTGCTGAAAACACCCCATGCTTCAATAATTTTTCCTTTACCACTGACATGTATTTCCATGGCCAGAACTCGTCTAATTACTTGTCAGTTAGGCTGGCTTTGAGCGCCTACTCATACCAAGATGCAAGTAGACAGGTCTGTGACCATGCTGCCAGCTCTGAAGCATGGAGCCGAACACAAGCAGAGCAAAAATACAGAGTTAAACTAATAGGGGTCTCCTCTGTAAGAACCCTCTCCAGTGATGCAAAATGTACAGCTACTGCTAAAAATAGCAGGCAAGCACGAAGAGGTGAGACATGAATAAAATCATAGATTTAAACAGATTTCTCCGCTGTGGACATTAGGAACCAACCAATATAACAACAGATGAAACTATGAAAAGATAACTGCAATGTATACTATGCAGAAGCATTTCAATCATTTCAAAGGGAGATGGTTCAAACAGAGTCTTTGAAAGCTTCTGTGTAAGGAGGAGGGTGGGAAAGAAAGCACCTGGAGATTGGCAATTGGGAAATCTGATGCTCAACCTTAAAACTGAATAATGTCTGTAAGAGCTACAAATGAAGGCAATCAATACTACGTACAAAATGCCCCTGTAATGCTCTCTAGTCTTAGATATTGCTAAATGAATACAGATGGCATGAAGGACTTTGATCAGATGGAGTATAACATAGATTTTTGTCCCTAACAAAGCTCGACTCAACACAGGACACAAAATGGAATGGGCCAGAAGGTCATGTTAACCTTGTGGTTTTATAGCAAAGTGCAGTGGGAGACAAAAATGGCCCAATGTTTAGAAGTTTTGCACATGGGTAGAGCCGGAAAGTCTGGCTGCTATCTGTTATCCTCACATTAGCAGGCAAGGGAAGAAGCATTAATGGGGGTTCAAGGCAAAGATTGGTAACCTAATATTAGTGAACCAATATGTCTGTCACTTTTGTGTTCATTAGTTTGATCAAGCTGTCAAAACTTTAGGAGACTGAATGATGGAAATAGATCTAGCTATTCCCATTTAATAGCCAGCACTATTTCTAGCTGTATACAGTGTGCTTCAGCATTCCCACAAGTGTGGGACCATAGCAGTGTCAGATGCTGCAGCACTTCACATACAGGCCATGCCAAGCTGTTGAATGCCTTGGAAACAGCAGAAAAAGACTGATCAGTAAGTTATATGTCATGTAGAGAAAATACTGAGAACTCAGATTCATCTTCTGAAAATACCAGTAAGTTTCATAGAAGCATTTCTATTCTATGCAAACTGTAGCTGCTTTAATTCAGTAATATCATTTTACAAGCACCACTGGATGCACTTTCCCAGCAGCTTTTTGAGATAAATCAGAGACATTGTCTCTGCTCTTTGGCAAACAGAAGCAGAGGGATCCATTTTTCCAAAGACAGCAGCCTGCATTTGAGCTTATGGCATACCCCGGTTAATTTATACAGTCAGAGACTCGAGTGCCTGGCAAAGCCATCTGTCAGCTTGTAGGCACAAGGCTGAGACTCTGGAGACTCCTCAGTTCCTAAATTCCTTTCCAAATCAGGATAGCTACAAATGGAAATGATTCTTTGAAATGCCTTCACCAGAGGATATCTGTACCACCACCTATGGCCTTGATGCTCAGGGCTGCCTGTGTTTGAGAGACAATTTCTATCCTTAAATGTCATTGAGTAAGGGATTTCTCCAGTAATACCATCATTAGTTTCTTATAAAAATCAATTCCTTGCCCTTCATAACTTCATGACTTTTGAAAATACTTTTTCCCTGTTTTGTGTGGAAACCCATAGATGACAAAAAGCATTGCTGCTTCCACAGTGTCAGTATCTTCACTATAGCAAACAGAGTTTATTGCCTCAAGCTAAATGTAATATTTCAGAGTTAAAGAGCTCAAATCAATATTTTCATTATCCACACTATAAATTATCCATTAATGGAAGCTCATTAGGAAAGGCACCATCTTTGCCTCCCTTCACCACCGAGCGTTGCTCTGGGCTCACAGCTGGCATTGCAGGCTGTGCAGCTTTCTGGAGAGTGTTTCCCCTGGAAATTACGTGGAAGTCTGCTGGTTCAGGGCTTCAGAAAGCAAGAGGGTAAGAAAATAAAGCATTGCCAGAGCTCTTTTCCTCTTTCCTGTAGGCACAGGAGGAAGGTAAGAAATAGATCATGAATACTCACCTACTTTGCAAGCTCTGAGCAGGAATGAAGCTGATGGGAAGGATTCCCTTTGAAAGGTGAGAGTGCATCAGGACCACATTCTCCACCCAGGTTCAGACAAGATGTATTTAAATCAGTTGCCTCCAAGAAGCAGAATATGGAGCTTGAAATCCACAGAGTGGTCACCACAGCTAGATTAAAATACCAGAGGACATTTAATTTTGCTGATTTCACTGAATCCTTTCTCAGATCTCTGAGGTGCCCACTAATTCCACCGGAAAAGTAAATAATAGCCAAAGTTGGCAGATTCGAGTGTCAGATGACTTTTCATGCACATTGAGCTAATTAAGGTAAAAGGGGAAGTAGATTGACTTAATCAGCTATTTTCCTAACATGAGGAACCCAAATATTTCATCCACATGAAAAATGTATCTGAATGTTTAATTTTTTTTAAAGTCTAGATTATATTTTATTGGATTTAAACTATTTTATTTAGAAAAGAAAGACAAGTCCAGTATATAGGGATGTTAGTTAAAACCACAGTGTTGAAGGGAGCCATTGCTTTCTGACGCTCTCTCTTCTGGTACCCACTGGCAGGGTAGTTTAAAACTTCAAACCCTTCATAGCTCTGATACATTCAAGAAATCTGGAAAGTGGTAATATCATGCAACCATATAACTGGGTGTTGTGCATTGCCTTCTCCTGTACTTGAACACATCCAGCCTGGCCATATACCAGCTAAACAGAAAAAACCATGTGTAAAAGAAAAACCAGCAGATAACACAGAGCTGGGGACGTGATGGGAAACTTCACTTGAGCGAATTATCTTGCCTGGTTAAGACAGTGAGAAAATATGGGAGCAAGTCCACATTTTTTGCCATTCATGTGCTGACAAGACCACTCAAAAATGTGCAAGTTCATGTTCTGTAAAAATGTTCCTAACAGGCAGTTGTATTTCTTCTGGGGCTTTTTCCAAGTTGCTCTCCATGAACGCCTTTTAGCATATTCCTGCTGAAGGAGAAACCAGATAAAGTAGCTGCAATACAGCATGAAAGAGTTCTTTAATCCCAGACATCCCAAAGGACAGGTTTCCAGAACTGCTGAAAGAAGCAGAGCAGCAATGGACATTGCTCTGGAGCAGAGGTCCTGGCCCTTCCAGCGCCGCTGCAGGCTCCAGGGACAGGGTGGTGTGAGCTTCCAAAACAAGACCCAAAGGACTCCCAGAAGGACATCAAAGATATTTATAATTGTTCAACATTTGGGCACCAGGAAGACACCCAGCATGTTTTTTTCAGCTTCTCTTCCTGAAGCAAAGGGTGTGAGAGGTGTTCCCACCACCACATCCAATTGGAGAGCTGCCCCAAGGACAGGCAGAACTGCGGCTGCACAAGTACTCGTATTCTTGTCTCCTTTGTGCCAAAAATAATTGCTGAAGGATCAACTTCTTTATTCTTTCCTTATGATATTGACAAAAAGTTTTGCTTTCTTAAACTGATGCATCATCCAAGGTGACTCAACCTTTTAAAGAGCCTCTTAATTCTCATCAATCTCCTCAGCTCAGACTTGATGCCAAATGACCCGAGTGTACCTATAAGTAGATTTTATAACTATGACATGATAAATCCATAATTCATTTCATTTATATTGTCAAAGTGCTTACAGCTATGCCTTTTGTGCCAAGTAAAGGAAGAAACCCAGGTGCAACAGATTTTAATTTGGATGAGGAAAATACAGCTGAGTCACCTTCTAAGTTTCTAAGACAAACATTTCTTGGTTTATGTCAGTGATGCACCAAACTTTTGGTCTCAATTATTTTGACTGAAACATTTCTCTGGGGAAAATAAGGTGCTATTTTATTTAAATTTTATTTTGCAGATATCCAGACTGAATGGAAAAATACTTTTCTTGTTCCCATTCAACCCAAACTTCTTCATTTTACTTGGATCAAAAATAAAAAGGAGTTACAGATCTCTTTCCTCATATTTATAGTGCAGAAATTCACTTTTTTGAGGGGAAAATACAAGGAACAACAGTTCCAAACTCTCTAATACTTTCACCTGGAAAGCATGGTGTCATTGAAGAGAATCTATTTTTATCTTCTCCATTCAACACTGCGACCTCACTCTCCAACCTCCAGGTTGCCCATGTGCTCCTGCCTTTTCTTTCCCTCATGCAGCTCCATAGCTTCACCCCATATCCTGAATCTGTTTGTGTGGGTGGCCATGGAGACACAGCTGAGCACTGGGGTTACCTCATCCTGCTCTCAGGAACAAACAATCTGCTGCTGTTGCTGCAAGCAACCAAAATATGCGACATTTGCTCCATCCTAGCTCTTCAAAGCTGCCTTTTTGGTTCCTCTCTCTAATCTGTTTGCTATAATGGGCTCCAACATAAATTTGGCTTAAAGGCAATTTGAGGCAAGCATATTTACTTTGTGATACATTTGTGCAGTTGTAGTCCAGCCATAATGCATATGAGGGGTATTTCACACCAGGCATTCAGGCTGAAGTCAGAAAGGTAGGATGAGCAGAGGTCCAAGTTCTGTAGAAAACTTCAGAGGATTGCTATGGGGAACCTGCTCACCTGTGGACAGGCAGGTGAGGACCCAAGCAATTCATCCTCTTTCCCACAGCAGGCAGAGAGTCGAGCAAAACGGTTCTTGCCTCCAGCCTCCCACCTCCAGAGCCCTCTGACATCTGCCAAGTCACACCTTTCTCCACAGGGGCACAGAAAATCTTCTGAGTATTCAGTGTTTGTATTTACCATTGATTAAAAAAATCAGCTGGAAGGAAAACCCTTTAGATCCAAACTTTCTGTTTGTTCTGCTGTCCATATCTCTGCTACAGCCCTGACAATGAGTTGAGCATGGACATAGTGGGGATCTAAGGCAGTGAATCTGTAAATATCCCTAGGACAGTTTGAATAAGTCAATAGCTAAGAGTGCTTAGCACCTTGGCAGGGATCTTAGCATGCTACAAAATTTAATATTCTGTTTTTAATTTCCATCTTCAGATATTTCAAATTTTTCTTAGCAGCACCCATGCTGCACACCACAGCTTTACAGTTATTTGCAGACTGTTTCATACTCTGGGTAAGAGTGTGTTGATCTGTTAGCTTCCTTTCTAATTAATTTTATATTTCCTTTCCTTGGTGGTGACATTTCAGCACTTTTCCTACTGTTGTTTCCTTGGGTTCTGAGCAAGCATTAATTCCAGAGTATGATCACAATATTTTTGTCTAGTTATCATCTCTCCAGCAGCAATGTTTCCCCTGCAGCTGCCCATCCAAGGCAAACCTCCATTGCTATTCTGTGACTCCAACCACTGCACTGATTCACTTGTGCTGCAGGAAATTCATATTTGTTTATATCCAGATATTTCAGAATTGATCTATGCCTTCAGGTCTCATAAGCACAGACAGTGTGGAAAAAAACAAATACTGAGTCTCAACACAAGTGCTGGCAGGAGCCACGTTCCCTGTTTGCATTCATAAATCTTCACTGGCATACACAGCCATGGGCTCAATAATACATAATTTACCTGACCAATTACCACTGATCAATAACTCTCGTGGAGAATTCTTGAGTGGAGAGTTCTTGTGTGTGTGGGCTGAACACTATGCATGAACTGAAAACCTCCAAACACTATTTATTTAGATGGGAATAGCTGATTTCTCACAATGGATATTGGGGCAATCACAGACTGTTTCTAGACATTCTTCTTATAGAAAAAATGGCAAACTCTCATGAGTCATTTGTGAATTGCTCTCTGCTACAACTGGAAGTACATAGAGAAGACATTGTGGTAAATGTACATTACAATTCCATCCCATAACTCAAACCTGCAGAAACAGTCAGATGGGAGAAAATTTCTATCATGTTCTGCTAAATAATATAAACTTGATAATAATCACAATAAAAGAGAATGTTATAGAAGGAAAGGCAACAATGGCAGCAACAACTTGCATCAAGTCACAAGCCTTATCTATTTTATAACTTCCTTGAAATAACAGAATAAGGAATATATATTTCCTTCACCACTGCTATTGCTATTCTAGTCAACATTACAGATGGGAGGTCTGTCATTGAGAGAAGCTGATGAAGGTTGCAAAATCTCCATTTTAGCTACAAACATGAGAAAAAACAACTCTAGGAAAAGCTTCTAGGTATATAAGGGAATGATTGTATGGGACATATACTTTAACTTTTGAGTAATTGACAATTTTGTTGTTGTTGTTGTTTCCTCATGCCCTTATCTACTCTCTGACATGAAGGGTCACATAGTGAGCTCTCACAACAGCATCAGCTTTTCATGGGGTGCATGAGCCCTCGCAGCCTCTCAGCTTTCTGGTCAATAATAAATCACAGGAAAAGGGAAGTAAGTCCTGATGGGAATCCAAATTAACAGTCTATTCCTGCAGTCATGAAAAGCAAAACTTTAGCTACAAGTGACAATCATAAGGATGAGGGTGGGCTGGGGATTAAGGCACAACTATTTATTCACTGGGCTTGTTTCAGCTCTTAGTTTTGTTAGAAATTTGTTTTGTTTCCGATCCCTTTACAGATTAGGGAAAACACACTATTTTTCTCACTTATTTAAATCAACAGTGGTGAACAGTAAAATCTGTTTTAGACTGCCACCAAGCTATCACTTCATTGATATTGTCACAGATGACTAATCAGCCAAACAAAACACTCTTGATTGTGGCAGGTTGAGTTTTGAATCAATTTTCCAGTTGAAACACTTGCATGGAAGCAACTACTGGCCTGTCTCAGAGCTCACAGTCCAGTTCACACAGGGGGAGAGTGAGCTCAAGGCAGGACTAACAAGGCTGCACTGAATAGTCTGAGTGAAAAAACAGAGAATCCTACAAACTGCACTCTGCTCCCAGCATAGGGGTACAATAGAACTGCTTCTGGAAAACTTCATTGATTGAGAGCATCCAATGGCTTTAAGACTTAAGAAAGAGTAGAGCAATACAAAACCAAAGTCTTAGTGGATACATGTGTGAAGCAGATCAGATAGAAAGAAAAAGAAGGGGAAATAAACACTTAAGTCACAGAAAGCTCTCTAGGGAGTCTGCACAACCTCTGGAGCATCATGGCTATTCCACACTGCCTGCAAACTGAGATTTTCAGGATTTGTCTAATTAACTACCACCAAGTTATGACCATTAAAATAAGGCCAGAAATTATTCCAAGACTGATTACAGAGGAGTATGGCAAAATGGCACAAAAGGGTCTCGATGCCAGGCAGAAATTAAAATTATCTGGATGGAAGATTTTTAGGATTTTATTCCAAATTCTATGGTTTAATATAGAAAGGAAAAATTTTGCATACAGTGTCTCTGATATCTGTTATGAGGCAACAAGACTTTAAGTCCTGAATGGACAGCACTGATGTGGCATCACGTTTCCCATTCAGCTTTAAGCTAAGACACACAGAAGTTATTTTTGTTTGTATTGGGCTGGCAGATGCATCCTTTTGAAAAAAACCTGCAATGGGAAGCTTGCTAGACAGTGACGCAACACAATGTGCAGTGCCAAAGCAAACTTTGTGTCTGTTTCTTTTCACAATGACATTAAATGAATTGGAAATAAATCCACTGAAGAGACTGGAATTATGCTCATCTAGAAACCAAGCTCGAGTGAGACTCCCACATTGTTTCTTTGCATAAGCAAGGGAGCCAAGAGGTCCTTGTTCTGGAGATCTCCTTTCCCCTGCTCCATTGGGGTGTGTGGGCAGTGCTGTGACACTAAGAGCAGTCAAAGCTTCAAATGAAATTTCATCCCTTCTCCTGCCTTTAAACACCCTGAATTTCATAGGAAGGAGAGGATTGGATTCATTACTATCTTAGAGTGATTTTACTCAAAGCCATGTACAGTAAAACAATATAGAACATAGTCTGCAAAATTTCCAAGTTGTATGCAAAAACCCAAAGAAGTAAAGCACATTTAAACTTTCTCTCCTTAGATTTTCCCATGTAGCAACTACCAATATCAACCTCCAGCTGAAAGCTGGGAAGACCTCGTACTATAAGTCACCCTAAAAAGGGAGTCTGCATCAGCAAATTTCCCATCACCCAGGACTTGGTGTGCTTACCTTCAAAAACAAGGAGGCTGTGCAGTCCTGTACTTCCAACCCAGGAATGGATGTCCTGTGCTTCCAATCCAGTCCTGTGCTTCCAGCCCAGGATGTCTGCTTCCCTACAGACATCCCTTTGCCAGCAAAGGCTTTTTATATGTTCTTAAAAAGCACACAACAGCCCTTTCCCCTCTCTAAATCTTGTAACAGGTGTTTTTATCTGTGCCTGCTACAAATGAAACTCAGTCCCTGCGCAGGTACTTTATGTAGGTGTATAACCAAGTTGAGGAGCTTTGCCTTTCTAGCTGGCATTTAGCCACTCTGGTTGCTGCTCCTTTTGGGCAGCATGCTTACAGACCCGTATGGATCTTTATCTTATGCAGTTTGAGCTTTTTTTGCTCTCAAAAAATTGTCAGTCAGAACACTGATCCAGGGCTAAAGAAACGTGGTCAGAGCTGAGATTTTCATAGGTCAGTGTTTGGATCTATTCACTCTATGGATCTATCCATTCACTCTATGAATCTCTTGGAATAATTTCGTTTATAAAATATGCAAAAATGTTCTTGTAGACTTTTCCAAGCCAATTTCAGGCTTTAAATCTAAACCCACTTGTTCATATATTTGACTTGTTACACATGACCAGTTCTATTGATTTCTCTTTATATTGAGTTCAGTGGAGCTACTCACATGTGTCAGGGTAAGCAAAAGCATAAGTGTTCATGGGACAGTGATTTAATAGCTCTGATCTCTTTTTTTTTAGCTATTCTTCATGAAGGGTTGACTGTTAGAGGGAAACACCAAAGGGGACAGTAAAGTTTCAGTCTCTAGTATTTTCAACTTAAGTTTGCAAACACCTCCTGGAAATATGCATCACCAGTCCAAGGCAACTTAAATGAGAGTTAACTGGGAGAAATGTAACAGCCTGAAACAGGCAGAAAATCAGGAAGAAGTTTTCTTTTTCGTCTTAAATGTAGTGATCCTCTTGAAAAAGTGTTCAACACTAAATATTTGACTCTAGCATCCTTTTTAATCTTTCTAATATTTTCATGTTTTTATTCTTATATGTGTACACATATGCAGTATATAGTAAAATATATGATGTGGTCACACATATTTCTATATATTTTTTCTATTCATGTATACAACATATTTCTATGTTGCATACCTACTAAATATATTTTCTTTGGACTCAAGGCAAGACACAGACTATTATGCATACTATAGAATAATCTGGCAAATATAGAATAATCTGGCAAATACTTATTCCTTTGATTTTATTTCCTGTTTCAAAGCAATCACATATTTTTTGTCCAAAAATACTGATTATCCTGCGCAAAGTTATACCTTGTTCTCATTCCTTTTCAAAACTTAAGACCACTGTTGGCTTTTCCTGCCCAATCAGTAGCTGGAACATTAAGAGAAAAGACTGAACACTGAACCTATTTCTCAGTGTACACCAGCCTACCCTCGTGCTGACCATGTTCAAGAAACTGCACTAGGAATTTTCTTTTTCCTGCTCAGGAGAGGATGAAGGACTAAAGAATGACCAATTATAAACTCTGTTGTCTTTAGATGAAAGAACCTTTTTGTGGTGTTCTTCAATCTCTTGTTTGGGCTGTCAACAGCAATTTGATAAAGAATGTTCCTATGTCTGACCTGTTTTTTCAAGATAGTAACCTATATTGTGTATCATCTAAAGCCAGGGGATAAGCATCCATTATACTCTGTACCACTGTTCCTGCAAGCTGAGCACAGCCTTTAAAACCCAGATAAGTTGATTGATAGCTGTGTTGAGAAAGCTGCTACTAACGATATTTTAGTTAAAGGGGGAAAAATTAAAGTTTCTTTAATCTGATTCTCCCCCACCCCCAACACCACACTTCAGAGGCCAAAGCTCATGATAACTGTTTTGTGGTGAATGGTCAATTGTTACAAAATTCTAATTGGTTCTGGGTCAGTCCCTTTGAAATGGCTGCTGTGCTCTAGTAATTTTTTCAATTAATTCTTAACAACTGACAAAACTTTGGATCTTGTCAAAAATCGTTCAGATTTTTATAGTAGGCAAGAACATGGAACAAGATTAGCCTGGATTAAGAAAGATTCCTACATACATTATCACCAAGGTTATAATTATAGTTTAGCTCTCCCTTTTTCTTTGCTCTCAAAATAATGAGTAACCAGCTCAGCAGGGTTTTCTTCCCTGCAAGCACTTACTGAATACTTTTATAAGGATAGATTGTAGAAACACGTATGTGGATTCCTGTGTTGATTTATGAATAAATTGGGCAGATGCTATGTTCAGCTAGGAATCTTATAAGATATTTTTTCACAGAACTAGATTTTTGGACATGTCCAGTACAGAACAGAACTGTGTTAGTCACTCTTATGTCCTCACTAAGTCAAGATGTGGCCAAGGACCAGTTCTCCAGCACTGTTACTTAGAGAAACCTCAAGATTGTTTTTCTGTTGAGTTCAGATTTCAAAGAGGTAGAGCATGTTGAAGGGCAAAGTCAGACCACATCTTCTTTCAACAGAAACTCTTCAGACAGACTTCAACAGAAACTACCTTTAAGGTCTCTTCTCCCCAGAAAAAAAACCCTGAGTATAGTGGCTGATTATATTCATTGTTTGTCTGTAGAACAAGGACATAAGTATGAACAACACTGTGACTTTTTATTGGTCCCTCCTTCAGCAGAATTCTTAGAAATACTCAGCCAAGCGTGTCAGATGACAAGAGTTCATTAGTAAATCAGATTAGATTATAGACACTAAATTATCTATAAGTAATGTCACAAATGTTCTAATCACTTAAGCTTAATTATTTACATAGGATCTAGTTCATAGCTCTGCCATTTGTTCATGAAGCCTGAAGAAATGAAGTTTGAATCCTCTGCAACTCCAGACTGTGGCGTGAATCCTCTTGTCATAACTCAGGAACAGACACATTGCTTAACTAAAGTTACCACAGCTTTAAATCCTTGCACCCGATCAAAAGTGTCCATCCACTACACTGAGATCAGCTCCAATCCACATCACACATTTTCAGCCAGTTTGACCTGCTCTACATTTTCCATACAAACATCTATTTTGATGGTGGCTCATTGAACTCATGTTCACCACATTCATTTAAAACCAGAATATCACCATTGCTGATATCCAATATACAAGTTATAATGTAAATTAAACACATTTTAATCTAACAGAAAAGAAATGTCGCTAGTAGTTATACAGACTGGTAACTTTCACTGAATCTTTCTCCAAATGTTGTAACAATGTGCTGCTTCCTTCCCCTCCTTTTGAGCTCTCCTTCCATTCAAACAAAGCCAATTAAAACTGAATTTCTGACTTCTTTTTCAGGACTCATTTATTTGGTTCCTGGCAAACCAACTACTTTACTAATGGTAGTTACTTTTCATGCCATTGGTACTTATTTTGCTTTACAAGCAAATGGGGTCCCAATTCTGGAACATTTTTTCCAGAATTACTCCAATGGGAGTTTTTTCCATCTGGGGAGCTTGCACAATTGAGCCCTTAGCTATTAAGAAACATGATTTCCAATGACAACATGTTTTCCTTTTGGGATCCACAATTTGAATTTTGATGACACTAAATCTGATATTGTTAGGTTTTAAAATATTTTTAAAGAGGTTTCAGTCTCCTCCCCAGGAATGTGAAAACTTCTTCTCTCTTCAGTTTCTGCATTGTGAGTTCTCTAGAGTTTACATTATTTCAACTGTTCATAAAAAAAATGTGAGTGTGTGCTACTTCTTCAGCAGGGTTGCTTAAGCCATGGAGAAAGAGCCAAATTTCTCACTCTCTTCAGGGACCAATAACCAAAGCATGGTGAAACATGTACACTCTTAACAGATTTGCAGTCATACTTAACATCTTTATTTCATGCTCCAGAGAGTGGTCAAGAAGTTCTTTCAAAGTGCACAAAGCTGGGCAAGCAGAGCCATTTCTTGCTGCTTGTGTCAGACTCCATTTCTTGCACTTGTAATGTTGAACTCCTCCTCAATTTATTTCTTGTGAGCTAATCCGTGGAGGACTTCCAAAGCATAATTAAAATCAACATTGATTTCTCCATACTGCCATTGGAAATACTGCTTGAACGGTCTTC
The DNA here is from genome assembly GCF_028551555.1 of Melozone crissalis. Taxonomy (NCBI): domain Eukaryota; kingdom Metazoa; phylum Chordata; class Aves; order Passeriformes; family Passerellidae; genus Melozone; species Melozone crissalis. The sequence continues at coordinate 15,768,164 of NW_026535784.1, read as the reverse complement.
ATGCATTTACCTGTGCAGTAAAATGTGCCTGTGGTGTCTGAATTTTGTGGATATCCAGACAACTTGAGAACCCAAAGCCTGACCTTGGGTTGGGTTGGCCCCCAACATGACAAGAAGACAGCCTTAAATACAACAACCAAACACAGTTTTGAATGATGAAATTAGAGAGAAATGCTCAGAAGGATCTTTAAATCCTTTTTGATTCTTTTAATCTGTTAATGAAATTATTTTACATGTCTACAAAAATAGAGATTTTTTAAATATTTTTCTTCCAAATAAATCTGTCAGAAATTGAAAAATAATCACAAATATTTGAAAATTAGTTTCTCCAATTGGTCAACGTTTTGTTTCTACTTCAAACATTTGAAATTTCATTCAGTTGAACTGTAATTCTCTTTCCTCTTTCAACGCTCAACAGTGCTTGAAAACAAGCGTTGTTTCAAATCCCAAAATTAACACTCGTCATTTTAAAAACCTTGCATCTAAAAACTCTGATGATTTTGCCATGTTTCCAGAATGACAAAGCGCCAATAAATTTAGCCAAATACTTCCTTTCTCATGATGGATTTCAGACAAATCAGCATTTACATTTAAAGAAATATTTTGATAAAAGTATTCTCACCAGACCTATAGCCAATATTCCTTGTCTGAGGGGAAATAATAAAAAGGAAACATGAATTTTGATATTCTAGACATTAAGATTGTCTTCCACCTGCCAGGATATCACATTTCTGTAAGCCTGGGATCTCATCTTCACCCTGTTACAGATCTCCCACATAACCCTGAGCAGCTTGGTAATTCTTCTTTAATTCTCCCCTCTTCACTTTTTTCATCGCTGGTTAAATATTTCCTACTAAATGCATGGCAAGGAATTTATATTATATGAGGCAAAATCAACCCCTGAAGTGCCCTGACATCCTGACAGAATGAGATCAGCTGGTCAGGAGCAGTGGGAGGGCACCAGCACCAGCCCTGAGTGGTGAACAGGTTATGCAATTCACATTTTCTCCCACAGCAGGAATAAAAGGAAACTGGCCCAAATCTGAGTCCACAGTGCCCCTCTCCTAGAGATCAGCCAGCCCTACCTGTGTGCACCCTCCCCTGATGTCTCTCTTGCATCTTCTGCCCTAAGGAATTTTGCTGCTCTTCCAGTCATTCCCATCTGTTCCCAGGTAACCACAGAAAAATGCTCAGAGTGTATTGCACGCTGGTGAAAAAGAGACTATTGGATGTATGTAACCATGGAAATCTTGGAGATCTTCAGGGATAGAAGGTTCTGGTTTGCATATCTGTGTGTGGTGACATCCAGGACCTCCCTAACTGGGCTTTGTTCTCCAGCACACATGGTCAGAAATCTGCAATAGATTCCAAGTTACCTCTTGCTTTCTCTGAAGAGGATCCCTAACCACACCATCAGCATCCTCACCGATATGAGATACATTTGTGTTTGTCAGCACTAACATCACAGCCAAGATGGGTCCCATTTTGCTATGCTAAACACATAATAAACCATAATTCTTCTCTAGCATTTCCCTTGGATATAATATTTAGGGCAATGCCATCACTGCTCTTGAGAGAAGTGCTGCTTACTTGAAATTAAGGGTAGGAGCCATAGATCTGCTTCTGTGAGCAAAATCTGTGGTGATGTCAATATACTGTGGAGGGATTGAGAGTGAGATAGATATATTGACAGCCAGACAAGGGATGGGTAGATGTAGAGTGTAGAGGCAGGTGAATGATAGAGGTAGGTGTAGAGTGTAGAGGTAGGTGGCTTGATAAAAAGATTTACTCCACAAATAAATCTAACCAACTTATTAAAACACAGACCTTGAACAAAAATAATAGAATTATCAAGTTGCAGTGTATTGTGTCACTGAAATACAAAGAAAAGGGGACATAGGAAAATTTTTTAAACCCTGTACATCACCAGCTTAGGTACTACTTCCCTGCAGTATGAGCATTTCTGTCTGTGCATTTGGGAAGACAACAAGGCAGAACATGTAGAGTAAATACTTCAGAAAAGGGTACAGAAAATCCACATCAATGGTAGAAGGATTGGACAGGATCCCAGCTCATAAGCCTGAGGATGGAAGAAACTACACAAGTCCTGATGACACTGTAAACCTTTCAAAAGTGGGGGATTCTGAGAATGTGAAAGCAATCAAACCAAGAAATAGAGCCCAAAACCACACGTGACACAATGGGAGCCGTTCAGTGTGGGGCAGGAGGGAATCATGTCAGACAGAGCGTCAAGCCTTGGGAGAGAGTAATGGAGGTAATTGAGGCACCAGCACCAGAACTATTCAATAATAGATTAGATAAGTAGTAGAAATAATGTGGGGAATATCCTGCATGGCACAGGGAGTTGAACTAAATCACCCAGGAGGAGAATAATTGCAATTATAGATCTGTTCCACCGCCACTAGAAAAGAGTGGTACCAGGTGCAAGTATTAATTTTATTAAAAACTAAACTGGATGTACACACTCTCAAACATAGCCAAAAGCCATATATAGTCTATTTAGGAATGAAACTCAACCCTGTTTCACAGATCTATATATTATTGTGTTAATTTTAATTTTTTGCTAAGCTGGTGCTGTGTGACAGTGGAAAAGGATTTGATCTGCAAAGTCTATTAAAGATAAGTCTCTGCTCCCTCATTTCATTTATGTTGGAAGTGTTATGCTTGATTTGTGAATATGACATTTCATTGTAGGGTTTTTATCTTCATAAAAGATGGTTTGGAGTAATCTGAATATATAGAACAGTCTGAAAATACAAACTGTGTATTCCTCTGATCCTTGTAGCACAAAGCAGAAACAGCCCTGGAAAATTAGCACACGCAACCTTTCACATGATGCAAGAGCTTCTCCTTTAATCATTTCTAAGAGCCTGGTGTATCACACATCTCAGGTCCTGCACCCAGCAAATTAAACCATGCATTTCTCAGCATTTTTATTGAGAGAAGGACTCATTTTTAGGAAAAAAAAATATCAAAAGAGACTCATTCCATGCCACTTCACTTACTTTGGAATCAATACCCCAATGAGTTTGCTAGATGTGTTACTCAGCCTCCAAGCAGATCTGTGAGGACCACGATAATCCAGTCTGGCCTGACAATAGCACTTCTTCAAAATGCAGCTGTAGAGTGAGAAGCCACACGTTTTCATATACATTCCTTTCAGAAGCTGCCAGAGTCTCTCCCCAAACTGCTTTCACTTACAATGTTTCTGGGTTTGCTTTCAGCAGATTTACTGTGCAAGGTGCTCTCAGTTCAAGCGCTGTCCCCTGCCACTGCTGTCACCATCCTGAGTAACCCCTTCCACACTGAACTCGGAGAATGCAACAGAAAACATGAGGACTCATTGATCCTGGCATCTGACCCAGGGCAAAAGATTTTTCAATAAAGGGACAAGTGGGCATATGAGGGGACATTTCCCCATTGATTTAGATCAGAGTCCAGTGACATGACAAAGGGGACTGATGTCTTTACTGTATCAGTCGTCTGCTATTTCTGATAGCAATGCTTATAGACTCTGTCTCCCTTGAGACATGCAAGTGACTGAGAGATTGAGTTTCATTAAAGGTGGCATTTGTCTTAATAAGTGAGTTGCTAGTTTTAATACCTATTTTCAAAATATTTTGCATTTCTAAATCAGATTTTTTTAAATCGTTATTTTATTATAATATTCTTCTAACAAAATAACACCATGGAAAGGCTTAGAAACAGTCTGAAAACAGCCCATTGCTTGCTATGTTTTTAATTCTGTTAGCTTCTTAATATGAAAATATAACTGAATTTTCCAGATATTTTTTCATAGGTTTTATGATGCAATCTGTAAGATTACAATGCTAAGCATACTTATTTTTTATTGTAGCTGTTATCTTTTCATCTATTTTCCCTGCATCCCAATTTTACAACTTTACCACATGGTTATTAAAAGCTTGTTAACACAAGGATATATAAACTAGCGCCATTCTCCTTACCCACTTCAATGTCAGGTTTGGTAGTCCAGGGAAGCAAACACATATGTGAAGTAATTATTTAATAACGGAAATTGAATGCAGATATTTAGTTAAAAATCCACAAATTGCAGAGTGTTTTAAAAACACATGCACATCCTACCACATAACATTTCCTACAGAGTAATTAGGGTTCTTTGCGTCTATAATTTCACATTGATGACTCTCCAAGCAAACACTGAAATTACACAGTAATAGACCATAACAGCTCCAGACTGCTTTCCTTGTGCTGCATAAAAAGGCAGAATTATGTCACTGTATGGGACCAACAATCCCACATGTACAAAATATGGGAGACTGCTAAAAACAAAACATTTTCAACCATGCAGTTTTTCAGTGCTTTATTATATGCTAAAGCACATACAAACATACCTGAAAATACAGGAGCACCAGGTATTTACTCAGCTGATAATTGGGAATCAGTGTAAAGATACTGTAAATCTGTTTGCATGAAAGAACATGGGGATGTTCAGATCTTTATCGGTTTACACAAAGAATTCACTAAAACTCAGTAAGACAGTGAAAGAGTCAGTAGACATTGCAACCACTGCAAGGGAAGAGTGAAAGACATTTGTGCATGGGTCTCAGCTATTTATTTGCAAAATAGATCTACACGTGTCATTTATTTACAAAAAATGAGAAAAATTGAATAGTTTTCTTGTCAGGAGTAACTTAAGGAAGTGTATACATCTCACAGTGAGTAGAGTCTATACATGTGTAGGCTGATCTGCATCTCCCAGAGGACTGGAACGCAGAAAACATTCTGATTAACTGGCAGACAAATCTCCTTTCTGATTTGAGCATTGGTGTCAATTTAGAAAGGTATAATAACTGCATACAGGGATTATTTTTTAGTAAAATATTTTTGTTCATGACGTTTAGAAAGAGCTAAGAGTTCACACCAATCTCACAGTCATGTTGGCTCTGTGTGTAACTTTGCTTTTCTCATTAGTGGTCACAAATTGAACTTTGAGTGCTCCCAGATAAAATCTATGTGCAGAACTGAGGTTCTTGTAGCTGCCCTAGAGCTGGTTGTTAAAACAAATGAGGAACTGGATCTGGCAGATTTGGGGAGAGCAGCCAGGATGAAAGCTGATCCAGATTCATTCAAGTGTTGATCTTCATCAATTATTAAAAGATTATTATCCCTACTTGATAAGAGCCATGCTGGTTCAATAATTTTATTCAAAATAGAAGACAGCCATGAAAAAGAACTTCCCCAGCTGATCTCTCATATCATGCATCCTCTATAAAGGTTATACTTCTGATCTCTAGATCCATGTGTGAAAGTAATGAAAAAATCTAAACTGTGGGAGAGGATCTGTTGTTTAATAGAGTGTCACTTCTTTCTGTGTAACAGTTCACAAACTGATGAAAAACCTTTGGGCAGGCTAGGGTGACCTCTGCTCCAACCAGAACAGCTCAGAAATCACTGTCCCATAGGTCACATCTGACTGCAGCAGACTCGGGAACCAAAAATCAAAGGTGGGTCTGTACAATGAGGTTTTACACTGTGTTCACAATGAGGTTTCACACAGTGATTTACACAGGCATCACTGCCACTCTATTTGTCCTCAGAGTCCCCCATCACTTCTGGTCTGGCACAACACCCAATTGTCCTGCTGCACTCATGATTTGTAAATGTATTTTTGGGTTGCTGACTCCAGGTACACCTCTTGCTACTCTGACCACACAGCTGCTCATAAAAGCAGCTTCTGTTGCCCACCAGGGTCTAAAAGTCTCACAGCTGAGCACAACAAAATTTTGCTTCAAAATCTCTTACCTGCTGCTGTGGCTCTGCCCTCCTCAGAGCCACCTTCAGGCATGTCCACGCCTTCCTCTCCTGCCTCTTCTAATTAACTGCAGATTTTCTGATCTTGCAAGACTTCCTCTGCTTGTATATTCTCAACTGCTTACTGTGCTAAATAACTTGATTTTGATGATACAGCTGGGAATGTTGTGCTGTGATTAAAGTGGACATTCATTTAAGTTTTTTGTTTTGTTTTGTTTTGTTTTTTTTAGAATGTCTGGTAATGTTTTCTGGTCCCCATTGGATTTTACATAAAGATCATCACCAATGTAACTGATGTGTGGAGAACAGAGAAGAGGCAGATATGATTGCTCCCTCTGTGCACTGATTATATTGCAATCACCATTTCCCATTCCAGAAATCACTGTTTTCCTCTAAAGTTAAATTCTTCTCTGAAATAAAAAACTTTCTCCTTTTAGGAACAGAGCACTTCCCAGGTACTGCAACACAGAATAGGACAAAAGATTAATATTCCTGAATTTATGCTCCTTGATGGACTCTATTTTTAGTAATAAACAATTCACAGGTTTTTATTTTAAGCTATTGATATGATCTCTGACAGATGAACTGATTGACAACCACATCTCAGGATGCAAGAGCACATTCAACATCAGTGTTGAGACAAATGTAAATGCACATTTAGGTTCAGGCCTTTCCAAGCCTCTCCAATAAATCCATAACTTATTTTTTCAATATGGTTACTATTTCACATTGCCGCTATGAGGATATTATAGCTTCAGATTCTCCAAAAAGGAAAAATCTTAAGGACTCAATCTGACAAATTCTGCTCTGAGTCAGACATATTCCAGAGGTCTCATCCTTGCCTTCCCACCATGTGTTTGTAAGGGAAAGCAGAATCAGGTCAAGCCCAAGTTTAACCTGCAAAAGGAGTCCACTGCACATATTCACATGAATAAGAAAGGGAAATAAACTACTGGCTTTCCAAAAAATAGTGCAGTTAGACCTCCACTGCACAGATGAGGCAGAGAGATCATTTTTACTGTGTGCCACTCCAAAATTATTTCTTCATGTTCATAATGATTTTGGATCATCCATGTTATTCTTCTTCTGAGATTCTGCAATGAATTTTTATCTTCCTTAAATTTTATTAATCTGCCTAGATTCAAATTAATCTCCCCTGGGAGATAAAGCTGTGACTCCTGTTTCTTTGTCTAATTCCTCTATTGTCAGTCATTGGTGGCTTTCTTGCAGAACATGAAACATTACTACTTTTTGGGGTAACACTGCAAGCCTTCCTCTAGGCAGATGAAACCCTTATTTAACATATAAACATAGAAAATATGTAGTAAGTTCAATCCTTTCCTTAAAACATAGAAGAAAAGACAACTTATCATTTCAAGTTAGCAAAACAAAACCAAAAAAAAAAAAAGCAAACCAAAAACAAAAAACCAACCAAACAAACAAAAAAAAGCCCCAAATCTATGAAAATGTGAGAAGAAGCAGGAAAGTTTTCATATTCTAGATCAACACCTAGTAAGGCTGTGCTGGGTATCTTCTCCCGCTGGTCTGTAGCACAACTTCCCTCACCTGGTGCAGGTGAGCCCCAGCCTGGTCAGGAGCAGAAATCTGAACAGCACAGGGTGGACAAGGCAGACACAGAGTCCTTGTGCTGGCCCATCAAGGTGTTTGTGGATGTGGTGATTGGAGAACAACAAAGCAAAACAAAACAAAATGATAACAACTGTCTGTTCCACCCTCCTGATCACGAGACTCCAGTGGGAAACCAGTCCTAGGGGAGTTTTCCAAAACCTTCCAGCAGAGCAGATACACGAGAAGGCTTGCTCTCCAGCAGAAAAAATTGAATTTTCTAATTCTCAGCACACTTTCATGCAAGAAAAGTAATGTGATTGATCATTGTAAGCTCTGGGAATTTTACAGCATAAGAGGTGATATGAAAATCAAGTTTTCTGGAGGTGCTGCATTTAGAATGAGCCTTGTGAGGCTTTTATGAATGGGTGGAGGAGAGAGAGATTGAGCAGATTTTTTAAGCCCTTCTATTGCACTCTTTCACTGAGCAGTGCATTTGTGTATGTATTTAACACATTTGTGTGTGAATCCAACTGATTTTTAAATATATTTTCCTGTTGATAAATGGATAAATGTCATATTTAATTGCCTTTTTTTTTTTTTTTTGAAGATTCAGGTGCCAGGTCTTACCCATGTCTCTCTTTCCTATTCAATTTATAGAGAATTCCAAGTGAACCTGCTAGTACAGACGTGCCATGCTAACACAGGGGATTTCCCAGCACAGGCAGGGCTTCTTGTTATTCTAATAATCATAAATTTTAAAAAAGATACTTTTATATGAGCTTTTGGTAGATGATAGCAAAAAACCACACACTTCTGAAGCAGTTGCACCACCTCTTTTCATTGTATCAAACCTTCACAGCACGTTTTAAATCTCAGTTCCAGCAACTAATCAGCTCTAGCACTGTTTGTGGCTGGGATCGGTTGTTTGGTTTGGTTTGGTTTGGTTTGGTTTGGTTTGGTTGTTTGGATTTTTTCTTTTTTTTCCTCAAACTCCTTGCAAACTCTGTTAGAGTTTTTTAGGATTTGAGGGTTTTGGGGGTTTTTGGGTTTTTTATTTGGGTTTTTTTTTTGGGGGGGGAGGGGTTGGTTGTTTTGGTTTTTTTTTGGTTGAGGTTTGGAGGTTTTTGGTTATTTGGATGGTTTGGGGGGTTGTTTGAGGCTTATTTGCCTGTTTTCTTGTTTAGTTCTGCTGTGGTCTGTTTCGCCCCTTGAAGTCTCTCATCAACAGGTTAGCCGTACAGTGGCCTGTAGCAATCTCCTGTTGTAATAAGGAACGATTAGTAATTGCAAACACAATTGTTTTGAGCTGTAAAAGAAACCCCAGTAATATCCAGTGTGATCAGCATTGACTGCTCGGCTGGGAATCCCGATGCGTCCTGAACTTGGTTTTCTTCAGAGAAAGCTCCCTTGCCACTGGCCGTGTTACTCTAAGCAGCAACAGTTCGGATAACATTTCTGGCCAGTACTCACAGAACCAGCGCTTTTACCTTGATGTGAAACGAATAATTTGGGGTAGTTATTTACTTTGCCTGGCTCCACCGCTGTTTCGGGCTTTCGTTGTTCATTAACCCCTGACGAGCGGGTCCGAGAGCAGCAAGCTACGAAACCTGACCCGTGCTAACTCCTCTTGCCTGCAGAACTACTCTGCCCCTTGTTTCTGATGGAAAAAACAAACCTCCCCCCGTTTCCGTGGATTCGTATTTTCCCTCATTTTGCTTCTGCAACTCCAGCAACAATTTGAAAGGAAAAATAATAAAGCAGGGGGAAGACTGAAAATGGTTCGATAAATGTAGTGAAAAGCAGATTAATTGCAGAATAACGATTTCTTATATGGTTATTTTTCACCACGGAGACGTAAGAGGCTGCCGTGATGTGGAAGGACAGGGTCTTTAAATAAAGTTTTGTTTCATGTTAAAGAACTAAAGGAAGGGACTCTAGTGTATAGTTGTTGCATCTGATTAAACTTCCATTGGTAGGGATTTAGAAAAAGGTGGATTTGCTTCTGGTAATAGTAGTCAAGTAATGGGGTATAGACATAGAAAACATTAGAACAAGCAACCAAAGGAAGGTTCCGAAACAGATCACCAGTTATGAAATACAGACAAACAGGAACCATAGATCGTCACTCTGGGAAATGTGTTATTTAGCCACGGAGCAACTCTCAGACTCAGACGATTTTAATTTCTTTGGCTATCACTATAAATTCAGACGAGAAAAGAAGCGAGTCCTGAGGTCCAGACCGTCAGTTCGTCGCCTGCACCTTCCCCGGAGCGGCAATTTGGGGAAACCTGAGCTACGAAGTGCCCCCGGCAGGTCCCCTTAAGCCTCTCCTCTTGCTGACACCACCCTCACCACAGCCTCGACCTTTTTATTTCTTTTTTTTTTCTTCCCAGAGCAAGGGAACCCTGTGAGACACCTCTTGCTGCTTGACACTGATTCAAAACGGATTTAAAAGCGAGAGGAGAGGTCAAACAACACTTGTAGATCACCGCAGCGGCCAGAACACTTCCGAGAGCCGAGGAAAGCGTTTCCCCGAGCTCGGCTGGAGCCCGGCTCGGCTCGGCTGCGGCACCTCCCCGGCTGGGAGCGGAGCCCGGCAGCCGCCCCGAGCCGCGGGGACTCGCCTGCGCCTGTTCCTTGAGCATCTGCATCAACTTCCCACGGAAAGACAAACGGAAGAGTGAGAAAATGAAAGAAAACCCCTTCTTGTCTAGCCGAAACAGCTATCGTGCTTTTTTTCCCCACTGGGAAAAATCGATGAGTTTCCATTCGCGCGTGCAAGGGTGAAATTCTTAATGTCACGACTGTGTTTTTATTTTTTAAATTGTGCTCTTTATTTGTAAAATAAAAACCATCGGTGCACTCTAGGAAATATCTTTCATTTGATACTACCTAGTAGTGACTATTGAAAAGGCAGGAGTTTCAACTTTCTGAAAAGGTTTATTTCCAACCTTGGGATATAAAGCGTGTTAACGTAGAAACCAAAGGACGACAAAAGCGTTTGCAGATTTATGTGTAGATAGATATTAAAAAAAAATTTAAAACCGCACTTCTTTATCCTAGGATAGCAGGTAAAACCGCCCCAGGAGATTTCGGGGGGGCGGGATTAGCACAAGAGACAGCTTGTCTTGTTCTGTAAAAACATCACACGACCCTCATTCTGAGAACCAGTTAGCGCAAAACATGTGAGAGAGATCTTGGGGTGTTTTTTCCGAAGGGGAAAAAAGCAGGAAAGTCACAGTTTAAGGACCATATCTGAGGAAATGTGTCTACATTTTGATAATGTAAAAGATGGGGAGAAGCTACTCAGAGGGATATTACAGGAGGAGAGTTTGAGAGACAGAGAAGCACAGAGCGGCCTTGGCCATTACCAATCTGTATGAAACGTGACTCGGTTCACGGTAAAGCGACCGCCACGGTGCTTGGGACAGACAGGGGGACACGGTCCCCACGGACTGAGGCAGAGCATCGGCCCTCCCGTGAAACCGGAACGGGATCATTTGGAAGGGCGGCAGGCAGAGCACGTCCCCGTTTCTTTGGTGGCTCCGTGTTATCTCCTCCGTCCTGACCACCGAAAAAGCGCTGCGAGAGGGAGAGCGGCTTGGCAGCGCCCTTCCGAGCCTTGGCAGCGCCGGCAGCCACAGACACGCGTGGGGAGAGCCCGGGCGGCCCCTCTGTGGGCCGGGTGGTGGCTGCGGCTGTGACGGACACTCCACCTGCGCAGCGGGGTCATAAATAAAATCGGGGCGGCCCCCGGCAAGGCAAGGTCGGAGGCCAGGGCTATACATCCCCGTCCACCAGGCTGAAGTGTTTGCCCGGCCCGGGCAGGCAGAGGTAGGGGATGGCGCTGCCCGGGCAGAGCAGGGGGAAAGGCAGCGGCAGCAGGCAGCGGCTGAGCAGGGCGCTGTCCTTGTAGAGGGCCGGGAAGGAGAGAGCCGAGGCGGCACTGGGGGGCTGCGGCTCCCCGGGGGGCTCGGCCGGCCCCGGGCCCTCGGGCTCGGATGACATTTGTCTCTTGAGCTTGTTGCGGCGGTTCTGGAACCAGATCTTCACCTGCGTCTCGGTGAGGTGCAGCGCGGCGGCCAGCCCGGCCCGCTCGGAGCTGCTCAGGTAGCGCTTCACGTCGAAGGTGGACTCCAGCTGGAACACCTGGCTCTTGGAGAAGATGGTCCGTGTCTTCTTCCTGCCGCCCGCCGCCGGCGATCTGCCGTTCTCCGCGCCGGAGCCCCCGGCCCCTCGCGGCGGCGGCTGCCGGGGGCCGCGTGTCCCCTCCGCGGGGAGCAGGGACCCCGCTTCGCCGCCCTCGGGGCCGAGACCGCGGCTCGTCCCTTCTGCCCGGGGCCGGCGGGGCTCGCTGCCTGCAAGGGCAAAGCACAGCATCAGTCCCGGCCGCAGCCCGCGCCCCCGCCCCGCATGCACGCACGGCCCGGCAGCGGAGCGCAGGGAGAGGCTGCGGGGGGGACAGGATGGGGAGGGGGCTGCCGAGGGCTGGCCGCGGTCCCACACCCTCCAGAGGGGAGAAGAGGAGTGAGGCGCTTCCATAAGGATCCAAGGAAATCCCTCTGCCAGCTGTGTGACAGGAAAGCGAGGGGCTCCTGAGCACGGGACAGCCGCAGGAGGCCGGGAGGGGGGCACAACAGCCTGGAAGCAGGTGGGTGATGTGCGGCATCTCCCGCGTCCGCCCGCGGAGCCTCCCCTCCTCCTGCGCGTGCGTGTGTGTGTCTGTGCGTCCGTGTCTGTGTGTGCCTGTGTCTGTGTGTGCCTGTGTCTGTGCCTGTGTCTGTGTTCGCGCGTGTATTTGTGCGTGCGTGTCTGTGCCTGTGTGTCTGTGTCGGTGTGTGTGTGTGCGTGCGCGCTGGCCCGCCCCGGCCCGGCCCGGCGGCACTGGGGGTGCCCAGGTACCGCCCGGGTGGGGGCCGGACCTGCGGGTCAGCCCGAGGCGGCTGCTGGCTCCGTACCCGAGTCGCTGGAGCCTGTACTGGGCTCTTGCTCCTCAGGCCCTTCTCCCTCCTGCTCCTCCTCCTCCTGCTCCTCCGGCAGCGCGCAGCGGGCCGTGCCCCGCTCCCTGGCCGGGCGCCGCAGGATGCTCTCGATGCTGAAGGCCGGCGGCCCGCCCGGGGCCGGAGGAGCTCGGCGGCCGCCCCCGAGCTGCACCATGGCGCGGCGAGCCGGGCCTGTCCGGGCCGGGCCTGTCCGAGCCGGGCGTGTCCGAACCGAGCCTGTCCGAGCCGGGCGTGTCCGAACCGAGCCTGTCCGAGCCGAGCCTGTCCGAGCCGAGCCGAGCCGAGCCGAGCCGAGCCGAGCCGAGGCGCGGCACTGTCGGCGGCGGCGGGAGAGCGGCAGCGCAGCCGGGGAGGAGGGAAGGATGGAAGGATGGGTCCGCAGGAGGAGGGGTCGGGGTGACGGAGGGAGGGGATGGAGCTAGAGGGAGCCAAAGGACTGAGGACGGGGGGAGCGGTGCAGGGGAGGAGAGGAGAAGGAAAAGGAGCAGGGACTGGAGGGAAGAGGGGAGGAAGGGAGGGCGGGGAGCACGGCGAGGTGTCCCGAAAGGTGCCCCGGGCAGGCCCTTCAGTGTAAGGGGGCGGAGGGAGGGCAGGGCCAGAGCTCACGGCAAAGGCGTGGAGGATGTGGGATGGCAGAAAGGAGATGACAGAAGGAGAAGAATTGAGGGAGAAGATTGGGAAGAGAGGAATGAGGAGGAGTCCGACGAGGAAAAGTAGCAATAGAAATCAGGGAGGGAGGGAGGAAGGGAGGGAGGAAGGAAGGGAGGGAGGAAGGAAGGGAGGAAGGGAGGAAGGGAGGAAGGGAGGAAGGAAGGAAGGAAGGAAGGAAGGAAGGAAGGAAGGAAGGAAGGAAGGAAGGAAGGAAGGAAGGAAGGCAGGCGTAGGCTGTGGGAGAGTAGCTCATACACCCAGAGTCTCTTCCCCGTGGTTCTTTCACCTGCAGACTCTCAGACTGAATGTACATGGTTACCCTGGTGAGAAAGGGACCCTTTTTTACTCCCAAGGAGCCCCGTGGTGTCAGGCCACCCCAAAATCCACACATAACTCCCACACATTCCCCCCTCACCTCACCACCCCCTCCACATCCCCTGCTCTCCCCGCGGGTCAGCAGAGCCCTTCTGTAGCTTCAAAACGAGAAAGTGCCGGCGGGCTGCGTGGTTGTGTGAGTTTTGCAGGGTGCACTCGCCTTTGGGAGATGGAGAAGCGTTCACCTGAGCCCTGCAACCTGGGGAAGGATCGATGTGTTTCTGTACTATCTTGAGAACTTTTGCTCCCACCCCTCCCAGCACTGCAGCGTTTAAAACCCGTTTGCACGACTCGAGGCAGGACGCTCAGCGATTTTAGAGCCGCCATCCGTTGTGCATCACAGGGAAACCTCTCCCTCTCTGCGTCCCCGTGTAAAGCCAAGGAAATGCTTCCAGCGGCTTTTAGTGCGAGTCTCGAGGTTTCCACCACGAAAACTGCTGAGGGAAAGCGAGAAGTCCTTGAAAAAGGATTGACAATAGAAGTACTGACAGGCTTTTAGAAATTGTGATGCTAGAGGTTCCATGAGCTAAAAACAGGGGCATCTTAAGGCTTTGGACTGTGTTAATCTTTAACGCACTGGTACTTGAGAGAGCGGCTTTCAGCTCTTTTTCCTGCATTTTTTTCACTTTGTGAATGCACTCAAATTTTAATGCAGCCTTCTGCTGGAGAGCTGCACATTTTCCACCAGCCGAAAAAGAAATGTATCCATCTTCCATCAATACGGAATGATTGGACAAATACCCGAACTTGTTGCATTTGTCTTGCAGTCTCCTACACGAACTGGGCGTTTTATCAGAGCAAAATATCCATCAGAGAGAGAGAGGGAAGGGCCAAGGGAATGACCCAGGAAAGAGAGTTACAAAATGCGAAGAAGCAGCTGAAAAGATAATTTAAGAAATCAGGTCTGAGATGGTAAAACGAGGAGCATGGGAGCCTTGGACGCCAGGTCGGGTCGCTCTTTGCACTCCTGTCTCGGCCTCCCTTCGCGCTGTCTATGAGTGAGGCACGTCCCAGGTGCTCACATCTGTTCTTGCTGCAAACCATTTCTCTTCTAGGTCCAAAAAGGAAAAAAAAAAAAAAAAAAAAAAAAAACCGTCCTAAAAAAACAAATGCCTTGATTCAGTGTGTTTTCCTAGAAGACACTTTCTTGGAAGAAAAAGTAAAAGTTGAAAAAGACAGAAATAAGAAGGAAAGTGGTGAAGGAGACATAAGTTCTACTACCCAATCTTTTTTTTCACCACAGCCCCCTCCACTCCCCGCGCAACCCAAGCCCAGCCCTGGGAGATGCGGTCCGATAACACCCTGCTGGGAAAGTTCTGCCATCCATTCCCAGACCCACTTTTCAAGCCCGGGGTTGGGTTTTTTTTTTCATTTTTAGTTTCGTTTGGGTTCTTTTCGTCGTTTGTTTATTTTTCTTTTGTTTGTTTGTTGATTGGGTTGGTTTTTTGTTTAGGTTGGTTTTGGATTTGGTTTTGGTTTTGTTTGGCTTTCCCCGACAAACTTCGTGCCGAGGGAGCGCGCTACAGAGCTGGGTCTCTTCAGCCCCTGGGACAAGCTGGAATGAATTCACCGGCCACAAGAGGATGCGGGGGGGAGTCCCGGGTCCCCCTGCAGCGAGTTCTACAAGCCAGGTCCATACTCATGTCCTCTGCTGGCTCACTCTTACCTTCGGGGGAATCTAAAGACCAACAGGTGAAGCGCATCCTGCACAACCCAAACAGCCACCTGCGGAGAGTCCTCCCACGGAGGCAGCGGGGATGGGAAGGCTGCAGAAACCCCCGGGCCCACACGGACCCCCAGCAACACAATCCGAGCCTCCCCCCCGCACTTAACCCAGAGTTAATGCGGGGAACAGCGTCCGACCGGGCGGAGGGGAGAGAGTCTTTCCCAAAATTCAGGAGTTTTTTCCAAGGAATGGTTCCCGGGACGCGTGGAGCAGCCCCGGGAAGAGGTTGGTGTGGGCAGGAGGAACCTTGGCCGCAGCCCTCGCGTTGTGCGGGGATCCGAGCGAGCAAAGCGGGGGTGGGCTCAGCGAGGCCGGAGAGCGGGTCCCTCACGGCCATGCCCCCAGCGCCGCTCCCACCGCCGCGGGTCCCTCCCGGCTCCGAGGGCTCTCGGTCACCACCAACAGCTTTTCCTGCCGTAGGTGGAGGGTTTCCTTCAGCCCACGCCTCATTTGCTTTCGTTTGTGAAGAACCTCGTTGTCTGGGACGTGTGAGGACACGGAGGCCGGCACCGCACAGCGGCGGGGCAGGAAGAGCCAACCTTTTCCTTTTAGTAATATAATCCTAGAGTAGAAGCTAGCATCGTGCAGAGCGGAAACCTTTCACCCGGGAAAGCTTTTTACCAGAAATCACTCGTCATACATATCTATATTTCCATTTTAGCTCAGAGCACAAGAAGTTTCTTACTCTAAACCTGATGGAAATGAAATCTGATTAGACGGTACAGAAACGCCGAAGAGTCTGGTTTTGCTTGGTTTTCAGAATCGAGTTTGGTTTATCCCCCGAGGTACTCGAGGGCAAAAGTCCCTCCCTGGATTTCACATCCCCTTGCAAGTGAGCCCCTGGCGATTGCGGACACAGCGGCACCTCGCAGCTCTCTCTGGATCATCATCTCCGCTGCTCTCCCGGGACGCAGCCCTGTGGACAGAAGCGCTGTCCGAAAAGCTCATTAAAAGCACCGGGCGGGTTCGGGCGCTTTGGCGCTGCTGGTCCCTGAATAAAACTCTCTTTAGCGGTTCAGTAATGGCTGGACATGAATTGCGGGTTGCTCTTGTGGTCTGCCATCACCCCGGCAGGGCCCCACTGGAGCAGGCAGTGGTTCGGACAGCAGGACATCCCGTGCCTGCGCCGGGCATCCCGGGGAGGAATCGGGGGAGGGAGGGCAGAAAACGGCACCAGAAGAAGGAAAGCAACTCTCTCAGGAGCTCCCCAGGAAGGCGTCACACAGCCACAAGCTTTTCTGGGCAGCTGGGCTCGCTCAGAGGATGCTCCGGGCCAGGAGGTGTCGGGCACGGGCAGATCGGGACAGAGCTGTCTATCCGTGCCCCGGGACAAAGCATCACTTTTGGAAATTCTGTTTCCCTCTGAGGTCAGTTCAGAATCTTCTGCTAAATCGCCTTCCTCCAAACACCGTGCTTGACACCTGCGGGAAAATCTGTAGGGGGATTCCGAATAAAGCCAATAATACTCAACTGCTTAGGAGGCTGGAATTGCGAAAGACGAAAGGGAAAGGGAAAGGAAAGAAGAAAAAAGAAAAAAAGAGAAAAGAAAAAAGAAAAGAAAAGAAAAGAAAAGAAAAGAAAAGAAAAGAAAAGAAAAGAAAAGAGAAAAAAGAAAAGAGAAAAGTTAAGTTTAAATTTTAGGTGGACATCTAAATTTTCATTTCTATCTTTTTGTATAGACTTTCAAGTATCTCACTACATAGAAATGAAATCATAAGCAGACTTGAGAAACTCAGGAACTTAGGATAGTTAAAGGAAGCATTAAGACATCCACCATAAAGTTACATTTGTCTGGAATGGGAAGGGAAATGCAGGAATATTGCCTGGATCTAATTTGAGGCTGACAGCACTGCACACTGCGGGTCCGCCGGAGTCTGGGGCGAGTCTCCCTCCGATCGATGGGCACATTGGCAGGGGCACAGACAGACTATTCCAAGATAATGCAGTGGAAAAGAAAAAAAAAATAATCGATCCAAATATATTGTTGAACAGTGGAGCCAGCACGCACCTATGAGATTTATCAAGTATTGATTTGCATGAATATTTTAGACTCGTGCCTACGAGAAAAGTTATGAGCCATCTTAAACCGGTGAGCAATGTACCCTTTGCAAAGCAGCCATTTAACAAGGTGCTTTCCAGCATATCGATCATTTTCATTTGAAGTGTAATTAATAATAACGTCTTGCTGCAGCTACACTAGGAATTTATTTCAAAAGGGCAGTTCAAACTCTATTTTGATTGTCGTTTGCTTCGCTTAAAAAGAAAAAAAATCTTCTCACTGATTATTTTTATTAGTGTCCAATAAACACAAGTTGTCTTTGTGAGTAATCTGGCAAGGTTCTCCTTTGCCTCGCCTCTGGAGTGCCATCTAGCTAAGCTGTTGTAGCAACATTCATTAAATAAATGTCAACAGACAAGGATTTATGCTGCATAATAATATTACAGCTGTAGTATAACTGGATTTATTTTAAAGCTATTCTGAGGTTGCTTTGATCTATAAAGCAGCAACCTATGTCTCTATATGTCATAAACAGCCTCGGCAAAAGTACTTCGAGCTTTACCGTCCATCAACATTTTTCTTAGAGCTTTCTGTTTGCAGGGACAGTACAAAGCGTGTGACTCTTACCTTTTTTATTTGTTTAATAAAAAAATACACACAAGGAAGAAAACTTTGAGGAATTTGCTGTCCTGATTTGAGGGATGGGCGTGGGTGTTCGCTTGTGGGGGTTTTACCTATTTTGAAATAGTCAATGCGCACACCTCAGGGACTGCCTCTGGTGCGAGGTGTTTCTCTGCACCCAGCAGAAATTTCTTGCCATCAGATACAGGGAAAAGTAACATTACAAAAGCTACGAGGTAAAGAAACCTGAGGTGTAGATGTTCCTACTTTCAGCACATACTTTTAATAAGCCACTATAAATCATTTTCTGCTCGTACAGAATAAGGCATAAGTAAGCACTTTTTCTTAGATGACTTCACGTCTTGCACCTTTTAATATTTTACCATGATCATAAGTTACAAATACAGTGTATGAAAAAAATCTGTTTATTGATATAATCAGCACATCTTTAAAAAACAAACATACTAATGTCAAAACACATTTTAAAAATCCGATTGATCATTTAGCCCTGCCAGTTCCTTAACTTCAAGGAAAGAATATTTAGTAGAATCAGAAGTATAATAATCTCATATGTTACTCCAAAGAAAAGGCATGTGGAGAGTGGCAGGCATGTTAAATTTCTCGTTGGATTACAATCTACTCTGATATGACTGTAGTGAGCCAGGGTTTTACTCCAGTAGGTAACACTGGGAGATCTGGGGAGCTGGATATGACGGGGAAAAAAGGGTTTAGCCGCTCTCTTCCAGGGGCAGCCAGGCTTTGAACGGCATCAAAATCAAGTGCTTGTGCCCTGAGGAAGAAACATGGCCCCAGTCACCTCCTCTGGCACCGAAAGGCTGAAGTCCAGCCCGGCCGCTTTCCCCCGTGCCCAGCTTTGCCTCCTCCCGATCCTTCTTACGCCGCTCGGGGACCAGGCTTCAGGAGTGTTCATCTCAAATTCGGCTGTTTGACGGATATGCCAAGAAAATGGCTGGCGAACATGTCCGGAGATTTCAGGGTGAGATCAGCATCAGTTGGGAAAAAAAATAGAGATAGAAAAAAAAAAAAAAAAAAAAAAAAAAAAAAAAAAAAAAGAGGAGAAAAGAAAAAAAGAAAACTGGGGGGAAAAAAAACCACTTCAAAAGAAAACAGCTTCCAGAAACGGGGCTTACGTGGAAACCAGTATCCCAGCAATTTAGTACTTTTCTCAGGAACCTATAAATATATATATGGATTGATATATATGCAATTCTCGAGTGGTTTTGAGGCTTGCAACATCCTGACTTCAACTGTGCAGGCTGGTGCTCAGAGCCATATTTCAGGCCAAAGTAGAGGGGAAAAAAAAGAAAAAGAAAAAATGAAAAGAATATTAAAAAAAAAAAAAGGAAATGAAAAAAAAAAGGGGAGGAAAGTCCAAAATTGTGTCGAGGTTATAATCCACCCCTGACCCTTCTTCTAGGGTATTGAATCAAAGCTGAAGCTCCACCACGTCTTGTTGATCGATCGATTTCATAACCAGAAAAAAGATTGCTTCAATTATAATGAAAAGTGTAGGAAAGAGTAAGAATTAAATCGCCCTTTCTCACAGGAGACAGGTCCGCATGCACATTCCCCAGCAGATCCAGGACCTGGCCTTGCCTGCAGGGACACCGAGTGCTCCGAGCTGGTTGGTTCAATTGCAGCTGATTATGCCCTGGAACGTACGATCAAAGCTTGACTTTCCACCAAGGCCGAGTTTTATAAGGTCATTTCCCCCCCAATATTTGAAAAAAAAAGAAATTCAAACTTTTAGAAATAATGATAGTCCAGAAATTCATTTTAGGAGTGGGTAGGAGGGGGGAAACAAAACAGTTATTAAAGAAAAACAATAACTTGGCATGCATAATACTTCATATAATATCACGTTACAGGTTCACTTGCATAATCAGACATACAGCTCCCCAGTCTGTTCCCATCTGATTATTTTTCTTTCCTTCCTTTTTAATTGCCAGTGAATTATTAATCGATTACACAAGCCGATCCCATAAGAGATGGACTAGTCGAGGTGAGCTTTCCTCAACCTCTCCAGGAGACTAAAAAAAAGTGGCAAATCCACTTGTAAAGCACAGTATGTAGAATTACATATACATGTGTGTACATAAAACCGTGTATTTTAGCCGATAATTTGCCAGGGAAATAAAACGAAAACAAACCAAATCCTCACAGCTCGGATTTCAGCAGGGCGAATTCTTTCCAACACTTTGCCTTCAAGTTGTTTCAAATCAAAACTTCTGCATCGAGAAGGACCGGGGGAACCAGCACATGCTTGGGTGTCGGCAGTATGGAACTGAGAGTAACGGGAGGGGGATATGTACGGCTTAAGTGGCTGAAACAAAGGGCCCCGGAGAAGCTGCCGGGCGCAGCAGGGTCCCTCGCTCTGCACGGAGAGCTGCCGGGGCAGCGGGGAGGCGGCAGGGTTTCCCCGGCAGGAGCGTGGCCGGGCCCCCGAGGTGCCGGGCGAGTCTCTCGGCCGCGGCGGGCCCGGGGCTGGGCCGAGCTGCTCCGTACATTCGTGTCACGCTCGGCAGCTCCGCGGGGCCCGGCAGGAAGGCTCGGGGGAGTCTGTTCCCTCCCGGAAAACGCCGGTCTGCGCCAGCCCCGGGCCGGGCCGGCCGTGAGGGGTTTGCCGCTGCCGCGGGGCTTGATTTTCTTTGGATGCGCGGCGGTGAGAGCCCCGCCGACCTGATCCCTGTGCATGGCTGGGGTCTTGCAAGTCCCTTCGGCTTCCTCCGGGCTGCCGCACGACGCTCCGAGTTAACCCCAAGAGTAAGTTTATTGCACGTTAAAAAAAAAAAAAAATCAAAAAAGCAGAAAATCAAGAAACGTGTAAGTTGAAAATAAAGAGTCCGTGGAGGAAGGGGGGTGGAGCTGGAAGCCGAGGGAGGGGGCGAGGGGGCCGCTGTCCCGGCAGAGGTGGGCGCTCAGACGAGTCCTGTCATCTGCGACCGTAGGAAAGGGAGGGAGGCGGCGGGGAAGGTGCCCAGGGGGTAGCTGACGCCGCTGGAGAAGCCCACCAAGGGGGGCGACATGTGCGGCAGGGTGAAGCCCAAGGCGCTCGCCGGCGAGTTCTCGTGGTACAAAATGGGGACCCGCACTATCCTTTGGGCGGCGTGGGACAGGTTGGCCGCTTCCAGGTCTGCGGCCAGCTGCCGCTTCCACTTGTTGCGGCGGTTCTGGAACCAGATCTTCACCTGCGTCTCGGTGAGGTGCAGCGAGGCGGCCAGCCCGGCCCGCTCGGAGCTGCTCAGGTAGCGCTTCACGTCGAAGGTGGACTCCAGCTGGAACACCTGGCTGCGGCTGAACACCGTGCGCGTCTTCTTCTTGCGGCCGGCGTTGCGCTGCTCCGGCTCTCCCGGCTCCTCGCCGCGCTCCTCCTCCTCCTCGCGGCCGCCCGGGCCCGGCCGCCCGCCCGCCGCGGCTCTGCCCGGGGCCGCCCGCCCGCCGCCGCCCGCCCGCTCCGCAGGCTCGTCGGGCAGCTCCGGAGAGTCCCGGTCGCTGGCTGCAAAGAGAGGCAGAGGGAGGAGGGAGCAGGGCCATCGCACAGCCCGCCCGCCCCGCTCACCGGCACGGGAAACCAGAGCAAGGCCGGGCAGCGAGGGGCCCGGGTAAAGGCTCCTGCCGCTGCTCTGCCTCCTCCCATATACTCCCAAATATTTCTGTGTATACACACACATGCACGCGTGCTTGAATGGAAACACAGCCCTGTATTTTATGTATATATATATATAAATATACTGATCTACGGACATGCTCGTAGATCTGCGTACGTTTATGTGCACGTAGATCTCTGTATGTTTATGTGCACACACATAAACGCACTCCTGGGTATGCACATTACACGCACACGGGCTGTTTTCAAATCATACAACGCGTCTGTGTGTGTAAACATACACGTGGATATGCACAGAAGTACGTATGTAATTTTTATATATGTATGTACACACAGGAATATGCGTGACCTCTTATTTATATACACACACCTCTGTATTTACACACGCATGCACGTATACATACTTAAAAGCACATTTGTGAGTAAGTATATTGTGTCAGAGGGGTAAGCATAATAGTGCGTCCGTATGTATATAGAGAGGGGCAAAAAAGAAATAATTCACATTACTCGGGACTTCAAAAAGCTAATGGATGGGGACAACTATTCTAGTATCGGGACATACCTCCATGGAGTCTCCAACACTGTGCATTTCAATTATAGGGGAAAATAATTGAAGTTTTAAAGGGGAAAAATATTTCCTACTCTTTATAGAATAGAGGAACATCAGAATTAAAAAAAAAAAAAAAAAAAAAAAGAAGAAAAAGAAAAAAAGAAAAAAAAGGGAAAAAAGCTCAGTTGTTTCTGGAGTACTTTGCTGTCTCTATATGTACTTCTGAGAGAAATTAAAAATATTAATAAGTCCACTAATGTAAAAAAGAAACTATTTGGATTACAAATCACTCCTCTTTTCCTGATTGAGCAATCATGAAATTTCTGCAGGCTCGTATAAGGTCACAGAGATGCGCCGAGGCGCAATGTTTTTTCTATCAGGAGACAGAAAATAACCACTAATGGCAGCCCGTTCACTCTGTCATATGTTAATTTCTGCCCCGAACCCCGGCTTCTGCTCCAACACCCTCTCCATCGGGATGCCTGCAGCGAGAGGCCGCGCTGCGGGCGGAGGGCAGCGGGGCTGGCTCTGCAGGAAGGGGCGGCCAGGACCGAGCGCAGCTGCTCCCCCGGCTTCCCAAAGTCTCCACTGCGCTGCTGGGGGACGGTGCTCCCAGCTTTCCGGCTTGATGGGGAGTCAAAAAAAAAAAAAAGAAAAAAGAAAAAAAAAAGACAAATCTGCCTCTTAAAAAAAAAATTAAAAAATAAAAGGAGAAAAAAAGAAAAAGAGAGATGGGGGATGGGAAAGGGAAAGGGAAAGGGAAAGGAAAAAAATCCCCAAGCAAGCCAAGAATCGCTGTTTACACTTTGGGCGGCGGGGCGGAGGCTCCAGGTGCCTGACACATAGGGAGCATTTCCGGAGATTTGCCCCGAGCGGCCGAAAACGGGCAGGCAGGGCGGGGGCTGCGGGGGCACTCGGTGCATCCCCCCCCGGCCTGCTCCGGGACCCGGACCCCCCACCCCGAGGGGAGCAGGAGCCCCCCCATCCCCATCCCCAGCCCCGGCCGGGCCCGGCGGTGAAGGGTGGGGAAAGGCGACTTACTGTCGGGGCTGGCGCAGCCCAGGAAGGCGGCGTGCGCCCGGCGGTACCAGCCCACGGCGGCGTCGCGGAGAGGGCAGCCCGGGGCGCCGATGCGCAGCGGGGAGGGCGGCCCGCAGCGCGGCCCCCCGCGCCCGCCGCCCGCCGCCGCCGCCCGCCGCGCCCCGCCGCCCGCCGTGCCCTCGGTGCCCAGCAGGTCCTCGATGAAGAAGGACGAGACGCGGGCGGAGGTGGAGCCGGCGTTTTCCGTGGCTTCGTCCGGCATGGTCGGAGAGAAGTGAGGGAGGGGGTCCCGGCTCCGCCGGCGGCTGGCTGCTCGGCTCCCCGCTGCCCCGCGGCCGCCTCTCGCCTCTGCCTAGCCCCGTGGATGCTCTCCTGGTATAAAAGCGTTTTTTTCCGGAGTAATCATTTCAGATCGCGGTTTGCCATCATTTCCTGCAAGCTAGGAGGGGAGGGAGGAGGGGGAGGAGGGGAAGGGAACGGGGAAGGAAAAAAAAAAAAAGGCAGCCCGACAACCCATCGGAGGCGCCAGATTCTGCGCGAAAACGCTAATAACGAAATAAAAATGTCATGCGAGTTAAACGGCGGGCAGGAGCGGGGGATCCTGCGGTGGGCGGAGCGCCGCGCCGAATGGGATCTACCCGGGGAAAGCGGCGGGCGCCGGGCGCTGCCGGGCGTGTGCGTGTGTGTCTGTGTGTGTCTGTGTGTCCCCGTGAGTGCGCCCCGCCCCGGGGCCGCCGTTCACGAGCTCCTTATTTAGGTCAATTAGGGAGCAAATCCCGGCGCGGGGGGGCGGTGGCCCCGGCGCACGGGCCGCAGCCGGGGGGGCTTGGCCGCTCCACATCCCGGGCCTTCCATTGGCTGCAGCGGGCTCAGCGGGCAGCCCCGGCAGCCAATCGGCGCCGCGGACATCGCGCTTATATTAATATCATTAATATCATTAATAATAATAACCCCCCGCCCACCCCCCGCCGAGCGCTTTCATGCCGCGGCGGCGGCGGCGGCGGCGATGCACGGAGGAGATGCTCCCTCCGCCGCCCGGAGAGCCGGCTCCGGCCCCGCGGGCTGTCGGCGGAGCGGTGAGCTTCTCCTCAGCCCGGAGCCCCCTGGTTGAGGCGTTGGAGTCGGTTTTGGGAGAGCGGCGGAGGGGCGGCTGCTCCCGTGAGCAGGCAGTGGGTGTCCTGCCGGTGGAGAGGACCGTGCGTGGTAGGGAGGGGACTCTCCTCTAAGAGGTCTCCCGAGGTCCGTTTTGCTTACCTTGTATGTGTGTATTTACCTATACAGAGATATTTTATGGATGTCCGTACGGTGTCTGTGTAGTTTATTTAGAAAGACACCCAGCCCCGCTCTTGGGAGAAGACCCGACCGGGACTCCCTGGCGGGGAGGCAGAGGGGATGCGCTGCCCTCTCCAGGACCCGGCCCGTGGTTCCTGGCGTTACCTCTCCTCAGCCCGACTTTTTTATCATTATCTTACTGTCATACCATTTCATGGGAAGCTCTAAAGTCCTCCTCCCCCTGCCCCCTTTTTCTCAGCCTCTGGAGCCAGCCTTGGGACATGGACCCCGGCAACCCCACCAAAGTGCACCCGGCTGCGGGGCGCCGGAGCAGAAGGGTCGCCTTCTGCCTTTTCCCTTGGGACCAGGCGAGCCAGAGTAGTGGAGGGGCAACTCGGTCCAGAGCGCACGTCGGAGACCCGTGGCGGTTTGGGTGAGTACAGAGATGCCCCTGCGATGCGCATCTGCTGGTCGAGCCTCTCCTCCTCTGCCGGAGGATCCCTCCCTGCTCTCCTTTGCGGTATTCCTGGACAAGTCCCCCTTGCCCAGGCCCCGCCTCCCCCTCCCGCCGCGGAACGGGGGCACCGGTGGTGCCCAGCAGGAATGTCCGGAGGGGCAGGGGCGCAGCCGGGAGCCGAGCCGGCCTCCCCGCCAGGAGCGGTCTCGCTCCTTCCCCGGAGGGACACTGGGGACCTTTGAGGTTGGGGCCTATTTTTGAAAGAGCGCTTAAAAAAAACAAAACACCCCCCCCCCCCCCCCCCCCACCCCCCGCAAAATTAAGATAAGGGAATAATTCCCCTTTCAACGGCTCCAGAAAGACAGAAAGATGCAAACAGTCCGAGCTCTGAAATAGACTCTGGAAAAGTGAGAATTCTCTCTTACTTGGGCAGAGACCGAAGGCAGCCTAGTGAATTGTAAGCCGGGCGACAGAGCATTTGTCACTTGTTGCACAGAAGTGACGTTAATAAATATTATGACTTTTATGCTTTGCACATTTTGCTTGTTCCTGCATAGGAAATACGGGTTTTGTCGATAGTTCCTATGCATTCATAAATCGTGAACTCTATTTGACTGCCAGACTCAGAAAATATATGTGTGCTTTCTGGAATAAAGAGAAAAATATGGCCTGTGATTGCTTCTGTACATAACATATGCAATCTGCATATCTATAAAAGATATGCTTGTGTCCCATACCCATATTTTATAAAGTGTCCCTACCGTGTGATCATGCAATTTATGTAATATTTTCTGCTGTCCACTTATAAATAGTTTAATAAAATCACCACGATTAAATTTGCTCTTGCTTTCCCCACCCCCCTCCATATTTCTCTAGTATATTGTATAACAACTGTTTGGTGTGCAATAATGCCCAACTGCGCTTGTGAAAATCACGTATACTCAGATGTCTCCCTGAAACAAAAAAACCAGGATGAGTATAATTCTATACCTGCAAATGCAACACTCGTGCATGCATGTCCGTGTTTATTGGGGGTTTTTTTAAGCTCGTCGTTATGTTTACACACTTTTTGCATTGCTATAGTGACATTACTAACATTTTAGGCTCCCTATCCTTACTGCTTAATATGATTATGAGTCTAAAAAGGGCGTGTGACTCCTGCAGCCATCATCGGGCTAGGAAGCAGAAAAAGCACGCAATTACGGCATTTTCTTAATTTAACATTAGAAAGGCACCCTTGGCCGCTGTCGGAGTCACCTACCCGGAGCAGCGGGGCGGGCCGGGTCCCCTTGCACCGAGGGCTTTGCCGCCACCCCGGGCTGTCCCCGCTCCGGGCAGGGGCCGCGCCGCTCTCCCGGGCCGTCCCCGCCCGGGTTCAGCGTGGCCACGGGGAAGCGAAACCTCTCCTTCCGTACTGCCTTCTCTTCCTCGGCCATCTCTTTGCGGCACAGTAAATCTTTCTTTTTTGCAGGCGGGAGAACGGCGGGACTTTTCCTGTGCAGCTCCTGATGCCTCCGGTGGGTCAGGAGGGAGAAAGAACCACGTGTTTTGTGCAGAGTTGGCTTTGAGACCAGATTTAGACTAGAGGTGTTGGGGCCTCTTATTTTTCCCCTTCCTTGGCTCTGCCTCTTTCCCAGGTACGTGTTTTTCTCCGAGGCGCCGGAGACTCCAGGTCCAGCGCAGCTCCGCTCCATGCGGGCCGGCCGCGGGCTGCGGCCCCGACCCCGCTGCCAGTGGGGTCTCTTGGGCTGAACAATCCTGGCTTCCAGCAGTGGTTCGTGCCCACCACTGGCCTGGGATGCCCGCATGGCGTGGGGTGCCCGTGGGGTGTCCTCCCGTCACCATCTCCGACGGCTCCTGAGCTCAGAAGGCGGACAGAAGTGGGGATTTGTGGCCGGGCTCGGTGGGGAATCAGCAGACGGAGGGCTGGCTATATTTGGGGCCGAAACCGCGCGTGTGAGTGTGACAAGAGCCTCCAGAGAGTCACGGGGCTGGCGGGCCGGCCACTGCCGCCGCTGCCCGGCCGCCTCCCGCACGGAGCGGAGCGGATCCGCAATGTGAATGCAATTACCCCGCCCGTGTTTGATGTCTCCCCTCGCTCTCCCTTCGCTGCCTCGATGTGTCGTAAAATAGAAGCGAAATGAAAGGCAGGCTTTATCGCTCGCACCCCTAACCTCTGCTCCTCTTTGCTTTCAAGGGCCGCGGTTTTTGGAGCCCGGATCTTTGCGGGGCACTGTTGACCTCCAGCACTGCGGGCAGAGGTGGCTTTGGGCAGGGACATCGTGCTCCCTTCTCCGTGGCAAAAAAAAGCCGTGCTGAACAGATCGCTCAGCTCTTGACACCTTCCTGAGAACAGATCAGACGGCATCGCTGGGGGTAAGGGAATTCTTGGTCAATATCTGCCTCTGGTATATATATATATATATATATATATATATATATATATATATATATATACATACATATTTGTATAATACATATTTGTAAGTTATAACTATACACATAAACCCCTGTATACATATATATACACATATATACACATATACACACGTACATATATATATATGTATGTATGTGTGTGTACTTAAAAATAGTGTTTCAGCCATGTTCTCTTCAGGTGTTTAGATATAAAAATAAAACAAATAAAGGCTGTATTAGCATCTTCAGTAACTAGTTCTGAGCCACCAAAAAGCAAAAGGAGTTCCTAGAAAGCAGCGTTGCTCTTTGGTGTCCAAAACTCCTTCAGGGGAGCAGAAGGGGTGGGATGGTTGGGATAGCTACTTAGGAGCAATAATAAAACAAGAAAACAACAAAAATAACAAACAAATAAACAAACAAGCCCCATAAAATAAAGACCAACCAGAAGATGATTGTGCCCACCCTGAACTTCTGTATCACATTCTTCTCCTCTCCTGCTTCTTTTTAGGAGAGGCGGGGGCCCGCTCGCCTTCCTGGGAGCCACCCAAACTCTCCCTCTGGGATGTCTCTCATCCCTCTAGAGTTTGCCAGGTCTCTGCACAGGCTCTGACGCCCCCAAAAGCGGCAGGTGTGCAGCAGGGCCCTGGAGTGGTGGGTTATGTCCCGCTGAGGCTCGCAGGGACAAACAGAGGGGACTTTTCAGAGGGGTGTCCCTGCCAGCCCCCATGGCTGGGTGGAGGTCCCATGCACATCTCACGGGGAAAACCTTTTTTCGGGTGGCCTCCACAGCAGGGAACACGAAAAGGACAAGGACGCGGCAGTGAGAAATATTTTCTTGCAGGTAGAAAACCCTAAAGCCCCTCAAATGTGAGTTAAATAGCACTTGAGTGCAGTAACACTTTGTGGACTCCTTCTCGAACCTGCAGTAAATTTTAACTGGTCCCTGAAGATGGGGAAACAGAGCAAATTATTTTTTTTCCCAGTGTATTATCTTTATAAAGCCAGTCCAGCTGAATTCTTCACCATCAGTGAGACTGGAGGAGAATTTTCCCCTCTCAAGGGCGCTGCACAAGCCATGCTGCATCCCATGAATGTGTTCATTATTCACAGACAGTCACTAAGTGCTTCGGATGGAAACTTCCAGCCTGTGGCATGTCCTGGCTGCCCGTGATGCCTGTTTATTGCTCGTTAGAGATGCCATGCAACTCTCAGCATGAATAGCATCGCTTAAGAGCTGGCTTCTTGCTAAGTGAGGGCTATTTTAACCCACGATAAATTATCGAACTGGAGAATGTCTTTGGGTACCTGAATATATTAACTAAAAAACCAGTTTGAGAATGATTTTGGGGAATTTTTGTGTTAAAATCCCAGGGCCCTTTCAGAAATATTTAATTGTTTGACTGGAGATGGGGAGAGAGGGAGAAAATAAACCATCAGCCAAGTATATGAGATCTTAAAATAAAAAAAAAGTAGTTGCTGCAGAAAATGAGATAACAATTATAATACAATCCGTTTTAACGTGACTTTTCTAGAAAGGTCTTTGGCATTGATTTCCTGATACAATTTTAACTTTTTTTTTTTAATGTACAGTGAGAAAATGCATGGTTTTATTGGTACTGGTTAGGGTCAGCCACAGGAGAATTATGGAGGTCATGTGAAATAGGTGCCAATAAAGCTTTTATTATTGTTATACAGACAAAAGAGCATTATGGAAAGAGATCCTTACCAGACCTAACCATGGATATTTTGTTCTGTTAACAATCACGCTGAAAATACAGAGACACTGGAAAAAAGAAAAAGCCCTGAGTTTTCAAAGCTTTTCAGAACATTAACCTATTATCAAGTAAGATTGTTGGAACTATTTCCCCCCAGAAAATTAAGGTGTCCTGAAATGAAGCACTGCACACAACTCATTATTTTACCTAAATCAAAAGAGCTAAGGAGCTAAAACAAAAATCTTGCACTGTCACAAGAGAATATGACTCTCAATTTTGAAATAATATTTAACACTTGATTTTTGTGTAATGTAACATCTTAAAAAAACCAAATTATTTTTTGATTAACAAGGCACTCTTTAGTTTGTTTGTGTGTATCCACTGTTTGAATCTGAAGATTTTCTTCCAGAACTTGAAGTTGAGGATTCTGAAGTAAAAATTAAAATGCTGTTCCCCTTCCTTTACCCAGTCTTGAATTATTTTAGCAGAGCACTAAACTTTGTCAAGGACTGTAGTGAACATCCACATGTGTTAATAGATTGGATTCTCAGATCAAACTTCAAAAACTGTTGGAGCTTAGTGAATTTCATAAAAACTCATATCTTCTTAAATCTGATTGACTCAGGAGTTTTAGATTAATTCCAGGACAGAGCAAATTTCAATCAAAGAAAGTATTAAGAACTTACAGTACAAAACATCCTTTGTACTTTTACAGTTGTGTAAAAGGAAAATGGATTCACGGATCAAAGTTAGCCCCCAAATAATGTTAACATTGGAGTAAAAATCATACTAGCTTGTACTTTGATAGTAAAATATTTCAAACCATATATATACTATCAGGATAGTCTAATGTTCAAGAAAACTTCTGAAAATTACATTAAAGCATATGGTATTTTAAAAAATCACATATAGTTATGATTTATATTAGTAAGAATCAAGTGTGATCTGCATAGATGGAAAACAGAAAGCATCTCTTTTCCACTGACTTTTGAGTCATTCATCATAAAGGAGGACAACTATTCAACCCTTAAAACTGTCATTAGATCAAGGGAAGTGTTTTCCCTTGTCATGTGAAAATTATGCTTCTCTAAATCATATTTGAGTAAAGCATACATATTCCACCTCCAAACAAAAATTCTTTCACCAGTGATATATATGCAAATGTTAAGCCATAAATTTTTGAGTAAATCCAGAAATAATTTCTATAGAAATCCATAAGTAGTTAGAGTTTATGTGAGTCATTAAAATCTGGGGATGAACGTAGTTTTCAAATGGTTCTGCAATAGATTATAAATGGTTTTGCAATGCTCCAGCATGTGTGGAGATACATATCTGGAGATATATACAGTTACATACATATGAATATGCTTATTATGGTATACAAAAATTACATTTTCATACAGCATGACTATAGTGTTGAAATGCTTTTAGAAAGGCTTGAACTAAGTCAAAATTAATATTGTAATGAAGTCAAATCCTAATGTAAATCCATGGAAACCCCAAATGCATTCACTTTCTTGTTCTGAATTATTTTGTTATCAATTCTGATTAGTCCTAGAAAACCCTGAAGCAGTAGGAAGGCTGGGTCAAGCACTGAGTGAACTCGGTGGTAAAGCTCTGTTTGCTTTCTCTCCTGGAGCAGCACTGGGAAGTGCTATCTTCCCCAGGATCTCAGTGGGGCTCAGCAGGAAACTCAACCATATCTGCTCCTTCTCATAAGATTCCCCTTTGACTTCCCAAGCTCCTTGAGTTTTGTAGGATGGCCGAGCCAGTTCCCACAGCAATTCATTATGAAACCTGAACACCTCAGCTCACATTCTACCCTTGCCAGGACATGAGAAGTCAACCCAGAAATTTACACAAGCCTCTGGCTATGAATAATAAAATCTACACTGCAGTTAACTGAAATTGGAGCAATAAGTGGCCTTGCTGCAGGAAAATTTCCATATTAGGCTTTGTAAATGCATGTCTTGCCCAGAGGAAGCTAAAGTTCTATTTAAATGAAGACAGCACTGGAGAAGTGAGTGAGGAGAGCTGAAGGTGCAGCCTAGCTGTCTGCCACACTAAGTGGCAAATGGTGCCAATGCTCCTCTTATGTCCTTCTCTCATGCAAAATTTTCCCCCCACATCTGCTGGAGGGGACTAATCAAACTAAGTGGAGACTTCTGTGTTTAACCTTTTCATCCTGTGCTCCTCTTAAATATAGAGTATATCTAGC
The DNA here is from genome assembly GCF_028551555.1 of Melozone crissalis. Classification (NCBI taxonomy): domain Eukaryota; kingdom Metazoa; phylum Chordata; class Aves; order Passeriformes; family Passerellidae; genus Melozone; species Melozone crissalis. The sequence continues at coordinate 15,737,107 of NW_026535784.1, read as the reverse complement.
CAACATTTTCCACATGTTTAGGGGGCAGACATCATGCAGGAAAAGTCAGGTGAGTTGCTTTGTGTGGCCCCTTCCAGCTGTCTGTCTTGGGGAAGATTTCTTGGTGCTCCATGACAGCACACACCACAGTGCAAAGGTGTGAGGGCAGCTCTGCAGAGAAGATGCAGCCAACTGAATTTTGTGTGGGGAACAGTTCAGCTGGAGGTTGAACTGCTCTCTTTAGCCAGCAGTCTGTGATGGTGTGGCCTCTCCATGCCAGGGCACAGATAACTTGGTCTTGCCCTGCTCAAATACTCCATATGGCTTGGCTTTCTTGTCTGAATGTGCATGGGCAAGTTAAAAAGGATCATGACACAGGCTTGGGCTTATGTTTGTTCACAGTCTTCACTGTAAACTTACTCCCTGGAGGTTTTTGGCCCTTTCAGTCCATGTCAGGGCATTTGGAGGAGGATAAAGTCCATAGACTGCTCCTGGTGGATGTCAGACCGCCCTGTTTTGGCAGGGAGGAACAAAGCCATGTCACACCATTTGTGCTAAAGACTAGAGGATGGAGCCAACAGGGGTCCAGCCTGAAGCCCCCAAACCCCTGTGGTGCATCTGGCAATGGAGCCCAGTTTCCTTAGTGGGAAGAAGAGGTGCCCTTCCATCAGGGTGTGCAGTTGTGGCAGTTTGTGTAGGTGATAAGTACTTTGCAAGGGGAGTACTCCTTGCCTACAGTTCCTCATCTCCCCTGCCAGCATCCCTGCAAAAGCCTGGCAAACACCAGCCCTCTAGCAGTATTTATAGCTATATCTCTATCTGATGAGCCACACTAAAAGTAGGTTAACTCAAAACATACCTCTTTGCTGCTTGGAAATACAGATGTGAAGGGATATCTGGTTCTAATATACAGATCACCTTATGGTGTGGCAGGTTTCAGTTTCCACAATAGAGAGTGCATTTGTGCTAGGAGTGATTTAAGCCATTTGGGACCTTCAAAAGCAGAAACCCTTCATGAACCTTATTGGAAATGACTACACTTGGTGAAAAAAAAGGAAGAGAAACTAGAGGGGTGATCCAAGATCACACACATCTAAAGAGTGGAAAGGAAACCTTTTCAAATGTTGCTTTCTCATTGAAAATGCCTAAGATAAGTGAGAAGTACCTCCATTCCTCTGTTGAGCTATGAAGTCCTGTTAATGCTAATGGAACTATAATTTCATTGCACAAAGCCGCCAGATTTAGTAAAGAATATTCAGTTTGTTAAATATTAGCACTATCAATCATTATACTTTCTGCTGCATTTCCATTTTGCATTTCCCCATTTGCCGAGGGAAGCAATGAGGAGGACAACAAAGCAGGTTTTTCCTCTCAGATACACCTGGTGGATTTGAGCTCTGATATTTCTCTTTCCCTCAATACATGGAAATCCCCTAGGAAGAGCAAAATACCAGCACAAAGATCATCTGTACAGATTGGAAAGAAGGATTTTGCCCTTGGGTCCATAAGCTGGAATGTTTTCCGCACATCATAGACTCCATAAAACATATGTACTTAATAAATAAGCAAACAAGCTTGTGCTTAAGTGAGGCTTCCATGCAGTAAAGGAGAACAACATTTGACAAGTTGGGGTTGAAGGGTTGACATTCACACCCCTTGTTTCCCAGAACCACTTTTTTCAAACATCCACTTTTCAGGTTCACAGAGACTGTGCTTTGGAGGTGCACAAGAGGAACTTTCCAGAAGCTTGTACCAGGTGATCTGAAATGCTGCTTCTTCACAGATCTGAGTGACCCCATGCAGAAAGTGCGTGGAATGCCTTGCCAAATGGGGAACCTGCCTTGCCAAAGGGGGAGCCAAATGAGCTGAGAAGCCTTTCCCTCATCCCATCTACCTCCTCACTGCCTGCACAGGTCAGCAGGGAAAAGAGCAGAGGGGAAGCAGCTGGAACAACGCCAGCACTTGGGGCTTTTGGCAGCTCTCTGCAGCAGGAGCTTGGGGTCTTTTTGCATCCTTCTTCTGCAGAGCTGTCAGCAGGTAAAGCACTCTGAAAGCACTCTGCTGTGTTTCTCAGAGCTGCTGAAACATGATGTGCTCTGTCTCCACCTTTGGCAGAGCTTGCCTGACCCTGCCTTGCTCCTTGCTTAGGGTGAGGCAGATCCAATCCCCTTGGCAGCCCTGACAGGTCACTCAGGCTTGGTCAGGCCCGAGGAGCTGTCCTCTTACATTTAGCAAGAGGAAAAAAGGACTCCAGCTGCTTGCAATTGCTAAGACACTAAGCACAGATTTTGCTTTCACAACTGGACGTTTGACAGTCATGATAGCCAGACTTAGCAAGATCTATCAGTACCCTTTGCCTGAGCACCTCCAGATCTCCACACCAAATCTCCACAGGGCTGGCTGGGATGGAGGATGTGTGTGTTAGACAAGGTGGCTCTCCACAGCAGCAAGGACATCATGCCAGAGCCTCGTGGTCCCCACCAGGCAGAAGTCAGGTGTCAAGCCTGATAGATTATCTTGACTTTTACTGTGCAGAGAGTCAAGAGGACACCTGTAGAGGTTCATCTATTTCCCCTCTCTGTGCATCCCTACTTGGCAGGGATGATGGCTTCTGCAAGTGCTGCCAAAATCGCTATACAGGGCATTGACATTAAACCAAACACCTAACTTCTAGCTGTTTGATGCAGGTAGAAAAGAAACCCACCTTTATTTCTTCATTTTCTGGTTGTTTTTATCTTGTTTGGCCAGAATAACCCTTTCCTCATCCTCCATTTGTGCCTCTTGGAGTGAAGAACAGCAGAAGCAGACCAAGGACCTGATTCATCACTCCATCTTTAGCTTCTCCTTAAACATGTATGCACATAGCCTCAAAACTATGTCAGTACAAAGCTGCATGGCAGCCATTGCCTTTCATAAAAGGCAATTCTGTGTAATTTTGACCAAATTATTACATGATACAGTGAAGTCAATGTAAAGTTCAGTTGAGGATAAGAAACACAGTAGATTATATTTGCTTAGATTTGTTGTTCTTTTAGTCCACAGGGATAAAAAACAATGATTCATCTGGAACTCTTCACTTCCACCATAATTTAAATTGTTTTGTTAAGTGCAACAACTATACTATTCCAAACTAACTACATTTGGCTATGTGTTCAATTCAGAAAAAAAAATGGTGTGACAATGAAATATTTCCTTGGACTTTTTTTTGTGTTAATCCGGGAAGTCTTGTGGGCACCCATCTCTGAGATCAACAGAGAATTAAAGAGACTCTGACTCAGAGTCAAAAAGAGCAAGCATCATTTTGCCTGATGCTGGGTTGTTCCCTTCTATCTTGTGCTGAAATTTATAGTGTTTTTGCACACAGGCCTTTCCTTTTCATATACCTACTAATGCCAGTTTAACAACAAAACAAAACCAAAACAAACAAAAAAACAAAATAACCTCCCCCCCCCCTGCCCCAAACCCCAAATTCACTGAGATCTGACACAAAGAGATACCTTAGCCTTATGAGGTATAAATTAAAGTGCAGGTTATCCTTGAGAAATATCAGTCTGAGGAATCTGAACTAGTTTTTTTCCAAAAGGACCAAATCTAACGATGGGTGTGAAGGATTAATGAGGATTTTAGCAGTACTTGCATCTTGCTGTTTCTAGGTAACACTCAGTATGTAGAGAGATTTGGGAACCTTTCTGACACCTAACAAGGACTTATAGATCCTTTAGTTTAAATTTAAATTCAGAATTATATTCCAGATTAGTTTGCTACTACCAATTTTGCAAACACTAACAAATTCCAATTATTGTATCTGTACCTAATCAAATATTAATCAGGATATGTAGATGCAGATTATTTTAAATTCTACCACAATCAGCATGATTAAGAAAAGAATCATAAAAATCTGAAGGCTGTCTTTTACATAGTCTGAATCTGGGGAAATTTTTGACTGGTATGTAAGTTTATATGGCTTCCATTTAACAAGAGTAGTTTGGATCTGAATGAAATCTGGGGAAATAAATTATAAAACTGTGCCTTTCCTTGAGCTGAAATCTTATGCATCTGACCTATTTCAAGGTAGTGACTTTGACCATAGGCCACATGTTCTTTGTTTTGGACTTTTTTCTATTCTGCAGTCTTATCTGATGTCTCTCCCATGTGCACATTTAGCCAGCCTTCCTTGGTATGAAACACTACACTTGTGAGGCAGTGCATGGGAAAGAATTTTTGCTAGCAGGAATCAGCATCTTGCATCTTTTCCTTGTGTAAATTAAGTCAATAAGAAAAGTGTCTGGTTATTCTGTACTAATTTTAAAAGCATATAAAATACTTCCTTCCCCATTGCTTTTGTTTCCTCTTCTAATCTTCTTTCAAAATGTATGCCTGTATCTACTTGAAGCGGCAATTAATGTAAGCAAAACATAAGTGAAAATAAGATGATACAAGGGAACTTCTTTGCTAATCCTTGACTGGGGACATGATGTGTAGATACTTTTTGATTGCTTAAACACCAGGGCAGGGTTTGGTGTAACTAAAGACCAAATGGACCTTTTCACAGTGCACCTCGAGGCTACATCCCTCCCCTGACCAAGCACAGACCTCTGCAAAGTGCTCCCAACAGAGTCTGACAGGTGTGTTTTCCTCATTTCTCACTAAAAGTTTATTCAAAGTGAAGCACAGGTGAGATCTGTGGTGTAAAACAACTCCAAAATGGTTCTGGTGCTGCAGAGCCCCTTGGGATGCTCCAGGTGCCGTGAGAGCACAGTGCAGGTAACCCATCTCAGACAAAAGGCACAGCTGAGGTCCAGGTGGATTAAGATTTCCTTCCAGCAGTTCTGTATTGCACAACCCAAATGTACACTAAACTTAGATCTGTACTTCTGCCAAGTAGCAATTTATAAATAAAAGGCTTCAGAGCAAGCCAATTTTCCTGCTTAGTTTTAATAGCTAATACTCTGAAAACCTCAAGGCTAATTAAACTGTTCATTGTCCTGCTGCATTTAATTATTCAGATATTGATCTAACATCTTAATACACAAGACAAAATAGTGACACATTTTATATTTGGAAATGGAAAAAATAGGAAGCAGACCTGCTTTGAAAAGCATTTAGCAGTTAAAAACTGAGCTCAAAAGTAATTTCAAGTGTTGATTTTTTTTCCAGGAACCACATAGACTTTTTGTCTGCATTTAAAAAAAAATAGAAAAAGAAGAAAAAAGAGTTTAAACAGGTAGAAAGAGCCCTAACAACAAGAATCCCAAAGAAACAAGAAAAACCTTACAGAATTGCCCATAAAGCCTGTCTTAAATTTCACATCTAGCTGAAAAAATACCCTGCACAGTAAATTAACAAATCCACGTGTCTCTACAAACATAGAGACAAGTCATTTGTAAAATCAGAACAGCACAGGGCAATCCTCTGTTCAATTCTGACCCTACCTAAGACAGCCTCTGACCTTGGACTAAGAAATATTTAGCTTGCCTTGTTCCTCCACTGCCTGAAAAATGAGCCTCATATGTTTTCCTCTTTTACTGCTGTCTTAATTTAGGTCCCCATCTTTCTGATATGAGACTTGGTCTTGCTGGGTACTTAGCCTTGGGACTGAAATAGAACCCCACACAATACAGAAAAAGCTGCTCTATAAAGACAACCTTGTCAAGGTTCTTTTTTTAGAAAGAGTGAGTTTGTGCTCCTCCTTAGATTTTTTGTTTTGTTGGTTTGGTTTTTTTTTTTTTTTTTTTTTTTTCTCCCCCATTTTAATGTCTTGGAAATATAATCTTGTTCCTAGGAAGCTTTCTCACGACTTTTTTGGAAAAGCTATTTTTTCCTTCCCAACCACAATATGTGAAGCTTTTGGAGAATGAGAAACACAGATGTTCTGGATCCACCAGCGCCACTTCCACTTTTATTGTAACGTAAAACAGAAAAAGAGAACCTGGGTTATTTAGAGTGGAAATAATCTATAATTTCACCATTTGCAGCTGACCTAGACACCCTCATGTGCACAGAAACTCATGAATGTAGCACACAGTCTGTCTCACCCACAGGACACTCTTAGCAGAGGCACTGTGTCCTGATAGTGTCTGATAACCTCCACTGACTGTGAGGACAGTTCACGCTGACAGTTCTGTGTCCAGAACATCGTCAGGTTGTTTAAAGGCAGCTTCTTAATGTGTTTTGATAGTCCCAAAGTAATCCTAAATATTTACATAGGACTTCAATTATGACCTAGGACTTCTGGGATGCTCTTATGGTGCTGGAGCAGGGCCATTTAATGCTACATGACTTGAGTGATACCAAACACATCACTGATTCCCACCTGCAAAGACCCTGAGACAAATGGCATTGTTAATGTCAATGTTTGTGGGTTTCTTGTGTTGTTTTGGTTTTTTCCCCCCAGAGGACACACTGAAAAAGCAAAGTGATTTGCCAAACCATAGGCAACAATTCCCACTGGAATTGATTTGGTGGGCTGGATGCAAGCCTATGGTCAGAAGACCGCATGGAGGAGAGCTAAATCTCCTGCTATGGAGCAAGAAAAAGACAACAATCATAGAGCAATTCAGTTGCATTATCTGTCCCTCCAGTGACATTTAGGCTGCCTTCAATTTGCTTCTGGGGCACAAGTAAAAAAGATCATGAAATTAGCAGAAGACAATTGGGTGCTCTTGACACCTCTGAAACGGAGAATTCACTGCAAGAGAAATGCAGAGGCCTGACCCAGCTCTGGGGACCTCTTCATGCAGTCAGCACAGACCAGACACTGTGGTGGGAGGGCAGAGACAAAGGGCTACAGTGAGGGAGCACAGGAGAGAGCACCGGGCTGCGGGAAAGGCTTCCTGTGCCTTCATCCATGCCAAGGCTGTGCTTCCACTCCAGACCTTGATCTTGCAGGCTGTTAAGGTCCTATGGCTGGTCATTAGATAGTTCTGGAACCATATTTTTGTTGGAAAAAAGTAAATTTAAATTTTTTAAAAGCATCATGTATTTCAGTACAATGGCTCAGCAGGGGATTGACTTAAAGCCTGACAAATGGGAGACATTGTTTCATGCAAAAATACAGTGTGCTCTGCCTTGCACCAGGAGGAAACATGGACTCTCCCTTAATTGGATCTAACATCAGTTATAGGTAAAATATCCACACAGGAATAGCATGTGGCATCTGGTCATTATTGCACAATTCACTGGCTGGTAACTCCTATGCTGTGTCTCCAGCTCAGAGTAACTGACACCAGTTGGGATTAATCCAGGCCTTATAAAGTGTTCCAAAAACTCGGAGCTAATTACTAGGCTCGAGATTCCCAGATTGGCATATGGTGTTAAAAAATGTTGTGCAATTGAAGGGAAAGCATAAATTTTGCAAGAGCTGTATTTAGCCAGAAAACTTGCTTTCCCCTTCTATTATTTATTGCTAATTGCAGGGAAGTGTCTTACATGTGTCACTGAGTTTCTTTTTGAATCTGCTAGTACAGATCCTGGTGTCCTTTAAAAAATTACCTTATAAAAACCTTCAGAAAAAAATCTGGTTTCCAGTCTGGCAAAGACAGTAGAATTGACTGTCATAAACTATAGCAGATCACTTTGCAGTCACACTAAAATCAAGTTTAATACCATTAAAACTTGTACGTGATGGGAAATTCCCCTTTAAATTCCTTCACCATCTGCTGCTTAAAAGTCAGCCATGAGTATTTCCCTTCCATTTCTCCTTTCCTCAGAACGGTTAATGCACAGACACAAGTTTTTAAAAGCTGTACTCAGGGTGGGGTGTTGGAAAGTGAGCAGAAGGACCATGGCTGTGCTGGAGTGAGAGAGTGGCATCTGCTGATAGATATCAGGGACTGAAATTTCACTCACCAGAAACTGTTTTATCACAGTGAAATTGTTCAAGAACTAATTTGACTGTTAAGCCTTTTCTCAATTAATCTCCCCTGCTCAGATTTTGGAATTATGGCTGGAATGACCTGCTGGAAAGTTACAGAAATTTGGGTGAAATATTTATGATTTATTTATTTGTTTCACGGTATATCTCTTTACTGCATCTGTCCGAGCCCTTCCCTCTGCCATCTAAACAGCACCATCTTCAGGCACATTTAAAACCTATCCATTTCCCAGCGGTGACCTAGCTGCTCCTGAACTGGGAATGCTCTTTTTCTGGTGCTGAAATTGAACATCTCCTCCTGGCTTTTCTCTGGGCATCGTCTTTAAGTCTTGACAGTTGTCAAAATTACTCTATCAGCCCAAGATATGACCACCAAACCCCTTCCAGTTGCACCCATTTTGTCTGTATGATTGAGTCCTTAATCAGCTGGACGCTTAAATTTTCTTTAAAGAGTTTCACCATTATATCTGTTTCATACTGTTTATTTCTATCATTCACTGTGATTTTTTTTCCTGATCTCCTCCGTGGAAAGATCAAAACTATTTTCATTGGTATGTTCCAACAATACATTTCCACTTTCTGTTTTCACCCTTGAAAGAAACAAAGAGATTTCCAGATCGATTCAATTTTATTATCTCCTTGTCTTGAACATATTTTTAACACAAGTAAAATCTAGTTAAGTCAAAAGAAACACATAAGTTATCAGGCTCTAGCAATTAGGTTTGTTTCATATATAAACAAAACAAGTCTCAGCTTGGTGTGTATTAAAACCACAGGAGCATGCAACGAGAGATAATTCAATACCTTTATAATACCATCATAACCATCTACTGTTATTTCTCCTGACAAAATGTCATTTGCATGGCTTAATCCTCGATTTTTTTTAATAGTCCAAAGGCAAACAAACAGAAAAAAATCTGCACAGCAGGTCTGTGTTCAGTCATTGTGCACTTTTCTGGAGCTGTTGGAAGAGGAGGCAAAGACAGGCAGAGCCTCATCCCCTCCATCCCACCACCCACCCACGGTCTCTGTGCGAGGCAGAGTGTAAAGTGACTTAATGCAGTTCTTTATGGCAAGGTTTGGCCTCTAAGAAACACAGGAACTGCTTCTGCTCTTTGCTCGACAGCTCGTAAATGACGGGGAGATGCACTCCCTCCTTGCTGCCCTCTCCTTGCAAAGGACAGTGCTTAACTTCAAGGAGGGTGTTCACATCCAGCGTTGCCTCCAGTGAGTTTTCCCCGACTCCGTGGGGTCTCTCCAGCTGTGGCTACTGCGTCTTGCAGCACTGATAAAAAACCCCACAAGTTCTCCTGCCTTTGCTTCATTAGGTAGACCAACAGCGTGGTGACCCTTGAGGTTTTCGTTAGTCTTTATTTGTGAAAGAAAAATCCCTCAGTACTAAACCGCTGGATTCGCCAATTTTCAGTTTTACCGCGAGAGATAATTTTGTCGAAGTTTCACGTGGTAATTACGGTTAGCGTCTGCAGGAAATGCTGGAGGAGGCAGCGCTCGCCAGGCTCCAGCCGTGTTCCCAAAGGAGAGTGCAGATGTGTCGGGGCCTGTCCCGGTATCTCGATGTAACAGTGTCCCGATTTCCCGGCGTCCCTGTGTCCCTGTGTCCCGATGTCCCTGTGTCCCGGTGTCCCGGAGTCCCGATGTCCCGGACGGGGCCCCGGTGGGCAGCGGCGGTGGGTGGGTGTGTGATCCAGACGTGCAGCTCTTGGGACTCTGCATTTCCCTCGAGAAACTGGGGTTGTTGCTCGGCCCTGCTCGGGCCGGGCCGGGGCCCACGGGGCTCGGGCACGGCACTGCGTTTCCCCGGGAAGCGGGAGGGAGATGGGACGGAGCCTCCTGATCCAGCCCCTCAGGGCCGGGTCCCGCCGTGTCTCTTCCCCTCGGCCCCGGGTGGAGGCTGAGGGAAGGGCTGTGCGGAGGGATGAAACCCGGCGCCGAAGAGGGGCGGCAAGGTTGTCCCTCACCCTGGATAGGCTGTCTATTCGTAATAAAGAGGCTTTGCGATGTCTTACAGCCAATGATAAAATTCTTGTGTCCTGCTTTTGGGCGACAGATCGCCTTTGTGGGTTAATTTAAGGAGAAGAGGCTGCGGTACCGGCCGAGAGGGAAGGGGAAGGTGGGAAAGCACCAAGGCCACGCTGGAGGCGTCGGCCGAGGGCAGGGGGACAACGCAGAGCCCCCCTCGGGCCTGGGCTGATGCTCAGCCCCTCTCCAGGGCCCAGGCTGATGCTCAGCCCCTCTTCAGGGCCAGCCGGGTCTGTCTCCGTCCCGCGGGTCCGGCCCGGTTCGGCAGCCGCAGGTTCCGCAGCTCCCGCAGTCCCGGCCCCGGGCCCGGGCCCAGCTCTGAGGGGACAGCCGGGATCCATCCCCACGGCGGCGTCCCGGCCTGTCCTGTCCTTCCCCACGAGGACAGATACCGGCCCTGGGAGAGCAGGGCACGTCGCCAAGGCCCCCCTGACAGAGTGATCACCCCGAACAGGCCCCGGAGGGCACTGCTCCAGTGGCACCGGGGCTCGGGGAGCTGCGCCCGGCGCCCCTTTCCGCTCCTGAGAATCAGCATAGACAGAAGACAATATCTTCTTTTCTTTTCTTTTCTTTTCTTTTCTTTTCTTTTCTTTTCTTTTCTTTTCTTTTCTTTTCTTTTTCTTTTTCTTTTTCTTTTTCTTTTTCTTTTTCTTTCTTTTTTCTCATTTTCTTTTTCTCCTTTTTTTCTCATTTTCTTTCCCTTTTTTTCCTTTATTTTCTTTATTCTAGCCCCCTTTTTGGTCTGGTTTTTTTTTGGTTTTTTTTTTTTTTTCTTTTTTACTCTGCTTATTATACTTTTTGAGATAAACCCGTTTTTCAAATTCGTTTCGCTTTGCCAGACCCTCTCGGCCCGGATCTCATGTTCGCGGCCTCCGTTCGGAAGAAGCAGCGAGGGGCTCGCACCTTTCCCGACGCCTTCGGACAAAAGGGACAAACGGGACCGGCGCAGCCGCGTCCTCGGCGGAGAGGCGAGGCGGGATGGAGGGCAGGGCACTAAATTTCCGTCCGCACAAAGCAGCTTCTCTTCACAGCTGGGAGGTGAATCCGGTCCGTCCCCAGCGCCCCTCGCCCAGGGACCCCAGGGCCCCTCGGGGCTGAGGAGCGACCGAGTCCCGGCCCAACTGGGGCACTTCATTCGATGGCTTTCCCTCGCCCCTCGACAGAATGATAATCGTCTTTACAGGAGAACACAGATCCGGAGTGAGGGCATCCTCACAGAGCCCTCCTGAAGGGAGGAATAATTTTTATTCAGGAATCTGTCTCCTTCTCTCCTTTAGCTTTATGCCAAAGCAGAGCAGTATGCTTTGTTTTGTTTTTGGTTTTGTTTGCTTTTTGTTTGTTTGCTCACTTATTTTTTTCTTGTCTCTGTGTTTATTGTCTGTTCAGAAAATTTCCACAGTATTTGCTTTTGTTCAAATAAAAATCTCATATTTTTTTTTTCCTTGCTAACGCTTTCAGGGACAGGACCAAACACAGATTAGTCTTAAACTAAGTCACAAAAAATTGGTGGCCATCCAAGATGAAGGATAAATTCCCAGCTATTCAGGTGTCATGTAGGAAGGCCTTGCACCCAGGTGTTCCCTACTCTTTTCCAGGTTTGACTTCACGGAGGTGAAGGTATTTTAAAGTAAGTTTTGATCCTTCTCTAGTATGCACATCCCCTGTCATTTCTCTGTTATAGAGCCTTGCACAGATCCAAGAAACTTCTACCTGCTTTTGTTGTTGTTGTTGATTCTGTGTCAAAAATCAATAGCAGGACAAGTATATTTCTCTGAGAAAAGCCCCACAGAGGAGTGCCCTGCTCCCTGTGAGCCATGACACAGCATCTGAGTCTGGGCACTGAACTCTCCATGCAATGCCAATCACAGCTGAAGTGCTGCACTCAGTTTGCAGCAGGTTTTCTCCTCTCACCTCTGCACTTACACCCTCTTTCTCTTTCCCTCATCAACAGGACTCTGCAGAGCCTTTCTCCAGTTCAGGATGTTTGTTACTACCCCATATTTTGGGTTTACCTGATTTACTTGGCTATCACTGTCCTTCACATCACTCCTCTGAATTTTTGTTTTCTTCCCACCCAGAAGTGATGGTGTCTGTGTCTAACTCTGCTCTTTCACATAATATTGTCAACAGAAACAATATTTTCAAAAAGAGACAGGTTTAAATAAAATGTATAAAGGATAACCAGAATAAAACATACACCAGATCTTTTAATTTTTTAATGGTAGGTGGTCTTTTGTCCTGTTTGGAGTCTTCTGAAGTTGTTAAGATGTTATTCTGAGTTGGAATCTCAGACATCATATCAGTATATTGCTGACAGAATTTCCTGCTTCATAGAAAACAAGCACCTAACTATAATTTCTGCAGCAACAGAGATACTAATCTGACTCTTCTGTGCCAAATCTAGAATATCATTTTTGCCAAAAATTAACTTTGTGCTAGTGCAGCTTTGTGAGATATTCTTCAAGTAGCCTGTACCCTCTGGCTGTTTCCTGGCAATGTGATACGTTGTTAATGGGCTCTAATGCTGGGGAGATGCAAATCTGTTCATACACTGAATATCTTGGAGTTTTCCCTTTCAGAGCTTTTACAGTTCTGTAAGATATTTAAGCTTCTGAAATCAATTTTCATTACTTGGGGACTCATTCATATCACTGTGAAATCTTACCTACAAAGTTCTTCAGCATGACGAAATGCTGGAACTAACTTTGCAAATTTGTTCTCTATGATCATGTTTTGGGAAAGTCAGACCTACAAACAATTAGTATTAAGAACACATGAAAAAAATGAGAGAATACTGAAAGTCATTGCCCAGACTTTGGTTCTCCAAAACACAAACCACATGTCTTCAGGGTCTAGGTTTGAACATCAAGCTGAGTTAATTCAGATCTGATCCTACACGCAATTATGGATAATTTACAGGACCAGTTCCATGCCCCACTAGTAGAACTGTATGTTTGCGGTATCTGCATCTTTTGGTGAGGAAAAGAAAATTAAGTGCAATGCAAAAACATTTGTATCTCTCATCTGGATGAAAGTATGATGTGTGTGGCAACATTATTTCTGGTCATTAAATAATTTCTCTGTCTTTTAAGAGACTTTCTCACTGGTTTAGGAGATTTGGTATGCAGATGCTAAGCAGGGCTGGCCACACACTTGCTGTTGAACAGTCCAAGTGCCTCTCTCCTACCTTGGCCCTAACACAGCAGCCTTTGCTTGCCCGGGGGCTGCTGAATAATCCAAATTCCCAATATAGAGAAAACAAGGTGTCTCGAGCTGTGGTGTGATCACACTCCCTGAGTCACTCTGGGGAATAGCTGCCCCAGATTTTCAAACTTTTTTGTAGGGATTCCATTTTTTCATCATAACCATTGTTCACAGGAGCCACATCCTTTAGTGCTGCAATTCATTTCCAGAGCTCTGGTTCCCTCCCTGCTCATCTTTCCAAGGTACGTGCCTCACAGCTCCCAGCCTAATGGCATTGTGACATGCTGCTTGCAGAGTTGGGAAGCTTGGCTGCCCTCATAATGATCAACAGGAAAGAGTCTACAGGATAAAGGAAGTCTGGAAAACATGAGGGGTGAATGATGTGCCTTTGTTTAAACTGGGAAAAGAAAAGAAAAAAAAAAAGAGTAGAAAGACAGGGGACAACAGTGTTCTATATGTAAAATGTGGCTACAAAGTTGCTGGTAACTTATGAGCAACTGAAGAAGAATGAGAAATCACTTAAATTTGCAGCAAAGAAAACGAGGATAAATGTTAGAAACAGAGTCTGTTTCTTAAAATGATATCCAAGAAAAGGGTTTGATAGAAATCTCAGGACTTATGCTACAGAAATGCAGATCAGAAGAAATATCTACCAGAGACTATCTAAAGTGATTTACTTAACTTTGATGCAGAATGGTGGGAGAGCGGCCTGGATGATTGGATGACTTCTCTTTCAGAGCTTCACCGCTACAAAGCTATCTCACCCCCTGAGGCAAGGCAACTCTTCAGCTGGCTGACAGCTGATGCAGGATGGAGATTAAACTCAGCTGAAGATTGACTGTGGTGCTAAAAATATGTTGATTCATGTGGAATTCAGGCTCTTAATTCACACCCAAACCAGCAGAGCCACTGCCGGCTTCAGTAGCTCAGCACCAAGTTCTTATCTGGCAGGCACTAACATGTCCTTTTTGCTACATTTTGAAGAAGTATCCCAAAATTTGCCTCTTACCAAATCCATTCCATCTCTGTGAAATATTATGGCTATTTCAGCATTAGCTGTATGACAGTCAGAGATCAGAGTGGCAGAGAAGGTGATTGGGCTATTAACTTCACTAGGTTATTAAATAAAACTATTAAGCTTTTCATGCTTCCCTTTGTGGTTTCATTTGAACAATTGTTACCCAGGTTTTGGATATTCAAATTATTGCCTAAGAAATGGTCTCAGTGGAGCAGAAAGGATGTAAAATGGACCAACTAACAGGAAGGAGACCTGAATTATTTGTTTTTTTCAATCAACAGAATTACTGGGATAAGAATTCAAAGGAGGAAGCACAGTATTGTTTTTCTAAATTCTGGTCATAGAGGTCCTTTTCATGGAAACAGAGAGAAGGGGATCAGCTTCACTTTTTGACTGCATTTATTCATTTTATTATGCTCTGGAATAGATTAGAAGTGCTCATAGAGGCAATTATGGCACTTCTCATGGGGCGTGGCAATAAACAGGAGGGAGGTGGTAACTTTTTCTGTTTTCATATTTGTCTGCAGTGTAAGGGGGAGAATGAATACAAAGCAGAATGTGGTGGAATGGGTGGATGGTGAGGCAGAGGGAGGAAAAGAAAATTAGGACAGTGGTTGTAATAAGGAGAGAAGGACAAAACAGTATCAGGTTGAAGTGCAGAAATCAAATGGGCTTGGAGTCATTGTGGAAAATCACTACTAAATTATCTTGTGGTGCATAGAAAGTAGCTGAAGAGGTTGAGGGATGTAAGGATCTAAGTAAGAGAGGAAGCAGGCAGAGACATGGACCTGGCATGGGCACGGCTGGAATTGGCACAGGAAGGTGGCAGGGTTTGCTCATAACAGCCCCTGGGCCTTCCTTCAAATGTTGCTCCAGGACGCACAGCCCATGTCTGTGTGTGGATTTTGAGCACTTCACAGCTAAGCCTTGGGATGGAGGGTGGGGAAGCAGGATGCTTAATGGGGATAAGCAGGAAGGAGACAAGGGCCTAAGTTAACAAATGACTCAGCTGAGCAGGGCAGGGCAGCCCTGAGGACAGGGAGAGCAGTGTCACAGGCCCCCACTCAGCTCTTGCCATGCATCTTCCCACCCTTTCCCTGTAACACATCGGGCCAAGGAGCCTTAGTGCCATCTCCTCCTGCCTCCACCACTCACAAGAGCAAAAATGAAGCCACCCTCGGCTGCTGGCCCTCTCCCTGGGAGGGGGGCAGAGCCAGTACTCTTATTAATCTGCTCTATGAATAAAGCGTCAGCAGGAACCATCCCTGCCCTAGGGCATCTCCAAGAAGCTGCAGTTCAGATGTGTACTGCACTGGGTATCCACCTCAAAATAGGCCATGAGAAGCTGAGCTAAAACCTGCCTGTCTGCAGGGATTTACCCACCAGGGATCCTCTCCCAGCAGAGTGCCAGACCTGCAGCCACAGCAGAGGGAAGGTGAAGCTGCTGTTACAGGCCTCCTCTGAAGACTGGGGTGCTTTTAATTTTAGTCTGGGAACTTCCCCTCATTACCCTTCTGACAGGATGGGTGCAGACAGCATTAGGGATGCTGGGCTAGACACTGGCCCCAGAGGAATGTCCTCCTCCTCCTCCTCCTCCTCCTCCTCCTCCTCGGCACCTCAGCACGGGGGGGAGGCACAGCAGCTCTTCCAGTCAAACACCTTCCCTTGCAGGATTTCAGTTTCTCCAGCCAAAGGCGGCTGCAGGAGGGTAGGAAGCCTCCAGCCCATGCTCAGCCCGGCTCCCCACAGCCCTGCAAGTGAGTCTGGCTGGTGCCATTTCCCAGGGCTAAAGGGGATCGCTGATTAAAGGGACCTTCTGGCCAGCTTTCCCCTAAAAGGGGCTTACAAAGCCCGTTTGTTTAACCTTTTCACAGCAGCTTGACCCTGTCATGAAGAACAAATCACTCCCAAACAATGTTGAAGTGTGGGACTGACGGAAGCCTCTTCCTCCTGTGTCATTGCAGACGGGGATGAGTCCAGAACAAGGAGCCTTTTCTGCCTCCCTCCAGCCCCACAGCTCCGAGCACAGCTGGGAAATGAGGGCTGGCTCTGGGTGCCTGCTTCTCACCTCCCTGATAACAGCACACGTTCTTGCCTCCAGTTTGTTTTTCTCTTTATTTGGGTTTTTTTTTTCTGAATATGGGATGAACTTAGGGGGTTGTTCACTTTTTTCCCTGATTTTAAATCCTTTGTACAGCTTTTGGGTTTCTATTGCGTGTTTTACACATTTTGTGTGCACTTTTTGTGTATTTCTCAACAGTGAAACCAGACAAACCCACTGGTTAAGTTTAGAAGAAAATATTTAAATTTTGTTACATTGCTTGTTTTATGGATAGGGAAGGAACTGTTCAGTTAGAAATAACAATTAAATGCTTATTGAGATTCTCAGATTTTAAACAATAGGTCTCTTTTCCCTTAAAGCAAATTATCAAAGCAAGAATGCATAAATTGGACAAAAGTTATTATATTCCAGTGTTTTCATGAAGTGATTTTCTACATGAACAGGAAAATGAATCTTAATTGCTTACCACAAAAATATCCTCAGGCGCTGGTAGTACAATTAAGTGTTTTTCTTTAAATAGCATGCAAGAAAATCCAGTACATATGGTGCCATTAGCAACTTCAAAACAGTATTTGGATATTCATTTAATTTAAACCAGCATGTGCTAACACAAAACTCAGCAGTAATAATAAATGTAAACTTGGGTAAGAGAGTAAACAATGCCATCTCTGTTGAGTGTGTAAGCCATTAGTCAAAAACAAGAGAACCAGATTTTGATAGCAAGTATAAGTACAAATTATTTTATAATAGCTATTTTTAAAGTCTTCTTTTGTTTGGCTTTGATTTTAAAAGAATAATAATTGTACCGAATTGTGTTTTATTGTGCTCAGTAACTTTGCCTTTGTAAATACTGAAAAATGGACAGGAGCAGAACAAACTAAATATGTGAAATGAGGAATTGGATAAAATTTGGATAACTTTGCATTTCTGTTGCAAGTGTGTGTGTAAATTTAAACACTACACTGGCACTTTGTGTTTGTACCTAATGTTTACCTGGTGCTCAGTGCACAACACAACAAATACAACCCAGGGTGCTGAGAGTGACATACTCAATTTGAAGGTCCCATGGAAGTCTAGCTGTGTTAGTGGCCAGGTGCTTAAATAAAGATCCTTCCTGTAAGCAGACTAAGCTTTTTAATCTCTGCGTTAATCCTGACACTTTTGAAGAGTGAGATGCTACTGAAATTAAGTTTGTTTGTTTGTCAAGGATAACACAACACAGGCCATTCCCACTTGCCCTTGCAGGGGAAAACATTAGTTTTCCATCTCAGTGGATTTTATAAAACATTGCCAGCTGGGAGAAAAAATAACTGTAGTGGCACTGACCCTGGAGGTGTAAAATATCCACATTGAAACACTTCAGGAGAAGCAAAGAGGATGAGAGCATTTTACAGGTTTCCTTCTTGTAGCGGAAGTTCCTTATTTTCACTGTCCCCTCCTTGCTGCAGCTCCTGTGAGCCCTGGAAAACCCTGCAGAAATTCATGTTCCCTGCTCCCTCTCAGAGCCTGGCCCTCACTGCAGCTGCTGGGCTGTCCTTCTCTGCACAGATGGGGAAGGGAGCCGAGGTTCCAGGGAGTGAGGCACAGCACAATTCTTGATCCTGATGACAAACGAGTCACTGGTGGGCAGGGGGCTGCACCTCCCTCAGCCAGGAGCCCCTCCTGCCATGGAGCACGGTGCCCAAGCCCAGCTTTGGGGAGCAGGGTCAGTAAATTGGCAAGTTACAGTGCTAAGAGGAAACATTTTCTTGGCAAGGAGAAAACACGCATCAAGCCACCCCACAGTTAAAAGGGAAGAGGTTTTGTGCAGCACAGGAGAGGGCCATCAGTCTTGCTGGCATGTACGTCCTTCTTGCTGGAGCTGTTCCACTTTGTATGAATAATTAAATCATCTTTGGAGCAAGGACCTGACCCTGCATCTCTCACATCCCAGGTGAGCACCAGAACAACTGGGCAATAGACTCAATCTCCTGCTCTTCTCTCCCTGGCCCAATGAATATTTAATCACCTATACAAAGTGAAGCAGCTCCAGTAGGAGGGAGTGAAAGCCAGGCACCTCACAAAAACTCTGTAGCTCTGTGGCCCATCTTTTTTCCACCAAAGTTTGAGTCAGACAAAAGTCCTCAGTATGTTGGAGCAGGGGCAGTGTTGACTGGATGCTCCCCTCTAGTAGAGTCAGAGATGGGAGAAGGAAAGTTCTGTCTCCTCACCTTTCCCATCCATAACACGTACCCACCTACATAATTTATTTTACAGGTGATGATATTGATGGCCACCCTTGATGTATTTGCCTAACAATTTAAAGCAGTCACCTAGGCAGGAAAAGGCTCTGACAGGACCTGCCCATCCCAGCAGATCTGCCAGGGCACACACTCTTGCCTCTGCTCAGGTTGGTGACAAAGCCACACAGATGAAGTGTGATGGTGGCACAGACCTTGTGCCCACTGCTGGGAGCTTAAGTCTGGAAAGGTTTAGTGTCTCACATGGCTGCTGTTTTCACACTCAGTGCCTTACTGCATCCACTGAGGGATGCAGAGCAATCCAACACATCCCAGCAGTGAAAAGCATAAGGAAGAGCTGCAGGGAATAAGAATGCAAAGAATGAGGTCATTCTGCCCAAGGCGCAATTTTGGTTTTTTTATAATTCTACAGGAAACTAGGCCATCCAGTAAGGTTTTTAAAGCTAATGCAGATTTTTAAAAGAAAGCACAGCTGATGTTTATTTTAAAAAAATGTGCTGAGCCAGAAAAGATGCTACTCAGGTATTTCTGTAGCCTATCAAGGTCAGAGTGGAATGAGAAGTGCCTTTTTATGAAGAATCACTCCTAGTCTCACATGGTCCTGAATTGTCTCAGCAAACATTTTCTTTTAACAGGAATAAGGATTTAGAGAAAAAGTTATCGGCAACTGCACTAGAAATTCAATATTGGGATTGTGTAGAAAAAAGCGAGGAAGATATTTACTTGTTTAAAAAAGATAATTGCTTATAACCTCCATTTCACCAGGATATTGCTGCATTTTCCCCAACAGATGTTCTCTTGTGAACATTTGGGTATCTGTCATCACCTCAAAGCAATGCAAATCAAAACATTGTGTATTTAAAAAAATAAAAATGACAAACTTTTTTGTTTTCCTGTTTAAAATTATTAAAAACACTCCAATCTAAGGGTGATAAAGAGGGGCATTCATGCTATGTCTGGGCTTTATATTGAGGTATTTGGGTTGGAAGTGAGTCTCCCCACGGGTAGCCAACAAGATTTAAGACCCTTGAGGCTGTGGTACTCTAGTTATCCTCTGGAAATGCCTGATTCTACAGCCTACAAGATGTATCCCCTTGACATCATGCCCCAGGTGAGCTGTAAGCATATGGCTGTCTACCCTCCAAATTTCCCAGACCTGGCCACAGGTTGCAGACATGGAGCTGACACACATCTGATTCCCCACTCCTCCATTCCCAATTCAGGTATTAGAAATTAATCTCTGTTGTTTTAACTGTCTTGCCCAATTGTAAAATTAACTCCTGCCTGCTGCAGAAGGGAGATTAAATCTGGGGAGTCATTGGGAAAGAACTATCATAGCAGGAATTTCACCTCTCCATCAGCAGTGCTGGCAGGTGGAGGAGAAAGCACAGGCACAAGGAGTTTTCTGACTTCAGGAAGGGGCAATTTGCTAAGCAAAGACTTGCATGGCTTGCAATGAATTAAATGATCACTTGATTGTACCATTCCAGACCAAACTTGCTGAGCCATGGTTTTTTGGCTGCTTTTCTGCAGTGAGACTCAGTCCTGTCTCCCAGAGTTGCCGACAGAGACGATGGCAGGAGAGCGATGAGTCAAGAGCAATCAGATCAAGAGGGTCATTTCACAGACACTCCACAATGGCTGGGAGCATTTTCTGATCCTTTCCCTCTTCAATCTGCAGGATGAGCTATCTTTGTTGAGTGTGTTTAAGCTAACCTTGGAGAAGGGCCGTGAAAGGGCCTGGAAACACAAATGGTGTCTCAGCTCCTGCTGGGGATGAGAGATATACAGGCAAAGTATCACTGCAGCCACAACTTCTTGTCACAGCCCCACAGCACCACACCGTGCACTCACCCTTGTGAGACCTACCTGGTTGCCAAGGACCCAGTTTTCCCTGTCATCCCTGATTGATTCCCACTGTGTAGTATTCCTCAACCACACTCAGGACATGGATCTGGCATGCTGTACCTGTGGAAGCTGTGTTTATTTTATGTATTTGCCTGTCTGCTGTTTTCCTAAACTAATTAGGAAGAAGGCTCTTTGAAATTGCCAAGTTTCACTCTCTGATCATATCTTCTGTTCGTGCACTAGTGGCTGCTGTCTGCCAGCTAAGGGTTCCCTGCAAACAATTCCTTATTCTCCTGTTGCACTGATCTCTTGCTTGTGAAGGATTCCCAGAGAAAACCTTCCCAATGCTGATGTTCAGCCAAGGACAAGGGCTAGTTTTAACACTATGTAACTTAAATTAGAGTGTGATTCTTTATCTTCAAAAGAACCTTTAAGCTGTTGCCAGTGGCACCATCTCAGTTTTGTTACGTCTGTGGGCAATGCAACCTTATTCTCCCTGTGCTCCAAAGTGCCCTTCAAAATAAATATTTATGATGAGTTATCACAGACAACATCATTTCCAAAATGTTGTGTATCTCAAGTAGAACAAAGAGAGGATAACTGCCATGAAAAATCAAAAGTGAAACCATGCTTGTGCCCAGGGAGACCTGACCTTCACAGGTGAAGATGAAGGTGCACTCTGATGCTTGGAGGCAGGAGGGTGGTGAGCAGAGCATGAAGGGTAGGTTGCACTCATGTTTTCAGATCCTTTCCGAGGCTGTGGGTGTTGAGCACCAAGTAGCCTAGCAGAGCTGGACAGGAGACTGAGAGGCAGACACAGCCAGGAAACAGTGATAAATTAAATTTTCTCCTTATTAGCTCATTAATATTTCTCTGTCCTTTAGGTCTGTGCCCTACCCTGCTTTGGCTTTTTTCTTTGCTTTCTCCTTTTGTCCTATATCCAGCTTTCCCTAGTAAGAGTCACAGTCTAAACCTCTCTCCTTCTGCTTCCTCTTCTCAGGGATGGTACAAAACAATGTCAACAGATGGTGGTTTGTATGTTTTCATGTGTTTTTCATACATGCACAAATTGATTCAAAGAGATACATTGTGCACCCTTTGCTCTTCCCTCCTACCAGGGAAACACAGACTGAAAGCAAAGCTCCTGAGGAGTCTCTATTCCTGCTGTTCTCCATACAATCACACATAGAAAAACCTTCTATAACTCATTGGATTGGGGCCATATGCCTGGTGTTAGGAAATAATATGGAGGAAATACGTGCTTCTCAGTAGTGTGAGGAAAAGCCACTCAGCAGTTCCCATATTTTATGTTTCTGTATATTACTTTGAGCAATGCAGATATATGTCTGTGTTCAGAAAAAAATCAGCCTTATTTCAGCTGCCAATGCCAGGAGAGTACAGAACTGGTAGAGAGTACAGAGCAGGGAAAGGGCTGCCCATGTAAAAATGTGACTGGAAAGAAATTTTAATTTGTGATGCTGCTCTGGCTCATAGGAACGGGATCTAGGTGTGTGAATGGGTGGTATAATCTCTGGGTAGGGTGAATCACAGATAACACAGTTAGAGCTCACCTTGTACTGTGTTTCAGATGAAGAGAAGGGAGAGATGGCTGAGATGTCAATACACCACATCTCTGCTAAGATGATTTGTACTATTTTGTTATTACACAGCTCTTTTGATCAGGGAAACCTCATGAAATTTGTGAAGCCTTTTTGTGTTGCCATCGAGGACAAAAACCCAGCTGAGTCAGCACGGGGGGCGTCGGGCATTGAGGCTCTGCCTGAGACACAATTCACACAACAGGCTGGTTAAGCCCCAGCTCCAACACGCCCTCTGCATGCAAAAAATAACACTTGAAGTGAGCTGAGTTCTAGAAAATGAAAACTAATTGCTGGGGTAAGAAGAATTCAGCCAGTCTCAAGCCATTAGGATCACGGCCGAGCAGGGAATGTCATGGAGCCAATTGGAGCAAAGCTGTCAGGGCTTTACCACGCTTAAGACCTAACCTTGGGTTGCTCTGCAATCACACGACCACGGCTCCAATATTTGCAGGACAATTCTCCCCGTGCCCCTGCAGCCCTTCCCTTCCCTCCACAGATGCAGCAATGAGTGCGAGGAATGCCCATTCCACAACACTCCTCATCACCAGCAGGATAGGGACAGACAGGCCTGGCAGTTTAATTTGCCCTTTTTTTTCTTTTTTTTTTTTTTTTCTCCTAGAGGAATAAAAACAACAAAAAGACAACCTAGTCTGTCGTGAGATTTCTGACTGATTGTGGAGTAATTCAGACAGAATGGAATAGAGCCTGCTCAGTGGTTCATGAACAGCACTTATCCGTACTCCATTATTTTCCCTTTAGTTTGCTTTACAAATTAGAAAAGGGCACCAGTGTCAAATTCTTGATGCAAGCCTCTGTGTGAAATGATAAGCTAAATCCTAAATTGAGGTCAAAGCTGTTCATGTGGTTCCTGCTGCTAATAAAAACGCTTTTCTTTGTTCCTGACTGCTAAGAATGCCTGCCCCATTTATAGACAAGATCTTATCCCTAAAGAGACACCTCTATGCAGATGTTAGGGAAAACTACCTTGCTTAAACAATAATCTCTCCATAAAAATACATTATGTTTTGTCAAGAAAAAAAAAGTAACATGGTTTCATTGAGAGAAATTCATTTATTCTAGCTAAAATTCTGGTTTTGTCTGCATGCAGCATCTCAGTGTATTTTTCTGAGTGATTCACAATGTGAACAAATAATTGGCAACATCATAGAATTATCTTCTAATGATTTCACATAAACTTCAGTTTAATTTCCATTCAGAGAGAGGCTGAGTTTTCCCCCACAATTTCCTTTTTTGACACTCCTTTTCTGAGCACAAAATGAAACAAAAAAAAAATTACAAAGAAAAAGCAACCCCATTGTGATTTTGAACCTTGCTACCTGGAGAGCTCTGGTTAACAGGATATTAATCTGACATCATCACATCCTGCTGGGGGATGATGCAGCACCTGGGAGAGTAATGTCCTACTTAGTCATGAGTTTTCATGGTCCAAGTCTGGGTGAAAATGACTCAGGAGATATTTGGTGTCCATCCCTGAGGAAAAAACAGCACCTACCAGAGGGACGGGGGCAATTGTTACAATTACAATTTTATCCTTAAAATCATTACTGTGAAGTCACTCAATTTTAACATCTCCATACATCTTTCAAAGCCTTCATGTCTGAACCTGGCTTTTTCAGAAAGCTACCAACTTTATTCTGTGCAGCTGTGGAGTATTCAGTGTCAGGGGACAGCTGATCCCACCATCATCAAACTCGGCCACCAGAAACCACTGTGCCTCTGCCTTCCTTTGTGCAGTCCCCTCTGCTGTCACTGTAAATGGACTGCAATTGGTTACTACAATCAAATAAACTCTCAAATACTGCAGAAAATTAATCTTCAGGCTTTTCCCCCCTTTACTGGGAGAAAGAAAATCAATTTACCCAGAAATACAAGAAATGTCACAGTGGGGTTACACAGCTCAAAGCAGTCACAGGAGACAGATAATTTGGAGACTGCAGTATCCATTCCTCTTCTTCCTTTTTTCTTTTCTCTGTGCTGAGCCCTTGGTAACTACAGTGAGATGAATTAAAAATGTCAGTTTGAAATGGTTGGAAACGGGTATAAATTGGAACTGTCTTTGCTGAGAAGCAGAATGAGACGGGATCAGGGCTAGAGGCAAGGGAGGTTTTGGAAGGGCATCACAATGTGCATGCTTTACTACCAAGGAAGCAGAAGCACAAGCAGAGATGTGAAATCAAATCAGGGAAGACTTTTTCCTGCTGTTCTGTTTCTATAAAATAATTTTCTAGTTAGATTTACAGGAATTCTAATCGAACAAAGCAAATTTTATCTGTAATTATAATGAATATGCAGATGCAATGATATGAAGCACTGCTCTCCTGCACTGCTTAGAGAAGATAATCCTCATCAGAATTTACTTTGAAACAGGCTAAACGCTTGTCCAAATATCCATACAAGGAGAGGCAGAATAAGGACAAAGCAGAAAGATGTTTGTGTGTCTGCTCCAGGAGCAGCTGAAGGGCTTGAAGGATGAGAAAAAGGAGAGTAAGGCCTGCCTGAGGGGGTTAAAACAAAAAAAAAAGGGGGAAAAATACTTGGGGGGGACACGACAGAAGCAGTGACTGGAGTCCTTGGCGCACATTGTGCTCCAAAGAAAGTCACAGAATTTACCCAATCCAGGCTTGTGAAACATTTGCCTGGTAAAACAATCTAGCAGCACAAGCAGCTCAAGGTCTGGGCACTCCTGCCAGAAAGACAGCTAACACTTGTCCCCATCTTTGACATGTCAGGAGCTCACAGGGCTGGAGGTGACAGGCATCTCAGAAAGGTCTGTTTTACCCAACTTTTCTCCAAGGAAGTCCCACACTGATTCCCTGAAGAGATTTTTTCACAGCATTCGCAAGCGCTGCTGTCAGAACCAGCCACGAAATGGCATTGTTGGGTAAACAGCCCATTTCCTCCGCTGTTTGACGCCGTCCCTCCGCAGAGCTGCTGCCTGAGCGAGCCAGGGGCAGCAAGGAGAGCTCGGCAGAGGCACAGAGCCGGCTCGCCTGCAGCAGCTGGGTTTCCTGCCCAGTGGCGCTGCCGGGGGCGCGGGTGCCGCTGCCGCAGCGATCCCCGGGGAGCGGAGCCGCCGCGCTGCAGCCGCATCTGGGGAAGCCGCTCTTCCCAAGGGGTGGAACTCCCAAAGCCCCTTCCAAAACCATTCCAGGGCTCCGCCGTGTCCTGCCCTCCCCTCTCCGCTAAAGCCTGGGCCAGGTGGAATTGGTTTCAAAACCCAGGTTTAATGCTTTTTAGCACTTAGCTGAGCGAGCGGGTTGAGTGAGATGCTGGTGGCGAAGTGTCTTGAGGAGGGAAGGAATTCTGGGTTTCCTGTTGTTTGTCTTGCTTCACAGAATGCCATTTTTTCTAGTGAACAGATGGAATATTTTTGGTTTGTTGAACATTTTGTCATCACTATTCAGCACCAGCTAACCTGCCAAATGCTCTTGAAAAATACACAGTTATTGCAGTCTCTGCTCCTCTGTTTTACAAAAGCAACTTTGCTCCTTGGTTTCCATGAATAAAAAGAACTGTTTATTTTTCTTTTTTCTTTTTTATTTTTTTTTCTTCCCTGCCTCAAGATCCACAGAGTATTCTCTGTGGATCTAAGTGGCAAAACTCATTTAAAGTAAGATAGATGTTATTCTGCCAGAACAGGAAAACTTGGATGAAACCAGCAGAGACTGGAATTTCTGTACAGGGAAATCTACCCCATTTGCCAACAGTGACCAACAGCCAAGGATAACTGTGATTAATTTTTTTTTCCAGTTGAAGGTGGGTGGTGGTTTCTATTAGCTTTTAAATGCAGAAATACAAGGAGATTTGGGTCAGGGGCTCTGCTGGGTCTAACATACCTCTGCAAATGCACTTGTTTTCTTTCTGTCCTGCTGAACCAATTAGCTTGTGCTGGGCTGAGAAACCATTTTTATGGGGCAGAATTGCCTCCTGTGGAAAGGTAGGCTGTGTTCCATCAGGACGTAAAAGATGGACCTCACATGGCTGCCTTTGGTAGGACATTTCCCTGCTGAATAACCATTGTGGTTAAAACCTGTTTTCTTTGAAATTTGGGGTTGTCAGGCTTAATTTTCTGTTGCCTTTTTTTTTTTTTTTTAATTATTGTTGTCACAGTCTTTTCCAAATCCTCTGTTTTTCAGAAATCCTTAAACTGTAAAATCCAACTCTGAACACAGATTTCATATACAAAACACACACTGATTTTCATTCACTGCTCCTTGGTGAAAAAGGATAACACCTCTCTCATGCATTTGAGTAGGATGTATATTGTAATATAGCCACCCTTGCTTTTTAGAAAATCTGACTACACTTTGCTACCAGCCTCTAGTTCATCTCTCAGACTGAAATGACAGCAACAGAGAAGACCATCTTATATTTTTTACTGCATTGTGACTCATACATGTGTTTCTTACCTCTGCCTCTGTACTGAATCTGCCCAAATTCAGACTCTGAAGCCAGCAGAGAGCTGCAGAGCAGTTGTCAGTTTGTTTGCATCTGTCATCTCTGATATCACTGAAAAAAAAAGAAAGAACATGAGCATGACTACACAACAAAACTAAGACAAAAAATATTTTCATGAATCATGTGCATGTTTCCACTGGAGAAATTTTGGTCTAGTTAACAGCAGAGGAAGTCAGTGAAAATTTTATTTCTATGCCTGGCACTGTGTGGGGTCAGGAATACTTTGCAGTTCTACAGCACTTTACGAGCAGAATTTCCTAACAATATGCCCAACTCCTTTCCCTGATTTCCAGTTAAAACACTGTTATGGTTCTTAGACTGTAAATGAAAGAAAAATATCTAGAGACACACTGGAGAAAGTGCGATTCTGCCCTGTTGTTTTAGGACTACAAGGCAAATCCAGCTGAGGAAGGAATATTCTACATACCCTCCCCTACCATCATGGTAGTACATCATGTCTGACATTGGACATTACAAGTCTTAGAGAAGATTTCCTCATGCTTCAGGAAGGACAAAGGGAAGAATTTTCTTTGAGGGATTTTGATTCAATGACAATTATTTGCAGAAAAATAAGATATAGAACACCAGATTATAAAAGGACCTCCAGAACCATCTGGTAAAACATCAGAACTTTTAAGCTCGTGAATTCCTTTAATTTTTTTTTCATTTTTCTTAATGATTAGGATCCAAGGCAAACCCTTTGGCAACCTCCTATGTACTGCTCCCCAACGAAAAAAAGATGACTCTACAATTGAAGTAATCAATGTCTGATTTGTGAATTCTGACTCAGTGAATTTCTGAATCTGCTTCATTACGAGAACTCATAACATTCCTGCAGAATTGAGATCCAGCAGATGTTGGCAGACCCTTCCTGCATGTGTCTGTGACCATGAGCAGCAGAAGACTGCTAAAAACCCACACAAGAAGGAGCATTTGGGGATCGTGGTGTTCCTCACCAGCAAAAGGCAAGTTTGTCACTGGGGATTGGAATTTCAAGGTCAGAAAAGCCAAGGGGAAAAAAAAAAAAATCACTAAATGCCAAGAGGAAGGACATACAGGGAAAGAGAATTTCTGGTAAGAAAATGGAAAAAGAGGATCTGCTTTTGTGGAAGAGACTACTTGTGGCTGTTGAACCAGCTGAGGTGAATGTAAAACCACTTAGATCTATTTACCTTCATAATGTGGAAAAAATATTCATGTGGGCAGTGCTAATATATGCCCCAAAACTGACGTAACCTTGAGAAATCTACAGATAATGAGAAAACTGAGGAAGATAAATGCTGTCTCCTCTTCTGTTGCTAAACATTACATATTTCTTCCCCTTTTCTACCCAGACACAGGGACTGCAACATTTAAAATCTCAGTAAATGCAAATGTGTGCCTCAACTAGCCCATGAAAGAGAAGGACATGAGCCTTGAAATGATCAAAAAAAGGGAAGCTTTGAGAAAGAATAATAGAGAAAAAGCCTGAGAGGAAGCCAAGGAAAAACAGTAAAGTGATGCTGCAGGAGTGTAGTGAAAATTTACTTAAGACCCGTGGACTTTGGTGTAAGCCCAGCATATCAGGATGCTCACTGTGTGCCTGGAAGCTGAGCTACCCCTGGATGTTTCCTTATGGGGGAAATCTGAATATCTGCAATATCAGATTTGTTCCAATGCATTTAGCTTCTTTCATCTACTTAGAAATCCTGATTGCTCAGTTCTTCCTTTATGAAGAAATAAAAATCTTCTGAGCACTCTCAGGTATTTATTCAAGTATTTTATTTGGAGTTGGAGTCTTCTATCTATTGCAATTCAACATAGAAAATATGAAACAATTTTATTTTAAGTGCTGTGGTCAATAAATTTTAAAAACAGAAGGACTATTGCTGTAAGCCTATCTACTGCAGAGCACAGACACAAAGAATTCATCCAGTAATTCAGAATTCAAAGTACATCTGAACACATCTTAGTTAGTCTCTGTCCCATAAATGAAGAACTTTAATTTTTAGCATGTCTAATCGGATTAATGCTCAGCCAAAAGCTGTCCAAAATACATAATGAAAAACTTAACCTGTCAAAAACATGAATTCACCAAAATATTTTTTTATTGCAGGACAATTTCTAGTTTTCTCTGCACAGGACAGAAAAAAAGTTCGGGGTTTTCTTATGGGTGAATTTTTATTTTTATATTCTAGTTAATATTAGCTTTTTATTTTAAATAATAAAGGTAAATAATTATATTACTCTAAACTGCTGGAAAAATATTTTCTTCAATTTAGACTGGTTTGGGAAGAGTTCTGTTAAAAAAATCAAACCTTTCTGTATTCTAATTTAGGTCAAACTCATTTTTCAGAAGCTTTGAAAGTCCCCATAAGAGGGAATACTACTAATAGTTTTTGAACTAGATACATTTGGATGAGATTTGTGCTTTTAAATTAATATTTCTGCCTCTGAAATTCTATTTTAAATAAACACTTGTTCAGTATTTATAGTACAAAAGCTTTGTGTGTAGTACAAAAGCTTTGTGTGTTTCCTATTACTGTCATTGCTATGACATTGATTGCAGTTGCATTAATGAAATATTTTCCGAGCCCAAATTTAATCTCACTTTTACCACTGTAAGTGCTTCAACAAGAGATGAGAATTAATGAATGAGTGTGCTCATAGGCAACACTGATTGTGAGAGACACTACTCCTGGCCTCAGACAAAAAGAATTACTGTGTGTTTTGTTACCAAGATCATTTTCCACAGATCGATGAATGCCTCGCTCAAAGTTCAGTCTGGCCATGGGACACAACAATCCCAAGGACCAAATGGATTCTCCTGCTTCTTTTGTAGAGCCATGGGGCAGAGGCTTCCTGAAAACAAGAAGCAAATCAGTAGAGAATGTTGAGATATTGTGGTGCTGTTACCGACCATTGCTTTGGAAAAAAACTGTCAGAAACACCAACATGTCCCAGCTGCAATGCACAGGACAGGAAAGCCAGAAGCCTGCTTGAATTCCCATTTTGACTCACAGTCACAGAAGTTCAGAAAAGTAAGGTTTATATGGTTATTTTAAAATTATTTTAATGTAGTAATTAATTTTTATAATCACAAATGTAAATTATTGGGCAGAATATGTGAGGGGAAACTAACTCTATTTTCTATTTTTCTTAATTAATAATAAATATCTTTCACCTGTATTTCTTTATATGTGCTAATTTCTGTATCTGGGTAGTAGTTATGGTATAGCTATAAATTTACAACAAGAAACTTCATTGTACAACAAGAAACTTACAAATACAATACAACAACTGAGGGGATTTTTGAACAGTTGAGGGAGTAAACTTTCTTTTTATTCTATGTTTGGAGAGATGTTAAAGTATTTTGAAAAATCACAATACAATTGTATTTAACTGGCACTTCAAAACTGTTGTTTTCTTGGAGCAGGAGGAAAGATAAAACTGCCTAAATTTCACTGTGACAAATAAGGCAGTGTAAGATGATCTTTTTCAGGAAGTACAAATAAAAACCAGGGAAAAAATATCACTTAAAATTTAAGTGACATTTATATTAATCTTATCCCTTTTGGTCCAGTTTGACAGACTGCTGCTGTCCTGTCAGATCAACATTCACTCCCATTTATGGGCAGGAAGAAGGAAACTCTGCCTGAGACCTTATGTTGCTGCTGAAACCATATTTCTCTTTCTTCTAAGACAAGCAAATGCAAGTAGAGGAAACTGAATAAAATTTCAGCTTCTGCCTCTCGTTGCATCTCTTCCTCATCAGCCACTGCTGGAGAAATGAGTCCAACCCAACAACCTGAGTGGACAGTCCAGTGCTGCCACGTGTGTGCCAGCTTAGCTTGTGTGGCTGCTCTGCATCAGCAGTGCCTCTGACACACACAGGCTGAGCAGGAAGGCTGGAAGGTAACAACACTCAAAAAATCCCCAACAAAAACACAACCAAAACCCCCAAAACATATAACACCTGGGAGTTAGGAAAAACCAAAAAACCAAACAAAAGAAACAACAACAAAGAAAAAACAAACAAAAAAACCCAAACAAATCACAAACCAACAAAACCAAAAAACTAACGAAAAAAACCCAAAAAGAAACCTACAGGAGAAAAGCAAAGACCATGGCTGTTATCAGGAGGCAGACAAAGTCAGGAAGGAAAATCACTTCTTTCAACTTTCCTCTCTGTCTTTGCTGACTTCAGAGTAAATTGGCAACCAGAAAGCAAAGGGAGAACAGCAGGTGTGGTGTGAGGGTCTGCTTCTAGGTCCCCCCATGTTTTTACTTAATCATATGCTTAAAGTTAAATGGTTAATGAATCATAGAATGGTCTGGGCTGGAAGGGACCTTAAATACCATCTTGTTCCAAGCCCCTGCTGTGGACAGGAACACCTGCTAGAACAGGTTGTTTAGAGTCCCATCCAACCTGGCCTTAAATCAGGCCTGGAGAGTATCTAAAAGCAAAGGTGTTTGGCTCTATGGAAAATTATCCATGGCAGTTTTCTCTGCTCTACTACTTTATAAAGCTTCTGAAAATCTAAAGCCATCCAAAGGATGGAAGAGCACCATTTCTCTTGACTTTCAGAAGTTCCTCAAGGGCATCCTCCAGTCCCTGTGACAACCAAGAAAATAGATTTTCAGCAGTCGACATGGGCTGACTGTTGCTCTACAGTCTTTTTCCTAGAGAAAGATGCTTTTAGCCTGTTCTCCTGCTGAGTCAGTGCCTGTAACCCTGCGTGGTGTGCAAACCATGGTCTTAAAGTCATGGCTGCCAAGAGGACAGCCACCTTTGAAAGGAACCAAACAGCCAGTTAAACATGTTAAATAAGCACTGTGTGATTATTAGCAATCACACAGTCTTTTGGACCCCTGTGGGACAATACCTGGTGAAGGGCTGGCAGATGGAGAAGATCTCCAGACCAGCTAATTCTGGTTCTGCTGTTCACCTCCCTGTTTCAGAGAAGCAACACTTTCTCCTGCCATAGGTTGTCTCAGGGCATCATGCCATGCCCCAGAGCTTCCTCCAGCACTGTCCCCAGGCGTCCCCAGCTCCCCAGGGCCAAGTGGAAACACCAGCCTGTGAGCAGGCAGCAGGACAAGGGGTTTTTCATTCTCATGGGACCCCAGTGCCAGCCCCAAGAGCGCCAAGGTCCTGCACATGGCCCCTGCGATGGTAACGAAGCTTCCTGGTGCCAGCACCAAGAGCCTTTTGGTCTGCTGGGGAGACCTTTCTGGGGTGAAATGGAGGCAGTTCTGCTCCCATGCCTATTACTGAATTCTCCACAAAAAGTGCAGGCAAGGATGCCAATTAATGCTAATTGGGTTTCTTTTTTTTTTTATATGTGGACACGTGTCCATTAAGAACTTGATTGATAGACTGAGACAAGTGACTCATTTTGTTGTTGTCATAAAGTAACCATTGTATCATTTGGGGTGCTTTAAAAGGAAAATACAGCAAATCTCACCTGCTCCCATTAAAGCCAAGAATTTTGCTACCAATTTAAGAGAGAATTTTGTCTTTGGATTCTGAACACGTTACCTAGAGGTGAGTATTGTATTGCCTTGCAGTGCATTTATCCAGTGCTTTTTATCCAGAACATCTCACTGTAAAAATAATATAGTAAGACATATTGCTACTGATCTCAGCAACACCCTGTGCTCTCTCTGTAAACACTCTGATTTTTTTTTTCTTGATGCACAGTTTAAGAAGACCAAGTTTGAGCTTTATGTCAGTACTGAAGCTGGCTTTTAATTTCTTTGAAAAAAACTGCCTATCATTGATTCATCATGAGCTGAAGACTGCAGGAGTATATATATAAGCTTCTCTGGTAAGCAACCACTTAGTTTGGTCACAGGAGGAAGCTGACAGCTCCATTATGGGCTTGTCAGAAATCAGCTGCATTTTAAAGAGGACACCAGCCCCTGGGTCTCCTGCTCAGCACGGGGCAGTGAAGGAACAAATGCAGAACAAAGGTGGGGACCCCAAATGCAATTTTCAGCTGCTCACCCAGAGAAGTAGGTAGCTTGCCTAAGGCATCATTCTTACACAGCTCTCTCGGCAGGGAAACTGGTTCAGAAAAATGCTGCTCATTTGGCTTTTCCTTCCCTGACCCATGGTGCTAATGTGTGGATCATATGCAAAGGCCAGATCAGAGATGACAGATCGGTTTTGCTCTCAGATACAGTCAGGTAGATGGATAAATTGAGCTCAGAGTTTTGGCATTTAGGAGCAACAGCTGGAAAATACCTTTTAACACTTCCTTGACATAAGCCAGTTGATAAACAGGAGGGTTTTCTTTCAGGGCTGCACCAGGGTCCCTGATCAAGGCCCAGCTCTCCCCAGTTTGGAGCACAGAGAAGCCTGTGGAGCCTGCTTGAGAAAA
The DNA here is from genome assembly GCF_028551555.1 of Melozone crissalis. Classification (NCBI taxonomy): domain Eukaryota; kingdom Metazoa; phylum Chordata; class Aves; order Passeriformes; family Passerellidae; genus Melozone; species Melozone crissalis. Next base: position 15,704,398 of record NW_026535784.1, on the reverse strand, counting down.
TTGTGGACACAAATCTGGCCCTTGAGGGTTCTTGTACATTTTGGTCAGTAAAAGTGAGGCAAGGCTTTGGGAAAAAAACAAATTTTCTGCTTCTATAACTCCCTTTTTGTCAACAACTTGATTTTGACTGAAGTAAAATGAAATGCACAGAAATCTAAGAAGTATTATTTGAATCTTGCTTAATCCGTGCCATGAAGAAAGATTGAAATCTCATAAGACAAGCTACAGAGTTTGGTGGACACAACACAAAGCCAAGAATGCTGTCAACAGCATCCACTGGAATCAAGAAAAAATCCCAGAATTCAGGGCTAGTTTTTTCTCCCTGCCTTGGTACGTTTCTTCAACAGAAAGGTTGCTAGTAGACAACAAATTATCTGCTAAATTCCCACAGGCATCGAGGCATGGGATGGTACAGCAGCATTTCTCCACACTGCCTCACCTGACCCTGGCTGGGTTCATGTTTGCCCAGCCCTGGTGCCAGTGGCTTTCTGTAAGGAAAGATATGAGTGTTATCTCAATGTTGCTCTTAGGAGCCTGCTGATCATGAAATCACTCAATGATTCAAAGACTGTGAACTCAGTGATCTAAAATTATAAATATCTGCAAAAAATACCCCCCCCCCCAAATTATTAAGTTTACATCCCTGCACAGTAGTGCCTCTCTAACAGAGCATTGCTTTGCTGTGTGTGAAGGAAGAAACATGTTGAGTGCTCAGTGGATTGCCCACAGATGAGGTCACCAAAGTAGGCATTTTTCTTTCTCTGATGCATTAAAAAATCCCACCCATCTTTTTTTTACTTGTACTACCAGGTCAGTGACTATGTAACATCTATTATACTGTACTGTGGATGAACTTCAGAAATAATGCTGAATGTACAGTTCTAGGAAAATCTCAGAATAGACATTCCTTACCATTTATACTGGCTCTAGCTCTTGATCGGTTGTTGCTAACACTGTGTTGTTGTTCTTAATGATGCAGTACTCAAATTTGCCAAAATGGTCTTTTTTTCCCATCAGTGATTCACACACACAATTATTGCAGATGTAAGGATGCAGCACTTAAAGGTTGCTTGCTTCCTAAAATAGATGTTTTCCCATCCAAGCTGGGTCATGGTGCCTCCCAAAACATCATCTCCTTTAGGCTTGGGCAGAGCTGCCCTGCTGGGGCAGGCTGATGGGGCAGTAACCCCAACCCCAAACACTCACCAGGGCCCCTTGGGGACGGTAGTGCCACCAGCCAGCACAGAGGGGCTCATTGCTAGGTGATACATGAGGAAACATCAGCCTAAAGTAGGTGAGATGACCCTCAGCTTTACCTGAACTTCAGAGAAATGCTCAGTTGGTCCAGGACAGGTGCACGATTGCCGATATTTCACGCTCACAAATAAAACCCTGCTGGCTTGGGGGTATGCTCAGTCATGCACTGCAAGTACCTGGATTTTCCAAATTTTCCTCTGTTTTTTAAACCATTAAGGGTAGTAAGTGAAAAATACATTGTGTTTCTATCTCCCGGAGAGGATGGGCAGCTGCAGGGAGAGCAGGGCTCTGCTGGGTGTCCATGAGGAGGGATGCCCCATGAGGGGAGCACAGCCTGCTGCATGCAGTGATGAAGAAACCCCACCCTCTGGTAAAACTCTTCAGTATCTGGAAGGGCTCAAAATAAATTAAGCCAAAGGTGTGAATCCTGCTGAACTGAGCAAGATCCTCTGGCATTCAGGCTGCAGGCAGCACACGGCCTTTGGGAAAAGCCTGATGTGGCTCTCACCATGCGCAGGGGAGATCCAGCCAGCCTTGGGATGATCCAGCAGCATCCCTGGTCACAGGCAGAAGATCCCAACCATCAGTATCTTTATCTCACATTGTTCATGGTGTGCTTCTCTGGTGTGTTCTTCTGGAAACTACAAACCTTGATTTTTACTTTGGCATAAGAATTACTGTGTTTTCCCTCTTCCTAAAGTCTGCTCACATTCCCTATTAAATATTTCTGTCAACATGCCTAGCAGAGCCTTCAGACCTCTCTCTGCAAAGCACAGGTCAGTCATTGGGCAGCTGAGTGCCTTCAAGGGATGGACACGATTGAGGCAAACATTCAGGTGAGACAGCAGCTGCTGCAGACAGCTGAGCTGTGGTTTTATAGATTTTGTGGATTTTATTTTTTTTAATGTGGATTTATGGTTTTATGGAAACCGTGAGGTTTCTGTAATATTGCTTCTAAAGGCAACATTGCCATTTTGCATTAATAACCTTATTGATAAGCTGAAGTGCCTCCTGTGGTATCACACATGGGACCAGAGCTCCCTTACTGCTGAAACACCCAAACATCCAGTCAGCAGGTTGAAAGGCTGCAGAGGTTACAGGTTCTGCTGAGACACTTTGGAATTATTTAAATGTTAAATTGTTGAGGGAATAAACTATCTTTTTATTCTGCATTTGAAGACATGTTAAAGTATTTTGAAAAATATAAAATAAAAAACCCCAACAAAGTATCTTTCAATGAAGGCTATTGTATTAGATCTGCTTGCTTTATCCCACTGAACAAGACTTTAACAAAATATCCTCATTAAAAAGAAAAGCCATTTGCAATACATTTTAATCTCTTCAACATAAGGTATCAATGGATACTATCTTCCTTCTAAAAAACTCAACAAGAATATTCCTCAAATCTTTGTATTCATACCACGATTTGCACAAACGAGCTGATTGTCAAAGAAAAAGTCACCACTTTTTAATGATTGCATAACTTCATCTATAGTCTGAGAATTCTTTTAACCTTTGGATAAAAGTAATTCCCCCCAAAAAGTAATTCTCATTAAAATACTCCAAAATGAAGGTACAAACTCACGTAATTTGTCATGCAATTTAAACACAAGTTTACCAGATCTCATTCACCATCATGTCAATAACGTGATGAAGCACAGGTTACTGAGCTTGTAATTCTGAAATTCAACAGTATTCAGTTTCTGGATGGTGAGGGGTGATCTATGATAACAGAAGATGTAAAAGAACACTAACAGCACAGAAATAAAACAAAATAATTCTCACTGAGTTTTTAAATAGTATGAAGGCTATTTAGCTTCTAGCTGTGAATTCACAGCCAGTATCTTCATAAAATATTTTGTATGTGATTCCAGTGGAACTCTTTATGTGCACAAAGATACTGTGAAGGACTGTAAGACCCTGAGGGTTTGTCCAGAGAACAGAAAGCCGAGCACAGCAGCAGCTCAGAGGGAGAGGGATGCTCTCCAGAAACAAGGAGAGGCTTTAAATTCATATTAGAGAGAGCTAACTAAGCCAAAGGAAGAGTCCCTTTAAGTAAGGGACAAAAGCCACTCTTACCTGAATCTCTGACTCACTGTGTCTAGAAAGAAGTGTTTAAATTAATAGGTCAGATCTTACCAAACTGACTCCTCCCCTGTGATCCCTAACACTGACATCCCATCCCACCCAAATGCCCACAGAGGGATCCTGTGCCAGGAGAGTGATTTCTTCTGCTCACCTTCAGCCCTGCTTCCCAAGATCCCAACCAGCCAGAAGGTGCTACTGAAGTCAAGCCATATTATTCTTTCTATCAGATATTATTACTCTCACTTGTCATTGAATTTTTCATGAAGAAATCATTCAGAAAAGTCATCATATCCCTTAAAAAAAACAAACCCAAACTTACAACAGCTATGATGATCAGGCCAGATTTTATTTTTTTCCTCTCAAAGAACAGTGTAAAGCCATGTACCGGGGTCTGGCTGAGGGAGGGGGAGATAATTCTCTTCACAGCAGCCCATGCGATGCTGTGTTGTGTATTTGTGCCCAAAACAGCACTGATATCACAGCAGTGCTTTACCTATTGCTGAGCAGTGCACAGCATCCATCAGATTCACAGCATAAAGGCTTCTCCACTTCTCACTCTGCCCCTGCAAGAGGCAGGCAGGAGTGAGCAGGGGTTTAGGAGAGGACACAGATGGAGAGCTGACCCACAAAGAGATACTCCAGACCATGTAACATCACACTTGGCAATAACACTGCAGGGTTTTTGTCCAAAGAAGCTTTTACTCAATGAGCATCACAGTATTGGTCTGCTGAAAGTGATGTAAATACAAGCACTTGCTTTTTTAAATTTTGATTGCACTTATTGAAGTGCCTTTATCTCTATCTGTAAGTTTTCTGACTTTTTATCCTTTCAATTCTCACCCCCATCCTACTAAGGGGGGATGAGGAAGAAGCTGGGGGAGGGCTCACCTGTCAGGCAAGGTGAACATAACACAGATTCCCCAGTCTTAATCCAGGTACCCGCAGCTTGGTCCCTAACTGGAAAATCCTCTGTAATATAACAATTCTGTATGCTGTCTCCCCAGGACACAGTATTTTGTAGGAGGTACAGCTTTCCTTTGAATTGGGTCTATTTTTCACCACAAAAAAACACGGTAATCTTCACTTAGTAGTTCATTACCTACACTTAGGCAAGTAGAAACTTAAAATAGTTTGAATAAGGACCACATTTTTGCTCTTTAGTTTTTAAAATAATTTATTCTTACAATAGTTTTATTTAATCATTTATTATAATAAAGTGCTCATAGTTGGGTTTAACTACTACAAAAACTGTCAAAACAGCAACACAACAGGGTACAAGGGATCCTGGCCACTTCCAAGATGCATTAATGAGAACTACTTGACACCCTCTTGATGAAGGGACAGGTGAGAGGAGACAAGCTTCTGAATCCCATCCTTGCAAATGAGGAAGGGCTGCTCAGGGATGAGAGGGCTGAAGGCAGTCTTGGTTGCAGCAACCATGAAATTGTGAAGTTGAAGGTCCTTGTGGGAAGGAAAAGAACAACAACAGGATCACAATTCAACAGACTTTGGCCCTTTCAAGTACCTACTTGGTAGAATTCCATGGGATATTTTCTGAGAGAGGAGAAAAAGAAATAACAATTAAGAATCCCAGGAGATCTGACAGATTTTCAGTCTCCTTCAGCCTTAAGAACAGTCCAACTCAATGTGCGGAAAATTAAACGAAATCTACAGGAGACATCCATGGATGGACAAGGACCTCCTGAAGAAATTGAAAAAGAAGCCAGGACAGATGACCTAGGAGGAATTTAGAGACTCTGAGCATGCAGGAGTGTGATCCTAAAATTGAACTTGCCAGCAGGTGAAGGGAGGTAATCGTTCCCTTCTGCCCAACAATGGCAGGACACATCTGGAGCGTGGGTCCAGCTCTGGGCTCCCCAGGAGGAGACGTGACCTCACTGGTGAGGGACAAAGACAATTAAGGGGCTGAAAAAGCTGTCACTGTGCCTGGAGGTGCTTAAGAGATGTCTGGTCCTGGGTGATGGGCTTTAGTTGTTTAGGGGTTACAGGGGCAGTGCTGGACTGGCAGCTGGACTGGATGATCTTAAAAGGTCCTTTCCAATTTTGATGATTCTCTGAGAAGCCGAGAAATCTGGAACTGTGCAGCCTGGAGAAGGCTCCAGGAAATGTTATCAATGTGTGTAAATGACACTTCTGTGAGGAAAGAGAGTGAAGAAGATGGAGATGCACTCAGTGATGTCTAGTGAAAGGACACAATGGGCAGAAACTGAAATACAGAAAAATCCATTTAACTATTCAGCAACTTGTTCTGACCATTTTGAGCAGGAGGGTGCACCAGACAGGTTTCAGAGAAACTCATAATAATAGAGGAACAATCAATCTGATAAGGAGCTTCATTAGCACCAACTAGAAATTAGTGTAATAAAAGTGTGAGGAGAAGAAATGTAACAAAACAGACAAATTGAAAATAGGGATAAAATCTCTAAAACACAAAGACAGATTTCACACTCAGGAGATCTTGGCTCCAGTCTTGTCTCATTTTCTGCCTTTAATTAGCCTCTTATGATGGAAAAGTTCTAACAAGAATTCCTCACCCTAGACTACCCCCTAGTTAGCAAGGAGTGCAAGAGCCCTCACTCTGGGGCCGTGCTTCAATCTAAACAAGAAAATTGGTCTCCCAGCATTTAAGAGCATAGTTTAACTGCTGATGACTCAGTAAGCTAAATCAGCTGTCAGACAAGACACACCATGATGAAGGAGCTCCTAGAGATATTCTATATGGTATGGATTGTCAGGCCTGGCATTCTCCTGAAATCTTGTAAATAGAAGATGGAAGCATCTGCCTGCTCATTTTGTTGCTCTTCCCACAAGTCTGGGATGGGGATCTTTTGTTTGCTTTGGGTTTTTTCTCTCCAGGGTGCTGGCTGGGGAACTTGAGACTCCATGCTTCTTCTGAGGGCAGCTAACCTCAAACCACCTTGGGAGTACTGCAACAAGCAAATCCCACTGAGGACTTAGGCGTCAGGTACAGATACTCCCTAGGGAGAAAAACAAGCATTATTCTAAATACCAATTCTGTTCTCACATGAATTTAAAAGAAACTTTTAAAACAGCCACTGGGATAATCCTATTGTTATAATGATTCAGAAATGGGATTAAAATCTTCATGCTGACTATTTCAGAATTCAAATATATCCACGTATTTCCTTAGTTCTAGATCCAGTTGCCTTTAAAAAAAAAATTAAATAGGGGTCTTAGGGGAACTTTCAGCCTGGTTTTGATCTGTGGCTTTACCTGGTAATACAGAAAGAACTGGTAGAAAGAAAAAGTACACACATCACTGTATTTTGTTTCATTTCCAGCATGTGTTTTGCAGCTTCCCATTTCAAGACAAAGGCAAGCTTTAAGGCCCAACTCCTCCCTTTATCTGTACAGTTGCTAGTACCTAAAGATGTTGCAACTTATCAGCTTCATAGCCACTCTTGCAGCCCCACAGTCCTGCCCAGGGATGTATCCTAGAGGAGCATCCCTTCAAAGCTTCAGGAACCAATTCAGAACTGAGATTAATTCTATTAATTTACCTTTTCATTTTTCTCCAGACTATTAAATCCAACAATTAACCCAGCACCTAGGGGGGTGTTTCTGCCCTCCTGGCTGAATTAGGCCATTGCGTGAGAAGGCTCCGGCACAGAAATCCACTTTGTCCTCTGCAAACAGACAGCCCGGAGCTCTCAGAGATTGCACTGGATGAGTCAGTGCAAGATTTACTTCTGGCCGACTGTTCCAGTAAATAATAGCGTTCCCTCCAGACAAAGCCATGCAGAAAGTGGCACGGAACCTCCATTTCTCATCCTCCTCCCAGTGACAGAGCCTAGCAAGCAATGCCACCCGGCACGGCTGCCAAGGGCTGGTAAATACCAGGATTTATAAACAGCAGCGAGAGGCAGTTGTAATGAGATCAATGTCGAGGATTGCAGTAAATGGCCTATAAAGCAATTTTTAAATGGGATTTCCTGCAACAAAGGCCAGCCAGCTCCCTACAACCTTTCCCAATAATACGAGGTGAAAAGGATTGGATTTGAATTGTAATACCCGATACTAAGGCGAGGACAGACAGCTTTGTGCTCTCCGTACAGCCGGCTGCTCCGGCGATTTGTTAATCTCTCATCGGGAAACAAATAACTTAAAATAAATCTATACAGGTACATCCAGCCTCAAATTACTGTACCAGAATAATTCGTTCTTGTACAATTGAAAGGGGATGGATGATCCTGTCATTATTTGCTGTTATTATACGGAATATTAGACGGAATGGATTAAATGAGAGCCAGCAGCAAGCACAGCCATGTTTGTTTCCCTTTCCCGATTCCATCTTGGATGTAATTCTCAAAAGAAAAAAAAAATCAAAATTACCGAACCAAAAAGCTAATAACCTTTGTGAAAGCTGTCGGAAATAGACGTTTTTCGTTCAAATATTTCAAGGCGCTAAAAAGCCCCTGCAGAGGCTTAGGCAAAAGATTTCTTACCTGGGAAAAGCCCCTTCATTTCCCAGGGCCGTTTATCTTGCCTCCTCCTGCAAACCCACTCTTACGGCCAAATCTTTGATATTTCACCCAAAGAGCGGGACCCTGGGCGCGGGGGCGCCGGCACCGCCTGCGCGCAGAGAAGGAGCCCGGACCGCATCGGGCAAACCCGGGCACCATCTCCCAATGCAGGGAAAGAGACCAGCAAACAGCCCCGGGCTCTGAGCTGCCTCCCTCCACCCGGTACAGGCTGCCCCGGAGGAGCCCGGCTCCTCTGCGCTCTATTTTCAGAGCCGCTCCCTCCTCGCTGAGCGTCTCTGCACCGAACGCAGCCGCTGCTTTGCCCCTTTTCACGATTAAATCCACGCTAAAACCAAAATCCAAACTATTTCAAAGATTTTTGTTTTCCGCTCCCTTTAGAAGAGAGGGTTTCAGCAGAGAAAGCGCCTCTTTAGGTACATCTGGACGTGATTTTCCAGCGCCGCGTTCCCATGAGCCTGGAGTTAAAAATAAATCAAAGGCAGGGAACTCGGAGAAGGGAGTTTTCGTATTTCACCGCTGCCCAGGAGGTTTTCTGGTCGTTAAACTGAATTTATAACACTTGGGGATTTCTTTCCACGTGGGGGCTATTAGCGAGGTATTTAAGAGCTATTAGCGCGGGGTTCGTGATTGTTAATGTTGATGCCTGTTTAAAGCTACATGTGACTTCACAAACTTAAAATATTAGCCCGCTTTCCCTAGAATGGGAAAGGTATCCTTAGGAAAAATTAATACTCCCTGCGGCGGAGTTTCTTGGTGGCGAGACACTGCCCGCTGGTTGTTTGCAAGTGTAAATCCTGTTAGAACCTTAATTCCACGCGTTTGGGGATGAATTTTATTTTATTTTTCTTTTAAGAAGAACGAGTGTTTGAATTGTACCGAGCGGTGGAAAAATTTCGGGAAGGTTATGACGTGGGACTTACCACCGCTGCCAACAGCACACCTGAATGTTACTTGGAAAGTGAAGAAATCACAAAGGCAAAATCAGAAACGACCATCGTCTTTCTGACCTGGCTCCCTCTTTGCCTTTAGCTCTTACGCACCACTTTCACTGGGATAGGTGTGCGTGTTGTTGGCTTGGTTTTACTTTTTGTCTTCTTTGAACATCCGAGCGGCATTCCCCAAACACTGCGGGGAATTTGCTGTCCCCGATGGGGCTGGGGCGAGCGGGCTGTGTCTCCCAGGATGGCACAACTTGCGGCACGGCCGGGGCTGGGGTGGATAAAAAAGTCCTGTTTTGCCCACCTACAAACAGCAGCCGACCTCCGCGGGCTCAGGAATTCCCAGGAGTGACTCCCCAGGCCTGTCCGGACTGCCACTGACCGTGAAGGCCAGCGGGGGTCCCTCCTCCTGTCCCCTGGGAAGGGGACACAGGCCGGCCTGAATGTCCGCTGCTCGCTCCCTGGGTGCTCTCGGTGAGCACGCACGGCGCTGACCGAAGGGGTGGCCCCTCTCCAGTGACCGAGAGAAAGGAGGGAAGGACATGGTTTCATCCTTGGAAAACAGCCGGGAACGCCGGGTTAGCCAGGTTGCAAAGTGGAAGCTGCTGCAAGGGGCAGGGCTGGGCAGCAGCTCCCCTTCCCCCCGGCCGAGAGAAGCCGCCCCTCTGCCCCATCCCTCCCTCCGAGCCGCCCGCTTGAGGCTGAACAGAGTAGATGGGGCAGAAAGGAGGGCTGGAAGGGAGCACATTTGCTCATTAAAAAAGCTTCAAACGTGACAGAAGTCTGTCAACCAGTTGATCCAAGCCCTCTGTTCCTCTGGGGGGAGAGGGGTCCCCCATTCCCGAGTTCATCCAGGGATTCCCGCAGGTGACCCCAGCTGGGGCGGGGGTGGCTCGGGAGGACCGGCCCCGGCCGGAGCAGCCCCGGGTTCCCTTCCCGGAGCTCTCCCTTCCCGGAGCTTTCCCCTCCCGGAGCTTCCCCCTCCCGGAGCTTTCCCCTCCGCTGCCCGTGCGGGGAAGGGAGGCGAGCGGGCGGCGGGGCAGACACGGGGCCATAAACAGGCAAACAAACAAGAAGGCGCTCGCAGGGCTCGGGTGGGGTTGCTGACTGGGCTCCAGCTCTCCACAGGCTGCCACGGCCGCCGAGGCTGCGGCTCCAGGGCTCTGGGAATGATGCAGGAGCCAGGGATGCTGCGGAGCCGCTGGGAAGCCCCGGTTCATGCCGTGACCTGGGGAAGGAGCGGACCTGACAACTAATCGATCCGTGCCCATTAGCCAAGGCTTCCAGCAAGCGGTGCGAATCGTCCCGCTTCTCCTTTCACATCCGAGCAGCTGAGCTAATGCGAGTAAAAGATTGCCAACCAGCATGACGTTGTTGGTACTAAATCAACAAAGCAAACCTTCCCAATGCTCCTTTCGAGGGACCACGCCGAGAACTGCATCTCCTCCCCCGCCAAAAAAAATCGCCCAACTCCACAGAAAAACTCTCCTCAAACCAAACTAATACTACGCCCCGATCAGACCTAGATTTCAAAGGTGCCCAGGGACGAGCGGGCTCTCACGGAGGCATGTTTGTGTTGCATGTCAGGGCTACAATGGTTTCACACACACGCAGATGTCAGGAGGAGCTGGCCACGTCCCCTCGGCCCCACGGAGGAGCTCCCGCCACCCGCGGGCTGCGCTTGTGCGCCCAGGGAAGATCACAGCATCTCTGCTGCCGTGTCAAATGTCACCAGAAGCCCTGCGAACACCTGCCTAGTCATTTTTGCCTGACATAAAGGGGACTATTTATTTCGTATTACTACTTATATTCTTTCTCTTAATTCCTTAGTTTGTAATTTCATTTCTTTCCTCCTTTCTTTTTATGTTTCTTTCTTCTTCCCTTCCTCTTTCTCTCCCTTTCTCTCTCCCTTCCACTCTCTCATCCTCTTGCTCATTCTTTCGTTCTTTCCAGTCCTTGGCTCTGGCTTGAAGGAGATCTGATGTGATTAAACTCACAGGGCGTTGGAGGGCAGAGGTAAATTAAGCCAAAGCGACAGAAAAGATGAAAGAGGCTTGCTCAACTCTAGTGCCCGAGGACAGCTACCCTCCGCCTTCCTCCCCTGGGTCACGCAAGCTCCCCGCCGTTTTCCCCGGGGCCTTTCTGCCCATCCTGCCCCGGAGCCGCTTCTTCCGACGACACCAAAAAAAGATTTATTTTCCTTTCTTTTTTACCTATAGTTTCCCCTGGCCCAGAGCCCTGCCCGCATCCGACAAGAGGGGAAACCTCGGGGAGGTGATGGATGCAGGGATGGAAGGAAGGGTCAGACCGGCGGCGGTTTCCCGGCCCATACAGTCCCGCACAGGAGGTGTTTGCGGGGGTTTCCCGGCCCATACAGTCCCGCACAGGAGGTGTTTGCGGGGGTTTCCCGGCCCATACAGTCCCGCACAGGAGGTGTTTGCGGGGGCTTCCCGGCCCATACAGTCCCGCACAGGAGGTGTTTGCCCGCACAAATTCCCGACGGCAATCCCGGCGCTGCCGCTGCCTGGGACACCGGGATCCGCCACCGCGCTCTGCGCTCCCAGGTGGGAAGAGGCGGCTCTGCCGGGGCCCTCCGGCCCAAAAACCGAGGAGAAAGCAAGCAAAAGAGGGTTCCGATCCCTGCGCTCCACCTGCAATGCAGACAGCACCTAAACACAGTCTAAACCTCGTTTTTTTCTTAGCGCAAAAATAGCGGTAATAATGGTGAAACAAAAAGAGCAGAGACCTATTCCAATTTAAAATTCCTCCTTGCAGGGCAAGAATGTCTGGTTTTTTCTGTTCAACGGGAGCTTTTAAACGTTAAAGCTGTTCATAACCACATTAAAGGTATCTCGAAATTCAGCGATGAAAGGAGAGAACAAAATCCGATTTTAAATATTGGTAGGTCCCTCTTTATCTTTTGGGAAATCAGAGAAAAATAAAATGCGAAGATCAATGAAAAGAGCTGGAAATTTCGAGCAGCGAAAACCCCAGACGTCAATATTTTTTCAGGGTATTGTCATGGCAATAACGTGTGTAAACGGATGCGCAGCTGAATTTTAAAATGTGGCAGTACACAGGCACTTTAAGAGATAGGCAGCTTTAAAGATAGCCCATAATCTGCTTATTTCTCTAAAATAACCCATAAAGCGCATCTTGAATTTTATTTATAACTGTATCTAAATCAAGCTATCGAGATGGGAGAAGAGAGTCAGCCAAAAATGCTGGGACGCAGATCTTACATCAGCCCGAGGCGAAATACATAAAAACTGCCGTGCAACGAAATGCTGCAGAGATTTATAGGATTAAAAATACAATAAAAACCATAGTACACAGTTGCTTCCCATCTTAACAATCATGCGTTTTAAGTGAGGAGAAATTGCGTTTGGAGTGATCAGTTCCGTGTCAAAAAACCTCTTTCAGAAAGTTGTAGAGAAATTTTCATCATGTCTTAAATGTGATTTAAAATGAGGCGTGATTTTTTGGAAAGCAGACATGTAATCCTTGTTTTACTACAGTCGGAGGGAATGAAAGGAAAACAAAACAGATTAGTTCTTTAAACGGCAAAATAAGTAAGAACAAGTGAGGCCGGGTGTGGGGTTCTTTGTGTATTGATTATTGATTTACTTCTCTGATGGATCTTTTCACCGGAGAGTTATCAAGAGGAAAAAAAAAAAAAGAAAAAAAGAAAATCAGGTGGATTTTTTTCCCTGTGAGAGAAGATCTTGGGCAAAATACACAGAGTTCCACCGCCGGGCCCTCGCCCTCCCCGAATGCAGGACTTTTCTGGCGAGAGAACCAGGCGTGATTTGCAGAGCACCCGCAAATCACTCCCGGTGACTGTTCCCTCCTTGCCCGAGTCTGCTTAATTTGTAAATAAGTTTCAGGGCCCCTTTTCACAGAACCCAGTTGAGCAGGTAATTTGTTGTTAGTGTTTGTTTAAATGTTGTGAACCATGCACTCAAAAATAGGAAAACTATACACAAAAGTGGCAAACATGGGAACACAACTGGAAATTACTGAGTTATAAAAACGTCAAAGAAGAGCAATTTGCAAAGAGGCATCAGTAATTGTCTCCTACATTAACGGAAATGATTTGCCAAGCCCAACACTTTTGTTCTCCCCGGGACGGACGGGCGCTTCGCCATGGACCTCAATGAACTGGATCAGGACAATTTTACCAGGCTCTCAGCCCAGGGGGCTGCTCAGCACCCGGTGCTGGATCCTGCCTTGCAGATCTGCACTCCTGGAGTGGGGTTTTCATGGGGAATTGAGTGGATTTATTGTAGTCTCCCTGGACGATAAGGACACATATGCCTCTGAGCCTCAGCTTTGAGGGCATCTCCCAAGGATTCAAGGAAAGCAGCCACAGCTGTCAGCAGGAGCACCGGGTGAAAAGCACAGATTGATGGGATGTCTCCAGCAGGCCTGGGAGGGACACGCTGGCCCTGCTCATGCCACCATATGGTGAGGTGCTGTGGTCAGTCTGAGATGCCTGGTGCAGCCCCACTTCCCCCAACGCAGGGAGGCTTGAACAAGCCCATCCCCTGCTGTTTAGCTCTATCATCTCCCCCAAAGTCACATTTCATAAATGAACTCTCGTCACAGAACCAGCCTGGCTTCTCATTCTGTTAAGACCCCATTTCCCTGCTGGAGCAGGGGGAGAAATATTTTGCCTCAGGTCCAGTCAGGCAGAAATGAAGCTCGTACAGACCGACCGTGGCTCTGTGAGGTCATATTTTGTTCCTTACCTTTTAATGCCTTATTTAGGACACCCTAAACTTTGAAACTGATGTGCAAAGAGGCAAACTCGAGTTCAGAGCTTCAGACTCCTGCTTCTCTATCTTCAGGGTTATTTTTTTCCCCTAAAAATCTTCTCTCGCGTTCATATGGTCAAAAAAAAAAAAAAAATCAAAATGACTGCCCAAAGCTAGAGTCTGACACAGTGGATGACTGCAGGTGCCACAGCTGTAACCTGCTATATTCATGTGTTAAACCAGAGCTGGTTTCTAACTGCTCACATTTAATCTGCAGGCCTCTGCCCAGTCCCTTGCTTGTATTTTGAGAGGGAACATTTTTGCACAGACTGACTCAGTAAAGTGTATCTGGTGTTAGGGCTGCCAGAAAGGTTTTATCTCAGATTTGCTCACTGTCCAGGGAAGCATAAAACCAACATCCACAGTACAACATTGCACTGCGGAAAAAACACTTTATGAGATTCAGAGCATTATGCTTGCTTAAAAACACAGCTACTGGTGTAACACATTGCTGGTGAGGGCCACAATAAAACCAGCAGACTCCACTGAAGCCAGGATTTTACTGGAGGCTTTTGTGATTTTGTTGCTGAAGAAGTACCAACCACTCTTAACAAACCTGCAGCATGATACAACACAGTTTCAAGCCATTATTTTTGTAAAAGAATGGGCATTTATCTTTGCAATAAAAAAATGTAAAATAAACTTCCAAATTTCAGACATGAAACTTCCTAATTAGAGATTAAGATCTAATATGCTAACAAAAATCATAATATTCTAATCATTACAGGTGGAAATTCCTTTCTTCCCTCTACCATTTACCTCACAGTGGACATTTTTTTTGTAAACTTAAAAGCAAAAGGAATATTTTGCACTTATCCTACAAAGGATTTTTTGTTAAGCTGATTTCTTGTATCCCATGAACAGTATTAGGCAACAAGATAATATGGATTTTCCGTGCTGAGACCTATAAGATAGGATTAAAAAACTGCTCAGGGCCTGATCCTGCCCTGCATTTTTCAGGCTGTTATGCCTGGTACTGAGTAGCTGAGGAGCCAGCAAGCCCCCATGGAGCAAATTCCAGCTCAGAGTGTGAGAAGCAGCCACTTTGCAGGCCTCCCTACGGCGAGCATCACTCAGCTGCCGTGGCCAAGCAGGGTGCCAGAGCCCAAACTTCACCTGGAAACACCAACGCTATTCAGAGCTCTGCTTGGAGGAAAAGTGACATTAATGTGCTTCGATATGCGCTGTTCTTTTGCTCAGGGAATTAATGGAAATCTGGATTTTGACATCCTTCACATGAGCTGCCCTTTGCCTTCAAGCCTTTCAGCAGTGCCAGCGGGATGGTCTGAGGAAAAGCCCAGCACACAAACAGGCTGGATATTCATGTCACACCGGGAAAATACAGAATTGGGCTGGCAACTTTCAGGTTTGGCTTTTGATATTTAGCGAAGTTGGGCTCAGACAGGATCACTGGCACCTTAGGCTGGGATTAGGTGTTAGTGGGAGTGGCTGAGGCAAAGGGAAGCTGACCTGGGCTGCTGTGCAGATGCTTTGAGAAGAGGGAACCCCAGGCAGAATGGAAATGGAGATTAAGCTTGCCTGACATTTCCCATTTTTAGACACCGCTGTGACCTGATGCTTAGAACTTTGGGCTGAATCCTACTTGACACAAAGGGAAAGGAATATTTTTGACAAAGAAAAGAGAAATTGGATGTTGTTGTAAAGGGCAAGGATTACTGCAAATGATTGCTGCAACAAAGTACACATCATTGGCAGATCCTGAGTTGTGATGTAGCTCCCAGAGATATTTCAGAGATTACAATAACAATAATTGTAAACATAAGAATAATTTACAAAATAATTACAAAACTGTCACTACCAGCCCTACTAGAAGCCCTCTGTTTGCACTTGATTGGCAGCAGTCACACACTGAAAAATATTCAACAGGTAGGATGAGAAAATGTGCAAAAAATTATCCTGAAAGCTTTCTGAAGAACAAAATAATTCTTTTCGCACCAAAATGTAATTGCAGGTCAAAGTTTTGTAAGGAAGCAAAGCATATAAAGGGATTTAAATCCTATTTATATGCAATGTCTGTCTTCTTTACATAACTTTGAAAATTGTGCTGTAAACTTTGGAGCAATAGATAGATCAGCCAAACACATCAATAAGGAAAGGTTCCTAATTTAAGCAAATATTTCCATTTCTATAAAAATTTGCTCTTGATTTATGAAGACAAGATTTAATCCTTCCCTGTGTGTTTCTATTTTTATTTTCAGATGGTTACTGAGTGTGTGATGCATTTAATGTTCTGACCGTGTTAGGTACTTTCAACACTCTCCTGTTTCTCTGAAAATACAACCAAATATAGCTTAAAAAAATTCTAGGTGAATTGAAACCTTTTTAAAAAAGAAAATTTCTTTATCTCTTGCTTTTTTTTTATAAGTGGAGCAAAAGAAAAAAGGAATATACATGTGTGTGAGTGAGTAGGAAAGGAGCAGCTATGCTCTGCAGACTGTGTGCTCAATAGGATTGTATTTACAGAGTTGTTTATATTTGGACTTATAATTTGCATTCACTGATTGGCATAACTGATAAATCCACTTATTTGCCCCTTTTCTATTTTTTCCATATATTTTTAGAGAGCCAGTGCTTTCTTTTTTCACCAGATTTGTTAAGGTTCCTTCTTTGATCTCCCAGTTTGCCTTGTAGTCACAGCAACTGAATGCAGCTGACAAAAGGAATTTCAATAACACTGAGAGATTTTTAGGACTTTTGCTACTTTTGCCATAATCCTTTCTCACAACCAGAAGCATCCACTGATGGGTCAGAGCATGTCATGCCTCCTACCTCGTCTCCTGAGCAGGAGAGGACACAGACACACTTTGGTTTGAGCCTGGCAGAGCTGTAGCCGCAAGGCGCCTCTGTGGGCTGCCCTGGATCTCCATGGCAATCTCTGACTTTACATGAACATCTTACAGCTGACATTTTAATCAAGAAAGTTGATACAAGGTGATCATTAGGTACTAGAAACAAGATGGGGTGGGCTAAATGTTTTCTCTCATAATAATGTGAAACTACTGTTTGTTTTTAAGTAAATAATATGTTTGTGAAATGTGCCTCCTGAAGATATTTTCAGAGGTACCCCTGCTTTATTGTTTAGCACATCCTTAATTTTATTGACTAAGATTTTTCTTCCCATTGTTAATTTGCAGCTCTAAAGACTCCAGCTGAGACTGGAGGGAGTTCTTCCTCATTTAGCACCATCCTGGCTGACAAAGCCTCAAAACTAAAAAGTGCAGCTCAGAGCTCTAAGCTGGGTGACTCAACTCCCCTGTACAACACCTTCAGCTGTGTCTTCATCTCACCCAGTGCTGGGGTGTCTCTCAGCAGACATTGTAATCTTCTGCTTCTAAACCACTTACAGTATGCCCAAGGTGATTTCTGAAATATACTTGCATTAAGTTCAGCCAGTTACCTGCGTTTGTGAAAGGAAGGGACCAGGAGATTCTGGTTCTCTAATTTGTCCTCATATGGGAGTCATTCTGGATATGCAAAGGTCTGCCTTGAACTTTCATGTATCTTGTTTAGTAAATCTTTTCTGAGGCAATTCAGGGAATTCAGTTTTCTGAGGAAGTGTTCAAGGAGTGTGCATGCGCCATGGGTTTATTAAATGGCATCATTCTGTGCATTGGTTCCCCTTCCTTACCAGCACCCTGTTTTTCTTCTTGGCTACAGTGGAACACCAAAAATGTTCTTTTAAAAATTCATGCAAAGTGACTCATGGTCCCTTTGCAGATGGGGATAGCTGGCTGAGAGTCCAGCACTGTATACATGTAGATAACTCCTTTATTTATGCCTGTGTATGTACAAATAGGCTTTCATTACTGGCTATGTGGAACTGGCTTTTTTATTCTCCAGTTTTGAATTTGCTGTCTTTTGTCCATTTTTGTATCAAAAGATAGTTCTGAAAGCATTCATAGATGGTTTTAATTCTGACTGCTCCAGACAACTTTGCATCATTAAAAAACCCCACTACCTCACTACTCACCTTTTTCCAGACCATTCACAAATATGTTGAACATCTGGATGCCTGCAGGATTTCATTAGCAATTACCTTCCACAATTTATCACTACTTTTTGCTACAAATCTTTTTGAGCAGTTATTAATCCAAAGAAGGATCTTCCCTCTTATCCCATTAAATCCTATCTACTTTAAATGAATCTGATAACTGACCTCATCAAAAGATTTTTAGAAATCTAAGAACATTACATCAAATATGTGACCTTTATCCACAGGCATATTTTCTGCTTTGAAGAACTTTATTACACTAGGAGACATAACTTTTCTCTATGAAAGCCATTTCAACTCTATTTCTACCAATGCTAGAGATAGAAGTCAGACATGCTAATCTCTGCCCCTCCAGACATGCAACAGATCCTTTAAAAATCAGGTGTCACATGAACCTCTCTGTCTTCCTCCGATCACAAGGCTGATTTTAATAACCTATTTAAAAATTTCAAAACTACATTTATTAGGGACTTCTTGGGGAATGCTGTCTATCCTGGCGATTTGACACAATTTATTGTATTGACCCACTCTGTAATTTCCTCTGGTGCTGGGAAGAGCTTACAGCTTATGATTAGGAATCCACATGCAAGGGAAGAAATGTGGTTTGGATTTCCTCAAGCGGCTGAAGGAATGGGATGTGGATCTCTTTCCTCCAGCATGGGAGCCTTGATCCCTGTTATTTACTGGCGTATGCATGCTACATCTTGTGTTCTGCTGATTCTTACTAGATCAAACCCTTTTTGAGGTGAATAGGCTGAGGAATGACTGTTTTGCAGTTCTGGCATAAGCTAAATGTCCTGTGAAGGCTGGGATGGGTCAGACTGAGCATGGATACAGAAACTCAGCTGTTTAGGGACTTGGGTGTTTAGAGTGAGGTGTCTGTAGAATTTAGGAGCTGTACACTTGAGTTCTATTCATATCTGCATATCTGCCATTTTATTTCTGTTTATTTCTATATTTCTATTTCATTTTATTTCTGTTTCTATACCTACACTAAGCAAAGAGGAGTGAAGTTATTAATGGCAATTTTTTTTTTTTTGGTAGAAAAAGAATTCTTGTAAGGATGTGTTTTGTTAAAGCCTGTGAAAGTGGAGTAAGGAACTTTTCACCATTAATATGCTACTCAAACAGAACTTGTACCAGGAAATTTACTGTTACAAAGAAACATATCAGTCACTCATTTCTGCAAGTTTTCATGCCAGACTCTTGTTGAAATTTGGCCCTTGGATTTACAGTGCTTTACTACCCTGAGTAAGTAAAGCAGCAGAACATCCTGGCTTTGTAGTAGCTAAATTATGGCATGGTACATAGCAAAATCAAATCTCATGAATCTCTTAAATGAACTTTTCCTATAACTCCTGTCTATGTATAACCAGGCATTCAGGCAAAATATTTTTCTCCTTAAATGTTTTATTTATACTCCCCTTAAATATTTTATTTTTTCCCCTTAAATGTTTTGACTTTTTAGGAAGCAATATTCAAGCAACATTTTATTTGACTTTAGGAAGCAATATCCAGAAGCTCCACAGTTAGGATAGAAGTTGTTTAAGCAAACAGAAGTCACAGAATGAGCTTTAATTTTGTTTGAGGCACTGTGTAGGAACCAGCCAGACGGTGGATCCCGCTGGGACCTCGGTGGAGTGACACTCCTGCCTGCTGCACAATTCCCATTTTGCTCTCTACTTTTGTCACTCCAACGCAGATGGACAACCTCTACATCTTGCAAGTGTGCAAATGGTTGCAGACCACCGAAGGTGACACTGTCAAATGTATTATTTCACTCTTGATCTTAATGTACATGCAAGAGTGTCTCTTTACATGTATGCTTTAAAGAGCTTAATCTAAGAGGCAGCTCGTAGCAGCAGCTTTCATGGTCTCTTACTGCTGCTGTTTTGTAGTTTTACTAACCATGATCAGTGTAATGATCTGATAAGACAGTATTATATTTTGTATTATAGAATCAGAACATATTTGCAGTAATGGAAATTAATATCAAAAGACTGTGACCCACCTTTTCAAAAGCAGCCAGCATCATTTACCATCACCTAAATCCTACTTGGTTTCCTCAGGAACTAAAGTATCATTTCTCTCATAACAACCTTTGCAGATTTTTGCCTCTGCCCTCCCAGCCTGGATGACTGACCTTTTCCCATGGAGCACTGAAGCGGGGAAAATTGCTTCATGTCATCCAACTCATGGAGTTCACAATAGCCCATGCAGGCAGAGTTTTCAGAGCAATGCAGGGAAAGGTGACATCAGGGAACGAGGTGAGGATGCTGACAGAGGGAAGAGAAGTTCTATCTTTTATTGTCATCACAATAAATCCTACTCAGAGGAAACACAAACTCCATAACTGCAGATGTTCGTATCCTAATCTCAAAACCTAAAGGGAGGGAATCTAGCTCGTACTTGACACATGTGGTGAAGTCTCAGCAGTTGCTAAAAAACATGGGGATTCTCAAAGTGTCAACACTTCACAGCTTCCTTTCTGAGCAGGAGGAATCACACGCTGGGTGGATTTACCTTGCAGGGAATTGATTGATGATGTATCGAGACAGGAGAGCTCCAAAGCAAGAACAAAAGTGAGTGAGGGCCTGAAGAGCTGAGGACAGGAATGGAAGAGGCAGTGTGATATTTTTGCCAAGGAAAATTAAGTAATAGTACTTGAAAAGGTTGACTCAGACTAAGATTTCCGTGTAATACAGAGCAGTGTGCTGTGGAGAGAGACAGGAAAATGTGACTGAGGAACTCCCTGAGCTGATGCTGCATTCCCCACTGTGCTCTAAGATGTGTGCAGACAGGTAATTGTGTTGAAAACCATGTAGATATTTGGGACAGTGGTGTATTGATGGCTCTGCTTGGATCAGTAAGGCTTTCATTCCATGCAGCACAGAACCATAGAAACCCATGTGTAAAGACAGATCTTCATTCATCTCCTTTCCTGAACCAGAGGCAGAGTTTCTATAATGTTTTGTCATGAGTAATATTCTGAGGCACAAAAGGATTCAGATGCTACTCATAAAAAGCCCTTTCTGCTTTGCATATGTGGCTTAATTTCAATTTGACACACTGTAAAATACAGATGATGGTAGAATACTGGAAATGCCACCTCAAATTTTACAGTAATTGGTGGAAATCTAATTTCTAACTGCATGCAAACCCCTGAAACTACTGCTTATGTACTGCTGTTAGCATCAATCTGTTTGTGTGCTATGGAAGAAGGTGGAAGATTTATTTTTTTGCAAGATTCTAGAAAGGTAGAACCAGCTCAACACTGAGGTCCTCCACATGTAAGCTGGAAAAAAAAAATAGAGAGAAAGACAAAAAGAAAGAAATGCAAGGAGACATGAACAAAGATTAATAGCACAAGGAGACATGGACAAACATTAATATTGGTAACTGAACAGTCTGATTTTAAAATGGTGAGCCTTTAAAGTTCTCATTAAAGGGAACTTTACTGAATGTTTAGTAAAGTCAGGAACACCACTGCATGATCTGCAGGTTTTTACATTAGGGCAGAAAATATTGATTTAGCCTAAAGAATGGTAAAGGCAGAAAATAAAAAGTTCCTGAAAAACAACCTGTCTGTTCTTCTCTAAATCTTGCTCTAAAAATCTTGACTTTTGTTTTTTTTTTTTCTTTCCTTTTCTTAATTTTTTTTTTAAGATAAATCTTGACCTTGCTGCATTCCTGGGACTCTTAGTGATGGATTAAGGGCATATTTAGCTGTGACCAATCTGTTATAGCTGAACTCCTGAGTCATCTGCAGTCTCCTGACTAGTGTGAATTGATGCTTGCCAAATGTCTCTCTCTTTAACTTGTATTTGCTCCACACTATGTTTGTTTTTTATACTTCAAGAAAGAGGATTTTTTTTTCCTGTAAACACTTTCTTTTTTCCCTAAATAGTTTCTGAATTTTTATTGACTAAAACTACAGGAAGAAAATCAGTGCGCTTCTTTCCCTCTCTCTTTCTCTCTCTCTCTCTCTCTCTCTTTTCTTTTTAACAGTTTTTACAATGTGGACTTTCTTTTCAGCTCATTTAATCAGGTTTGCATGTTGAAACACAAATTTAATCCACTTTGCTTCCACCATTCTCCTCAGCAGAAATACACTACAACTTTGATGAGCTAGAAAACTCCTATAAATTTGCAGAGGATTTATGGATTTATGGTCCTATAACCATTTGAAGAGAGAAATTGCATGCTGGGTGAGTTCCCTAATCCCAAGATGTTTTTTCCCACACAGATCCAGGTACTTTGTGAGCTTGGGAGGAAACCAGTGGGGCTCCCCTGTGTGTCGTGTCTCTGATATAAGTGCATTATTTCCCAAGAAAGAGAAACTGCATTCCTGGCCAGTCAGTGTCTATGTTTGTGGAAATAAAGACCCTTAAATATCTTCAATTTCCTCTTATAAACACTGATGGCCATTCCATTTTACTTTTAAAACTGGGCTTCCACAAATTTTAGCAGAGTGCTGATGACCAGCCATACTTTCAGCAAAGCTTAGGAAAGCAGCAGCCCTTGGATCAGGCTCAGTATTTCCTGTGGAATGGCATGAACCACATTGTATTCTGTGCCTTAATATAGGGGAAATAAAAAAAAAAAGTTAATGTTTATTAAAACTCAATTGCAACTGATTGTCCAGTCCTTACAGGGATGAAAATATGTGTTTTCACATTTTTCTGTAAATAACTTCTGCCAATGCAATTCCAAAACACTGCTACCACTCTAAAAACAGAAATCAAAACTCTCTTTTTGTTGATGGATGGTTTACCCACATTTTAATGAATTTGTGAGATAATGTGCTGCTTATGTATGTATGTCTGTACTTGTTTGTACTAGGTGATGGTTTTACATAAATAAACACCCTGGTGGAATCAATCTGAAAATATTTCCATGCTTTTAAGTAACAGCTGAAAAAATAACAAATCCATTAAAGAAGTCTTGCTCTTTTCTTTCTTTTTACTTTACTTTTGCACTACCACTTTCACTCTTGTATTTGCATTTGCCTTAATGAAAAATTGATGCAAATTGATGCCAATTAACGCAAATTGATGACGAAAATAATAAAAATTCCTACAGGACGCTGATGCGTTTTCCTGATTTCATCGCGGTTTCCCCCCAAGTTTTCAGACGCCAGGCTCGAGGATGAGCAGTGCCAGCGATGTTGCATTCCCGCATTCCAGAGGCTCCGCGGTCCCGCCGGCCTTTCTGGGCCGGCCGAGCCCGTTCCCCTTTCCTGGGGCGCTGTTGACATCTAGCGGCGCCACCAGGTCCCTCGCCGAGCTAAAAGAGACATTTAAAAAGAAAAAAAGTCGGGGTGGAGGGCGGTAAGAGTGAATGTGTGCATATTTGTTTCCATCTAATTCTGGCAGGCAATCCTTCCAAAACTAAGGAAAGCTTTCCCGGTTCTTTCTCATCCCAACCTGGCCACGGCGACTCCCCCAGAATTGCGGTTCCCATGAGAAGTTTCCCGCAGCCTGCTTTATTTTCAGGCTGATAATATCAAAGGAACTCAAAAGCTCTGAAGCTGAAGCAACACACCGATGGCTTAGGACAGTGCAGTCCCCTCGTTCACAACCAAGTGCTACAAACTCCTGATGATCAAACTCTGTCTTTCTGAGGAAAAACTCAGTAAAAAAAGGAGAAGAATGAAGTGAGGACTGTCACCTTGCAGCTGAAACCAAATACTTCCCACTGAGGAGATTTCCAAATCTTCCATAGAAGCTCCAAGGGTGGGAAGGCAGGGAAAAGAGAAAAGGAAGGGGAAGCAGACCAGCTAATTGTAGGAGAGATGTCTGCTTCACTTAGGGTTATTCTGCTGATACTGCCAAGCACTTCTTCTGCCTCTGACAGTGCTGGGCAGTGACTCAAGTGTGATGCTGTGATAAGCAGAGATAGAGGGGCCGTGTGAGGGCCAGTGGCTTGCTCTAAACCCCTTTGCTCTTTTACTGTGAATAAAAGTTAGAAGCAGAGCCCATGTAATTTATCTTTGCTGTTCCATCTGAACACCTTTTTACCTCCTGCCTGAGTGGCACTGTGGAAATAATTTCCTTACTCCTCCCTGTGGATGTCCTTGCTATTAAAGCAGAAGCAGTCCTGGGACCAGGACATGTGGGACCAGGATTGCCAACCCCAGGACCCAAGGGATTTCTCTCCTGAGCCCTCCTCTCCAGGGATTCCTCTTGCTTACAGCACTGCATCTGCCCCATCCCAGGTGCACCAAGGATATTGGACGTGATCCCCTTTATTGGGCATCCCTCTCTTGCCCCATCTTTGCCACAGCCACAGTACGTAAGAGTCACAGATAAAAGTATGAGAGGGAGGAAAATAAAGTGTGTAACACCTGGAAGGCACAAACTATACTGGCTCAAAGTTTGCTGGTTAGGGTCTCTCAGGAAATATTGCTTTGACTGAAAGTTTTTTCAGTTTTGACCTCAATATAATTTAGAAAGTACTGCCGCACTAAAGAGCAAATATATCCCCCTTTTTTATTTTTTTAATTACAACCTGTTAGATAACGTGGACTTAAAATTTTCAGTTGGGATGAAAGAAACTTTTCAGAATATCATAAATTTCTGTGAACTAGGAAACCTTAGTTTCACCTGGACTTTGTTGAAACTAATAGGGATTCAAACAGCTATTTTGGATTGCTTTGTTTTGCCATTATAGGTTGCAGCTCCATTGAATAACCAGAATGTATTCTTTAGGACCAAGCTGAGAACACCAGATGAGATTCAAAAGCATTTTCTTCTAGAACATCTTGTAGAACACACATATGCAGAAAAGAAAAAGGACACATAATCTTATATATAGATTTACAGAGCCTTTGAAGAGATTCAAGAACTGCTTGAACTTAAACCCTGGAATACTGATAGGGTCATTTCATGTGCCCAGCCCAGCAGTGATCACCAACCTAATCGATGACTGAATGAGAACAACAATTCTCAAGCTTTTCTGGTTCATGTTCTACCCCTAATAAATTGTGTTAAAGAGTGGAACATTAAGATCATCCATCATCATTAGCTCATGTGCAACTTGCAAACTGCTGAAATGGAATTGCTCTGAGCTTTCCCAGCATGACTTAAATTTTTCAGAGCAAGTGCCCGTGGTTAAGGAGTAAAAAGGGAATTTCAACCTGGAAAGTGCTGCTGGTTCTAACAATGTCAGCATCAGCATCTCCCCACAGCAGTTAAATATGCAGCAGCAGAGTTCTCTGGGGTCTCTGGTCAGGAGCAAGTTGTGCTCCAGTTCTGCTATAAGGCTGCCTCTTAGTTAGATTTATACATTTTGGATTTCTCCATCTACTGTTCCTAGCTCTTCAAAATGCGTTTATTGGCAGCAACTTCAACCAATTCTCTTATCAAAGTATGAGGATAACATTTTAAAATTTTTCCACAAATTTATGAGTAGGAAATTATATTATAAAAAGGAGGAAAAAGTGATCATACAAAACAAGCTGCAGGCAAAAGAGAAATTAGAGTTGCAGTAATCTAGGCTAGTTCTGTGCAACTGTACCTCATTGCTGTATTTAAAGGGGGGTCTTGCAGAGCAAGTTAGACAGGAGTCAACACTCTGGTGGTGGTACTGCAATCTCTCCTAGTAAAAGTGGAACACACTACACTTGGAAGCAACTTCTGGAGGATAACTAATCTATTGAGAAAGAGAATTTAGGGTTATAGATTGATTTCAGTTTTGCATATGATTAATCCTCAAGTTTCATTGGGATTTTTTTCCTATTATTTGGCCTGTCAGTCATAGACCCAGAAAATTGGTTATTCCCTTTTTTCCTTCAATAGACTTTTCTATATTTGTCTCCATATGTGTCTCATATTTCTTATGTCTCATGAGTTCTCATCTCATCATTTTTGCTTTTCTCCATGCTTTCTAATCTCAGTTCCTGTCCTGGTTTTCACGGAGATTCCCTCAGCCTTTCTGAGTATTCTTTTATGCTTCTGAGTGAATTCTAAATGCTCTCACCAAGTCTGTTTCCAAACAGGTCCCATTCAGCACAGAAAGTCAAAAAGAGTATTCCATCAAGGAACAGAAAAGAACACTTCCCATATTTCAGGCTAGATTGTTTAAACATCTTGATGTGTTGATGGATGTTGTTAAATCAGCTTTGCCCATCATCCCACACATTTTTCTCCAGCCAGTGTTACCAACCAGTCCCCAGGTCTCTCTGCCTTGCCGGGGTCACACTGAGCTCTAACCCTGCCCACCAACATTCTCAAGGACCGCAAATTTTGTGCCATCTGCCATAGACAGGCTTGTTGAACCAAACAGGAGACAGGTTTTACCTCTTATATGTTGTATGTACATCGTACATTCTGACACTAAGCTGCTGAGAACTACTCAAATATTTTTCCTGACAAGTTTCATATCCACTCATGGAAGTTCTATCAAGGCAAAAGTCTCCTTTGCTTTTTTTAGAAAAACATCTTGAAGTCCTCCCACTGAAGTTCACTATAGTCGGGAGATATCACATCTCTGCCTTTCTATCCATAAGTCTTGCTGTTCTGCCATTAAAGCAAAGTAAATTTCCAAATAATTGCTTATACAGAATATATTAAGACTCAAATGGTGGGAGGAAAGGAACATTTAGGAAGCCATACCCAAAGTTCTTAGTGCAGTAGCCAACTCCTGAAATTGCATAAAAATAACAGCAGATACGTCTAGTATATTGTAAAGTAAGAATTCTCATATCACGCATCCCTACACTTTTTAACCTGCATGACAAGGAGACGGATATTTATTTTCATCTGTGTTCCTAGCCTGAGTTCCATCTCCAGAGTTTGCTAGTGCACTTTCTGGTTATTTGTATTATACTTACACTTTACTGAGTATTTTCCCTTAATAAAAGTTCATTTTCAGGAAGGGCTTCAGAGCCCAGACTGACTCAGCTCAATTAAGTTCTGGATGGAGACTGTGAGGACCTTAATCCATCAGGCAGACAGTCGCCCATTAGAATTGCAAAAAGTGCTGGGAATCTTCTGCAGCAGCTGCAGCAACGTGATGGGGCAAGTTCAGTCTACTTTGTGTAAATGAAGCAGCAGGAAATTGTTGAAGGTAACAGAACCCTTTGAAATGCTATTGTTGAATACATGAAACATTGTAATCCATATATATATACATAAGCACAAGAAGCTGACAAAAAAATTCATCCTTTGCACTGTATTTACTTAAAATTGCTTAAAGTCTTTATGACTAACTGAGGTTGGGGACTGGTTTTACATAGAAATAGTGAGACTTTGATCAAGGAAATCACAGGTTCATAAAATTGTTTAAAGTCATTGTGCCCTATCATTAAATTATTCAACCTTACAACACAATTGAAATTACAATCCAATGCACAGCTAACAACAGAAGCAGCAAGAGGTGATTGAGAAGGTGCCCTGCTTCCAGTTGGGATAGAGTTCATTTTCTTCCTATTAGCAGGTACAGTGCTGTGGTCTTGATTCAATATAAATATAATAATTATTATAATCATTATCATTTGTTACTTAATTTCAATAATTAAACTGTATCTCAGCCCACGAGTTTTGCCTTTTTCTAAGTCTCCACCCCATCCCAGTGGGGTGTGGAATGAGAAAGGGGCTGTATGATGCTTAGTTGCTGTCTGGAGTAAAACCGTAAGAGGTGAGTTTTTCTACATTCAATTAGATGACACTTTTAGAACAGCAGATGGCTCTGAACACATTTAGTTTAGAGTGATGAAGAAGTTATTATCCACATGAAAAATAAAAATCCAGAATCTGAAAGCCAGGACTGCTTCTCTCTATAATGCCATAAGAATCTTCACAAGGGGCCAAGGAAGGATAAACGGATTTAAATTCAAAGGGTAACACAAAAATTCTGGCTATGCTGAGAAAAAGCAAAATAACAAGCTCCAGTCAAGGACAAATACAATAACACTGTTTTCAGCTCTGGAGACTACAGTGTTAGAGGGACATGGACCTGTTGGAGAGTGTCCAGAGGAGAGACACAAAGATGCTCAGAGGGCCTGAAGCACCTCTCTTATGAATTCAGGGCAAGAGAGTTGAGGTTGCTCAGCCTAGAGAAGAAAAGACTCTGGAGAGGGATTACAGCAGCCTTTCAGTACCTAAAGGGCCTACAGAGAGCTCGGGAGGGACTTGTAAAAAGAGCGTGGAGTGGCAAGATTTGGGGAATGGCTGTAAGTTGAGAGAGGGGAGGTTTAAATGTTAAGAAGATATTGTTTATCATGAGGACAATGGGGCCCTGGCACAGCTTGCCCAGAGCAGCTGTGGATGCTTCATCCCTGGAAGTGTCAAGGAGAGGCTGGAGGGCCTTGGAGCAACCTGGTCTAGTGGAAGGTGTCCCTGGCCCTGTCCACTGAATGATCTCCACCATTCCTTCCAACCCAAACCCTTGTAGGGTTCTACGAACAGAGTAACAGCAAAGCAAAGGAACCCTCAGAGGGGTCTGACAGTGACCCTCCAGCACCCCACAGCGCAACACCCAGAGCAGCACAGGGCCAGGGGCACCGACACATGGGTGTGTGCTTCTGAGAAAGTGACCACAGACCAGAGAATCATCTTCTGCATCCAGGCAAAGAGCCCTCAATGCCCAGCAAATGTCACCCAGCACCCAGGGAATGTCCTTCTGTCCACAGAGGTGCTTGGGGAGTGCAGAGAATGAGGAGCTGAAGTAACTGCACAGAGATGCTTTGCATGGTGCATTTGGTGGAAGTCCTCTGGATTATTGTCTCTTTAAGCAGCACTGATCAATGCTGGACCCAGGCACAAGAACTTGACCTCAGACAAATCACAGTTTCAGAGTTTTCTTACTGGAAACACATATGGCCTAAATAAGCAGATAGAGCATTTGGTTTAATGCTGGTTTTGGATTGCTTTGTTTTTTTCTATTGTGTTTTTAAATCAGTTTGAAATATGCTAAACCCCAGCAATTTCTAGTCCTTTTCTCTCTGCAGAATTACAGGCTTGTGAGTGGGAAAGATTTCACTGACACCTACTTAAAGACTTTCAGTGAAGAAAGCAATTAAGTTGTGACATGATTTTTTTTCTTTCACAGGAATCAAATTAATTTCTTCTGAGCAATTAAAAAGGTAAGTTTGATCTGCCCAGACAAGAGCATTTCCACTTAATTAAGGATCAGCTCCATTGACTTTAAAATTTCTAGAGTCCAAGAGATTGTTTAAGGATTATACATAGTGTCCAGGGAGTAAATTGAACAGTAGGCCAGAGAACTCAGTACTTTTAGGTTTACATAAGTTGCTCTATAAATGATCCTCTGCTTCTTAAGGAGAAAGCAGAATGTACAACCCTGTTGATAGCAAAAGCACAAACTTTGCTGCTACCTATTTTCTACTCAAGCATGGTCTGACAAACTATTCTAGAGAGTATTTGAGAAGAGTCTGTTGAGTGTTGAAAGCTTCAAGAATATTTACATGGATTTCCAACCTTTGCATCAGAACCCTGCCCTCAAGAAGATAAGGTGCAGATAAGCACCTAAAGACTGAGTGCCTAATCCCACACTTGCTACCAAACTGGCAATCACTATCATCCCTGAAAGCCTCTTTTAAGGGAGGAACAAAGATAAGCACGGAGTAATTTAATAAAAAGTGTTTTTTCACCTTGGCACTGTAAACTTGTGTCAGCTGTCATCATTCAGATTCTGCTTGAGGACTGACTTGTGCCAAAGGAAATCTTGGGAATCTTGACAAGAGTGCAGCACCTGCTGCTGTAGCCCTGCACATCCCCTTTGGCAGAGATGCAGCCCCAAACAAAGGGCACAGTCCCATCAAGATAAAATGTTCCAGCAGGTCAAATGTGAAATGGCTGCAAAACCTTCGGCTGAAGGCATGATCAGCTTGGGTGGGTGTCTAAGGAAGCTCTTCCTGGGTTTCAGGACTTGTTACATTAAACAAAGAGAGTTCCTTAACCACTACTCTTTTTCAGTAACTCACACATGCAATGTCTCTGTGTTTCCCAGCAGGAGCTACACAAATGTAAAATCCATCTGCTAAATGCAGTCCTTGCTAATTGTTCAGCTCCTTACCACACCAGGATATATTCTTGCTTTGACAGAGGCCTTAACTAGAAGATATTTTCCAAACAGTAGTTTGCAATTCAATATTGTAAACAATTGGTGAAACTCACAGAAAGGATGAGGAAAGCAAGTCTCTGCCTTGACAGCCACAAAGTTGCTGTAGGTTTCTTGTTTGTTCTTTCTGAGACTTCAGCAGGAGGTTTTCTGGCTCACAGAGGCAGTGCATTACATACTTAATTCTTTATTTAAAAGCTCTATGCTTCTTTTTTGATTTTGCTTGCCAGCTCATGAAAAGCAGACTGCAGTGGTGAGGGCATTCACTCAGGCTTTTCAATACCACTAAACTGCAGCGGGAGTCCAAAACAATACAATTTACATTACAATTTGCCATCCATATTGCACAAGCCCCTGCATGAACAGCGATTTGTTATGTGAAATATTACATGTGTAATTAAAGAAATTACACTTCATTACAAATGCATCCACCCATTTTATTGTTTTCTACAAAGAGAGGGTAACAAATAAAAATTATTCACATCACCAGTTTTTTCACAATAACAGGAGCTGTATCATCTTAGCTGGCGTTTCTGAAAAAAAAAAATAAAAATCCTTACATAATTTTAGGAGTTGCATTATAAAAGCTCAGAGCTTAAGAAATAAGTATCCAAACACCTATTTATGTCCCTAGCAAGGTTTTTGAAGAGTGAAATAGTTGTTTTATGTGTCACATTTCATACAACTGATCAACAGAGGGCAGCAAATTCCTTGCAAAACGCAGTAGTGCCATAGATTTCAGAGATTAGCTTAAACAAAGTGTAGCAACGATAATATTTCTTAGATTCAAAAAGCTACTATAGAAATACGGGATTTACAAAGAGTCCACTGTTAACTCAGCAAGTTCTTCAGTGTTCTGTTACATCAGCTGATGAAATATAAAAGCTCCAAGACAACAGAGCACTTTCCAACATCCTAAGCTTCTGCTTAATGAAATTTCAGCTTAATAAAGTGTCTGCTTTACTTTAAGCATGGATTCATGAAATTGGAACAAAGGATGGGAGGAGTTTTTTAAAATTTGTGTTCAGTTTTGAGGAATATTAATATTTTTGCAGCATTTTTGGACTGTAATGAGAAACCCCTCTCTGCCCAGAGCTCCCAGGCTCCACACATCTCCAAGATCCCATCTCCAGCCCAACCTGAGCAGCTGTTAAATGGAATTTTCGCTGCCTCTGGCTGGGTACACCCGGGGCTCTCTGTCCCTGAGGTCCTCTGTGGGGCAGAGGGAAACGTTTTATACAAGGGGTCTATAAAAAGCAATAATAACTAAAACTCAGTTTAAAGTGGAGTTGCTGGGGTTGGATTCTCAGTATCCAGTGTAGTAAAAATTGAAGATTTCCCTGTGGCTGAAAAATCCCAAATACTGCTTCTTTGATGGGAAGGAGCTCCTGATGCATTCTCTCACCCACTAGAAATTATAACAATTTTTTTTCCTTTTCTTCTATCCAACTACTTCCCTACTCAGATGAAAATTGGAGAAAATGAAAACTTTTGAATCTTTTAGCACTCAGTCAAAATCTGTGGAATTAGACAGCATGTTTAACCAAAATATCCCAAAATATTTTTTAGGGGATGGGAGATAGAAATGACACATTGTGGAAGGTATAAACCTAATTTTATTTTTTAAAAAATGTTTTAAGGACTTTTACAGAATAAGAATTGTTTTGTTTTTTCATGGGGAAATATGTTTATATTTAAAAGGTATTAAATTTCTGTAGAAGGAGGTTTCAGGAACGGAAGCAATATACCTGAAAAACTGTTTTTTTGTTTTTTGTCCTACCTGAGATAGTAGAAATTGTTTGAGAAAAACAAGCTAAAAACCCCTTCCAATGAGGTAAGTTTATGTCTCTACTGAATTGTATTTTTTGGGACAACATTGTATTAATAATTTGATATTTATCCACTGCCTCTTTTTCCTCTGCTGCCTTACAAAAGTGAAGTTTGATTTCACCACAGCTCAAGAACAGTGTTACCTGCTCATGTAAAAAGTTTGAATTTGTCTGTCAGAACAGAAGAAAATGCATAGCATAGAAAGGCTTAAGAGACTCATTTGATGTTCAAAGGGATAGAAATAAAAATATATATAAGTACAAAAATAACAGCGGAGAATATAGTGTATGTTTTAAAATAAGAATAATTTATACAAGGAAAGTTCTCTGCTCAATTATTTATAATCCACCTTTTCTCTCACCAAATCTATCTGTAAGACAGACGGGGAAGGAGCAGGTTTTGGATTTATTTAGGCACCTCAATGTAACAAAAAGCCTATCCTGGAAGGTGTGTGCTTACTCATTCCTATTGCTTAAGCTTCTATCTTTATAGATTGTTAGCTTTTAGATTGTTTTATGACAATAACACAGATTTAAAGATCAGAACACTGAAAAATAGTAGATCCAAAAGTATTTGAACAGTCGCTAAGAGGGACGAAAACAACAAATCTAGGTACTTCTATTTGCTGCAGGGGATTTTTTTCTTCCATAATTTGGTAATTTAATGACTTATATTTATCTCTTCAGTTATAACGTCCTGAAAGACTTCTTAGAAAGGCTCACATGACTTACATAGAAGGGTTTCTTATCTTCTTCTCATTGTCCTGCATAAGCCCCAAATCAGGCACATTGCTCAGTTTTGTCCCTGCTGATGCCACTAACACACCATGGAGTGTTCCTCTGATTTATCAGCTGTTTAACAGCAGTTTTAACAATCCATTGCAAACTCTAGTGATGTTGAAAATTCTGAAGACACTCTGACAGGATATCCCCAAGGAAATGCATTGCACAGCTTGGTTTATTATTCTCTCTTCAATCCATGACAGGCATAGAAGATGGTTTTATTCTTACTTTGTTCTAAAAGTAAGTTTGTAAAATAGATTCCAAACTCACCCTTCTCTAAGAATTTTGCTATATTGCTTGAATCAAGTGGAGAGAAAACAAAGCAAAGGTTTTTTAACAGGCTCTGTTCCTGTTCCTATTTCTGCACTGTGAAAGGAGAGGGCTACATCCTACAGCAGTCCCAGAGATCCTTCTTCACTTTTTGTTAGCCTAATTAACGTGAAAGGAAACAATGTAAATCATAGACAAAATATCCAGCAACCCATAAAGTTATTCCTGGCAAAATAACATGGGAACAATAAGAAACATACCTGGAAATCAAGTCAATAAAACAATCAATAGGAATAGAAAACAAATCAAATGAAACTTTAAGAAATACCCCAAGAGCTAAATAACACACAGAGAAAGAAGGGAGAGTATTTGAGAGGCACAGTACATGCATGTGTTTGGGTGAGCTGCGATTGAACAGTAGCAGGGTCTCAGTTTTGCCATCAGGCTCTCTGAAATAAAGGTTTGTAGCAATTAAATAACACCCAAATCCAGCAGAGGTAACAGCTGCTAGCTATGGCTCCTTACCCAAAGAGAAGAAAAGATCAGACACCTTGTGAAAAGCAGAGCATTTAATTAATGCTGCCTACAACAAATTCACAAAGCAATTCCTCTAGTCGTAGTGCTGCTGAAGAAGTATTTAATAACTAAACATAAGAGCTTTTCTGAAAAGGTCCTTCTTAGCTGAAGAGTGGGAGAGCCAGGTCCCAGGAGGTGATGGAAAGTCCTGGTTACATCAGCAGAAAACCACCAAGTGCAGCAGCACCTAGCAAAAGCCATTGCCTTAAAATAAAGAGAGATAAGCACAAAGTGTTCTCTCTTGAGTGGAAAAGCACAAGTGTATAGTTGTCTGAACAAGCTTGTGTTTTACTTTAGCTGTATTAAGGTAAGGAAAATGTATAAAGCAATTATTTTATTAGGGAATTTGACCTGAGGTTTCTGATTTATGTGGATTACAGGCATATAAAGAAGCTGGAAGTCTTTCTAATGAGGTTTTGGTACCTTAATTTACAACAGACATGGCTTTTATCAGGGTATCTGTAAAAATTGTAATTTGATTTTTCTCTTTCATTATTTTAGGAGCAAAATTGGATCCTCATATTGTGGGTTTCTGAGATGAGTAAACTCAGCCTCAAGAGTGTTTTATCCATTTGAAGTGTTCTGCATTTAAAATGGACAGTCTAATCATTGAATGTTTTGGCTTCTGATGTGGGAGATGTAGTGGTAAATTATTAAGGTACCTGTGCTTGGTACTTGGCTTTTTCTATTAACCTTTTAATGCCTAGTAGCATTCAGTTGTTTTGGGGGAGGTGGGAGATAGCATCACTGAAAGAAGCAAGCGAAAATAATGAACCAAAAATATGAACACAGTAGTTTTGGGTATTATGCTTTAAGAAATACCTTTCTTTTTTTTTTTTTTTTTTTTTTTTTTTTTGCTTGAATATTAAAGTTTGAGTTTCAGCATATGTCAACTATTTCACGTTTTTAATCACATCTCTTAACCACTTAAATGATCATTCTCTGGGGAACCAAAGTTTCAGAAGAGAAACTTAAAAATTATATCAAATGTATTCAGCATAAAATCTGCTAACCTGATTATCTCTCTTGACTGTGATGACTCACATCTCACTTGATAGAGGGCTTAGTGCTTTGAGTTCTGGCTGCTGAGGCAGTTCCCACATGATTCCTGATGCCTCTGCCCCATCTAAGAAATTGTATTAAATCTGCATCAGTCTGTGTTAGTGATAAAGGCAGAATAAATGTTTTTTTTTTTTTTCTCCTCTTCTGTGTGTGGGTAAAGGCCTACCCGGATTATGGCAGTGCTAGGAAAAAAGGGCAGATCCACATCCTATTTATTTGGAAACTGTGATGAAATAGAGACTGTATCAGTGAAAGAGTGAAGAATCACACCTAAATTAGGAGAAGGGAGGAGTTCCAGTGTGAATCCACCAGTTCTTATGCTGATATGGAGAATGAAATCATAAAATCATTAATGCTGGAAAAGACCTTTAGGATCATCGAGTCCAACTATTAACCCAACACTGCCAGGTCCGCCACTCTAAACACCACATCTGCATGATTTTGGGTGCTGCCAGGGTCAATGATTTCACCACTTCCATGGGGAGCCTGTTCCAGTACTTGGCCCCACTTTCAGTGAAAATGTTTTTCCTAACGTTCCACCCAAACATTCTGGTGCAACTTGAAACTGTCTCCTCACATCCTCTTGCTCATTACCTGGGAGAAGAGGCTGACCCTCACCTGGCTCCAGGCTCCTTTCAGGCAAAGGGCAATAAGGTCCCTCCTGAGCCTCCTTTTCTCCTGTCCCCCCAGCTCCCTCAGCTGCTCCTCATCAGGCTTATGTTCCAGCCCCACTGCCCTTCTCTGGACTTGCTCCAGCACCTCAAAGCCTTTGCTGTTGTGTGGAGCCCAAAACTGGACACAGCACCAGAGGTGTGGCCTCACCAGCGCCTGGCACAGGGGGACAATCACTTCCCTGGCCCTGCTGGTCACACAACTTCTGACACAAACCAAGATGGGCATTTTGAAACACCTCTCTTACTTCCCTTTAAATCTGTATGGATTTGCATGACTTTCAGTAATGTACTCTGTTATAATTGCAGGTTGCTGCTTTCCATTGCTTAGATTTTCAAGGCAAAAGAACAAGTTAAATTCACAGTAACAGAATGGACTTACATTCTCTAATTCTCCTTTCTCTGTGGCAGAAAACGTAAACCAAATGATTAGTTACACTCTGCTGTAGTTTAGTTGAGACCTTATGTTCAGTGCCAAAATACTTTGTCTTCATTTAGACCTTGAACATACAAGCACTTGAGCATGTATCTAGAATTATTCACAAGTAAAGCTACTGAATTCAAAGCTATTGACTACCATATGAATCAAGTTCAGCTTTGGAAGGTTGAAGGTCTGGAGACATTATTTCTTCACCATATCAAAAAAAAAAGGAGGCTAAGCAAGCTGTGGCTTTTGTACCATTGGCAGATTTTTCTTATAGATAAAGATCTCTAATGAAAATTGTTTTCAGTCCTGTTATTCTGGAGATGAAAGGAGCAGACAAGGGAAGATATTGCCA
This sequence comes from Melozone crissalis, assembly GCF_028551555.1. Lineage (NCBI taxonomy): Eukaryota > Metazoa > Chordata > Aves > Passeriformes > Passerellidae > Melozone > Melozone crissalis. The sequence continues at coordinate 15,668,706 of NW_026535784.1, read as the reverse complement.
CCTTCCAGAGATCTGGCTCGTGGTATTCAAGTTATTTCATACAGCATGACATTTTTAAAACTTGTTTTTGAAAGTTCTTCTCTGCAAGCCTGGTGTAGTGAAGATTGATCCAAAATCCAAATACAGTTAAAATAAGTAGACAGGATTTTTCTCCCCTTATTCATTTTCTTTTCTTTTTTTCTTTTCTTTTTTTTTTCTTTTTTTTTTTTTCTTTTTTGGTGCAATGGCTCTGCCCTCTGGGAATACACTGTGGTTCTCAAAACCTCTGAAAAAGCAGTAAATAACTGGATTTCTTCTGGGTAGACTAAAGAACATGGAGTCGTATCTGACATGACTGACTTGGTGCTGCTGAAAGCCACTTCAATATGGAACTTCAATGCTGCCTAGAATTGTGTCACAAGCCCTGGGTAAAAAAACCTTAATTCCATCTATAAAAAGCCTACCTTTTAAATAGTAAATCCCAGCAATATGTGCTGAAAGCTATCTGAACTATTCAGCTCTAATAGTGTGACTAACAGACTCCATTGCTACCAAGATCCACTGCCAAGATGACAGAGATTTCTGTTGTGAGATCTTCTTTGTGAGACAACAGGAAACTATAAAAATAATCAAACCAACCCCCCCAAAAACAACAAAACTAACAAAGAAAAATACACCACTCCTAAATCCCCAATACCATTCATGCCCCCCAGAACCAACAAAAATAAGACCCTCCTAAACAAAGAACACCCACAACTACCATAAATTTTTTGGGTGAAAAACTTTTTTTAATGAAAGACCTATTTTTTTTTCTCCCTATCACAAAAAAGATCAAGACATGATTTGACTCAAGAACCTGGAGAAGGGAGGAAGTGTGTAGTGGTGGGCCATGGGAGCAACACCATTGTAATTCTTCAGCTTTTGCCAAGGACTCAAGAGCTCAAGAGGGTGACACTTCTGTGTGGTTATTTGCCTATTTGCCTTTTCTGTTTGTGGTTTTTTTTAGAAATAATATAGGATATAGAGCTGAGTGGCTCCGTCTGACCATGTGAAAAGGAGGCTGTTTTGGGGGATTATCTCCCCAGCTTGCAGATGCCTCAGTGTGCTTTGGGAGGCACCCTGCCATGAAGCAGTGCTGCTGCAGATGGGGCCAGAGCTCTGGCACAGGGGTGATGCTGCTCCTTCCCCACCTGCTGCCACTGAAATCCAGGGTCTGCCACAGCTGGGCTGGAGCTGCACACAGGACCATGGGCAAGGAGAGAAGTTGTGGTTTGCATTACCAGTGTGCAATACAGGAGGAATCTACAAAAGCAAATAAATAGCTTGTAGGTAATGTTTGACACCACACTGGTCTCAGCCTGTCCAGTGGTGACAGATGTTGCTCTGCACTGTTTCTCTGAATAGAAATGAAGCTGTTGAACTACAGGTTGCTGCAGATTCAAAAAAGCTTATTGGCCTACTTGAATCTTGGGAGAAGCTCTAGTGTTTGCTCTTTATAGTGGTTGACACCTTGCAAGGTGCTCCTCTTCTGCATCAGTCCTAATCCAGCCCTTTTGAGTCCTTATAGGAATTATTCTGAATATTCTGATATCCTTCTCTCTGAGAATATCAGAATATCAGGACTCTGAGTCCTGCTCAAAGCTGCATTTCCTGAAAGCTATTGACTTTGTACAGGTAGTACTGTCAATAGCTCTTCTAGGACCTGCAAGAAGCTCTGTGGATGTCTTGGTTCTGAACTGTGCTTTTTCCTTTGAGCCTCCCAGCCACTCTGCACACATTTTTTACTTCAAGGTAAGATTTTACTAGAGGCCATGCAAAAAATAATAGATTCTCTGCTTAAGGAAGACACATAAGTAACACAGAGGTTAGCTGGGTGTTTCAGCACAGTAGCATTGAGATGACAGTGGTGATGAGCATAACAACCTATTTCAAAGATTCTTTATTATTAATATTATATACTACCATTATGTTCCTTGTTTTTAACTCAAAGCCTTGTAGGAGAAATGGTATCTGAAAGAATTCAGAACTAAGAATGCTGGCTAATATAAAATATATACACTCAGGCTCTGTTGTTATTTCATTGTAAGCAGAGAGCTTGGAATAGGCAATCAGAGATATAAATTAGCAGCATCTGATACCAGCTGATACTTTGAGCTGAAATGCAGCCCCAAATAAAAAGTCACATGACTAATCCAAGGAGCACGAGGCGCTTTGTATTTTCCCCAGATTTACTTGTTGCTTACTTTGTATACAAGTAAGCACTTTACTGGATCTTTTGTAGAACATCATAACCTTGTTTTTCTTGAGAGTTTTGCTGATGGTTTTGTCACTGGGTGGTCCCTGGTGCTCAGCACTTCCACTGAGTAGTGAACCTAAAAGGGAAGGCTCCTTGGCTGATCCAGCTACCTCTGGATAATTAAACAAAGGGGTTGTGGGGCTTCCCCATTCAGTCTGGGATCTCTGGAAATCTGTTTTCAGGGACTAACTTGATTTACAAGGCAACAGTTTCCAGCAACAGTCCCACTTCTAGACTTTTTTACAACATTGTGGCCATGATGTATTAAATGGATCAAAGAGTTTTAAGTAAGTCTGATATGTTTACAACCAGAGGGAAGATCTGACAGCCCTCAGCTCTCAGTTCTTCCCATTTTCAATGAAACAAGGAAGATGCTGAGAACCAGAGACATATAAGGCTGGGCCGGAGAGATGTAAGGCTTTCTGAGACCATTTGTGTGCAGCAAGCTAGGTTGCACTTGTATGAATATAAGGCAGCAGGTGGGCCTGAAAAAGGCTGTTTTATCGTGGTTTGAAGACTTACTCAAACTGGAGCTACAGCTGGGATCTCTGTAGAGCTTGGATTTTGTGTAATCATGTTTCTTGTGTGCTCATGGAGCATGGCTCCTGTGTGCAGTTCCTCCTCTCAGTTCCAAGTCTCATTCTGGGACCAGGTTAAGGAGTCTTTAGTGCAGAGCCCCATGACTGAACTTGCATTTGTTATAAGATGTGCTCTCTGCTCTCACAGGAGACAATGTAGTCCTATATCCAGTGAATTTTCTCTAAGGGAAGAATAGAAAAGGCAAATGACTAACTGCATAAATTACAAAGAACAGTGCAAACTATTCTTGGTGAAAAGAGCTTAATCTGTTGCACAGGCTCCTACTTGGAACACATTGGTTATTTTCCAAGAATCCAGCTATCAGGGGTAATAAGAAACACAGCAGGTGGTATCTGTGAATGGTAAAATCAACCCTGAGAAAGGATAATTGGGCTCCTGTTGGAGTTAGCTGAGGGTGGAACTGTTCCATTTGGGCAGCTGCCCTTGGATATTGCCCACTTTCAGCAATATTGACCAGCACAGCCAGCTCTGAGCAACCTCCAGCCCATGAGGAGGAAGAGGGAGCAAAGCCTTGCTGACTGACTGGAACAATAAGACAATGGATGTGCGTGAAATTACTCTGTAAAAGATTCCTAAATGCTTCCTGCTAACATATGAGGAGCTCATGGTCTGATTCCCTCACCTTGTTGGGTTCAGTGATGCAGGATAATCTCTGTCCTTCAGCTGAGGAATCAAAGGATGGATTGACCTGCCCAAGCACAAACAGCACTCTGGTGGGAAGAAATGAGCTCAGGTCTTCTGCCCACAAGAAAGGTTTCTGTCTAGGCTTGCCTGCCTGAGCCCAGGGTTCAGGAAACAAGGAAAGGTACTGTGTAATGAGAGATTTTACTAATTTGCTGGTTTTCTTCCCTGCTTTGGTGATGAATTGCAGATAGAAGAGTAAAGCTCCAAGAGCTTTGCTCCTTTTCTTCTTCCTAATGGGCTGGACTGAGTTTTGTGGCCCCTTAGCTTTTATAGAGCTGAGAGAGTGTCTGGGAGGAAAATTTATGTGAACCAATGTGTTTAGAGGTGTTGCTCTGTAGCTGTTCTGAAACCATGCTTCTCTGATCCCATTTCCTTGCTCTTTTAATCCCCTTTTCCTTCTTTAACCCCCCAGCTGTGTGAATAGTTCCAATCTCCACCTTGGACCTGCAGGTAGATTCCAGGTCAAATACTATTATGAATAATAGATAAACAGATATAAAATCCATTTATTGCATGAACACACTTGATAACAGTGCAATTTCTTCTGTGAGAAGACTTCTAGTTGAGCTCAATGGTAAAATGGCTTTAGTGTATTTGTGTGTGGGTATGTGATGTTGCCTTTCCTGGTGAGTTTCTTGGTTTGGTTGCTCTGTGCGCCTGAAGCCCTCAGCTGATGCAATGAATAAATATGGGAGGAATTGGGGGTCTTTAATACCAGGACATTGTCCCTTCACACAAAAACCAGAGGAAAAAATAATTGTGATAGGAGTTGTCTGAGGTGATAGAATAAGAGGGTGACTTCTGGGTCCTGTACTTTCAGGTCTTGGTCTTTTGTAAATTGAATTTTCTGACAGCATAGGAATAACCATACAAGCATTCTCCTTCAGCATTTTAATGTACAGATGAGTCTTTGTCATTATTGCTGCCCTGCGACTTTAAAGTGGTTGTGCTGTAACTTGCTGTTAAGAAGACAATACACTAGGTTTTGACTTGTTTATGATAAGAGAGCAGAAGATTGATGGGTACTAACTAAAACAGAATTCAAGGGCATGTTGAAAGTTGAAAGGAGATGGGAGGGAAGAGTTTTTGAACAAAAATCTATTGAAGAAAAAAGAAAAGGAAGGTCTTTGCAATAATAATTGCAGCTTTTCAGGGACACAGAACTTTTCACTCTTGTGTTCGGGTGCATGCTGGTCCTCCAAGTCAATTAAAGCACACAGACAGAAGCTGAGGAGCTGAGTCCTGGCAGCAAGGGAACAAAACACTTGAGACCACTTCAGTCAACAGGAAAGGAAAGACATAAGCAAAATGAAGGGAGGATTTAAAAAACAAACAACTACACCTAAATGAAAAATGCAATAAATGAGGCAGGACTGCCCAACTCCTCGTGCTGCCCTCTTGCTTTCTGGGAAGACCCATCCCAGTGTGTGGAAGGCTGGGGAATGACCATGGTGAGGGCTAGCCACCACCAGAAGGTGGAAGCCATGCCACAGACGTCAACTGTGGGAGAATTGCCCCAACAATAGAATGCAGTGACTCCAAGAAATCCATCTGAGGCAGCTCCTGCTATTCCACCCATCTTCACGTGGGCTTGTAGAGATGTTTAGGTATTGTGTGGCAATTAAAATTGAAAATGCATATGGAAATGATGAGTACATAATGAGAACTTGGATATTTGATATCAGTTCACTTCTAATGAGCAACTATTCTCTGTTGCTCTGCACAAGAGTTAGCACTGCATAAGAATGTGTGTTACTTCAAAAGAGGGCCTGTTGTGTACTCCAGTATGGCTCATTTTTGTGGCTTTTATTTTTCCTTTTCTTTCATGTTTTATTATAGTTGGGGAGATAAAGGAAATTTCTTAGAAAAATAAAGAAAAAGGTAGACTTTGTTCTTGTAGGATAATGACTTCCTTACATTTATTAGTTAATCTTTAAACAAATGTTGTTACAAAGGAGTGGGGTCTTTTGTTTTCAATTTTTTAGTTGATTGGTGATTTGAGTTTTTTCTATCATCTTTTCTTCATATCACTACTCCCTGTGCCTGAATCACCATCAAAGGACTTCATTCCTCATTTTAATAGTGAGGAATGATTAATATTCTTCCTTACTTTAATATTGTTCTGAAACTTCATCTTCCTTCTTTGACATGCGATTCTGGGAACCTGGAAAAGTTCTTGGGGTAAACACTGTGGGCCAGAACTTTGTGTAATGCACCTGGAGTGATGGGCAGGGAGAGAAGGAGATGACTGTATATATGTATTTGAGTTTATGCCTGTAGAAATCATAATCACAACATTTGCCTTTTATCTAATTGTAATGTGATCATTCAAATAATGCACTTGTTGTGAATCCCAGAGGATTTTTTGCATGATGGTCTTCCCCCTATCCCTATGGCATTAACAATGCAGTAGGGGTATGTACTCCCTTCCTGAAACTCTTCTTTTTCTCTATAGCATGCAGGGGTTTTGGTTTGTTTGCTTTCTTGCCTTTTTATTTTTTCCTGTGGTTTTCCATTCCTAGGTTGCAAACTGGAATAACTTTGCTTTAACACCACTGTCAGGACTGAATTGCTGCAAATGAACATTCTTGGTGGCATTTTTGACCAGGTGCACTCACAGGAGTACACAGGAGTGCCAGCCACCCCTTTCAGCTCATCCCTGGTGTGTCTGAGGAAGATGAAAACCAATGACAAAAATTCTGTCTCTAATGTGGAGGGCAGGGATGTCTGAAACCAAGGAGTGTTGCAAACTGTGGATGCTCATGTCTGTTCATCCGACTCATTGCAGGAACTCAGTCCCACGGGAGGGAGTAGGGACCAAGAGTTTTCTCAGGGCATGAAAGGAAATTGGTCCAGTTAATGGCAAAGAAATCCATAAAGGTGGAATAAATGCATGGAAATATCTAAGCTGGGAAATTGCTGAGATAAGAGTAGAAGAAAAGTGGAATTGCTGAGGAAATGCAGTGCCCTGGCTCTTCCCTGGGCATTCAACAGTGGCTTCAGGTGAAAGGGAGCACATTTGGAAAAATGGATCCTTGATCTGACTAAGTACTTAATATTTAAATAACAGGTAATCTAAGTACAGTCTCTACTATCCAAACAGTGTTACTGTCTCTTGAGATTTCTCTTTTAAAACACTGAATGACCAGCTAGGATGTCATAAGCACTGGTGGGGGTAGCTGTGTCTGCTTCTCTTGAAAACAATGCAGAAAAATTCCTATTTCTTCCTAAAATACTCTAAAAGGTCTCCTCCTGTTCCATGGAGGACAGCACTCAGGAGGGAGAAGGGGAGCTAGCAGCCAGTGGATTGTTTTTACACAGAGATGCTCCTGGGATGCTCAGCACAACAATTCAGGTGGAGACAAAAGCAGCATCAAATGCCACCAGGCAATGCCAAAGCAATACTAAGAATTACTCACATTTAGATAAATCAGTCAAGGATTTAGTTGCTAAATTGCCATTTGGCTTTAGTTAACAGAGGAATAATATGAGGCCAAAAGAGAAAACCACAGCTGAAAAGGTTTCTTTTATTAAACTCTGGATACACTGAGACAAGCTGCTTTAAATGTACAATTCCAAGAAATAGAACACTGTTAACTTTTACATTTTAAGTGTTTAATAATTGTATGCTTTAAAATGGAATATATTACAAGAGTAAAAAGGACTTGGGTCATGCAATTATGGGATTTTTTTTGTTTGTTTGATTTTGTTTTTTTTTTCATTAAATAGCAAGACTTCAAACAGGTAGCAAACTGCTATAGGTAAGGAGTAAAATAATCTTTAATGTAAAATGCATTTTTGTGTGCCTAAAGGGGAAAATGCTCTAACTTTTTCAAGGGCTCCTATAAGCAGAAGATAATATGTGTAATTCAGTAGGTTGATCTGACTCTCAGCCCCCAATGACCAATTCCTAAATGTCTTTGGGAACTCAAGGGGCTTGGATAGATTAGTTGTTCTTGAACCTTCTACCCCAAAACTCTTTTGAGAAAAGCTGAGCTGTTGTAGAAGCCCTCAAGGAGCCAATGGAATCACTGAATAAAAATGGAAATGGGACTTGTGGGCTTAGCACAGTAGAAATAAACATAACGTGAACTTCTGCATCTCTCTTGAGTTCCTAACTTTCCTGGAATAAAAAACTGAGGTGTTCTGGCACAGGCTGCAGGACGTAGACCTAAGGGGCAATGGAAAAGAGAGAAGAAATTGTGAAAGAGAACTGGACAGTATGAAAAATACAACAGTACAAAAGTGTCTATAAATTTTCTTGATGTCTGATTAAAAAGTGAGGAGAAGATATCTCTTCTGTAAGGGGAGACTTCTCTACAAAACCGGTTAAACTGCTTCCTGCCTGATAACTTATTGCAGGAAAGCACAAGAGGCTTTGGAATAAAAGGATGAATGTGCAGGGGAATTTATAGCCTTCCACAAAACAGATGAAAATAGTATTGTATTTCTATTTTTCTCTGCACTTCAGTTTAAGAATGTCACTTAAACCACAGCTGATGAAGTCCAATCCCTTTCATTTTCATCTGGGAAGAAAGCTAAACAACAAATTAGAGGGGTAATGCATATGCCAGGACGGTGTACTTTGTATATTGCTAAAAATTAAGTAATTTGTTGTTTTAGTTTCATAATTAGAGTGTACCTTTATGTCAAAATGCATCTCTGAGTATTCATTTGGCTGGAAGATGGATGGGATGGAGAGAGGAGAGATGTAGTCCTCTAAGGGCTATTTTCCATAATCATTTGTACAGTTCCTAAGACTTCTTGGAATTTTTACAGGAATGAAGAGTGGAACAGATTTCTTGGCAGGTTTCAATTGTTGTGCTGTTGTGATTTCTTGAATAGTTTGAGCTTGTTAATCAAAAATGGAGATGTAAATATAAAGATGTGGGTGTTAATGAGATCAGTAAGGCTATTAAATTGTTAGTAATTCTGCTTTTCATATATTTGTTTGCATGCTGTGCTGTTCTGTCTCAAAACTGAATTCCATCAGATCAGAAGGCAGATTTCCTTGGTTTGCAGGATTTGTCTTTCATTACTTTTGGTATGTCTTCGTATTTATGAAAATGACAATGCCAGTAGGAACATTAGATTACAAAGGTAATTCTGAAAAGGTCAGCAGGTCTGACATCCAATTTGTCTTGTTCAATTAGGTTTTATATTGATGTCCTGTCTGTCTAACCAGTATGGTAATCACTTCAAATATAAATGATGTGTGGGCAATTATTTTATGTTTTTGTTTGAAAAACAGCCAGAACTCTGTACAGCTCCAATGACAAAGCTTATAAATGTTTAAGCTACAGTGTATGATTCTGTGTTGTCTTTGATCATTAGGTCTTGTAGTCTACCTGATTTAAGAATTTAATAGGCAAAAGAAGTGTCCAGCTGTGGCATCTGTGAATAAGTTAAGAAATACTGTCTGGTTTTCATTACTTAGCTGAATGGACACATCCAAAATCAGCTCAAAATGCATGAGGCATGCTCGCTACATCTTCCTTAATCTAATGCCTGTTGCTATGATTCAGCATCATATTGCAAAAGTCAAAATATATTGACCTATATGATCCTCCAAAATGCTTACTCTGCATATTTACTACATGTCTGATGCTGTTCAGAAGAATATAAAGAGCAGCTGTCTGTATTGGTCTGCAAGAAGAAATGAAGGAAGGATAAGTGTCTTAAGTTTAAATAAAATAGGTGTTCAGCAAACAGTTCAGGAGAATTAGAACTTAAAATCCAATCCATTTCAATTATCTATCATGGCTTGCCAGTATCCAAGGATTTTCTTCATGTGCTTTAACTTTGCTTTCCAACAACTCTGAAATTAAATTGGAAATTATGAGAAAGAGTGGGATGAGATCTGCTTTCACAGCACCTGCCTGATTATTTCAGGGAATGGTCTTTCTTCATCTTAATGAAACGGGAACACTCATTTATAATTTTACAGTGCAAAAGAACATTGCAGGAATTCAAGTCAATTGGATTAAAACTCATGAAAGGATCCTCCTTGCTAGTCCTAATCCTACTGAGAAATGTAAAATATTAGTATTTAGAACAAAAAACTGTCCTTAAATCTTTCAAATTATCCTTAAAATTAGTTAATGTTTGAACCTCCTTTAACAGCCTGTTATTTCCACCGTGCCATTGAAAGTGTCTTAATCCGCTTTTAATGTTAATTTTGCATCCTTTCTCTTTTCAGTGGATGAAGTATTGATATTATTTATCAAGTGACAGAAATTTACATGTTTTCTTTTTCTTTATATTTCCATAATAGTGATTCAAGTATATAGGAGGACAAAGTGAAGGTAATGTAGAATGTAATTTTATCCCCCCAATGAGTTGCAGCTGGACCCTATTACTAAAGATTAGGAGCAGGCCGGATGATAACATGCAACACCTGCAGCCAATAAGAACTAGTGGCACAAAAGAGTGGATTGGTGGAGAGGAGGGTCAGATGGCTGCAGTAAGGACCAAGAACAGTCAGTGCTTAGAGGACCTGCTTACAGAAAACATTGAGGAGGTATGAAACTCTGAGGCTATGGAATCCTTATATTGTAATGGTAAAAGAACTCTTGATATATCAGACAACACATAATGATAATAGAACTGTTGTGCTATATAAGACAACACAAGTATTTAGGTATTTAAATACTGTTCTAAGTATTGTCCTCTTCTACTAAAGCCCTTTTACTTACAACTTATTTGCCTCACTCTGGTGTGGCTCTCAAGCATGCCAGAAGCCTGGCTTCCAGGGGGGCCTTCTTTGAGCCAGCTTGTACAACAGGTTTTTGGAAGTGTCAGGCAAGAGAAGAAAAATAATACACTTGGAGTAGAGACACTGCTGGTGTCTGAGATGGGTAGTATCCTGGATTACACGGAAGCTTTATTCCTTGCTTTTCTTGGAAATATTGAAGCCTGAACAGTAATTACTAGATGAGGCTAGGAAGGTGCTGCTTTCCTCAATGGAAACTGGCTGTAGGAATTCACATTTCTTGTATTGTATAAGGAACTGAGAAAATATTCTCTTTCTTCTTCCTTAAGGAGTCCTGAAATGTATGGAAATATATGGAATATGTCCCATATCCCTTTGTAACTGCACAGGGTGCAATGCTGCTCAAGAGATGCCAGCTCTGTCCCTGCTGTCCATAAGCTTTGCAACATCAGGTGAAACTTCTTAAATGTTATGGGTGCCTCAGCACTAACTGCCTAAGCAAAGAAGCTCTGAAAAAGGGTCCCACTGGAGACAAAATGGCAGATCAAAAGGTGAAGAATGTTCTTTAAAACTCCTACTGTAATTGTCTGTGCTGGCCCCGACTTCAGGAATCAAAGCAAACAGGTGAGGATGAGTGTTCAAATATTGCCAAGTTACATTTGTGAAGTAGAAAGTCATAGTATTTCATGAACTCAGTGGGTCTTGCTGCTCTGCAAGCATGTCAGAACTAGGAGTAGACCAGAAAGGAACTATGAAAATATCCTGTGGTGAAGAAAAGTGGGGAATACTGGGGAGCTGCTTCTGGTTATAACCAGTCTTGGGAGACAATTCAGCATCACTGCCTTTATGGAGGGAATACACCTGGAGCTAAAGCTTTACTTTAGTCAAGCAAAACTTTGACTAGAACACGTGAAGCTGATCTAAGGCAAGAGTGGTATGTCTAAACAAAAAGAACAGTCTACTACCCTCCTTTCTCTCAAAATGGTTAAGATTATTCCAAGGGCTAAAATAATAAACATTAAATGCCCCTTTTGAAGAGATAAATGAGTAACTTATTTAAACTCTACTGCTTGGCTTTTAGTGACTCTGGCATCCCGAAGAAGATTGTAAGGCTTACATTAATAAGAAAACTACAAACATAACCAAAATGGATAAGTAGCTGAATGGTCTTTGTCTCCTACCACACCACTTTATCACACCTGAAACAGAAACCAGTTCTGAAAAACATATTTGAGGACCTTTTTCATCTACCCAGATTTTAGTGGAATGAAGGGGCTACTTCTTTATGTCTTAGAAGGCAGAAGGAATTCCACCCTTCCAGAAGTTTAATTCTTTTGAAGTTTGTATTCACTTTTGTAGATTGTACATCCTGATGGAAAAAATTCATGTGGTTCTAGATATCCTGAACATATTAGAAAGGCTTTAGTGAAGCCCAGGTGCCTGGCATTAGTCTGTCCATTTGTTCTACAAGGAGATATTTAATGCAGAAAGGCACTGCAGGATGTGCAAACACCTGCTGACACCCCCCTCTCTCTTTTTCTGGGACAAGGCTTAGGGCAGGAGGCACATCAGACAGGATTCTGCACCTGCTGAATGACAGAAGCTGGCAGCCCTGGCAGTGCTGGCACACGTGCAGCAAGGCTAAGGAAAGCTCTGGAGGAGTCTGGCTCTCAAGGCGCGTCCTCATGCAGTTCAGGCCTCGTTTCTGGGAGGTGTGATCACAGCAGAGAGCTCCAGTGCATCGTGCCAGGGCTCTCCTGAACGGGGAAAGCCTCGGGGGGGTGTTGAGATGTGGGTCCTGGCATGGCTTCTCCAGCCTCTCCACTTGCCTTGCAGGGGGCAGGTTGTTCACCAGACACAGGAGCTTGCAAGCTATAAAGCATCACACTAGTTGGAATTTTCTGTGGAAATTTCTGGCAAAACTCGCCACATTTCAGCCTTGGTTCAAGGAAAGGTGTATGTGGCATTCACATTCTCTGAACAGAGAAAGACAATTTTCTCTCTCGGGTTTTTTCCATGAGAAGCACAGAGAGAAGAAAAGAAAACAATTCTTCTCTATTCTCTGCTCCTGTTGTTTTTGCACATGTGGAATATGTTAGGAAGATTATCTGAAGTGATTTGTCAATTAGATTCTGCTGATGCTGTTTTATTTCCTTAACCAGTTGGGAAAAAGCTGTGCCTGAATGTCTGGAGACAGTCACAGGTTATTCTTTAGTATCTCTTTAGTACAGATATAATATAGTATGAATGTAATATAATATATTTTTATTAAAGCAGTTGTTCAGCATTCTGAATCATTAGAGTCACCTACCAATCATTTTCCATTGTTGGGGGTGCCCTGATACTCTAGGTGTATTCTAGGGGAATGCACATTTGATGAGGCCTCTAATGGAAATTATAGAAAATGCTTCGCTCGATGGTCAAAGTAGTTCTCTGATGGAGTTAATTCATTTTGCAGTTGACAAAGATATCACAGCATCTCAGCATTCTGTGGGATCACCTGTGCCAGGAATGTGCACCCTGAGCTAGAGGTAGTATTAGATAAAAGTTTTGGCAAAGGAGTCTCTCAGCACTTTGTGTGTCTGACAGCACACGGGGCATGTCACACCTGCTCTGGGATGGCTTGTGCCAAGTGTAATGACTGCTGTTACCATTCTTCACAAAGGATACCCAGGTAGGAATGTTCCTTGATTTTGAACACTGACCTAAATTTCTGTGACAAAAAAAAAAAATCAATTTTAGTGTAGTGGCAGCAACAACAATGCACAAGCCCATACAGGTGGTATTGGACAGCAGTTTGATGCACTGGCAGTTCTCAAGTTGTATTATAATAGTAAAGGAAAAGTGAAAAAATCCTGAACATGACCCATATGTGTAGTTGATATGTATAAAATTTCTATGCTGCTGACATAAGATTAATAATCAAGACCTTTATATTACCTGTAACTAAAATTATGACAGTTCAAATTATGACAGTTCGATTAGCTTGGCTAGGACCAGACTGAGATGCTGCCTCTGAGCCACTGAACCTGTGCTGCCATGTTGGACTTCAGAGGTGTTTTTACTGTTAGTCTGGTTTTGATTACCCAATGATTGTGCATCATATCAGGAATAAAAATGAAAACAATTTTCTCTTTGGTAAGAGACCTGGAGTCAGAGGGCCAGATGTGCACAGGAAACACTTGAAGGACTGCTTAGACTCCAACTCTCCAAATTCAATTTTTGTCATTACCATGGTGCAGCAGTTAAAATTTTTGTCAGATGAGAAGCCAAGAAAATAGGCCAATTGTTAGTATTTTCATGGTTTGCTTTTTCTACTTGCAGCATGGACTCTTAAAAGTTGTTTTTTTCCATCAGACTCTGCCTGTGTATTTGTGTTAGTGGTCTAATATACTTGGTAGCTTCAATCTTTTCAATAGCAGCCACTTCAGCTTTATCATTCTTTTTGTAGGAAAATATCTTGTGTTGCATTGGAAATTATCTCTATTTAGAAGATTATATACATGCCCTATATAAATGGTGCAGCAGTTTAATTAAATTAATAAATCTGGTTTAATTTCCAGAATTCCACATGCATTTTCTAAATCTCAGTTTAAGTTTTTCTGCAAGAGAAAATTCACGGCTTCTGGAATGAATCTTTTTCTGCCAGAAAGACTGAGTCTGTATCTTAATGGACACCTTACTGCTTGGTGTACTGTCTTGTTGAGCAACAAGTTAGACAAAGGCAATGCCTGTGCTATTAAATAACACAAGCCCGTGACACAGGTGTGAGCTTTGGGTCACAGCCATCGGTCACCATTGACAGAGTCACAGGATGGGTCAGGCTGGAAAGGACCCTGGTCCTGCCTCCCTGCTCGAGCTGGGTCATCCCAGCAGGGCACAGGATTGCTTCCAGTTGTAAATATGATCTCTGGTAACCTGTGGGGCCACAGCAGCCCAGAACAATTCCACATGGAAGTCCCTTTCATTGATAATTCCAAATATGAGCTATGGATGGGTGACAGTGCAGTTGAGGCCCTACAGCTCTCATGACCCAGGAGTCTGTGTCATTTTCTCTGCCATTTCTCTACCTCCCTTTGGTGTAGAGCTGGTGGGCCCCTTGGGACCAGGATTTACAATGCACAGCTCAGTGATGTACCTTGAGACATGGGAAGATAACTGCTGATTTTGCTTTTATCTCCTGATAAGAGCAGGAGATAAAGTCAACAAGTCAACTTCTGTTAAGTTCCTTACTGCTTGGTTTGAAGAGTACTTGTGTGGATTACCTTCTTCTGTGAGGCTAGAAGTTCTAGGGAGGAAATAATTTTGGATCTCCAAATTGTCTACCAAAGTGTTTGAAAGATGGATCAAGCAGAAAGACAGTGCTGCATTGGGTTTTCCCTGTCACCAGACATGACCCTACCACCTAGCGTGGCAGCAGAATCCTGGGCAGAGCTGTAGGGAGATGTGGTTTCTGTGCTCGCTCTCCATGACTGAAAAAATCCCCAGGGATTAACACAAGGGAAGAAGTTCCTGACTCTGTTCCTGGAACAGCTCCCAGGGAACTATGGAGAAAGTACTGCTCATACTACACAAGCTACCTTTGTGATGTGGCCAGGTCCTGCTCAGAGAGAACTGGCTCCTCTGGGACATGGAGCACTTTGGTGAGGGATGTAGGCATCTCCTGAGACACGAGCACCTTGCCCAGCTGGGAAGGGTGGATATACCTGACCATGTGGAACTGGAGCTCCAGGCTGCTGAAACAGAAACTAGGAAGGATGGAATGCCTTCTTTTTACTTACTGACCCCATGAATGACTGCATGATGTCTATTCAAACAGTAGCTACATATGCTTTTGTTTCTGCCTCCTTTGTGGTGATGAAATAGATCTTCAAACTGTTTTGCAAAGAGAAGCCATTAAAAGCTGAGCCACAGTTGTTCAGCTGGGGAGTTGCAGTAATTATTCCTGCTGGGGTGCTGGCAGGTGATTGTGAAGGGGTAGCATGAGTAGAGAGGTGGTGGCAGTTCATACATGAATAGACAGGAGGGGATAAGAATGTGGATCCTCAGTTACACCGGTGGACAACGGGACTTATGGAAAAGGAAGAGTTAACAGAATGGACAGTCAGCACGGATGTGATTTATTGCATGCTTATAGCCCTGTGGGAAGGCAAGGCCCAGGCAGAGGAGGGGCTGTGTTTAGGGAGGGAGGGGGTGAATGCTGCTAAGTGTTTGTGAAGGTTTTGATGGAAATATGCATTATCCAAATTACCACCTTCAGTTCTGGAATGAGAAGAGGCAGACGAGTGTGTGGGGCCATCTGTGTCTGCGAGGCCAGGCAGTGTGAGCGGGAGCTGAGGGCTGGGCCCTGCTGGGATCCCTCTGTCTGCCAGGAGGATGCTCAGTGGCCATTTGGGTTGCACAGCAGGAAATGGCACCTTGAGCACTGTTGGTATGGATTTCTAGGATGTCCCTCAGTGTCCAACACCTCGTGGTCAGCCAGCTGGACACACACTCCACTGGTGGTCATTGGAAACTGGACCTGTGACCAATGGTCAAGGGGGAAAGCAACATTTTATATTTTACAGTATATGGAGAGCATGCCCAGAACCTCCCTCTAATTCCAGGCATGAAGAGCACATTTTAGGAGTGCTACTGTTGTCCCAAACTAGAAATTAATCTGCCATGGAGCCCCTAACTGAGGGCAGCTTGCCTGGCTGCAGCCTGAAGAGCGAGGCAGGACTACAGATGGGCTGTATGAGGCATGGATAGTTGTCTGATAAGCATATGGAGAAAATGCTGGGATAGGGAGATTATCCCTGGCAGACAGCAGGATGTTGTCACACCTGGTGCCCAGCACAGATTTCCAGCCTGCAAGCACAGAATAAGGTGTACTGGAAGGTTTCAGACCCTGCTGCCTGCCTCTGGAGGGTGACCACCACTGAGGTTGTGGGGATTAATAAGGGCCAAAGCACATCAGAGCTCTGAGCCAGGGCTGGCTAACAGGGATTTGTAACTTGGATGCAATGGCTGTGTTTGAGGAGTGGTTTTCAGCTGATTCGGTGGATATGAATCAGTCTGTGCTATTTGGCCTTGGAGCCCAAAGGTCCTTAGCCTTCTTTTCATCAATATAAACAAATTTGTCTAGGCTTAGAGCTGAGCTGTCCCTCAGATTTTTATCTGCTCTTCAGCTGGATCTCAAAGTTTCCATTCTCAGAGCTGTAACTACATGTCTTCGAGCAAGTGTACAAAACTTGTGGAGTGGAAAAGAATAAGAAAAGAGCAGGCAATAAGGAAAGTGAATTTGTGAAATTATTAACTTGTCAGTTTAACATCAATTAAGAGGAAAAATTCTGGAATGGAAAAAATCAAACCATCTGTAACCTCTTGGAAAAACATCAAAGAGCTGAGTAGCTGCCAACATGGTCCATTTGTTCAACCCAGTTCCCTTCTGTGACTGAGTAATTGCCAATGGATAAAGGAGGCACATTAGATGTCACATTTTGAGATTAGTAGAGCTTTTGCTACTCCCTTGCATTACACTTTTGCAAATACTCACATAAATTCAATTAAGTGATGAAAAGCCAAATGACTTGGATAATCATGCTCAGAAAATGGATCTGATATGTGAACCAACAGAATCATCAAATGAGTTTTCACAGGGTCTTTTGAATGGAAAAGGGAGTTGGCCTATTACTAACAAGCCTTAGCTAGAAGCAAGCAGACTGGCTTTATTGCTAAGCTAGTCCTCCAGTCTTGATAAAGAATAGAATCAGAAATAAGGATAGGCTTTAGAATCACAGAGTCACAAAATGGTTTGGGTTTGGCAAGGACCTTTAAAAGTCATCAAGTCCAAACCCCCTGCAAGAAGCAGGCACATCTTGAACTAGATCAGGTTGCTCAAAGCCCCATCCAACCTCACCTTGAATGTTTCCAGAGATGAGGCACATGCAGCTTCTCTGGGGGCCTTGTTCCAACGCCTCTCCATCCCTGCCATAAAAATATTCTTCCTTATGTCTATTATGGGCTCATAGAATATTCTGAGTTGGAAGGGGCGCACAATGATCATGGAAGGTCAGCTCCTGGACCACAGGACCACAGCAAGGGAGCATTGTCCTCGTGCCTCTTGTCCAGCCCTCTGGTCATTTTTGTGGCTCTCTGGACACAGTCCAACAGGTCCACACCTTTCTTATGCTGGGTTCTTCAGAGCTGGATGCAGCACGGCAGGTAGGGTCTAAGCAGAGGGACAGAATTCCCCGCTCACCTGCTGCCCACAGTGCTCTGGATGCAGCCCAGGACATGTTTGGCTTTCTGGGCTGTGAGTGCCATGGCTGGGCCAGGCACATCTCGTTCAGCCTAAGCCCTTCCTGACAGGGCTGCCCTCAATTCCCTCTCCCACCAGCTGTGTTAATACCAGGGGCTGCCCTGACACAGGTGCAGCACCTTGCATTTTAGAGAGGGAGGGGTGAGGTGTTAAATTCCTTTGAGAGCAAATCTGTGATGAGTGGCTCTGAAGGCTTCCTGGAAAATGAGATGGGGAATCATGATACTGAAGATGTTACATGACTCAGAAGCACAATGCTGGTTTTATCTGGCATGAGAAGGAAGCAAATGTATCAATAAACATTTGCATTGCCAGCAAAATACAGAATGTACTCCCAGTCTGTTCAACATTTCTGAGGCCTCAGTTGTGGTGACATGTCCTCTTCAGAGGAATATGGACTCCCTGGAGATGTTCTGGCAGAGGAAGGCCGGAGTGATCATCTAGTTTAGAACTGCAGAGCAGGCTGAATGCAACAGGTCAAGTAAAGGCTATTGTGAATCTGTTCTTCAACAAGCCTGTGATACACAGGATCATAACTTCTGCAATGGTTTGGAATCGTAGAAAGGAAGGCCCTTGTGTATTTTCATTTATTTTCTCAAGTTAACTGGGGAAACTGTGTCAAACACTGTGATGAATTGCTGGAAGAGTCTGGGGCACCTTTGCTTTGAAGACCCCACAGAAGCTTCGAGGCTTAGTCTGGTATTTTGTCTGTTTTGTGAGGAACTGGTGTCCAACAAGTTTTCATTGTAACACTGTTTAGGTTATATAAGGGCCAAAAGCCTAAAATAGTAAGTAATATTTCCTGTCAAGATATTGGGAGTCTTCCTGGCTGAATATTAATCTGGGTAAGAAAAGCAAGACTTTCAGCCAGAGAGAAGAGAGAACTCAAGTTTGGGACCATGCTTTTACTTTAGGGAAGAGGAGAAAGCCTTGGAAATTCTAGCATTCCAGCCTGCCTCGTGCTATTTGCCACCTTACATGCTGGCAAAATGGTTCCAGATTTTACTGAACTATTGTACACTCTCTGACTCTTTGTAGAGAGCTGCATCACACATGTGAGGAGCAATAAGGATCACCTGTGCAGTGTAACACAGCTCTTGGGCCTCAGGGTGGCTGAAACCTGCAGGAAAACAGGATTTACTGGTGATGCAAACCTCTTGCAAGCCAGATTTAAGGTCAGCAACCCAGCTGATGTTTTCCTTGGCTGTTCCCTGGCTAGTGACAGTTCTGATGGCAAGGCTACACAGGGAGATGAGAAAATTTTCTCTGTGGGCTTGGATTTTCAAGAGATGGTGGATGCTTCAGAGACACTTCCTTGTCTTCCTTTTGCTGAAAGCACAGGCCTGGTTGGCCATCAGCATGAATTTTAGAGAAAGAGATAACAAGTGCCATGCCAACAATGTCCATCCTGCCCTGGAGTGCCATGTAGATGATATACAATAGTATCTGGACTATGCAACGAGTCAGAATTTTTTTCACACTAGTGTGATAGTGGGGTTATAGCCAGCCCACCCAAAAGAGGGTCATCCAGCCCCTACCTGTGTCTGTGGTATTTGTCTGATGTGCTGTAATGCTCCCCACTGCTGATATGGTCTCCCATAAATATTGAAATTGATCTTTGGGATGATACGTTCCTTCCATGATTTGGTGCAGGAATTTAAAGTTTTGGGGACGTTGCAAGAAGGAACCTCTCTTTTTCTTCCCAATAAAAGACTGTTGAAGCATGGCCAAGTTACCAGGCTTCACCCTGCCCCTGCCCTGCCCTGCTTGGGGAAGGCAGAACAGTTTGTGCAGGTCACTGAGGAGCAGAGCTTTTATAGCCACTGCCTCCAGCTGAGCACATCTCCTCATTCCCATGCAGCTGGCCAGGCTGAGACTGTGGGCTACAAACAGGCACATAATTATTAATCTCTGCTAATGCCATCACTTGGCACCAGAACAGAGGAGTGGGTGTAGAGCATTCAGCAGCTTTCACCTAGTGCATAGCTGGAGCTCTTTAAAGCTTGCATCAGTTAATAAGCAGCTAATGACCTTCAGAGGTCAGAGTTTATTAGGAAGAGAGTAGTCAAGCAAAGTGTCCAGGGACAAACTGCTACAGTTCACAAAGCTGCCATCTGTGTACAGATCCCTGCCTTCCCTCCCTGCCTGCCCTCTCTGGGGAGCAGGAACAGAACCACCCCAGGCTGAACTGGGTAGGTAAGGGGACATGGAGTTTAAAAACAGATAGAAAAAAATAAAGAAAGGAGCTTTAGGAGAGCAAGAGAGCTGCATGAGAGTGTGCTCAAGTAAAACCTGGAGATTTAAGCAGAATTCCCACGTCTCTGTTCCCCAGCAAGGGCTTGCAGGGTGTGGGGGCTTTCAAGCTCTGCTGTCCTGGCAGGGTGTCTGTCAGTTTGAAATGTCAGAATGACAAACCTTCATGATGGCTTGTGGTGTAGTGTCACTCCTGCTGCTGATATTTGCCTTTATAGAACATAACCCCATTACTGACAATTTTTAGGTCTGTGGTCTGGTCCTTCCAATCACAGCATGATCAAATTCTTTTTCAGAAAAGATATGAGTATGCTACATCATGTCCTATATTTTGCAGGACATACTCTCTAGTTTGTATTTTGACCAATTTCTACTCTCTACGTGAGCAGTTTAATGCGCAGATCTGCAGAGTTAAGTTTACAGTAAAAGCCTCCTGAAAAGTCCCAGCTTTGCAGCTTCAGGGCAAAGATGCTTTTATTAAAAACAGCCAGCCTCTGAAGCCTGTAGGAGACATATATGTGTGTGTTGTGGAGTAACCACTGAGACTGTTTACTTGAATGTGAGCCTGTGTTTATTGCCTTAGAGGAGTAAGTTTTAGGTGATGTTTATACTGAAAAGCTGCACTGAACTTCCACTGGGTGCAAGCACATGGGTGTGCCTGGCTTTTTGGTGGGAAGAGACCTTGGCTCATGCTGTTTTCTGGAGCTCTGAAGTTGCTTGTAGACTCTATTGCTAGTTTTTATTGAGGTTCAGAAGGAGGGAGGATGAGTGTCTGGGGTTCATATGTGCCATAGCTTTGGTTTTATGAAAAGTTTCAGTGTTTTAGTTCTGCCGAGTAATCTGTTCTGCCTTTAAAGAGCATAGCTTGTACTCGTGTGATTCCCTGCTCAGTGCAGGGAAGTTGGACTGGGTGACCTTTACAGGTCCCTTCCAACCCAAACTGTTCCATGACTATATGATCCCAGTCTAGCACATACCAAATATATCAGAAGTTGCTGGTTAGAGCCATGCATTTGGGCATGGGAGGAGTTCAGATGGATGAAAGGCTGGGAAGACTTCACAGCTACCTTAAAGGACATTCCCTATACATTTCTATTTAAAATTACGCTTGATTAATTTAAACATCACTATGCAGATCTAGGACTGGATTCTTTGCTCTTTGGGATTTTTTTTTTTTTTTTGTTTATAACTTTGAAGTTAAATTTGAAGTGGGAGGCTCTTTATACCACCATATCTCAGGCACTTATTATTTTATAGATGCTTGTCAGTTATCTGTAAAACTAAAAAACTTCTTACTAGACAGAAGAGCTCAGTTTTGTCCTATTTTTGTCTTTTTTTTTTTTTTTATTGTTGTAGTAGTGGCAGAGAGGAGAATGCTTTAACTCCTGCTATAAACAAACATTTCATTTCTGGGAGAAACTGAACAGCTTTTCTAGCTGAAATTTTGCTTACAGCCTGGCACTTCAGGTTTCTCTCACTTGATACAAAAACCCCATCACAGTTAGGATGAACATCTGGCTGCTCTCCTGTTGCCCTCAGTACAAGGGATCCACTGCCTGGCAGCTTTATTGTGGGTAAGCACCTGTATTTAACAGAGCAGCAGGGATTTTACACAGCCTTTGCTCTAGGTTTGTGTGCCCCTAGCTCACAAAGGAAGAAAGAGAAGTTAATCACATTAAGTTTTCCTAAAGGTATTCCACCGAATAATTCAAAATCAACTAAAATTCAATTAATTAGACATACATTCATATTGTTGCTTTTAAAAAGTGTTTTAAGATGGATTTGGCATCAGAATGGATTATAAAATTGTATATAATGGAGGAGAGCTGAGGATTTAATATATCTAGCATATATTCACACCAATACCTGTTCCAGGCCAGCAGATCTTTGGTGGCAAATGCAATTTAGAGGGTTTTTTAACCAAATCCAATGGGCCAGTTACTAAGTATCAGAAAATTAGATTTAACTCTTTGCCATGAGGGAGCCTCAAAATCTGTCTTAGATTTCTCACCTTGCAGCTCAAGGTTTAGCTGGAAAAGTAAGGGATGCTGTAACAGGACAGTGAAGTACTGTCTTCAACAGCATCCTTTTCAAAATCACTAAAAACATGTACTTTTCCTTTGGGGTTTGAAAACACTGGCATCTCTTGTGGTGCAACCATAGTGTTAGAAAATACAATATCGTCAATTAAAAACATATATTGTTTGTTTTGGTGAATTTTGGTTAATTACATTTTGCCTTATAGTCAAAGGAAGATTTTAGGCTGGTTTGAGCTAAGACAGCTCAGAGGCATCTGTGCCCAGTGGAGCTCTGTGCAGAGATGCTCAAGGGGGTGTGGTGGGTGTGAGAACTTGGTGCTTTTCATGGGCTAACTTTGCTTCTCACTGCAGGCTGATGAGGCTTTCCAGTGACTCTATACAGTGAATGCCACAGTCACATTACTGAAAAATTTCATGTTTGTTTCTCATTTTTAAGCAAAGTAACAGTGTGTGTTTACCTACACATCAGCAATGAGAAAAAAAAAAAAGAGACTGCTGCTCACTTACTAATCAAGGAGCAGAACTTCTGTCCCTTTAAGAGCTTTTTTAGTCTGGAGAGCTTCTCTGTGAGTGACCTCCTCAAGTCACTGGCTGAGACAAGAACCCAGTGTATGTGTTCTTCCTTGTGAGCTGGGAGTCACTTTAAATCTGCCAACACATTTGCTTAGCTTTCCTTTTAGAGCAGAGCCAGCTGTTCTTCAGGGTCTCTGGAGTATCTGTATGCTCTCTTCAGCTCTCCTTTCTGGCTGGAAAATAGAGACAGTAGCTAGGCTGTTCCCATACTAAAAGTTTAACAACCTTGGGTATTATTACATTGCTCTGATATGTTCAGGGTCGCGGTTCAGTCCCTGCTTGCTTTACTCGAGGTTTCAGCAGCCCCAAGCGCAGGCTGAGCCCTTGGAGCAGTGCTGGCTTGTGTCACCCCCTGACACAGCCCACCCACCCTTCACTGCTCGGAGCTGGGGGCGCCTGGCTGACAATTCGCCCTGCTGTCATGATCCCGGTGAAATCCAGGAAAAAGTGGAAGGGGTTTTGTTATCTGGAGTTAATTAGGAGTTAACGAGGCTGGTGAATCCAGCAACGGGAGTCGCAAAACAGCCAGTGATTAGAAGGGATGTGAAAAGGGCTGTGCTGAGCCATTAATCAGGCAAAAAGATGAAAACAAGTAATACTGACTTAGGGATGTTTTTCCCTTCTGTTCTCCAAGTATGGAATTCATGCTTAGGATTAAACTACACCATTTTAGAAGTGAGATAGAACAGTTTTATGAAAGGTTAAGGATTCTAAATTGGAGAAACAGGAAATAAAAGGGAAACAAGTTTTATTCATCTTGGTCACTGGCCATGGAGTTCATTCCATCTTCTGTAGAAGGTGCATGAACTGTGCTCTCTGTCTCCTGGAATGACAATTGTTGAGACCAAGCCATCTTCTCCCAGGTGAATGCGCACATTGGTTCTTGTTCTTCCCCTCCTATTCTAAACACCTTGAGAAATCAAATCCCATGCCCCTGAGCTGGGGTAGGATGGAGGGGAATTTCTGCAGGGTCTGTAACCTGCTCTGTCATGTCCACCAGCAGCAATGCTCAGGGATTTGAAGACAGAAATGAAAGCAAGTGTGTGATACGATCAGCACAATTGGGCTGTTCAGCTGATCCCAGAATCCTCTGGCAAAACAACATCTAGCCATAAGAGTAAGCAAACTTAAGTATAATGCAAGGGATTGGGTTTTGTTGTTTTTGCTATGGTGGGTTTTGTTTGTTTGTATTTAGGTTTATTGTTTTCCCTCCCCAGATGTGACAGGTGGCTGAGTAAAGTGAGGCTCCTGAAGTGTTTTCCCCACTGCCCTCCTGCTTCCCCCAAATATTGTGAGTAATTTATGAAAAAAGCTGTTGAGAGAGGAATTTCGGAACCAAAATATTCACCTAGTGTCCAGATACTGGAAAAAGGAATTTTCAGTTAGTGATGCTTATTTTTCTCTTATTTATTTTAATCAATGCCTTTTTAAATGGACAGAATCCTCAAAGCAGGTCTTGTGTTTTTCATGTTTCTGAATTCAAAATATTTGTCACTTTCCCCCCCCCCCCTTTTCAAGTGCTTAAATTATTGGAAATAATTACTTCTATAAACAGTATCCATACATTGATGTGCCTGATCATGCAGTGAAAGTGGCTACAAAGTCAGCCAAAGCAAATTTAATTTTCTCTTTTATGAATAAACACTCTGAAATATTTGTCCAGTTCAGGCAGAAATAGTATTTTCTTGTTTTACTGTGCTATTTTGACTGGTTCCATTGTTTGCTGCATTTAGAAGATCCCAACATTTTAGCAGGCAAGAAGAAGGTGTTGAAGGATGCTAATGCATGCCTTTATTGGAAAATATTATGTGTATTATTATCGGTTTCCTGTGAATGAGAGTATTCCAACAGGAACCCTGGACCTGCCAGACAATGGTACCAAGACCTTCCTTTCACTAGAACCCATTTTAATAATTTTCTTGGAGTTGAAGCAATAAACAGAATATAGTATTCAAGTAGTGTTGAGTGTCATGATTTTATGTAAATGACATTGCATTTCCACTACTTTTTCCCCTTCTTAATGAAGCCTATTTTTGACTGCTGTGCACTAAGCAGGATCCCTCAGTGAGCCACAGAGTGACAGCATGCAAGTCCTTCAAGTGAAATGTTGATCAGAAATTATGTGTATGTGGCTTGTTTTTTTCTCCTTACCACTCTTTACTGCCTTGTGTTCAATTTTCACTGCCATGTTTGTTTTGGCTGTCTCCATAACCCTGCTGTGACCCCTGTCATCAGGATGGTATATTTTTTCCCTGCCTCGTGTATCTGCTCTGTTTACTTCACAGAACTGAACAAGACCAATGTTGATCTGAATGTCTATTCACAGCTATGTTTACTGGCAGTATTTTCCCATGACAAAATTTCTGTTTTCTTTTCTCTGGCTTTTAACCAGTTCCTTTTAACCAGTTCCTAGTACATAACAGGACTTAATTTTCTATCCAGTTACCCTGCTTTCCCCTCCCCTTTTTTCTAATAGTTCTGTCCAGAATTAGCTTTATATGCATGGAAAATGCTATTAGACATTTGAATAGTGTTTTCCATGGACTTAGGCTTCTAAGGAGGATCTCTGGATCCACTGAACCCAGAAGAAGGAAAAATAAATCCAGCCTGGGATATTTAAGGCAGGCACTGTTGGTCATGCCATATCACTGTCAGAAAACCTCTGGAGTTCCATCCCAGTGTAGAGGACCAGGGACATGCTCTATCTAAAATGATAAAACTGCTGCAGTGAGTTGGGTGGTCTGAATTCCTGCCACTGTGCAGGATAGCTACCTCCAAACACTTGAGTTAGCCAAGTTAGTACCTAAAAGGTTGTCTTTTCTCTGAAATAGGGCTTGCTCCATGTGGTGAATCAGACTCAACTTTTATAGGACAAAGCAGGGAAGCCCTGAAAATGTTCATGCAGCAGTTCTCTCTCTAGCTCTGATCTGATGGACCTGCAGTGCAGCAGGGAGCTACAGAAGTTCCCTCTGCTTGGAGACTGCCTTAGGGATTCTCTGTAATCTGGATCATTCAACCTTGAAAAGGTTGCTCAGAAAAATTCTACTGAGTTGTCTTTTACACTTTCATGTATGGAGACAAAGTTCTAAGCCTCATTAACAAATATGAACTGCGACCTTATATTAACACATTTAGGGATGGAAGACATATTCCAACTCTTGCCTGCATTATACAGAACTATCTGGGAAACAGAATGGAAGTGCTTTATTAGGTGAAATTTGTGGACTTTGTGTAGAGAAGATATCTTACAAGGATGTGGCTGCTAATATATCTGATACTTGGATATTGCAGCAGCTTTCAGGAGAGAGGAATTTAGGCTCAGTGTAAAACCCTGACTGAAAAGGAAAACAAACTTTGTGAGATCCAGGATCACGCCTCTAGTTTGCCAGGGCTGTGAATGTTTTACTAACAAGGAAAAAGACCTTCTTTCTTTTGTGAACATTTTAAAAGGGTCTGGTTGTTACTGCCTGGAGTAAAGGAAGTAAGTGTATGGCTGTCTTGTTTTCCATCCCTTGCTTGATAACTCTTATCAAACAGCATTTGACATATGTGGGACTCAGCAAGAAAACTTCAGACATTGTTGGTTTTCTGCTGCTACCCCTGCATCAGGGAAGTGGCACATTGACACTGAGTGACAGATGAACTTGCCTATAGCAAAATGCAGCTGCTCACAGATAGGTAAAAATGAGACAGCAGCATAAGTGGCCTGTTAGGAGAAAACTCCAAAACCCCTCGAACATTACTGGTGCTATCTGACCCATGCAACTGTGGAACATTGGATGCTTGTTTTTAATGAGTTATTTGCTTGGCCCACATGAAGGTTTTGGCCCACCACAAGGTTTTCTAGGTGATAAACATAACTGAACACCAGCTTTCTGCAGGTGTACTGCAAGTGTGTGAAGAAATGATCTATCATATTTGAAATAGTGCTGAATGCCTATAGCATTCTTTTAGGATAACCCAACTCTGTGGTTTTCACTGATTTATTTTTGAGACTTATAATGCATTC
Source organism: Melozone crissalis (assembly GCF_028551555.1). NCBI lineage: Eukaryota > Metazoa > Chordata > Aves > Passeriformes > Passerellidae > Melozone > Melozone crissalis. The sequence goes on along the minus strand of NW_026535784.1, from coordinate 15,642,258 downwards.
AGTTGTAACATGTCTCATGCACTTAACATAATTCAGCCATACAGTAGAAAGTTGCATGAAAATTGAAAACACTTAAAATACTTTGTATAATAAAATAATATCAGGTACTGGTTAATTTAAAGGCTGGAGAATAAAAGTGTGAATCTAATTTTATTTCCTAAGTGAAAATTAATATTTATTGCCTCTAGTAACAAAAGGCAAGTCTGATTTCAATTTAATGGATGCTAACAGAAGACTGAAATGTCAGCCCCCAATGAATATAGTATGGTAAGTTCAGCCTCTATTTTTTTTTTTTTTTGACAATATGAAACCAAACTAAATATCTCATTCTCTTACGGGAAAGAAAAGAGAGATTTGAACCAAAAGAAGTGCAATCTGCCCTGTACTGAGCAGGTGTACCAAATCAAGCAGCTCCCTCACAGGACTGCTATTGTTTAGCCCAGATTTTATCTAGCAATTGTGTCAGAGCTGTGTCTTCCCATTCTTAATTGTGGCTGTATTTCTGTTTGAGTAGCCTTTGTGGATAGCTAGAAAGCAAAGGGAACCATGGTTTTGCACCAGAAGAAAACTTTCTGTGATCAGAGAACTGGACTGGCAGAACCTGCCCACTCAGATAATCACCTCCATGGGGCATAAGTGCATCCATGGAAAGAGCTCGGGGACAGACAGGTTCTTTTAATGCCTTGATGAATCAGCCATGGTTACAAGGAACTAGTGCTTCAGAGTGCTGTCAGACTGAAGCATAATGTTCTTCAACTTCTGGTATTTGTTATGTCCTAGTAAATATTCTGATAAGGACACAAAGCACTTCTTTAACAGCTTAATATCTCTTTCTGCTTTATTTCCCTGCTTTTTGAAATGGAGCTACTTATCATGTGAGTTAATTAATTTTTAAAGTCTTAGCCAGTTGTAGCTTCATATCTCACTTTGAAACTAAATTCCATTATAAAAGTGCTGTTTCAAACTTATGAGTCTGAATTTTTTAATCTCCTTTCCCTCCTCCTTTAAGTGCCACAGCTGCTACATGGATTGCTGTCTTCTCTTTAGTTCTAAATTACGGTTTCTGAGGCACACATTATTTTTGAACCAAGAATAACTCAAATTAAAGTGAAATTTGACTTAATGTAATACTTCTATCTATTGCTAAATCAAAGAGATTACAACCTTGATTTTAGCATTATCTGTATATATTTTTCTTAAACTCTTGCCCAATTTCTGTTTGAAGAAAATAAATTGTAATTGAGCAAACTTGTTTATGAGTTTTTGAGGTTAAATATTTTTGGAGCTGTGTCTTGTTGATTTGAATGGGGTTTTTTGAACAGTGGCCTACTTGAAATAACATTTACTGTAGTGAATCATTTATCATTTCCTTGGCGAATGAAAATGTGTGTTGCACTTTTGAGCACGTCTCCGTTTGGTTGCTTGCATTTCCAATCTTCTTTTAATACCACAGATTTAAATTTTTAAAAAAAAATTAAAAAAAAAACCTTTTAAAACCACAGTTCAGATTTTAAAAAAAATCTTTTAAAACCACAGCATGTAAGTGGAGCAGTGGCATGTCCAAGGGCGATGTGCCTGGAGAAGTTGCTTCTGTACACAAATACCTCTTGCCTGGGCTGAGCCCCAGTTAGTGCATGAATTATAGCCAGGGACAGCCACAGCCTTCAGCTGCTGCCTTCCCCTTTGTCTTTTCAACTGTTTGCCCTCCAAAGATGGAAGCTGCTTCACTGTTTTCCAGAGCTGAGCATTCTCCAAGCGCTGCTGTGGTGCTGCTGATGGCAGTGCTGTGTTGTCACCTGGCACCAGAGCAGACAGCTCTCAGCTTGATTCAAGGTGAAGGCTCCTGCCTGCTCAAGAAGGAGGAGGAGAGGACTGACCTTGTACCTCCAGGCTGTTTATTGCACAGAGACCAGTTATCCATAGTTAAATCTGTAGCTGCAGCAGTGCTTTTGTAAGGGCTGCCTTTAACTGGAGTGTCAAGTCTAAGGCAAGAAGAGGAAAGTACACTCTCTCACATCCTTGAATGAGATTTAACAGTGACTGAGATGTCCTAAAATTTGAAATGCCTCAGATTAAGGACAGATTTTGGGTGGGTTCTTAAAGTATTTAAAGTAAACAAACAAATATATTCATTCCACTGTGTCCCTTGGCATGTTGAACAACATCCATTATTGTGCTGGAATTTAAACATTAGTTATTTAAATTGGCTTCTATAATAGACCATCTGTAAGTCAGAAATCACTAAAATTTAAGGAAATATCCCTTGCTTGAAATGGGGAGCATTCTTGGGTAGCAAAGGCAGCAGGAGAAAAGACAATATTATTTGCTTTTTGTGAGAATGGTCCCATCAGTTGGTTGTGTCTGAATTTACTTGTTTGGTATCACACTTTTATTCAAGTCTCTTCAGTCGTTGTTTCTTTCTCCCCCTTCCCCTCCCTCCCCCATATTTTTATTTTCCTTTATTTTTTTTCTCCCCTGGATTGCTAACTCCTTTCTTAGTGTAGAAAAGCAGCAGAAATATATGTGAAGTCACTCACTGAGAAAGGTCTGTATCATTTCTCATTCAGCATTTTGAGAATTGTTCTGTGGGAACCTGAAATTTCAGCTCCTTTACAATTCCGTTGTAATATGAAAATCTGAATTTCAGCAACAGATGCAAAATCTCACAGAGGTGTTGTTTCAGCTGACTTGTGCCTTTTGGTAGCATTTGAGTCTTGCCCAGATGTTAATGGGGAGAACATGATGATGGAAACTTCATATCATTGAGATGGAGCAGGTCTAAATGCCTTTTGGACTCTATCAGACCACCAAAAGTAGCAGCAGGTGCCTCTTATTTGTGTTTTGAAGCAAAAGAGCCGTGGGTGAGCTGTCTGAAGGCTCTGGTTATCTCTGTGTTATACCAGAGTGATGCCCTGGGTCCTGCTTTCTGTGGTTCTGGGATCAGAGCAGTTGTGAGCCTAGAGCAGGGTCCAAGACAAAATGTAACCTCTGGGAGAGCTGAGGGAGTCATAAAAAGGAGAAGACTAACACAGAACATGGGCTTGGGGTCCTAGACTTGGCCTGAAGTTTTAAGAAATGCTAATTGTAAACATCAACACTTGTTGCTTAATTGATTTTAAAAAAAATCTAAAATAAAATATTCCTTAATGATCTTCTTTGGATTAATTGTTTGGCAATTACAGAAGTGTCCTAAGGAGTCTCAAAGAAGTTCTAAATTCTGACAAGTTTTGAAAATGTCTTAATTTCAAATTTTCCCAGAGATTAGCATTTGGAGATAAAGTCTGGGAAAGAAAATGTTGTAATTTTGTTGCCATCAACATATGGATAGTCTGGTTTCTTGTTTGGTTTTTTGTTTGTTTGTTTGGTGTTGGGGTTTTTTTTGAGGATTCTGAGTTGCTTTTGGGAAACTTATTTTTCTCACCTATGCAAATTGGAAGTAGATTGAATTGATGTTGATGTGGAACACTTGAAGAAACTATTATTTTTTACAGTTTATTAATTTTAAATTAAAAATAACATTTTTCTTGGAGTGGAATGATTTACTTAAGGTCAAACTAATAGTTTAATTTTTTTTTTATTTTCCTGTGAACAGAACAGCCTTAAATTCATTTTTGACAGCTGTAAGAATGCTTATGTTTTCTATTCCCCATGCCAAGACTGAGATAGAAAAAGAGAACTTTCCAGTAATGCTTTTTGCACAAAGAGAAACATGTTCTTCCAATGTTGATTAGCACTTTATTTTTCAGATCCTCTGGAGGTCTTGGAATTGCCTTGTTCTCTCTATTAAAAAATTTAAATTCACCTATAAAACTGCGTTTTTTTTACAAAAGAAAAGAATTCCTGCTCAGATCCAAGACTCAAAATCCTGTAGCAAACACTAGATGTTGCTTAGCAGACTTAATAGGCTTTTGCAATCAAGCTGCCAAAAAAACATCACATTTGTGTGAGACTTCTGGAACATGAGGACAATAAAAAGTATAAAATTGCTTGTTTTCAATAAACTAATATGCTTTAACAATCTGAGAGTTTACCACTTTTCCTTTTAAATTCTGCAAATATTTTGTCCGCCTCAAGTATTTAACTTGCTAAATAATATCTGCATTTGGCTTGTTCTGAACCAAAGTATTTTTGCCTCTTGTGAGATCACAGAAATTGATTCATTTAAGTAGAATAGTTGTCATATTCTTTTCTCTGTCTAAACCCTAATTCCAATTTCTTCCATGAGTGTTCATTTTATTTTAGGAAAAATTTATCATCTAAGATGATGAAAGCTACAATTTTCTCAGCAAGCTGTCAAACAACAGTTCTATTATCCTGCCATTTGCACATGAATAAAATGTCTGTGAGAACTAATAATAAATTTGCCTTAATTTTAATGTGACTGGTGATTTCTTGCTATCTCAAGGAGCACTGCAGAATGCTACAGGAAGTGCAACTGAGCAGGCAGTGATAGTTTCATTTTGGCCCATCTTCAGTTGCATGGGAATCCCATCACAATCTGGAAATGTTTATTAATGTATGTAAAGTATGGGAAATCAAGGCCTGTCCCAACTGAACTAATGTTTATTTAGCTACTGTGACTTAAGGGTGATAATATGTGAGTTTGAGTATGTGAAATCCTGTGGACAGCTGGGTGAATAAACAATGTGACAGAGGTTTTGCAGTAAGTTTCTCACTGCTATTTGCTTTTTGTTTTATTGGGTTTTCTTTCTTTTCTCCCTGCTGTGAATATTCCTAAAAGACAGGATTTTTTTTTTAATGTTCCCTTAAATGTTTAAGAGCTGTGAGCATGTGAGCATGCCCAGTGTAAATACATAAATATTTCTATTTCAGATTCTCTTTTGGGTTTGGAAATGAGATTAGTCAAAGGGATGGGGGGAGAAGGGAGAGCATGCAGTCAGCTGGAGAAAAGATTAAATGCTCTTTGATCACAAGCAGCAGGACTGCTCTTCCCTTGCTGTGTCCTGCAGCTCTGACTTTCAAGTCCTAGAGCTGAGAAATACACTATTTGCACTTCTTTTTCTCCAGCAGCAGCTGCTGCTACCTGAATCATGGATTTCCAGGGAGGTTTGGAGCAGGGCTGCCTTGCCAGGGTGCAGGCTGGTACCTGGGAGCAGGCACATGGTCTCCACAGCCTGCAGAGGTACCTGGTCTTTTGGGGGCCACAGCTGAAATTAGGACTGTAAAAAAATGATCCTGTCATGTCCCACCTTGTCATGGGGTGTATGTTCCCAGAGAGTTTTATATAAAGCTGTAAAAGTTGCAAATGACTGAATTGTTTTGCATCTCCAGCTGGTGACTTTTTGTGCAGGATGTCCCTGGGATCATGGAGACCCTTGGTTTTTGGGGAAGGCCAGCAGATGCTTTTTTGCTAAAAACTATGTGTACTTTATTTACAATAATTTTCCAATACCTATCACCTGTGTTATGTCTCTACTCTAAACCAATCTAGAAGTGTCACCATCACAGCAGAAGATGGAGTGTAGGGGATATAAGGTAGTATAGAAAGTAATCTTACCCCTTAAGGAGTTGCAGCTGAGCCAATTGCTAAGGCTTAGGGGCAGGCCTGATGTTAACAGGCCACAGCTGTAGTCAGTCAGAAGAGTGTTATAAAAGAGTGGATTGGTGGGATCTAGAGTCAGTGGCTGCTGTGAGGACAAGGAAGAGTCAGTTCTTGGAGGAGCTGCCTACAAGAAATCTCAAGGAGGTATGAAACTCTGGCAATATGGAACCCTTGCAATGTAATGACAATAGAACTCTTGCACTGTAATGATAACAATGGAGGACAAGAAGAAGAAGAAGGAGGATGGGACATGCCCAGGATTCCTCCATCTTGCCTCTTGAACCCCCATTCTAAATCCCCAAAAATTCTACTTTTTCACCCTCTGGTACATTCGCTATCACTCTATTCAAACCCTTGTGGCTTGTCAATCCTCACACAGTGTTGGTCATTGTTTCCATGGGCTAAAAATCCAAGGCACAGGTGTTTTTGACTTTGTGGCAAGGTCTCTGAGGCCCTTGCCAGAGTCTTGAGTCCTCCAGGGCAGTCAGAGAAATGTCCTGGGTTCTGACATCTGCATAGCTGGGTGCCACAGAACAGACAGGAGGCATCCTGGCCAGGCCATGGGAGATGCTCAAGGCAGGGATTATGGCGTGGGCTGTGTCCCTAAACAGCTAATTTATCCATGCCTCCACTTGTAATTCATGGCCCCAAGAAAGGAGCCAGAGCTTTCCTTTCAGAAGTAAAATAGGATAAACTTTGAAACTGGTGATTACACTGTTTTTTCCTCCAGTGTCTGGAGTAGTCAATAGAAGCTATCCATATCTCTTCCCTGCTTTACTGCCTTGGACTGGCTTGTACTATTCCTTTGGATCCCTATTGATTACCTGTCTCTGAACCAGTCCAATCTCAGCTGTGTGGGAACAGCACACAGTCTCTACCCAAACATTTATGGAAGTGTCTTGGAAGGCAGGAAATCTCTCTTTGGGCAGATCCTGACTAAATCCTCAGTCAGAGCTCTGGTTTATGGGCAAACGTGTAGGGAGAGGTGGGCAGGGGACAGCAGGACTGGGAAGGACTGATAGAAATGCTCTGCCCCTGGGTCACACTGGGTCAGGCCAAAGGCCTCTCTGGACAAGGGTCTCTGTCTCAGTGCATCCCAGTCACCATGCCAAACCTACATTGCAGTTCTCTTTCTGACAGCTCTGCTAATCCTTCTTGTAAGTCCTGTGTAAATGACACAGCTCCGAACATGAGGCTGCTTTGGGCCAGCAGCGGGAGAAGACATGGGAGCAAAGAGCAGCATCTGCTGAGATCTCCCTGTCCTATGTCACCAGTGTGTTTTGCAGGAGGAGAAGAACATGAACCTACTTCTGAGCTTCCTGTACTGACAAGAAAAAGCTACAGCAGGCTGTCAAAGACAAAGAACTTTTGCCATCCAAGAAGAGTTTCAAGGGGTTCGTCGAACTGCCTATGTAAAATTACCTCAGGAATTCCTACCCCATTTAAAGGAGCTGTCCAGGTAGTCCTGAGCTCTAGATTAGGCTTTGTGCCTTGATGAACACTTCACAGTCCTCTCTTGAGCTGAAATTTGGAAGTTCTGGGCTCAGTAGTGACTCATGTAGGTTACCTGGAAGCAATGGACTCTGGCTCTGTGAAAAGTTGGTTCTGACTTCAGCTTTAACGAGTGATAGCAAAATATTTTCATCAAAAAAAAATTCCAAATGGTTCTAATCACAGTAGAAATGAAACTAGAACCTCTTCCAATTTCTCCATCAAGTGTTGTCAGACATAACATATTCTCACAAAAATGTGAAGTTTTTTAGCAGTCACCAGATATCTTAAAAATCATTTGAAACTCGGTGTTTGATGGAAAACTTAGAGTGAGGAATTCATGAACAACTTAGAGGCAACAGTAGGAGAAGCTTCAAATAACAGAATTATTTGAATTTATTACTTAATGACAGTTTAGGTGTGTCTCTGTTTTATTTTAGTTGTTTATATTCAGATTTGTATGACACCCATTTAAAAGAATATCCTAAGTTACCAGGATAAGAAACTGAGTAATTTTGCTTGCTGGACCAGTCAATCTTAATTTCATTCCCTCTCCCTTTGGTTTGGGCTGAAAAGGATGTAGCGGTGGTATCTCATGTCTTAGATATATTCTTTTATTTATTCTTTTTTCTGTAGGAAAGATAAAATTGCCTGCAATGGAGACAGGCACTTCAGCACCGACCCTAAAAAGAACTTGTATGACAAAGGCAAATACATATGTGATCAACTGCTGATATTCACTAGTAAAAAATTTGCATAATGGTTTCTTGAAGCATACTTATCTTTTTGATATTGATCAGGAATTAAAGAATTTCCACTTTTTTTTTTTTTTCCCCACTGCTGGAGAATGGAGGTTGTATAAATAGTCATGTTTTCTTTTGTTTTCCCAGTTCTGTTTCCTGTAGAGAAGCAGAGTTTCAAGGAGTTTGGGTTAGGTTTCATTAAGAATTGGTTGAACTATTTATTTGTGTTCCAACAAAATGAATGAGTGGCTGTAATATAGATATCACTTTTTTTCCCCCCAGGAAATGTTTATGGTGTTCAATATCTATTTTTTCCTTTTGTTTAGCTCTTTGTGTAAATAAAGTTAGAAGCTAACACATACAAGAAACAACCACCCTCTCTGCTATGTTCATTGTTTTTTCAATAGGATCTCAGACGATAAATTCCCTTCAGATCTTGGCAGAAACTTTAAGCTCTGAACCCTCCAATTGTTGTTTAATATTATTCCAGAAGAATAACACCACAGGATGCTTTGCATTCTTCTGTTCCCTCTGTCCTTGAGCTGGTTTTGGTGCCACAATTGTATCTGTGTGTTGTGGTAGGAATAAATTTTATCCTACCATTTTCAGTGGCAGAAGTTTTTTACACCAGGTACTTTTACACCAAATACCTGGTGTAAAAAACTTTTGCCACTGAAAATACTGGATTATTCTTTCATCACCCATTTATTCATTGTTGTTTGGCTTTTCTGGCTTTGAAAACATAAAACTTGTACCAGCTCAACTTTAGGATGAAGAAATAGAACTGTTATACTGAATTGTGACAATAAAAATCTCCTATTTAAAACTTCAGAAACCAAAGAGCATTCCTTGTTTCCGCAAAGTCAGTAGTTAGTTCTTACACTATAATGCCAGGGATAAATTCCTTTCAGGCCTGAAGGAAAAGTGCTGTACAGCTCAGTGTGCCTGTGGAAGGGGGGAACCTGTCTCCAATAATTTGCTCAACTGCAGGCCTTGTGTGAGACTTTGAGCAAATGAGTTTTGCTTCTAAAAATATGAAGAGTAATAAAAGCCTTTCCGCATCTTATTTTATTTTCTAAGCTGGAAGATGGAGAGCTTATTAAGAAAGACACAAAATGTAATCTTTCTGTAAGTCCTGTGTAGGGCTTAAAGGGTAGGGAATAGCAGGGGGCGAGTGCCCACCTGTGCTACAGCCTTGGAATTTGCCCTCTGTACACTTATTTTCCTGGCTTTGGTGATGAATCCAAACTGGGAGGCTGTCGGATGCTGCTCTCCAATTCCCTCTGCACATTGACTCAATGCTGCTCTTGAGTTTATAACTCTCCAGGGGACAGGATTTTCTGAGAGCCTGGATTTATAGTGCCTGTGTCTGGTGGTGATAGAGCATGATGAATGGAAAAATAAGAGCGTCATGATGTTTTTTAGCTGTTTCCTTTTATGTGAATGAATGTGTTAAACTGTGATCAGGTCATATTCTTAAAATGAAAGTCAGGTGATATCTTAGAGGAAGGTTTGTTTTTATCTACCTGCATTTTCTGTCATTTTAGTCTGACAGCTTTTGTCATAGTTCAGTAAGAAAAAAAAGGTGAAAAAAGTGTGGTTTTTCATTTAAATTTGGTTGCTTTTTGCATGTCAGCAAGTGTGGGGTTTTTTTCTTAAAAGAAGTATGAAAACAGTATTTTTCATTGCAAGGTGGTAATTAATTTCTAGCCTAAAATTTTGGTTGCTCCTCTTTTGCTTCTGAGTAGTAACTTTACAATTCTACGTGGATATACAGCACCAGGGTTGCTCTAAGCCACTCGATTTTTCAGGGCTGTTCATGGTTGACCATAAAATAGGTATATGTACACCTCAGTTGTTCCCTACCTGGAAAGAAGTTTCCAAAATGCACTGTGACAAGGACAAGGTGGTAACCATTTCACTGATCTGTTTGCCACTGCTTGCTTTGGTTTCTGCTGCTTCAAGCTGTGGGGTCTACCACCTTCTTTCCAGATGTCAGAGAAGCTGTCACACCTTGCCCTATGCCCAGTAAACCTGCAGAAATATAATCTGGGGTTTTCTGCTGGGCTGCTGAGCTGAATCTGTTCATAGAGGCTTCCAGCAGCTGCCAGATGTGTCAGGTCAAGTTATGACTGAGCATGACTGACAAGATGGAAAGAGAATACCAGAAAGATAAGGAGACAAAAGTCAGAAATACCTCTTGACTCCTATTTCTGAGGGTGATTGACTGTCTTGTCTTGTACTGGGGGACAACCCCCAGTAAGGGCAGTCATCAGACTCAAGTATTAGACCATGAGCTCTCATCTCCCTTAGCTCACAAAAATCACTGGAGAAGGGAGCCTGTTCTAGGAGGTCATTTGGGAAAATAATGACTAATTTCAGTGCCCTGGAACACCTCAGAGGGACAAGTCTCCTCTCACTGAGTACTTTATGCCTCTGGAGCAATCAGCCTCAAAAAATTAAGCTATGCAATGCTTTCCCTAAAGTTTTGTTCTCTGTTCTTTCCCCTGCAGTTATGTTCTTCAGCCTCTCCCTCTCTTGCCATTGCTGCCTCTGGTGGGGAATATCTTGTGTCCTGGGCCTTTCAGGATAGCTGGGCTCTACTGGCTGCTCAGAGCCAGAGGATTTGCCAATTTATTGTAGATAAATAATTTATTACTTATAGACCTCCCCTGTGTCCTGTAAGAGGTTCAGAGTTTGCTGTTTCACATGCTAGAAATGAGAGTCCAGCTGTCCTTTAAAACATGTCCCTTGGTGCTTCTGTAGACAAGGGAGCCATGATAATTTTACTATTTTTCCACTGTACTTTAAAAACAATATATGATGAAATTTCTTCTGGCTTCCACCCCTTCCAGTTTTCAAAATATTAAAACTGAACATCTTTAACTGCCTGACACAAGTTGAAATTCACAGTGGCTGTAGGGCATAATCTGAGCAAGAGTGTAACTTCTTCCCAATACCTTTGAAGCAGCGCTTTTACAACCTTCTTATTTTAATGCCACTTGAGTGGATAAAAGCAAATAGCTGCACAATTAGCTGCAAAAGACATGTAGTTGCCATTTTACTATTGCAAAGACCCTGCTCTCACTAGGCTCCTAGCAATGCTTCTGAAAGGTTGTTGGCTTTTTCTCTCTTTATACCTCTCCAGCACCTGAAGGCCAAATTTATGGGCAGAAAATAAATGTTTTTGGTTTTTTTTTTAATTGAGAAAAGATTTTTGCATTAAAAAATTTTGCATTAAATGGCACAAGCTCAGCTATATTTAATAAAGGCCATATTTAGTCTCAGTGCATGCCTTATTTAACAATTGCAATGGCTTTTTTGTTTGATTATCAACATATTCCCTTATTTTTTTACAACATACTCTGAATCAGCAGCTTTTTTGAGCTTTTTTTGCCTTTCTTTTCTATAGCCTTGTTACTTCCAGGCCTTCATAATGTACCCATGTGCCTGTGTGTGTGCAGGAATTCTTTATGTATATACATAAAATTCTGCCTTAAACTGCAACAGTAACATTAAAATCCCTCTGCTCTGGAATAGTGTCATTCCTGTTCACTGCAGCTCCTATAAAAACATGGACTGAGTATTTCTGGCCTGTCTCCAATATCTCCTTTCTTCTCCTCTGCCAGTTGTAAGATTTGGCCTTTTGCTGCATCCTGTGCTAGGGGTGGAATTCCTAAACTTTTTGGGTTCCTATTTTCCAACTTACACTTTTAACCTTTGATTTAATTTGTATTTCCTGAGTAATGTGATGCATTAGCAATTCTCAAGCATTATCCAAAATACAGAGACAGTAAGTACTATTACAATGTTATGTTCTGTTTTCTGTCTTCTGAAATAAAATGTTTTAACAATCTTCTGCCCTTTAGTTCAGAAGGTCATCTAATGCTTTTGGTTACTATATTAAGGAATTGAAGATTGGTCCATGGTAAAAATGAACTTAATTTATAAAACCCAGAGGTATGCGGAAGAACATTTAGTAATTTAAAAGGAAAAGTGTAAAGGTGGCTTTGGTTTGTGTAGGTCAGGTGTTCAGTGCTGACAGGTACAGGGCTTGTGTGGAGGGTGACAGTGCCAAGCAAACTCAATCCCAAAGGTAAGCAGAGCCAGTTATGAGCAAATGCATAAGGACCATCACAGAAAGTGGATGGATGTGACCATGTTCACAGGGGTCTCAGATTGAGGGAAGAGATGAGGAACTGACTCCATGTTTCAGAAGGCTTGATTTATTATTTTATGATATATATTACATTAAAACTATACTAAAAGAATAGAAGAAAGAGTTTCCTCAGAAGGCTAGGTAAGAAGGAATGATAACAAAGGTTTGTGGCTCAGGCTCTCTGTCCGAGCCAGCTGACTGTGATTGGCCATTAATTACAAACATCCAACATGGGCCAGTCACAGACCCGCCTGTTGCATTCCACAGCAGCAGATAACCATTGTTTACATTTTGTTCCTGTGGCCTCCCAGCTTCTCGGGAGGAAAAATCCTCAGGAAAGGATTTTTCATAAAAGATGTCTGCAACAGATGGGTTAAATACAGAATGGACCTAAATTTTTTACCATTTTCTTCACAGACGGCCAGAGAACAGGGGGAGAACTGAGATTCTGCCTTCCTTGAATTGCTGCTGCTGTTCCACAGACAGCATCAAGCTCTGAGTGCATCTGTCTTTGTGAGCTGGTTTGAAGTGCTGGGGGATGAATAACTGAAGCACAGGGAGACAAGCTGACCCACACAGCCAGAGGCAACCTGCACAGCAGGCTCCACAACCCTGAATCAGGGATCAGGTTTCTTTCCAATGATAAAAGACAGGTTGCCTTCTCAGGGTGGGAGTGAGCAGATTCAGGGTCCTGAGCAGAGAGCTGTGTTGCAGTTCTGTAGTTGGTACAGGCAGATCTGTGTCTCACTGGGGGTGCTGCTAGGAGTGGTGGGAGAAGACAGTGGCATTTGGCACTGCCGAAATGGATTTACCAAGGGCAAGCCATGCTTGACCAGATTGCTCTCTGTGATAAAATGACTGGGTTTGAGATGAGGGGAGAGAAGTGGATGTCACTTACGCAGACATTAGCAATGTTTTCAGCAGTGTCTCCCACAATGTTTCTGTGTCCCAGCTGGAATATCAAATCTGGATGCTTGGATCACCAGGTGTGTTGATTATTGGAGATTTGGGCTCAGAGTGTGGTGGTTAAGGAGCAGTAAAGTTGTACAATTTCCATCCTAGAAAGGTTTTTGTGCCCTACCTGGACATGGCACTGTTCTAATTTCATTGGTGATCATGCTAAGAGCAGGAGACTCTTAATGGAGACATCCTGAGGTCCCTTCTACCCTGAGTTATCCTGTGAGTCTCTTATTCTAATGTTCGGGTGCACAGCTGGTTGTCCTTTGGCCAGACCGGGGTTGGCCTCACACTGACAGTAGGAGAACATAAGGTGCTGACCCTGACATGATAATTCTGTAGTGGCAAACTTCCTGTCAAAATATGGTTAACAAGCTTACTGTGAAAACCACGGATTCATGTTACATCGTATTTTCTGTCATACAAGGAAAATACTTTGGTTTAGTGGTGTTAATGACAACTGTAACACAGCACACCCACTTGCCAGCATAAGGTTTCCAAGTTTCCTGTCCTCAGTATTTCATGTTGGCTTTGTCTTGGACTATATGGCCTCTTGCATTCCACCTTTTATGGGAGGGTTTTATACACTTTGGTATTTAGATTCCTGTAGCTTTCAAAACATGCTCAAGGGCTGAACAAAAGCAAATTTGTCTTGATGTTGATGCTGAATATTTTTATACAGACAGGTAGGAATTCCTATACTTTTCTTGTTTTGTAATCCCATCTTATTCCCACGGCTGACTATGTTCTGATCATGAGGGGTGGTGATTTGACTGTTTTTAAGCTGCAGTAAATTTACTAAAGGGGAGGAGAGAGACCCTTTTGCTACAGTCTTCAGGGTGCCTTTAGTGAGAGCTACAGCTTTGAATGTCTGGCAAAGATGGAAATTATTCACCAAAATTTGGGTTCGTGCCTTCTGGGGGAGGACAGACTTATTCCTTAAATAATTTTAACTTACTAGCAGAACGTTTGCCAAATCCTTTCCTTGGGATGAAACTTGTGGAGAAACTTCTGGCAGGGCATCCTGAAAGGGTCCCAAGGGAGCACCTGAGTCATGCAGCCATGGGCCAAGGTGCATGCACAGCACACAACTGAATGGCACACTCTCACCCACCCTGAAATACAGATGTGTTTGCACTTGGGTGCTCTCATGAGCTGCTGCTTGCCTGGGGCACCTTGCTCTTTCATGGATCTGTCCCCAGCTACTTTGTTCCTGAGAAGATACAGGACAAGGGGTTGGAGTATCTGGAACCCCTGGTGATGCATGTGGACAAGGCTTTCTTCTTGCCATTGTGGTGAAGGAGTGAAAAGTTTGACCCAAAGCCAAAGCCAGTCATAACCCCACCCAAGCCACTGACTGTTTTCCATTGTCTCAGCCTTGCTTTCCTAGACATTGAGGGCAGACAAAAGTTAGGACAGATTCTGCAGCAAGTTCATCTGTTCAAGCTCCCCATCATAAAAGCTCTGGTGACTTTGCATTTATTCTGCATTATTCCCTGTTTCCAAAGCAAGGTGAGTGACCTTGTTTTGTGTAATTCCTAGTTCGTGTTAAGCCTATCTTCATTGAGTACTAAAGCACAAACCAAAGGTCCTTGTAAATTCACACTTTTCTTTGTGTATAGCTCTATCCTTGCAAATCCCATCTGTACAAAAGCCTTGGCTCTTAATGGAAATATATATTGCTGTTACCAGAATTCAGTCTTTGCTGGCTGAGAATAAAACTCAGGATGAAAACACAATTTTCTTTTCTTTCTTCTTGAAGTTAAATTCTGATGTTGGACATCTTGTCAAATTTTCTTGTCCTATTCCCTCACCAGTTCTGCACATGACTGGATCAGTAAGAATTCAAATCTTCACAATAGTCATTCCAACTAGAAAATGAGGTGCAAAACCCATCTTTTTTTCTTTCCCCCTCCCCTCTATAAAAAGGGTAATGTGAGGCTATCTCAGCCTATATTCTTCCTTAGATCTTGAATCATGCCCAGAAATGTGTCTGTTTTTTCTACAACTGAGTTACAAATCCTGAGGCTTGCTATAACGGTGCTATCAATCTCTCCGATGACAACACGGAGGAGGAAAAAAACCGCTTTTTGTCTTTTTGAGCTTTTATAAATTAGATTTCTTTTTTTCTTTCTTTCTTTTCATGGATCAGTCTTGAATTTATTTCTGTGGTAACCAAAAAAATCTTATTTTTCTTCTAGAATTCTCTCTCACATTTTACATCATCAAAGGCCAAAGGGTGGATTAGCTCAGCTTGTTTGACCTGGTCATTGCTCCAGATCACTAAGTTTCCTCAACACCCCAGAACTTCATTTTAACTCAATCCCTTCCTTCCTTAGGAAGCTCCATGATAAGCTATAAACAGAAACTTTATGCAGCAGTTCTCAGCTGGTCTTTAGCAGGATGATTTTTGCATTAGGCCTGAAGAAAAACTGGTGTGCTTGAAAGTATTTCTTTTTTTTCCTTGTTTGTTTATATTTATCACCCCTGGCAATCTTGGTTGGTTGAACAGAACTTCTTTTCCCCCTCCTGTGAGTTTTGTCTCTCTTGTGGCAATAGATTGTTGCAGCTAAGACAGTGGTTAAGCAGCAGCATTGACTCCAGAATCAGCAGCAGCTTTGGGAACGGAGTGGATGGCCAAGAGGTACAGCAGACAGGTACTCTGTGCTTCAGAGAAATGTGGGAAACCAACCTCCTTTCTAACTCATGCAACAAAAATTTCTGCAGAATTTATGAGATATTTTAATCAAGAGAACAAGAGAAAATTCGTTCTCATTGTAAAGAAATAAAGTTTATTTATTGCGATCTGCTATCTGGTTTTTTGTAGACCGCAAAACTCAAACTTCAAATGAAATATAAAAAATGTTCCATTACTCACGTTCCTCTTTCTTTAGAGCACACTGGAAAATAAGCATGTCGTCAGAGGCCCTTGTGAAAGGTTGCTAAGAAATAAAAACTGACCCAGTCCCAAGCGTACTGTGCAGGACAGAACAAAAATACCCTTATTTTCCCCCACAAACTTGACTGTGTACACACAGGACGTAATGGTTGTATGTATTATTCAGTATGAAAAAGTAGAAAATTCACCCAAACATCACCTGGGAGGAGAGAGGGAGCATCCCACCTGCCAAGGGCCTGTTCCAGAGCCTGGATGGCAGCGCTGCACCACGCTGGGCACACTCTGCAGGGGAGGCTGCTCAGGTGCTGCATTACCTGCTGCAGGCAGTGCTGCACTTTGCCAGACCTCCTGCAGTCCTGCAGGGCTGTGCGCTTTACAAACATGCTTAAAGGTGTTTCAGAAATGTCTCCCTTTATCTTGGAAAGACAAAGGCAAGGTGCCTGTGTGGAAATTTAGAATAAATGAAGCTATTACGCTGTTTCAAATCCTGTCAGGGATTTGATTTTTTGAAATGAGAAAACATTCTTACTCTGACAGAATCATCCACAGAAAAAAGTGCAGCGGGGAAGGGAGGATGGAGGACGGCAGAGGGACATGTGTTTTTGTTTCCAATTTTGACCCTCCTGATTTCTTTAGCATATGTAGTTACTCCATCAGTTTGCTACATTCTGAGTTACTGACCTGAACTGTTCAGCTCTGAAGTACAAGAACTTCATAATCTCACAGGCCTGGACCAGAAGTGTAAAGGAGTTTTAAAGAAAAGGAAAGAAAAGTAGCTTCTCAGCCTTATTAGATGTATATTTCTTGTATTGTAAATACACAGCGTGAGAAGAACCCTGATGCTGCTGCTGCAGCATCCTCCCATCCTTGTGCATGTCCAGCCCAGCTTTTGCTCCCTGTGAGGTCCAGTGGGAAGCATGCAGGGATGGAGCTGTCTGTATGTGCAGATGTGTGTGTACTCAGCACAGGAAGCTCCCTGTAAGTGAGAGCTGGGTCTCACAGAGAGCCACTGCTGCTGTCCCAGTGACCAGAGAGCAGAGGCTGCTCTGGGAAGCAGTGGGTTGGAGAGCAGAGAAATGGCATGGTGCAATTTTATTTTTTTTCCCCTTGACTCAGTTGCTCAGATTTCATGAACCAGGTCTTTAAAGGCAGCTGGCAATTTGTCTTTCAAGTGTCTGATTTATTTCCTTTGTAAGAGCAAAGTTTTGGCTGCCTTCATCACAGAATAAGTGGGATTTTGAGTTCCCTCTTTCCAGGCCTGGGAGCAGCTGTGACACTGATGAGTGACTTTCCCACCTTACTTCCCTCACCTGGTTCATGCTCAGCAATAGGTTCCACTAAAAGAAGGAGACCACCTCTGCCCCCAGTGTAGTCTGATTTACCAGTGCATTTCCATATATTGCCTCAAATTCTGACTCCCTCTTTGTCGGGCTAATTTCATCATTCTTATATCACTTTTCTTCAGCTGAACTGAATTCCTCCTTTGTAAGAAAGCCAAAATCCCTAGATTTTTTAAAAACTATTTTTACACTTCAGTAGCATATAGAAAAATCAAGGGTGAAATTATATAGATTGTGGGAAGCAGAAAATTGAAGCAGGGCATTTTCAAGCCCCGCAGATGCTTTAAATGTTCTGGTAGTGCTTAACAGGCTTTGTAGGATGTCATGACACAGCAAAGTCAAAAATACACCTGAGTAGCCTTGGCTTTTAGTGATCTCAATGAGCTCTCCTTGGCTTTTAAAAGATGTGATGCCTGTGTGTTTTGCCTTTGTTTTTTTTCTGGTTTTAATGGATCTGCAGTAGACTCCCGTCATTATCTACAGTTTATCTTCCTGCCTTTAGCAGTACTTTGAAAATTTTAATTTTATTTGAGATTTAAATGCATAGTCCAGAGCCCACAAATGCATTTACAGATGTCCTGAATGTTCAAAACTGAATTGAGTCTGAGCTATATGTAATTCCTGTTGATGCCAAAGGATGCTGAACCCTTCTAAACTGAGAAGAATAAAAATTCAGAGTACTCAAATGTTTGCTTTTTCGCAAATCAGCTTCATGGTTCACAATATTGAGCTGATATAATTGACTCTACTTCCTTATCATATGGCTTGCCCCTCAACAGTAATAAGTTTACATCAACAAAGATGCATTTCCTAGCTATGGGACCATCTTTTAATTAGGAATGGAAGGAAAAAAAACTCCCAAAGCTGAAGTCTCATTAGGACATCCCATATCCATTGTGGGATAACAGCAGTAGCCCAGTCGCACATGACTTTAGTCTTGGAGTCCTTTAAAAAAATAGCAGCAGCTAAATGACTCTACCAGAAGATTGGTTCTCATCCATTGTATGTTTTTTGGGGTTTTTTGACCCTGCTTTGATGAAAGGAAGCCTTTCAGTGGAGGCAATGGATGTCACAAGTACTTTCCAAAGTATTGAGCTATTGTAGACGGTTGGAATATGCTTATCTATCAGCATGAGGGACAAGCAGATGTTTTAGGTGCCCACTGGGCCCAAATCAGCTGTCAAATGACTGCTATAATATGGAGATGAAGAAAAAGAATTCAAAATAATATTAAGATGTCTTAAGGTGTAGGCTCGGGTAGGGTTTTTTTGTGGGATTTCCCCCCTTTTAATCTCCCTTTTCCTCTCTCTTTCTCTCTTCAGGTGCCCAGTCTGGGTTGCCTCCTTCTGTCTGCACTGTTCAGATTCTCTTCCTGCAATTTGTGCGAAGACTGACCCTCACCATGCTCCACTCTGAGTTAAAGCAGATGTTAGAATTGTTTTGAAATTTGAGAATGTAAGAACACTTTTAATGTAATTAAAATTATTGTTTATTGTGTAACAGATGTACTAGATAAATTTTCTGCATTTATCATTAAAAATGAATAAAACGCAGCATTGGCTCTGTCAGTATTAACTATTAGGGTTTTGGCTGGGGAAACTCATGCAACTTGGAAATGCTTTCATTATTTTTTCCAAGGCAACACTAGCATATTTTCTAGGTCAGGTTAGTGATGCCAAATCCAGCAGTGAACAATGCCATATGTTTAATAAAAATCCAGATCAAACATTACTGCAATGGACTCATTCTGTGCTCTTTTTCCCAGGTAATGCTCATAATTTTTTTTTTCTATTGCTGTGTCTATCATGATTAAAAAATTGATCTGACTTCCTGCTATATAAGGTATTTTGGTGTGCTGCAGGAGTGTCTCAGGGCTTTTATTGACACACCCCTAAGCTTTTCTTATGCCTCCTTGTTTGCCTTTTTCTTCTGCCACTGCACAGACTTATTAGTTCTCTAGTGATGTACAGCACCAAATGTAATGTGCTGAAGAAATTCTCAGAGGCAGAAGCCCCAACACTTTTCCAATAAGCATAGGTGTGCTGATTTTCCAGGAGGGTAAATTGAAGCTTTATGTGAGCTCGGTTGTTTGTGCTCCTCATCACGCTCTTTCTACAGCATAATTTGCAACTTCCAGAGGAGCACAGCATTGGTGTGAGTCAGTGGCAGGACACATGGTTTGCTTAGCACTGATGGTCACAAAAATATTTAGGGCATGCATTTCTGTATATTTTGTGAGGCTCAAAAATGTCATTGTTTATAATTACTAAATACATACTTCTTTTCAGTGAAGTGTTGTAAATTTGAGGTTGAGAGGATGGACCATATTTTTAAGGAGTTGTTTAAATGTCCTTTTAGTCAACAGAAAATATGGATTTTCTTTCTTTTATTTTTTTTCTTCCTGCACTCTTGGATGCAAGTAGAATTAGGTTATAAAAGGAGATAAAGAAATAGATCTAATAGCAGTACAGAGCTTAGCAGTTGAGATGCTAGCCCCAAGGATATTTTCAACCTGATAATTGCTAGAATTTCTTACCTGTCATTTTAACCAGAGATTCAGTGCTGAAAACAAGGAGCGAACTGAGATGACCCTGCTGCACGACACAGCATGGCTATGTTCTGCACTTGTCACACTTTTGCCTCCAAATTGCCTGGTGATAAACCTCTTCTCCCACATGAAGAATTGCTTTTAAGATTTTCCTTTCTTGCCTTGGGTTTTATCTGCAATATTTTAGAGCAATTGTAGAGGTAGTGCAGTTTGTTAGGCTGAAAGAAAGAGCATCTCTCTTACAAGGAAAGGCTGAGAGAGTTGGGCCTGTTCAGCCTTGAGAAGAATGACTGAGAGGGGACCTCAGCAATGTCTAAAAGTGTCTGAAAGGAAAATATCCAGAGGATGGACAGGCTCTGCTCAATGGTGCCAGCCGAGAGGGCAAGAGGCAATGGGCAGAAATTGATGCACAGGAAGTTCCACCTGAACATGAAGAAAAACTTCTTTGCTGAGCAGGAAACTGAGCACTGGGACTGGCTTAGCAGAGAGGCTGTGGAGTCTCCTCACTGGAAATAGCCAAGAAGTGTCTGGATGCAATCCTGTGCAAGGTGCTCTGGGATGGCCCCTGATTGAGTGGGGAGGGTGGATCAGATGACCCACTCTGGTCCCTCCCAGCCTGACCCATGCTGTGGTTCTGTGAAAGAAAGAAAAAGTGGTTTTGTATTAATAGAGCTATTACAGTTGTGACCATCTACAAACCTGACAAAATTTTAGAGAGAGTAAGAACCAAAATTAGACCAGATTTTTTGTGAATGCAGACACTCAGTTATTACATTCATGGAAATCATTAATCTTTGGAAACCCATCAGGGGATTAAGAATAAATACTTGAAAAATTAAGGTATGGGAGATTACTCTGGTTGGTTGGTTGCTGGTTGGTTGGTTGTTTTTGGCATTTTTTTGTTTGTTTGTTTTGTGGTATTTACAGCTTTTCCTAGAACCACTTAGTAGGTTGGAGGGTGAAAAGGTGTTTTAATGTTGAGAGGTGAGAGAGGAAAGAGAGGCTTAGGAGGAGAGATGGAATTCATGGGAAGCATGCTGACATCAGAGCACACATTAAAACGTGAGCCTTCAAGACATGCTGGGATCCAACCCTCAAAAAAGCTCCCAGTCCCAGGAACAGACTGTGCATACCCACATGGATGGTGGCTTCTGCCTGTTTTAGCTGGTCTCCAAGGAATAAAGCACAAAGCAGCAAGAAGAGAGCTGCTCAGCCTGCGTGCTCATTCTTATTTCTGTTCTTCAGTAATTAGACGCTCTCACTGAATCCAGCAAGTCTTTGCTATAACAGATTACTCTCCATGCTGCAAACAGAAACTAAAACATTGTAAACTAAAAGCATGAAGCCAAAGCAAAAGAACCTCTCTCCTCCATCAAAACTGGAGCCCAAGTTTGCTCCTAGTCACCTCTCTTCTTCAAGGCAAGGAGAAGAGATGGGTTGGATGGGGAGAAATCCTGTGAATTAGAGTTAGTCATAGGGTGGGAGAGGAGTGCAATCTCCATAAGAAAGAGGTTTGCTTAGCAGCTAGTGAGGTCTCCTTAGAAGCAATGCCATTGAAACAGGAACGTAATTATAGGTTAAGCTTCCTGAAATAACACTCACAACCTTTTTTTCTTAGTTCAGCAAATGCAATGTGAGAATTATGAAGAGGAGTTAAATTAAATACCTTCTGAAAACCCGAAGTGAGCTGTTTCCTTCCTAGATATTATACTTTAATAACAACATGCCTGCCATCTAGGAGAATAATATTCAATGATGCTACTAATACAGACATAAAAGCTGCATATTTGTGTAAAATCATATTCACCAAGGCAGGTATCTGATGTGTTGTTCAATATACTATCTGAACCTGTCATTTTTGAAATGATATGTTAGACTGAAAAGACAGCAAAAGAAAATCTATTCGTGTACCTATTTTGTGTGGAGAAACATCCTCCTAAATTCTTCATCTGTGTCATAGTGAGACTACATAGCATCACTTGGTTGGTCATGGAGGTGGTTCATTCCCCTGTAACTGGGGACAGGAAAAAAATGCATCTGACACTGTGAATTAATCCAAAATTAGGAGGATCATCTTCAGTCTCTGCAGGCAGTTAAACTTCTGTCATAAAGGACTACATAAAATGAATTGGTACTCAAATCTCTCTACTTGCCCCTTCAAAATAAAGCTTGCAAATATAGTCATCTCTAATTTTTTTTTGCCATGGAGCATCAGAATGCAAGAGATGTGAATCAGCATGAAGACTGGCCTACTTCCATATCAGCTTAGATTCAAAATGCGTTGGAATAATCTTTCAGGTTTTGGATGCTTATCTGAAGCCTCTTAAATTATTTTTTTCAAAAGTAGGATTTTACATCTGAAGAGAAAAGGTGCTCACAGCTCTTCAGAGCTATGGTTTGACATGGCAGTGGAGAAACCTTTTACCCTCCTACTTCAAGTAACAGGGTCTCTGTCAGGTCCCTGTGTCTGCACGAACATGTGTGAGTGGGGAATGAGCCAAATGTTCCACAGGCTCAACAACTAAATTTAAGCTGAGGTTGTTTGTACAGCTGAACACTGGCTACAGAAGAGATCTCAAGCATGAGAATTTGGGGGGGGGTTTACTGATTTTCTTACTAGTAACAGCTTTCTCATCACCACCCCAAATGCCCTGAGAGGGTGGTGGGAGTAAACTTGCACTGTGCATGGGTTGTCATACATCTGTTTTAGGAGAAAAACAAGACATTTCAGTTACTGTCATTCTGGCACTTCCTCTAAGCCTTTGATGCATTTAAAAAGAGCTTTCCCTAAACAAGTCTGTTATTTCTTTGTCTTTTTGTATCTGGGTCCAGGCTGAGGCATGTGGGAGATATAATTGCTTGGCATTACAGTGAGCTAGGTACTCCCATTTTCATTCTCTTTCCATAGGAAAAAAACCCACAAAAACGAACTCCCAATTCCTCAAACCTCCACACACCCAGACCCCCCAAATCCTGCATTTTCTCAAACGATCTTCTCTGATACCTAAAACCATAGATGCACATTCACATACTTGATATGAAGCTCAGCTTCCTTACATTCCCAGCAGGAGTCATGGCCAATTGTGGCTGGTCACTTGCCCACTGTTTCCCAGACATGTGTTTTTCCTATCAGTGCAGAATGTTGACTTTGTGCAATGGGATTCTGAACTCTCACAGGGTAAGTTAGATATTACTTGATCAAACCTTATTTTCATCTGAACAAGATCCTTTCACTATCCTATAGTATTCTATTTGTGCATTAATTTGAAGAGTTTGGTCAAAATACTTCAGTAATTTTTAAGAACATTTGCACTGAATTTTGTCTTTTATATAATAATCTGTAATAATCATTGGCAGGTAGAAGCAAGTTGTTACATTTTCATCTAGAAAATGCTTTTCTCTTATCTGTGATCTATTAAAAAACACTTTCATATGTCAGTTCTGGATGATATATGGACAGAGAGATACATTAGATTTTTTTTTGTTGTTGTTTCCCAAATACATTAATTATTCATAAGTAACTCACAGAACAGTCCAAGTGAACTAATTACAGACTATGGGTACTTTGTAAATTATTGAACTGGACTATTTGTGGCATCTTATTGAAACAAATTCTTCAGTGAGTGTGACTAAAACTTCTGAATTACAGAATAACAAAGTAAAAAAAAATACTAAATTATAAACAGAGGACTTACGGTATCAAATTTTATGTATATAAATTTATGCCATGCTCTGTAGGTCTTATCTTGCCAAAGGTTTGATCCTGGAAAACCATTGTACCTGCTATACCTGTTTGTGAAAAGTACCTAAAATTTTCCATATTTATTTTTTAATCCAATGGCAGAAAAAAATAAAACAAGGATATAAGAAACTGAGTTTTATTCTTTAGGTATGTTTTCAGACCCATAAAATGTTTTAAGTTCATACTGTTTGTCTGTTTTGTTATAGATAGAATGTATCTCTGGTTTGGATTAATGTTTTCTAGTTGGGCTTTTTTATTGTTTTTCACATGAATTTGTTGTACACAGGATTTCAGTTGGTGTTATCCTGTTCAGCAGACAGCACCCTACTGAACTATTTTATTTAAATATGTTGGCCTTTCCCACTGGCATGTTCTCAGTGGAAAAGTATTGGATAAAATTGGTTTGGCTTGTCAGCCATTTCAGGAGGGCAGCAGGGGCAATGCCTCCGAGGCATTACCTGTCACTGGCTCTACTTGGATTCCATCCTTTGAAGCCAGCAGGGCTGTGTAAAATCTTACATTTATTTTCATTTTTACTTTAAGGAAGGCAGATAACTTTGCTTTCCAGAAGAAATGATTAAAACACGTCTGCTTATCTTTTGTTATTGGACTGATGCCTGTGGATGCTGGTGAGAACCTTTCCTGCTGCTGCTGCCACGTGTGCCAGGCAGGTCAGTGAGCAGAGGAGCTCTGACAGTGGCACGGGGATGCTGCTGTTCATTTCTGATGGCACACACAGCCAGCAGCAAAGCCAGGATGACTTTCAGTTCAGTAGAAGTGTTCCAGTGTGAGTTAAATGCAGATTTGTGGAACCCACAGCTCCTTTATATGGCTGTAATTTTCACCCTGAAGTTTGAGTGCAGAAAGGGAAGCTCTCCTAGAAGGCATGGGGGAAGTTGATACAAGTTTACTTAAAGGTTACAACAGGTAAACTCCCCACCCTCCCCTGGAGTAAGGGCAGTGAGAGAACAGATACACAGCCCTAATCCATGATTCAAATATTCTCCTTTCCTTGGGAAACATACTCTCTGCAGTTCTAATTCCATTTGCTGAAATTGGGTTTAATACTGGCAAAACCTCAAATTTCAATCTCTGCCAATGAAGTTGACTGACTGCAGCCACACTGTTCCCAAGTGAACATCTCCATGAGACAGGGCAGAATCAAGTCTTCAGGGAGCAGAGCAGAATTTCTTTTTCCAGACTGAGAAATTATTTCTTTTTGCTGCCTATATTGTAGAGATAAGCCTCACCACCACCCCCCCAAACTTTTCTTACTAAAGACATCATGAATTATTAAATAGAACATCCATTCATATGTTATACTCTTATTTATTAATTTCACTTTTGCAATATCCTATTCACAAATGTCCTTTGGGCATTTTCTTTTTCAGTGAGGTGAGTAAAGTTTGTTTTCTCAGCATCTTTATCCATTATAGTAAAAGGCCAGCAAGTAAATTTTGCTTGTCTGAACATAAACTCAGAAGAAATCTTTGCTTGACTGATTTTATTATTTCCTCAGACTTGTTTCAACCCTGTTCTAGATATGGATAAGTAATAAGATAATTGTATCCAAGTTCAAGTGATCAAATGTGTAAGAACAATCTGAAACACATATGGTCAATCTCATTACAGCAAACATCCTCCTTAACTGTGCTGCTTCCCTTCCTCTGCCCTCAACCCGGATTTCATTATCTTGTTTTCTATCACAGCCCTGGTATTATTTATTTTTATCTATCTCTTAATATTCAATCTAAAACAATTTCAGGAGAGGAGCCTTGTAGAATATGTGGGCGATGAACAAATAAAAGTTGTGGGAGAATATTCTCCTTGCGCACCTCGTGAAGATGTGGATTTGTGTGCAGCTGCTATTTTGAGTCTTGCTACAGGAACATGGTCATCCCAAACTTAGAAGAGTGTTTGGCTGGAGCTCTCTCTGAGGGAAACGTGCTGCATTCCCGTGTTTAGCCTTGAATCTCTGACCTTTCCTGCTTCAAGTTTCCTGTTGGACTGAGCAAGATTTCCAGCCAGCAGAGGCTGACTCTGACCCTGTGTGCAGCTCCTCAGCACAGGCTATGTTTAGTGCCACTGACACAGAGCTGCTCTGTGGTTTCTTTACACAGAAGAACAAATGCCCTAGGCTACCCAGGTATTTCACTTTCCCATACATGCCCTCCTATCTGCTCCACACTAGAGAAAAAGCTCCTTTAAGTTTAATCTGGTTTAATCCTTTTGGAATGGGTGAAACAAGCTTTTTGATAACCCATTCCAGACCAAATCAAGAGAACCAGAAAGAAGAAAAATGTTGGTGGTTTTTTTTCCCTTCTTGATTTGTCATTGCTCTCAGAACCCCTTGGGATTAAGGACAGTATTTCTTTAGAAAATCCAGGACTAGTCTGCACCCCTTTTTCTGCCTCCTTGTGCAGTCACATCATCTCCTTCAGAAAGACATGTTAGAGTATAATCACTTAGAAGAGGCCCTCAGCATTCCTTAACTCTTCCATTCTCCTTGTTTTACCCATCCTCCCCATTCAATACGTCAGTGCTGCATGTGGCATTTCTGCAGCAGCAGCTGCAGCAGTGTGGCAGGATTTCTGCTGGGCAGGGGATTCCAGATCAGAAAACACTCTTCTGAAAACCCAGCTCCTAATTTGACAAGGTCATAACTGCTCAGGGTAGGTATGCAGAATATTGCTTCCAGTGTGTGTGACAACTGTGGAAAAAACCTTGCTTTTCTCTCACTTATGGGGCATTTGGCAGTGCAGACAAAGCAGGGATTCTCTGGAGCATGAAAGTGAACTGACTGAGCTTCTGCCAGGCATCGATGGGGCAGTACAGATGTTACCTGGTTCTGGATAGCTGGTTCTGGATGGCTCCTGGTTCTGGGTAGCTCTGGAGTATTCCAGGTGGGGCAAGGCAAGGAAATAAAGATTTTTTCTCTGGCTAAGCCAGAAAACAGAAAACTGGCTTTGGATTGAAGAGTCGTGGACCTGGGCTGGCACATCCTGTGAAGCCTTTTCAGGTTAGCAGTAGGCAGCATGTTCTCAGTATGTGAGACTAAAATGATGTTCACAAAACCAAAATTTAAGCTTATTGATGAAGTTTCTTTCTAACTCTGTTAGAGCAGATGCTCTGTAAATAAGCAGAATAAGACCCACTTCTATTGAAAGTAGGAAAGGTAATGTATTTTTTCCTCCCTCCCCTGTCTATACAAAAGTGAACTGGAGACTGTCATCTTGGGGAAAAGCAAGTAGCCAATGACATTGAAGCTGAGAAAAAAGTGAAAGAGAGGACAGAAGTCTGACCTACTTGTTCTGGTGCTTAGAGCACTGCTTCTCTTTATCCATGCTGTGGGAAGGATGTGTATGAATGGCATGAGCATGTGATTAGATTAGGCTTCTAAAAATAGTGTACACATTTTCAGTCTGAAAATAATTATATATATTGTGTGTGTGGACATATACATCTAATCTATATAGCTGTGTTTTTATCTTCATTAAAGCTTATTATCCAAAACTTGACTGCAATGGACTGACAGTTCTGATAGCTCTCAACATGTGATGTTAGCTCTGGGGAGGGGGTAAAAAGTTACATAGCCCTTGAAAATAGTTTGAAAAGATAATCTTGCATTCTTACTCAGGCAGTTTATGGCTTGTTTTGTGTAGAGGGTGGCTGGCAAAGTCAAGCTGTAATCTTGGCTGAGGAGAGGGCTGTGTACACAGAGAAAGTGCAGAGCTGGGGGACCCAAAAGAAGCAAAAGGAAGAGACATAGAATATGTGATTTGTGTAGACAAGTAAAGAGATGGTGATGAGGAGGTGGTAAAAAGTCCTGGGTGACCTGAAGTATGTAGCAGTTTTGTCAATGGCAGTCTGGGAGTCTACTGAATTAGGTCCTGTCAAGGGAAAGGTAGGGAATAAATTAAAAACAAAACCAGGAAGGTGAAGAGAAAGGAAAACACAGAAGAAGAATTCATATAGCAAAATTAACACAAGAAGGGTTTAAGAGAGAGATAGAGAGGAGAGAGTGGGATGAAGAGAAAAAGACAAAATTCAAAACTTCTGAGTAACAGAACTCTCATTATCTTTTTGTTCATTATCCCTGTTTTGTGAACAGCCAGAACATCGTGAATTCACTTAAACATCTAGAAGAGCAGAACTTGTGCAACTGAATGCACTGAAGTATAACTGATTGGAGAGAAACAAGGGAAGAAAAATTGTCTTTTATCTTTATCTGTAAGGCCTGAATATAGGAGGAGATCCTCTTTGAGAAGAATAATACAGACAGACGCTATGGAGGCAAAGTAGCTGCATGACCTGTTCAAGGTCATCTCACAGGCAACAGACAAAGCTAAAAAGCTTGGAGTTACATTGCACAGTGAATGAATTCATAAAGCTGACAGAGGGCTGGCATGCTCTAATCCAGTTTTTGTGGGTTCTTTTTTTTGGTAATCTTTAAATGAATTCCAAAAATTGGGGTGCTTTCCTTTAGAAACTTCTTTACTTTGAGAATTAAATAGATGTTCCAATACTGATTAAAATCTTACAACACTGCCTAGGATGGCCCTTCTCAGTCTGCTCCTCCCATCCAAAGCACAATCCTAACAATTAAGGAAAATCTCTCTTGGTTCTGAAGCCTGGAAGGAGGTATATTAAGCTATCTAACACAGCTTAAATGACCTGGTAAGTCCCAGTAAAGAATCCTCATACTCTGATGCAACAAAGCAATTCTTCCCCATGGAGCTTCCCTGTAATGTCTGCTTTCTGTAGTTATACTGATTAATATTTCTAAAGACTGCAAGTACTGTAGCCATCAGGCACTGGAGGCCAAATTTCAATCTAATGCAAAACCACTAATCAGAAGCTGAAGTAGAATTGAGCTTTTAATTTATTAACTTGAGAGAGGATATCTTGCAAAGGGCCAGCTGAACAGCACATGTAAGTACCTCTCACCATGGCAAAAAGCATCTGCTTTAAGCAGTATTTGTGTCTTCAAGCTAAAGCACTAGAAATGTGTATTAAATAAGCTCCTTGACAAAGTGTGCTTCTAAATGCCATTTTGTTGAGCTTTTCATTGAAACCACAAGGTTTTGGATTATTAGGTCTTTGATCTCTTAGGATAATTCTCACAGTGCAGTTCTAGCTTTGTGTCTTTTAAGGAGGAAATGTTTGAATATCTCTCTCTCCCATTCCAGGAATAGTTTGCTGAGTTAGCATACAATTCTGGTGGAATACCCCAGTGATTTATGAAAAGAAATCAGTGATTTATTTTATACACCTTTTCCACTAAAGTCACTTGACATCAATCAAAGAAAATCTCTGAAAAAAAATTTTACCTTAGCAAAAAGAATAGTAGAGTAAAAGTGGACCAATTACTCACTCCCCACTCCTTGCATTATTAATGAGCCATGGATTGTTTTATGCATTTAAATATGTATCTTTTAAACAATTGCGGTTGCATCAAATTCTATTAGACATTGTATCTAAATTAGCTTGTTTCTTTTATTGGAAGAGCATTAAAAAAAGTGAAGATGTTACCATGTAACATACAGCATCATAGCAGGAAGAGTGTAATATCAGTGATTTGCATAAAAGACTCATGAATAGAAGCACTCTGAGTGATGGGTCTATAATATCAGTAGTAATGGATCTATGGGTGTATTGCTGTGCATATTTAAAGCCATGTTCTCAGGTGCCATGTAGGAACAGTTCTAATGAGGCCCTCAGTGTTCCTGCTGCAAAGAAGCAGTGGTATATAATACCAAAAAGACAATATGGTTGGTGATAATGTTATTACATTCCACATAACATTAGTGGATGTGTTGAAGCATTATGAGGAGGACTGAGCTCAGAGGGTGAAGTTTTTCAGGAATATAGAAATTGGTAGACAAGGAATAATTACAAGGGATATCTGGAAAATTTTCAGGGTGCTGAGGAGTCGATACAAAACCCTTTGAGGTCATGAGGCAGAGAACTAATTTTACACAAACACTGTTTGTCAAGAAAACAATTTTCCCATTGTTCCCTGGTGACCAGGTTCATTTCAGAACTGATGATTTAGCTGCTACCAGCTCAGGACTGCAAGTGGTAACTCCTGAAAACAAATCTCTTGGCAAGGTACTTCTGTTTCTTTTCTAAATAAGCTGAAATTGATCCTAAATATAATCATTTTAAGACTGAAATATAAAATTTACTTGACTTGACCTTTATACTAATAATGAAATGCAGTCATGAGAAAGAAATTTGATGTCTCCATCTCTTCGGCCCAAGAGGACCTAATAGATGCAGAGTCATAAACTAAATTTTGAACACATTTTT
Organism: Melozone crissalis; assembly: GCF_028551555.1. Taxonomy (NCBI): domain Eukaryota; kingdom Metazoa; phylum Chordata; class Aves; order Passeriformes; family Passerellidae; genus Melozone; species Melozone crissalis. The sequence continues at coordinate 15,612,504 of NW_026535784.1, read as the reverse complement.
TAAAGCCCACACAGGGTTTTAGAAAGAAACAGAGTTTCCATTTTTCTGATTATAAATTCTATTTCTGTAGTTAAAACCACTGGCCTTGGGATTGTTTTATTTCGGGTAGAAGGTTTTTTGAGTCAATGGATCTCACTTTGGCATTATCCCTGTAAATTAATTCAAGGCTTCTACAGGGATATTTCTTGTAGAGGGGTACAGTATAGGTAAATGAAGGTGGTATAGAATGTAATCTTATCCCCTAAAGAGTTGCAGCTGAGCCAATTACTAAAGATTAGGAGCAGGCCTGATGTTAACAGGCCACAGCTGTAGCCAATAAGCAGTGTGTTATAAAAGAGTGGATTGGTGGGAACTGGAGTCAGTGGCTGCTGTGAGGACAAGGGAGAGTCAGTGCCTGGAGGAGCTGCCTACAATAAACATCAAGGAGGTACAAAACTCTGGCAATATGGAACCCTTGCCATGTAATGACAACCACTTCTGATGTAGACATTTACACATAAATGATAAAATAGTCTTGGGAAGCCTCTTAAACAATATCTTAATCAAGGCAAACACTGAGACCAAATCAGCAGCCGTAGATGGCTGAAAGCTGTGTTTTTCTGTCTGAGGCATGAGGGGCAATCCTTCTGTCTGTGTGGGCTCCTCCTGCCTGTGCCAGACGCCAGGGTGAGGAGGCTCTGAGCAGTTCCTGCCCTGTGACCCCCACAGGGGTCTTAGGGTGAGGGAAGAGATGAGGATCTGACTCCATGTTTCAGAAGGCTGATTTATTATTTTATGATATATATTATATTAAAACTATACTAAAAGAATAGAAGAAAGGATTTCATCAGAAGGCTAGCTAAGAATAGAAAAAGAACGAAAAAATAACAAAGGCTTGTGTCTGGGACAGAGAGTCTGAGCCAGCTGACTGTGATTGGCCACTAATTACAAACATCCAACATGGGCCAATCACAGATGCACCTGTTGCATTCCACAGCAGATAACCATTGTTTATATTTTGTTCCTGAGGCCTCCCAGCTTCTCAGGAGAAAAAAAATCCTAAGGAAAGGCTTTTTCAGAAAATATCATGGATATACTGCCCTGCTGTGCCAGGGTGAGGAGGCCCTGAGCAGCTCCTGCCCTGCACAGTGAAGGAGATTCTGGTGCCCTTGCTCATGCTGAGTGGGGGTTTGCCCTACCAGGACCTCCCTCCCAGCTTGCAATGTGATTCCTGTCAGTCAGCCGTGAGTACAGACAGATGCAGGTGCCAGAGCTGCCTCCAGAACACATGGTCAGGGCTGCACACAAATTCCAAGCTCTTGGGAATTGGGAGCTGTGCATTGTGACTCCTGGCATGCAGAGGTGTGTATTGATGGATGCTTTCCCCAGGGTTATTCACTGCACTCTTGTGACTGGTTTCTCAAAACTTGGAACGCCAGCCTTCTTTGCCACCCTGGGTGTTGCACTTCTATTATTATAGGAATATTATAAGGTTATTATAGCACTGAGGACTATTAATTAATGGCAACATATAATTATATTAAGACTTCAGTAGTCATAGATTCTAAGACTTATTTGAAGTATGGCCATTATAGATTCAGTTGTGCTTTTGGGCACGTGGGGCTTCACTGGAATTATTTTGGAGATTTATTTAACTGTAACTGAGATCAGAATTTCTCCCCATGGTAATTCAACATTTCAGAGCCTTGAAAGGCTTGGGCTGTCATAAAGAGCTAAAATGTAAGGTGTGAATGTACAAACAAACAAAAAGGAATGTGTGTGGGCAGAAGATGTATTCCCTAGTCTGGAAAAATTTAAATTAGAGAAGAGAAATTCTAAAAAAATTCTTAATGGAAATGTCAGTGTAACTGTATTTGTGGCAGCAGAACCAGACACCAGTTCAAGAAATAATCAAATGAAAAAGAAAAACAAGACAGGAAAAGAAAGTAAAATAGTAATATACAGTATGAGACAAGGTTTCTGTTACAATCTAAATGTCTGTCAACTCTGCTAAAGCCATTCCTCTGTTAAAGCCAGTGAGCACATGCACCTTATCTATTGACAGGCTGAGGATGCATTATTTCCATTAGCAGGTTACCTAGAGCACAAGACTGGAAGGGTCTGGAATATAAAAAAGCCCTTTCTATTATTGCAGCAGTCATATAAAAAATGTTTTTCACATCCTTGGAAAATATACTTCAGATGCCATCAACAAAACCGTTCAAAAACCATGACCAAAAGAGCAGGCTGAAGCTAAAGAAAATTTGGAAAAGACTTTTAGAAAGATTAAGCACTTTCCTGGTGCTCTGTATTTTGCAGTTACAGGAATTTTTTAAATATAACTCTCCAGGGAAAATCTCCCTTTGGCTCAACTGCTCTGACTTGGGAGAATGGAAGCCAATCCTCCTGACTGTGAACGTGGTGGCAGGGTTTTCATCCTGTGTAATAGATTTTTCACTGTGCTAATGAAATGCTGATTGCCAGACAATAAAATGGATGCATCTTAGTAACACAAGATCAATTTGACTTCCCTATTATAACAAAAGTAGCATTCATTTTTCTCAATTAATCAGCCACATCATCAGCACATCTCAGCTGCAGTCAACTAGTGATTATAAATTGACTCTGGGATCACTTGGTCTCTTCCTTGCAAGGGAACATTTTAAATAATGTTCTCATTTTCCTGCGTGGTATTGGAAATCATGCACATGCACTCATAAGCAGAGAGTAGACTTGATTTTCTTTGCAATTTAGCCAAGATCTGGAGTCTATCCAACAGCAATTAAATCATGCCACCTTCTTCAGGCTTCAACAGAGTGGGGCAATTTTCTCCTGTTGTGAAAGGGAATGTTTCTGTATAATTATTTGGTCAACAGGAAGATCAGACTCAAGTTACATATACTGATGATTTCTTATTCCAGTTCAGATATTATACCTGTAACAATGGTATGCAAATAGTTCTCACGGGTAATGAAACAGCTTTTTGTCTCTCTTTTCCTCCTCTCCTCCCTTTTCCTGTTCCTTAGTTGTGGGTGGAAGAAAACAGATTCTTTAGATTATAGCCCACTTTTGTATATAGATTGATCAACATTTTTATCTTTATTAGCAGCAGGTAAGAGAAAATATTTACATCCTCTGACTAAGTTTTTGGTCTTTAACATTCACATCCTCTGGGCTCTTTCTATGGATTCAGAAGGACCAGAAACTATGTAGAAACAATTTGTAGGATGTTGGTGTGTAGGTTTAGATCACTGCAGAGTGTGTAGAGGGGAAGAAAGTGATTCAATTTACCTGCATGATGAGCAGGAAAACCCTACAGTAGAGTGATCTGGAAAACTGAAGGATAAAAGGGGTAGTTGATGCAATGCTGCTTGTCAGAGAAGTTATGGACTTGTGTCTCCCACTGAGCATGAAAATATGTATCCAGAGATGCAAGGGTTTCACTTCACCTTTCCTCCAATGTATTGGACACTCACCAGCTCACAATTTTCCCAAGTGAAGAAAACCTTTCAGTAGCCAAAGTGGATAGTCAGCATGATGCTGTCAAGAAGAAGCAGGCACAATGGCCTCCCAATACATTCCAAGAAACTTTTGTAGGGGGACACAGTATGGGTAAATGAAGGTGGTATAGAATGTAATCTTATCCCCTAAAGAGTTGCAACTGAGCTGATTAGGAGCAGGCCTGACTTTAACAGGGCACAGCTGAGCCAATAAGGAGAGTGTTATAAAAGAGTGGATTGGTGGGAGCTGGAGTCAGCTGGCTGCTGTGAGGACAAGCCAGTGCCTGGAGGAGCTGCCTACAAGAAACATCGAGGAGGTATGAAACTCTGGCAATATGGAGCCTTGGCAATATAATGACAATAGAACTCTTGCACTACAATGACAACAAACTTTAACCAAATTGGGCTATCTTTCCCATAAAAAATTAAATTTGCCATAAATTTATAACTTAAGATGACATTGTCTTATATAGTTACCATTTTCTTTAACTTTTAACTTCCTCTTTTTTTTCCTATTTCATTATTTAATTTCGAAGTCCACTCTAGGGAGAGTTATTCAAGCTCAACACTTGGTGGTTTTCACATTTTATAATCTTATAATCATCAGTTTCCAAAATACAGACTATGTCAGGAGTGAATCTCATCCAGTTAAGAGATTGGTGGTTTTCAATCTCTTATTTCATTGTACTTTAAATAAAATTTAGCTTTTGAGTGTTCATATTTCATGACTACTCATAACAGATATGGAGATCATAGCTTAATTCCCATTGCTTGAAAATTGCATCAGCAAGTTTGTTTAACTTAATCTCTGATCCCTACTATGGGAAAAAATTCTAAATGCTTTCTGATAGCTTTTCCTTCTCTCTTATATCCCATTCCTATTAGAATTCATTTATATTCTCCCAGCTTACTCATGCCAGCCCTGACCAATTTAAGAAGACTGCTGCCAATGTGCAGACTTCCCCAGAGTCTCCAACATCATAAAGATAAGCACTGATGTTGCTAAGAGAAACATCCCTGTCTCTTGCCCAGGCTTTTTTGTAAAGTAGATGAAGTGAAATAATAACATTAAGCTAAATGTGATTAATAGGGTAATCACATTTTTCATCTCAGAAGCGTTCCATCAGCTCTCCTCTATTTCAGACAAGGGAGCTCTCCTTTTCTTTCATGTTCTATCTCTTCAGAAGGAAAAATGGAAATAAATTTTGCAGGGTATATGTGTCCTTATTCAGTTTCAATCTATTATAAAGGAATATGCTACCAGGTAGCCCTCAAAGGACAAAACTTGTTGTGCAGGCTTGTTTTTGTTGCACTTGCTTTGTCATGTGAGTCCATATAAACAATGTAAGCTTAATTAATAAATATCTCCATGTTAATACAGTTAAGCTTAATTATAGAAAAAACTGAAGGAAATGCTGTACTTCTTGGTGCTCAGATTTTGGTTACTCAAGTCTGTGTTTATGGGGCCTTCCAGCCTGATTATAGGGGCCTGTATATGGCTGATACCCAGGAAAGCACTCAGGAGCAGGTTTATGGTTTAATGGGTGTCTAATGTTGTGCTGGATTAAAACATTTTGGAGCTGTACAATGCCATCATTTTTGGGCAGCAGTCTTTGTCAATGCCAGCAGAGATTTCTGCATCAGAAATGGTAAATGTTGACCACTGGCACTATAGAGACTCTAACAGAGAGCTGGCCCTTGTGTTTGAACTGATAGGTTTGGAGGATAAAAGTTCTGCATGCAGCAGTTTGTGATGGATTTAGGAGAGTAGCTGCTCTATTATAGATCACATTAAGGAACCTTTTACTTGAGTGAGGTTTTTTTCTTATACCCAGATCTAATCTCATGGCAATTTGCTTAATTACCAAGGAAATTGCTCATTCTATGTCCTTTTGTATGTGATCACATACCTTGTACACCTCCAGGTGGACTTCATGCCAAGAAAACCCTGGGACAAAATCAGATTTTAAACCAGTGGAATATGAAGCAAAGCAACAGTTTTCAATGTCTCTCCTTGCTGCACCACTGTGGGAACAGGAAAACTGGGTGAGAGCCAGAGGGAACTGCCTGGAATTGAAAATACCAACCAAGAAATTGAAATCAAACCAAGGCCAACCAGGTGCTCTTCAAAAACCCCTTCAGAACTGGTGTTGTGCAAGGGTGCAGTCACACTGGTACTTCACTGGCATGAACTTCAGAAAAGCTTTTTAGAGAGCAAAGGCATACTAGGTTTTTGCCCACAAACTTGTAGACATTTAAATTTTGAAGACAGCTCTAGCCAAACAATTCTAGGAGTAGAAAAAGAATAAGAGCTTTGTGGCATTCACTTTTACTGCTGAGAGTAAAAAGTCCTCTGACATTCCCAATAGAAAGGTCAAATGCTGAAAGGTTCTGAGCACCCATAATTTTCACTACAATCAACCTCTGAAAGTTCCATACCTTCAAGGACTGGACAGAAAGAATTCCTACAGGAAAAGATGTGGGAGGGTCTGGCTTTTGACATGCCAATCAGAAGTGGGTGTTTTGAGGTAAAAGACCGACTGATGAGGAAAAAACACTTTTGATGATTTCAATCTTTAATGTTACCACCAACTAGAGAGCAGTATGTCCCTGATTTGCCCTGTAATGGGAAAAGAAGTGTCCTGTGCCCTGTTAGGAACCTGACCAGCAAATGAATTAGTGTTAACAGACTCTGAAAAGAGTTGCCCATTCTTCTTCTTGGCTGGGAGGGTCTTGTCTGTGCCCAGTAGCCTGGACATTGGGAAATAAAAGGAATGAGAAAAAAATATGTGGGGCACAGGCATTTTGTAAGACTGGAACAGGGCTGAATCCCTTTGATCTGGCTGTATATGACATTCTGACCCCTCAGGAATGAGTCAAAGTGCTGTAAATTAGAGGAGAAATTAGAAGGAAAGATATCTAGGAGACAAATAAAAATGCAGTTGTGGCCTAACATAGTGGTATTATTATTTCATCCTGCAAGGTGTATAAGAGTTTGTAAAGGTTTGGAGTCCTGATGGTTTGGAGGTTTCGGCAAGCTGGAAAGGAAAGTGATGGGAGTGTGGGGAGAATGGCCATTCAGGTTTAATTTGGGCAAAATCATTCTGTAAAAGCTTTAAAACCAACTTAAATGCAACTGGGGAAAAAAATAGTTAAAGATATGCTGTCTCTCAAAATTCCAAGTAAGGAGATTATAGATAAAAGGAAAGTTTGGAAAAGGAAGCAAAACACAAGACTTAGAAGAAACTTTCCTTAGTGTCCTACTTTATAAAGGGATATAAAAATTGCTATTTGATTAACTAATTGCCCTGTACTGCTGAATTGTTTTCCAGCATATAATCTTCAATTAAAAACAAGTTTAAAAAGTGTTAAGCTTCTAAGTTTCTGAAAAAACCCAATTGACGTTAGTCATAATTCTCTTAATTAAATTTTAATTTTGTGGGTTTACTGAACTACCTGATATAGTTTCAGCAGAAACTTGCATTCCTTTTTGAAATAGGATATAACTTTGTGCTGAAGTCTGTGGATTGCCTCAGAAAACTGAAGTCATTAAGATTTTCTTATCAGTGAAAATCTTGTAAAGGGAAACACAAATGTATGTTTCTTAAATTGTTTGGCCAAATACAAGAGGATGTCCTTGGAGATGCTTGGAGACCTTTTATACTTTCTGAGGTGATAAATTTATCTACCTGTTGCAGACAACTTTTATAAAAAATCCTTTCCTTAGGATTTTTCCTCCTGAGAAGCTGAGAGACCTCAGGAACAAAATGTAAACATTGGTTATCTGCTGCTGTGGAACGCAACAGGTGCATCTGTGATTGGTCTCATAGAATTGTTTCTAGTTAATGGCCAATCACAGTCAGCTGGCTTAGACTGTCTGTCCAGGACAGAAGCTTTTTTATCATTCTTTCCCATTCTATTCTTAGCTAGCCTTCTGTTGAAACCTTTTCTTCTATTCTTTTAGTATAGTTTTAATGTAATATATATAATAATATGATAAATCAAGCCTTCTGAAACATGGAGTCAGATCCTCATCTCTTCCCTCATCCAAGAACCCCTGTGAACACTGTCACATCTACCTGTACTGGTATACATTGTTCTTCAGCTGGTATTATGCCTCTGATAGTACTCACCCCTCAAACACTGATTTTAGGCAGGAGGCAAGGGTAAATGAATTCCTCCCATGCTAAAGCAGATGTTGAATAAGTTGCTGTATGTCAGAAATTCTGCGCAGAAGGAACTTCGAGGGCAGTGCTCCAGTGGCCGTGCTGCCTTAGCTCCTTGAGGAAAAGCAGCTGCAGGCAGAGCCCCAGCTCTGTGTGTGAGCAGAGGTTATTTGCATGGCTAACAGTGACCTTTGGGTGGCCTGCTGTGTCCATGCTTTCCAAAGACAATTAGAACAAGAGGTATAAAGATGTGGCCTTTTGAATCTCTCTTTCTTACAGACACTTAATTAAAACAAAGAAAACTAGTGAGTGTAACACTTGTTGTAGAAGGTGTATATTTTAGCAGTAAATAAACCACCAGAAAGAGATAAATAGTAATAAAAAGATTTCTTTGTATATGTTTTCCCTAAGTAAATCTGCTAGGGGAAGTGTACTGTCACTTGATTTTTCTTATCACAATATTTCCTATCTTTACACTGTAACAGGAAGTCTCTCCAAGGGCTGGGAACATGAAATGGTTACACCCATGAATTAAATGGAAAAATATGCAGTGACAGACAAGGAAACTGGATTTGAACAGCTTTCAGCTGGCCTTCCTGGGCACAGGTGGAGTGACGTGCTTCCACTTCTCTGCCTAACGAAATCCACCTCCATGTGTTGGGAAGGGAAGCCCTCTGGTACATCCCACAGTTCCTGGGAAGGGCTACAACATGTCTGACATGTGGAACTCAAAACAATTTATCTTCTCTTGCAAAATACACAAATCTCAGTAGCTGGTCACAGCTTTGCAGCCTATAAAGCAAAAGCAATTGCTGGACTTTTCAGCTGCATTAGTACACAGAACTCCTAACAGGGATAAAACTGCATCTTTGTGAATCTTCATGCTTTTGAAAGTGCAGTGGGCTTAATATTCCATTAGAAACATTGTCTCTGGCTTAAAATAGCTCTAAATTTGAGTCAGAGCTGCAGTGGGTTGTAAGTAGATCTGAGATCGTGTTAAAATTCTGTACTAAGATACTGGCGGAATACCAGCTCCACAAACCTTGTGCATACATTAATCAGCAGTCATCCCATAACGGAGGACTCTGGTTGCACTTGTAATGAAGTACCCAAGCTAGGATGTTTATTTTGTTAAAGTCTGTGATGAGGCTGCTGAAGGGATGATGAGAACCAAGCGTGGAGCTGCTCTGAATGCAAGCATGGAGCATTTCCATGTAAATAAATTCAAACAGTTGAGGGCTGGTGGCTGCATTAGATCCCTCAAGTGGAGTGGGTTAATTAATGCCCTTTTCTCCATTTTTCATAGAGCTCTTGAAAGTAGAATTATTTATTCTCAGACTCTTTAACTGAGCAATGTCTTCAGCTACTCTCACATTTGGATCTTTGCTCTCTCTGCTCATCTGCCCAACTATAGAATCTGACATTGGGAAGTGGGAAAGCACACATTTCTCTACAGGCATATTTGCCTGTTCTTTGGAACAGGTTCTGTGGGTGTGTCCTGTATTTCTAAGTTCCTTTTCTTTACACAGATATCTGTAAAGTCCCTAGCTAAGCCACTGACACCTCTACTATTTTCTCATCATCTCCTGTCCCACTTTTCCATTTGACTTCATGACCTTGTGTTTATTCTGCTTAAATGTGACACTTTACAAGTTTTGCACATATTTTTGTGGATTTGTTATACCTTTGGAGGTATTCCCTCCATCCTTCCCTTTTCATACCAGGTCAGAGGGATGCTTTTGGGCTTTGAGTACTTCTATTCTTTTTTTACCACTTAAGACAGATTTTTACCCTTTTTCATTTTGCCCTTGCTTGCTGGAAGGATCTTTGTGATCAGGATTCAACTTCTGACTTTGCTGCAGGTCCCTTGATACCCTGTGCTTGTAAACTTTGCTGTTGCTATAAAAGAGAACCAGTGAAGTTCCTCTCTTATCCCTCATCTTTTCTGGTTTTTGCCTTATGAAATTACTGTCTGCTCTGGGCAGAAAGGCTTTCCTCCATTGTGTTCATACAGGTTCTCACACAGAATGAGAAGCCAGTAATTTAATATAATTACCCTGACAAGCATAGCTGAGAATATGTTCCTGAAGTTTCTTTAGCTTTATTATTGTCACTCTCCTCCATTTCTCCAGGTTTCATTCATTTTTTTCTTAAAACTTGTGAATTTCAATATTGCCTTCTGCTCAGCAGATCCACTAAAGGTAGCATTTTGACCAAGATTTATTTGACAACTATAATTTTCTGAAAAGATGTGTTTTACAGTATGAATTCTCATATTCATTTGAGGCTGTCCCAAGAGCTGCAGCAGGCTATCCAGGATTGCCTTGTGCAGCACAATATTGTCAGGTCAGACATAGTACTTTCAATAAGCCACTGGGAGTCAATTAAAAGTTTTATGAGTTCTGGCCTCTTTTAGCAGTGACAGCTCCTGAGGTCAGGCCAGGTCAGTTTGCATCAACCACACTTTGCTTTTTCTGGGCAAGATTCACACGAGCATTCACAGGCCATTTGTTAGCAAAACCCTCACACAGTTTAAAGGCCTTTTTAAAAGTGAGAGAAACCCAGTTGTCAGGACATTTGAAACTCTGGTGTGCTCGTATAGTTCCTATTGCAAAACTCTATCTATTGCTTGCTTAAAGAGAGAAATTATGAGAAATTATTGTGAGAAATTATTCTTCCCTAGTCTCCAAAGAAGGCCTCATCTGATGGAGATCTTGATTCATGAAATGAAGAAGACTTGAGGAGGAAAATACCAAAGACAAAAGAAGGAAGAATTATCTGAATCTCATAAAAGAAAAATATGAATTTAATCTTGTTTCTTCCCTCTTTTTTAGTACCCCATTTCAAAAGGCAGAAATATCCATGCAGTTCGTCTTGCAGAACTCTGACTCTTCCTCCTGGCTCTATCTCCTATCTGGTCCTTGATTTTCCAGAAGGCTGTAAGCTACTCTGATATTTTTGTCCCCCATCATTAAAAATATGGTTGACATAAGTTTCCTGCTCTCATTTCAAGCAGTATTTTGCTGTCTGTTGTCAGGATGAGGGCTGGTTTTACAGCCAGCTCCTGGTTTGGGCTACTTTAGTCAGGAATAGAGGGTGGCTCAAGAACAGAAGTAGCACCATGAGGAGGTGACACCATTTTTCCTTCCTCTTTCACTGCTGGGAGAACCCCCTGCACTGTGAGCAAGCAGAATTCCTCCATGCTCTGACACAAGGAGGGAGCCCAAAAACAGGCAGACTCCTTTTTCTCAAAAACATAGAGACATCAGAAATCCATGTTCTGCTTATGATGTTCTTCTGAAAAAATGGAGCCAAAACAGGGAAAACATTTGTTTCCCAATAAAAGCTTTCTGATAGGTCTGATAGGCACTGAATTCAGAAAGCAAAACTTAGTGTAATATGACCAAAAAACAGACCTCTGTGTTATTTGACTCTTCAGATGCCTGAATATGCTGCAAGGAAAAGAATTTAGGTATTTACCCACACTGAGCAAGACACTCATGAGTACTTGTAGATCTGGAAAAGCTGTGTAGTCCTTGTCCTTCACAGAGCTTAAATAAATCCAATAAGAAGTACTCAGTAAACTGCAATTAAACTTTGTGGGATCCAAGCCATAAACTGTAACTTTGCAAAGGAGAATTTGTCCTTTTTCTATCTGCTTCCACAATATTATCTGCCAAATAACACCTAAAAACTTAATTCAGCCTCTAGGAGAGAATTAGAAATTTTTACTCCTTTGTTCTCAGTTTGTGGTAAGTTTGGTCCAAAATTCAATGCCACTCATACCCAGGAGTGTAGACTTATACTCAAATCATCTGTAAACTCTTATGTAAATTAATTTAATATTAGGAAAAATACCTCAAAACTAAGAAATAGAGGGGACCTAGGTACTTGTGCTTGTTAAAATGCTTCATGTTTCACATTAGTGCCTTTAAAACTAGTAAGTTTTCAAATTGATAAGGCACTGTTGTATCAAGTTTGACCTGAGTTTTAACTGAGAATTAAGGACCCTTAATGAAAAAAGAAAATGAAATCTCTCATTCCAATTAATACATAAGTACATGTTGGCCTTGGATGAAATGACTGCAATTTTAATTTCATTAATATGTTGATTGAGTCAGCTGTTAAAAAGCCTCTTAATAAAAAACCTTCTTCCAGTCATATGCTAGGCATTGCTACTATACAGTAATGATAATTTTATTGAGAGGAATGGTAATATATTATAATTTATGGTCATAAAAGATATGTGTACAAGGAATTTAATAGAATAATTTCTTGCCAAGGTGAAGTGTCTTTTTCAAATTGTTCAGAAGTGATTTTAGTTTTCTACCTTAGAATATAAAAGACTAAGATGAATTTGGGAGTATTTACTTTGCCAGCTTTCTAGAGGCAGAACTTCAGATACCGGGACAGAAGGTGTAGTATAAGACCAGTGAATTATTTCAGCAATGGTGCAGTAAAGACATTTCTTAATATGGCAGGCTATTTTTTTGAAAGTATTTTTGATATTTTACAACTTGGAATCTGAATTAGTCATTTTTCAGCAAATTCTGCATCTCCAGAGCTGCTCCTTTCTCTGCTCCCTCGTGGCCTTGCAGTCCAGCCCATCAGAGGGATGCCTGGCAGCTTGAAAGGAGGAATGGCCGGAGTTTGCTCTGTTTGAGTTTGACTGTCACTGGAGCAGACCCTCTCAGGAGCAGGGTGCTGGGAGAGCAGTGATTCACGGCTCACCCGCAGTGTGAGTAAACCAGTGTACTTTATGAAGACATCTGAGTGATCCCATAAATACTAGTACTACCCATATACACCCCTCACAGGGTTTGGTGTTAATTTTCTTCCATTACCCAAAGCTTTTCATTGTTTTATTTGTACATGGGGGTGTCACTGTTGCGCCGGGGTCGTGGCAGGAGCAGGCGAGAGGCAGGGTCGTAGCAAAGGCAGAGAAAGCTTTATTCAAAAGAACTGTGTGGTTTTTATAGAGTGGTACCATAGATTCTGTTCTATTGGCCAACTAACAGAAACATCTTTCTCACACACTGTCCTTGAGAGGAACAGAAAAATAAAGTAGAAAGACACCACTTGCAAATTGTTTGTAGTCAGCAAGTTATCACATCTTTCCAGCTCCCTAAAACTTCTCACAAGCCGCTGTGAGAAACGCTTGCCATTTCTCTCTCTCTGTCCCATGGCATCCACGTGGAGGTGTCTCTGTGTAGGCACATGGCATGGCTGTGAATTGGTCGGGATTAAAGAAGTTTTCAACAGCTTTCATGATGATATTTTAATGTCCAATATTTCAGAGCAATTCCACTTCTAGTATTGGCAATTTGTTCATTCATGAGATGTTTGCATGAATTACTGTTTCTCCACAGTGCTGCTTGAAATTTGTCCTAACTCATTTTCTTCTGCAGATGTTAAAAATTTGTTACTTATACCTTTTTGATATGATTATAAAATAGGTTAGAGCAGCAAGTTTAGAATCTTTCACTAGGTATTTTGGAGACTTGATGAATAGGGCATTGAATTGGGCCAGGAACAGACTGAAAAGGGAAATGGCAGTTAATGGAAGGATGTATGAATATGAAAGACCTTATTTGATATTTTCACTAAAATTCTAGTCTGTGAGAACTAGCAAAATATTCTGGTAACAAAAATTGAGATTTTATCAATCAGTATACAATTGAAAAAAAAATAGCTCACTGTGAGATCTGGACTCCTGAAAGGAAAATCAGAATTCCAGGCTGTATTGTGAGGCAGTAATCCTACAGATTAATCCTGAAGATTGTAATAACTACTATGGAAGAGACTCATATGTATTTTCAGATGCCATTTCAAGAATAATTATGTACAAATGGCCCATGAATAAACAGGGAAGTTTCAAATTTTGCAGCATTGTAGCAAAATAATAATCCTTGATATTTTAAAATGGAATTTGATGGATTTACAAAAGGGATTAGGTGACATGATTCTAGCTCTAGCAAGGCATGTTGCAGACATTGACTCAAGGGTATTCTCAAAATATGGAGTAGTTTGTTAGATACATCCACCCTACTTTTCTCCAGCCTTGGCTGTGGTTAATGGTGTTTGTATGTGAGAGTAAAATCAATTTATGTGAGTGAGAATTACAGAAGAGAAGGTATTGCTTTCAGACGTTTATACACTACTGTGTCACAATCTATGATTCCCAAGTAAAAAAAAATTAGTGCCAAGTAAGATATAATCCTCTGACAAAAACAGAGATCTGCTGGCTTTGGCTTTTGTAGCACTGAGATAGTCAGTCAAGCACTGCCTTGGATGACAAGGTTAAAATATAGCAAGTGCACTGTGGATTTAAAACAAGATTATAATGGAGATGGCAAACTAAGTTTGTGAACTAAAGGTCACTATTTTAGGGAGGTACTGCATAATTTCACATCGTTACTGACTCATATTCATTCCTTGGTATGGATTACTCATGTTTCTGTTAATATAGTTGGGGGTGGTTTGCAATTGAGACTGTTTGGCTGCTGTCAGCTGGGATAGAGGTGCTTATTAATGGCGCTTTGAGGGTGAGGGGGTGTGTGCACATGCTTCAGAAACATCTCAATCTTGAAACTGAATCTGGAGCCACACATTTAAGGAACCTTATATTTATTTGTTTCTGCTGGAATCTTTCCAATCATCTTCTCCCATTCGTGTAAACATCCATCAAAATAATCTCAGTTCTAAGCAATATGCTGTAAAACACTTCATTGTTCAAAACCAGCCCTCAAAATCACTGCAGCGTAGTGTGTCATGTATGTGTATCCAAAGTGCTCGTGTTAAATGGCGGAGGTGTAATTGGATCCTGAGAGCATGGGAGAAAAAAATCTATCATGCTGCTGGTGAGTAGTTTTAAGATACTTTGAAAATTATTGATCTCTTCCTTTGTTACTCCTAAAAAAGGAGTTTTCAAACCAAGAAACATTGCAGCACACATACAAAGAGACCGTCAAAGGAAATTTGCCCATGTCTATAAAAATTGCCATAAGGCTTCCCTATTGAGTAGTGATCAGGTTTTACTCTCATCATTGGCTCTTTAACAAGTTGCCTTGGTGTGGTGAATGGATTCATTCTGCATGTGTGGAGCAGTCAGGGTGAGCTGTAGTACTCCCCAGAGCTCCTTGCAGTAGAGATCTCCACTTGCATGAAAGTGTGGATTAACAGATGCATGAGGATTATGTGAGTCCTGGGAGGGGGTGAGTACCGAGAGTGTTAAAGCTCATGACAAGGAACGTTGTATCCTACACCAATTTGTAACATAATGATTTCCCGAACTCATTGAAAACCCACATACTGTGATTGACTTTAATTTGCATTTAGAGTAATCAAAACCCCAGAGTAAATTATTTTTAATGTAGATGTAGTATCTATGTTTGTGTTTTAATATTGAAGTTAGAAGTAAGAAAGTTAATGTGTAGATAATTGTACTGTCTTGTTCAATCTGTCACAGTACTTTCACAAAGCAGCTCTGCAATCTAAAAGGTCCTTTTTTATGACAGGAAATATATTTAATTTTTACTATTCTGCTTTATGGAATTAAGCTAGTCTGCTTATACAACTAATTGGTTTTGGGTTTGATACTCAGTCTAAAAATACCAGTTGTCCTTTACTTGGGTCTCTGAGAAATACATGAACTTCAGACATAACCTGGCAAGAAAGAGAAAGCTGGAAGTTAGTGGAGATTTCTTAGCTGTGTACTACTGGAGAGAATTGTTATACAGAAATCTGCTGTCCTCAGAGGGCAAATTGAACCACCTTTTCCTGCACTCACCTACAGACCCACTGGGAAAACCAGAGAGACAGTGCATGTCAGCCTCTGGCTGCTGGAGGATGTGCAAGCAGTTGCTAAACCATAGCCTGGAAGGAGAACTAGTCTGAATATATTTGTGTAATGTATTTAATCTATTTCTGACCAGCTGTGTTTACAGAATAGATTAACTGTGAAATTGTATTTAAAGCAGGTTTTCCCCCCCACAAAATAAAAACATAAAAAATGGCATAAAATTATGTTGTTCCTCATTTGCATTCAGGTAGCTTTAATAATAGCAGCAAATTCTGCTTTGACTGTTTAATGCAAAAAACTTGGAAAATATGTTGCCACTTAAGTTTTATTGAAATGAGAGCAAGACTTATTCTATTTCCTTATTTAGTTTTGCATTATCTCCCTCTCCAAACTTGAGTGGTTCAGTGTTTTCTGAGTGGCAAAGCCTTTTCAAAGTCATCAGTATTGAGCTGCTTTCCAAGACACAATATGGTTTTAATTTCTTAATGCATATTTTGGTCTTAGTGGAGCTGTAAGAATTTGTCTTTGTCTACCTGGTGAAGACAACCCATAATTTCTTTACTCCAAAATAGATCCTGACTTGTGGTGGCATTTTGCACATGGAACATCTCCCTGCTATTACTGTCTGATGTTTAAATAGTACGCGCTCTCTCGCAGGAAGGGCTCACTGGGAGCGCTGAAACTTTCTGAACACGCACGACTTTCTCTCCTCAGCGCTGGAGTCCACCCACTCACAGAGTGGGAGCCTCATAACTCAGGTAATTGGAGCATCAAGTGCTGCAGAACTGGCAGCAGGAATGCTGGTGTGGAGCTACTGGGATGTGACAGTGCCTTTGAGAGCCCAAGAGAAGTGCTAGGATATTGTCGTGTTACAGGACCTTTATGGAGAGCAGTGCTCACGCGTCTTCACAGAGCCCCTGGAGGGTCGAAAGTTTTGCTGTGTGGATTTGGACTCTATCTGAATCAGATATTCATATTTTTTGTATTATCTTAATAGGGGAAACGAAGGAGTGCTTAACTGACAGGTCCTACTTCTGCGCAATAATTGTAGAACAGTTTGCGTTGGAAGGAATCTTTTAAAGGTCATTTGGTCCAACCCCCCCCCCCGAAACAATCACAGAATAAATCCACATAAAAAATATTTCAAGCAGAGCCCGCAGAGCCCATTTGCTTGCTACAAATTGACTTTCTGCAAAAGCATGCTTTTATTTTTCTTTTTAGTTTAGTGAGTAGAGCAGGTTTTTTGCAGTCTGTTTCTCTTCTCCTACACTATGTTTGTTAACATTCATAAACACGAAATGCAACAGGCTCTTCATCAGTTTTCTCTTTTCTCTTGTTTTTGCATTTAATTTATTACTCCTACAGCAAAGAAGCTGTAGGACTTCACTATGGTGCAAATATCACTTAGATACATTTATTTTTCATTCAAATAATTCCAAGATGTTCATGAGTAGCTGAAATACTAGGCAGAGAAGGAAGTCTCTTGGATCTTGTATTTGCATCAACTCCACATCTTGCTATGAGAGCAGTACATAAGTACATCTAAATATGTTGCAAAATTATGTAATCATTACAGCATACTTTTGAAAAAAATAAATAGAACAAGAACGGGGAGCATTTTTACTTTTTATTGAATCAGTGCCACTAGAGATTAAAAGAAAAGCAGGATAATGTGCAGCTTTTCAATATTTCATATGCAGTTCTTACATTCAGGCAATTTTAAGGTCCTGGCTAACTGTAATTGAGGAAAGGTGTCACTGAGCTTTATTTTAAATGTACTAGATTGGATCTGGAGTAAGACACAGCTTTGTTTTGTTTCAGTTTTTGCTTTTGATCACAGAGGCAGGGATTACTGAACATATAGAAAATTCAGAATTTTTTGAATTCTGTACAGTGACTCAGTTTGTGGTTTTGAATATGGCAATATTGAGAACAAGAGATTCTCTCTGAGGATTGACATATAATAATCTGGAAGGGATACCTCAATAGCCCTGTACACTTCTTGTAAAGATGTTTCCAACCTGTGCTGGGTTCACCAGAACCTTTTTATTTGAACTATAATCACACCTCCTATGTTAAAAATGTCTTTAATATTTTCTAGAATATGCTCCAGTTACAGGTGTTCAGTTTTGCTGCAATATTGAGCGTTATTTGCAGTGTGTACTTTAGTGGTTCATACCCCTCTGAGACCCTTTTTGTGGACAAGAAATACCCCTCAAAGTATCCAGGCACAGCAACCTACTCTCTTCCCAAAATTTTGCATAGACCTGAAAAGGGGCAATGAGCAAAGACTCTTTACCCTGGGGCCAGTTCTGTCCTGCCTTTGACAGCCTCCTAGCTAATGCAGTTTGTTCACTGGATGAAACGACAGCTGTCTCTGCTGACAACTTCCTGAGGAAAAAAAAGACTGAAAAAGAGAATTTTATTATGTTTTCTCCTTTCAAAAAAGCCTAGAAAATGATAACAAAAAAGCAAGCTTAAAAGCGGCTCATGCCACCCTGATATGTGACATAGGCACAGAATAGAAAACAATTATAACTGCAACTACTTTGACAGACAGGTGTATTAAATATAATATTTAATGGTTTTGAAAGCCATCCCTTGCCTTTACTTGAGAGAGAGACCATAGTTAAAAGTCAGGGTGAATGTTGCTGCTCATTGCAACCCAGGTAGACTGGCTCAAACTGAGTGATTGCCAGCTAGATATCATCTTTAGAGATATATGGTCAAGCTGGACTCCAGAAATGAATCTTGAATAGATCTCAGTAGTGATTTTTCATAGCTTCCTGTACAGATAGAGATACTGAGGGATCAAAGTGTTTTTCAAGTGTGCTGCATTTGCTGGATATGGACAGGCATAAATGGCAATAATTTTGAAATTAGTTCCTGGTTTACTGATTTCTGCTGGTTGTAATGCTTTGCTTATCTGGGGAAAGGAAGATTAAAGAAGCACTCAGCTGAGATGGGTCTGCAAGTTCTGTTGCTGTTGAGAAGTGCTGTTATTTACCTGATCAACCTAATCCATTTAATGTTATAAACAGTTTGGCAGATAAACATCTGCACTGTTGTGGGGGGAGATATTCCACATGCACTGCTGTGCAGCAGCATGCCCACCTATTTGCCACCACAACATGAAACCCCTGAGCAGAATTTGTAAGCACAGTGTCTTTGTGCAGGCAACTGTTCGTTCTCCTAAGTTACACAGACTATCCCTTATACCAGCAAGAAGTAATTGCAGAGGCTTAGCATGGTATAATTAGAAGCTTTATTATGCCAGTTGGAGGAATATTTTATATTAACACTGACAATTTTCCTGAGAGTTTTCTGTGAAAAACAGAATGAGAACATGGATGTGATGCTAAATCTAACAGGTAGCTGTTTTCCAGTATAAAGTCAGCTTTCTAACATCTTATACACAATGACATATCAGTTGTGGCTCCAGAAACTTCCTAGCAAGTACTGATTGCCTCAACCACAAAACACTGCTGTGCAAACAAGTTAACACAGTAATTTGGGGATTTAAGAGCTTACAGTAATCTCTGAAAATGTACCTAATTATTTAATACATTAACATTAAGACTGACAAATCTGCCAGAGTAGTGACTGAATTTAATTACATATTCCTGTTTATGTTTCTTAAAAATAAAAATTAGAATATTATCCATCATTGCTTAATGTTCAGGTAAATTGAATCGATTTATTTTTCATTCAGAGATGTCCTCTCAACACTTAAGGTAGCTATATCACTGATTAGAAGTTAATTTTAGTAGACCTCTTGGCTGCAGCCATCCATTTCAGTAGTCGAGTGCTATCCTGTCACCAGAGGCAGCCCTGGCATGGAAAGAAAGGTGTTCTGCCTGCATGAAACTCATCTGGAGTGGCATTATTCAACACCTGGCATGCAGTGTGGGACGAGGAAGGATTTGAAAAGATGTTCTCACAGCAGCTTCTGGTAATGGAGCAGAAAGGAGTGAAGTGATTTTGTTGAATCCTATATTTGCAAATGTGGGTGGAATTCTCTGAATAATTTTGGCTGAAATGAAGCCTTTGCTCAATTTCCTCCCCTGCCTGGGGGAAGTGAACCCACACCCCCATTGGGAATGCTTTAGTCAGAAGGCTACCACTTCATCTGGGGTAGTAATCCTTCATGCCCTGGATTGCATATAATGATGACATTTTGTCAACAATCAACAATTAAATTGGCTGGAGAAAAGCAGAATGGGAGTGAACCCACAGCCCAGATATTGGGGCATTCACCTGGGAAATATTTAGCCAGTTTTTCTCTAAAACTGTCAGAGAAGAGAGTTGAACCAAGGGCTGCCTTTTATTCCCTTGGCCTTGGAAATGAAGCACATCAGGTGAATCCAGACTTGTACTTGGAGATTACAATAAAAGAATAACAGAGCATCATAAACAGTGCAAAATAAGCTTAGCATTTCTTCTAAAATATTCCAAGAGTGTCTGACTTTCAGAAACTAGTGCTATTTTAAAGAAAACCCAAACATTCTTGCTATACCAAATTTTGCTTCAAATATGTCATTATTAATAATTTTAGCATAGATTTCTGAAAAAGGTCATGATGTCAAACCCTGAGACAAGTGCAACAGTGCCTGTTAAAGGATTAGTTTTAGATTCTTTTAGATTAGGGAACCATTTTTTCTGCACTGAATAATATGCAAAGGAAAAAATGCCATATTTAAAATTCATAGGCCAACATATTATGGCTAAAAGGAATCCTGAAGATTTCCTTCTTTATCACATAGAACACCATAAAAAGAAATTGGCTGTCCAGATGCTCAGATCCGGCCTACTTGAAAAGAAATAGTATAATCTTGATTTCTGTACTGCATAGATTGAAACTAAACTTTAATTTTATGGGTCATAAACACCTGTGATGAATGATTTTTTTCTTCAAAATTAATTCAATAACAATAATGTTTCTTGCAAAACCTTACTTCAAAAAGTATGTTTATATGTAATTTACCAGACAAAAGATGCAGTTATCTCCTCAGTTTTGTACAGTGGTTTTCACAGTGTTGCAGGCTCCACAAGTTCAAACATAATGAGTCATATCCTTGTCTCCCTTACAAAGAATAACAATTGTGCCATTGACTTGAAAATCATGACATGTAATTATCTGTTTGGACGGGTAGGAATTACCCCTGCTTTTTTAAAGCTTTCTAGGGAAGTGGCTGGAGGTTAAATATGCACAGGAGAACTGAAGGATCAGGTCAAACAGGAGCACATGGGCTGCCCTCTCCTTTGGCTCACTGGAGGAGCTGTTCTGTGCAGGGTGTAGGGGATGGGGACCAGACCTTTGTCACCTGTCTGTCACCTCCATCTGTGCTGGCTGTGCTTGCATTTGGCTCTACTCCTCTGCAGATCTATCCTTTTTTAGATAATTTATCAGCAAATATCCTCATGCCTTATACATCAGAGAAAGCCCCCCACATCCTCTCTATCAGGCCCTTTAACATCCTTCTCCCAAAGGGAGGGTCAGAGTCCCTCTGCTCCCTACCTATCACCTTCCAGAACCTTCCCTGGAGCTCTGAAAATCCACTCCTTGAGCACAGCCCTGCAGAGTGACAGCAATCTCCCTTCTGCTCATGGCATTGGGAGCCACAACTCCCATTCTGAGCATCTCTCCTCAAGATGTCTTGCCACAGCACGTGGAATAATGTTTTCATTTGATAGCGTTTGTGAATTAATGGCTGGTCTGTGAAACATCCTGGAGCCTCTCACAGAAATCAGAGATGTTTGTTTCTCTGGCCCTGGTAGAGCTAAATTACAAGCTCTTAAAAATTGAACAGATTTATTGCAGGGCTGATTGCTTGAATAAAGTAGCTCTTACTGCTTTGAAGCAATCAATTGGCTTTCTAAGATTCTGCTCTAACTTTAGATTAAATATGGCCTGAAACAGTGAAGTTCCCTCATACTGTGGTTATTTTTTTCTTGTGCTAAATGGGTAAAGATTATTCTCTCTTGTTACACTAAGGTTTAGCAAAGAGATGCAGGATCATTGATTTTATTGGAATTCTGTCTACTCAGAGGCTTGGAGCTGACCCTGAGGTATAACCTGGTTTCTCATAGCAGTGAGGGGTTTTCTGGAATACAGGACACTGTCAAGATAAAGGAATTAAATCTGGCAAAGGTGAGACCTTTGTTACTATACCTGAAGTAGGAAACAGAACTATGTGCTCACATTTAAACTGTTAAATGACAGACTCACCCCGTGTGAAGCTGGAACAAAAGTGAGGTCAGTGGATTTATCCAGCTCCAACCTTGATGTCAAAGAAAATTACTTATCCCTTTTTTTTTGCCATTTTGCAGGCTTTCCTTCTCCTCAGATTTCTTGGGTTTTGAAAGTCCTGGTTTTTCTCCATAAAATGTGAAATGGTAAAGTCCTGTTATGGCTTTCATTGGAAGGCACCTTAAAGACCATTTAGTTCCAGAAACCCTGTTATGGACAGGCACATCAACCATGAGATGAGGCTGCTTAAATCCCTGTCCTACATGGCCTTGAACCCTCTTGGTAGGAAGAGGAGGATCTTGTTTTCAGAAGAGAGCTTGATATCCCAATCCTGCTTTCAGCTTTTCTGATTTTCAACTTTTTTAATTTGTTGGTTTGTTTTTTTATTTTTGAGAAACCCATCTGAAATTCCATGAACCCAAGGGATTGTTACATCTGCTGGGAAATAATATTCTGGCACTTTCACCCCTCAAGAGTCCCATAAATCTCTATGCCTTGGAGCTTAGATATTTTCTGGGTTTCTGCTTAACACTACCTGATGTTTCATCCCCATGGGAGGAAGATAAAAAGCATACAGTCTTTTCTCCATGACATTCTCTCCACAAGGCTTGACTTCCTGGTTTTCTAAATTTCTCATATGAAAAACAGAGGGCTTTTGGTACTTACCACCTGATTAATTACCACCTTGTCAAATCAGGCTGAAAAATTGGTGCTTGAGTTACAAGCACTTTGATTTTTCATCAGGTACAGGATATATATGAATTTTTTAAACAAAGACTATGAAGCTCTGTTGCTTAAGTGGTGCACTAAACAACTCTAAGGATTCATCCTTGCGAAATAATTTGAAAAGTTATCATCTAGACCTTAGCTTACTAAGCAACAGGCACACTGCAAAATACCTATTTTTTCACTTCCATGTCTTCTTTCTATATGTTGGTTTGTTTGTGGTTTTATTAAGAATAAACTAATAATTCCAAGTCGAGACATTGGTACTGTGAAATGGAATTGTAAAACTCAATAGATTTAAAGTTACCTAAGGTGAGTTTTTTGAGGGTTTTCATCCAGACCTTTTGGCATCTTGTATTATCTAGTTTTTCTGCTTGGAGTTTCTAAATGCCTACTAAAATTTGTAACTGTGGTGCAGGTATGCTGACAGTAAATTGAAATCAAGTTTGCTTTTCTCAGTCTTTCTTTCAAAATGTTATAGACCATAAATTGAAAACTAGTTTTCCCTGTTATCTTCCTTGCCTGCTGGGCTCTATTCTGCAAGAGTCAAATGATGCAATTTGAAAAAGGCAAAATATAACAAGAAGCTGGTCTCCAATTCTAAGAAAAATAATCCTTAAAACATTTTACACTATTTACTCTGCTCTGATATTGAGGTGGAAGTTTATTTCCCCTTGCATTGGTTCCAGTGAAATGCTAAATGCTCTCCCTGAATGAAAACTTGGAAAAAAAAGAAATATTCATCTCTAACAGCAGAAAATAAAATCATACAGAGATGATAAATCAACAGCCCTTTGTTAGCTACCTATTAAAATTAAAATATTCATTTTGTCTAATCACAGTGGAAAACTAAGCCAAAATGCAGGTATTTGGAACATAAATCATTTTTGCAGTTACAATAAAAGAAATATTTGAGTGATGCTGGCTCACTTCTTGACTTCAGAACCATTCATTAACAAAAATAGGATGTTTATAATTCTTAGGCATGTGTCAGGATGGGAAGTCAATGCCAAATTTATAAACAAAAATTTAACACAGTTTTTTTTGGAGGTAGTAGTGATTGTAGTGATGGCTTTCCCGCCAGGAAACTACTGAATGCAAATTCAATCTTGATATGAAAACCTCATCTTTAACAAAGTGACAATAGACATGTTCATAGATTTTTCCGTAAAGATGATGATGATAGTAACTCGTTCCTGAATATATCTGGAAAAAAAAAAAAAAAAAAAAAAAAAAAAAAAAAAAAAAAGCTACAATAGGTTGGGATGATGCCAGAGACATGTAATGGAAAGATTTCAATGCAGAAGGTGTGGAAAGGCAAAAACAAGACCAAAAACAAGACCTTCAGATTTATTAAATGATAAGGAAAACTACATCTCTAAAGCAACAGAACCAGCTTAAAAGTAGATGGCTCTGCTCCTTCTAGTTTCTGGATCTGTGGATTATCTGACATTTTATTGCTTGTCAGGTTCTCTTTCCCTCCTAACAGTGGCAGGTCCCTTTGTAGCACCAGCCTTTCAGTCAGTGTGACAAAGAAATTTCTCCATTTCTGCCTTCAGCAGATTTAATTCAAATTTTCACCAATCTAAACAGGAAAAGGATCAGGTTTTGCACAATCACCGCACAATCACCATTTTCATTCTGGTTGCTCAGCGCGATGAGCTGCTGGGAGTGTTCCCTCTCTTAGTCTTTTTTTTCCCTTGGCTGCCTCCCTTTCCTTCTCTCACTCCCTCCAAACTACAAAGCCTGTAAATAAAATAAACCAAAACTTCATACCCTCAGCTTCCACACAAAATATAAAGGAGCAGCTAGCACAATACAAAATGAATAGCAGGAATCACAAAAACTTGCTCCCATACCAGAAACTCTAAATTAAATTTGGTTACCTGAGGACTAAAAGCTTTCTCTGACTGCTTTACTGCAACTTAAAGATTCAATTAACCCCTTCCATCATGCTGGGTTTATACCACTAAAGTAAAACTGACTTCACAAAGAGAAAGTCACAATCAATACAAAATCATTAGGGTGGTTAAGCATGTTACTAAGTTGGCCAAACTAATCAGAAAATTATGTCCCTGAATTCTTTGAAAGCAAGGCCTGCATTCTTCAGTGAGGACTGAAAGGTCCATTGGATTCTATTAGGACATAAACACAAGAACATTATCCCTCCCAGGGATGCTTTCAGGGCCTTTTTATGCTTGACCATACAGTGAAGTGCTGCTTAGGGTGCCCTTAGTGTCTGCTTGTTCCTGAAGTCAAATTATCCAAATGCATCATCTCACCCAGCACTCAGGTTTTAAAGGTAACATTGCTACCATAAATGCAGGTGGAAAGTTGCTTGGTACCTTCCTGACTCTCCCCAAAAGACCAAATATCTGGTGTTATTTAAAGATTTCAGATGCTATCTAAACCAAATCATCTCACACATTGCTAGAGCCATGGGATGAAAGGAATGAAATTGTGATGGAGCCCTAAAAGATGATAGAAAGGAGAGTTTAATTTCAAATTAGACTCCGACTTCCAGATTTTGGTCTTTCAGAAATGTCAAAAGCATCACACAGACCTTTACCTGGTGCTTTTAAATACTGTGTGGACCTCATTAATCATCCTGGGTGGCTTAGACACACAACCTATTCCTGACCAGACACATTTCTTTTCCCTTATGATTGAGCAAAGCCTATAATCTACTGTCTGATTTCAGGCCCTTTTGTGAAGGAGGTTGCCAGGTTTCCAACCCTGCTGTGTAAAGCCTCCCAGTTCCAATCTCAAATGTGATTAAGATAATTTGAATAGTTTTCCAAGCCTTGAGTGTTAGAACAAATTTCTCAGTGATACAATAGTATGGATGGGATTCTGGTTTAATGGCCTTTTGTCTCTTAATAAGGTCTAAACCTTGGCTGTGTAGCAGTGGGAAAAATCTCTAGAATTAAAATTTTTCCTCTGTATCACCAGAGCAATACCTAAACCAGAAAGCAGATATGTCCTATTAGATGAGAAAATTGCAGAGCAGGTAAAAGAGTGATGAGAAAACATAAGAAAAGAGTATTCACCAGGAACATTGTGATCAAACCACTGTCCCCTTCCACCCCTGCTGCTCAAGCCCAGCAGCAGCTCCTGGTAGTGTTTGTTGAAATCTCTTCCTGTGGAGAAAGGATGCTCTTTATGCACTGCCCCTTTTTTCTCTTTTCACAATACACACAAGTTTGGCTTTCTTCTCTTTATCCATGCTTGCATTCCTCCCTGGTGGAATGTGTTTAGGGCCATTTTGTCACACAGAAGCCACTGCTTGTTTATCTTTTCCCTTCAAGATGTCATCTGGGTGAATGACTGTGAAGGCTTAAGTGAGACTTGCTCTTAGCAGCCCCCTGCAGTTATGTGTTTGACATAAAAGGTCACAAGGAAGACATGATAGAAAAAAATCTATATCTCAGTTTCCAAAAAAAAAAAAAAATTATTATCTGAATATTTTTCTAAGCAATGGGCACACATAGGCTTTTACATACACAGTTCAGTATGATAGCATCTCCTTCTACTGAGAAATTCCAACCATTTCACTTTTTTGGAAAGCTTTAAAAATCCTGAACAAGCTCATCCCAAAGCCAGATATAGTTCTCAATCTGTTCTTGCCTTTTTTTTTCCCCCCAAGTGTATTTGTATGAGAAGTGCAATGGAAAGTGAACTACAAGAATTTGTTTATCCAGTGAAGAAGACAGACAACCTAGAATCTAAATTTTGTAGATGGTCATGGAGCTAACTATAACAATCTCCACTGAAGATCAAAAGAAAGCTCCTTCATTATATTTCTTCTTTGCTTCCATGTTTATTATGTGTACGTGCCATCACTTTGGTTTAATTCTTATTTTTTATGGATTTGCTGTAATTAGTCTTGGAAACATGATTCCTTCTATCACATTATTAATGAATTAGAAAAATAATAAAGCCTGCTGTAAAGGCTATGTTAGAAAAACACGCAGCATCTTAAACGTTTTGAAGATTGCAATAAGCTGGAATCTCCCTCAGTAAAGCATTTAGATCACGTTTTTAGTCCAAAATGGTTCATAATGATTTTTCCTTTAGGTTGAAGAATGCAGTGGGTGTGTTCTTTAAGACATCTTCTTTACCTTAGGCGACTTAAGAGATTTCTCAGGTAAATTAGAGAAAGTTGTAGCTGAACTGTGATCAAGGAACTGAAGCCTCCCTGAGGAGAGAGACAGTTTAATCTCTGTACACTCAGCAGAGCTGACTAATTTGAACAGTTTCAAATTTTTTTTTATTTTTAACTTCTTTTGTGAAATGTTCCAAGACATTTACAAAATGAAATTTTAATGATTGCTTTGTTTCCTCTTAAATCTATAATGTGAAGAACACCATTCCCACAGCTCCCATGGGAGATAGGGGAGAAGCAGGGAAAAGATCAGGCAAAAAGGCTCCAAAGGAGGAGTAATTTGCTTATGCCACCCACTCCTGCCCTCAGCCTTGATGAGTATCTCACACACAGATCACTGTGGACAGTAAAGGCCATTATGATAATCTAGTCTGACTCTGCACAACACGGACCAAAGACCTTCACAAATCATTTCTGCATCACAGCTGTAACACGAGGCTGTAATCTGTCTTTTAAAAAAGCACTCTAACTTGATTAGAAGAGCTATCACACCCCCTAATAAGTTGTGCTAACAGCTTGTTATCCTCTTTTAAAATTTGTGTATTCAAGTACATCAAGATCCAGTCTCTAAAATTTCAATCTCTATTCTGCACTGAAGAGCCGCAATTCTTCCACTATTAAGTTCTACTTGATTGTGATCTTAATCTTTTAACCTTCTTTTGAATGGGATAAATAGACTGTTATTCATTATGCCCTCATGTTAAAACTTATTTTTCAGACCTTAGATCATTCCAGCTCTTTTCTCTTTGCCTTTTCTTAGAACTCCTGGCCCAAGACAAGAGGATGATTTTCCAACAATGGTTTTATTTGAAGTCACCAGTCCAACACAAAAAATCAATCACTACATTCACCTCAGGAAACCAACTGGTAAGAGCATTGGTGTGCTTCAACACTAAGGCATATTAGCACGGATAAAAACTGACCCGAATATTTAAGCCAAGAAATCAGCTACCAGAATTTTGGGGAGTTTTCTTCATTATTCCACTGCTGCCTTAATGTCCAACAGCCTATAAATAAGCTTATATTAAACAAAATGAGCTTAAAATTAGAAATTATTGATATGATTAAACCTGTGTATTCATTCTGGTGAATTTATCTTTCAGATATCCAATACTCCTAACACCAAGGAAAATTAATGAGTGTGGTTCTCTGTAGTTGTGTATTGGTCATTCTAGAGCATGTATATAGAATATAAATGTATGCTACCTTGATCTTTAATCTGCATTTCATAAAGTAGAGCTTCTACAATCAACTTACAAACGAACATGAAGGGACTTAACTTTCAAGCTGCTCTGATGCTGCAATGTCCTGTCCTGTGCTCTCAGAAGAAGGTGCAATGCTGATGATGACCAGGATTTCCTTAACTGCCCCTCCTGTGCTCTATATCCTAATGCAGGATATGTTCAAACTAACCACAGAGATCTCATCCAAATCAAAGTCCTGTACCAAACAGTTCTCAGCCTTTTTTAGCTTTTAATATTAGGATTTTTACCCATCTATGGAACTGCAATATATAAAGTTTCTCATTCATTCGGCAATTAGGACATTTTCTTTGATAAAAGCCCCAGGTTCTTGTGTCTTCCTTAGTTACAGAACTTAAAGATTACCTAGAAGATAAGCTGATCCATTACTAGGGAGCTGAGGGTGTTTAGCCTGGAGAAAAGGAGACTCAGGGGTGACCTTATCTCTCTCTACAACTTCCTGAAAGGTGGCTGTGGCCCGGTGGGGGATGATCTCTTTCACCAGGCAGCACCTGACAGAACCAGAGGACACAGTCTGAAGCTGTGCCAAGGGAAATATTGGTTGGATATTAGGAAGTTTGTTTTTTACAGAAAGAGTGATAAAGCTCTGGGATGATTTGCCTGGGGAGGTGGTGGAGTCACCATCCCTGGATGTGTTTGAAAAAAGACTGGATGTGGCACTCAGTGCCATGGTTTACTTGAGGTGTTAGGGCTGGGTTGGACTCAATGATCTTGAAGGTCTCTTCCAACCTAGTCATTCTGTGAATTCTGTGTGAATAGTTTACTGTGCCTTTCAATAATGTCAGTTTGAAAGGCATCAGATTTATCCCACAGTGTTGTGAGGCCCCCACACTCACATTTGGTAGCTGTGGGTGCAGTTTAAACATGGTGAGAAATGGAAAGATATCCCTACCAGATCCCATGGTGTTACAAGGGAAGCAGAGAGATAAACCTATACTAGTGATGACCACCCCTTCATGGCACCTGCAGAATTTCCTGATGCAGCTCAGATAAGCTCCAGTGCACCTATTTCCATATTCCTCTCTTCAACTATGCAGACTTTCCAGGTCTCTGTCATTTTTCTAGATATGTTTTTATGACAACATCAAAAGTTATCAACTTGAAGCACAGCCTAACTGGGATAAACATCCCACAAACACACAGGTGGTGTTTCAGCCCTGAGACAATTGGCAGGTCAGACAAAAGATGGGGAAAAGGAAATTGCTGTTTTGAAATGAATGCTGGGTATGGAGATACAGCTCTCACTTTGATGGTTCTGGTGAAGCGATAAGAAATGAACAGAGAGCTCTTGATTTCCATTCAAACATAAGAAAATATTACTTTGCCTAGGAGTTAGATATGAGGCCATGGAATGAGTCCATCAACAAGGAAGAGTGGATTCAGAGAGGCTGGGGATAGTGACTAAGGAGAACCACCTCTTTTGCTCATTAGTAAACCATTTTCACGATGCTCACTTCTGATTAATTCTGTGGGTTTTTGATGGGCAAAGTAGCATTTTTACACTACCTAATTTTGAGAAATTATTAAATACATTGCTTTGTATTTTCCAAAAAAAATTCAGTATAAAAGCACTACAGAAATCATGTATTCCACAAGATGAGGGTTAGCAAGCTCATCAGCAACTGAAACCATGAATTTATAATCCTAAATGTTGGGAAAGCTCAAGAAATGGTGCTACCAACCCTACTTGTAATATGATCAAAGGGAAGAAATCTCCTGGAGATCAGAAGAGGAGTGTGTGTTCCTCATAGATAAAATGCCTTGAAATTCAGAAGTTGGTTGTAAAATTGATGGCAAGTAAAATGATCCAAAATACAATAGGCTGCACAAAAGCTGGGAACAAACCTTCAGAATCAAAAAGGCATAGTGACTCCTGTAGCTTGTCTCAGCTCCAAAAACACTCAAAAAAATCATTTAGAAGCCCTTAGCACAATGATTGTGTGGTTGGTATGCCTTGGACAGCTGCCAGACACCCACACAACCACTCTCTCATCCTCCCTCCTTAAGAAAAAAAGCTGAGATCAGTCACCAATTACCATCTTGGGGAAAAAAGAATCCACTTTAGAAAAAAAATAATACAATTTAAATAGATTTGGACAGTGAGAAACAGAAAAAATGAAAGCAAATTTCTCCTCATCTCCTTCTTTCCAGAGTCAGGTTCTCTCCTTAATTCCTGACTCCCTTGATTCCTCATCTCCAAGAATGGGCAAATGGGCAATGGTGATTTATGGTCAGACCATAGTAGCTCTTCTCTACAGCTCCTTTTTGCCTTCTCCAAATGTAGGTTTTCACAGACTTCCTTCAGGTAGTATTTACCTTCCTTGGTGTGGGGATGTCTGCTCTGACATGGTCCCCTGTGTGCTGCACAGCAGTCTCTGCTCCCAGTCCTGGAGCACCCCTCTCCCTCCTCCTCCACTCACCTGGGTCCTCACAGACCTGTTTCTCACATTTCTTTCCTCACTTCACCTTGTGGCAACCTTAAATACATTTTCCCAGAGGCACCTCCCAGCAGCTTGGCTCCTGGCTCAGGTGTGTCCTGTAGCAGCTCAGGAGCCTGGCTGGAACCGCCCGTATTCAGCACACACTGCCCCAGCCTCTCCTGCATCCAACCCTGCACTCTCCACTGATGTCTTACATATTACAACAATTCTAAACAATTCTATTATCATTAGAGTTTGTTGTCTTATATATTACAACAGTTCTCTTATCGTTATGGTGCAAGGATTCCATAGCACCAGAGTTTCATGCCCCCTCAATGTTTCCCACAGGCAGCTCCTCTAAGCACTGCCCATTCTTGGTCCTTGCAGCAGCCCTCTGACATCTCTGATTCCCATTCCCGTCATCCACTCTTTTACAACACTGTTCTCATTGGCTACAGGTGTTGCTTGTTATCATCGGCCTGCTCCTAATCTTTGGTAATTGGTCCAGCTGCAACTCCTTGGGGGATAAGATGACATTCTATACCACCTTCATTTACCCATACTGTATCCCCCTACACCCCACTGCCAGCATCCCACTGCAGACACCCAGTGCTCCAGGCTTTCAGCAGCTCTGCAAGGAACTGAAAGGGTTCTGATCAAGTAATGAAAGATTTTGCTGTGTTTATGGTGCTTGAGTATAAAAATTCAAAGAATGAGTGACTTCATTGTGAGCTATTGCATCCCTGGAGTATCTTAAACACAATACCTGTGCTCTCCCTTGGCACGGACATCCTCTGTCCATCAGGATGCAGAAGTGGCCATTCACAAACTGCATGGATATGTAGTCTTGGAAGAAAGAGTAGACTTATGCTAGTGGAGCAATTTGTATGGAAATCCAGAGATTCCTTGTTTCTGTGTTCATCAGGCCCTTTATGCTCTCATGTATAGGGTTGAACACAGGGAGAGATTTGATAATTTCAGAACCTAGGCCCTAAAAAATAACTTATTTGTTTGAAGGTGGATGTTGCATGATGAGAATTACAAAGCAATGCAAAGGATCTCCATGTGATTGTTGGAATTTTGTAATCAAATTCCATTTCAGTGTGAATCACTTTTACTCACAGATCATCTGTCTCAGTGAACATATTCAAAGGCTCAACAAAAGGAATAAGAATGTCTACCAGATGCCTCCAAACACTTGCTCAGTCCTCCCTGTGCAGTAGCTTGAACAAATCATCTCATCCCAGCTCACCCACTTCTGTTTTTTCTCTCACATGGTGGCATTGACCCTCACCCCTGAGATGAGCTGATTAATGAGGTTAAAGAGGTGCAGGGGGTGCTGCAGAGAGATGCAAGGTTGCATTGTGCAGGCTTTGCACAGCACATGTGCAGAGTGTGGCATATTCTGAGGGGTGCAGTGGGGACATTATTTCACTGTTTATTTCACTGTTTATTTCACTATTACTTCACTGTCATTGCAGGTTGTGGTTTAAGCCTGCAGAAGGGCAGGTCCCTGATGTGGGATACCTATGCTGGATCCAGGATTCTTCTGGGTTTTATTTCTTTTGTTTTGATGTTGAGTTTTTTCCTACCTTTGAAATCTTATTTACATATTAGACTAGACTATAACTCTTGCAAGGTTTCTAAATAGTCAGACCAGCTTCCAATCCAAAAGAGAAACAATGAATCAGAGCCATTTCTTAGATGAGCCTATGTGTTTATGTGAAATGTTTACCAGTCCTCCTTTGAACAGAAAGGACAGCAGAGATCACTGCTTTGCTTGCCTGCTGGGAGGAACAAAGAGAAATTGGTTTAATTTGGAAGAGAGAAGGTTCTGCCTGGATGTTAGGAATAACTTTGTAGCTGATAGGGGGACAAAAACCCAGCTCAGGATAAAATTGAGAGCTTTCAAGAGGCTGGGCAGCAGCTGTGAGGACTGCTGCACCAGACCAGGGATGTGTCCTCAACAGTCTTTTGAAGTTTGTCTTTGGTTTTATGGTTTACTCTGTGCAAACCATAAACAAATAGTGTTTGATCTTAAAGTCCACAGAAAGATTTTCTTTCCCCTCCTGGTTAAATATTTCAGAGAACACAAACCCCCCAGAATTTACCCAAAACTTGTTCAAGGAAAGAACAGCACTGATTTTGATGAGTGTTTCAGTCTGGGCTCTCATGTGTCTTGGACTAGTTCTGTGACTTTTGAGCTGAGAAAGGCAATTCTTTACACAGATCTAATGGAGGAGCCTCTCTCAGTGTGTCAGACTCTAAGGGCTGTTTGTTGGACAGAAATGCTTGTGCTGGTACCTGATGCTGAGATACCAAGCTGCAGATCGAGCTACAAGTTTATCTTTTTCCCTCCTCCTCTGCAATGTCCTAAATTTTTTCAGTCCTCCTTGCAGCACCTTCGTGTTGAACTCCATGATCTGAATTTCAGTGCTACAAATCCTCAAAATCATTACAACATTAAGAATTTCCATCTAGCTACACCTATTGTGGCAATGCCAGTGATGTGCCTCTGTCCCCTGCATCTCTCTGTAATAGGATTTTCTTTCAGATGACTTCAGAACATTTATTTAACTAATTGATAAAACAAGACAATTGAGTTGCAAAGCCAACTGATGTGTATAATCAAGGAAAGCTGATGATTTTTTTCTTCCAAGCTGATCTGGCAATTTTCAAACCAATCTTGTTAATTAAAAAAAGAAACAAACAGGTGTGGGACCTAAAAATAGAGCTGTAAACTTAAAATTTATTTTGTTCTGATTAAAAAAAAAAAAAAAGTCTCACTTTTCTTTCTCCTGGAGGAATTTTAAGCAGGCCATAAGGGAAGCCGAATTAGAGAAGGTTGCAAGGTTCTGTATAAATGTGAATTAGACACTTTCTCTGTAACAAGGAAAAGTTCCTAAACTAGTAGCAAAATCATGCATACTTTGAAAACCATTAAAATCTAGACTATGATAGCCAGAAATGTTTGTTAAAGTATCCACTTTACTTTTAGAGCTGTGTGAAGTAGACACAGGAAAGCCTCTATTGCTATTTGTGTTCAATGACATAGAAAGAAGAGGCTTCCATATAACTAGGCCCTCATTATTAAGCTTGGTATAAGTAAAAAATAATTCCTTGCTGAGAAAAATAAAGAGGATAGAAAGACATTTAAGGGTATGCCTTCACACACGTAAGGATAGAGTAAGGTGCCTGAAATATTTCAACACAAAGAGGCCTTTGCATTATTAGAAAAGACATTTCAGACATCTGAGTGTGTCCCTCCATGTGGGACTGTCTGTAAAAGGGCAGCCTCTAAAAGCCAGATTTATGGAATGGAACAAGGGATACTTTACTTTCTGCTAGCAAATAACTGGAGACAATTGCTGGGGCCTGACTCATCCCTGTTAACTGGGCAGCTTTGTAGGATTCTGTAGAATAATGCTTTGCAAAAGATGCAATGGGAAAGAAAAGGTCCTGGACTTGTAACCCCTGAGTTTATCAGATGTTCAACTCCACTGATTCTCGAACACTGCCAATAAACCAGACCCTCACTCTGAAAAGTCTAATTTTTCTATCAGAATGCATCTTTTTTGATATATCAGGAGAAGGTGAACATAAGTAACACTACTGACTGAATTTGGTTGGTATGTCATTGTATCTCCTCCATGAATTTCAGTTTGGAACAAGAAAAATGAGGCCATTTTGCAGTATTTGCTGTATGATTGCAAGAGACCTGACTTTGCCCTGGGTGCCCACACAGATGTGCACACAAGGAAAGGTTTCACTGCTCAGAGTGTAAATGGTTACAGGAGGAGGAAAGAACATCGGGCTTAGAACAATGAGCAGTCTGGATGCCAGCCCTACTCAATGCCAACTGCCTTTGTTATCAAATCAGAGGGAAAATGTGCTGGAGGGAATAGGGATGATTCAACACCTGGAAAACTGAGGACAGTGTAAAACATACTTTGATCCTATGGCAACTGAATTATTTAGGTTTAAGATTGGAAAATGATCTGTCTGCATAATTTCACTAACAATCTCAAACCAAAGAGCATTTAATTTCCTTATTCCCCTGCTTCATTCAGTGGATGAAAACTAACAGTAGAAGTATAAACGATGAAGTTTTTCATTATTATTACGTAGTAAGGGTTCTTTAAATGTACACAGCTAAGCCTGTTCTGGAGGGAGAGAGAAAAATATAGGAATGGAACTGGTATTAGAGGTTAACAATCCCTGTGATAGAGAGGGAGCATTTTTTAAAGCAGCAGTGGAACAAATCCTTCATAAAGAGCCTCTTGGACATGCCATCAGGTATTGGTGAAATCCTGTGTGTGCACAATCTGTTTAGACACACAAGCTTTGCTTGTGAAGGCTCTGCCACAAGCATTTGCAGATGTCAGGTTTCATCTCCTCTGCCTGTAAGACCTGAAAGCAGCATGAGGCTGCGGCCCCTCAGCAGATGTGCCCTTGTGTGATCTCACCTAATATATGCAGAAATTAATATATTGTGAGATTTTTTTGTTTATCCTCCTTGCAGGACTTCCACATGAGAGTTCTCCAAGCAACTCTGCTTCTTTTTCTTGCCTGCTACAGCCTGGGCTGAGACTCAGGGGTGGTTTGCTGGGACTCACAAAGTGAGCGTTCCTCATTCTCCTTTAGAACAAGTTGAATTCAACCAAAACTGTGGCCACAGCCATTACTCACACAAAGGCACGTGGAAATAGGTTAATATCTCCCTTCTCCCACCTGCCTTTCAGGGCTGTGGAAGGTTTCCCTTCCATTCTCCAGGTGAGTTGCTGCCTGGCAGAGAGCTGTGCTGTGAGCTCTGTGCCTGTTTGTGCCTCTCGCTCAGTTCAGTCAAAACTGTTGCCCACCAAATATAATTCCTTATTTGCTGGGCCATTGAAACTGCGATTTTCTCCCTGCTTCAGAATGAGCATTAGCAAATCCATGCCTGAAGCTCAGGCCTTCCCTTTCTTTCAGTGAATTCCTGTCTTACACTTTGCTCTGGACAAAATGAAACTTGAATTATTCTCCGCATGGAAGAACAAGAGTGGCTCTCTCCTGTCAGATTATCCTGAAGATTGTGGTTAGAGGAAAGCCCTGAGAAATGTTTGAAATTACTTCTGCATAGAACTGGAGTAACAGACAAAAAAAACCCCATAAATTCTACCCTGAATTTACCTTTCCTGTAAAGACCAAGGAGACATAGGGATCCTCCTGAAGCTTGATTAGTTACCCAACACCTGGAAAATATGTGTTCCTACCCCATCCATCCCACCAAGATTTTTCCAGCAGCATTGAGGTTAGCATGCATTTTGTTGCAGATGCTCATTCATATTCTCCCACTTACACTGCATGAACTTTCTACCCTCATATAATATAACTTATAAGGG
Organism: Melozone crissalis; assembly: GCF_028551555.1. Lineage (NCBI taxonomy): Eukaryota > Metazoa > Chordata > Aves > Passeriformes > Passerellidae > Melozone > Melozone crissalis. The sequence continues at coordinate 15,576,854 of NW_026535784.1, read as the reverse complement.
AGAAAATGGTTTAGTTTGTGAGTTTGTGAATCACTAGAGTTCAGCACAGAGAACAAACCTGTGATAGGCAACTCTGTCCAGAGAAGTAGCTGTATATGAGTGTTCCCACTGTATCATATAAACGTTTCTTGTTTTAAAGTTCAAATCCATACATCTCTTTGCCCATAGGATTATTTTGCTTACAGCCTTCTATCTAGAGTGTGATTGAAGGATTCAGTGAGATGACATATATGTCAGCATAAAAATATTATTACAGAACCATTTCAGACACACCAGAAGTGCATCCTTAACTGAGTCTTGCTTAGTGTCCTGGGAATCTGTTTTATGTGGGATAATGCCCTCCTGAGCTAGCAGGGAACATGTGTGCAAGGGCACATGATAAAAATAAAGCTCTGATGCAAAAAGGTTCAGAATAGAGCTCTTAACAGAGATGTTTTCTACAGGCAGCTCTTGGCATTGGCTTTGTTCACAAAGGTCCCACGATCTTACAGAAAAAGAATTTAGCTTCTAAGCACTTGGTGTGTTTAGAAATGCAAATATCTTTGTGCCTGGCATTTGTGATGGCTTGTCAGATTTAGGTTGCTGTGTGTGAAAATATACTCAGAAAAATGACCTCCTTTTGCTTTTGTTAATACAATATCCCAAAATTATCTCTCCTGTTCTAGTTTCTACTTCCTTTTGAGTCAAGCCCAATTATCCCTGCAGCTTTCCAGCTGAATGAGCAGTATTTCAGGGCACTGCTCACCTGTGTACACTGAAGCACAAATGTACACACTGCCCACCTGTCAATCAACAGGTCTTTAATAACTATGGTACACAGGGAAAATTTGTAATCATGAAACAGGCTATGTCTACATCTACCCTGAACCCTCCTCATGGCCTCTCAACCCTCAGAAAACTAAAGCAGATTTTGATCTACTTGTTGGCACGGGGGTAATTTTGTCTTCAGTAAATCCTTGTGCCAGGAGATGCAAAGCAATTTGTCCTTTTTCAGCCAGGCTAAGGAGCCTGTCTCCTGCTAAAGGCTGTGCTTTGTAAGCCCAGGCCATGAACCTCTTTCAAGCAGCCCTCCTCAGCAGTTTAGGGGAGAAGATGGATGCTGTGGCTTGTGAGGTTGTTATTGGTGTTGGGCCAGGGCATTGGTGTTGGTTATTTCCACAAAGTTTTTCCAAGCTATCAGAGAGAAAGAATTTTAGCATACTGCAGTGAGAGTGGAATTTCCTAGGTGCAATTTGTTACCGGTGTACTCCATAGAAATATATCAGCAGGGAATTTGCCCCAAAGCCTTTTTCAAATACAAGAGTTTTCAGAAGCTTTTAGTGACAAAGACTGTTAAAGAGGCCAATTAAATAACAACTGTCCTAAGTCAGCTGGAAATTGTCTTTTATATAGGAATTTATCTGTGCCAATAAGGGAAGCCTACTGGGGAGAAGGTGAAATAAAAAGAAATAAAAGTGTCATGGCTACTGGCAGAGAAGTAGATAAAATTCAGTGGCTTAGCTTGAAACATGCATTCACAATTATAAATGAAATTTAACTTCTCCCTTTACATTCTGGAATGGATTCAGTTCTACACATCCCACCCTGAGAAGAAAACTTTTTTCCTTTTGGGCTTCTTCCCCATACCTAATATATTATCTCTACAGCTTGAAATCTCATATCTATATACAAAGAAACAGCCTCCATATCTATCAGAGCTAGATGAAAGTATTTGGATCATGTACCAAATGTATACACTTTATCTGAGCAAAACTACTCACTACTATTCACTATACAGAACACAGGAAATCTCTAATTCCAATTCTGTAGCAGTTTCTAAAACAACTTTCTGAATATATGCCCTCTAAAATGTTTTCTCTTCATCATTTACCTCTGAATTTTTTGCCCTGAAACAATTGATTAGTATTATGTAACAGACATTCCCTCTTGAAGTTAATAAAAAAGCCTCACTAGATGTTACTGCCACAAATTCTTTTGAAAAATGACATTCTCTTCTTAATAATGATCTTCTCAGCTGCATTTTAGAAGATAAAAATATAAAGCAATCTGTGCTTCAGTAATAATGATCTACTTATTTTTTATGTCTCCTTTTCAGTAAAACACTTTCACCCGTGCATATGATTAAAAAGTCATCTTGCTGATCAGTTGGCTTTACAGCTGTCACAAATCAAGCAATGTACAGTAGATGATCCTGAACATTTTATTCTGATTGAATGATAGTAAATGTTTTATTGATTGGAAATATTATGAAAACATAAAGTATTGATGTCAGGGAATGAATAAAAAAGGTATTCTTTTATGACAACAAAAGATTTTCTGAAATTATTTTCAAAAGCTGCTAAACTATAACAATGGAAATTGGTTATAATCCAAGCAAAGATATTGAACATAGGGCTTTTTGCTTTCAAAACCCAAAGTTACACCTTTAATGTCTAAAGTTAGTTTTTAAGTCCAGACTGAAGTTACCTAAATTCTAACCTTGAGTTTTGCCCTGCTGATGGAGCAGCCCTTTCCAAAGAAACCAGTGCTCATTGTCTGAGCCAGCAACTGCTGTGTTCTAGCCCTGTGCTTGGTAGTCTGCCCTGTGAGCGTTGTGGTTTGTCAAGTTAACCTTGGGGAATTCCAGATTCCAACAAAAACATTACAAAAGTTAGTCAAGATTAAATCCAAGGGCAGAAAAATGCCTATAAGGTACTTCCTTTATCACCTCTGAGCTCAAATGGAAAATGAAGGTTTCTAGTCTAGAAACTCTGATACCTCACAAAAAAAAATTCTGACAACAAGTGACTTATTAGTCACCAGAAGTTTTCATTCCACTCTTCCTACTGTTTGTCTGGTTTGGATTTTATGAACTTTTTCAAGAAAAGGGATTGTTAAATTCTTAATTTTTTTTCAGGATCTTTATTTTCCCCACACTTCTGTAGTCAAATTGGAAAAAAAAAACCAGTAAAAGTGGGAAGGCAAGTGCAAAGGAATAAAATATAGAGAAAGGAGTTTTCAGTCATAGGATTTGGGAGAGTTTTTCCCAATATTGTTTTTTGTTTTCCTTTTGGTAAAAAAAAGAGGAAATACTAAGGCAGTAAAAAACATTGTCAAAATGGGAAAATAACACTGAAAACTAACTCCAGTTCTCCTGCTAGGCAGTCACTGGTACAATTAAGAGTTCCAATTTTGTTAATTAATTGTTTTCATCAAAATGTCTTTGAAAACTGACTATAATCTGTGGGATAGCATAGAGGAAAATCTTCCCCACTTCCTAGCGTTATAGATATATGTAAATGGAACATTTCTACAAGAATAAACACATCATAACCTGGGGAGACGCAGCATAAAAATCGGGAGTGAAAACAGGAAAACTCCTCCAAAAAGAGGAGTGTAAGACTCCCATCTTCAGTGACTTTAGTGATAGCTTGTTTCCTCCCTTTCCCTCCTGATCAGATGGTCCTTCTAGTAACACCTCCACCCACCTCCCAAAGCTGCTGCAATACCCAGGGTTTCAGTGGAAGTCTGTCTGTCTCCCCTCCCAGGGGATTTCCTTGCTTTGTCCTGCGGGGCAGCAGCAGCAGCAGCTGGCTCAGAGCTCTGGGTGCATTGAGCAGGGCAGCCCGCTCAGCTCAGCTGCTGCCCCTCAGTGCTCCTGCAAAGTGCTGCTGCCCATCGACCGCACCAGCCTGTGTGCTCCCTTCCCAAAACCACGCAGCAGCTCTGCCACTGCCCTCAGAGCAGAGGAGGCACCAGCTGTGGAGCGGCTGAACACAGCAGGTGTGTAAAGCTTAACTCCACCTTCACAAGGTAAGAGCTCTTTGCCTTTCTCCTCCCTGAGCCCCAGAATTCAACTACAGTGATGGATCAGTTCTAGAGGAACCATCAATAGCTGGCCCATGCAAAATGAGTTCTCTTTGACAGCACATCTCCATTTCATCAATGTATGGTACTTTCTGAATAGGATTTGCTAATCAATACCATAAGGCTGTGTTGCAGCACAAGAAGACTGGAGCTGTAAATTCTTCAGTATTTCTCTACCTGATTTTGCAAGAAGTAGTAATAAAATAACGATGCTTTGGTGTTACATATGGTGAATCTGTTTGTTTCTACCAGATTATTTTAATCATAACTTCAGCAAAGCCACAGTTACAGCTTTAAGAGCCCAGTTTACCTAAACACTAATTTTCTCAACACCTTGGGAGCTGAAATGTCAGATACTGTTTTCCTGTACAGAACTGAAGCCTAAAAAAATGGAGGAGAACCCAAATAATCTGCCCTGGATAATTTCATCAGTGATTAAATGATGTTTATTTTATGGGCTGGTTTCTCCTAGGCCCCATCTGGAAGGTGAGATTGATGGACAAGCAGCCATCTGTAGCTGATGCACACTGAAGGACTGGTATTCTCTTTTTTTTATGTATTATTCAAATTCATCCCCAGATATACTCACCCAAAGCAAGAATTATTTAAGCATGTTGCAGATATATGAATCTAAAAGATAATAAGGCAGCAGCACCTCTTTTACTTTGGGGGGATGGAGTTGTGAGTGACAGGACAGAGCCTGTGTGTGCTGCTGGGCTCTAAGATCACTTCATTCAATTGCCATGCAGGACTCGTGTGGTTGAAATGAACAGGAGTCTGTAAATGCCAGCTTTTTGCTGCTTTATTTCCTTGCACTCACCTCACCTTTGCAGGGAGTTTGTGAAACGGGCATGACACATGAAGGAAGAAAAAGAGAAAGGGGCATTCACTAAAAAAAGTAAAATGAAAATTAATGGGTATCAAAGAGAAGCAGTCAGGGGCCTATAAAGCCAATATGCCATCATTAAGGAAGGCAATTCAGTTACAGAGAGTGCACAGGCAATTACATTCCTGCCAAGGGACCCTGAGGCTATCCATGGAAATATTTACCTGACGCTGTGTGTGTATGTTTGCTCTTTAAAAAAGAATAAAAATAGAACCTAAACAAAAAAACAAACAACAAAAAAACCAAAACAAACAAACAAACAAACCAACAAAAAAAACCCCAAAAAACCCAAACCCCCCCCACCAAAAAATCAAACTTTTAAAAGGACACGACAAATTTATGTATGCACTAAATCAAAGGGGACAATTTACAGTTTTAACAATACCAAATAAAAACATATTGTTATCCTGAACTGCACTTTATTTTTCCACAGCGTCATTACTGAGGTGTATGAGTTGAAAATTCAGCTAGCATATAAAGAAAGCACTCATCATTTGTTTTGACCATCAAAGGTTTAAAAATGGCTTATTTCTGATATTTTAATCTTGGGACATATGTAGTTCTTGTCGTAGGATGTGCAATTGCTTGGGAAAAAGTTACAAAAATAACTTCAAAGAACAGAAACAGAGCACACTGATTTGGAGGCCTCACGAGTGCAGTTTTCTGGATATATGCAGACAAAATGTTGACATTTATCTTTCCAGAGTTTTTTTTTTTCCACATTCAGACAATTTGTCATTATTTGTATCCTGAGCAGGAACCAGGCTTCTAAGGATTGCACATGAAAAACCCCAAAACAGGACCTGCTTTAGAAACATCAAAGTCTCAATGCAAGCACTGTTCCCAGAATCCCAGCTCGTGCCGAGTTTAATGCCTCCTTCCCAACACAGTACCACAGACAGTGAGAGGCTTCTGCACTGAAAGTTTACAAATAATAGCAACTTAAGGTAAGCAACAAAATACATGGCAAAATATTTCCTCTAAAAATTGTTCTGGCCTTTAGCTAAAATCATAGAATCATTCAAGTTGGAAAAGACCCTTGAGTGCAGCCATTAAATCAGCACTGCCAAGTCCAGCACTAAACCACATCCCTAAGTGCCACATCTATGCATCTTTTAAATTCCTCCAGGGTGGTGACTCAACCACTTCCCTGGGCAGGCTGTTCCAATGCCTGGTAACCCTTTAGGTGAAGGAATTTTTCCAGTCAGTCTAAACCTCCCCTTGAGAACATCTCCTCTTGTCCTTTCACTTTCACTGGGAAAAGAGACTGACACATGCACTGAAAAATGGTCAGTTCTGTAATGTCTTCTGTAGGTACATCAAATAGAAAACTCAAAGTTTTTGGAGGTACTTCCAGACATTGATAATGCATACTGCAACTCTCACCACTTCAAATAATTTAAAGCAAAGCCAGAGGACAGATGAACTCCTTAGCGTGTGGTAACTCAGTGACTGTCTCCAAGTCCTTATTATATAACCATCCAGAATCTTTATTATATAATGATCTAAGACTTCTGCAGCAATTTTTTGTCCATAACTTTCAGAAGTATTTATGAATGAAGTATTATTGTGCATATCCTGTATATTAAAGATTTAAAGGTTCAAAGGCTCAGAGCATTTAGCACTCTGGGCTAGAGACCAGCAACGGAACTAGACCAAATCCTTGTCCAAGCCTTGATACTTTCTCCATTTGCTCTTATGAAACAGTGCTAAAAGTTTTGGGCCCAGAAGTGACACTTTTACCTCACACCTTTATCAAACGTCAAATAAAACTTCTGGGTTTTAGAAGCATTTTTGGAGTCACCATCACGGCAGAATAGAGTCTCAAAGGGTTTTCTGAACTTTCTGAAGCCAGGTAGGAATGCAAATAATATCAAGGGCTTTTAAGACACACTGGAACTTTGTAAAAGCAGTGGAGATGGGCAGAAAGAAATGGGTTTTATAACTAAGCAGAACAGCATATTTATCGGTTGTAGCAATGGAACCTCTACTCTGTTGATCCCATGAAAGTTTAGGGAGGGGGAAATGCAGTCTGTGGCTTTGTCAGGCCTTAGGTTGGAGGAGAAAACACAGTCTGTGGCTTTGTCAGGCTGTTGGTTCACCCCTCCCTCACCCAGGCAGGCTTCAGCTGCCTCAGTGCTGTGCACAGAGCAGAGAATCCAGCACCAGATGCTCACACCTTGCTGCAGATTTGGAACCTTGTTCCTTCCTTGGGCAGACACAGAGAAGAATTATATACCTTTACTTCTACTTTTTCAAGCTGCATCAAGGATTATAATGGTGTTTTGAGAGCATTCTCTGGCCCTGTGATATATTTAGTGGGAAGCAAATAACAAACCATATAACTTACAATAACAAAAATAAAAAAACCTTGTAACAATTGTATTGCTATGCTCAACAATACCATCTGCATCATAGTCATGCCAGAAATATTACTGGCATTTTGAAAGGAAGAAAAGGATTTCCAATTCTAAACGTGACAACATATTCATAAATTCTTCAGCTAGCCCCTGATCTTCAGAAATGCCACTTCTACAGAAAGGTCAGACACCTTCCATGCAAAAATGAATGAGGAATGAAGCAACATGCCAGAGATTTCCCATTGCTCAGGCTTTAACTAAAGTCTTCAGCTGTTATGGAAATATAATCATTTCCTTGTTGCTTTCATGCCACCCACAGCAGCTATGGTGTGACTTGGTGCTTTATGAACTACATTCTTCACCATTTCAGAGCCAGTGGGTCAGAAAGACACATTTGAGCTCCTGGCCATAAGTGTATTTTTTTTTACTTGGGAAAAACACACAAATAAACCCAAAACGGTATTTTGTTTGGAGTTCTAAAGAAAATGCTTGTAAAATATTTGTATGTTTACGTGCCTCTACAGTGCTAAGAACTGTGGGGGAGTGGGATTTAGCAGGGGTAGGGAACATGCTGTAGAGCTCTTTAGTTGCTAAATTTATTCTAAATAAATAAAAGGTTTGTGCCCTGGATCCAGCCAAATGTGTGGCAGGCAGAATTTGCACACAGCAGATATAAAAGTTCTAGAGATCTAAATATTCAAATGGCCTAAGGATTTACCCACCTCTAGCAGTATATCTGCAACTTTCTACAGAACATCATTTTGATGCTACCCAGATATTGGGACTTCTCTTTTGTTTATTACTGGGAAGAAACAGGTCCCAGCATCACAGACTAATTCAGGTTCAGAATGCCTCTGGTCCAGTCTTGGGCTCAAAGCAGGGTCCCCTGTGAGGCCAGACCAGGTTACTCAGGGCATTATCCACTTGGGCCTTGAAACTCTCTGAGGACAGACAGCACAGCCTTTCTGGGCATCTGAGATATTTTATTGCATAACACAGAAAACCTCACTGATCAGTAAATGCATTGAGTTAATTATTGAGTTGTGCTTGATGAATCAGACAAGGAAATAGTTAATCTGCATCCTAAATTCCTAATTCCTAATGCCTATTTAATATGTTTGTTCCTACTTTCTTTTATTTCTTTTTTTTTTTCTTGCCTTACCAAAGCTGAAAAGGAATAGCTATTTTTGTAGTCCTGTAAAATACCTTCTGTTTGTTTCTCCTTGGAAGGAGAAAAAAGAGCACAATTTCTGTTATTAATTAATAGTAACTGTTACCACAGCAGAAATCTATTTAACACACAAAATGTTATTACACTTTTTGAAAGCATTGTAACCCAAGGGCAGCCTCAACCTATGTGACCATCAGTTATCCCTAGCTGGATATGGCAGAATTAGGTAAGAATGAATTGCTGCTGAAGTCTTCAGCAGCAGACAGGTTCCTTTTCCTTTCACATTTTCTATGCATGATTACATTTTTACAGAATTACTTTTACCTCTTTTTTTCCCCCTTTAAAAACATATCTGGGGACAAGCCCATTTCTTATTATGACAAGCATGAGTTTGACAGACATTGACTGACATCTCTGAAGGTGGTGAATACTGTCAGGAAGCTTCCTCTGTACAAAGCATTCACCTGGAACTCAAGATCCCTCTATAGTCATAATTTTGCCTGAGAAATATACATAGCCCAGCCCTGAATGTTCATTCCCAACAGCATTTCCAGAGAGGGAGTTCATCCTGCCTAGTGTTGGAATCGTGTGTGTTATTTCTTGACTCTCAAACATTCATTGGAGTTTCCAGGAAATTTCTGCATTACTGAAGACATAGGTTCAGTGACCTCAAGGGAAATGACCTTCAAAGTCTGAGAAAAGTAGAATCTAGTGATCGAGATTGTATCCTGAGAGACCTGCACTAAAAGAAATGGGAGATATGTAAGATCCCTGGGCTTATAATTTTTTCTTTATTTTTAAATTTACATGAGTTTGAGCCTTAACCCATTAGTGAGATTGGCTGTATCAATGGACTAGTTTTGGAGGGATCTTTGGTAATTTTATTTTTTAGGTAGTATTAGTGACTTCTGTACTTTGCCAGAAGTAGATAAAAAATCCACTCCCTTGGGGTATAAGACATAGGTCAATTATGCCCTGAGGGTACTTGTTCAACACACAGTAAAAGTAGGCACCCAGAAATGGCAGTGTGAATCCAGCACTGGTGACTAAAACACCACAGACCTTAAAGAAATGGCAGCAATATCATTGTGCCCCCACAAAGTGGAGGTAGTGCATTTCTTTTTCCTTATTCTGCAATATCCAAACTGCATGAGCTCCCTGCCAGTGGGGACAAGCAAAGGAGAGGCACATTGAGTTTGGGTAACCTGGTGGGATTTGTGTGCAAGTTCTGGCAATCACAGAGGGAGAAGAAGCAGAACTTTAAAGCACAGGTGAGACTGTACACTTTGGAGCTTAGCAAGGGCCTGACAATCAATAATGGGCTTGAAACTGGAAAGATCCACAAAAACCAGAAGGTTTTTATGATCTACCTACCTAACTGCCATTAATCTTTTAGTTCCTCATCGGGAAAAAAAGCAGTCACTCCTTAATGCATCAAGGCATAGACAGACAGTATAAGAGAAGTTCTGAAGCATTTAGATGCTGTGATAATGGAGCTCAGCTGAGTGTCCATAAGCCCAGGAGCCTGCAAGTCTCGGCTCTCTGGCACCTCACCCAGCAGCCAGGCCAGCCAGCACTTGGGCCCCCAGAAGCTGATTAAAGGTCTCCTGGTTTCCATTATTTACTGGGTAAAACAGACACATTCTTTAAAGAGCAATCAGATTTCATTGAGCTGCATTCTTTTTTTTTTACAGAAAAAACATGCCATCCAGGAATCTTTAATCACTTCTATTGCTAATTGTGTTGTTGAAACAACACATCATGTTTCTCTGATGTTCCATGTGGCATATCCAAAGTAGTATCTGATGGATTGACTAAAACTCTCCCTTTAATTACCTACAGAAATTGCTGCTGATGTAAACAAATCAGTGCCAACCTCAGGGAATGCACATTTATAGACACTTTGAAACTCTGCACACAAGCATTTACCGGTGATAAAACAGCGTGGCTTGGAATCAGTCAAGAACTTGCAGCAACTCCTGTTCCTCCACGTACTCAGATATAGCACAGACTCATGGAGAGTCTTCTGGAGAGCCCTTCCAGCACAGCTGAGAGGAGGAGGAGGGTGTCATCAGCCCCTTGTAGGTCAGACATGAGGCATTGGATGTAAGGTACTGCAAGCACGGGCTGTGCATGGCAGTCACATTGGAAGCAAGGGCTAATTTAAAGAGTGCAAAAAGGGAACAGGAAGCCAAAGTGAGAGTGTCTGCTATAATGTGAAATGATTCAATAAGCATGTGTTTAACTTCTCTAATCTTTGCTGGACACTTGAAATTGCTCCTCCCAGTACAGCTGCAGGGGGCCAACAGAACAGCTCCACACACTGCACCAAACGTGGTCAGAGGCACACCAGAGTAGTAGGGGGGTTCAGATAGGGCAGCCCCACCAGAGACAAGATTAAGCCTTTTTCTTAGTTCAGCTGTGGTGTTTTCTTTTAAAATTTACCTGGACTGGCTGGGGTTTTTCAGGATTTCTAATATTCCTCCAAGTATTTGACATGTGTTTGCTTTCCAGATAGAGAATGTCCTTGTGGAACAAGAGTGTTAGTCTACTGGAAGATAAAAAGCTCGATCAAATAAAACATTTATGTGCCAAAAGGAAAGGCATTTTAGCTGCATCACCTATATAAATAGTCTATTGGCCAAAGCACTCAGTGAGGAAGTGGGAGACCTCAGTATTAATTTCTTACTCCAGCAGATGAGGTTGAAAGGGATGGTTTGCTGAAAATGTTCCACTACTGAGCAAATAATTTGCAATGTTGGGTCAAAGGCATAGAGAACAAAACCAAGTGAAGCATGTCCCTGCAGCCTGGGGTGAGCCTCTCAATTAAGGGTGCTGTACATCTTGGAACCTGTCAGGTTATTAATTCTCTGATCCATGTCACTTTCTAGACATCACACCAGAAGACCTATCTCTAGCAGCCTGCTTTTTAGTGTATTAGAGGACATTTAACAGAGCTAATGGAGGCAAATATGAATCCTCATTTTATTCCTGTTGACAACAGGGTGAACAGCTTTCTCTGTCAGCAGAGAGCTATCAGGAAAGAGCATCAGGCAAAATGAATGACTGCTGTTCACAAAAATGCTGAAACAAAACTAATTGATTTTGATGTAGCAGGCAGCTACATTTCATTTGTGTCCTTTACATTCAGGACCATTAATAAAGCATTTTTGTTAAGAGAGGTACATATAGACAAATTGAATTAAGTGCTGATCTACTTTCCATTAGATTTTTCAGACAAGTGTAGTAAAGAAAATCGCTTTACAACAGAAGGCTACTTACTGACAGAAAAGCTCTTTTTTCTAGTGTAAACAGTACCATTGGTATAGCCTATTTAAAATAAGCTTCTGCAGTTTTGCATGAATTTCTGTTTTCCAAAAGGAAAGGGGAGTGGGGGAAAAAAGATTGGTATTATGGTAAGGTGTTATGTCAGGAGTAAGACACAGGGTTTTATTACCTACTATTTTCCATCCCTCTTTGTCTTTTTTTTTTTTTGTAAGATTGACAATCTTTCTCTACCTTATCTACTCTTGTGCAACTGAATTAAAAAATGTTTGGGATAGTGAAGAACATGTGCCAGAGGAGAGATAAACTACTTAAAACATCTTTTGCTGCACTCTAAGGGCTGCCACTTCAAACCTAGGCAATGTACCAGCTATAGATATTTCCTCAGCTCAGATCAAGTGTGATAGTCACTGTGAGTGGAAGACACCTCAGCCTTTCCCACAAAACCCAGTAACTGTTCCCAACCCCACTGGAGTGGGGCTGCCATAAACATCTGAACACGACCCTGAGCAATTTGCTACTTTCTGCTTCCTTGAGAAGAAGCATTTCTACTATTTCCTTGTTTTCTACCTCCCCAGTTCTTTCTTATGAGCTCAAAGTGATTGGGACCCACAAAACACAAAACTAAAGGCAGCTCTGTTATCAGAATTGGATCTAGGTATATTTTCAATATACCTGTGACTCTTCAAAGTGCTGATTACTCCTTTCTCACATGACTTAAGTGTCAGACTCTCCTACTTCTGCCCTGGAACAGAGATGTGCAGGGTGTATAATATGAACTGATGCTTTTTGCTAAAACTAGACTATATTCAGTGTACCATTATTGATGCTACATAGCCTTTGGGCCCAAGTGCCAAACTGTGTTTCTGGCTTAATTTCAAGGACAAAGGACAAATTTAAGCTTGGCGTTGAACACTGAAGTGAGCAATCCTCTCTCTGCTTTCTCCTGTGAAATCTTTTGTGTGGCCCAGGTGACCCACAGATCTGGAACACAAATAAACATTGTGTTATGAAAAAGGCAGCTTTTTTCATTGCATATTGTGCAATGAAGAAGGCAGCTTCCTCTACTTTACCTCTCCACAGTAGAAAGAAGGCATGCAAATATGAATTCCCTCAGTGTTGTGGGTAGCCATTTCCTCATGCACTGTTCCCCCTCCAAATTAGAGCTTTTTCTCTGAAGCATCTAGTTGCTTTCTGCTCACCAACAAGGTCGTAATGAGCAACCATAAAAACAAACTCACAGACAGCGTCTGGTCTTCCTTTTGCACAGCTTGTAGATATTCTCTCCTTCTAGAGAGCAGTCATAGTTTAGGGTCAGAACCCTCTATTGAAATGGATTTCATTACCAACAGTTCCTGCAAAATCCTTACAATTCTCAGATGCTATTCTAGCCAATACCAACCCTCACCACAGACCAACAGCTTTCTTCTCAGAAAAACAGATGTAATCACAAATGTTCTTCACACAGCTCATACTAAAAATATACAGTCAAAAAATCCCTCATCCACATCTTCTATGGGTTTGAACAGTAGTCAAGAGTTAAGCAGAGAGGATTGCATTCCTTCTGTTCTCCTACATTTACGCACAGCGTTTGCTTAAATTCCTCCGGCATGTTTACTAAAAAGGAGCCAACGTTTGAGGAAGCTCCTAAAGTCACTGCCCACTGTGAGTATCTTCCTGACTCACAAGTAAATTCCACTCAAGTTTTCTGGGATTACTCACAAAGGATGATACAGGCCACTGTGCGCAAAGCTGCATGTAGACTTTCATCTCAGACCTGCTTGTCAGAAACCACCAGTGCTCTCGCAGCAACATGACTCTTGTGAACAGAGATGGCACAGAACAACAACAAGGGCCTGATTCTTATTTCAGACAATGATTTAAAGCTGTGATCCTGTCAAATCTCCTATTTATAAGGCCCCTTCCATCTGCCTCAAGCCCTGAAGACGCTAATTCTGCATTTCTCTCTCACGCAAAACTCCCACAGAGGTGGCTGAGGGACAGCAGCACTGAGTTCCTATCCCAGCAAAGTTACACTGTTCGATATTTCAATACCCAGCCAACAACAGCACCGCTCAGAAAATTGAAAATGAAACATCAACATCTCACTTAAGAATGACAGAAATGTTTCTTCATGGTGAAATGAGCAAATGAAGAGTTAAAGATCAAGTACTTGTTAAAATCGATATGGCTTAGTAGCAATTTTTCATTCTTCCACAACAGTAGAGAGTGATGTTTCAACCAGTTTATCATATCTGATCAAAGAAACAACTCAGCACATTTTACTCATATCTTCTCCCTTTTTCTTAAGCAAAACCTGCATAGACTATTTTTCTCCTGTAGACACTATTAGCCAGTTGAAGCACACTATTACAGTTGAAGCACAACCACAGTGTGAGTAGCAGAGCTGAAAACTTTTTATGGAAAGTCAACACCACACAATATGTTACAAATTCCAGTCTTCAGCTATTACAAGTAATAAGAGACCACTGTATTTAAAAAAAGTAAATCAGCCCCATTTTACTTGAAGCATATTCAGTAGTTACATTAAAAACAATTTTTATAGAAATCATCTGTATTGACCAATTTAGAGGGAAATGCACTTAAAAGGGGGGTAAACTGCACATCTTTATTAATGAATATTACTTTTCATTTAGCTCAGAAGAAATAAGACCCTCTTGAGACATTGAATCAGGTGAGTAACTGTGACGAGAAAAATTAAAAGCATAGAAATACCCTGGTTTTAACTATGTTGTTGCTTATAGATATTCAGTATCTGCATCAATCCCTTTAAAACATTTGGAAGTGAAAAACAAAATAGAAGCATTATTTCTTTAACGTTCATAATGACCACAGAATATTTTTACTGCAAAGAACTTACTTTTAAGGCACATCAGTCATTTCATATATATTTTATGCCCACTAAAATCTGTCAGAATTTCATTTCCATAGACTACTTGAATTCTACCAGGAAAACAGAGGGGGAAGGACTGTGTTTGCAGGCCACAGAGCTCATTTCAAAAGCAGTGCAACGTGAAACAAACCACTGTGAGTCTGCAGACTGGGAAACCCCTCTAAGGGAGCACTAAGTGAGAGAAGCAGACCTTGATTTGGCAGGAATGGGCACCTCTAATGAAGCTGTCCAGGAGCTCAGAGGTAGTAGCCAGGTACCATATGTTGCTTTGGTTGCTCTGGTGGTTATATAGTTTATTCAGAGTAAACAAACCTGAACTTTTTAGCTACATTGTTACCTACAAATAATAAGAGCTAGTTTCAGCTCTTTTTGACTAAAGTTTAATAAGAACTCTCCGTTTTGCAAAAGAGAAATGGCTTGTAATTTTGTCCTCTCAGTTGCTATTTTTATTTCTCCTTTATCTGTCTCAGGTATGCATTTGTACCAAACCGTTTGTTATTTAAACAAAGCTCAGATCTTTTCATACTCTGAGCCTTATTTCAAGAAAGCATCCAATAAGTTACAGATTTAGGACTTTGAAAATATCTCAGTTGTTTACTTAGCGAAATCCAGCAAACTTCTAATGCATTTGATGCAATCATCTAATCCCTACCTCAGCAGAACTCCCACTTGAATTTGAGTTAAACTGTCTATTGAAGGAACAACCAGAACCTCAGCCACTGACAATGTCCTTTGCCAGGGTTAAGTGAACCAAATGCTTATTATGAAAAACTAATGAAACCAAGTGACTGCTCTATCTTTTTTTCCTTATGCTACAGAGAATTCACAAGAAGAGGCTACAGACACCTTTCAGACAGAACAGAGGGAGTAAGGAGGGGGATATCTGATGATTCCTCCATATATTCTATTCAGATGTTTTAAGAAGTCTGTTATATGGCATTAGATTTCACTCTTTTTTTTCTCCAAGAACTGTTTGCTGTGGAAAGGTGCATTTGAGGCAGATGCCAAACCCTGCTGCCTATGGAAGGAGTGATAAACACAGAAAGGAGGAGTATTTGCTCCATGTACAGAATACACACCTTGCACAGCTGAAGAAGGGATGTAAATGCTCAGCTCACTCTTACATTTGGTATGCATTCAGTGATGAATGTAGACACCAGTCCCTGTCTCTCATTTTCTTCATTGCAGTTTATGACATTTTATAAACCCATGGGATATACAGTTTGCTTTAATAACTTTTCAAACTATTCTCCCCTCTTCTGCCTCTCCTCCCAAGAAAATCCTCTAAAATCATAAACTAGAAATGCAAACAGAAGAAGGGAAAGCAAGCAACATTAACACCAAAGGTTTGGAACGGCTGCACCTCCTTTTGAGATTTGTTCACATACGCCGCTGACAATCTGCAATGTACGCTTCTCATTAAAAAATAAATAGAAAGGATTTAGTTGCTCTAAGACTCTAAATATGAAGGATTTAAAGACCTTAGTAGTGGAGCGATTGCTCTTCCTCTGAAAACCTGCATATCAGAATGCCTTCAACTGCCTGCCTGAGAATAAGGAGCACGCATCCAGCCCTGAGATTAGCCTTTGAAGGGAGACTAAAAAAAAGGGGAGGAAAAGTTCCCCTGGGCGCATAGAAGTGGAAACTTGATTTTTTTTTATTTTATCTCAAAAAATGTTAGGCAAGCTCACCAGAATAATTTTTTTTTTCACTATCTGCTCCAGGACAGCAAGGTCCTTAGGTCACTGATCTGAGAAGGATGGAGCAGGAATTTACTGCCTGGTGATCCAGCAGAAGGAAATGAGGTCATGGGGTATATGTGTCCTTTTTCATATTTAATGATAAAATGAAAGACTCCTGGATTTGTCTCACTGACTAATTAAAAACTATGGGAAGATAGGAAAAATATTTCCCATCCAGATCTATAGGCAAAGACCCCTCCAAAGGAAAAGAAAACCCCTTGCTTTGTTTGACTTCATCCCTTGAGCAAAATCATGATTCAGAAGGTTTTAACAGTACAAAGGTTTATTTAGAAAAGAGTTTGGATTGTTCTTTAGGGTTTTTTGGCAAACATTTAAATCCTTTCATAACTCAAAACACTGTCAGTGCCTGGTACTTTGCACTCTCCTTGCCCACACAAGCAGTAAAAGCCAATTCCTTACTGGGACAAACCCACCATAGGCCCCAGCTGCCCTATTTATACAAACTCAAATCTCCACCACCACTGCCACTTAACCCTCTCGTTCTGATGTCTCCTTTTGTTCCCCCACAAAATTCCAGAGCCCATGAAAGCTCACTGCCTCCCAAACTCAGTGTCTCAGCCTACTCTGCTCTGTGGGCTCCCCGTGCCCTCTGTCAGGGTTCAAACACAGTCACTCCCTCCCCCTTCACCCCTCCACACTCCAGCACTGCTCCCCAGCTCCATGTCACCATTCTGTACCGTGGTGAGTGCCCTCAGCCTCCCCTGCCACCATCCCTGTCCCCCAGAGCATCCCCCTGCTCCGCCGAGGGGGCGAGCCCTCTTCCCGCTCCCTAAGCCCAAGCCCCACGTTCTCTCCCCTCCCTTCTTTTCCAGCATTGAGCCTTCTCTGCATTGAGCCTTCTCTACTCCTGCTCGAGGCAAATCCATCCCTCCAGCTCAATGCCGGAAGTTCTTCTTCTTCTTCTTAAAAAGAATGTGTTTAAAGGACCTGCGGAAGTCCTGGTTGAAGATGGTGTAGATGACTGGGTTGAGGGAGCTATTGCAATACCCAATCCAGAAGAAGAACTTGAAGAGAGTCTCGGGGACCTCGCATGCCTCCCGGCAAATACCATAGAGGCTGTAGCTGAAGAAAAAAGGGAACCAGCAAACTACAAAGACCCCCATGACCACAGCCAGCACAAAAGTGAAGCGTTTCTCCCGGGCCTGGGCAACTTTCTTACGGCAGATGCTGCTACGCTTCCGGCGGCGGCGGTAGGAGAAGAACTGCACGGAGCGATTGCTCGCACGGGACAGGCGGCCACTGGAGTGCTTGGAGGAGTACGAGTAGGAGAAGGACTGGCTCTTGCTCTTGCGGCGACGCTCCTCCCGGCTCCGCCTCCGCCTGCTCTCTGAGGTGCTGCTCTCCTCCAGCTCAATGTCCTCCAGCTCAGAGGCTTTGCGCCAGTGGTGCGCCGAATAATGTCCGTTCTCTCCCAGCTGCATCCTCAGGGACGTGCAGCCGCCGGCAGCGCGGCTCAAGCCGTTCTCAGTCTGGGAGGACCCCTCTGGCATCGTTCGCTTCTCAGAGAGGGTCCTGGTCCTTAGCTTGGCCACGCGGTAGATGCGGATATAGACCAACACCATGATGAGGCAGGGGGCAAAGAAAGAGCCGATGCAAGAAGAAAGGATGTACCATGTCTCGTCATTGAGCTTGCACTGGGGAAAGACATCTCCTTCAGGGTCCCGGTACACGGAGATCAATGGCGGGAAGGAGATGATGGCTGAAATGAGCCACACGGTGAGGATGATGGCCTTGATCCGCCGCGGTGTCCGTTTGAGGTTGTACTCCACCGCCTGTGTGACCGACCAATACCTGTCGAGGCTGATGGCGCACAGGTGGACGATGGACGAGGTACAGAACAGCACGTCCAGCGCCAGGTAAATGTTACACCAAGCCTTGCCGAAGTACCAGTAATTCATAAGCTCGTTGGCTAAGGAGAAAGGCATGACCAGGGTAGCCACCAGGATGTCCGCGCTGGCCAGGGACACCAGGAAGAGGTTCTGGGGGGCTCTCAGCGCCCGGCTGGTGAGCACAGCTATCACCACCAGCACGTTGCCCACGATGGTGAAGACGATGAGGAAGCCCACCACCGCCGCCAGGCCGGCCACGGCCGCCGGCGAGTAGGGGGAGGGCGGCTGCAGGAGGGCCGAGGAGGACGGCGAGGCGGGGGGCAGCGCCAGGGACTCGTTGGGGGAGCCCAGGCTCGTGTTCACCAACAGCAGCAGATCCATGGTGGGTGTGCGGGGCGCCGGCGTCCTAGAAAGCCCGGCGGAGCCCCCGCCCCGCCCCGCCGCCCCGCCGCCGCCGCCCCGCCGCCCTCATCGCGCCCCGCCGCCGGTCCCGCGGCCGCTCCGCCGCCGAGCCGCCCGCGTCCCCTCGCCGCCGCCGCCGCCGCCGCGGCTCCTCAGGGCACGGCCGGGCGGCGCACCCCCGGCGCGGCAGGGAGCGCGGCGGCGCCGCCTCCGCCCGGCCCCCGGCGAGGGGGCAGCGGGGCACGGCTGGCCCCCGCCGCCCGCCCGGTCATGCCCGGCTCCGGGCAGCCCGCGGCTCCGGAGAAGACTCCGCGCGGCCGGCGGGAGTCCCCGGCGGGAGCTGGATCCTCGCAGGGCGCGGGGTCCGAGGCGGCGGCAGCGTCGGCATCAACTCCCATGGAGCGGCTCCCATGGAGCGGCTCCCGGCGGCTCCGTCCCACTCTGGCTCCGCGCTCCCAATCGCGGCGTGCCCCGCGCCGCGCGCATGCTCAGTGCCCGCAGGTGCGGTCGCCGCGCCCGCCCCGGCGGAACCCCCGGCGGGCGCAGGAGCGCCCCGAGCGCCGCCGCCCGCGCCCGTCCCGCTCCCCGAGCGCCCCGAGCCCCGCGGGCGGCCCGACGGGAGACTCCCCGCCGCCGCCCCCGGGAGGAGCGGCCGGCGCGGGGCTGCGGCGCTCGCCGCCGCTCGGCGGCCGGACAGGTGTTTCTGCCGGGAGCGGTGCGGCTCGGCGGGGGCGCCGCGGCCGCCGCGGGGGTGGCAGGGGCCGGTGCGATGGGGGAGGCAGGGGCCGGTGCGCGGAGCGGCGGCGCCGGTTGCGCTCCCGGAGCGCGGAGCCCGGGTGGTCGCTGCCTGCAGCGCCCGCCTCGCGCGCTGGGGGGCGCCCTTGGCCGGGCGGGACCGTCCGGCGGCGGGACGGGAGCGCTGCTCCTCGTCCGGGGCCGCTCCTTCATCATCGTCACCCCGGCTCTGACACCGACCTGGGGCTGCCCTGTGCTTTCCTGCCGGTCTGGGCAGCTGCCCCGTGCCCAGCCGGCACCCAGAAACGCGGAGTCCCCAAGCGAGTTGCAGCTTGGTGCGCGTTCACTTCTGGCGCTCCGGTCATATTCTTTATAGTGCAAACCTGTGCGTAGTGAATGCACCTACCCCCAAGGCAGCGTCTCTTTAATTGTAAAACTTTTGCAGTAATAAAATACGTGTAACGATCCACAAGTTGTAACCGAATATCGCGGGCTTTAGGGAGGCAGAAAGAAATATATTCTGTTTCCAGTTATCTTTGTGCTACAACCAGCGTTGGCGCCACTCTTCTCTCTGCATAACTCCATGAATTTGACTATGAAGGCTTGGAAGTGAATATGCTTAGTTTTGATAGGAAGGAAAATTCCTTTGCATATTATTGTCCTATTATCCTATTCTGTAAGCAACTTACTCTGAAGGTTTTCTTTTGTTTGGTTGTTAGGTTTGTTTTTTTTTTCACCTGAAGTGTAATTTGTGAACATGTTGTGACTGCGTGTAAAAGAGAAAGGACATGGTGTTGAAACTAAGCTCTGTCAGGTAACGAATTCTAATTAAAGACTGAAATGTGGAAGCAGTAATCACATTAACAAAGTGTAGCATATGGAACAAAATGAAATTGAAATCAGATGTCCTCTCAAGTCCTCTTTAACAAACAGCAACTTGAAAAAAGCTTCTAAAAAAGTTTGCAAAGCCCCAAGAAGAATAAGTGAATGGAAGCTGAGGTTTTTAAATTTCAAACAGGAAGCAAATAGTATGTTTTTGACATGAAACCTGAATAATCTCTGAAGCAGCTTTCTAATATTTGTGGTCAGCTCCTCATATTTGGAAGTTTCATAATGGTATCTAGAATCTGAGAGGGCAAAGTGCAGGAATTTGAAGTCTAAGCTTTGGTCTGACTAGAATTAGGGTAAAAGAATGTCTGATCTAACTGGTTCAATATGGGTTTAAAATTTAGTAAATGCCAGCTACAAAATCACATGAATATTTGGGATTCAGGATCTTTCGAAAAGATATAAAAACATAAAACACAAGATATACAGAGAGAGACATAAAATCTCAAGATACTCAGTTAAATTACTAAGGTAATTGCAAAGTCATGAGCAAGGGTATCTTGAAGTTATGTGAACTGGAGCTCAAACTTTTAGCTAATAATTTGGGGCTCCAGATGAGAAGAATTGAAGCTTTTCAAAACTTTGCTCATAGCAAAAGGAGTGATACAAGCAAATGTCTGAGCAATAATTTGATATTTCTAATGAGAAAATGCCAACTGGGACCCAGAAAAAAATAAACTGGGAGTAAAAATATGCATGTGGTGTTGTGGTTTGTTTAGCACTTAAATTGTACTGTGCTGCTGAAACAATCAGTGTGTAACTCCACCAAAGCCAGGGAAATAACATTTGGGTTTTATGTGTAACTGATATCCAGTTTGCCTAAAGAGCCATATGCCACTCCAGCTCATGTATATAGATGTGAATGGAGCGTGGGCATAGACACAAGAAATCTACTCATGAAAATCTGCTTAGTCTGCTGAGAGGCAAAGGTAGGAGCAAGGTGAACAACAGTGAATAAATCAAGTGTAGTTGTGCTTTTGACTTGAAAGTGGGGGTTTTTTTCGTAGAAACTTGACAAATTATGTAGACACCTCATTTTCTTTTTTCCTTCCAGCCCATTGTACTTTTACATTCATTCTCACATCTGGCCTCCCTATAGTTATCAGCTCATAACCATTGGCCTTTATTTGAGCTTATGCCTGGTAGCTGTTAACAGGCTCTCATTAAAAAAAAGTGCAGTTTAGAGGCTGGATGAGGCCCTTCTAGACATTAAACTGGACTTGGCTGAAATTGATACAAGCCCACTGTTCCTGAAGCAATCCAGTAGACATTGTGGCATACCCATGCATCTGTGCACTGTCACTGCTGCTGTGCTTCTCTCATCCAGCATCTGACTACAAACCTCCTGCCACAGCACGCTGGGAAGATTCCACAGGAGCAGAACTACTTCTGCTTTTTGGCTTTTGTCTCCAATTTTTACCAGTTTTTGCTTGGATTCTTAAGTTGGACTGACCTTTAATTAAGTTTGAGCTACCAGATCTCATTGCCAGGAGAGAGCCATGATCTGCACCTGAGTTTAAGGGATGGGAAATCCCAAAGCTGTCACTGGGAAACTGGCCAGTGCTGCCCTCAACTCAGGGCCAAATTCAGGGACAATTACCAAAAGTGACATCAACCTAGCCACTAAAGTTGATGGGAAGACTCCTGCTGACACCCAAACCCAGACTCCTCCTAGGTTGCTTAAGAATATTTGACTTTAATAATGCTGTCACAATGGCACACTGTGCTTGCACACACATAGATTTAGGACACAAAGGTGTCACTGCTGATTTGCAGTTCCAAACATGTTTTGCCTCCTCTGTTTATGATCTGTGGGCCTGAAAGCTTATTAATTTTTCCTCCTTAGTGTATCAGATGGGTTAATGGAAAGTACACTCCCAAAACCCTCTCATTGTATTTTATATCTTAAGACATTACAATTTTAACCATGCTATGAAATGTTCTTCTGTGCATTTTTTATAAAATAATTTCTCCATCCACAGAACAGTGTCATCATGTATAGAGGAAATATCTCAGCTTTCTTAATAAAGGGGGGGATGTTTGGTTTTCCTTATTTCCCCCTCGGGACTTTGAAAATGTGTCTCAGATAAACAAAGAGGTTTATAGAACATCCTGATTTACTAAACATCTGGAAGTGTTCTCTAATCTCTCAAACTGAGCTTTACATCTATAGATGAAATTTTACAGTCTTATCAACTACACAAGAAACTGACTGCTGTCAAAACATTGTCCATGTATATATACTTTCTGAAACAAAATTTGTGTTATAAATCTGCTCAAGATGCCACCAACAAGTAGAGCAAGTTGGCTGAAATCTCTGTGAGTAGTTGAAGAGATAACCTGGAGTACAAACAATGTGATAAAAAAATGGGTAAAGACTTGCAGAATGAGTAGACTGTCCTGGATTTTGAAAGAAAGGAACTAAATATAAAGAAAACAGAAGTTACTTTGGAGGGGAGCTGAAGGTATTCAAAACTTGAATATTTTCACCAAGGGAAAGATTGTAAAATTCTCTAGTGGTAAAGGAATATTAAACTGTAAATTCCTCAAAGAAGTCAGGGTAAAATTCTAATTCACTTAAAAAGTGTTTCTAAACACTTGAAGTAGCTATTGTGCTTGAGCTAAAATACAATGAAGAAGGTTATTGGTTCAGCTCCCTCATGCAATTTTTCTTCTCTCATATGTTTGTAACTCTTTTTCATTCTCCCAATAAACATTGTCACTGTGCTGGTAAGACCATAAAGCAGAAGTCAAATTGTGTGGGTCAGACATATCCTGTCTGGCTGGTTTCTGGTTTTTTCTCTCACAACAGGATCCCACCAACCATGACTGTGCTGCACAGTGCCATGGGTTCAGCCCCTTGGAGCCAAACCTGGGGCTCCTGCAGAGGTTTTGGTGATTCTCCCTGTTATTGGAGAATCATGAAAAATAGATCCGTGTCCCCTCTTTTCCTTAATTCAGTTTGCACTGTTTCCATTATCTGTACTCATTTTAAAGGCTTCTTCATTTCTAATTTATGAAGTCAATACTTTAAATAGCCTCCACAGACACCTGTTCTGATAGCTGTGCCATTTGCACAGGATGAGTGCATTGTTTTTCTAGGACTCTGTGCTGTATTTGAGGACTCTTACACTTGATTTCAGTGGGTTTTTTAATTATGAAATTCTTCCGCACAGTAATATGTATGGGAAACATTTTCTTGGTTTCAACTTATATAAAGAATGCATTTGTTTTGTGTTTTGGATGGGGTTATGCAAGTTTGTAAAAGCTCCAGCTTCTAAGTAGAGAGAATTCTTTGTAGATAATTTATCATCTGTGGCATTGCCTATCTCTAATTTATTAATTTTCTGGCCTGTTTGGGATAAGTGTAAGACAGCCCTTTCACAACGAGATAGATTTTGGCTGCAAAACCTTCCATCTCCTCTGTCTGCATTTATACTGAAATAACCATTTCCACAGGAATAATCCAGTAACAGAAACCATTCCAATGGAGGAGTGAGGGTGGTGGGGGAGGGTGGGGGAGCAGAAAATACAGTCTTGTCACCAAAGTTCATCCCCTACCAGCTGCATCTACCTCATGGCACACTTCTGCTTAGTACTTTGACAGAATCACCACCCAAGACATTTCAGAGGGGGAGTACTACCTGCCATGATACTCCATCATTAAATCTAGTCCCATGCATATAGGAGAAGAGGCATCTTCCATCCAGTGCTTTATTCTGTGTTGCCTGGCAGAAGGGAGGTCTTGTCTGCACAGGATCAATTAGAGAAAATGCTTGCCATGTTTCCTGTGTCTGGTTCGAGTGGCAACTTCAGAACAGCAGAGTTGACTGCACTGGAGGCTTTCCATGGAAACAAGAGCAGATTGTGATATTTCTGCTTCCCATTGAACCATAGGGATATCTCCAAATATCATGCTGTCCATTTAATTTCCTCATATCTGTGCTGCACTGATTTGAATTGCATGTGTTAATTTAACTTCCTTCATTTTTCAGCAGCTACTTTAATCTCATGAAGATTTGGCTACCACAAAATAAGCATCAAGTTCTATCTTCTTTCATTGGAAAAATAAGGTGGGGTTTTTTTTGCGGTGTTTGGGAGGTGTTCTCTCTGTCTCTAAAATAAGGTGAGATTTATTTTTTTCCAGACATTGCTCCTCATTGCACTTTACCTGTATTTTTAAAAAATTTGATAAAATGTTCTCATGTCTTCCTTCAGTGTTGCTGTTTCTGCTTTCAGTGTCTATCAACAGAGCCTCTTTTATCTTTTTTTGGACAATCTTGTACTGCTTTATCTTTCCTCATATATTTCTTTTTTTCTTTGTTTACTTTACTGGCCTTAATGTATTCAGTAGGTTTAACCTATCCTGCCTTTTTTCTGTAACAGCCTCTCATGTGGTATTTCTCTTCCACTCTTCTTTCCCAGTTTCAATAAAGAACAATCTCTGCTGTGTTAATATAAAATTTACAATTGGGTTCCCGTTCTTTTTGCATGTCAGTTTCTGCCATATCAGAAAGCTTAATTGAATGTTACAGTTGAAAGTCTTTCCTTATGTATTCATCCTTCATTTTAAAGCTGTTAATCTTTTTCTGATTTTTCATTTTCATGTTGGTGGTGTATAATTGATGTTTGTATGCACTCAGTGTCTGCAAATTTCATCACATACAGAAAAGAGGTACATGATTTCTAGTAATGCTATCAGAGGAGATCCAGCACTTCTTCACTTATTTAATTTTGAGGGAAAAGTCCTTCCAAAAAAGGACTATTCAATCAAAAGGACTTTTCTGTACTGTCGAGTGAGCCTTGACTATATTTGTTCACTGTATATTTATCTGTCAAATCAACATATCATTGATGTCACCTTGCTAGAAAGGACTAGTAAAAGCCTTATCAACAATATTACTCTTTTTCTTCACATAATAATTTGTTCCAGCTTGATATTAAATGTTAGTAATTTTCACAAGTACACTTAAAATATTGCCAAGAGTGCTGATACTTTCTCTGTGTTGTAATTGCTCTTCTTTTATGACTCGAGACTATTTCCAGCCTCTATAACAATTGTGTAGCCCAGAAAGAAGACCAAAATTTGGAATGAGTTGGGAGCACTGACTTCTAGAATGCATTACCTCCCTGCTTTTGCATTATCTCTAGGTACACTTTGTGCAATGCACTGGAGAACACAAATCAAAGAGATGCCTTTGACATTTTACTGTCTGATTTGGATTCAAATTCCACTGTTTAATTAAAATTATGCATCTCCTTCTGTGTTTTGATGAATGGGGCCTTATATTTAGAAATGGAAAATCAGTCAATATCAATAGATAGCCAAGATTCAGCAAAGTTTTTAAGTGAAAATGACTCATTAGAAGCATCTTACAAAGCAGAAAAGGAGTCATACAATTAATTCTTAATTCCTGTAACTTATTCTTACTTATGTTTGCCAGTAAGAAAGCCGAAGCAAGGGAGAAATGGAGAGAGGAATGGAGAGAGACAGGAGAGAAAGGAAGTATGAAACCACTCTTTTCATACCTTCTTCATTTCATAAAACATCTGGGGAGTATGGACTCATGTGCTGTGTTTTCTGATCTCATATTTTTATCAACGTCTTCAGTGTGAGGTAGTTCATGCTCTGTGTTTTCTAGGTTAATGGAAATAATCAAGGGTATTATGTACAAAATTGCAGTGTACCTTAAGGAACAAATTATCTACTGAATGTGGTGAGCACAGGCTTTTCCAAATAAGAACAGTTTAATTCAAAAAAGATACAGAGCAGGACTGGCAGCAATACTGTAGTCTGCTATTTTTCTGTCACGTAAAACAAATGTTGATTTCAAGTTCTCAGAAAGTTCAGGAGATCTAAAAGGTATAACTTCTTGAAATCATTGTTTAGCAGTAGGAAGACCATAATCAATCAGAAACTTCTGGTAGCTGCTGCCAATCCTCATTCATTTAAGTTTGTTCAGCTATAGGAAATGGAAATCAGTTTGGCACAATATTAAAAGGGCCTTATTTGTGTTCTGCTTCTGATAGATGTACAAGATTCAGTAACTCTGCCATCAAAGTCTGTGAGCATGCTTGACTGTGCAGGTAGTATCCTGTGAGCAAATACCAATGCTTCATAGGAATATTACTTTATTCTTTTTTCCTCTCTTCATCTTTAATTATTATGATCCCAGTCAGATGTTCTGATTCATGTTGTTTATATTTAGCAATTCCAGCAGGTGCAAATCTTGGCTGAAATCCACCACAATTACTCTCAGCTTATAAGTAAAGAGTTTACAAGTAAGGCCTTTCTGAAGAACCTGTGCAAACACATTTAATCATTTATAAAGCATTTGTTACTAATCATTACACATTTAACTATTTGCCTATATTATCACTCTTTATCACTTATGTCATTGAAAAATTAGCAATTCTGTTCTGGTACTTGGAGCTCTTCTTTTGGCACCTCTGACTGAGCAGAAGCAATTTGGATTCTCTTTCATCTCTGAAAATTTGAATGAGATGTGCAATGTGATTTTACTGGTGTTAATTTTCACAATTTCTTTAGAATGTGTTAAAAAGAATGGGTGGAGGGTTCAGAGCTCCCCCTATCAGTGAAGATCCCATTATCTGGCATCAAAGAAACTGCTAATTAGTGATAGGTTGGAACAGGGGATGTTTCCTCCTTGTTAGATGAGTATCTTGTGCTTACAAGTGACCTCAGCATTAGCTTAATGAGTAAAAACATGCTAAGAAAAATATTAGAAATATCTAGGAAAGGACTTAAGTTCTTAAAGAGTAAAGAGGGTAGTTTCTCATGTGCAGTCATGCCAAATTATTCTGTAAATCCATGACAAAGGCAGCTTCTTTGTTGTTGAACTCCTTTAAAATTTAATGCATACTTCCTTTTGAGTGGCTACTTTCTGTTTGCAGCTGTCAGTCAGCTTCTCTCAGGAAGGCATTTGCAGCAAACTCAGCAGTGTGACTGAGCAGCCTCCAGGTAGTCACTCACATGAGCTGATACTGGTTTCCATTGGAATCTAGTTTTGGGAAAAAAGGCTTTATCAGCCTGCCCTGCTCCCCTCCTGCAGCGTTCCCTGCTCTGGCTCCAGAGCCAGCCTCTGGAGCTGGATCTCACTGATGCTCTCTTCTAAACCTGTGTCTCAGGCAGCTCCACGCAGAAAACAAGCCTGTAATTAAATTGTTCAGAATTTGAAGATCAGTGTGTTTGGCCATCCCTTCAGACCTAATTACTTGCCAAAATACACTGTGCACAGGGTGGGAATTAATATTAATTAGGAATCTTCTTGAACTGCAGATTACAAGCATTATAGGCAGAGGAAATGATTATGAGATTTATGCAACTCACATATTTAAAAAAATGTAATTACAGCAACAAAGCCCTGTCTTTCAGTGTACATAAAGAGGCTTGATATAGTCATTTGTTCCAGGTTAATATTACTCTAAATTGACAGTGTTCAGCAGGATTCATACTGGAGTGAGTGACAGGAGAGAAAAGCCCTTTGTGTGCTCCACATAGTGACAAAATGGTCAGTAATGATGCCCACGCTGTTTTTCTGCTCATAACACCCTGGTGCATTTTGCTGGGCTTTCTGAGGGGCCTCTGCTGCTTCCCAGTTCCTGCTGCCCACGGTGGGCACAGACACCCCACATGTCCTGTAGGATTGACGGGGGTAGGACGGTCAGGATGGACAGAGACGAGAGATCCCTGAAGCCAGGTCATGGAGTTGTGGTTTATTGCAAAGGGCCTGGGTGCAGGGCCCTGCTGGGAGCTGCCAGCCACAGCTCGGAGCAGGCCCGAGAGAAGAGAGGCGGAGAGAGGATGAGAGGGTAAGAGAGTAAAAGAGCAAGAGAGCAAAAGGGTAAGAGAGCAAGAGCATAAGAGGAGTAAAAAGGGTAAGAGAGCGAGGTTCCCATTACAATGCAATAAATCTTCTTCTGTGTTGAATATTCTAATTCTCACTAACCAATCTAGCACAAGATACAAATCTTATAGCATTTACATACAGCCTATAAAAATCACTACATTACTATACTGTGTTACATTTTAAACTCCAAAAACTACTTTTTGGACTCCTTCTGCTAAGCTAGTAGGGTCTCCTCTGACCTTTGGATTTGTCTGCAGGCAGAGGGTAATTTTTCATCAAATGGGGATCACCTTCCGCTTGGCCACACCATTGTTTTCCAGTTGTTCAGTAACTAAGGTATCTCAAAGCTTGCCTTCATTTCAATCTTGCTTATAGTTTCTATATTCTCAAAATCTTTTGCCAGACAATCATATTTATAAGGCTTTCCTGTTTCCTCTTCCCCAACAGTGTTCCCTCCTAGACAGGATGCAGAGCAGTGCCTGGGGCCCTGCTTCATCCCAAAGGGCTGAAGGGTGTCCCTGGGCAGGTTCCTCATCCCAAAGCAGCAGCAGAGCCCCCAGAATGCTGCTGCATGCTGGCAGACCCAGACTATGTCTCTTTTTCTTCTTTGCAGGGTGAAGGTGGAAGCTTTTGCTGTCTAAGCTGAGTTCATGGCTGAATAGCAAAGCAGCAAAGATTACTCCTTAGTGTAATGCTGGAGATCAGTACTGGAGACTCTGTTTGTGTCCTAGGGTCACTTTATGATGGTGAATTGTATCCCCATTCATCTGTTTAGCCCAGAAATAAGTTTTGCACTTTTAAGACTGATTCTGAGAGTGGAGTGTGGGGAGAGAAGGAGTGTGGAGTTTGTTTTCAGACACTGCACTCACTCCTCCACATTCCTGCTCCTGGACTGTGTTGTCTGCGGAATGAACAGCGAGAGAAAGCTCTCTTTTGCTTTTAATTAATTTTTTGCTAGCTGAGGCAGTGAAATTCCCCAGACTGTATTTTTTTTCCTTTTCTTGAAACTATTCAAACCTGCTCTGGACTAAAAACCCAGAAAAACACCAGGAGCTTACACTGTGGCCCCCCAGGCCCAAGAAGCTACATTCCATCAGAGAGAATGATAACAGGGTGAGCCAAGCTACAGCCCACAAAGATGACTTTCTAAATTTGTCATCTCTTCAGAGCAGTGAGAGGTTTTGTTGTTTAATATTGTTCATTTTTTGCGCTGGTGAATGCTTGGCCTGTTAAATAAACAGGGTTTTTTCCACTTTTCTCCAAGAAAATATTTTTCCCAAACTAGTTAGGGGAGGGGCAGCTTAAATCTGCTTTCTAGAAGAACTCCTTCAGAGGTTTTCTCCCAGATTTTCCCTAAACCAGGACAATTTGCAAAACCTAAATACCACTGAATTTTGGTTGAATTTGAGACATATATTTTAAAAGACACAAGGAGAACGCTAAAGGGACAGAAGAGTGGTAAAGTCAGCTGCTTGTAGTTCATTTTGTAATTCCCAGAAGGGAAAAGGGGTGTGCACTGATTGTCTGATGTTGGAGATCATCCCCTAATGCTTGCTGGTTGCAACAGAAGATATTTTTGATTTAGGCTTTCTAATAACTGTCAATAATTGCTAAGAATATTTAATAGTCCATGTGTATAAGAAAAATAAAATGGCCTCTGCTCTGAATTACTCTAGACAGTCTTGTGACCATTCCATTACTAATAAAATCTATATTGGATTGCTACCTTCTCTTTTAACTTTGAGACTTAAAGTAGCTATTTCAAGAGCAGAGTAAGGATTTTGTGACTGAGCATGCACCCTTGTAATAATATTAATGGTATTGAAATCCTAATTGATTTTGGAACCAAATACAAAACAAATATAAATAATATATTGATTTGGAATATGAAAAGCATCATTCATTGCACTTGAGGTTCTCAGCTCCTGGAAAAGAGGCAATGTTTGTTTGCAAATGCTAATGATTCCTGTCTATGTATTTATGAATTGATTGCTGCTGAAATGAAGAACCCTTACCCATATTTTACATTCACTGATAAAAGCAAGAGTCAGATTGCCATTTTTGTTGCCATATCTCCTTTTATTTCCAACATATCTTTTTATTGCAGGTTCATTCCAATATTCTTGACATACTGCCTTAAAGTAACATATTTCAAGTGCTTCTCATTGGTGACCAGCTTGGAAAGATCTATATCTACCATTAAAAGGAATAAAGAGAAATATTTTAGAATAGTCATGACAAGTTAAGTGTATTACTTATGATGGCTCAAGAAGCTGATAGTGAGTTTCAGCTGAGTGTGTCCCACTCTGTCATATTTCAAAAGGCACAAGGAAGACACTGAATAACAAACCAGTGAAAATGTCAGCAGGCTGTACTTTATGATTTCAATACCTGAAGATAATAGAATGGTATTCAAGTATCTTTAGTATTTAATCCTGATAACATAAGGTCAGGCAAACACTTGTTTTATGAGTTTTCAATACTCCTGGGTTGGAAAACGTTAAGGTACCTGGAGAATTCATCAGATAATAAAATCTGAAGTTTCAGGAAAATGAGTATTGACCAACAAAGAAAGCAATGCATTTCTAATGTGAGTAAATGTAATCAATGTTGTAGAGTGATCCTACACTCATTAACATGAATCTGTGAGTTATTTCTTTAAAAATAAAGAATCTCACAATTGGTAATAGCTACAAATAAGCACAAATAAATTATTCCTGGAACTCTGGTGTTTCTTTGGGTAAAACCATAATCCTTTCTATGGATCTCCTGCATTCATGTTAAAAATGAAGGATAAAACAATAACTCCTCTGAATTTATTGGTAAATAATTGGAAAATATTTTGAAGGTAGAGAGCAGCACCCTTTATGAGCCAGTTTCATTCAAATTCTTGTTCTTTCAGTGTTTAATTGTTGACATTTTAATGTCCCCTCCAATCTATAATAAATGGTGCCTTGATAGTTGCATTTACTGAAAAAGGTGTTTTAAGCTTGGAGTCACTAAGGAGAAAGATTTCTTTAACATGATCTGGACAGTTTATTTCTTCAGGAGAAAGAAAAGCATGGCAGACAAGAGAAGTAGATGTGGAAGTATTCATGCAATGTCTTTATAATATGTTTGGCAATAAGAGAGATTTTCCTACTGTAAAACTATGTGTTTAGCCTGGTCCTTACTGTGCAAATATCTTAATCAAAGAATATGTTTATGTTAATCTGTATCTTTCAATATTGTGGAAAGCAGCTGACTAAAGTAAAAAATCAGTCACCTTCCCAATGAAAAATCCTTATTTTCTACCGCTGAGTTAAAATTTTGAATGTTGATTTTCTAAGATATTTTGAGACTTTTCGGTTGTTGTTTTCATCTTCAATTAGGACAAGACAAAGGGCTCAGTTCAGTTGTCTAACTCTGGATATTTAGTGCCAGTGCCAATGCCAGACCAAATCCTACTTAACCTGCAGGTACTACACAAGCACTATGTTCAGGCCTTTGTTGCCAAAATTCAGGCAAATAAATCAAGCCTCAAGTCCAGAATATATAATTCTTTTTTGAAACATTCAAACATATTTGTTTTGGTTGTATAAGGAAGTTTTATTTCAATGATTTCCTTCAGAACATTGTGGAAACATTTTCCTGCAGACCGCAGTAGTATTGTTGATTTTCTATTGGGAATATTTGTCCAAATCTGCTTACCTCTAAAGGATGGTAGAATGTAAATAGATTTTGGATTTTATTAGTTAAAATCAATGCCAATTTTTTTCTAGCTTTACTTTGAGATTTTGAGGTACCTGGTGCCCTGATTCCCTGGCAGAGGTTTCTTTTAGGTAAATACTTTTCTGTCAGAGCAGTAACCATTTTGTTGCCTGTCATCTGGAGGATAAGGTGCTATTCTGAGTTCTGTTCCCTGCCTCAAAGACTTTTAATGGATTTTTTTAATGCAAGGATCCTAATGTAAGAAGTGACTTCCAGACATCTTCTCCTTTGGCCTCCCAGATGTTACTCAGAAAGATTTGCTTCCTTGCCTTTTGTCCCCTGGCTAAGCTACTTTTTGCTCTGAAACAGAAGCCTTTCAGCCAGGGATCTGAATATCACCTTCCTTGCCCAGGGGTTTTCACCTGTAGAAGTTTGTCTGGCAAGGGATGAGCAGAGGAGAATTCTCTGCCCCTTTTCCTTTCCAAAGAATTAAAAAAAAAACCACAAACCACCAAATCCAAAACACAGTCTATGTGCAATTGGATGTGAATGAGAAAATGCACATGCTCTCTCAGGAAGAAGGAGGAATGGTATCATCAGTGAAGGCGTGTGTAGAAATTAACTATGGAATTTTTTAAATTCTCATTTAAGTTGAAATTGCCTAAAAAAGCAAAGAGGCAGTTTTTACTTCATCTTGTTCACCAAAATCTATTGAAAAAGTCTCTCAAAAAATATCAAGTTCTTTAAAAATAGTTAAAAATTAGTTAATAAACATCAAAATGAAACCACATATATTAATAACCTCAGAAACCACGGCTATTTCAGCAGGTACTACACTGGAAAATATAATGATTTTGTCTTTGCACCTAAAATGGAGGGATGTTCACTAAATCCAAATATAAATTACTGTAATTTTTTTGTGAATATTTGATTCTTAACTATGCTCTTCTAGCGAAGCATATTGCAGTCAACCTTTCAGAAGTGACTACAAAACTTGCCACTTCCTTGGTACATTGTCCCTTTAACATCTT
The DNA here is from genome assembly GCF_028551555.1 of Melozone crissalis. Classification (NCBI taxonomy): domain Eukaryota; kingdom Metazoa; phylum Chordata; class Aves; order Passeriformes; family Passerellidae; genus Melozone; species Melozone crissalis. The sequence goes on along the minus strand of NW_026535784.1, from coordinate 15,544,183 downwards.
ATTTTGAAAAATCTCTTTGCTATGCATAGGATAAATTGAAAGAAGTATATGTTTGCACTAAATCTGTCTACCAAAGGCTCAGGGTAGAAACATAATTTTGTCCTATCACTTACCTGTCATCAAGATTCTCCCCTGAAAGTACTTTTTATTTCATCCTATGGAAGGCAAAAAGATTATTAAATATATCAGAAAAAAATATGTAATATTATAATGGGTCTCCATTCTTTTTTATTCCAATATTTCTCTGAATAGTGTGCTAACATTATTTAGTGAGAAGTGAGATGTATTAAACTCAATAATTTATCCTCATATATGTGGAGTTTCTTCCTGCCTAAAAGAGAGCTAGAGGTTTTACTGTGCCTCAGTCTATAAAGATTTATTAAGTAATTTTTAAAGCATAAAAATGGAAAAAGTCTTCATCAGCTTCATTGATGAAGGCAGTGAGAGACAGTGAACTTGTTCTTTTCATCCTTCTCAGTGGTCAAGCATTAAAAATATAATTAAAGAAAATAATTCTAGCAAAGATCTCCAATAAAAGCAAAGGTTGATAGATTTGATGTATTGGGCTACTAAAGCAGCCAAGAGCAGAATATATTGCACGTGGGTTGATGTTGAAGGGAGCAGCCAAACCCTTCCTGTTGAAGAGCTGTTTTTTATTCCTCCTGTGCTCTCTCACTCTCCCTTTGGAGCTCTGCCCCATTTAGCTCCTGTGCTCCATCAGCAACCCTTGCTGCCATTCCCACAGGAATGGGGCTCAGCACAGCAGGGATCAGCTCCAGGCTGGAAAGATCCAGCTGTGGGACCCAGCTGTGTGATTCCAGCTGTGTGATCCAGCTGTGAGATCCAGCTGTGCGATCCAGCTGTGTGGGTGTGGGAGGCACCTGCCCTGTGGGATGTTCACTCCATCACTCTGCTCCCTGAAGGTCTGGCTGGAATTTCCCTCAGAGGAAAAACACCCTGCTTGACAAAACTTCCAGGGGAGCTTCCACTGGGCTGTGATGCTGTGGGTGTGACTGTGGGAGAGAGAGAAAGAAACTTTCCCATTTCAGTACCAGCAGATCAGGCCTTCGGGATCTTAGGACAAACCCCAGAATACAGAGCTTGCTTTTGCTCTAAATTGTTTACAAGTGAACTAGAAATAAATTAAAATTAAGTGACTCAGCTGCATCCATTAATTTCAAGAAATAAAACTCCCTAAATGGTGTGCATCATCCCAGGTGAAAACCAGGTACATAACACCAACCATCATGCCAGACTAAGACAATTATCCACTCTCTTCATCAAGCATTGTCTTTTACACAAACATTCATATATATATATTTGTAAAGGGAATAAGAATTATCAGGGTAAAGATGAGCAGTTTAGGGACAGAGAGAAAAATCCCTTTCTCCTTCTGAGGAAAGTTTAAATAGTAAAGAATCTCAGCCTCAATGGAGAAAGTTGTCACCAGTTTCACAAAAAAGGCAGCTAAAAATGTCGACAGGTTATCTGCCAGCCTGTAGTCCATAGTACCCAATTTTTCAAATAATGAAACAAAGCTTGAAGTTACAGAAAATTGCTTTAGCTAGTGTAAAATTAAATAAAATAATTTCATGGACACAGACGGCATGATCAATCCCAGTGCATGCAGTGGATGACCCTGCTGTAAGGGGCCATGGAAATCCATGGCTTGCACATTGACAAGGTGCTGGCAGTGGGAAATGAGGACAGTCAGTGAGGTTTCTTCAAGAATTCATTGCAATCACAGAAAGTTTCACTGGGATGTCAAAGTGGGCCTTCTTTTTTGTTTCTTCAACTATGAAGGATTTTGGAACCACAGTGTTTGCAAAGGAGTTAGCTCATCAGAGGATTAGAAAAACCAGAGTGGCAACGAAATAGCTGCATAATAGCCCAAGCATGGAGAATATCCCCCTTCTATGGCAGTGTGGAAGTTACTTGGGGAATATCAAGAATTGTTTTGCCAGATCTTCCAGGCATTTGATGAGTATGAGAGATTTGCTTAGTAATTATGTCTTTTCTCTGATATAAGCTGTAACTCGTAAAAGTGTGGGGATATTTTCCTTCCCTTTCAATCTGTTTCAATTCTGTGTCTTATTTGTTTACTAAAATTATTTAGTTAAGATGTCAATTGGGAGTCAGATGGAATGTTTTCCGGATGGTGCATTTTTCAGTTCATTCAATTTGGCCATCTAAAATGTTATTTCATTTCAGCTTTAGATCTTAGATCTGCTAAAATTAACATTTGCATTTTCTGTAGCATCATGTAACATCTTTTCTTTTTCTTAATCATTTTATCAGAAATATCAATTTCAGGCCCAGGAAATTCTTAACAAATTTAGAATCTAATCTATGGGTTAGCATTTGTCTTTGATAAATGAATTCAGCTGCAACAAAATAGCCCAAATAAACAAATTCTCCTGAAGGATCCAAGGAATCAGTGGTATGTGGTGGTACATCCAGTACAGGCAGCCCAGAAGGCAGACAGGAATTGCAATGAGGTGTGTAAACAAGAAGAGAGATCCTCCAAAAAGTTAAAATAACTTCTTTGGATTACAGTATTTCCTTTGAACCCATCATTCAAAGGACAGAGGAGTGAAATGAGGAAAAGGAGATAAGATGAAAAAATACATTTTAGGATTTAGCCATGAGTTAGTCTGGTAAATTGGGAGACTGGAAGGAAAACTACAGTGAAAGAAGCTGAGAGCAGGAGAAATGGATGATTAATGGAAACCAATGTTCTGAAGTGAAGGAATTGCATACGAAAAAAAGTTTTCTATACAACACCCTCCATCACCAGTGAGCACCCACAGATCCCACTGCCCCACCCCCAACTCTTTGGGAAGTTTAAAAACAAAGAAATTTATTATAGAATTTATGGGAGAAAGTAAGAGAAAAGAGCCTCGAGCACTGCACAGTCACTGCTCAGAGTGGAGTCCTGCTGGCCCTTTCATTCCCTCTGCATTCCTCTGGGTTCACTTGGAGAGCAAACACTTTAGTTCTGCTCCAAATAGATGTGCTGAGCAATGGTGAGAAGGGGAGAGGAGACAAGTGCAGGCAGACACAAGTGCAAGCACAGCCCAAAGCCCCCAGGCTGGGCTGGGGCAGCACCCAGCACTCACTGCCCTCCAGCAGGGAATAAAGGAGAAAGGGCTTTGCTTAAGGAAACAGCTGTAGATTTATGTCCATGAACAAGGTGCTGGCTAGAAGTCTGTTGAGGGGTTTGCAACTCTAATACCCTGAACATTTATGTAAAGCTCAAATAAATTAATGGAATACTTTTTATTCATTTCCCTGGATTCCTTGTTTTAAGCACTGTTATTCCTGATCTGTTCATTGTTCCAAGCAAGTGATTTTAGGTGTGGCTGGGTGTGCTTGGGATATTCTTAAAATTCACGTAATATTTTTTGTCTTTTAACACTAACATTTGTGCCTGCCATGGACTCAGTCATTTCTAGTAAACCCAAAATAATTTTTTGAGTGTCTCTAGTGCAGAATTTGCCATTGGTCGCAATAATTTGCAGAGAAAATGGCTGAGATTCTAGACTTAACTGATACTCAGACCAAGCTCAGAAATTTTGAAAAATGGTATAATACTTCCAAAATAAGATTGATGAAGGTGCATAGGAATATTTTAAGGTAACTCCAGGCAGTTTGGTTTCCTGATCACAATGCATGATAAGACATATCTCACATTTTATCCAGATTCAAAAGATTACTTAATGTGCTCTGGTAAGACAGCTTACCCCTGTCACACTAACACAGTAAGGGAGGTGAAAGCTTTACTCAATTATATAATTCCAAAGGTTTAGGATTCCTTTGGGGTCTTACCTTTCCTTCTGAGAATGACTTCTGAAAGCATTCAGTTCCCAAATTAAAACAAATGTGTGAAAGTACTTTACATCTTTGTGAGTGTGACACATGGTGCATTAGCTGTATGATGCTGTATGACTCTGGTAATTTATTAAATGTACCCTCCTGGAATACTGCATCCTGCTCTGGAGCCCCCAGGGGAAGAAGGACATGGATCTTTTGGGGTGAGTTCAGAGGAGGCCAGGAAGGTGCCCAGAGGGCTGGATTCAGCCTCTAGAGATGCTCTGGGGGGACCTAAGAGCGCCTTCCAGTGCCTAAAAGGGCCTACAAGGGAGGTAGAGAGAGATTTTTGACGAGAGAACAAGGTGGTAGGACAAGAGGGAATGGCTTTACACTGACAGAGGACAGGTTTAGATTAGATATTAGGAAGAAGTTCTTGACTCTGAGGGTGATGAGGCACTTGTGCAGGCTGCCCAGAGAAGGTGTGGATCCTCCAGCCCTGGGAGTGTTCATGACCAAGCTAAATGGGGTTTTGAACAACCTGGTCTAGGGGAAGCTGTCCCTGCCCATGGCAGGGGGCCTGAAACTTGGAAATCTTTAAGGTCCCTTCCAACTCAAGTCATTATAGGACTTGCAAAAAGTTTCTGTCTAGAATAATGGAAAAATCTGTTTCTCATCTCTATGATGAATTCTGGATGTAAAGTTCATATTAAATATTGAGAGAAAGTGTGCAGTAATAAAGTGAATAAAACTCTATGATTGGTTGCTCAGCTGTAGTAAATGCAACACAGTGCATATGTCTGGGTAAAGGTAGGAATGGCATAAATATGGAGGTTTCTACCTTTGGCAGGGGATAGAGTAGGTGAACTCTGCAGGCTGATATTTCACCTTGATTTTCTATGGTTTTCACCTGAATTTCATAATAAGAAAAAAAAGTAATTTGGGAGCAATTATGCTGCTGATGTACTGGAGGCACTCGTTAAAGATTTTCCTACCTGTTAATATCTATTTGCAATCTTTTGATTTACTGTAAGGTTATAAACCCACTGGGGCATGATCTGCCTTTATTTTGTTTGTTTGTTTGTTTGTTTGTTTTCAGTTTCATACTGTCTGGTGCAGTGGATTACATTACATTAATTACAATTATTAAAGCACGTACATTACTTAATTGATCATCATCATCATTGCAGCTGTGGTGAACACTGAGCCAGTGTTTGGTGGGAATGAGCACTCAAAGCCATTGCCCTCTCCTGAGCTGGGTGTAGCCACAGGCTTCCCTGGGGTTTGGAAACAGCCATCAGAGAGTGCAAACCTGAGCTGCAAGAGAAAATCATACTGGGGGGATTCCTTGGAAAAGCACTGTTGTAATTCATTGTAAACCTGGACAAAGTACACAAAATGCTGGCTCACAATCATTACTACTGGAAATGTTTGCCCATGGACTGATACCAAGTAGAGAAGGCAGGTGAAAATTATTTAAACACCAAGCCAAATTCCAAGATTGGAATTATAAAGGGAAAAGAACGATCAAAGCAGTATTTACAGTAACAAGTGCCATATGGACCATGCCTGAAACCAGACCAGTATCATTTAAATGGATTAGAAAATTCTATCTCTGTGCAGGATCTGAGAAAAGTTATTATCTGAAAGACATCCTCTGTTTTGCAGTAATATTTTCATTTTAATAAATCTGTCTGATTCTAGGATGAGCATTAAAGAATTCCAGCTGTTTGTGAGATCAGTCTTTGTAGCTGGGTAATGCATAAATACTAAATACAATAAATTTAAACTGGAGAAAGCAGAAAAAAAATACCTCATTTTAACAGAAATACTCAGGTTTCAAATTTTCTTTTTTTTTATTGTTATCCAAGTGTTTCAAAATTTCTTGCGATTGAACAAGAAAGATTTGTCACATGTTAGGGAGAACTCCAGGATTAGGGGGACTTAACTGGAAGTTCCAGATTCAAGCCTCTAATATGAATTTCTTTCTGGAACTTTATGTTTCTGTCAGAAAGTAGTAATAGAGAACATTTTTAACACTGATAGCTTGAATGAAAATTATTAAACATGAAGCAAATAACACATTGTGTTCAATCTTCACAGATATTTCATCCACTGGGACAGAATTTTACAGAATAAAGTAATTTTTTCTTACTGAAATATGGCCTGAAATATGGCCCAAAATTTTTATTTAAAGGCATGTGTCAGTCCTTCCCTTCATGACTTTCTAAATATCTCACCCCAGGTAAGAGGTAAGCCTGAATCAGCATGAATTTACTCTTATAATTATTTTACACTGGGATGGTACCATTGGTTTGTAGTCCTGATATGGAGTGCTAAATTAGGATCCAAACTGGGTGTCATTTGTATTAACAGGTGTATAACAACACGAATGCTTAGGGAAATTCATTTATCTTAAGATATCCATGACATAGACATTTATGTCTGTGTCATCCTAAAATCCAATTTCTGCCAAATGGAAGGAAATTTATCTAACTGAATATGGGTGTCTATTTTAGGATAATTGATATCTGAAGAACAAATTCTGCCCATTGACTGAAAGAAGATCCCAGGGCTGCTTGAAAGGCCGCAGACATTGACACTTCATCAGTTGAAGCCACCTTTTACAGGCCATGTCTGTGACTAAGCTCTTATCTGGGCACATGGAAATGCACATGGATACAAAATCTCTCGGGAGTCCACAGCCTGGAGCCCTCATCCAGCTGTCCCCTGCACACACAACCTGATAGATAAATCAAAAAGTTAAAACAAACATGAGAAAAAGACAGTTTTATTATCCTTCTCTGCTAGGAGTTAAACACACTGATGGGTTGGTCATGTTCCTTTTACCATAGGATCTCACATTACAACTCGGCAATATTGGGTGGTCAGAGCATTGCACACCAGCCATCCCATGGCCTCTGCAGAGCAGATTTTAAGCCACAATGAGAGTCCCCAGCTTGTATCAGTCTGACTCCCTAACTGAGTAATTTGTCAGCATTCCCATTCTAAGAAACACCTTCCTACTGTTTCATTCCTGTTTGAACTGCCTTGGAAATATAGGAATATGTACTTTGGAGAAGGTTTAATTTTGAGGGATTAAATTTTCCAAATTCCCTTTCTGTAAATCAGCATCTTCCCCTTCCAGAAAAGCAAACACAGAGTTTAGAAATCACAGCATTTGAGGGGTATTTATAATTACAGTTTAGCATTTTTGCACTCTCAGTAAGAACTGTTAGTAAGACCATGGACTTCAGTGGAGTTCCAGCAGTCTGATCCCTTGTGCAGGGCCCTGCACTACTTAGTGTAGTCTAAATTCCAGAGGTTCTTAGCATCCCTCGTTATGGAATTGCAGTAATTCTGCAGAATGGTGCATTAAAGTGGCAAAACTAGGGAATAACCACTCGAATGCTAATGATGGAGGCAATTCAGATTGCTGCAGTGAATACAGAATCTGAGTGCACACAGAATCTCACATGCAATGGAACATCATGCAGTGAGTTTCACAGAGTTTCCCTTCAGCTCTCAATGTGGTGGCAGCTGAGGGGATATATTGAGGGCTTATATTTACTGGCACAGGACAGCAGCAGGAGGGGTTCTGAAATGTTGCTGTCCTTTGCTACCAGAGGGAAACTACTGGGGAGCAAGAGACAGCAGTCCTTCAGTACTGGAACTCGAGTCCTGTCTGTCATCAAAAATGCTGATTTCCAAAGCTTTTCATCACCCTCCTTCTAGTGCTATTGCACGGTTGGCAAGGTCTAAGTATGATTCAAAATCTTGATTTGATCCTTGAAATGCTAATTTTTATCTCAAGACAACAGTTCGAAAGTTCGTGTACTATTCTTCAGTTCAGTTCATGTTGCTAATGACGGTTTTGATGTATTTAACAGTGCTGGATTAACCCAAAATGCCAGTTCATCCACACAGTTCTGAAGAGTTTGAAAGTTTTTCTGTTTATTTCAGCTATATCTGCTGGTCTAATAAAATATAATATTTTTCTCTAAAACTTTGTATCCATAGAACCTAACTGCCAGGTGAAATCTTTGTCATTAGAGACATTCAAAATTTATCTGGACAAGATGATCCACCTTTGAATATGGCCTTGCTGTGAGCAGGAGGTTGAACTAATTAGTGTCCAGAAACTCCTTTCAAGTTATATTAATCTGTGAGTTTGTAAGGTTTAAACTTGGTAGGTTTCAAATCTGTCCTTTTTCTGTCTTTGTATTGAAGGATCTGGACAAAAATTTTGATTCTGGTAGTAGCTTGATCAGTTAAAAAAAGGCAGATTCTCAGCAAGCTGTGAGAAAATATGAAGCAACACAAGTTGAATTGCCAAGCATACTGCAAGGTTCCTTTTAACTGCCCTGGGCTTCCTAAATGCAGGATGAATTTCCCACTGAAGACACTTTTCTGCAGCTCTGACATTTTTGCCCTCAATGAAGAGAGATCAATAGAGAAATTCAGGGTAATAGAAGCATTTAGTCTAAAGAACATATCTGAAATGTATCTTACAGTGGGATATGCAGCAGCCTGGCTTGCAGAGGTAGATCTGTTTTGTGTGAAAATGCCTCTCCCTCACACAGGAGCAGATTTGGGTATGGAAGGTGGAGCTGGAACTTGTCATGCCTGTACATTTGGGGGTGGTGGCTGGACAGAGGGAAAGAACTTTATCAGAGGAATGAGCCTAGTTTTCTTTTTAGAGCTTTCTTTTTAGAGGGGATCACATGCACTGTCCTCACCTGCAACACATATTTGAATTTTCACAATAGAAAATAGAAACAACCTAAGTTACATTTGAAGGAAATTTGTAGTCAATTTAAATAAGAGCTTTCTAAACTGCTAGTAAATCTTTTACGCCCTTGGAGCTGAAAGGGAACTTCCATTTTCTGCAAGAATTTTTCAGTGTAGTACTGTGTGTTTATGATATCCACATCATATTTAACATTCACTTTAATGGATCAAGTATTTCCTTAATTGAAAAACAACTCCAGTGCAGCAATGGTAGATGAGCTTTTTACTTGAACTAATGTTTTACTTCATCTAAAATTGATCATGACTAGTGAGGGCTTATTCATATAGTAGAGTGTAATTAAAAATAATGTTGTGATTTGGGTTATTCTCTATGGCCCCAATCCTGAAAATACACATGAGACTATCTTTATGCAAGACAGGTTTTATGCTAAGTTCTACAGAAATATTCAAGGATATAAAAGGGCTGAGATGAAGAAGTAATTTTAAAATTAAGATATATACAGATCTGTTCCAGTGCTCAGGATGTTCAGTAACATTCATAGTGCCCTCACTGAACATCTCTACCTGCTCAGCATCAGGAAGAGCCAGCATTCCTAGTTCATGGATGGAGAACCAAACCTTATGACTCCAGCAAGGATAGCAGTTGAGAAGGGGGAATCAATGGATGAATTTTTGTAAAACCAACATTAATTGATTCAATTTAAATTAAAATAACAAGATGAAATTCAGTCCTCTGTTGCCAACACAGGAGCTTGTGAAGCCAAGAAGATTTCACTGAGCTCGCACTCCAGCTGCCTTATAGGAATAAAAAGTAGTAAGAAATGCAACATTAGATGGTTACAGATCTTGGCTCACATCTTCTTGTAGCACAAATAATTTTTTGAATTTATTGGATGAAATATGTTTCCTGACACTGTGTAGGTGATGTAAGTTACAAAAAAATTATTTTGTTCATTTGCATTCATTAATATTTAAAAAAGTAACTAAAATATCATGTAAAATAATGGCTAGTAGTTCTGTCAATGAAGTTTATTGCTCTAGTACACTGATGATATTAATATCTTGGGGAGTATTGCAATTAAAATTTATTCATTCAAGAACAGTCAAGCAATGAACATTTATTGGTTGAATAACTAAATAAAATTAAAATATGTCATTTCACTTATTTACTTTTTCCAAACAGCTGTTCCAAAAAAGCATGAAATAACAGATTTGTATTGAGAAGCAACTGATTTAATATTATAAGCAGAATACATGAATTTTAACAAGTACAAGTTTTTAAGACAGAAGCATGTAAGAGAGTTTTAGCAATCTAGAAATCTGCTGCATGAGATAATTTGTCTACAGTAGCATGGAATTCTCTCTGTCATGTTTTTGAGTGGGTCTCCATTATATTTGAGCTAAAAAAATCCACATAACAAAGACCTAGAAGAGAAAAAAAGAGTCACTTTAGGTTTTGGACAGTAACTGACATATCTGAAAAAGATATCTCCCAGCTAAAAAAGCAATTTTTATATTTATCTTCTATTTCCCATTTCCCGTAGGTTTTACATATGGTCTCCATCCTTTAAAAAAATGAGCTTTGACTCCAGTGTGTGTAGATAATAATGTTGAGATTCTTCTTCCAAGGTACATGTTTACCTACATGGGGGTCCTAAGAAAATAAAGGAATCTCTTACAAGCCTGTGGCATTAGGTATTCCAGGAGCCTCTTGTGCAGTTTGCTTTGCTCCTAACAGCTCCCGTGGAGTCCATTTAAACACTGAGCCTGTTCAGACTATGAAGCATCTGGGTAATTTATATTAATGCTAATGTGAGACATCCCTGCATCAGGGAAACATATCTTCATGTTTTTAATTTTCCATTCTTTTTCACTCTCCAGGAAGAGTTCGGAAGGATTCTACCTGTGTAGGAAAAATTAACTGTCACAGACATATTTTATGAAAAATCCTTAGGATTTTTTCTCCTGAGAAGCTGAAAAGCCTCAGAGGAAAAGAAAAACAATAATTATCTGCTGCTGTGGAATGCAACAGGTGCATCTGTGATTGGTTCATGTTGGTTGTTTCTAATTAATGGCCAATCACAGTCAGCTGGCTTGGACTCTCTGAGAGTCACAAGCTTTTGTTATCATTCCACTTCTCTCCTTGCAAGCCTTCTGATGAAATCCTTTCTTCTATTCTTTTAGTATAGTTTTAGTATATAATTTTCTTTTAATATAATATATATCATAAAATAATCAATCAGCCTTCTGAAACACAGAGTCAAGATTCTCATCTCTTCCCATGTCGGGGCTGCCTGTAACTTCCACAATTAACACTAACTGAAGATGTATTTTATTCTTTAGAATTGTTTTTCTAATATTTTTTTTCACTCACAGGCCAGTTGTGTTCAGTCTGTCCACTTTTTTTTTTCCCCTCTTTTACCATGATTAGCTGTAACTGGGTTAGGCTTAATCCTAATTGATAAATGTTGTAGCCTAACCCAGATTCTGTTTCACCAACTCCTTTAGAAAATGTGTGAGTAGGGAAAAAAATAAAATTATGGAGTTTATTTCTAAATTGATTTCTTGTGGGAAAGGCAAAAAGGAGGACCCAGGAGCAGAGACTGAAGCTGTAGCTCTCCTACCTCCCATGCCCACTGCACCAGAGTTAGGTCACACCTTGGTGACCAGCTGGCCATACACATTGGCTGCCCAATGGCTCAGCTTCAGGAGAGCAGGGCTGGAGCTCCCTAGACATGTGCTCAGCGTGGGCTCAGCCCTGTCTGTCCTGTTCCCTGTAAAAAACAGATTTAATTCAAACATTTCTGAGGATCATGAACACACCCCTGCAAAAGGCAGATCCAGTGTCTTTAATGCATCTTTTTTGTCTCATCTGATCCTTCTAACCTGAGCTTCCACCCGACACTTATTATTCTGTCTCGGACCGCTGTAGTGAAGGACACTCTATTAGGAGATTTTTCTTCTCATGTCAGTACTTACAAACCTACATGAAGTCATTCCCTTAATCTTCTCTGCATAAATCTAAGCCAGCAGAGCTCTTTGATTATATCAGTATAAAGAACAATTTTTTGTCTTTTCATCCTTCCCTTGTTCCTTCCCCATACTGTCTGCCCTTTAACAAAATCCTTCTTGAAAGAAATTACTTGTTTTCCCATCCATGGTGTCCAGTTAGTGCAATTCTCCTTGTAAAATTCACCTGTAGTTTGGACAGTTCAATCTTTTTTCCACTGAGAGGAAATACTTGGGAACACCACAGAACAGTCTAAGCATGAACCCTTCTCCATGTCTCTGTCTGCTGTGACCTCCATGTCATCATTGCCAGCCATGGGGAACGTGGCCTGTGCCCAACTTCCCTGGGGTTTAATGCCAGACTTGCTGTGGGGGGTCACCTTCACAGCTCACAGTGTCATCTCACCTGCCAATCTTCTCTGGAAGTCTTTAAGAAAAATGCTAAATAGGATCATGCTCATTGGCCAGCTGTATTTAGATATCCATGCACCGAGTTTTCACTTAAGCTTTAAAAGCACACAATCAATGTGCATTTTTTTTATTTTGTAATACTTAAATTTCCATTGAAAATGTGGTCAGAAGTTGTAGATGGCTCTGTGCTTGTATCAGCTTTATTACTTTTTCAACCGAATTTATTACCTCATTGAGACAATATATCAAGTTAACTAACACAACCTATTTTCAATGTTTCCTAGGCAATAAGAAATAATTTTACTACCCCTCCTTTCTTTGGCCATTCTTTAGAGCTGAAAGGCCCAGTAGACCCATCACATTCTGTACTTTGCTTTTTTTGTAGCTTCTTATGGCCCTGGCCTCCCTTCAATTTTCTGAAACAAGCTTACAGTTTTAAGTTTTATTGAAAATCAGTGCTAAGGATACAGAGAGCTGCTCAAACAACATTTTAAACTCTCTGATGCAAGCTACCCAGACCTACAGATATAAAAATATGCGATTTCAATAGTGCTTTTTAATGTTTCTTTACTCACTGTCAGAAGAGAAAATACACCATTGTCATCACTAGATGCGCTGCCATCCCAGCATATTGACTGCTCTACAAAGCCCAAATGAGAAACCTCTTCTCTTACTGCAGACAATTCTATAGACATAATTTACTGTTCAAAAAACCCTCACTTCTTTACAGATTCCTTTGTCCAAATTTATTTGCACAATATTACTTTTATCCAAAACTTTCCTTTCCCTGTAGTTTTCCTTATGCCTTGACCAGTTATTACAGTTTTATGTTCTAATTTATATTCCCTAATCTTTCTTCCTTTCTTTCTTTCTCTTTCTCTCTTTCTTTCTCTCTTTCTTTTCCTTTTCTTTCTTTTCCTCCTTTCCTCCCAAAGCTTGTGAAACATTTTAAAATATTATTATTATTCCCATTATTTCACTTTAGCACTCAGGTCTGAATTTTTAGCTGGAGTGATTTCATTTCCAGCCACAGGGTTCTAACTTTTTTCTTTTTATTTATTTTTTTCCATTTCGGTTTTTTACCTCCAATTGGTGTGATCAAAGCTGTCCTCACAGTTTTGACTCTGTGAAACTGCTCATGTAAAGCAGAGAGCTCACAGATGCAGAGCAGATGTGCTCAAATCATAAACACTTGAAGTAGAAGCTACATAAAGCGATGCAGCATCACACAGAGCTCACTCTGAGCAGGCTAGTAGTAAAAGTTTCACATTTTAATATCAAAACTTATCTTTTTTTTTTTTTTTTTAGGAAACAGCTGTGTTCTGAATAGCAGAAACTGCAAGACATTTCAGCAGCTCCTGTCAAAAATTCTGGCAAGGTGCCAACAAGCTGGCTCAGGTGCAAGGAGGCAAATGCTGCTGAGTGAGGATGTGACACTGAAGTTACCTGTTCCTGTCACCATTTGGCAGCTGCAGAGGCTGAAGAGCATGACCAGGCAGTTTGGGAATACACAGCCATCATCTCATCCATTGTTTCTATGCATTGCAGTGAGCTGGAACCACCCATGATCAGCCAAACCTTTGTCATGCTCACACACCACTGCTGGACACCAATGAGATGTGCTGGACAACCAGACATCAACAAACTGATCTGTGGAAAGGGAGGTGTGGAGGAACAGAATGTAAGAGAATAGTGCAGAAGGCAATCTCACCCCTCAGGAGTTGCAGCTGTACTCAGCACCAAAGATTAGGAACAGGCCTGCCCTTAACAGGCCACAGCTGTGTCCAGTAAGAAGAGGAGTGCTACAAAAGAGTGGGTTAGCTGGGTGAGGAGAGAGTTGGAGTTTGTGGGCTGTGCTGAGAAGAAGATGTAGTACTGCAAGAAGATGCCCATGAGAAATCACCAAGAAGGTATGGAATGTTGCAATAAGGTGATAGCGGGGAGGGTCCTTGATTGTGCTGTCTTCCTCTTTTCCTCATCTTTATTTTTTTTCTCTTCTATCAGCAGTTTTACAGCTTATCATGTAAGTGCCTTTTTTCTTGACTATTGAATGATTTCTTCTTTGCTGTGAACTATATTTAATATATTATAATAATTTATATTTAATATATTATAATAATTTATATTTAATGACTATCAACTCCACAGGCTCACCTCCCTTTGTTTTCACTTTGTTTTGGTTCCCTTATTTTGCATGGCTCAGTAACCTGCATGCTTTCTTGTTCAGAGAGTGAGGTTCACCAGCTTGTGCTCAAGGCTTTGGTCTGTGGCACTCTGTCCTACCTGTCAGGATATTAGCTTGTGAAGAGCCATTAAATGTTTGCTTCTGAACTCTAAGTGATTCCAGCAAACAATATTATTTTTGACAGAGAATAACACTCTACCTCCCTCTTTGTCCACTCATCCTTTCCTAAACAGGTAATAGGAGATGAAGCAGCATTCCAGTCCTGCAGATCTCAGCAAGTTTCATTCCTCCCCAGAAGGCTGAATATATGCCCAAGAATGCATTTCAATTTCTATTATTACACAGATCAGTAACTTTGTTGTATAGGAAATTAGCACATTTGTCTCCTATTATCCCTGAGTGCCTTGATTACTTTTGTTCTTGGCATCTTCATTTTTTACTAAATTAGTGCTTATTTATCCTCTTCTCTTTTAATAATTGAATACCTCCTGAATTATCCTTCTTGTGTGACCCCTTAAGCAAGTGAGGTGCAGGTTACACTAGAAGTAACTTTCCTCTACAATAGATTAGTCTTGCACAAAAATCCTCTATTTAACTCCCCATTTTTTTCCCCAGCAGTTCACTTCCACAGCCTTACACGCTGCTTTTTTCACAGAAGAGCCAAAGGCAGTCCCTGGATATGGTCCTTGCATGTTTGATGTCACTGCAGGTTCTTTGTGAGCCCTCTGCAGTCTGTGCATCCATGATGCAACCTTAGAGTGCTTAAAAGTTGCATCAAGTAGCAGCCAGCCATGGGGTATTTGTAGTTTTTACAACCATATTGCTCTGGCAAGGTAACTTCTGCAGTTTCTCTTAATACCTGCGAGTGCCTGAGTGCTTTCCCTGTTTGCTTTGGTTTTCATATGCTGTAGGTCGCTTCTGACTTCAAGAAGAAATAAAACCTGGTCTCTCCACTCACACTCACTGATCCATCTCTGTCTACAACATATGAGACATACAATGTTGTCTGGAAGGAAAATATCTCGCTCTGCTTCTCAAGTTTTCTTATGAAATGCTCAGTGTCTTGTTTTTGTTTCTTTTTTCCTCTCCCCTTTTCTCTGAGGAGCAGATTTTTCAGAGCAGAGTAGGCTGAGGGTTTGAAGACTACAATCTGATGGTATCAAAATGACTCAGCTGGCTCCTTCTGCTAAGTCAGAGCCCACTGCTCCATTCTATAACCCAGAGAGAAATCTGAGACAAGCCAACCACCACTCAGCACTGCCATGTAAAAAATAAGGAGACGTGAGAGACCTGTCATCTTGCTAGAAGAATAATAATCTTTCAACTCCATTTAGATATCTCTTTGCTTTTTTGGGAGTCACTTAATCACAGGAGATTAAACATATGCCATATGTATAAGTAATGCTGTTCCAGGGATTTAATGGGAGCAGACTGATTAAATCCTATCAAGGATACAGTTGTCATCAGAACTGTCTTGAGAAAATAAACTTGACACTGAAGTAGAATCCATCACTCCACTACTGAATTACTAGACTTAGGAGTTTTTACCAAAATTTAGGGGCAACTCACCATATATCTAAGTAGGTATATCACATGAATCTACAATCTTGCCCTTTTCTGGGTCTTAGACGTCAAGTATCAAACTATAAGAAGACTATTAGGATTTACCACTCTGAGCCAATTCTGGGGTACAGCACTGCTACTGGGTTTTTTTTTCATTTTTAAAGCATGGGTGAAAGAAATGATTCATCCTGTCTTTCAAAAAACATGGAAAACTAAACCACTACCCTAACTTTTCTTAGAGTTGAACATCAATGTGAGTCTGAAGGATCCAATTTACAGGTGATATCTAGCTGCTATAATGAAAAAAATCATCTTACCAAATTGGGGAGCAGCATCACATTTAATTCACAGTTCCAGGCACTGAGTAAATAAAATATTTTGTGTTGCCTTCTTTTGAAAAGTTGTTACTTGTAGAGATACTTTGGTTTGCTTTTTAAACACCTTTAGAAAAAAGCTCACATAGGTGCTACTTAAGCCGTCGTGTTGCAAGCATCTTTAATCATAAATGAAACTTGTATATTCGTGAGTTCTTAATTTCAGGCATCGTACCACTGACAAGTATATTCTGGATCATATCAAGTGTATACAGCAGAAATTTGTCAGATGCACTATGTCTGACCATGAGTAGCAGCCATCAATGTCAGCTGATACAAATGATGGAATACACCTGTGTCTTGTTGCTGTTTCTGCTCCCAACTTTGATGAAAGGTGAGACTTTTGTGAGCTTTCCTGGTTGCTATGATGCCATTTTTAACATGTTTCAGGGTTTTACTCAACATCGACTTTTTATTTCCCTATTTGTATCTGAAGTTGGCCAGCATACTTCACTCCTGGCCTTCCCCTGAGTTTTCAACACCCCTTGGTCCTGCTCAAGTATAGATTTCTATTAGTATTTTTTTCTGTAAAAATTCCTCAGAGAGGTAATGTTTTAATCCCCATAGAAAACAACCATTCTCCACTGAGAGAATTTCAATTTCCAGAAACACCGAGGCTACATTTCTTTTTGACTAGATGATATAATTCCTAAAAGGAATAATGCAGTAGCCTGTCCAAAGCGTGCCTTGCTTCCAGAGCTATTTCCCAGCCTGCATTAAGGAGGTCATGCAGGGGAATTATGCACTCACTGTATATGTTTCTCTGGGGAGCTGGAACAATGAAGATGGTTGTTCAGTAAAACCATGTTTTTCTGATGCCACTTAACAAAAGTTGGTGAGCTGCTGGAATCAAAGCTGCTCTCTGCAACCTGGCAGCTGACCACAGGCTATTGTCTACCATTGGGCCCAAGATGTTTATCCACTCTTTGATTAGATCTATTAATATACATATTTTTCCCTTCCAACTGATAACTGGTGGAATTTAGTAGTGCATCTATTTGTACCCAATGTGCCTTCCCAATTGTACCCAGTCTGTGCTTCCTTACCCTCACTTTCAGCTTTTACTATGGCTTTGAAATTAATTCTACAAGTTATTGAGTCCCCAGTATCATAAACCAGTGAAGTGGAAGCCCCCTTCTCCCAAAGGAACAGCACTTCATCCTGCTTCTACCTGCTGTGCTTAAATATGGCCAGGAACCTGAAACCACTTTATTCCTTTTCCAGTTCCTCTGAGATGTTATTTTTTATCCAGTATATTTAATTATTTTAATACAGTGGTTATCAAGCTGATTCACTCATAAATTTGGAATAAACCTTTCAAATGTGTCCAGAAAATATGGAATGTCTGGGATATTCTGCAGCTGTGAAATATTCAAAAATCTTTATCTTACATTTTCTTGGGGGTAAATCTGTTGCTCTGGACGGTGCCTTGGATAAACAGCTAGATTTTCAATAGACATCAGAGTTTGTTAGCTTTAATTCATACCACAGCACAGACACTTGAGTGCCCTCTGGGCTTTATGAACGTTCCTGTGAGTGCCTCCTGAACTCTCCTCTCATCCTGCATGAGGTAACGCTGCTCGCTGCCCTCCCTCTGTCACTGACCCTTTGTTCTTCCAAGCACAGCAGAGACAATGACTCCTCTAATGGGGGACATGTCTCCTAAAACATTAATAGAAGTATGGGGTACTTTGGGTTTGCTCTTTTCTAAGAGTAGGACTTATCACAGACAGGGGGGTTTGTGTTTCACTTGAGGGTAGACAAGTGTGGCCATGTAAAACTCTCCTGTTTTCTGCAGCTGACTCTATCTGAAATCCTTTGACTTTATATCAGCTGATCGAATATTCATTTGACCAGAAAGAGAGGGAGTAAGCACAAGGGTGACACAGCATGACTGCCGTGGCACCTTCTCTCTTCCTGCCTCCTGTCACAGCCAAGTAACTCCTTGGTGCAAAATAAGGTAGCCAAGAACTGCAGTGCAGATTTCTCTGCTTCTCAAGGAATGCCACAGCCTCCTCTCAGGAGAATCATAGACTTTACTGAGACTTTAACCTAAGCCTGATTTGAAAATAATTCTCTCAGTTTCTCTGGTTCAGTCTGGCCCCTTCCCAAAACAATTTTTAGCTTAGTGGTAAGGGGACTCATACAGAAAACACAGATTTGATTGTCTTTAGGTAGAGACAGTGTGGGTCTACAGACTCTCCACTCACAGAAAATTGCTGTATGCTAAACTCTGGTTGACAGCAAGTGATTAGCAACATATAGAGCCTTATTCAGAGTTTGTGTCTACTTCTGAGGAGACCTTAACTCTTGTCAGCACTCTGGAGCAGTACATGTGGAAATGCAGGTCCTTTCAGATGGAGGTTACATCACAGCTGCCACCCATGCTGAGACAGGTCAGGGCACACGAGAAATGCTGCTGCTGAAAACAGCTCTCAGTGAACTGAGAGGCTGGGCAGAAACTGAGTTTGGGTTCTGATCATTCAGATTTTGACATTAATCATGTAAAGCAGCACCAACTGTAGCTTATAGCCTAACTCTTTCAGGGATCCCACCCTGGTCCTATGTTTGTTGTAGGCCAGAGAAAAAATCTTTGGGAAAATTTAAATTTAATTGTATCTCCAGATTGATTTCATGTAGGAATTCTGACTTTCCACCT
This sequence comes from Melozone crissalis, assembly GCF_028551555.1. Lineage (NCBI taxonomy): Eukaryota > Metazoa > Chordata > Aves > Passeriformes > Passerellidae > Melozone > Melozone crissalis. The sequence goes on along the minus strand of NW_026535784.1, from coordinate 15,525,420 downwards.
CTATATTAATGTAAATATTATTCTATTAATATTTTTATAATCTAATTTACTATTTCAGTGTTAGTGAATGGAACTTCACTGTAGAATGAATATTTCCAAACTGACATTTTATGACAATTTATGAATTCCAATTTATGAAATTACTTGCCTATGTAAGGAAGTTCATATAAGAAAAAAAGAAAGGGAAGAAAGGTAAGGATATTTCAGAAGTGTCTTTTCTATGTACCTTCATTCAGATTTAGATACATTGACAATTGCCATAATTTAGTTGTACAAAACACTTTTTGCCTATAATACATCTACAATGATTACATTTTGCAAACACATCATTCTGTCAAATTATTCTGCCTATTCTTATGTACAATTTTCATTTTTCTCTCCATGTTGCTTGATGCCCTGCCTTAGGACCACCTAATGGATTTTAAGAAGGTAGTTTAGCTGATCTTAGATGTTCCTAGTATTTTTGCTACCATAATCCAACATACTTGAAATTAATAAAGTTCATGACCATGGTTGAAAGCAGTGAGTGCTGGTGATATCAGTGGATGTGCCCCACATCACCCAGAGCATGGGCACACTCACCCTTGTCAGACCATGAAATTCTCCCTGGATCAGAGGCAAACCACTTGCCTTGCCACTCTCCTTGGGGTGATTTTTGTGCCCAATTTCAAATGCAAAGCAATACACCATGAGAACACAGGGAATAATTTAAACTTGTTTTGACCTATCTATTAAAAACACCAGAATCTCAATAAAGTGAATCTTGCATTCATAAACAAAGGAAATGTTCTTTTGCCTGTAACTTTTGAATCTGTGTCAAAAATAATTTACAAGCAGTATTTCCTCAGTCTGTCAGTAAAATCCTCATTTGTTATTCTCTTTTTCTTAAGAACAATTTTATTAAGTTCAGATCTGTCTCCTATGGGAAATGAGTGAAATTATCTTCAAGCCCCTGCAAGATCCCACAACAAATTCTTGTGGTTAAATAATTTCATCTGTTATGCTGTGTCCTGAGGTACCAGGTTTGTTGTCACAATGCCTGGCTTTGCCCTTCAATATAGATGTATTTTTTATTAAATAGTCATGATGTTTACCTCTGGAACAGATTGTATTAATTCAAGAACAGAAAAATCAAGCCAAGTGGAAATAACACTTGGGTTTTGAATACCCAGAGTATTAGGAAATAACAGAACAAAATCATTCTCTAGCAGCAAGACTGGCTTTTGGAGGAAGGAGAAGGAAATATGGCTCTGAAACTGCTAAATGAGATAAATGCATAGTTTGGAAGAAATGAATGTTATATGTTTATTTTAATATTTCACTTCAGGGGGCTAGAGATTACAGTGAATACATTGTTTAGGGCAAAACTGGACTGGACAAGCTGGAAACCTGAATTCTCTTTTTAATTAAAAGCAAGATATGGTAGAGATAAGATACATTTTCACGTCTCTTCAGCAGTGGTTTTTGGTCCTGAACAAGCAGAGCATCCTGCTCCCTGGAGCTGGCAGGTACCTGGAGGCTGCTCCAGCCTGAGGCAGTGGAACACTGTGCAGCAGATCCCCAGGGACTCTTGAACCACAACACCACCAAGAGGGACGTGTGTGCATGGAGTCACTACCTCATTCATGTTTTGAGAATATTATCCTGCTGGAACTGCTGGCAAACACACAGTGATGGGGTTTTTTTTTTCATTGGCCATTTGGTAGAACCTAAACCTCATCTATTGAGTCCTGTTTCATGTAAGTACTGCAGTGTCTCTTTCCTGGAGGAATCTGTGCTAGTGGTTAATGTAGGGGGATACAGTATCAGTAAATGAAGGTGGTATAGAATGTCATCTTATCCCCTAAAGAGTTGCAGCTGAGCCAATTACTAAAGATTAGGAGCAGGCCTGATGTTAACAGGCCACAGCTGTAGCCAGTCAGAAGAGTGTTATAAAAGAGTGGGTTGGTTGGTTGAGGGAACTGGAGTCAGTGGCTGCTGTGAGGACAAGGAAGAGTCAGTGCCTGGAGGAGCTGCCTATGAGAAACATCAAGGAGGTATGAGACTCTGGTAACATGGAATCCTTGCACTATAATGATAATAGAACTCTTGATATATAAGGCAACAGGTTAATGAACACACAACTGATTACACAGAGAAGCAGGGGAGCTCTACGAAAATGTCAGCAGAAATAGGCAAAACAGGTATTTTATAGATTTTAGCCTTCAGCCAACCAGTAGTAAACTTAGGTCTCATGGCCAGAGTAAGGGCAGACAAGAAGCAGGTGTTCCAGCCACATCTTTTAGCCATTTGTCCCCTTGCTGAAACTGACAAAGATGGTCAAATTTGGGTTTCAGTTGGGTCAATGATACCTGAATGCTGAGTTCCAGACTGAAATGTGTATTGGTCATCCTCAGACTGGACTCAGTCTTTGCTGGTTTGTAAATGTTAATTTAAAGAGATAAGTCTGAAAGATAATTTCTATCTTTCCACCTGGGATAATGACAGCTATTTTTGGCCTTTCCTTCATGCTAAGGCAACTGATATACTGTTATTAAGTTATTAATATTTTACCAATACAGGAGTTTTACCTCTCACAAATTATTGCATTTGCTGGTGCAAGTAATTGTGGGAGTCCATATCACAGTCAGAATAGTTGGCAATACAGACTTTGGAGGAAGTTTATAAAGTCTGGTAGCTGCCTTGCTGTTGGCATATCTGTTGACTGAGACATAATAACAGGACATCTGTGATATCAGGAAATGGGAAGCTGCAGTTCCAGGCCATTGTATTTTATAAGCAACCTTTTATGGTTGCTAATCAAAGTGTATTCAAATCAATTCAAAGTTATTCAAGTTTGTTTTTGCAAATTTAGCTGTTGGTATTTTCTGATATAAATACTATGATAACAGAACATTATTCTGTGCAAAGACAGCAATAAGCAAATCCAGTGTTTCAAAAATGCTAAATTAAAAATAGGCTGCAGTGATAAATAAGATGGACACGTTGACTTGTGTTTTGGGAGGTTTGTTTTCTGTAAATAATGCAAACAAATCAAGGGTAATTTGCAGTCACTGTGGTTTGCAAATTGAGAATTGGTAGTGAAATAGCTGTTGATATTAGCAATGACTACAGTGTATAATGTTACATAAGGATGGACTACAATCATAAACACATCTGCAGAGATGATCCTCCTCAGGAACTTCTAGCCAGATAGAAATAAAGGTGTCTGGAAAATGGATATGTCAGCTATGGTGGGATTATTGTCTGTGGGCTTTGCAGGAGTCCTCACTGGGTAAAGCTCTCCAGAACAGCAGAGAAAGAAGTTGTATTACATCTTTCCAAGCACCCTTCCATGCTATTAATTGCCTCTGTGTGGTAAGAGGGAGACCATAGTATGGGAAACAGATTAAACCACATTTGTCAGATGAAGAGACAGGAGGAGTCAAACCACTAGCAAACCACTGTGCCTGGGACTCTGGGCATGACAATGGAAGAATTCCTGTCTAGTCTTATGTTCCTGTACAGTATTCCATGTATTTGTGGAGATAGCACCAAATCTATTCACCTTTTTTGTTTGTAGAGGTATAAATTCTCCCTTTGTATTTTGTTATTTCCTTCATGGGCCATAGTTTTCCCTTGCTCCTTTATAGAGCTGATCCACTAGGGAAGAGGGACTCACAACACACATCCATGGATTTGGATACTTTCAGGTTAATTCCTCAGTCTGGGTCTTGAGGATTTGCTCCCTGCTATATCTAGACTCTGTCAGTTGTCACGAAGCCTTCCACTTGAAGTCCTGAAAAATTTCTAATGAACGTTGAAATCAGATATGTGAAGTTAGTAAATCATAGCAGAAACCACAGCAGGTTCTAGCAGAGGACAGAAGTGCTTTTGAGCTTGGAACAGACTCAGGAGCTGAGCTGAGCCCATGATTTTTAACAAGAGTGCTGGGAACATCATTGCAACATCAAGCAGAAGTCAAAATGCCTCAGTCAAAATAGGTCAGCTTTGGTTCCTGGCACTGATGTTTGGTGGAGGCATTTCAGAGGAGAAGGACCTGGCTGCTACCTGTGACATTTGTTTTACCTCAGGGGATTAGATGAATTCTGACTCCATGGTACCTCTGTGTATTGCAGCAACTCTAAGTTAAGTAAGGTTTGAAATTCTTCCAAAGTATATGACAATCCAGCTAATGCCAAGAGCTGTATTTATTAAATGCTGTTGTGTAAATCTGAGTTTCTGTACAAAATAGCAGGATGATATAGATGTATAACAGTAAGTTATGTATGTCTCCAAATTACAAGGATGCCTTCTCTTGATATACCTTTAGAACGATAGCAATGCTGTTGCTTGACATGGGAATTATGTATCCATCTCTTCAGGCTAGGTTCAGACATGTAGTCCAGGAGATAAGTGAGCCTATATCGGTTAATTTCTTATAATAAGATTGTTTATCTTTCATCTAATTGTGAGATAATTTACAGCTTTCTGTCCATATACTGATGTGTGAATTATTCAGCATTGTAAAGTACAGCTTGTGCTTTCTCAATGCTCATAGATTTTCCTGAGAAATGTTTCCTCAAAGCAGCATAGCCTCATAGGAAAGCAGAGAGAAAGGACTTTCAGGGGCTCCCTGCTGGGAAGCAAGCTCAGTTTTACCTGCCACTCCCCACAGAATTTCGCTCTGACAGAGGAAGATGCTCATTTGTCGCAATGGTCATCAGCCATTTTTCACTAAATGAAAAAGGAACAAAAGTTCTGAATGTGATAGGAATTAGAAGTGCAGGATGTGCTTGTGTCAACCAGTGTGGTTTAGATCCCTGAGCAGCAAAAGCTGGAGGCTGTGGTACCCACTTAAACTGCTGAGCAATGACCCTGCAGAGCAGCTGGTGTCTGCACCACACGGTGTGGTGAGGAGGATATGATGGGATTCATTACTGGCTGAGCATCAAGAACCAAACCTCTGGGACTGGGGCTGTCTGTGCCCTGAGCACAACGTTTCAGGTGTGCCATGCAACCCTAATTCCACAACTTTACTGCTAGTGCTTCTTTGGGATTCCACAAAAACAGCTATGACTGGGGACTGGTATGTACTCAGCCCCTATCAAATGCAAAGAAAACGTAATATCTTACACCACAGTAAAATAGCTTTGTGCTAAGACTCAGATATTGCTGTTATGTGTCTGAGCACTGAGAATAAAAGTAATCAGATGGGCTGGAGTTATGCATTCATGTTGCTGGGCAGACTCATCCTTCACCTGCAGACATATGTAGGAGGGGAAAGGCAGGACCTCTTGCCTCAATCTACTTGTACTGAGGTGGGAAGCTCTTCACAGAACCTATTCAAGATTCCTTTTGCTCAGCCCTGCCACAAACTATCGGATAGAGGAAAAACCCAACGTTGTCTTTGTATGAGGATATAGTATGGGTAAATGAAGGTGGTATAGAATGTAACCTTATCCCCTAAAGAGTTGCAGCTGAACCAATTAGTAAGGATTAGGAGCAGCCCTGATGTTAACAGGCCACACCTGTAGCCAATCAGAAGAGTGTTATAGAAGTGTAGATTGGTGGGAGCTGGAGTTAGTTGGCTGGTATAAGGACAAGGAAGAGTCAGTGACTAGAGCAGCTGCCTACAAGAAACATCAAGGAGGTATGAAACTCTAGCGATGTGGAACCTTTGCAATGTAATGACAATAGAACTCTTGCACTACATGGCAACATGTCTCAGCCCAGAATAGGCAAAATCTCTGTCCTGCAGTCAGTGCTCTTAGAGGATTTCTGCCTATCTGCTCAGAAAACACCACTGGAGGTAACATCTGAATGATCTGTACCTGAAGGTAGGTTGCAGTCAAGCCTTGCTGAAACTTTGGCTCAACCTGCCAGAGCTGAGTGGTGAGCAGCTCTTGTTCAGTGGTGAAACTCACAATAAATCAAATGTTTACCAGGCCACTGACTTCAACTGCAAGTATGAAAGTGCCATCAATAAAACACCCAATGTGATTTAGAAAAACCCTCCTGTGGTGAGTCAGGCTCCATCCAGTCTTTGAGAAGTCTGTCCCCTTTGTGTTCTGTGTTGCTCTGTTGACTCCTTACCTCATGCTCCAGGCCTGAAAGCATTTTCCACTGCATGATCTGATATGGAGCAATTTCCAAAAATCCCTGCCGGGGAAACAGAGATATCTGATGTCCCCTGCCTGCCCTCAAATGTAAATTTACATTTTACAAACCACAGAAGCTCATAATCCCTCAGTATCCTTTGTAATGCCAGGTTGTCTCCCCAGCTTGTGTTAATGTGCACTAATGAGGAACAGGCAATAGGTTATTTGGAAGGCAGATAAGCAAAAAGCATGTCCTTCCAGATCTTTTAGAATATGCTATAAAAAAAGCCCAGATTGTTTTGCTTGGCTACGGTGTTGTGATTTAAGGCTGCTCCTCCTGCTCTCTCAGGGATTAATGGCTGCACTGGGGGGGTCACAGGATAAGTTCCCAGTGGGGTGTGAGGGCAGCAGGGGAAGCTCCAGGTCACTCACTGGGATGCAGCAGCTTGGGGAGGATCCCAGGCTGTTTCTAGGGTGGTGGTGAAAGAAATGTGGTTGGAGGGGGATGTAAGCAGGTGTGTTGTGTTGGTGAGGGACACTGGGGTATTGGGTTGAGCTCAGCTCCCTCCTGTCTCAGGCACAAACATTACCTGTAAATAATGTGTTAGGGAAAATCTACAGGCAGTCCTGGCTAGGGGCTGTCTCTATACCTCCTTTTGTTGAACCTCTATTCTTTGGCAGCAGCCTGTGAATGAACTAGACCTTTGGGAATTTCCCACCCTTTCCTCAACTATGCCCACACTTTATGCTGCATGGACTGCAAGGGGAAAAAATAAAAAAAAATAAGTGAGTACTGTGGCCACAAATCCTGTCTTTGAAGAGAGTCCAGCAGTCGTTTCTGGGTGAAGTGAGATGGGGAATAGGATTACAGTGTGGGATTTACTGTCCCCAATTTGTTTTATGTGTTAGGTCCTTTGTCACTGACTTATCAAAGGGGAAAACACAGAAGTATCTCTTGTTCTGTGCAGTTCTGTTCTGTGTTAGTGCTAATGAAATCCGGTCCTCTTTCTCTCTCCCTTTGGACAGGTCAATCTTTGAAATGCAGCCCTGGATGAGGAACTAACCTCACCTTTTCTTGGTTGTCTCCTTGCTCCATTTTGCAGCCTATAAACCTACAGTTTGTCTTTTGCCCTAAGCCATTTGCTTTCCCCTCCATTTAATTGCTTGATCCTGCATTCATTGAAGCTACTGGAATCATTCCCATAAGGGACACAGTAACAACCCAGGGATCCCCACACCCAGGCACAAACAAATACATGTCACAGACTCCACTATCACCTTGCTGAGAAAGGCAGGGCAGGGTTCAAAGTATCCACTGCTGAACTTGCGTGCCTGAAGTCCACTGAAATTACTTGAAGCAAATAACAAAATATCACGAACTTTCCCCCAGGAGGGGAAGTGGTAAGATTGATTTGACATAAAAGACTAGCTATCATTATTAATTCATAGTTTGGCAGATCTTGGGCATTTTAAGTGAATGAATAAATTCTGTATTACAGAATGTCCTTTGTGAAGTTCGTGATTAAAAAAGAACATTTTAAATTAGGGGTTTTTAAAGCCTCATGAAATTCTCTTTGAGAATATTATTAATTGTACTCCTTTAGGAATTTCATTTCTGTTTAGGTGCTGTAGGTTACCAGAATTTGCAAAGCTGACAGAGTTGGGGGGAACTGATAACAGTGTGAGCCTTACTGTGCATAATAGCTATGGGCAGAGCTTGGCAGATTTTGAACCTGTTCCCCACCAAGCCATGGTGTCTTGGCCTTTGTTATTTTATATGTTCATTCTGTCTGCTAAAAGAACAGAAGTATCTGGGCCCTGGCAAAAATATTAAGGTAAAGGCTATAAGCTTCAAATTCTGCTTATACTCATAAATGTAGTATATGAGTCAAATGAAGTTTATTTTAAGATTTGTTTCACAAAGCATCCATGTTTTGGAGCATAAGGAAAAAACCAGCCTAATCTAATGTTCTTGGGAAATTCTAAAATCTTGGAGCTCCTGAGCCTGAAATTTCTCCCCTCTGTCAAAACTGATTCCATACCCACCCTGCAGTGTGCTGCCCTGGGAATGAAACGCAGCGTGATTAATGCACTGAATTCCAGGAACATGCTTACACAGCTTATTGCAAACCACTGCTCTGGCAAACACCTCTTACAGCATTGCATAAACAGGCTCCCCACAGCCACCAGGGCACTGGCTTTGGCTGGTGACTGGGTCACAGCAGGAGGGTTGGAAAAGCAGAAGCTTCACAAAGAGCAGGAGTGAGTAGTTGAGGATTGCTTCTGAATTTATTACAAATTCCAATGGTCAAGGGGGCTTAGAAGCATCCCCAAACAGTGAGTGCAGGCTGCTGTTGCTAATTCACAAGTGCAGTATCCCTCCTGAGACACAGAAGTCTCTGAAAGCACTGAGCAGGTGCCAGTGTCAGCCTCAAATCCAGACCTTGCAGCTTTAATTTGGGACCAGCAAAGAGTGTCTGACAAAGCTGCCCCTTTATTCTTACTTTCCTCTAGGCAGGAAAGTTTGTGAATGTCTGCACATCTCACTTTGAGCATGACTAGGTAGATAGCTCCTTGAAGTGCTGTCTCACCAAAAAATAAAACTACTGGACATGAATGGCAAAAATATATTAAAATGTGACTTTATTCTGGGCACTGGTTGTATTTCAATTGGAAAGGAAAGAAGGAACATGTTCCTAAATAACTTGTGTGTGGGATCCTGCTCACAGTAGGCACCTATTCATTTGCTTGAGACTGAAACTTTCAGACTCCAGCAGCTATAATGGGAGCTTTAAACATTTACTCACATACAGATGTCTCAATTTCATCTGGAGCAGTCTAAATAGACTACCTGGAGTCTGCATCTGAAGCTGTATCTCACTCAGGCTACTGGCTAACCTGGTGAAGAGAGCCGTCAGAGTCTCAATTTCTTGGCATTGGAAATATGAAAGAGTGTTTCTTAGTGTTTTTAGTAGTAAAACAATTTGTTAACATGCTGTCTGTGCCTCAACTAGAAAATTACAGTAATACAATGATTAAATGAAAAGACAGGCTTTTAGTAACAACATCTTTGTTGTTCATCCAGATGTTTTCTAACTAAACTGAACATTTAAAAGTAATCTACTATATATGTATTATCCTTTAATAAAGATAGATTAAAATAATATATCTTATAATAATCTTATAACAGAGATGAAAACTAGTTAAGCGAACAATTAATTTTGCAATGAATTTACAGTTTCAGGAATTCTTTCTATTTTATGCTGAGGCATAATGAGTACTCTTTAATGTGTTTTGCAGGAATAAAAATAGAACCCGTCAAAAAAATAGAAAAATGCCAAAAACAGGTGAAAAAGGGGAGGAAGCATAAAAAAAGAAAGCCAGGTTGTGTTTATGGCTGGAAAATTCTTTTCCTGAATATTTCCAGTTGCAAGAACAAACTTCTTTCAATTCCATGCATTTGAAAATTAGATTAATGTTGATACCCAAGATTATGCAAATTCCAGTTTCAGAGCAGTACACTCCATTTCTTGATTTATGGTCAAAGAAATAGATGTCCTGATGCAGCAGTTTTTAATCTCCATTTTCTTCATATGGTCAGATTTCTGCTTATTCTTTTTGACTTTACTGAAGTTTCTTTTCATGGGCATGTTCTCACCACTGTATACAAATCATTTACTGATTTTATGTGTTAATTTAACATTGAAATTACCCATGATTTCCTTTGGTTCCTGAATGAGCCGAGTCCTTATCCTTTTGTCTTCAGAATGACCACTTTGGTACATACTGTGCCATGACAAATGCACAAGGTCCAGTGTCAGCATTTTCTTTCACTTGGCTTGGTTTAATAGTTTCCATAGAGGTTAAGAAGTTCAACAGAAACATGTAATTAAAAACATAATGCAATAAACTACTTAAAACTAGTGCAGTAAAAGCTTTTAAGTCTAGTAAATAGTGGTAAAATTACAGTAATTAATTTTAGATTACATAATAAGAATTTTCTTTCTAATCAACTCTGCAGCAGGATCATTTACTTGCTGATGCTTCTCCTATGAGGTTGCTCTTTTCTCTTTTTCTTTCTCAGCCAGTTTTCCTAGAAACTGCATTCAGAGACCCCTTTTTGGGTCCATTTCCATTAAGAGTTTTGCACTGTGGTGGTGAAGCATCCCTGACCATGCCAGGAGCTCTTGCACAATAAAGGTGGTAACTGGAGCATCCTCTTCCCAGCCAAGGTGGGAAAAAAATGATAAGCAGCTATTCTCTTTAGCCTTGGGAAATCATTTACCTGAACTGTAGGCTGAGCTGACTGATACCATTGGTACTGAACTTAAGTATTGTTAAGCCCTCTCTAGATCATTTGCACCCTTACTCTTCTGCAACCCTGGTCCTTGTATAAATAATTCTAAGATGATTCTAAGCCAATTTTCATACGTATGCCTAATCTATGTGGTAAATAGCAGAGTGAGCCTTGTCATGAAACTGTGTTAAGGTTTACACAAATTGATATTAAAACCTGATTTTTGCCAGTAATTTTAATGGTGATTGTTTAAGCATCTGAAACCTATCACAACATATATCACATCTTGTGGTATTTTCAGGGTTCCCTGTGGCAGGAAGGATGAAATGATGAATCTGATTCCATGTTCTTAGAAGGCTAATTTATTATTTTATGGTATTATAGTATATTAAAGAATACTATACTAAAAATGTACTAAAGAATAGAGAAAGGATACTTACAGGAGGTTTAACAAGATACCAATGAAAAACTTGTAACTCTCCAGAGTCCCAACACAGCCTGACCATGATTGGTCATTAAGTCAAAACAATTCACATGAAACCAACCAAACAACTACCTCTTGGATAAACAATGTGCAACCACGTTCCAAAGCAGCAAAACACAGGAGAAGCAATCAGATAATTATTGTTTTCATTTTTCTCAGAGGCTTCTCAGCTTCCCAGGAGAAGAATCTCAGGCAAAGAGATTTTTCAGAAAATATGACAGTGACAAGATCTACTTCAGCAAAAGGTTCTGACAATCTTTGGGTTTGTATATATTTTTAAATGACTTATTGAATTATTTGTTCCCATTCCCTTTGGAACAAAAGGAACATTTAGAATCCATTGCTTACAATTATGTGCAGACTTAAACAATATTGCACTAATTTTCCCTTTCCATTCATTCTGTAATGATGCCTTTTGCCTGACCATCTCTGATTGAAAGCTAGTTTGCTACAAACTTAATGTATTTAACAGAATCAGAAACATTAATTTCTGGTGGCTGGTCTGACTCAGAGTTAGGAGACTTCCCATAAAGGGTCTAATTTCTTGTAGCTGAAGGAAAGCTGCCAGTAAGTGGGTGTGTTGTTTGGATTACAATAGTCTATACATTTAGATTTTTATTTTTTCAAAATCCAAAATCAAGTCTGAAGCTTTGCTATTCAAGTAGTGACTGCTGCTTTATTTGAAGATATGAAGGAGTCTCTATGTTTCTTTGGTTTTTAATGAAGACTCTGACCTTAATTTTTTTTCTGCTATTAGGATTGCTTAAGACCTTATCCATTTAGTATCACTGGGGTTGTGTGGTTACCTGTTGAAACTTTTCCATAAACTATTTCAAGAGTCAAAGCAAACTTGAAGTAATAATAAATTGAAGATCAATCCTGTGACTTTTGGCAGTGCTTTGGATACTGGTGCTTCATTGATATAAGTACAATTGAGTACCCAAAAGAGAAAACAATTGATCTGGAAGGCTGCTCTTGAGCCTCATGCTGTTTGAATTACTTAATAACAGGTAATTTAATTTCTTTGTTAGCACTGAATTTTAAAAGTAGTAGTTTTACTGTAGAGGGGAAAAATTAATAAATATGGACAGAACTGATCAGAATCTCTACTTATCTGTCATAAAACTTAGTGAACACAGGAGTAATATTAGAAGAGGATGGAATTCTGTTATTGAGAAGAAAATACAGAATAAAATAGAAACACTGACCTTTGTGTTAGTAACCCTCCCCTAGGGCTAGATTTCTATTTTAATTTTCACAGATTCCTGTGGAAACATATATTTAGAGGTTTTTTTTTTCTGTATACTTGATGTTTCTTACTCAGAAGATTCCCCTAATGGTTTTCTGTTTTCAAATTTTCTCATGCTTTTGTGAGGTTATTAGTGGTGTGGTATGGTCTGTAATTGTGCTTTTTTTACATTCAGAAAGAATTATAAGTTTCTTCATTTTTCTTAGAAGCTTTTAGATTTCCATTTGTATCTCAGTGCCAAAGTAATTACTGAGGCTGCTTTTACACTGTTTTTGATCTTTTTGGGAAATCTTGACCAGCACACTTCAAATCTACAGCTATATGTTTTCAGGTTCAAGACAGCCTGACTCTTGATTTACTTTAAAAATGTACTTGTTTATGCATTTGTGTTGGCTAGCATTGTGAAACACACAAATTCCACAAAGGTCACGGCTGGAAAAGTTAATAGAGAATGTTCTTATAAATACATTAACAATAAAAGGAGGGCTAAGGAAAATCTCCATCCTTTATTAGGCACAGGAGGGAGCATCCTTGTCACCAAGGATGAGATACTTCCTTTGCCTCTCCTGATGTCTCAGCCTGTTTGCATAGCAGAGGTGATCCAGTTTTCTGATCACCTTTGTGGCGTCCTCTGGAACCACCCCAGAAGGTCCCTCCAGAGATCCAGAGAAGGACCCATAAAATCCTTCTTATATTGTTTTTTCCTCATTAATTTGGGATAGTGGAGCAGAACAACTGGACTCTCATTAATCTTGCAGGTTAAAAATTAAGGAAAGGGAATTGTCTGCATTGGCAGGCAGAGATTATGACATTAAGGATGACATTTACTGAGCTGAGTGTGAGAACAGTCCTAGGTTTCTGCATAGACCTATGTCTACGTATATTAGGCCTGTTTAGAATTCCTCTGCAGTCACTTTAGATTAAGGTGATAAGGCCAGCAGCAGCCAGGAAGCAATTCACAAAATTCAAATCCAGATATCACCATTTGCTCCTAGAATGTCACCTTCGTATTTTCTGAAAAATCCCTACGCCAGGATTTCTTCTCCTGGGAAGCTGAGAAGCCTCTGAGAAAAATGAAAACAATAATTATCTGATTGCTTCTCCTGTTTTTTGCTGCTTTGGAATGTCTTTGGAGATTGTTTATCCAAAAGGTGATTGATTGGTTTCATGTGAATTGTTTTTACTTAATGACCAATCACCATCCAGCTGTGTTGAGACTCTGGAAGCAGTCACGAGTTTTTCATTATTATCTTTTAGCCTTCTGTGTGTATCCTTTTTCTATTCTTTAGTATAGTTTTAGGATAGCATTCTTTAATATGATATAGGTAATAAAATAATAAATTGGCCTTGTAAGAACATGGAGCCAGATTCATCATTTCTTCCCCTCGATGGGGGGGACCCTGAAAATACCACACTAGGGATCAGATCCCACAGTCAGAACGTGGCTGCAATGTAAGCTTTGTTGGCCATCTCAGAGGTGGAGCCCTCCTCACAGAGCAAAGCAGATCAGCCCTATCTGAGTTAACTCAAACTGTGCCAATCACCCCTGAAGTGCTTGAGAAAATCTGCAGGGAAGAGTGAGGAAGGTCTGGTGGCTTTGCACCATGAAACTTGTGCTTCCAGACCTAGACCTTGACCCTTTTGAGTTAGATGCTGCCCAGATTCACAACAAAGAAGGATTTCTGTCCCTGAGGAGCTCACATGCTGACTGCAAAACAAAAGACACAATTACAAGCAGACAAATGTTAAAGGAATGGGGAGATATAAATGAAATCCCTGAAAAAAGAAAATAAGAAATTACATAATGAAAGGCTATTTGTATTTGTTCACAGGCCCAGTGCTGATATTTTGCTTGAAAGATCAAACCAAGGATTTAATGAAATAACTTTCTGAAATGTTGTGGAACTACAGCCACGGAAAACATTTTCTGAAGAAGCACAGGTCAAAAAGCGAAAAGAATGTTATTATGCTAGCTTGCCTACTCTATTTTCTTGGATTTGATATAAATGTGACTTAGCTTGTCTCTGAAAGCAGATGCATCTCACTTCTGCTTTAAAAAAACAATTCAAAGCCAGAGCAAATATCATCATTGTTTTAAAGCAATTTATCATCCAGCATTTACCTCTACCCATATGTCACTTAACTTTGCAGCATCTTGAACACCAAAATCTTCTCTAAAACATTATTTATTTTGCAGACTAGCTTATTTTTATAAAAATATTAAAAGAAAATCTAAAGCCATGTGGCAGCACCATTGGATATCATTGCAATTGATGAACTGCCAACTCTCTCAAGGTATTGACTAGGTCTGGAGCAGTCTAATGAAAAAATTATTTCAGTAAATTATGTTTCAGTTTCTGTTACTGCATTGTTAGAATGGAAACATCAAGCGAAGTAGATCAATACTAATTGGCAGGACAGAGAACTTCACACGACATCTTGTAACGAAACACAATAAATGTCCCCCTTCCATTTCATCAATCTGCTTTTTTTATAGTAGTGACGAGAAAATTTGATTTTAAAAAATGTTTATTTCCCATTTCTACAATTTACCTTGTTTACTAATACAATTAGTTTGACAACCTGACACCTGAGTGTCTTGGTTTTACCGAAAACTTTCTTTTTCTTTCAGTGTTAATTGTTTCTGCCATCCTCTTGCAGTCAATTCTTTGCAGTCTTTTTCTTCTGGACTCTTAAGGAAGTTAGGAGTCTCTAAAGGAGAGCTCAGAGGCTTTCTCTGTTTCATTGCTCACAGAAATGTGAGAAGGCTTTGGAACAAGCTACTCTGTGCCAGAATTAGTGTAGATCAGCTAATACATTTTAAGATAATTTTCAGCCTACTGATCATTTTGTTTCAGTCATCTCTTTCCTCCAACACAAAGTTTACAAAAACCCCCGATTTCATTGTTTTCATGTCACAAAACCTTTATGACTTTCTCAGTCACTTGTCATCTGGAATTTCTACATTATGGATAAAATAAGTGAAAGAGAAATCTAAAAAAACCCCCTATGTTTATGGTTAATGATCTTCGCTTCCAGACACCAAATATAACTTATCTGCAGGAGAATCTTTTTCAGCCTCAGGGGAAGAGCACTGGGTTCCTGCAGGACACTAAAGAAAAAATCTTACTATTTGAGGCAGCTATCAGAATAGTCCAGAGAGAGATGTAAAAACAAACCAGGCACCTTTCTTATGCTCACCTGAATCAATTCAACTCGCCCTCAAGAAGATAAGTGGAGAAATGGCTCATTGTCTCTTTTTCCTTTATGGACAGAGAGCCAGAGATCCTTGACTTGCACTTTTTGGGGCTGCCTGCATGGCATACTCTTGGCGAGTGGCCTGCTTAACCACAGTTTGTGAAATAAGAGGTATTTGATGCATGTATCAAATACATAAAACTGCTGGGAGGCATTGATCCCAACCCACCAAGTGGAAGAGGAAGATAGCCAGATCAAAGAGTGGATAGGAAATTGCAAAGCTTTAGAAATGAAGGAAAAGACCAAAAAGAAGTATAAAAGGAGCATTTTAATAACACCAAAAATATTTGAGTGGAAACAGCAGGAGTCAAAAGCTGCCCTGATGACCTCTCTAGTTTTGTTCAGGGGTATGGAGCAGCCACCCTGTCAGATTCCCTGGGGTAGGGAGTTGCAGAGTGCAGCAGGTGAGGACCTGACCTGACCTTACCTCACCTCACCCAGGTGTTTGCAACCTTGTGGTGGGCTTTCTCACCGGGATGGGGATCAGGGTGTGACAAGGTTTCATCCTGAGCTGCCAGTTTATTATATATTCCTTAATGGATAAACCTCTTCAGTCCTGAATTGGTTTGAGCTATGGGAGCTGGGTATCTTTCCCTGTGAGAGTTTTTGTGGCTGTTATTGAGCATCAGGTAAGTGTAGAATGAGTGATGTGCACTTGGAAGCACAGGAAAAGAGGTGTTTTCTAGTGGGCAGGAAAGAGGTAAAGTTCTGCATGTTTGTATCATCTGCTTTCCACTCTGCAGGTTTTCTCCCTTTGTGGAGATGATTGATAGAGAACTCAGCAAGATCAATGTCTCTAAACAGTTTGTCTTCCTCCTGCAGGCTTGTCAGTGGGAGTGAGTTCTGAGAGTTGTGCTGAAAATCATTTTGGAAGGAGGCAAACCAGGGCACAAAACAGAGAACAGCATTGGGAGATATCACTTACCTCATATACCCAGGCTAAATTTAATTTCAGGATGCAGTCACACCATTAATGCCTGCTTTTATGGCAAACAGTCCACAGACCCACAGGAGGACAGGTAACAGCTCTGAGAGGTCCCAGGCTGGAGACTGAGGATGTAGAGACAGAAGAACCATCCTGTGTCAGGGACCAGAAAATATATGGTTTTAATAGTGCTACTGGGAGGGAAACAATGGATATCCCTCACAGTAAAATGAAATGTTGGAAAGGAAAACAACTACCCTAAAATGAGTAAGCTTTTTAAAAAGACATTTAACATGAGCAGACAATGAGTGCTATTAAAATACATTATAATAGAAACTTATGGCCTAAGAGGACCACTTTAGAGCTGGAATATCTGAATATAAGAGTAAAGTGAAAAAAAAACTGTCACACCTGTAAAAGTGGCAGTCCACTTGGAAAGAAGATAGAGCAAATAAAATACCAATGAACAGCAAAGCAGCCAGAAAAAAAGAAAAAGACAGGAGCAACTTGGTGAAGACATAAATGCCAAAAATAAAAGCTTCTTCAAAGATATCAGAAAGAGGGAGTCTGCCAAAGTCAGTAGGACAAATAGACAGTGAAGATGAAAATCTTTGATCCTCATTTACTGCAAAGGAAGGTGGGGAATTTATCACTGTTGCAGAGGAGCAGAGACCAGGATCATGGAAAATTGATCATGTCAGCCAGAATTATCATCAGCAAGAATTTCAGAAATCAATAAACTGAGTGCAAAGCTCCTGTTTTTTGGGTTTTTTTTAAATTCTGATCTATGAACTCTGTAGAATCATAGACTTGAAAAACTATTAAACAAATAACCTACCTGCTGCTTGACCCAGAACAGAGTAATAAAAGAAATGGTTAATATGGCACCATAGTAATCTTAAAGGTTAGGTCAGGTCATCTTGGGAAAGACCA
The DNA here is from genome assembly GCF_028551555.1 of Melozone crissalis. Taxonomy (NCBI): domain Eukaryota; kingdom Metazoa; phylum Chordata; class Aves; order Passeriformes; family Passerellidae; genus Melozone; species Melozone crissalis. Next base: position 15,508,194 of record NW_026535784.1, on the reverse strand, counting down.
ACCAGTTCTTTTGAATTTAGCACCAGCCAGATTGGCAAGGAACTGTAATGAGAAATGGAATTAATAAATATGGAGGAAATTATAGATTTGGGATGAGTCACAGGCATGGCTTGTGACTCTGTATTCTCTGAAGATGGCAGTTTACTGGATAGGTGGATCTGTCATTCCAGTATATGTGGGATTAATAAAATAGGCCAACAAGGGCTTTCAGTAAAAGCTACTTAAGAAGTTTTCCTTCAATTAACCAAATAATTTTTGACTCTGTCCTGTTGTAACAACATATGCTAGTAAATGAACATTTATATTATTCAGAGGCTCAAAAGCTATGTAGTGGGACCTGTCATTATCAGGATATTCACAAATGATAACAAAAAAAGGTAAACAGTAGGGAACTAATTTTGCAGAATTTTTGAAATTATTCAGAATAGCTGATTCTGAAGCTGAATTCCTGCAGAGATGCAGAAAATTCACAGTGCTGAATGACTAGGTAAAGATCAGATGATATTCAGGATCGATAAATGGAAAATAATCCACATGAAGGAACAAGAACTCTATGTCTCTGTGCTTGATAGGAGATATACAAACAATACTATCACACAGAAGTGGAACTTTGGGGTCATTCCTGGCAATTCTCTAAAAACAGTAATGGAAATTTCTTGTCAACAAGACATATGCACAGCAGTGCTGTGACAGAGAGTTAAATGACTAGTTCTGAGAAAACCCACACAACAAAATCCATCCAGATGGGTGATTCAAAATACTGCCATAGTATATTAACTACTTTCAAAAAGTTTTTTTGAAAAAAAATTAAAACAGGATACAAAATCACCAGTGAACTTTCCACTTTCTTTGTTGTTTCTTCAGTAAAGTTTTCAGTTTTGATTCAAAAACTCATTTGATGATGTAATTGCTTTAGTGCAGTGCTATGCTGGGGAGGAGAGCTGAATAGCTGCTTTTAGATCTACTGCAAAGCAATAAGCAGTATTACTTCTGAATATTCTTGGAAGGCTTTGCCTTTCCATATTTTTTTAAATTCTTCTCAAACTGCATGCTCATATATTTCCTGCTAGCTCCACTGGATGACCTAAAAATGCCATTTTGTTATGAAATACAAAATAGGAAAAGTGCTAGGTTTGGGCTGGGTTTTTTTGCTATTTAAGAGAAATTCTTTTCAATCATAAAATACAAAGTTCTCAGATAGGGGCTCAGTACTCCATTATCCATGACACCTTGTATCTCAGATTTCCCTCATATATTCTTCATAATTGATCATGTGCCCAATTCTTGGACGTTTTTCTATCATTATTTTATCTCTGTTCCTATGGGGATGATACTGCAGAGACATGTTCCAGCTTAAATATGTCTGAAAAAAATCAAATATCTGCCTTTACCTTCCTTGCTTGGAGAACCATGAAGCCTTTTGTTTTGTTTGGTTTGTTTCTTTTATTTCATGTATAATCCTAACCATAAATATCATCAGTGTGAGCTTCTATTCTGCAGACAAAATTTGGAACAAAATACCCCTGACATAGGTTCAATATTTTTGTGAGAGTTCACAGATGTCAGATATCCTTCATATCCCAAACCCTGAATTGCTCAATCTGTAAAACAGAGTCATTTTTTTATTTCTTTGGACCTTTGTCCTCATGACAATGCTCTGAGGATTTCTTACTGATTATTTTTGATTGTTATGGGAGTGACTAATGGGCCAAATCCAGCTTCCCTAGAAACAATACAGTCTCTTGGACCACCCTGGTTTTGAAAGTTCCTTGAGAGAGTCTGGATTCCCAGGTAAGGCAACGACAGCTGTAGAGCACAGATTTGGTTTCTCGTGGGAGGTGAAGCATTTCAGTGTGAGACCACCCTTCCCACTCCTGCATTCCTTCCTTCACCTCTTCCTAATTCTTACCACAAATAAAACCATTTCAAAGTGCGGAAAAGTCGGGTACTTGGACATTTTCTGCCCCAAAAACCCCTGATCTGCCCTGAAAGCCCAGTCCAGTAGCACCTTGAAGAAGGGATTGCTGATTTTGAAGGGACATGCATTTGATTCTAACAATTCCTCACTTCTGGCTGGTGCAGCTGTCACAGCACTCTGTTTCCAGGCAGATTCTGGGGAGAGCTTTCTTGTTGTGCAGATCCCTAAACTTCTAAAATACCAGACATGAGCTTGTTTTATTTTCAGTTGTTGGCATAACACTCCATGGTGTGCTGTGGTTCTCTGTGATGGTGTTCACAGGAGTCTTAGGATGAGGGAAGAGACGAGGATCTGACTCCATGTTTCAGAAGGCTTGATTTATTATTTTATTATATATATTATATTAAAACTATACTAAAAGAATAGAAGAAAGGATTTAATCAGAAGGCTAGCTAAGAATAGAAAAAGAAGGAATGATAACAAAGGCCTGTGGCTCAGACAGAGAATCCGAGCCAGGTGGGCTGTGATTGGCCATTAATTAGAAACATCCAACATGGGCCAATCACAGATGCACCTGGTGCATTCCACAGCAGCAGATAATCAATGTTTACATTTTGTTCCTGAGGCCTCTCAGCTTCTCAGGAGAAAAAATCCTAAGGAAAGGATTTTTCATAAAAGATGTCTGTGACAGTTCTCCAGCAGGGAAGAAGTGTTAACCCTTCTCCTGGTGTGCAGGGGTCAGGCCTGGCTGCTCTCCCCTCTGGTCTCAGGCACAGAAATGGGGCAAAGGTGTCCATCCTCTCCTGGTGACTCCTCTGCCTGCATCAAACCAGGGAGGAAGGAGCCTGCCAGAAGTGAGCCAGGTCAGAAGCCAAGCACTGGAGGTCTTGCAGCAGCTTACCATCATGGGAGATTTTGCTTTCTCACTGCCCCACTTCATTTACCAGCAGCAAAATACAATTGTCTTTTGTTCATTTCTCAGATTTAACTCCAGGTGAGAATCTTCCATTCACCAAGGCCTTCATTCCCCAGGCCCCTCTAACCCTGATGGCTTTGGCTTTTGTGCCTCACTAGTCCCTGCACCAGCCCTGCCCGGCCATGCCACTCCAAGGCCTTTTTCTTTGAACAAGTCATAGTTTCTGTTTCTTTATGTTTCTTTTTTCTTTATGTTTCTTTTCTTTATGTTTCTTTTCCCCTCACAGAACTCTCCTCTCCTCAGATCCCATCTGCACTGGTTTTGGGCTCCAATTCCTCATCACTCCCAGTGGACAGGCCTCCTCCAGACAATACCAAACTCCAAAAATACCCTGTGCCTGATTCTGTCTCTCCTCTCCTGACTTGCTTTCAGTGGGGTGCTCCTCCAGCTGGCTGTCACAGAAAATTAAACCCATCTTTGGCGTCTCTTCTGTGTCATCCCACCCTCTCCCTCAATTGCTGCATGGGACAAGCTGAATGCAAAGCAGGTCCTTGGCACATTTTAGCTCCAACTGCTCGCTGCTGATGTGTGGAAGCAGGTTTCTCCCAAAGGTTTAGTGGCTTTGAAAGAGCAGTTTTTCCATGGGAACATAAGGGCTTAAACTTTGTAGCAGAACAGCCCTCACACCTCACCTGACAGGACGTGCACACCAAGGCAGGAGCTGCCGCTGGTTCTGAGCTGCCCTTGGTACCCTACACTTACCCAGGGAAGGTTTCCTGTCAGGGAGCAGCAACACCAGGAACTGGAAACTCTGGGAACTTAACCTTGGACTGTGGCACTGGGAGACCCAGGCACAGTAAAAGCATGGATTGTCAAAATGGTATGCCAGGGAACAGGCAAGATCAATTATAATGGAAACCATTTGTTACAGCAACTGAATCTACACCACTGCCAATTTATTGTGCTGTCTCCAAACCACTGATATTCAACAAAATACCCTGAACAAATCAGGCATTCATGTTTGAAATCTGTTTGACACAAATGCACCTTTTGTTTTTGTGGTTAAATCCATGGAAGCTGATTTATTTTGAATATCAGACAATAAGTTTCCTAACAAAGTTATATATCTCTCCTAGATACTTGAAAGTTTTTTAGAAGAAGCCAACTTGGTTGAATAAAGCACTTTTCTTATACTTTTTTAAATGTTACAGTGAAAGGGGCTGTGTTACGGTGAAATAGGGCTACTTCCTTGCCAAGGAAGCAATTTGATCAAATATTTTTTATGAGACTGCAATCTCTTTTACATGTTCACATGCAATAAATTAAGAGAACTTTAAAAAGTACTGAAATTTCTTTACTGGAGTTCAGCTCCTAATCACAGTTATCACATATTTTAAATGTCTTCTACTTAAGGTCTTATGTGTGTGCTAGATCACCGGATACTCAAAGGGATATTATCATGAGGTTTTACCTTAGGCTTTAAATTTTGAAGCCAGTTTAAGGAAGATACACACATTTTGGCTTCTGACTCAGGCTTCTGAAAAATGACAGCCTGCACATCCTGTGGAATTTCAGTTGTTTGGACCTACGCCAGTGCATGTCAAAGTTGTAATTAGTCAGTGCTTGTAAGAAGGTGCACAAAATGCTGGCAAGCTTTGCTGGGGATGGAATTGCAGTATTTCTTAGATTTGTTAAATAACTACTGTAGATATTGCTATTCCACTGCAGGCTGAGGTTGAAGTACCATAGTAATACAGAGCCCACAAAGACTTTAAAGCCTACTATCAACTAGAAAGTGTTTCCTAATTTCCCACCTTGCTTTTAGCTTGGCAGGTTTTACCTCCCAGGACAGCAGACAGTGCCAGTCTTGGCAGGGGAAGATAAAACAGCAGTGTTTGAGCAGGTGCAGCTTTCCTTGGCAGCACAGAGCTGTGTCGAGCACCTCCCTGAGTCCTGGATACCATCCATGCTTGGGAACATCTGCTTTGGGGAACCCAGGGCAACCCAAAGCCTGCCTCTGCTGAGGATGTGAGATGGGACAAAAGATGGGATTTCTTTCAGAAACAGGCACTGTTCTGGTCACTACAGGTTGGCACCTCAAAGTGCAGTCTCAGTCTCCACTGGGAGGTCAGTGGAGACTCCAAAGTGCTGAGTTCTTCCAAAGAGCTGAGATTTCCAAAGGGCTCCTGGATGCTCCTGTGGCAGGAACAGACAGCAGCACAGAGAAACCCTCAGGATTTGCTAGTCACCTGTGGCCAGCAGGCAAAACCTTTCCAGGATTTTTCCTGGGGAAGGCAGTGAGAAAGCTCAGAGAAGGGAATGATAAACTATTCTTATCTCTACTTGTTGCTCCTGGCACATGTGGAAAGTGTCATGGATATTGTTTACCAAAGAAGGGTTTTGTTAATTGGACACTGGTGATGGTTGTTTGGATTGATTGACAATTAGGTCAAAGCTGTGTCGTGACTGTCTGAAAAGGGTAACAGGTTTTCCTTTAATATCATATATCAATCATATCATATCATATCATATCATATCATATCATATCATTAATATAGCATTTGTTCAGCCTTCTGAATCATGGAGTCACAGCGTGTTGTCCCCCACATTAGGGGTTTGCTTCAATAGTCACCTAGTTCTCTCTTTTATTCTCACTGCCCTGCTCATCTCAAGGTAAATATTCTGCAAGCTGGACCTGAAAATCAACACCTGGAAATTTCTTAAAAAACATGTTCCTCCAGGCAGCAGCTTGTTCTGTATTGTATAAAGCATCCAGTGCTCTGGTCCCCTGCAAGATAAAAATAGTTCATAAGCAATGTAATTTGTTCTTTCTGCTTTCCTTTGTATTTCTGAAGCTGTTTTTCTGCCATTTATTCAGAGTTTTTCTTATGAAGTGTGAAGTAACACATAGAAAAATTTAACGTTATCTTTAAAATATGCTTATAACTCAGATAAAACAAAGGATATGTACTTAGGGAGGATAGCATCATTCTTGATCCTGTTGGCACCTTGCATCTTTCAGGATACATGACAGGTAGTTCTTTTCTCTTACTGAAATTGGATATTGATTATGTAGCATTTCTTTCTGATCCATGAAAAAATACAGGGATAGCAAACACTCACAAACCTCTGGTGATAAGTCGTTAAAATGCAATTTTACCTATGATTTAGATAGAAGACAGATACTTGTTTACTAGGAAAAAAAATACAAAAAACCCAAAATTCTTTAGAATTCATCCCATCAATAACTTTTGAAGACCACCTGTGAGATAAGTAGGGTCACCAGTAGATCCCCTGAGAGCCAGCTAGTCACTGTAACAACAAGATTCTGTTACCACATTAGAGATTTTCCGTGGTAGAACCAAGTTCCCTCATGTGTTTCTGACTGCTTTGGTCTCCAACCTGATCATCTCTTGGAAAGAATTTCTGCTTTCTCGATGCCTTTGTTTCACTTGCACCTACCACACACCCCACAAACCTCTGTGTATCCTCCAGAGCTCCTCAAAATCACACCTTGTACAAAGGGAATTTGTACAAAGGGGAATTTGGAACCTCTGGAGGGTTTCCTAGCAAGGGCTGGCACAGCTTCATGTGCTGTCTTTCCCACTGTGGGAGGGACAGTTTTATCTTTGTACAATCTGAAGCTTTAAAGTCTCATTTTTATCTCTGTTTTTACAATATAGTGGCCATAGCAGCACCAATACCGTTTTTGTAAGGATTTGCAACTCCTGATCAGTTTTTCCTGTAGCACTATGGTTTTTTCCATCTGCAAGTTGTTTTTCATTCAAGTTAGATATTTATTATCATCATCACAAAAATATCCTCACCTGTCTTCATTCTGGGTATTTCCTTCTTCATCCTTTCTAACCCCAGTGTCTAATGCCAGTTCAGCTGTAAAATTGAAAATATTTAAATGTAAATGAATTTTGTGTCACTAGCACCCTTCTTGAGAAACCCAGTAGAGAAAGTTGAAAGCTTATTTTTTTCTGCTGCCAGCACTTCCATGAAAGAAAGCTCTGCTGGTGGCTTTATGAACAACATTCCAGGGTGTCACTGGAATGGAAGAATAAACCAATTGAGAAAGGAACATAAAAATAAACAAATAGAATTTCCTCAGAAATCTGGAGATCTTTTTGAGAGCTACATATTTTAAAATATTTTTAATATTGAGCTATCTCCTTCTTGTCATTGTTGTACCCCTAAGTTTTTAATATGCTCAGGGTAAAATGCTTAACAACAGTGAGAGAGGAGTTTTTTAGAGTTTTCTACTAGGTCCTTGAAATGAAATTGTTGGGGAAAATGGTAAAATCCATCCAATCAACTTTTCATCCTATCCATTTGAGAAGCCTGTTCAGGAGAACATCCATATGGAAAGCAAAGCTGAATTGGACCTGCAGCCGTCCCTTATCCCTATTCAAACATTATCTAAAAAGCAAAAAATTTATGAGTAATTTCTGATATTTGGTTTTGATATCTGTGTAAAAAAGCAGTATATTCAGAACTTGTGATGTTACTGATGAAGTTATTTGTTATAGTAAATTATAGTAAAGGCACACATCATTATTAATGCATTTCAGCCCATAAAGAAAATTCATGCAAATAACAAATAATAGGGATAATGAATCTGCTTCTGCAACTGGATTTAATGAGGCAGAATGCACAGAAGAAAAGGAAGAGCTATTGGGAAAAAGTTTAAAAGACAGATTAGAATTTTAAAGCATATCCACTGAATTTCTTCTCCTTAGAAGCACATCATTCCCTCAGTGAAAAATGACCAGCATAACTTATTAGTCCATGTTATTCTGGATAGAGATAGAAAAGCACACAAAAAATTTTAAGAGAAGCAAGATGTAGAGCTAAGTTTTGAGCCCAACAACCTGATGTATAAAAATCCTACTGGTTCCCCTGAGCCAGGCAGCACTCCAGAAAAAGCTGCTCAAAGGGGTAGGAGATACAAATTCTGCTGTGATAAGTGGCTCTCAGACACACAAAACATTTTTCAACTGAAATATAATGGAGACATTGAAAAATAACAGATATAAAGGTTTAGGTACAGTGTTTAGGGAAAAAAAAGTCAGTAATAGCACTCTAGCAGCGATTATGCATAAGTCATAGTGAGAGTTAGCACAGGTGTTGAAAATAAAATGCCCAAACAATTAGTGAGAGAAAACCAAACAAGAATAATGAGTTTATTTTTTCACACACAGCAGTATAGGCAGCTAAAGGCCAAAGAAGAAATAAAGAAAAAAGAGATCACGTAAAAACTTAATAGTGGAAAGGATTTGCACTTGATTATGTTACATTTGAAGGCATTGCAATTCTGTGAATCTGATCATTGCAATTCTTGGCTGCCAGAGAGAGCAAATGGAGAGTATGAGCCACTTATTTGTACAATCTAATGAAGTACAAGGGTTTTGTGGTTAGAGCAAAGCTGTTTGCCCCTGAGAACACTTGTTAACAATGACCTGTGCTTGAGAAATTAAAAACATCAGATATTTTCTTTTTTCCCCTGTCTTCAAAAGTGTAGTAATAATTTTGATTTGCTGCCAATTAGGAAAAATGTAACTAACACACTGCTAGCCAAATCCAGCAATCCAGATTTTGTGGGAAAAAGGAGAAAAATAACAGTTGCTGTGGATTTTTCTGGTGCTTATCTCACTCGTTCCTTCTGCATTTTGCTTATTTGCTGAAGGACTGATGATTTAGACACACATGCCCTAGTGTGTCTTCCTTCTGCATCTGAGTATTAGAGAGGGAAATGTTCCACGGTGCAAAGCTAAAATGAGTTCTATCCGTGGATAGATAATTTTAAATCTGAGGGTACTTATGTTATACATGCAGTCATTCATCTGTAAGCATTTGCCTTATCTTGCAAGTGCAACTGGGATGGAAAATATAGAGAAAGTGTCTCCCATGGTGCTGGAATTTTAACTCCTCACAAATCCCTACCCCAGCTTCATTCCAGCATCTGATTTCTTGCCAGCTCCAACCCTAGCAAAATGAAGTTTTAGAATCTATTTTGACACCTTAGTTTTATATCATCTGCTCAGCATCTCATCTGAAAGCTCAGTATAGTAATAAAGGAGGTGACTTTCGTGCAATCAGGTTCCTTAGGATCTCAAAGCAGGTATTTTATCTTCTTTTTTATTGTCTGACACATTCAGTCTTTTTTTCCCCCTCCTGTTTTAATCCCTTCTTCTCAAGAATAAGTGGTGCAATGCTAGTGGAAGCAAACTGGAAATAGAGACTTGTCCTACAGTGCATCCAATAAAAGCCCATCTGGAAAACACTAACAGAATGTTACTTTCATAACCATTCAGTGGAAATTAATGAAAAATTATGTCAATACTACCAATCACTATTCTGTGGATTTGTTTTTCAATGGAAAATTACTTTGAAATTTTGAGGAAACTATCTTACATATGAATTCTATTGATGTTTATAACTACAGCTCTCTCTTCTAAGTCTTGGTGATACCAGAGACACATACAAAATCAATTGTGTAACAAGCTATGGAGGAAACTTTGGTGTGGGGTGGCAACTGGCATTATAATAAGAATTTCTTCCACTCATTGACATTCATTGACACTTCTCAATCAGCTACAAATTGGCCCTGAGTCCCAATACCATTAACTGGAAGAACACACAATCAGCCCAGAACAGGCTCAGCTGGGATGCCAAGGAACAAAGATATAAAGAGATATTGGTAATTCCTTGAAGTTTGGGTGTCCGTAATATTGTGTCACTGACATGCAGCCTCACACTGGTCTGGAAGCAGTGAAGGAGTCCCAGCATGGTCACTTCTATCTGTGTTCATTGCTGTTAGGAAGGACCAAGGGTCTTACACTCCCCACTCTAGTGTCTAAAAATCCTTGCAAAATCAATTGGAGTCTCTTGATAACTATAATAAGATTTTATGATGATTTTTATAACACATTGCTGTTGCTGTCGTATTTAGGTCCTGCCTGTATATGAGGCTACATTCAGGGTTAAATTTCATCAGAACTCACAAATTCTCTCTCCAGGGTCCTGAGTGAAGTAATGTGAATGGCTCAAATATCTGGAAACAAGCAACTGGAGAGTAATTTGGTGACTGGAAAAGTAGCAATGCATTGCACAAGCAGGTACTTCCACATGCAGGCTGTGTAACCTGTTGGCTCAAAAACCTCTCCCCATTTATCTTTTTCTGATAGCACTGGTAAAAAGGAATAATTTATATTTACACATATTTATAAACCTACTACCAAACTCCTTTAATTCTTCAAAATGCCAGATTTTTTTCTACCTCCAAGGAAACACTTGGGTTTGACCCATACCATGTGTCTGTGCTCCCTTCTTCTTTTCACACGTTATAGAACCAGCACTGAGATATCAATGGTAATTATTACATTTCTAGTGATATAAAACAGTGAGAGAAGCACACAAATTGCCATGCACAGATAATTTCAGTTATGCTATTTATCTCTGACATGGGTCAGCATCAAATTTAGGAATGTACTTGAAAAAAAAAAGTACAAATATAGGAGTAATTTTCTGGCTGCTGTAATCTGATATTTTATTTGTGCCTGAAAACATGGGGATAAATATTTCTTACATGTGTGGCTTATGTATATGACTTGACAGTATCTTACTATTCATATAAGCTTCTTATCTTTTTCTAAATCCCAATTTTGCTCTTGGTTTTGAGGATGCTGGGTAGAAATTCTTCAGAGGAGCAATGCCCAAGTAATTGCTACACCATCGTGTAAAACCAATAGCAGATAAATGATGCCATTGGAGAGCAGATGCTCAATGTGGGACAGGGCAGTAAACATGATGTTTTTTTATTTCCATTCTGCTCATCTTAGGCTCTGAAATTTCCATGCAGGAAACTATGCAAGCAGGCAGACAGCACTGTTGATGTTACTACTCTTATTTATGTGGAAGATTCTCTTGTCAGCCCGTTATTACTGTTGTTATCCTTGACTGGGACTTAATCACTCAAGACACAACAGAGACTTGTCACCTTTCCAGCCATGTGTACAATTTTGAGTGGAAATGAGTGAGTCCAATTCAAAGCAGTCAGCATAATTTTAATCAGTCAAGAGCTGCCAGCCTTCTAAACACAAGGGTGGCCCTGGGTCAGCAGATGGACAAATACTTTACTGGTTGTCAGCGCATTGTGGTGCTGTTCATTCATCAGGGAGCTCTGCCCTTAGCAAAACATCCTGAATATTCAAACACTGCAATAAATCACAGCAAAGAACAAGACTGTAGGCTGGATTTTTTTACAGCACTTGGTCCCTAAAGTAGCAGGAAAATTATTGCAACAATTACGCTTTGATTAAAATTTGTCATGTGAGTGCACAGGTCTGGTCCTGAGGCTCCCAAATCACGACGGTGAATAATCTGGTGATATTTGTTAATTTGGTGTGTTTACAGATACTTACACAAACACAAACACACACCCACCCACAACACACATAATAGATGTCAACAACAACAACAACAACAATTATTATTATCATTATTATCTTCCTGTACATCATAGTTCCTCTGTATATGTATGTGTGTATGTTTAAACTATAAATATAATATAACTCCCACCTCTACAACTGACCTCTTCATCCTTTGATAATAAATCAAATCTCAGTGCAGGCTGAATAAAAATGAAACTCTTAAAAACCTGTAAGCTTCCAGAATTTCTTATTCTACAAAAACCCAAAACATTTCAGACCGTCTTGCTTAAAATCCAAAAGAGGGTGACAGTGATAAATGCACCTTTCTTTCATATTAAACTGAGATTTTGTCCTTGAGCTGAGATGTTTTTCCCATTTCTTTTGAAATTAAAACAGATATATTTCTACCACACAATTTTGGTTCTAATAGATTTGCATCAAACCTCCATCATCTCCAGGGAGAAGCATTTTTCTTGGAGTATGTTTACACTTAAGAGGTTGAGACTTTCTGAAACAAAATAAGAATTTAACAAAAATATCTGATTAAGTAGGTAGCAAAGAATTTGTCCCTAACAGCATTTGAGTTAGGACCAATTTTCATTTTCATGTACTAATTTTCTGAAACATCCCACTATTCATTTCTGCATATTCTAGTGTTACACAGATGATAATTTTAATTACATACTAGGAAAGTATGTAATTAAAATCATGCATAAAATGCAGGAAATATGTGTTAAACCATTTTACTGATGACCAACTAATACAAGATGCAAAAAAGGGTCCTTACATTTTCCAGGAAGAGTTATCTAAAACCTAGTCCAAGCTCTACAGAAGAGATGGGCATTTCAATTGTTAAAGTGTCAACTCTTCATGTGTCAACTTCTTCATGTTTGTCCAGCATCTGTCCATTTTTAAAAATTCTCCTCATTTTTAGGATTTGTCATAGCTTTCATTCAATTGGCTTTGCTACAGTAATTGAAATTCCACAGATTAGGTGAATGTGTCCCAAGAAATCATCTTTATCTTGTAATTTCCTTTTAAACTTGACAGCCAGGCCATCCCCTACTACTTAAGGACAGGTCTGTGGTTGTATTTGACATTCCTATATTTGACCTTCTTTCTGCTCTTGATGTTTTCCTCACACTGTCTCATCCACACCTGTATTTGCCTTGCAGCTCACAGGCCTTTCTTCTTCATGAGAACATATTTACACATTTTCCACATTCATGCCAACAGCTTTTCCAAGTAAAGAACTAAAGTAGAAAAGGTTAAAATGGCTCAAATAATCTTCTTCCTCACAGACCAGGAGAGAAGTTTGCCAGAAAATTGTGTGCAATCTCTTAAGTATAAAAATTTAGTTCAAATTTAATGTCACACTCTAAATTTTTTAGCTAAATTAAACCTGTCTCGTTCCAGTCTTTCTTCAGGAGACCATGGATAAATTGAAGAAACATCAGAGAAGCTGATGTTTCAGCATGACAAAAGCAAGGAAGCCCTGGAAATTGAGAAGATGGGCTATTGTTTCTGAAAATGATTGTCAAAACCTTGCATGTTGTGTACTTTGAGCTCTGCAGAGCATCTGAGCTTCTGAGAGCTGACAAGAACAAGAAATGATCTCTGAACCTGCAGGGGATCCTAATGAGATTCAGCTCTCATTAATAACCTCTTTCAGTATCATCCACCCTTCTTTAAAGGCTGTCTCCATCTGTGAATTGGACAGAAGTCACTGTATTCACACAAAATCCTCCTTTTGCTGTTGCCTCTTAGCTCTGTCTTGCCTTCTGGAAATTGCCATGGATGCTTTCAGTGCAAAAGTGTGGGGTTTAGATTCCCACTAAGTTTGACAGCACTTCCACAGTTTAATTTACCACATTGTACTGAATTGGTAGGAAATGGCTCCAAATGTTCATGGGAATGACTGGACATATAAAGAAATTGTGCTGCCCTGTGGTCTCCAGCTCCAGCTTGTAAAGCAGCAGTACAGTCTCCTTAAACACCAAAAAATCACAGTAACTTCAACAAATCCTTCATTTCTCTGCAGAAATGAAGAGCAGGAGGAAAGAGGTGACAGGAGGCAGAGGTGTCCCCAGAAAGGATCAGCATAGCAAGTGCATCATGAGGCAAGAGAGTGCACAGATCACCCCTCACCTGAGTTTGGAGGATGCTGTATAGGTGCTGAGATTTAGGTAAAATATATCTTTATTAAATGACAAAACAAGCCCTTTACAAGGGCAGCCAGACCTTTGCCACGTGTCTCTTCAGGAAGGCTCACCTGAATCTTATCTCTTCTCAGGTCCATCAAAGACCACTCAAGACCTGCTGAAATCAAGAGACATTTTGCCATGGATATTTTTTAGTCCTTGAATATACCTGGCTGCTCATTTGCAGAATAGTGCTTCATCAATGACCTTCCACCAATGCTCCTTCCATTCTCAGGAGCAGACCAGACTCTGGCTCACTCAGTTGTGTCATCAGAAAATCATCCGTTGCCTTAGATATAACAAAATTACTGTTCCAGACATGGATATACAGGAAAATTCGCTTTCATTTGCTAGTGACTTTAGTTTGTGCTAATATTGGCTTCACACTCAAGTTTTCTGAAATGAGAAAAGTTTTGCCCTAAAGGCCCCTGGATAGACACTGCAGAAGAACTCTGCTGTTGACCCCAGGTAATTAAATATCTCTTGCCACTCTGGGGCACTTTCCTCTATGACAGATCACAAGGTACCACTGGTAGATGTGGTATAAAAAATAAGCAGATAAAAATTCTCTCTTACAATTAACTGTGAAGTTATTATATATTAAGACAAGTTTTTCTGAGATAAACAGTTATATCCTTTAAACTCCTTTGCATATATTTTCAGGCACCTGCAAAACTCCAGTCTGGAAGCTAGTACCTTCAGATTTTTCACATTGCATTTTGGCAGTGAATTTTTCAGTATTCATGGGTATCTCTGTGTCTTGTGTGTCTTTTCCAGATAGGAACCTTTGTAATGAAATTTTAAAAAAATTAAATAAATGCACAGGTACACACACTCACACACACACACAGACACACACATATACCTATATATATATATAAAAATTTATAGAAGAGCATGATTTTTTTTCCTCACTTATGTTCTTTCGAACAGGACAGATCTGCATCTGTCCATGTGTTTAAATTTTTTTTTTCAGATAGTTGATTTGCTCATCATAGCCAAGACTTGACCTCTTCTCTGTTCAAACCTTCCTTTTTAGAGCAGCCACATATTTGTGCATCATAATACAAAGCAGAGAAAGGAGTAGTGCTTATTCTACATTCAGATAAAATCCTGGGAAAGAGTTTCACTTTAAAAACTGAAGAGAATGAAGAGTTGGTGCTATTTCATTAATCCAAGATGCCATTTGCAAAGGACGTCAGGTTATTCCAGTAACACTTGCCTGGTCATTAGTGGTTCACATTAAAGGTTTTCTCTAATTTCCAGATGTCAAGGCTGTCTCATTAAGGACTGCAAGAGGAAAGTGCCTTGATTTTTCCTCTCAACATAGAAAACTGACAGGCATGAAGGCTAACTCTGAAAATGAATTTTCAACTAAAAGGCACCATTGCCAAAGTTGAAAGCCGGGTGGCAATCCAAAGTTGTTCTCTGTTTAGGATTACAAAAACTTTTATATTCTAATTTTTTAAACTTATCTAACAGCACTACTCATACCAAATTCTTACTGAAATTAAGGAGAAAATTATCAGATCCATCAAATGTTCCCCCTATGATGTTAAGAGTTGTTCTTCCAGCTCAGTGGGACTCAGTATTCCGAGAAATCTGGTAGGAGGTTGTCAGTTTATCTTCAGTTTCCAGTTCCTTCTATTTTCACCTTCTTTACTTTTGTTGCAGGAGAAACTGTCATTGCTGCTTCACATTTTATGCCAAGGAGGATGCGTTGGTCTAAAAAATTACAGAAAATCTTTGGTAATTTTTGAGCAGATTGTTGTGAAACAAGCCATGAAACTCAGATCCTAGCTTACTGGAACACAGGGGAATTTACTCTTGGAAGCTTTCATTTAGCAATGTTTATTTTATTCTTTGAAGATAAGTGTTCTTTCGTCTTAGATGAAATGTGTGATACGTCAACGGAGTCAGAGAAATGGAAATTCTTTCATTTAGCAATTTTGAAAGGATAATGTTTTCCACTGCATATTGTAATATTCATTTGGTTTATACTGGTTTTTGGTTTGTTTTTTTTTTTTTTTTTGATAGCTACAACATTCTTTGCAGGAACTTGAACTGCAGTGTCATGCAGGTAAAAGCAGCTGTAGATCTAAATATTTTTTCAAATAAACATGAAGTTGTGACAAACCTTTACAAATTTGTGACTTGAAATTAATATTCTCTTGGCCTCCAACAATTTCATGGTTTGCTTTGGGTGGGGTGACTTTTATTGTTGTCTTTGGCTTTTTTGGACTTTGTTCTGATGATAGATTACTTAAAGCATTCATTGCTTCATCCAGGTTTCGATGGCTTGTTCTTTGCTTTTCTGAACATAAGTTGGAATATTAAGTTAAACAAAGTATCATTTAAGAAATCTTAATTCATCTAGTGAAAATAAAAACAAAAATAAAAGTATAATGTTAAACATGAAAACCAAATTTTTAATTTGAACCTTAGGAGAAATGAGCTTGTGAACTTTGGTATCCAGATTATGTTCAGATCTACCTTCTAACCTGACAGATCTATCTATTATATGAGGAGCAAAAAAACATAGAAAAAGCTGTCACTCACCCCAGATTCATGATTCTTCAGGTATTGGCCAGCTTCCAACTCATAAATGAAAAGCTCAGGTTTGAAATTTTTCATTAAAAGATATGAGGTCACAGATCCAAAGCAATCAAGAATATTTTGCTCCTGTAAAACTCTGGGGGTGTCGTGGTGCCTGCCTTGGGTCTTGCCAGGACTTCTGGTGTCTCCTACGAGCCACGGAAGTGACTGCCAGGAGGAGAAGCTGACAAAAACATCACCACCACCAGAATTTATCTGAACAGATCTGCATCAAACATGACAGCTTGGGTAAATCATCGCTTTTCAGTGAAGAATGTTTTCTCTAGGAATTTTTTTTTCCTTTAAACCAGCTGTAATAAGGAACTTGTGCAAATAAAAGAGTACAAAGAAAAGTGCAGAAATATGGTAGAAAAAGACTAGAAATCTGGAAGAGAATATCAGAAGGCTGTAGGGAGGAGGAGGGTAGTTTGTGCCTTCAGTGGATGTGAACATGGAGCATGGTGGTGTTTCCCTTGACATCAACATGTTTATTCATACAAAGACACACATTTATGCTTGAGACACTACATAATGCTGTTTCTTTATACACACATGCAGATGTAAGTTTCAAAGTTCAGCACTTCTCTTCCATCTGCCCTTCCACCCAGTCTTTACAGGTGCTTTAAGATTTCAAACTATCAAGATTTAGATGTTTCCAAAAATAAAATTTGAGCAATACATTTTACATGTTGTAAAATGAAGCCAATGAATGAAGGTTTATAGTGTGTGTTCTGAGTTCAGGCTATGCAGCCAGAGTGGCATTTCTGCCCTGGAAAACCAATGAAGTTATCTGGCTAGCATTTCCCAAGCTAATTGATTAGAGGTTGGATAGCTATCATATTGTTAAATTAATTGTCACTCTGAAATTCAAAGAAGTCACCAGAATATTTTCTGCAATCCTAGTGGACTCTTGAGCCTCATTGTAGGCACTAAGGATTTTCCTCGAGTAGTTTTTAAATAATTGAAGAGATGTGTATAGGTCAGATACAACAAAAAATTGACAGAGAATAGAGGATGCTTTCAGAACATTACTGGACAATTTGGCAGTGATGTATACTTAGAATTGCACTACTTACAGAAATTAATTTCCCTGAAGAATGCCTGAGTATGTATTTCAGATATTACTTATGACCTCAGATGAACTGACTACATTTAACTATCCTACACTGCTGAAATCTGTGCTCAGAAGGATATTGAATTGGAATGACCAAGTTGATAGCTTACCTTTTTTTTTTTTCTGTGCACATAAATGTTCATTTAAAAAGCCATTATAAACAAAACTAACTCAAAATAATGTGGAGAAAAGAGCTTTTTTCAAATGCACTTTGCCACAGTCACCTCTTATTTTTCTTGCATGGAGGACAGTATTTGGATAGATTTTTATTCCTGATAAGTGAAAAATAGACTGAAATCCCAGCCAGAGTTACAGTCATCACAGTATTTTGGACACTGTTAAAATCAACAGGGAGTTAACAGAAGTTTAATATAGCTTAAATTCTTG
This sequence comes from Melozone crissalis, assembly GCF_028551555.1. Classification (NCBI taxonomy): domain Eukaryota; kingdom Metazoa; phylum Chordata; class Aves; order Passeriformes; family Passerellidae; genus Melozone; species Melozone crissalis. The sequence continues at coordinate 15,490,625 of NW_026535784.1, read as the reverse complement.
TTCAAATGTAAGTTCAAGATAAACAGGCTTTTGCCATCCAATGGCAGAGAAATAGTTTGGATTTGGCATATCAGCTACTCCAGTTGATGCACTTGCTGGTTTTCCTTCAAATCTTTAGAGATGTTTCCACATCAGTTTTTCCAAGGTTTCCCTGTACCCAATAGCTAAAGGAGCAACAAACACAACGGACAAGTCCTCGTGTCAAAGTTTACCAACACCTTTAAAACCCTGGAAAACAAACTTTCAGGACACCTCCAGTTGGCTTCAGTTGTTCCTTATAAACACCTCATAGAACTGGTGATCATACACAGCTATTAAAAAAATCTTAATATGACAGCATAGAGTCCAATTTACTTTTGTGTTCTCCAAAAGCTAAAAAGAGAAAAAGAAAAAAAAAATCTGTGTGAGCCAATAACACCTTTGAGAGAAATCTGCTTTAATAAAAGATACAGACAAGGATGCTCAGCCAGCCATTGACAGAGACTCTGTTTGTCTTGTAATCATGGAGGAATTCAAGGATTTAAGTCTTTCAACCAAGATTTTCTTCTAGCCCCATCCTTAAATTAAGTGTACAGCTGATTGAAGATGACAGGCTGTCAAACTGACAGTGACCTCTTGGTCCAAACAAGAGCTGTCAAGAGATGACAGCCTGGTCCCTGCCAGCCTTGCTGAGAGACACAAAGCTGCCACTTGTAAAACCTGCCTACCTGTCCCACCACATGCTTACAAGTCACTTCTAAGCCAGTGTGGCTCAAAAATAAACAAAAGGATCAGCAGGAGTCTGAAACAGCATGGAACATGAAACAGCAGCACATGCTGTGAGCAAAACTGGCAGGGATAGCAGAAACCAACTCAACGTCTTCCATAGGTGGATCCAGGTGTCAATATTTTTCTTTCCAACTGACAGCCTTGCTGAAATGTGGAAAAAAGTAGGAAAGAAATGAAAGCAGAAATTTATGAACAGCAAATGACTGGGAAGAGGAGAAAGCCAAGAGGAGTTTGCAGACATGAAAACTGGCTTTTGAAAAAAACTTCACCTTGACCTTGGTTCTGGTGAACCAAGTGGTAGAGAGGCTTGCAAGTTCTGTGCTAAGGCAAATTAAGAAACGTTTCTGTTCCTGTGGGAGGATTTTGAGTGGCTTTGGAGTGGCTTTGCAGAAGACACTCTCCACACCTTTCCAGGTTAAGCAGCTCCTGCACTGGGAATTCCACGTCACTGTCCAAGCTCTATCTTCATGGAATCACCAATTCACATTGGAATAGGCTGGAGACGTACTTGAAAAGCATGTCAGAGCTCTTGTCTTCCTTCTAATCACTGAGACTTTTCTGTGAAAACTTCTTAATCTGGTCATTGAAAACCAAACCAAGCCTGCTGTTTCTTTTACCACAGAACAATGTTAATAATAATTGATGTCATATTGTAGCAATAATAGATGTCCCATTGCATCTAAACCCCACAGATTCAGAAGGCAGCAATTACAGTAGCTCTATTGAGACTTTACTGGTAGTTCTAGTCAGCAGAAATATCCTTAAGGGAACAAAAATTCTGGCAGCTCAATAAGGATTATTTTAATTTGAGATGTCTCAGATCTGAGCATTTCTGATTTGTTCATGCTTATGTATTTCCATTCATGCATTTGTGCATCCCCTCCTGAGATTTAAAGAAGCAACACATGAATATGGAGTAGAAAGAAAATCCTCTGGAAGGAAATAAATACACAAGTCTACCTTGGAAAGGAATACTGGCTCAATTATACTTTACTATATTTCCTCAATTAATTATACAAAAGCCAGTACAAAGATTCAAACAGAAAGAGAATAAATGAGGTGCTGCCTCCATTTGATTATTAAATAGAAATGGCTGTGAGGCATTTCCATTTTAAAAAATATCACCCCAGGAGGCATCTTCTTGAGCTCAGCATGTATCCAGCACCCTTAATAGGAAAGATTTATGACAACTTTTCAGCTGTAGCTTCTTTTAATTGACAGGATTTTGTTGCCACCACTGAAGAATAATTCTGTGAGCTTTAGAACATGAATGCAGTGACTGCTGCATATAGATTCTCTTCCAGCTTCCTTCAGAATTCTGCTCCGACAAAATCCCTCAGAGGTGGCACCTGCCATTTCTCACTGTGCATTGGGCTATGGTGAGGGATCTCTAACTTTGGAACACAAACTGCTTTTGTAAATGTTTTGCATTTTCAGGTTACCTTTTCCTGAAATTTTGGCTCCATTACTGTTTGCTGCTTTCCTAACAAGAAAGGTTTCCTTAACTCCTAATGTTTCATATGGATGGCAGTTGAACACATGAGAAAAAGAAATTATTGGAAAGAGGCATATAAATCCATATCTGAAGAAGATCTCAGTGTTTCAAATAGCCCAGTGACACTGCACACCTCAGTGGAGTGCAGCACTACTGGCAGCAGCACAGCTGGGAAATCAATCCACACATTCAGAGACCTGCAAAAAAATGAGGAATGCAGCTAAAAACAATTCTGTCTCATGAGGAATTCTGACATTTCACTGATCCATGTCTGAGAGGAAATTCTTTAAAATGCAAGAACGTTTAGAGAGAAAAAGGCCTGTGGATCTGACCTACAGCCTGAGATATACCAAAAACATTGAACTTGACACTAATCTATTCCCTCACAAGCAGGTACCTCAGGACAGAAAAGAAACAGAAAAAATATATAAAGAGAAGGACTTTGTTACATTATCAACATTTCCTTTTTGATTTTATAAAGCAGAACTTATTCAAAAGGCCTTGAAGTATCCGATTCCAATGATTGGTGGGTTTTGTTACAGAATAGATTAGTGGTAAAAGATGCTTCCAGAAACTATAGGGCTCAGTTCCACAAGTCTTAATTACTAGATGCTATAATGGGTATCAATACTGATTATTTTGGTGAATTAAAACTTGGGAATGATTTTGTAGCAAACTGCTCAGTGGAAGTGTTCTATCAAGCAGGATACATTTTTTTTGGTCATAAAACACAGGTCCCATTAAGTTTTGTATTTTTTCTCTGTTAGGGTCTCTCTCTAATGGGTCATATTAGTTGTGGTTCCCCTTACAGATAGCTTTAGCCACAAGGCTGGTGTTAGTCTTCTCTCGAAGCAGTGAAAGTGATGGGTGTCAAATGCTTTTTCTTGATCTTCACTAATTGGGCCACCGAGATTCTACATTTCTGAAATAGTTTTCAATCAAAATAACACATTTAAAAAAAAAAAAACAAACAAAAATAAATGCAATAAATAATAAATAAATGAGCTGACTAAAAATTGCACTGGATTGTTCAAAATAAATAGATATGTTTACATGGTTGGGGGTAATTTGCAATTACTTAGACTACATTTTTTGTCATTTTACCATTAGATCGATAAGTGAACTCCAGGATTTAATGTTCTTAAAAGTCTAATTTCTTAGACTTTAAGTCTTTCATGGGTTTGAGGATGAAAGAAGATAATTGTCTACTATAACTGGCGATGAGTGAAGATCCAATGCCGATTTTTGTATTAGAATTTTGTACAAAATATTAATATAACTAATGAATCTCAGTAGGTATTTATAACAATAAAATTAAAACAATTTCCATCAAAACAGAATCCAAGAACTGGGGGTTTAATCCACAAGGGTTTAAGTAATCCAGATAAAGACATGACAGATCCCCACTGAAGAGTTACCAGGAGCTTCTTCTTATCTGAAATTTTCAGAATGTGTTCCAGTGATCCCTGTTTGCCTTCCACAAAAACCCAATCCCTTATTGAAATGTCACCATTTAGCACCATTTTGCACCCTGTCCTCATCCTGCTCTTCCTCCTGGTCCTGCTGGTGGTTGTGCTGCTGTGACAGCCTCAGAGCCTTGGCTCAATCCACTCTCTACTCTTGGCTCAGCTCAGAATCTCTTTTGGATTCCTTTGATGAGCTCGCAGAGTCATGTCTGCCCTAATCTTTACCAAAGCAATTAAATTATTTGTTTCCAAATTAAACTGGTTGCATTTAATGAATTAATTGTATTTAAGTGAGTTTAATAGCCCAAACTGATGTAATTCCAAACTCAAGATACCTCTGTTTCAGCTGCCTTCATGGCAAAAAATTTGACCATATATAGGAAGCCACTGATTCTCCACAGTTATAAAATCTCCATTATATCAGAAAGATGTTTCCACAAATATGTCTATATCTAAAGTACTGGATATTGTAATTTTTGTTCCCTTTTGAGGTGAAAAAAGACATACAAGTTATCTACAATCAGTTATGTATTCACATTGAAAACGCCCCTGATCTGCAACTCTTAAAACTGTCTTAAACTCTTAAAAATGTCTTAAAAGTGTAGCTGTAATGAAAAGCAGAAAAATGCACAAAAAAGTTATTTGAGAGGGCTACAAAATATATATTCATGTACACACACACACACACACACACTTGCTTCTGAGGTTTTATAAATGAGGTTTTACGACCTCTCAAAAAATGTTCACAGTTAAATAAACCTGGAAACTGAGATGCAGGAGAGTTTATTGCCTTCCAGACTCTAGCTGTTCCACTCATGTGCATTTTAGTTCACAGAAGACAAGGAAAATTTTTCTTCCAATGTAGCAATTTTTCAGGAAGTGAGTTAGTCACTGAATTGAAGCACCAGTATGCAAAGAAAAAAAAAACTTTTGGAAAAGTTTCTGGAAATTTGTCGACTTTTTTCCCTTACATAAATTATTGCCAAGCAACTAGGAGGAACAAATTCAGTCTTAGTGTGAAAAATCCATTGATAGGTAATACCCAGTGATCTGGTATTAAATCATCAAGTTAAAACCTGAATTTTTAAAGGCCATGTAATATTGCAAATTAAATCAAAACTGGGAACAGGAATCAATAGAACAGACTCTGTTATGAGGTACATACTGAAATCTGATGCTTCACCAAACTAACTTTCCAAGAAATAAAGTTTAGCAAGATGTACTCGATGTAATGCCTGCCGCTGGGATCAGCATTGGTCACTGACATAGTGAATTTTATTTCTTCAAGAGCTCCCAGATGCTCCCAGATGTTCCTCTTAATTTATAATTCAGGCACAGAGACCCCCTCCCACATACTTTTGTTTCTTTGCTCTCCTGTACCATGGAAACATGATATTACTGGATTTTGAGGGTTACATATGAGTACAAAGCTTGCTTTGGATTTCTCTAGAGGTTACTGGGGCTTATGAGACACTGTTAAAGGCTTGCATTTTTCTTTTGTAAGATTATGGTTTTAAAATCTAGATAGTGTCAATCTCATCTGACTAGATTTTGTGTTCAGGAGGTGACTATGTTATTTTTATCCTAAGCCATCTGCTAGAGGGACATTAACAGCAATTTTAACTCCATCTAAAATTTATTTTGAAATAAATTCATTTATATCAGGAAAACTTAAGCCTTTCAATGTACATTTTGATCCCACTTGTAGTTTTTCACAGTAGTAATTCTTTTCAGATCTATATGATTGATCACCCTATTTTAACCCCGCTTCAATAAGCAACTGCCTGACAGACACCATATGTTGTTTAACCTAGATCTGGTAGTGTGTTGTCTAAAATCCTCTCTTGCTGCTTGTTAACTCATTTTTTGTCACCTATTTTCATTAGGTGATTTAGTTTTAAGTAAATCACAGCGTTATCTCCTTGTCACAGTAATTTTGTAGCCATGTTGCACCTTCTTTCCCTCCATACATCTTTTCTGTTTGTGTGTGTTACCTCAGTGAAAGCCTTTATCCTGAGCACCTCTACAAATGATATCAGTGGCCACTCATATATTAGCAGTTTATTTCCCTAGTACCATATTAACTGACGGAGTTTTCTGCCAGCTATTCCAGGGCCTGGTGATTTTCTTCCCTATTAAGGATTTTGGAAGAGTGTCGTGGTTTGGAATGGGAGGAAATGGGGAAGGAGGATTTTACTGCAACTCATTTTGCAGCATAAAGTTTTGCCTTTTCCCCACTCCTCAATTCTTTTACCACCTGCAGCTTTTCTGCATTTGACTTTAGGGGATTGCCTCTTCACCACTCAGTGGATAATCAATTGCAAAGGTTTTACTGATCTTATGTAAATGAGAGAAAACAAAACTTTGAACTATAACCATTCAAAAAGCACATCCAAATAACACATTTATTCTAAAAGACCTGGAATTTTTTTATGAGGAGGATGCAGGCCTAGGCACTGCAGTGATGTCATGGCTCAGCTCCCAGGGGAAGAATCAGCAAGAAAAACATCCAAAAGGGCTCAGGCAAAGTGGCAAAGGCAGCAAAAGTTTCTGGAGTGTCTGACCACAGGCCCATGAGATTCAAGGTACCAGCAGAGTTGTGCTTATGCATAAGATACACCAACTGAATACAACTATTCCCAGAGATAATTTAAAAAATCCCACACAGTTCCAAGAAATTGTGTTTTCTTTTGAATGAGGTTGGTATCAAACTGCTTTCTTGCCTTCAGGAAAGTAATCTAAAATAAAGGAAGAAATCTCAGGGTTTTTTCTCCAGAATCATAATCTGCACTCCTGTTTCAGAGCAAAAATGCTTTTAGGCAGTGGTCAGTACATATGGAAATCTATGAGGAGGTTAATGCCCATGCTCTGCATCTGTTTTGCACCATTCAGCAATATCTTGACAAAGAGAGAATTATAGATATGCCAAGATGCTCATCTCAGCTCTGTGATTCTCATTGCACCTCCCTTCTGTTCTAAAATATTCTATTTTAGCCATTCATTTTCACAAAGTCTTCCTATATTATCATGTAGCAGTTTGTGTCATTGCAGTATATTTGTTATCTTTCTTCTGTATTCACATTTTGCTTTCTGTCCTCAGATCCAAGGGCTGAGTAGCTGGAGAAGCTGACAGAATTCATAATGGTAGACTGAACATGAGACTGATATTAATGGAAATTCTTATTCCTCTCTGTGTCCAGACACAGATTTTAAAAAGGTTATATGTTCCCTCAGAAGGAAACCTCAGGAAGAAGGGAAAATATAAATATGGAGATTTAGGTGTAGGAGCAGAGAAGGAGAGGAGAATATAAAGGAATGCAGTATAAACCCAAGTCAAATTCTAAAAAAAGGCTTGTGGTTTACAGCTGAAAGAAATTGTACTTTATTCCAGCACAGTCATTGTGGTGAGTGAAAGTGAGAGTAAAATGTGCAATAATTTTAAATTATCATGAAAATTACCCAACACTATCTCCACACTTCAGTATCTTGGCTGTCACAAACCAGTGAAAAGAACCAAGTCTGCCTTCTTTTACACCCAGTGTTGTGGAGGTTCTGCTTAACCTATCATTTACCAATGAAAATGTACCTGATTTTATTCCTAAAGCTTTGAGAAGTGAAAATTATACCCTGTGTATTAAATTTAACTGAATGTAATATATAGAAGTATATCAAATTTAATTGGTGTACTATTCCATACAAGAAGTGACAAGATACTTCTTCCGCTGTGCAAAAAATAAAGTGTGATTGATGGCAGAAATTAATAATTGGGGAATGTAATTCACAGCAATAGATACAATCTACAGAGAAGGTTTCAAAATGGTTAGGCAAGGCTAATAAGTGGGAAGAGTTCAGCACAGCTCTTGTTTGAGAAGCACGAGGTTTTGAGACAAATAAACACACCAGTTTGAAGCCTTTTAAAAGCAAAGAGAGCCAAACTTCAACACCTTTTTACTCAGAACTCCCATGTCCTCTGTGTGTACAAGCAAAATGAGAGAGCTGGGGAGTCCTCCCTCCTGGGGACTGTGAGTGCCTCAGCTCCAGGGCACAGCACCCACTTTGCAGCCCACTCCACCAATGCAGCAAAGGGGGATGCAAAAACAAGTTTTGGAAGGGAGGTTGTCAACTGAAGAATGCTGTTTTAAAGTCAGATTCCTGCCTGGCTGCACCACTTGAAAAGAAAGGCGTCTTCGGTGTTTCCTGCTTGGTTTTTATGGCAGAGTCCTATGCCAAAGGTGCATGTTAAAACACCTGATCCTGATCTTTGCTGCAACCAGTCTCTCCCTGTGTTCTGGGGGCAGAGGGCCATGTCCCTGCTCCTTCCTATGTGCCCAAGATAAAAACTCCCATATTTGCCCAGGTTGTTGGGGCCATACCCAGGAAGGGAGGGAGGAGAGCAAAGGAGGAGACTGGGACAGAGCTGTTGGGTGACCACAGCAGCTGAAGTGTTGAAGTCTGGTTCTTGTGATGCATAAATACAGCCTACTCATCACCAGCCCCTCTTCTTTACACCTAGCTTGATGAACTTGAACAAAAACATTAGTGAAAAAATATCTGTAAAGAAGCTAAGAAATGTGATGATGTCAAGTTACTTAGAAGTTTTGTGAACAATCCTTTGGGCTGTATGAGAACTCAGATTTTAACCCTTTTACCCACATGAGTCAGGGAAAAGCACAGCTCTGCCTCCCTTTGCTCCCAGCTGTGGCAGACCTTCATGCTTTCTCTCCTGAGCAACCAGCTGATTGAAGAGTGCCCACACTAAGGGCTGGCTAAGGAGCTCAGGAAGGCAGCCACTCCCAGGCAGCCTTTCCTTCCTCCAATGCCTTAACTCCTAGGCACTGTTCTACATTTAAATGATCAATAATCCCATTGACAGCCAGAGCAGTAGAGGGTTGTGCTGGATTCAGCGTGCAACAGCTGTTTCCAGATGTCATGACACACAGGACATTCAGCTTAGAAGTTAACTATTGTGCATCAGTGTCACAGCCACCTGATTTACATTATTCCCATGGAGTTGATCCTTAGACCTTTGCTTCCACCACATGCACGTTCTGGGGCTCCAGCTACCCTCAGCCTGATGAGCTGTGACAGGCTGCTGACAAGGTCCACAAGTCCTCCAGAGACCAGGCTGCAGGTGTGCAACCCACTTCCAGCATCACCTCCTTGTGTTGGTCTTCCAAGATGAGAGGCATTAGAAATAAAACTGTTAAGATCTGCTGAATGAGCAAAGCAAAAGGTGTACCCCATACCAGGTCCAAATTCAGCAGAGCACCACTTTACAGGACAAATCTTTTTGATGTTGCCAAGCCACAAATTTGAAGGCAAGTGCTTGCCCCAGTTTTCCATCTTTCAGGATGTGTGTAGTTGTGTTCACATTGAACGAGCTTTTTGTAAGTGAACATATTAGAGACATCATTCAAGAACAGTTTGTCTTTTATAAACATCATAATGACTGAACATTTTCAACTGAGTGTGAATAAAATTTGAGACACAGGTGCAGAAATTAGTAACTAAATTTTTGTTTTGAATTCAGCATCAAGTGGATTATTTTTTTCCTAATGATCACTGTCACTGTTTAATATGCCACTGCAAATTAGACAAAATACAATTATTATCTGGATTGCAATTTTGCTATTGAAATAAATACATAATTGATCTCTTCCTGGGTTTTTTCATTTTAAAAAAAGATTATATCATTAAAGTTACAGTGAAGAAAGCAGGCAAAGTGCTAAGACTGAGAGCGCTGCTTGCTGCAGCACACACAGTCCGGATGCAGCCACAGCTGCCTTGTACCCAGCAAGAAGAATTTTAACTGTGGGCCCAGACTCCTGCTGTACCCCAACTGGTGTTAAATGTGTTATGTACTGGCAGTTAAAGCCTGCTCTCTTTTAGTTTGTTTGGACAACCCTAAGTGAATGACCCCTGAGATGTCTGCTCTTTGCCATTGAAGGTCCCGGTCTGAAACCTTTTTGGTAGACATGGGTGGAGATAATGCTGCCTTCCAGAAGAGTTAATAGCACAAAAACCACATTTTCAGATAAGATGTAGACCACAAGGAAAAAAGAATTCTGCCATTTTTCAGTTGTTCTCTCCATATGAACGTATTTCCCCCTTCCTTCTCTCTGTCATTCCTGCTTCTCTTGTGTTTTTCACCTTTTATTTTAGTTTCATCTTCTTCCTTCCCTGTGTAACTTTTTACCCACAGAAAGTGAGTCCTCTTCCAATCACACCTTACAATCACACATCTAGCCTGAGGTACTGCTGTTAATTCTCAGACACTTATCAGAGCTTGTTGCTGCTCATGTTAAGTCTGTGGTACTTACCCACACAACTGCTGCTGCAGCTCCTCAAGGAGTGATCTTGCTTGGTTTTCACCTATTTTAAATTTTCTCCGTGTCCTGTGAAGGGTTTTCCCCTACTAGTTTGAACACCTCCCAAACTTCTCTTGGAGAGGGTCAGATCCCAACACCTTTACTGTGGGCACTCCAGGAGTCATCCTACTGAAACCAATGCAATGAGGCCTCTTAAGAATTAACAGATTATTCAGAAAGCTCATTTTACCAAGGGAACTTTATCTGATCTGCACTTGCGCGTTCATTTTGGCTGTCATGTGTTGGCTTGTTTAGATATAGCAATTTCATTCTGGAGAGTTCATTTCATTTTCTAAGTTCAATTTATTATAAATATTTTGCAGATACCCTGTCCCTACCAAAGGCTGCATTTCACAGAATGGTTGTGACTGGATTATCTTCCTTTAGTACAAGGGCTGGGTCTTCTTTTGCAAAGCACCTATGTGTTATCTTGCTCTTGAGCCTCAAGGACCAGCTCCTCTTTCCAAGAAAAGAACAAGTTAACACTATAAAAATTTTCTGAGGTTCATACACAGTTCTGCACAGCTTCACTTTCAGGTATGAAAAAATCCCACATTGATAAGCAAACTTAGATAATCACTATTTTATCTGATCACACATATAAAATCCAGAGTTTCATGATGCTCATTGAAGAGAATAATTTGGTAATGTTCATATCATAATGACACCTGGATTCCCCACAGGCAGAGGCAGAAACTCTTTCTGAAACAATTGGCGTTGCTAGAAAGTGTAGTCAAATATTTACATAAAGAGAAACTTCTTCAGGCCACCTGCACCTGTAGCAAACATACTTCTGAAAAAAAAATCCAAGACTTATTTTTGACACCTGACACATTTACTGCAAACTGCAGCAGCATGTTGAGTGATACTCACGTGTGTAGCTGGATTAAGGGCTGTTCCTACTACCCTCAGAATAGGGAAGGGCTCTCAGTCATTCCTGTACCATCCAAAATACATACTTCAATAACAATGAAACTCCAGTTATGTTAAACCTGCATATTTCCCAGGATAATACATAATTTTAGCACAGGACAATGGAGATAATATGTGGGTTTTTTCTGTTTTTTAGCATTCTTTTTTATTTATGCTCATCACTTTATTAAGTGATGTATAGTAGAGCTGAAATAGCAGATTTCAAGTGTTGAATGAGAATCCTTGTGATAGATCACAAAAAAAAAAAAATTTGGTCTTCACAGTACCTATCAATCATCTGCACTGTAAATACATTTTTGGGAAGTCAGAAAACGGCCTGTGAAAGGCCCTCTGCTTTCCTTTTTGTCCCATCTTCTGTAAAATGATCTTTTAGCTGTGTTCAAACACTGAGTGTCACAATGTAGCAGCCAGACAATCCAACTCCTGCAGTGAGATTAATCATTTGAGTTCATTTTAATGCATCCACTCCTTCTTGATGGTGTTACTCATTTGCACAGCCCCTGCATGTACCCAGGCACTGGCACTGCAAAGAAAAAGCCTCTTTCTTGAGGAACTGAGTCTCATCTGATTTATGCCCTAAAAAAGGACTTGAGAGGTAGGAAGCAGTCTCAGGCTTTGCAATGACATCTTCAGAGTTAACTTGCATCAGCTGGGGTCTTTGCTGGGTCAGCAACATGGTCAAATGATGTTAGGAACCTTGGCTTCCACAGGTGTCATCTGGCCGTCACCATGTGTCATCCCCAAGAGGTGATAGGCTTATAAAGAGGGAGAAGAGAAAGAACTTGGAGAATTTCCCCATTGGAAGATCTGCATGGTGAGATAAGGTGAGATAAGAATAAGATGCTAAACTGCCCATCTAATTCAGGCCATTGTCCTGGCCCTGCTGTGCAGGGGTGCTTTGCTCATCTTTCCATTGTTGGGTCTTTCCACTGAGCCTTGTGAGAGAAAGATGAAGATGGAAGTGCCTGTTAAATCATCTCAGGAATAAAGGTACAGAGTGTTACAGAGCAGCTTAGATTGGAAAGGACCTCCACATCTAGCACAACATCCTGCACAGTTCAAAGGCTGATCAAGGGCCTGGCCACCCTGAGTCCTGAATGGCCCCAGTTCCACAGACTCTCAGGCACATATTCAAAGGTGATCTGGATTTTTTCTCATATATCCATCAGAATTTCCTGTTGTAGCATGAGCCCATTGTGCACCTCTGAGGAGAGCCTTCTCCTTAGACCCCCTCATCAATGAGGGACCACATCCCCCCACTGCCACCCTCAGCCTTCCCTTCTCCAGGATGGACAATCCCAGAGTCCCCTCTCTCCTCACACATCATGTGCCCAAACTCCCCAAAAGCCTCAGAGACCATCTGCTGGACTTGTTTGACTTCCTTATCCCCCCCTTGACTGGGAGAGCCCAAAAATTATCCAGACTGAGATACTGTTAAGAAGAATAAACCAGATGATGGAAACCTGTGTTGATACTGACATCTGAGAGCTGTGTTGGTTTGCATAAGACACAAATGAGACTTCAGATGTTAAGGTGTTTATTCAAACCAGTCCCCTAAAACTTGTGAAGTTCTTCCATCCCTAAATAATAAGAATACTTTCAAGATGTTTCTGTTTTCCTCCATCTGTTCTTGTTTCCTTGGGAATTTGTTTTACTTAGTGAAAATGATGGTCTTTTTTTACTTTCTATGAGCACAACTGACACATTGCTATGGAAACTGGAAGTTCAATATTTTAGTGTTATATCTTCAGGAAAAAATGCAGGTACTGCCAAGCCTATTCAAATTTATTTGCATAAGTTTTTCTTTAATTTATTGTTGTTTCTGGTTAACTGTGGTTTTCATCCGTACAAATACTGTTTTTTCAGATGTTGGTCTGTTGGCACATAATTCATCAAGTTGAAATGTGGTTTTCCTCAGCATGGTAACTGCTTATTGGCTTTCATAGAAATTGATTTATCAACCTCAGTTTGTGCAGATGGACCTAGATGTGTGCATACCTGGTTCAGACTTTCTGGAGACTGGGCACAAGTGTTTTTGACAGTCTCAGGCTTTGGCAGTCCCATCTGAAATAATAAATTAACTCAGAAGATTTTGAAAGTCCTACCCACCAGGCAACCTAATTGTTAGGAAACTACCTGGAAGGAAAATGGATGGGGATTGTTCTCTTCTTCCAGGTAACCGGTGATAGGGCAAGAGGAAATCACTCCCAGGGTGTGGGTACTAGTAGGGGTGGTTTAGTGTGGAGGGATGGAATGTAAGAAAATAATGCGGAAAGTAGTGTCACACCTGAGGAGCTGCAGCTGTGCTAATCACCAAAGATCAGGAACAGGCTGCCCTTAACAGGCCACAGCTGTGCCCAATAAGAAGACGAGTGCTGCAAAAGAGTGGGTTAGGTGGGTGAGGAGAGAGTTGGAGTTTGTTGGCTGTGCTGTGAAGAAGAAGGGGTCAGTGCTGTGAGGAGCTGCACGTGAGCAATCACTGAGAAGGTATGGGAGCTTTGCAATAAGAGGGCAACAGTTTAGACTGGATGTTAGGAAAAGATTCTTCACTGAAAGGATTATCAGGTATTGGAACAGGCTGCCTAGGGAAGGGGTAGACTTACTGTCCTTTGAAGTGTTCAAAAGCATGTAGAACCATGGCTGTGTTATGGTGCTTAGGGACACGGTTCAGGGGTGAACCGGCCAATGCTGGGTTGGTGGTTGGACTCACTGACCTCACAGGTCCTCTCCTGTATGAGTCTGTGGTTGGCTGCCCATGACTGGTTGTTAAAGATGCTCTGGGCAAAGAGCACCTGGGCACTCACCCTACTCACCAGTCACATGGAAATTATGAAATGAAGTGCTGTCTGTGTTCACAGTAGAAACAACCTGATATGTATTAAATGCTTTTTCTTACCAAAATCAAGTAAGCTTTTTAACAAAATACACTCAGTTTCTCTGGCTTGTACACAATAAACCAAGAGACAGATCACAGAGACCTCACCTGTGGGAACGGCTCCTGCAGTTACATCTCAAAACATGTGGTTATCCTTAACTTGTCTGATGCACATGTGCTGCTGTAAGTGATAATTGCAAATTAGATCTTTTTCAAAATATTGAGTGCTTGTTAACACTGAATTTACATCACTCCCCTGTTACAGTGTCAGCTGTCACTGAGTTATCAAACATCAGTTTTCCTAACTACCTTAAAAAACATAATCTGCCTTCAAGGACACTCAATGCCAAAACATTGTTGTTATCTAGTCAGTGAGCATTTCAAATTGTGTGTTAATGTGTTGCAGGGTTAATTATGCTCATTACACCATTAGCAAATCTTATGCCTTCTCTCACATGCGCATTTCTGCTGCGCAGAACACTTGTGCTTATTACACAAACCTCCTGAGCTGTTATCAAGGCTGTCAGCAGGGCTCCTGCTGACACCATCACCCCTCACTGTTTTTCCAGGTGAGAGCAGCAGTTGCTTTGCTTTCCTCAGGGAGATTGCAAGTTTGGCTGCTCTTATGCCAGGAGAGAAGGAAAAAGCAAAGGGGGAAAGGTCTGCTCCCTAGGAGATGCAGGTGCTTGTCTTCTGCTGAGGAGGAGCATTACTGTGGAAAGTCCTGACTCCTTTTAAAGTATATGCATTCTCCATTTATTTATACATAATTCATACTGCTCGGCTGAGGAAATCTGGGAGTGACTATCCATTATGTAAACCATTTCTCAAAAATACCATTTGTTATGTGAAAAAAGTGAAAAAAAGACTGATGGCAGCAGCTGGGAAATAGAATCTGTGTTGCCATTAATTATTTAGACTAAAAACAAATCGCCAGGGTGGAAGAGGACATTTGTCTTACTTTAATTCTTATTGTCATCCATGAGTGTAGTTTAAGGGGAGAAGTACGCTAAAGCCAAGAAGTCATCAAATGCAAATGATTTGTTTCTTTTTTAATAAACATCATAATCCAATCCAGAAAATGGCACTAATTCAATCCACCATGAAATGAACTGGAGAAATAAAGCAACACATTGTGTCAGGGCAGATGAGGGAGGTTATACTCCCTATAATAAGATAAATGTTATTCACAGCAATTGTAAAACTCTGATTGCTCATTTTCTTGCATTTCTAGCTGTTACATATTGTTGATTAAGAAAGGGTCACAATGGCAGGAACCCAGCTAATGTCAGCCTTAAACCCGTGCACTAGAAAAAGTTACTGTGCTTGTAGAAATCTGTCCAGTGGGAGGCACATGATAATAATTAAAAAAACAGCAATTAATAATGCAAAAAAAAATTTATCTATAGCATACGCTCAAATGTGAAAATTACCCCAAGGAAATTTTAAATATTAATAAGGAACTTTTGCATTAAGATTAGGGGAAAATTATTACTTTACTGTTCATTATAGCCTATGTGCTCATGAGTTTACATGGACAATAGAGGGAGGTTTGGGTTTTCTTTGCACTGCAGACTACCCAAAAAGGTAACACCTGTTAACCATCATTCCTTTCAGCGACAAACATCAGCTTGTGCATTGTAACTCATGAGGAACATGAGTCCCAAGGGGAACACAAGAGCCCCAAGCTTGCTGACAAATATAGTAAGAGATCAGAGGTCTGTAAGCTCTGAATTCCAAAAGGGATTGAGGGTTCTAACAGCAGCAGGGAGGAAGTGGATCTTAATCAGAAAATTGCTCTTAAAATCCAGGTTAGTTTAAAAATTTGGACTATGAAAAATACACAGATGAACTGAAAATGTTCAGATGAACTACACAGAGTTTGAAGTCTATCAGTCAGAATGTTTTTGCAAAACGTTGCCTCTCTCCTGCAGTATGTAGACTGCAATAAGGTGTGCTCTAATGGCCATTAATTCATTCCAAAGACCACTTAGTTATACAGCTCTTGCTTACTTAAAATTATTTTAATTTTAAAATTCAAAATGATTAATTGTGTGTAGATGTTGAAGCTGAAAATGTATTTCCCGCCCTTGCTATTCCAACCATGTAGTTCTGTATTAATACATTTAAAGTTCTCACAAACCTTACCTAAAGACTCAGATCTACAAAATTTATTTGCGAAATTTGCAGACTTACTTTAAAACAAAAGCTCTTTCATTTGTGCCCAAAGTGCCCAAAATGTTCCTGTTTGTTTTAAGAATTACTTTGCCTTTGTTGCTGTTCTCAGCCATATCAGTTGGGGGGGGGATGAGGAAAAATGATGACTTGTCAGTACAGAACAAAATGCTGCCAGGAAAACAGAAGGTCTGTGCTCTCAGTCTGAATACTTCTTTTCAGATGGAAAATAAAAAATAAATAAAAATCAGGGAGATATAGGCAAATTGTTGCATATGTACTGTATCTAAAATGCAATGTATCTACTCCCACAATCAGTCCTCATGACATAAATATTCCTGAAGTTGATTTCAGTGACTTTCTTTTGAAGATGTAACATATTACATATTTAGAGAAAATATGCAGAACATTTTCCAAGCATATGATTTCTAGGTCTAAAATCTAATCTATTTTCACCTAAGACATTTAAAACACAAAACTTTTCTGTATAAAAAAGAAATAACATATACATATAACCTCATGCCAGTTTTTCTGCAGTTCACAAGAGCATGTTTTAGGAGTAATGCTAATTGTAATAGAAGTGACAGCAACAGCAACATAAAATATGTTGGTAAATTCAGATCTTTTTGAGGAAATTCATTTGTATGTTGGAAACCCAGCAGTTACCCAGCCATAAGCTGTGTTTATGTTATCAAATACTTGCTGTCATTGTAGCAATTGGTGTAATTTCAGTGCACAAAAATGGTTACTTGTCTACTAATAATGCAGATGAGTAGTCTCAAGCTTGAGATCTAATAATACAATCTCCCTTGTTAAAACCAGGGACTCCAGTTTCAGGATAAACTTTATAATGTGAATTTACAGCACATGCAAATTATAACACAAGTTTTATAGAGAAGCCATATCTTTCATTAGATCAGCCTCTGTAGGTGGGGAAAAAAAACCACAAGCTTTTGCATATAAATCCTTTTTTTGCATCCAAAACAGGTTGGACTGTTCAAATGTAAATTCACACTGAGAACAACTGCTCTGAATTTAATTAGAAGTGTTAATCAGTCCAACCAGATGAAATAAAAAGTTATTGGTATCTATAAAGTAAAAGAAGAGGTGAAATGCTGGTTTTCTTTGGAGAATAAAAGGGTCCCACCATTTATTTCTTACAGAACACTGAAAAGTTAGTGAGAGAAAGGGATAGTAATACTAATGTTCCAAGAAATCACTATCTTCCTAAGGTACATGGCTTCACTACTCAGTAGAATTAGGACTTCCTAGAAATGAAAGGTCAAAGAGTTGTTACAAAGGTGATGCTGGTAATGAATGGATCCATTCCTGGATTTTTATCTGTATGTCACCCACTTTTGTAGATGCTCAGTTATTTTCAGTGTGATACAACAACAGAAGTCAAAGCTGTTGGAATGCAGAAAAATGCCTCTTTGGCATAGGTCAGTATTGGTGTTTTCCTGGAAAGAATAGCCATGCTGTGGTTATTTGTTGCCTTTCCCTCTGGCTTCAGAAAGGAGTGCATGATCCCCACAAAGGCAGGGTGTGAAAACCTGGCTAGGGAAACAAACTGCCTCTTGCACCTATTCCCACCTCCTCTTCCCTGGTGTCTATTTTGTTTACAAAATAACCCAAAACTTTAGAGGTGCTTAGGGTGCATATCTCCCCTTAAATTACTAGTCTGTTGCCTATTAAACTTCGGTATCTCTCTCTCATCTCCCAGAGCACCAGGATGAGTCTTGGACACAGCACTGTCCCATCCAGCCCTAGGGAGGGAGCTGGGATAGCCCCAGCAGCTGAAAGGGGCTCAGCTGAGATGACAGGGGAGAGAGAGGTGGTTGGGAATGCCATAGAAAACTCCTTTCCTGCAGTCTAGATGCAGCTGACCTACTCAGCTCCTCCTTGCCTCTCACAGCCACATCTGGGCACATTTTTCAGCACAAAGGCTTACTGATGCTCATTCTGCAACACAATTAAATAGACCTAGCTGTTATTCATACTTCCTTTGAAAAAGAAGCTGATACAGTGTCTAGCAGGATCCTGGGGTATTATGGATCCTAGAATTCCTTGGGTTCATGGGTCTACATGGCATCTAACAGGGAATGAGCGCTATTTGTAGAAATTCTATTTGTGCTTTCTCAATTGATGCTGTGCATGGACCCATGGGGAAAAAGGGATCTGGTTTTGGTTCTAATTTGAGTCTCTCAATTGTGTTTTTTTCTGCTTTTCATCATAGTTCCGTATATATGTTAAATCATAAGCACTTGGTATGATCCTGGTAGCTTTTCCTCTAACACTTATATTCTGCCATTTTATTGGTATGTAAGCTTCTAAAAAGAACTGAGGTTGTGAATGGAAAATATTCTTCTGTGTCTAAGATTTCCCTAAGCTTTCTGCATAGAAAGTGACATTTCTCTCTTAAGTAAGTTTGCAAAATAATTCCATGTTGCCATAGCTCCGTGAAATATGTAATTTTCTAGTTTTATAATACTGAAGATAACTTAGATGTGGAAGAGCTGAAGATATTTTAGGAACAGCTGAGATCAGCATAATGCTCCACTCCAATCTCCTTTGTCTTACAGGCCACAGGATCAGAGTCACAAGCATCTTTACCAAACCTCAAACCCTTCAGGAGAGACATCTGTCCTTGATTGAAGGCTCTGAGGGGTAGAGTCCAGCATTCACCTAAATTTTCCCAATGTGTGTTCACCATCACTGCTAAAAATATTTCACATTTCTAATGGCATATTATTGAATTTTCATTTAATGCTACTAATCATTATATTACAGTACAAGCTCAGAAATTGTTGTAAGTTTTATTCCTTTTATATTTTATTGATGGCTGCTGTTTTTCTAATCAGTCTTGGATCAATTAATGACATTCCCTGAAATATCCTTCACTGTCTCTGCATTGACTAATGTTATATTAAAGTACATTTAGACAAAAAGGTTAAAACCCTTTCATGTAATGCAATTAGAGTGAGCACACTTTTACATCCATCAGATGGGAAATTCATTGCACACAATCCATCACATGGTATGGATTTCAGCTGAAAAACTCAGATTTTGCTGTCGCTTGTGAAGTCCAAGGTTTATCATCTGAGGCAGATATTTGGAGTTCTATTGCAAACAGGGAACTAAAATGTGTCCTCTGTCAAGAAGAAAGAAAAAGCTTCTGACCATAATCACAAGGTGGGAATAGTTTTTCTGAAGTCAGTGACAATTAGGACCAAAAAATTAGCTTGAGTCTTACCTAGCATCTGTTTTTAACACATTACAGTCCAGCTTCTGCCATCCTTGTTAGCATTAAATAATCCTGTTCAAAGTTAAATGCTGTAGAAAAGTTACCTAGTGAAATGTACTTGTTTCTCTGCTCATGGCCAGAAGAAGGATTTGGGTATGAAGAAGTACCAAAATGACAATAGCAGAGTTATGGTAGATCTCTGTGCTGCTCCAATTCTCTGTAACCGTTTGAAGTGCTTAGATGGCAATTAAGCTTTTATCAGCCTCTCTGTTTTGGCCAGTGATTAGAGCTATAAAACCTTTGATCAATTTCATGGAATGGAATATTAGCCTCATTTGGCTTTCTGATTTCAATTTTTATAGGTTGCTGCTCTTTTAAAAAGTAGTCATTACATTTATTGCTGGAAATAAACAGGAGCCTGTAGTTGCCTTCCCACTTTGGTAGCTAGATTACAAATATAATTTTAATTTAAAGGTAAATAATACAATATATGTTGCTCCACATGTCAGGCAGCATGGAGCCAATCCTGATTGCAATCCCAGCTGTTAGATTGGTCCTGAAGGTGCAGATTTCTGAGCAAATAGTAACCACAGCCTCTTAGTCCTACTACTACTGCAGCAGTGTTAGGAAGCAAAGGGAATATTTGCATAGAAAAATAAGCAATTTTTTTGAATGATTTCTTCAATTACAGTTGCTTCTGGGAACTCAAGTGCAAGAGTAAAACAGGAATTTGAATTTTTTTCTATCCTAAAGAGAAGTCATTTTAAAGTGTAGAGTCTAACTCCTGAATGTTATAGGTCTTGGTTTCTTATAATTTAGAATCAGGGAGCCAAAAATGGTCATTCAACTGACCTTCTACATAAAACACACCATTGAATGCCACTGATAATTTCCACCGCAAAAATATCTTTATGCAATTCCTAGAACATATGTTGAAAGGAATTGAATCAAGCAGAAGATTCAATTTATGGTGACTTTACTACCTCCATTAGCAAGTATTTAATTGGTTAATTTGGCATGAAGAGAAAAATATTGCACTTTGCATTTTTAGTGCTTTAGCATTTGACTATTGGATTGAAATCAGATTTACAGGAAGTTTTATAACATTTGCTTTATAAACAGTAAAATGCAACCCTCTTATGTATGATGAAAACACTGAATCCTGCTAGACTGCAGTGGTGTAGAATCTCCTAGTTGAGAGGATATTTTAATTTGTTTTTCATG
Source organism: Melozone crissalis (assembly GCF_028551555.1). Classification (NCBI taxonomy): domain Eukaryota; kingdom Metazoa; phylum Chordata; class Aves; order Passeriformes; family Passerellidae; genus Melozone; species Melozone crissalis. The sequence goes on along the minus strand of NW_026535784.1, from coordinate 15,470,077 downwards.
TGACTTGCTTTAGCTTCCTTTTCTTTTGCAGGTCCCCCTCTCTGGCAGTCTCCAGACTTTACTTCAGTTTTCTCTTTGGGGAAGGATGCAAAATTGTTTCCAGGTCTGGCCTTGAGTCTTCAAAGAACTATTCTGTAGAATCAAGAAAATATTCTTTTTTTTTTTTTTTTTGTTATTCATAGCAATTTTTGTAACTTTTGTTCCCCAACATCTTTCTGGGAGAACACATTGAGGTTATCTGCAATTAACTTTAAGGTCTTTTCCGAAGTGCCTCTTGAGCACAGTTTTGAAGTCTGAACTTGCCCTTCTCAATTTCAGTGTTTGTGACCTCTCCAAAAGCATGATGCCCTGTAAGTAAATCTATTCTGGTAATTTTTGGAGCCAGATTTTTTTTTTTCTGTTTCCATTAAGCATTTGTGCTTCACATACTAAAAGGCACAGAGACTGCTGTTTGACCGGGGATCCTCTATGGTGTTTCTCCCAGGCCAAGTTACTTTTTCTGTCAAAAACCCACAGCTCAATAGAATAAATACACATCAAGGGCTCCTTGTCTCTAAGTGCTCTTTATTGTCCCTTTGTCCAGGAAAGGGCCTGCCTTAAGTGTGCCCTTGAAAACATATTAATGATTCCACCATGATTTTGTTCGACCTTTTATTGAAGCTTTTCTCTACTAAGCCAACAGCTTCTAATACTCCCTTGCGTGGATGGTCAGCAAAGGCTTAAGAACATAATACCAAAGCTGACAACTCCTGGTTCTCTTTCAGTAGCATTTTGAGATAACTGTTAGAAAATCTGATCAGTAAAATGTTCTAGACTCCAGAATACATAAAGCATTGGTTTTTAAAACAAAAGTAGCAATGGTGAGATCCAGAGTTTCCTAAAGTGCTGAACTTGCCTTGGAGGTAGATGTAGGGAAGAAGTAAAGACTTAAAAGATCTTAAATTCCTTGTGAAGTCAATGGAAAGCATAGCTAGGATATCTCTGAATGTCAGGAGCAATAGTATTTCCCAAACCACCACAGTAAATGCAGTAAGTGCTCTTTCCTTCTCCTGAGTCTCTATTTAACTATGAGAATAGAAAAGGACTCTCATTTGGGAAAGGGCAGGGAAAATAAACAAATTCAATCTGAAGTCCTATCAGTATTTTTACAGCTGTATACTCTATAAAACTGCAACCTTTTCTCACATAAATGTAAGCAGGAATCTAGCTGGTTTTACAAAACTTTATTCTGTTAAAAATGGAGATTATTTGATCATATAAACACAAAAAGAAAGCCATTTGTGACATTGATTCTTGTCCCACAAGTTAGGTTATTTTTTTGACTAGGAAAAAAGGCAGATACCTTTTCTGAATATAATTTGGAATACCTTTATCAGTATATTTGCAATCATGGGGTTATTTGTTTCCACCCCTTGTAAGTGTGCAAGCAAGTGAAAAATCTATCCGGATAGAGAAAATTCATAAACTCAGGATAAACTATAAAAGAGAAACACATTTGCTTACATGATGGAATTTGGCAGCTTTGACATACTTTCCTAGAGCGCTATAAAATAGCAATAATTCAACAGGGTGATGAATCAGAAATAGAATGCTGACCCATACACTGATTCTGTCCTGTGATAATCAAATATTTCAGGCTTCAGTGCTGAGAATTGCCATATGGCCAAAATATTGCTATAGGCACAAAAATCACTGAACAGCTTAATACTGCATAGGGGAGGGGGAAATTTAAAAATATTTTTGTGTTCAAATAGGATATTTTACTCTCATACAAGATCTGGTATCTCAACAGTTTTAGAAGTTATCAATATGGCACTTTACTCTTCACCACTGTTGCTTCTGTAGGATCAAGAACGTGTCCTTTAGGGATGGAGGGACTTCAGGAAGTCTCAAGTCACACCTCCTAGTCCTAGCTGGATCAGCTGAGAGATCAGCTCAGGCTGCTTAGACTTTGTTCAGTTTGAGCTTGAAAATCTCCAGAGATGGAGTCTGCACAATCTCCCCAGGACCCTGTCTCCCTGCTCCACTATCCTCACAGAGCAAAAGGTTTTTACTTTTACCCAGCCTGAATCTCTCTTTTTTTTTACCTTAATCCCATTATCTATCATTCTCTTGTGAGGCATCACTGTGAAGAACCTGCCTCTGTCCACTCTTCCTTCCTCCTTCCTGTGGGTACAGGCAGGCTGCTGTCCAGTCCCCTGAAGTTGTCTCTTCTGGGGTCTGAAGAAGCCCAAGTCCCTCAGTCTCTTCTCCCAGGGATGACTTGTCCTGAGAGGCCAAAGCTGATGCTGTGTGGTCTGACAAGTGCTGAGCAGAGGTGGATGATCTTTCCAATCCATTGATTCTGTATCAGTGATATTTTTGCCTGATGTCCGGGAGGAATGATGCATCTGACTCCATTGATACCGGAAGGCTAATGAATTACTTTATTACACTATATTATTCTATATTATATTATACTATATTACATTACATCTAAACTGAATCTGCACAAAGCTGAGTAGAGGTGTATGATCACTTCCATCCACTGATTCTGTATCAGTGATATTTTTGCCTGATGTCCAGGAGGAATGATGTATCTGACTCCACTAATATCAGAAGGCTAATTAATTACTTTATTATACTATATTATTCTATATTATATGACACTATATTACATTACATCTAAACTGAATCTGCACAAAGCACCCAACTCAACTCAACTGCCCAGAATCTTGTGACTGTCTGCTGACAGACAGAATGCACACATGCTTGACCCTGATAGGCCATGGAAACAAAGCACCATCACCTTGGGTAAACACTCTCCATATTGCATTCTACTTTGGCACAATGCAGGAGCAGCAAATGAGATAAGGATTGTTTTGATCATTCTTTTCTCTGCTTCTCTCACTGCTGCTCTCAGGTTCAGAGAATGCGAATCCCACAATTCTGATTCGTTTCATGTGTCCCAGGAGCTGTTGGCACCTCTGCTGCCAGGGATGGCTCATGCTCAGCTTGCTGCTCACCAGGACCCCTGAGGTGTCCACAGCAGAGCTGCTCCCACCAGCCAGTGTCCTCCTTCACAGGAGCAGGACTTTGCATCTCTCTACTGAATTTCAGCAGGAGTGTTGTCTCGCTACATCTACAAACACAAACGGCCCTTCTTCACCTTAGTTTGGTCAGCTCCTTTTTGGTCTCAGTCACAGATCACTGATGATTCCCCATCTCCATTCCACTTGGGATCTGTGAAAACGCCAACTTTTCCTAGGGGTAAACTTTTTACCTCCAGAATTTATGTACTTCTGGGACCTGCTTCATTTAAGTAAACCTCATATAGCTGTCTCAGAAAATGCAAAGAGAGGCAGGTGAGTAGCACTTGTGTTGAGCAGAAAGTTATTTCCTGGATAAGAAGTTTGATGTTTGAAGGGCTGTGCTGTGGAGCGTGGGATTAGTCACTTGCCAAGATAATGGGTCTGACTCTCTGTGGTGCTACTCCAGCTGCACTCCTTCCTGTGCATACCCATTGTAACAGCTCTTAAAACTGCAGTCATACAGCAGTGAATCAGGCCTGGAAAGCTTAAGAAAATAAGAAATGGAGGTGTGGTGGGAGGTTAATATCCCTCCTACAATAATCTGCAACAGTGAAAGCAACAAAACTACCTTTTTCATGTGAAAGAAATGTAATCTAACTCTCAATTTGCTGCACAAACCAAAAGTGTTAAAGTTCAACAGCTATTTGTAAAATGTCCCTAGTTCACAGCATAGAATGCTTTATTCTAACTTGTTTTCAATTACAATTATCACTGATGAAGTATGCAAAGAGGGAAAATAAGGGAAGAAAAATAGGGAAAATAATATTCAGTGAAAGTAAATACTTCAAAGCACCCAGAACTAAAAAAAAATCAGACCAACATTTTGCTGTATTTCTGTACAATAGAGAAGAATTCATTCTGTTTCTTCTAAGTTGATCTGACACCATTATTATTCAAGGATGGGGATATATAGTTCTGAGAGTTTCATTCCTATGGTATGATAAATCAGATCTCATCCATTTTATTTAAAATAAATAAGCAGTTGTTTGAGGGATTCTTACTAGTGCTGAAGAAAAAGAAAAAAAAATCATTTTAAACAAATTCTTAGCTTTCTTTTACTTCTTATTTTTCTTTCTTAACCCAAATTTTTATGACAAATCCATGACTATGTGACAGTGAAAAACTGACCTTAATGTTAGAAGTTTCTAGCAAACTATTTATGCTAATTCATAGGGAACATGGTAGACTACTGAAGAGCTGCTTTTGGGTCTCTAAATACATTAAAGAAGATTTTGATCAGAAGGCTCAGCCTTTTAGCTCAGAAGAAATGGGTTTATATGTTGGCAGATCCATTTGATATTATTTAGGGAGTAATACTCTCTCTACATTTTCAGAACTTTATGCTCAATAATGCTTTACAACAGTACTAATTTCTCTGCTGCATTGACAAGTTATCCCACCTGAACAATAAGAAATGCAGTATGAAACTGATGAAAAAACTGCATAACAGTTTGATTTCTGCATAACTGAGTTTCCCAAATCTGCCCTCAGATGTTAAAGCACAGCTCTGTCTAGTTTGCAAGAGCAAGACAGAGAGACACATATCTGAACAAAAATCAGCACATACTCTTTAATTCCTTCACAAATCTGCTTAGTACATTGACATCATTATCCTATTACTCTATTATTACTCTTTGCTGGGGCAATTTCCCTGACACAACTTTCCCCTAAAGGCTTTAGCTTTCCTGGTATAAAAAGGAGTCCATACTCAATATGTAATTTTGATCTTTAGTTCTGTGTTTTGCAAGAGAAAATGGGATTGTGGCAGCAATACCAATAGCAAAAGAGTGAACTGTCTGTGATCTGCCTTCCAGCAGCAAAGCAAACTTGCTCCTTTGCTTATATCATTACAGACAGATTTATCATTGTTGTGTTTAATGTTATTCAAGAATAGGTCCCCAGAGTGCTTTATGGACACAAATTGAAGGAGGTCACTGCCTCAGAGAATTTTCATTTAAAATGAAAATCGAAAATAGGAGAAGAGCTATCTGCAAGCAGAGTCAAGCAATACTACAGCTGCTCAGGGTTTTGAGGAGCAGGAGGCAGAGAAAGGGAATGCAAGGGGGTTTAAGGAGGGAATTAGCTTAGGGAAAATAAGGGAGGGCTGATTAGGAGGACTTTTCCAGGGAGAAATAGTAAAAGAGGCACAGAAAGACTGAAATTTGGATAACAGAGGATGCAGACCATCCCGAATGACAGAAGGACAGGGTTCCCCTATCAGTGCTCAGGAGCACCTAAAACTCCCTGATGTCTGATTCCTCGTCTCGCCAGTTGGGTTCTCCCACCAGTTATTCTGCATCTTCTGATCATTCTCCAGAGCTCTGTCGTTCAAGGTGCATCACCTAAAGCAACCCCCTCAGAGCAGGTATGGAAAAGGAGAAGACTCAAAAATATCAGAAATGTACCATAAAGGCAAGGACAGCTAAGCACATCATCAGGGAAAGCCTTTCAGAGTTTAGGTGAAAAAAAACAGAAGTGTAGCTTCTCATTCATGGCAGATCTGGATTTCAAAAGCCCAAACAAGTTGGATCAAGCACATTTAATGCTTTTTCTGCAGATATGAGGTACACTAGGAAAGGAATATTCTCTACAAAGTGAGGAATTTCAGCAGATCAGACTGTACCCCTCATTAACACAAACATTTCTAAAAGTTCAATCAATTCCTCCATAGGATTGCCAGGGTATTATTCTGAAAGCCCAAAATGTAGCCATTCCAAAGCACACTTAAGGTTTCCCTCTGGCTCATGCTCATAGGTTTATTTACAGAATAAACATTTCTGTGAGATAATATGAATAGCAAGTCCTAGATCTTATATTATGATAAATTTTACGTATTACTTAAAAGATGTAAATTAACTTGCCAGTCTGATCATATATATTAGAAGGAAGCTGCAGCTGCTTATACCCTGCACCATTGTCAACACAAATCTGTCACTGCTAATGATTATATGGGATGAAGTATTTTTTTGACAATCATCAGTATGAATAAAGGCATTGTATAGCCACACTGTACACACTGTATCATAAGGTTGGTTGGGTTTTTTTTTTTTTTGAGATCAACACAGATGATGTTTTAACAAGAGTTCAGTTTTAAAGCCATTTATTAGGACAAGGTGTGATTCAGACTGTACTAGTGCCACTGAAAATGACTTGTAGAATGGAGACTTCTGCCTGTATGAGGGGAAACCAGTGCATGAAAGGTTCTGAATAGTGCTGCTCTCTCATCTCATGCTTCTCATTAGCCTTGACCCTCAGAAAACATCCCAAACAGCAGCTCATTGGCTCTTACTTTTGTTAAAATAAAATTTAAAATGGAGTTATGCATCAGAAATTACATTCTTTCCTTCCCAACTCAGTTGAGCAGGTAGAGTGGAATCAGGAATAGCTCCACATACTTCTAAAATGCTCTCCCACCATCAGATACAGCCTTGGTGTCAGTGCAATGCTGTAACCAGATTAATGGCAAGACCACACACATCAGCTTTGCTACCAACTATCTCTGCATTCAAGTGTTTAATCAATTTACTTTATACAAACTGACTGATTGAGGCTACATTAGAAACCCTTTTCATACTCATTTCACGCCTCTTCGGTGAATAAAGATGTCTCCTCCTCAAGCATCACCCGTCAGTTCCCTTTGTACTGTGCTTTGTAGATGCTTAATTAGCTCCTCTCAGCCAGCCTGGGAGAATTCAGAAGTTGCTGTGACACTGAGATCCTTCAACTGTGCTCCTTGAGGAACAGCCTTGGAAATGAAGATGGGGACGTTACTGTGGAGACAAGGGGAGTCAGAGTCCCTTCATGTGCCACTCACTAAGAGTGACATTGTGGCATTCACATTCTCTGAAATAATCCCTTCACCCAGGATTTTTCTCCTGGGAAGCTGGGAAGCCTCAGAGAAAAGGAAAACAATTCTGATCTCATTTGCTTCTCCTGTGTTGTGCTCATGTGGAATGTATTTGGAGATTGTTTACCCACAGGTGATTGTTTTATTGGATTCTGGTGTGAGTTGTTTTGACTCTTTGGCCAATTGGGGCCAAGCTGTGTCGGGATTCTGGAAAGAGTAATGAGTTTTCATTATTATCTTTTTAGCATTCAATACATATCCTTTCTGTATTCTTTAGTACAGTATGGTATGGTATTCTTTAATATAATATAGTATCATAAAATAATAAATTAGCCTTCTGAGAACGTGGAGTCAGATGCATCATTCCTACCTGCCTTTGTTGAGACATTCCCAGCAAATACAATATGACATTTCTGGGTCTCTATAACATAATAATTTGGGGTTTAGGGGTGAACATGGCAATGCTCTGTTAGTGGTTGGACTTCATGATCTTAGAGATCTTTTCACGATCCTCTGATTCCTGTATCAGAGGAGTCTGTTTGCACGTCTGCAGGGTGAAGCAGTAGCCCTCAAGAGTTGAGGTCAGAGAGAGGTTCAGGTCACTGTAGTTTGATTGCACATATACCCAAATAAAGAGTTTCCCTTGGCTTATAGCATAATATTGCTGATTCTACATAGCCCCCTGAAATGTGGAATAGAAAGTTGAGTTCCAATGAAACACATGACAAAAGTTATGAGAATTTATGGTTTAGGAAAATAGGAGTTTGCTAAATTAAACTACATCTATTACAGGCTACAGGCTTGCCTTAGTCCTTCCATTTTCTCTGGTATTTGGTATTTTTATGCTGTGTCTTTTTACAGTGACTGGTCTGGGCTTAAAGAGCTGAGTTTGATTTACATCAGTTATTTAAAAAACTAATCTCTTTTTTTTCATACTATGAATTATGATTCTTGAAAAAATTGTAATGGAACTCAAAGTATTTTAAGAAATGCTTAAATGAGAGAACTGTTAATAGTTTTTATTGGAAACTATTACCCAGGTAAAGGGGCTGAATATTTGTAAATGCAGCCAGGAACTACAGCTGGCTCTCACTCTCACATTGAAAACTTAAGATGCTTCCTGCAATTACAAGTAATTGTAAATTTCCTGGTGAATAAAATTGCTTCAGGGTAATGGAGGGTTGCATGGAGATGGTTGCACACAAAGATGGAACTTTTGTGTTATCAATTAGCATATCTATTATTTGCATAATCTATGTAATCACAGAGCAAACTGCAGTCCTAAGGAAGAGGAATGTTATCTTCTGGGTCCTTCTTTATTTTTTTGGTAGATCCATGTTGGAACAGTGTAGAAGGGAATAGAGAATGATCTATACTTATATCTACACTGAGAATTTCCCATCCTTTCTGTGGCAGGACAACATATAGGGTTAAGGTTCTGATACTGGTGTTGTGCTAACATTTTTTTGTCTCTCCTTCAGAGACAGAGGCCCAGGTTTCATTACCAATGAGAGCAGCCCCTTTATCTCCTAACTTGCTTTCAGTTCATCTTCCCAAACATCTGAGCAAAATTTCCCAAGTCAAATTTTTTTGTGTGATAGAAAGAACTGGGACAGACAGCACCAAACAGCCAGAAAAAAAACAAGGAAAAATTTCAAGTGATCTGAAATGAACCTCTGAGCAGCTGGGCAATGTTTTCAAAGAGATGCTGTGATTGCTCACAGAGTCTGGAAATGAGCAGAGCAGCAACAACAAGCTGCATTTCACTCAAGTGTCACAGCAAGTGAAACAGCAAAGCAAATCACAATGTCAGGGGTGAGCTGAAACTCAATAAAGTACAATTAAAAGAGAAAATCAGACAAAAAGGCAGCAAAACCAGGCAAAAAGACATGACAGAAAGCACACAGGAGTTTTTGTGGAAGGGCACCACTTTCCATAGAATTTGTCACCCTGGCTTTTGCACTGAGAGCTGGAAGCACCTGGAATCCACCTGCAAGAGGATTTGGGTTAGAGATGTTCTCATCAAACATTCATCAAAGGCTGTGGGAAATAGGGGCATTGGCTGTACTTGCTTGCACAAAGCAGGGAGATTGCAGGTTCAGCAAGGCAACTGGGCAAATGTGGGAGCTGCAACATGACCAAAAGTAACAGGACCTGCCTGGTCACACACAGGGAGTAGGAGAAGCAGAGAATGGGCTGTTCTCTTCTTTGTGCTAAAACACCACAAAACTGCTAGCAGGGCCTTTTGAGTGTTGTCAGCTGTTTATGGCCATCCAGTGGATAATAAAAGCAAGACCTGAAAGAAGAAAATGCTAAAATAATTGAAGCTTGGGGCTCTGTTTCTATTCCCTGGCTGATAAAATTGCCAACTGACAGGTAGTAACCCACAGCAACCAGGAAAATTTATTGAAGATACAAGTTAATAATTACAGTGGTACACTGTGCCTGTAGCTCTGGGACAGACTGATATGCTTTCTTTCTGTCCCTTTCAAGACAGACTATAGAAATCCACATCCCACAGTTATATCTAGGGCCTCATTCACCCAGACGCTCAGGGAATGGAGCAGATCTCTGACTCAGATTGAGGACTCTGCCTTGCCCTCCATGATGTCAAACTTGAGACTGTGCAGGGAATGAGCTGCATTTCTATTTTTGAAGATTTCTGTCCCTCATATGAATATTTTTTCAGTTCAAGATGGACTACCTTATTTTCATGTAATATGTGCTTCTTAATAACATAAATTTCTGTGCTGCTATTAGGATCATCACATCCCTAAATCTCTTTCCAGCCTCTTAGGCTCTTAAACTACTACTTTTCACAATATGTTTCTAAAGAGAGATATTTTTCAGTCTATCACTTAACTTGATTAATGCCTCATTTTTCTTTGACAGCACAATGTGTGTTGTCATTAGGATTTTCATGTTCTACTTAGGAACTCAAAGCAGTTTTTTTTTTCTGCTCTCACATGTTTTTTCTGCTACTCTTTGCAAAAGCCCAGATGAATTAGGCCTAAATTAGGAGCTTAGTCACTACTAGAGATTGATGCAGTGCACCTCACACCTGAACTGACCCTCCAAAGTACCTTGATCTATGGAGGGAACCTAAAGAGATCAGCCTGAGGGTATAGGGATATCAGTTATGTGTACAGAGGTAAGAGGGAAGGACCACAGTTGTCTTCTTCTCATGGTAAAATCTTAATTCTTTGCTCTTGTTGATAATGACAGTTAATTTACTTTGCCTTCAGTGACAGTTAATTCAATTTGCCTTCTTTTTTCTAAAATATACCCCAAATAACACTGTTCAACATGCAGGTTTGGAAATCCAATTTCAGGTGTTCAATCTGAAATTATGGTTTGCATTACCAGATCCTATAAGGCAAAATCTTGCAATATGTTTAATTTAATATGTTTAATCAGCACATATTGCTGAGATTTACAAAACCCTGAAAGTGATTGATTTACCAACCAATTGATAAAGTGATTGATATACCATCTCTGAGAAGCAGAGTGAGGGAGTACCGATTAGAGTTGGTTGGATGTCAACTTCAAGCACATATTGTGCTAAAAGTGTTGTTTGCACAGTAGATAAGGAACGTCTGGAGCCTGTTGCAAGAAAAGGCTTGGTGACAGGAGGCATCAGCAGCTCCTAGAGGGATTAGGCAAACTCACAGTCCAATGCTTAAGGGAATAAATAAAGATGTACCCTTTTAACTTTCCTAATCCTGAGTGCTGGGAGAAGCATGGAAGGCTCAGTCTGCCCAACAAAGGGCAGGCTCTGATAGTCTCCTTATACAGTATCACCTAATGCCTGTTTTGGAGACGGAGTCCTGGAGTATCTGGAACTCCTTCCAGGCCAGGTAAAGCTTTTGTTGTGTCTTTAAACAAATTGAAGACATGCCCAAGCCCACAAGTCCCTCATGCACCCCTAACACTCCCTCTCTGTGCTTCTGAGGTGCTCATTCACCTCCAAAGAGGCACCAGCTCAGGCTCAGATGTTCCCCTGACAAGGCCTGTGCTGTGGGCAGAGCCTTGCAGGGTGCAGGGAGCGTGCACTCGTGTTCCATGGGCATGAACAGGCATCTCCCAGCACCTGCAAGGCTGGCCCTCACTCTGGGCAGGATGCTGCTGAGGCACTTTGCCACCACAAACTGCAGTTTGAGTTTGCAGCCTTGAGCAGCCCAGAGACAAGGACATTGACAGCAATGACTGCAGACAGTTATTTCACACAGATATTTAGTGTTGTGTGTTGAAACTCCAGCTACTACAAGCTAAACAATTGTCTCTCCTACTCTTTAAACAGTACAATTTCAGACTGTTAAAAACCTGTGAAGTGTGCCAGGTAAGTGACAGAAAAGGCCAAGATTACTAGTTCTTTCTGCAAATTGCCCCCTCTGAGACAAAGAATAAGACATTAGAGTCCACCTTAATCAAAAACCTAGCAGGCAGTCCAGGTACACTGCTTGACACAACCAATCTGAAGGCAAACTCTGTGGGTTTATCATTCTCCTAATGTATTCTGCCTTCTGTAATTTGCCTTATATTATGTTGACTAAGCAAGATGGAAAAAAAATTAAATGCCTTTAAATTACATCTATTAGTATTACATTCTGTATTTCTTGTTTTATTACACTTGCAAGAATGGAAAATACTGGCATAACACGTGTAACTGTGGGAATTGTCGTCACAAACAGGAGACAGTAAAATAACATTAAATTCATGCTTGGAACCTCAAGAGGAAATAAAAGTCATGTACCTATAGAAAACACTTCAAATGCCAGCTCTATTAAACAACAATAGTTACTTGTATGAAGAGAATCTTTTGGCACTGGGTTAATCAGGACCTCAAACATTTAGAATAATACCAGGATCCTAGTTTGTCCTGCATGGAGGCAGCATGACCTGTACCTGTGACAAAATGTACCTCTGTCTGCAGTCTATCTGGAGCCAGCATGAATATCCACACAAAACCTTGGAATTTCTGCTTTTGAACACACCATATGGCATAATTCTTTTGGAATCACCTTATCCAACTTTTTCTAGACAATAATGGCAGTAGAGAATCTCTATAATAACATCTAGTCCGTGTGTGGCCACTGAGTTTGTTGCTATTTTAATAATATTTAGTCCTCTGACAAGATGGAAGCTTTGTGTACATGGCACAAGATCAAAGATATTGCTTGACTTGAGACAAGATTAGTACACAAAAAGAGGAGTAAACAAGGTAAAATACCAAACACCCTGGAAGAACAAAATGCAGTGGCCCAGATTCATGATTTGTCATTTCATTTTTGTTTATCCTGCTTCTAAATAAAAAAAAAAAATCCTCATGAATGGCCCTATTTTGGCAGAGAATTATTCTTCTGCACTCTAACAAGCGCAATAGTACATAAATCTCACCTTTCATCAAAAGCTTCTTAAAGCTGTCCATTGAAACTATTCAGGACAATCCTCACTCAAGTCCGGCATTATCAAGGGTCACACACCAAGGCAAAGTTTCACTGGTTAATACTTCATGTACTGCAGACTGTCAGAAGCATTTTTCACTCTGACTGATATCTGCCATCATTTTTATTGCATTGCACAGCTGTGCAATCCTGAATTAATCCCAGAGGTCCCATTCCTTTTACAGAAGCTATTTGTAGACATAGACTCAGTTTTGGTGAGACAGGTGGGCATTGTCTGTTCAAAAAAACCACAGTGTACAAACACTCTTTCTCTTGCTAAAGGCTGCATCTTCCTTCCTCCCATTGTCCCATCAATTTCAACTAAACTGTGCCCATGAGGGACTCTGACATGAATAATGGTGGATTTTAGCCTTTTGCTAGCAAAGCAGTTTTTGCTACTTCCAGAACTGCATAAATAGGTTGTTTTAAACCTAGGCTTGAGTAGGCTTTCAGAAATGGAGCAGAATCAGAAAGTTTTGTGAGGGATTGTCTTTATATTACAAGAATAATATCAGAGACTAGAGAATATTGATGTTTAAAAACATTTCCTAGCTTTCAGATCCAAACATTGAATGGTTCTAGCAGAACCAGAGCATCAAATCAGCTGTATTTCTTCCTTGAATTCCAGGATGTAACAGGTTTGAGACAGAAGACACTCCATAATTAAACCTGGCCCAAAAAAATTTCAATTAAAAGCTTCTTCAAATCACCATGTAGTTTCTTACATTAAGGTTGGAGCCTGTAATATTAATAACTTTACCAAAGCTTCTGCATATGAGGAAATTAGAAGTTTTCAGCTTTATAACTTGAAAAATGTATCAGCTGTATATCTGCGCAATGCAATGAACCGCTTCATGGATACAGCTGTGTCAGTATAAACCACTTGGGACTTTTCCACTTTTCTGTAGTGTTTTTTAACAATGAAATCGCTGTTAACCACACTTGTTCATGTCATTTATTAAAATTAATAACACGGGAAAGCTGATCTGGGGTATCTCTTGTGTAGCTGCCCTATGAGACACAAACAATATTCAGAAATATTCAGACCAACATTTAATCTAACAAACAGTTTCTTTCCTTGTGCATGTATACCAAAAACATGTATGCTTGTTAATCTGTGGAAAATCTGCTTTTCCCTGTAACTTACAGTATGATTTATGTTCATGTATCTTAGCAGAACTCAGTTCACTTCTCCATTTGAATACAAAACTTTTTAAATACACAGATTATTTTGGGAAAGTGCTGTCTGCAGATAAAGAATTTTCAAGGTAATACAAAGTCAAATTAGACAATCAGCTGCTCATATCCTGGTAGTTGAGTATCAAATTCTGAAATTCTAATTAAATTCTTTGTTGGCTGTACTCTACTTATCAGCCAGTCTAATATGATTTGCTTCAGTGTTTTAGTAGATAATTTAAATGAGCTTTTGTAGTTGTTATGCACTTTACTGAAACACTAATATTTACTGTGTCTTAATAATATAATTCAACAAAATATCAGTAGTACTGAAAAAAAATTGTTTTCTCTAGAAAGAAGACATAGAAAATAAACTGCAAACCTGCATTTATTTTGAAACACAACTATGAAGAGAAAATCAAGTGGGCAGTACTTGTAAGCTCTTTAATGGAGTTGGGTTTGTCTTAATTTTTCAAGTTAATGAACAATTTAGAAGAAAATATTGACTCATCACTGCCAAGATTTGCATAGGCTACCTCATGAGAGAAGTACTAAACAGTGAAAAGATTAGGCTAGCTGATCAGAAGTTATTCTAAAGAATATTCATAGGATTTATACTAATGACTATGATGACTTTTCATTAGTGGTTTAGAAATATTAAAATAATTTTGAATTCCCCAAAAAAAAAAAATCATTGAAAGTGATCCTGGTGAAAGTTGTTTAGATGTAGATTATCCAAACTTGCTTTTTTTTGGGCACTTTCGAAGTTCTTTTGACCTATTCAATAGACTAGAGAGGATCATGAGCAGTGTTTTAGTTCCAAATACACATAGGAACAGATTTTTCCTACATATCTACAGACCTCTGTCCCAGAGGTCCCTAAATATAAACGAGATTGCCAGGCACCAGAGCAGAACAAAAACAGCAGGATAAAACATCTTGTAGTGTGAACTGCAATTAAATAAATTTGTAGTAGGGAGCAAATGGCTTTCACATGGAAGTATAAAAAGTCCCCTGTAGTTCCTGAAGTGGATTAAAAAAATAACTCTTTGATGAGTATCATTGAATGTTGTGGTTCTATAATCAAAATTGCCCTGGATCTGCAAGAGGCTTTTCTACAAGCAACACTGGAATAGGTATTTCTTCAAATATTTTGAATACCATATATCTCCAACTTCTGAACAGGGTATTTTCTGGGAGAATAAATTGAATAAAATTTGTTTTGACTGTGAGATTGCTTCACTATAATTCTTTCATGTATGCAACATGAGAAGTTAAAAGTTCTTAATTTTAAACAGTCACAACTGAAAGGAGCAGATTAGATCTTTGGCTGGAGTAAATTGTTGTAGCCACATGAAATCAATCAGGCTAAACCTCCTCCTTATGAGAAAAGGTCTGCCTCTATACCTCAACCTGCAGGAAGTTCAGATTATACACACAGCTTCGGCAAACTCCTATTCAGATGCAAATTACCCGTGGGAGGAGGGAGAAGGGTAGAGAAGGAGAGAGGCACTTCACTCTCACCTCCACTCCCATGAGATTGAGGCACACAGGTCCCCATTCCCATTGCAGCAGCTCTGGCATTCAGTCAGCAACTGCGCAAACTCTGACTTCTGTCCCTTCTTTTCTCCTGAAGTCTTGGGGCACCCACTCCTTTGACAAGCACACCCCAACACTGGTAGCCCTCCTGAGTAGTGGAAAATACTCTCATTTTCTGTGTGTGTGTGTGTGTGTGGTGGCATCCTCCAAACTATTGCAGCCCATCAGGCACAGCATGGCCAGCTGAGCACAGAGGGGATTGTCCTGCTCTGCTCTGGGCTGGACTCTGCTCTGAGTCCTGGGACTCTGCAATATCAGAAAGACATTAAAGCCATTAGAGAGCATCCAAAGGAGGGCAACAAAGATGGTGAAGGGCCTGGAGGGGAGCTGTGTGAGGAAAGGCTGAGGGCACTGTGTCTGTTCAGCCTGGAGGGGACAGAGGAGGGACCTCAGTGCAGTTACAGCTTCCACAGGAGGGGAAAAGGAAGGGCAGGCACTGATCTCTGCTCTGTGGTGAGTGACAGGACAAGGAAATGGCCTGAAGATGTGTTAGGGGAGGTTAAGTTGGATATTGGGAAAAGGTTCTCCATCCTTTCAGAAAGTGATTGGGCACTGGAAAAGGCTCTCCAGGGCAGTGGTCACAGCACTGAGGGACAGAGTTCAAGAAGCATTTGGAAAACACTTTCAGGAACATGAGAGGGGATGTGGAAGTGTGGAAAGCACTGCATCATCAGGCTATTAAGTGTTGGGTATTTCCATAGTGAAGAGAGGTTAGTCTTACAGCAGGGAAGAAGATTTATCACCTGAGAGTTCAGGGCACCAAGCTTCATTAATTCTCCTCCTCACAAAGGGAGTAACTTGTTTTACAACATTTCTAATATGTCTTATCCAGTGGAGGAGTGGCAGGCAACAAGTGCTTCTTGAAGTTGTTTTCATTATCTTTCTTTGAGGCAAGCAAGTATTTCCTTCAAGGTCATCCTCTGCCAGGATTAATTTGGCCAGTCTAGACTGGTTGTCCCATACCAGGAGCAGATGCAAAACTGCACGGGGTAGAATGAAAAATAATCATCACATACAGGGGAGAAGAACTGCGTTTGAAGTGACCTGAATGAATATGGAATTCTTTGCTTTCCACACAACATGAAGAACACAACACATGGGAATTATACAGAGAGAAATTCCTTTAAAAAATAAAATCAACCCATTTGATAGTGTCTTTTTGTTTCACAGTACTTAGGCTTTTATCACAGTTACTTCTTAGGGGCTTGGAATGTTCCTCTTCATAGCAAGGCTGACTCACAAATAATGGGATTAGAAGTCCTCAGAGCTGTGAAGGATTTGCATTGACAGGAGATGCATAAAGGATGGAGCAAACTGTGCATCTGAATCACCAGGCAGTGCAGCAGCAGAGTGCTTCCATGGAGGTGTGGGTGCTCACTGATTGTCACCACAGAGCCTGCCCTGCACAGCACAGACTGTCACAGACACAGCTCCACACCCCTTGCCACCAGCCAAACACACACAGACTCCAAAGATCTGGGAAAATATAGGACAAGCCTGATATTGCTAATATTTCAGTACCATCTGGAAGGTCAGAATTTACTGGGATGGATTTAAAAATATAAACTTTTCTTAGGCACTCTGTAAACAGTGTGAAGGTCAATTTTACATGGATTTGGATGTGGAAGATGAAGTTAGGTGTTTCCCTGTCTAATGGGGGATGAAAACATTCAGCAGTGTTCTTGTCAGCATAAGCAGGGGTATGCTTTCCTCCACGAAGGCTGAGCTTTACATAACTTTTAGGAATTTCATGTCTTCTAGATCTTTTTTCCTCTACAGTTAATATTGGTCAGCAAATTAAACAGCCAGTCACAGTCCCATTGATGGAAGGATGGATGATGCATAAACTCATTCACCAGTGCATTGTCACTGAAGCCCCATTTCTTTATGATTTTGACAAAATTGGCTCTTTGCACCACTGGTGCTTGCCACCATGCAGAACCCACACAAACCAGCACACAGGGTGGTGTTTGCTTTATGCACGTGGTAGCAGAAGCACTGAGAGCTTCAGAACAATGTGCCCAAGGACAGGGAAAACAGAACCATGAGTGATTCATGCCAAAGAGCAGCTTCAGCAGCTTCCCCTGCAGAAAGACCTGTCAGGGAACTCCAGCCAAAACCCTGAGCATTGGCTCCTTCTGGCTTGGCCCCTGTTTGCTTGTGTGAAGAGCACCCCTTCTGCTCACCTGGCAGAGGCCTCTAGAAAGGGAAAAAAATAGGCAAAAGGCCCCTCTTGTATCTGCTTTTCTCTGTCCCTGCTAATACAAGTGTCAGACACGTCCTCAGAGGAACAATCATCTCCTCTGAGCTCACCCATTTCCTCTGAGCTCAGCTGGCTGTGAAAAGAGGAGGAAGTTTATCTCCAGAAATGCGTGAATAACACTTGATCTTTCCAGCTTCACTTTGGGTAACATACCAGCACCTTTGCTATTGGTTGCTTCGCATTGCAGACCACTTTAAAGTCTCCAGGTTATTTTTGTGATCTAAGGATGCTGTTCTGCAGGTAGTGAATTATTTTGCAGAGAGACAGCTCCTTCCTGTGAAGCAGCAGCAAACTGTAGTTTGAAGTTTACTCTCAAGTGTAGTCTATACATAGATAATGCATACTGGAAGGAAGCCAGTTATTACTAGGAGAATAAACCTTCTAACAAGGTGGCATCAAGTTCCGTTCAGCTTCCTTTTGGTAACAAATTGTTGAGACAGCAAAGGGAAAAATAACTTCTAATCTATTGAGGAAAGGAAGGATGCAAAATGACATTGAGGCCAGCCCTCCAATTCCAGTTCAGGCTGCTCTACAAATGGAAATACCAGCTTTGTATTTGCAAATGTACAATTTGCAGGTCCAAAGAAGCGCACCAGTAACAGTCAAGCAGAATGTGGTGCCTGCATGTGAGCTATCAGAAATCTGTATAGCCAGCTCAAATGATGTAAAACAATGCTTGGTATTTTATATATATATATATATATATATATATATATATATATATATATATATATATAAACCCAGTAAACCAGTAAACTGCAAGAAGATAAATTTGGGGGTAAGAGTGAAAATGATAAAAATTAACAGCTATACTATCATGGAATTGTAGTTCCTAAAAATGCTAGCAGAAATCATTGTCCCTAGGTATTAAATAAAAAATACCTTTCATCATTTTATGGCAAAGTCAGAAAATCTGGATGAAAGTATAAGCTTTAAAGTCTAAAAGTCAAAGCTATCAAATACAAAATATTGCCAAGGGGGTTTATGTTGTCATGGGACATAATATGCACAGATAAATAGTTAATATTTACAGTTTTGAATACTTTTGAAGAAAGTTTTAGGTGACCAAACTATTGGGTAAAATTTACCCAATATCAAACCTAATTCTTTAACACCTTGTTCATTTACAGCTGTTTGGGAGTCCAGTTTACAGAGGGTTTAACCCTACCAAGAAAACATGTATTGATTGTATTTTCTCATTAAGATCATCAAAGGTGTTTCTATAATTTAATTTTCATCAGTATGCATAATTAGACAGTCTATTTTACAGACCAAATTCAAAAGAATTTTTTTGGATCAGTATATGTTCCTTCTGACCCACTGTCCTCATCCCCAACAGAGTCAACTTAGGCATAGGCTCAACTCCTCACAGGGGGCAGTGCACTATGAAACATAAAACATTATAACCCAGACCACTTCCAGAAACACAATTTTTACAATCAACTTCAGCATAAAAATTTTTACTTATTTTATTCAAGAAATATAAAATGTGATATATTTTTTTTAGCTATGTAGAAAGGGAAGAGACTTTGCAAGTGCTTTGCAAGTAGAATCACTATAAACAAGGCAAAATTTGCCAAGCCTTGCAAGCGGCCAAAAACAACAGGGAGGGATTGCAGGCTTTCATCATTCCTTATGAAGTAAGAACAGGTTACCAATATTTTGGGTCTTGTAAGAGAGATTTCATTTTCTGACTGTACGGCAGAAAGAATCTGAAGAAAGCACCTTAAATGCAAACAGCCAAACCAAAATATTTGTATTTCCCTTTTTAGACTTAGGTTCTTCAAATTCTGTATTCAGATCAGCCAGAACATTAAAGAGCAGCAAATTTCAAATACAAAGTCTTAGAGAGGCACATAATTCAGATGACTGAAACGGAGAACTCTAAATCCAGTAGCAGCACCTGAATATAGAGGACAATCTAGGACTCCTGACTGTCCATTATAACAGATACCTTGAAGCTTGTAACACACAGAAATTGTTTCTTTTCATACTCATGCTAAAAGCAACATTTCACACCTTTGGCTGGGCTGCTTTGTAGCTTACTGAAGCACCACTTTCTGGTCTGGTTCTTTGAGCTAAGGCACATAGAAAATATACCAGCACTCGGGGCTCTCAAAAAGTGACAGTTTCAAAAAGGTTTAAACCTGCTTTTTGGGAATCATTTAACACATCTCAGGTTTAAACTCTCAAAAGTGTTTACCTACATTCACTAGTCATGTTAGAAAATTTTCTTTTGGAACTTTTATGCTGTTGGTTTCTCTCTTCTTGCTACTAGCATCTTGTTAAAACTCACCTTGAGCCTCAGAAATGCTGAACCCAAGCAGTGGGAGACCAGTAGTCCTACACTCAGCTTTTTCCTGATGCTGAATTTTGCACACACAGTGCTTTGGCATGGACTTTTGTTTTGTAAAGTGGAAATAAATTTCAAGTCACCATGTTTTATGAAAACCATATGGCTTAACTCACAGTTCTTCAGCTTGGCAGGATTTGCTTGTGGAAGCAAACATGTTCTGAATAGCTGAATTCCCTCTGCATTTAAATATGTTCTTGGAGACGGCCTGGACTGATACTGCAAACAAGCTATATTTGATTTAAAGTGATGATCATAGGATTTAATTCCATATATTAGAAAAATGAAATTAGAAATAAATAGCACAAAGAGACAAGAACTAAATGGAGATTAACACAGTCCAAAAGAGAGATGTCAAATAAGTAGGTTAAACTGCAGCAATTGGTGGAATCACTCCAAT
The DNA here is from genome assembly GCF_028551555.1 of Melozone crissalis. Taxonomy (NCBI): domain Eukaryota; kingdom Metazoa; phylum Chordata; class Aves; order Passeriformes; family Passerellidae; genus Melozone; species Melozone crissalis. Next base: position 15,449,924 of record NW_026535784.1, on the reverse strand, counting down.
GACTCTAGAAAATCTGTTAAGTTTAATGCTGCCTCAGGACTGTTTTTTGAGACTTCTTATGAATTATGTGATACAAGATGCCTTCTACAATCTTTCATTAAGTAAACAAATAAAAAATTAGGTGGGAAGAAGCCAGAAGAATCCCATTTTTGGAGATATTAAAATATAAATTCAGGTGAGCTGCACCTTCTGTTGACAGTGGCATAAATCAGGATATTAAAACCTCTGAATAGATCAACTGCAGAGTGGCAGGAGAGAAAATAACTCAGGGCTTACTAAATTTTCCATTTTCTAATCTCTAATGTTGTCAGAAATCATGTGGGAGAGGGACAATTGCAGTATCTGCTGGGGAGGATCAAAGGCAGAAAGAACAGGGCTCGGTTTGGTGCTGCTCAGAGGTGCTCCCAGTGCTTTTGAGGTGGCACTCCTGCTTCAAGCTCCTTCAAAACCTCCACTCAGTTTATTGCACAAAATTTCAAGTTTTTAATCATATCTATTTTTCATATTATTCTAGACAATTTAATTAAAAATATATCCCTTAAAGGAAAGGAAATGGTGTGTGTATCAGCAGAAGTGTCACAATTGTCAATCTGCAGTATATAGCTAAGGTCTAAGAATTATGAAGATTTGATATCTTCATCTAAGAGCCACCTTTAGGACCCTCCATTTATTATTTTATGTGAAAATTTGTTAGAAAAAATTCCATGCTCTTGTTTATGTATTTATCCCTGTTTGGCAGTATAGGACCTTGGAGAGATAATTCTGAAAAATACATTTTTTTTTTTTAATTTAAGGAATTGGAGTGAAATATTTGTTTTACTAATTTGATTCATCCTTTGCTTATCTTTAATTTCCTATTGCTTCAGATGAACCAGCACAGTTTTAATTCATTTTCTTAACAGATTTTCTCTCAAATGCTGCCATTCTGCCTATCAAAAATAATAGCACATGAAATTCTTCATCAGAATCTTACAGCAGCCTCTTGGGAAAGAAGCAAATCCTCTAGGACTCCTCTAACGTAATTAGAGTAAGAAAAGACATTCTAAAAGGTGTCTTGAAAGCTTTGAAAATAAAAGTAACTTAGACACAGCTCAGTTACCTCCTGAAAGGGGAGATTCTTGTCAAGGAGGGGAATTGAGGTCACTAATTGACAACACTTGAAAGATTTTCAGAGGAGACAGAAAATGTGTCTCAGAAAAACTGGTCCAGATCATTAAGGACAAGACAAGAGAGTCCATTTTTCATCATTTCCTTTGATTATGACTGCCTTTACAAGAATGCTTTTCAGACACTTAAAAACTGAAATAGTAACATTCCAGCAACATGATGAAAAATCATTTGAAAATAAACAGTGACCCAATCTGAAGAGTCAGAGATCTGACTTCTTAGTGAAGAAGTCTTAACATTAGAGCTGCCAAGATGAGTTCTGGAGGCAAATGGTGTGGATCCCAGTGGATGGGGGGAGGTGATCCAGGAGGGAAAAGGGGGACCTGGCCCATTCAGGTGTTTTGTTGTCCACGGGCTGTTTACATCCCAAATTCAGGTGTGAAAACGGCCCAGGCAAGCACTCTTGTGCTACCTTCAATCCAGCCAAGCTGGGCAGCAGCAGGAGAGAGGATCTTGGACATTGCAGGCACAGGGAGCAGCCCAGGCTGATCCCAGAAACTCCCACAGGCTGCTGCAGCGTAGGCAGAGGGGACAGATATCTAAAACCAGAAGCTGTTTGTGATTTGGGAAACCAGTCCTGTGTTTCCCCCCAGGAATGGGAATGAGAGAAAGCAAACTCTCATAGAGCTGAGGATGTACAGCAAGCACCAAACAGTGATGGTGAAGGTAAAACACAAAGAAACAGGCAGGGCAGGACAGGAGGCAGAAGAGATGCTTTTAAATTGAACAGGTAGGGTCTCCAAAAGATAAAACCAGTAATTAAATTAACACCTCTCCTGAAAATGAGTTTTTAATCTGTGAAGACTTTGTTTATGCGACTGCAATAACCACACTGAGAAAACGCTTCCCTGGCAGGGAGTGCTTCTGTCCCTTTCTGCATCAATCCTTCCCTCACTAGCAATCCCATTTGCTCCACAAGAACTGACCTCTGCTTCTCTCAAATTGTCTCATACATTCAAGAACTCAGTTTAAACTCTTATAAAATCCCTTCAAACTATATTAGATTTTTCTTTTTCCTGAGGAAAGCACTGGTCTGGGCCTGAGGAGGTCCCACTTCTTCAAAGCATGGCACTGAATATTAGATCATTTCTCCCGATAATCTTTGATTCCTTAATCTTCTCTGACCACAGCCAGGACTGGTTAACACAAACAGAGATTCTAGAGCAGCAGTGCCTTTGTGCACATACAGAGAGATGGGAAAGTTCAGGCTTATGGAGATACAAACATGCCATGGCAGCACCAAATCTAAATTATAAATATTGCTAAAATTATTTTGCATCTTATAACTTCACATAAATGTCCTAGAAGAAAGAATAAAGGACACATGACACCCAAGCCTCGGGTAACTCAACATCAATGTTCAGTCCCCTCTGTTTTATAACACATGGCAGGGCCTATAACTCATTTTTTTTCCCTGTGTTTGCTGATGTTCTGCATTACTCAGAGAAATTACTTCTTTCATGTCATTATTTCTCTATTTGGCAATTTTGAATAAGATAGAGCCTCCTTAACACTTCACACCTGGCTCCTGCAGATCCCACACCAAGTTTGCTGCCTGTGCTGCCAAGAGGCAAAGCTTATTTGGGGTCACAACAGCAGCCTCAGCAGACCCAGTGTGGGGCACTGCTCTGGGGCTTTGTGCTCTGGTTTAACTGGGATTTGTACTCAGCAGTACAAATGGAGAGGAGCTGGGAATTGAGCCTGGTGGGAATCATCCCACCCCTGCCCCTTACACAGGTGCAGAGGGGCACACACAGCTTTACCCTCTTTCTGTGAAAAGCCAATTGTGTTTCCATGCAAAAGCTGTTGACATTGGTTTGCACACAGGTGGTTTTGTACGTCTGAAATGTGTGTTTGGCTGGCCACAGTGCTGAGTGATTCTATCTACAATAATGAATTGCAAGGACTATGAAGCCTCCAAGTGCGTGTTTCTAGTGTTGAAATTGAAACTCTGAAGTGGGGGTACAAGCATCCAAAGGACCAATTTGGAAAGTTTGGCATCCTTCTGCACTCTTTCCTGTTCTGTTTCCTCTCTGGAAAATGCTGGAAACCCTCAAGGCCCATCCTTGTCTGCCAGCATATCCTGGCTCACTTTAAGCCCTGGATGTGCCACCTGTACAGATTTTAGCTGTGAACACATCTGAAGTCTACATGGGTTTTAAGAATGTTTTCATAAATGAAAAAGAACACTTTTGGGAAATATTCACACTTCATGTGCTTTCTGGAAACATCACTTAGATTTGCAAGATCCAAGAAATTAAGATTGCAGTTCTTGATTGTGACAGCACTAACCAGGCAGTCTCCAAATAAGGTTGGGAGGCCATTCAAAAAGTAAAAAAATCGCAGCAGTACCCAGGTATGGAAGGAATGATACTGAAAATACCTCCAAAATTGAATGCAGTGGCATCTGACACTTTCCTGGTGTCAGACCCAGTGTTAATTTGACTTGTTCAATGCCGTATTTGCTTCCTGACCTACTGTGATATTGTGATTCTCCCTGATTGTGCCTCTGTCTTGGGTGGATTTGTAAGGCAAATTTCACTAAACCCTTTCCACTGACCTGCCTGCATGAAGCCTATTTCAGAAGAATGGCATATATTCTCAGGGAAACATTTCATCCTGTACATTCTCTCACACCTTGTGCTCAAAATACACACCAATCTTACTGAGAGTACAGAGTTTTTGAGTGTTTCTGGTAATAAAGGGAGCAATTTTTCAACATGAGGATGGTACTATCTTCTTTTAGTGTCTTTTGCTCCATTTTTATGAACCTATCTGCATGTTTGATAATAAAACAGATCTGCTGATGGAGATGAATGCCTTTGATAGAAGCAGAGAAGTACAAAGTCTGAATGGTGTTGTTAGGATCCATAGAGTAGGAATGTAAAAATAAGTTTATGTTGACATTTTTTCACAGTATACAAAAGAAAAGGGCTTTTTTTGAGAACACAGCATCCCTTAGCATTTCATAGAGCATTTTGGTTCTGATGTGGCAGGGAGGAAGTAATCAGCTTCTCAGAAACTAAGGGGAGAGCCAATGCTAAATGTACTCTTTACAGTATGATACAGTAAACTGGAAAATTGCCAAAAGCACCTTTTACATCAAGAAGGATTAGAAACATGCCCACCAAACAGCTATAGCAGAAAGCCCCTATGTGCAAATAATCAAAAGAATTTTCTGCCTTAAGAAAAAAAAAAAGTACTTCTTTAAAGAAGTTTCATATAAATACTATTGAGATATGTTACAAATCCCCAGAAACAAAAATGCAAGGAAGAGAAGGGTGATGCAGGCAGAGATTTTTCACTCAGACTGAATTTCCCGGTGTCAAACACTGCTTTATTAGCCATGACACCAAGACAGAAGCGTGATGTGGTTGCTGCCTTCTGTCACTCTGCTTGCTAGTCACTGCAGCCATTAAAATGCCAGAAAGAAAGGAGCTGCAGAAATAATCCACATATTGGATGGAGTCTACATTATTTTTAACTATCCCTTCAAAACCTGTACTTGTTTTGTTAATTTCTGGGGATATTTGTTTCTGATATTTACGGCTGAACATCTGTTCTATAATCTCTGGAGAAAGTTGTGCAGAATAAATTCACTGTCATTAAATACAGAGCAGTGTTGAACTACTCTACTCCCCAGTTCAGAACACTGCTGTTATCTCAGGGCTTGAAATGTTTCTCTTCATGGCTAATTGATCATGATCCATGTGACAGCTTCTCCTCTCCAAATAGGAAATATCACTAAGGGATTCTTTGCCTTTCTTAAAGTCTGTGTCTTTATGTTAAAAGTTGTCTGTTCTCAGCTGGGCAGTGGTTTTGATGGAGTTAAAGGTGGGGTGGAACCAGGATTAAAACACAGCCCAGACTGCCCTGTCCACCCTGAAAGCTGATGTCAGGCATCACCCAACCTGCCATAAAATCCATGGACGAAGGAGCCAAACTTTCCTAATCAAATTTGAGAAGAGAAAATATCCACTCCAGGGACAATTTGGCATATGCAACCCTCATGGAGTGACAGATACACACATGGCTTCTGATGGGGGACCCTGTGAAGCACCCAGGATGCCACATTTGCTGCTCTGTGGCTTCCCAGCTGGCTCTTGGAAAAGCAATTAGCACCTTCATTTGCCATTTAGTAGCCCCATTGGAAATGCCCTGGTGAAAAGGCACCTCTCAGCCTGCCATGCCATCACCAGTTACCTTCTGTGATATGTTCCTGCTTGTATGTGATGCTTTCACACGGTCTCCCTCAGCTCCTGCCTCCCAGCAGCCAGAACTGGCAGGCTTAGCTGTTTTCCATTGTTCCAAAGAGCAACAAGGACAACGTCTTTTAAATTTCTTTGCTCCTTTCTGTCTCAAGACCAGACCCTGCTCCTCATCCCTATGCCCCCATCCTCCCGTGGGCTCTGCCTGCTTCTGTGATCAGAATTATCTGGCAACATCACAGTGCTGGGCACAGCAGCCAGGCACGAGCTTGCCAGGAGCTAACAACTTCACAAGACCCAGAGAACGAAAAAAAAAAGGAAAAAAGAGAAAGCAGCTGGGATTTTAGAAATCGCCGAGCATCCTGGTTTTCATTAAATTTTAACGGGCATGAAGGTCATACACTGAGCTCATGATCCCTGGAAGAAAGACTATAGACTGAAAACACTGTGATTGTATCTTCACTTATTGTTTCTTTCTTGTCAGTTACAGTAAAGGCATTCTCTGGCATGGTAGATTGGTATTTGTTTTTTACCATTTTTTGAAATTAGTACTATTATTTTATACTGAGTAGATATTATTTTCTGATCAATGTTTTAAAAAGCAACTGCGCAAGAACTAAAAATCATAAGATTGGAACAGAAAACTAACACAAAGTTGGCAGGTTTTGAAAGCAGAAGCCTGAACTGTCACACCAGCTCAGCATTCACCTCAGAATTTATATCAGTGACCACCCTAAAACATATTTAGAGTGTTGGGCCCCAAAGCCTGAAACAAGAGACCTCTGATTCCTCCTAGGCATATTTCCCATTAGTTTCCCTGCCAGAAGCAAGACAAACTGTGTCTGAACATACTTTTCAAAGTTTCATGGGGTGAAAAATTAAAAATTTTGAATATAGCCTGAGTTTTTCTCTATCAACAATGACAAAGATAAAAGACGGGACACAACACAACACTTTGCTGCCTAAGGGGACCTCTCATTTGGAAGTTAATAACTATTTGAGTAAAAATGATTGCACTAAGATGCATACTGGAAAGATAAACTGGAAAGATAAAGGGGTTGGTAAACAAAACAAATTTATTTTCTTTTTAAATTGGCTCCTGCAAGTGTTTTTACCACTAATAATTATTGCTTACAGAGGAGTTTCTCAAAGAGCTGCCTGGGTACTGGGTGTGTAATGACTCCTTCATATTCAGCATTACTGCAGGAAGGAAAAGTAGCTGAGGAAATTAATATGCAGTGCTCAAGGCCAAGGCAATCAGATAAACTTTTATTGCTTCAAGGCAAGCTGAGATGTACTCAGAAGTTCATTGTGCCTGTACAGAGACACTTTTATCAGTGTTTCCCTACTTTAATGAAACTTCTTCCTGGGCAACCCTCAGAACTGAGAGGCTAATTCACTTTCTTTTGAGTCTATAACCTGCAGATGCTATGATCAGCCTTTCTGGGAGGAATAACAATGGGAAAAAAAGCTGAAGACAGCTCCAAACTGATGGTTGACATCTTAATAGTGACTTTTCTCATAACATCTTCCCATTATGTCTTTACTTGCCAAATCAGGCACAAAATTAAGAAGTGCTGAGGACACAGAAGAGAACTGCTGCCAAATTTCATATTTTGTTTGTGTTGCTTTATCTTATCCCTTTCCTTGTGAAAAATAATTTGAAGTTTTTTCAGCATCTTAATTCCAATTTACTCATTTGTTCATTTATTCTTCAAAAATTCTAAATGCGTGTTCTATACTTTGAAATTTTCCTCCATGGCATTTCTTCCCTCTTTTCTCCCCCCAGAAAGAAATACTCCTATTTAGCATGGATTCCCAAGGCACAATTTGAGGGATGTTTTGGTGGATGCACAGTGGAATAAGTGCCATGGAAAGCAGGAGACAAAGTGGAGTGGGGAAAAAAAAAAAAAAAAGGAAGAAATACTTCAAACAACGCAAAAAACAAGCAACTTAAAAAGCAGAGGTTTAGGCTACCCAGTCTGTATCCTGGCAAACAGCCTTGCTCATCTCCCTTTCAAAGAAAGAGAAGTGCAGAAGAATGGAGAAAAGAGAAGTGCAGAAGGTGCCCCACTCATCACAAGCAGCTCAGTCCCCAACCAGCCTGAATTTTCAAATGTGCTCACACATCTGCAGGAGCTTTACTTTGTGGGTATAGAGATCCCTTTTCAGCTGGTGCTGTACGAAGTTTGGAAGTTTGCAAGATCCCAAGAGCCAGGCCAAAAAAAAATTGTCACAGCACTTAAAAGAGGTGCTGCTTGGTCTTGCCTTGGTTCTGAGAAACATATTTTGCTTCCAAATCCTCTAGGCAACTTTTGATGAACCTTTGCATGTCAATGCAAAGTCATTTTCTTGCTTTTACTGTCATTTTAAGTCCTTCATCCATGCCTGTTTCTGCAAGTTAAAAGCTTTCTCAGTTAGCAGCTGTCATTTCTCTCAGAGCTGGAGCGTAGTGCTTGCCAAAAACCATCTTCTACCACAAGGGAAGAAAGCAAGTGGAAACTCACATAGTGAAGTTTTTTCCTTTGTACCTTCAGCTTGATTTTATACACAATATACTATGTGGGCATACACAATAACTTCTTTGCCTGCAAGTTTAAATGACCTCAATGCAGACAACACATCATGGAATAGGGGAACAAAATTTTCATTTTGTTTTGAATTACTCTTTGGCACAAAGGTCTCAGCCTGCTTAATTTATTTATAAAAATGTAATGCTATCTGATATACCACACATGCAAATGCTTTTAAAGCTTATGCCTCAAAGTTTGGAAATTAGCAAACACAGAAGCGCTTACTTGGTCCTCGGATGTTATCCACATCTCAGCAGGATCTCTAATGGATTTTCCACATCATTTAATATCTTGCAAGATATAACAACACATTGTGTCATTTTTCAGAAGCAATTAAGCTAAAGTCATGATTTGAGGGAAACTGCCTTCCACTTCATCAGAAAGCAATATGTTGCCTTTGCCAAAGTTTAGCCTTCAGAAAGGGGACCAATAGAACAACTCTGAAAAGTGAAGCTCAAAATCTGACGACATTTGTAGAAAATCTCCTTTAAGTGGCAAATGATCCATGCACAGATGAAAACAAACCCTGGATTTCCCCTGTTTGGCACCACAAGCTGTGTGGGCATAACCAGGGCAGCGCAGAACCAAACTAAATCATGCCTAAAGAAACACCTCACCCCATCACTCTGCCTGGCTGCTTAGCTCAGCCGAGGCACTAACACATCATGGACGTCCGGGCTGAACAAGCAGAGCATCCAAAGTTCCTCTGAACCAACTGATGGAGGCAAACCCTGCACCCTCCCAGCCCTGGGGAGGCTCTGGGGATCCCAGCCCACACTAACAAGTTTTTCTGGCTATCACAAACATTTTGCTCTCAGTAAGGGGGTGGTTGGGCATTGTATTTGCAGGGGCAAACCCGATGAAGGCAGGAATGATGAATCTGAGTCCATGTGTTTAGAAGGCTAACTTATTACTTTATTCTACTATATTATATTAAAGAATACTATACTATACTAAAGAATACAGAAAAGATACTTACTGAATGCTAAAAGGATAATAATGAAAACTCATGACTCTTTCCAGAGTCCTGACACATCTTGGCACTGATTGGCCAAAGAGTCAAAACAACTCACACCAGAATCCAATGAAACAATCACCTGTGGATGAACAATCTCCAAACACATTCTACATGAGCACAACACAGGAGAAACAAATGAGATAAGAATTGTTTTCCTTTTCTCTGAGGCTTCCCAGCTTCCCAGGAGAAAAATCCTGGGCAAAGGGATTATTTCAGAGAATGTAAATGCCACAGTTGGGATATTCAAAACAATGTGGGAAACAAAGAAAAGCAAGGTCATGGCCAGAGGATGAGGACTAGCCAGGGATGGAGCAAAGATGAACAGCTTCTATGAAATATCTTTAAATGGACATATGAACTGCATGCACATGCTGAGCCAACTCACTGGTAAATAGACAGCAGCTATTGGTCACACTGGTGGCAAAGTTTCATTTTAGTCAATTTTTTAATAGTTTTTAAAACTCATTTTCATTTTGATCTCATGGGGGTTTTTATGCTTTCCTCTATGTAAAAGCTGAAATATTTTGTTGATGTTGAATGGAAATCAGCTTACAAATTCTGGTCTGACTTTAAAACACAAGAAACTTTGCAAACCTAATTATACATATTCAGAAAAAGCTTAGGGGATGGTTAAAAACCATTCCTGCCCTGGAGACCTTTCAAGCTTATGAAAATCTGGAGATCAACAAAGAGCAGAACTGTCATGCTCATTTTGCACATTTCATTAGATCTAAAGAACAAGCCAAATGTTTGGTGAGGAGGAACAGGGCAGGGTTGGAGGTCTGGCTCCTAGCCTTACAGTTATAGGCATTTGCAATGCAAATTTCTCACATGCAGTAAAGTTGCTATTATGGTTTGATCAAGAGAGGGTTCTAAAATATATGAACTGAACAGTTTATGAGTAACCTCTTTTCACAGCTTGTAGTTGGTTACAGTTCCAGTTCCAGTCCAGAGAGCAAGAAAAATCATCTCAGGCTTTTGCATTAGGTCCAGATGGGATATCAACACTCCTGCTTCAAAGCACAACACAACCTGTAAGTGCTGGTGTTTCAAAGAAACTTCCCAAAACACAAAGGGATTTGGCACTTATCTGAGACTCTGTTTTTTCCACAGGGTGTACAGCAAAGTGCTAGGAAGGGACACTAAATTAACATCAGTTGTGAAATATTTCAATGCTCTCTTTTCTATGCATCTGTCCATTCTTCAGATCAGGTGCTTATATTCCTAGTAGATGATTCAGATATATATGGTTTCTTTATAGTTGTCAAAAGTGATGTGGTCTTGCATGGCAAAAGAAATACATCAGCCAATCTTATTCATCCTCGTCCCGAGTCTATAATTTTTTTCTTCTGAATATGGTATTACTGTCACTAGTTAAAAATTGACAAGATCTGCCACCTTTAAATTTCTTGTAATGATTTAATAAGGATTTTTTAACTCTTTAAAAAATATATGTATATATTTGTTCCAGAGTGAGATCAATCCCATATGATAATGGCAGTTTTAGACATACAAAGGACAAGGCATTTTGTAGCTGTTTATATCTGTTTTGCTAAAAAAACACTATTTTTGCAACAGCTAAATGAAATCTGATTATAAAATCTCACATTAAATTTTATTACAAAGAGATACACATGACCATGTTCACTAAATGAAAAGAGAAACATACATATTTTTTAGACACAGACAATAAAGAATACAACCTGTAAGTTTGTTGGGACCAGAGTAGAAACTCACTACCAAAATCATGAGGATTTGGCATTGTGAGATGAAAAGACTGAAATCCTCCTTAATTTTTAGGCATCTTAAGAGACCACATACTGCTCAGGATGCAAGTGTGGCACCTCCACACCAGTAGTGCGGTACATCTTTTTCATCCTGCACATGGCAACTCAAAAATCAGTTCATAGTGACTTCATCATCTGGACAAAAGAGAGACCATAAACCCCCCCATTTTGGAAATTAAATGAGAACAAAGTGAAGCTTCTCACAAGCTGAGAAGCACATGCTGCAAAAATTATACTTGTTATAATGAAATAACTTTTTTTTTCCCTAGAACTAATTATCTTAATGTAAATCTCTTTGCCAGTCCACTGCAGAGCATCCTCATGAGGAAGTTTTATCTGCAGTGAGGTCTCCCCTCAGGCTCCTCTTCTCCAGGCTGAACAGACCAAGTGCCTCAGACACTCCTCACATGCTTCCCTTAAGGCCCTTCACCATCCTCACTGCCCTCCTTTGGACACTCTGTAATTGCTTAATGTCTTAAATACTGTGGTGCCCAAAATTGCACACAATATTCAAGGCAAGGCCGCCCCAGAACAGTCCCCTCCCTTGCTGTCCCTGATGTCCCCAGCACAGGGATGTCCCTCCTGGCTGCCAGGGCCCTGCTGGCTCACGTTCCACTCTCCACTGCCCAGGAGCCCCAGGTCCCTTCCCCTGGCACTGATCTCCAGCCCTTCACTCCCCAGGCTGTCTGTACATCCAGCGCTCCCTCGTCCCAGGTCCGAATCAATGGCCTTGATTTCTATCAGAAACATAATTACAGTGTCAACACCATTCTACTATCTTTCTGTATCAAAATTAACTTACCAAAATTCACAATCAGCTTAAAACACTCAACTGAAACACTGCCATATTAATGAAATAGAGAAACTGGCACAGATTCTACAAAGTTTGTTAGAACTTGTAATCTATGTCCAGATCAGTATAACTTGGACTGGAAGAAGATTGTATTTTTTAAAAAAAGTCAGAAAATACACCAATTTTAAAACCACTATGCTATTACTCTCCATCTGTCCTATTTGATCACTCTGTTCATCCTATGCAAATGACTTCTCCTCTTGATATTCCCCCATAACTCAGTCTGTCACCTCCTTATCTGCCAGCTCCAAAAGTGCAAATTACTCATTTTTTTCTCTTGTCATCTGTATTACAATTATATTTTATTAGTATAGTTAAATTAAAATATGAGCAGTTGTCTCTAACTTTTGGTTAGCATTGAGTTTGTTGCATCTTTGTCAGATACCATGAAAGTACTTTTGCCAGAAAGCTTTTTATATCAGCATCAGGCTGCTTAATAAAACCTGATAAATCTCCCTACACTTGTTCTCTTGTGTTCTTAGTAGAGCTACAAGAACAGCTGTTACTATGCATTTGTAGGGCAATTTCTGAGTTAATTGAGCCAATCTATTACTGTAAAAATGAGTGAGATCTACTGCATTCTGTCTTGTTTAGACTTTTTAGCTAATTAAGATTTTGTTTGATTCTATCCACTCTAAATAAATGTCACATTTTAATGTGTCATTTAGGGAAAGTCATAATGGGGTAAGTTTAGCAAAGTGAGTGTCATGCATTGAGCCAAAATTCATTACAAGGACCTTCTGTAGTAGAAGACCTGTAAATTAACTTTTTTTGAGTCAATTTGCTATTCAGAACAAGAGACAAGATTTTTTTTGTATATCTGGTTGTTTTAGCTATGGGCTCTCTTTCACTTCTGAAACTTGGGGTAAATAACCTATATTTTAGGCTCTACAAAAAAGTTTCAAAGCTCTGCAAGAAAAATTACAGACTTCTTTGGAGGCAGTCTGACAGGGATATAGAGAGGAATATATGCATTAGTGTAAGTAAAAATTTTAAAGAAATAATTCATTTTCTGCCTGAAGTAGCATGTTGTACTCCACACACAATATGTTCATTACTAAACATTTACATTTTGATTTCTCTGTCATTATCTTGTCTATTGCTTTTTGGCAACTGTCAGAATTTGTAGAAGGAATATGAAGAATTGAAGATCTGTAATATTTTTCACTTTGCTGTATGTCTTTACATTCATCTGGAAGGTGCAGAAAGGCTTTTACAGATTTTTTTTTTTATCTGGGCTTATTGAGAAGAGTTTTCAATGAGACTCTGTCAATTATGTGCTGGAATGTAAGAAGAACTCATCAAATCTTCTGTAGATAAAGTGTGTCTTTTGCACACTTATTTCTGTAAAAGCTCTTTGGTAATGGGTAATTGGGGATTATTGATATGGAAGTGGGAAAAATAAATAAAATAAACCCACGGAAAAGAAAAGGGATTAAATGGAAACTGGGCTCATAATTAACTGCCCTTTAAAAAACCATCTTTATGAAGTACCTTGGTGATTCAGACTTCCATGCAATACTAGATCTCTGCAAGGCTTTCACTCCTTCATCCCTCCTCCTCTTTTCTATTTTCCACATTTGCTATATTTAATCTCTGATTAGATGTAAATGCTGAGAATCAGGCAGGGGTCACCTTGAGTTTGAACAGCACCTAGTTCACATGAGTACTATTCTTAGTGGTTAAGTTATTCTTGGATGTCGTAAGATCACCCCCAAAATAGCACTCCAAGAAATCACTCTCATGGGTCCAAGCCCTGCAAAGACTCTGCCAGAATTAATTGGACCATTGGAGAAGCGTGAATTAAAATGAGTGCAAACAAGTCTTTGCAGAATCACAGATGGCCACTGGAGATTAAGAACATGTTCTCAGCTGTATTTCAAGGCACAAGTCTAAGCATATGGAGCAGGCATGCTGAACTTCTGTTACTTAGCATTTATGGAATGAGCAACAGTGAAGACACTGTGAAAATGTGTTAAGGAGAGAACTAAACTTTTTTATCCCATTTTTCACCAGAGAATCATTCAAGACAATGAAACTAATTTTGTTCTAAAGATATAAGTTATGCTGCCTTTCTTTATTGAAAGTTTCAGCTGAGTGGAAAAAAAAAATTTAAAAAAAAACCACCACATTTGCAGATAGGGAAATTATTCCTGGGTGTGGGTGTAGATAGAAAAATAAAAGTAGCACTTAAGATTAAACAAGGAGTAGGAGGCAATGTCTGTAGAGAGAAAAGTAGAATTTTATATCCTTAAAGTTCAAAGACATCTGAAATACCATCAGAGATAACAGCAATCAAGAGAATGCAAAATTAGGAAACATGCTTTGATCACTTGTCAATAGGAGTCAAATTCCATTTCAGTTTTTCCTGCCCGAAATAGAGACTGTTCTCTTTTAACAGTGAAAAAAGTTTTATTCTCCTCAAATAAATCTGCTCTTCTTTATTTGTTTGTAATTTTTTTCTTATTTTTTGAGCTTTATAATAAAAACAGTCAAGAGAATCCTTAAACTACTGTAGGAGGAGTCATAGATATCAGATGACTTTTAATAACTCTCAGAATGTATGTCATCTAAATTGATTTCCTGCCTCCAAAGCTCAAAAGGCTGAAATCTACAATTCTTGTCTCCCAAGAGAGAGACCTCAGAAGCCTCCATATCTTTTGTTAAAAATGGAATGATTCCAGCACAAACTTGTTTTGAAGCAAGATTTCTTTTCACAAGTGGAGAGACTGTTTCCAAGGAATTAGGAGACCATTCAATCCCTTCAAATAGCTGGGCAGCACAAAATCTCTAAATATGGTAAAATATGGTAATATGAAGGGATCTGTCAGGAACAACTCATTAACATAACAACATAAACCAAAGGCAGCCCAGCAGGATAGTCCATGTACCACCATTTCTGGCCATAGGTACCCAGTGCAGGAATTCATGTCAGCCTGTGGTGGAGATGGCAGGGAGCTCAGAAATGGGAGGCAAGCTGCCTGTGAGGAAGGTCCTGGCACATCACCTCCTCACCTGGCCAGAGAGAGCTCTGACAGGGGCTCATCTGTGCACTTGGAGCTCTTGCTCTTCACTTTTCCAGCTCCTGCTGTTGCAGGACCTCCTTTTCCCCTCCTCCCCCTATTTTCGTTGGTTTCTGTAATCTACAGAAGTTTTCCAGCTCATCCCTGAGGTTGGCTAAGCTCTGGGCCAAGATTTTCTGGCTGTCTTTCAAGTACCAAAGCCCCAGGTGCTTCCCAGAGGGGCACTTCTGCAATGCTGTGCTGCAGCCAGACAAAGGAGGGATGAGAAGGAAAAACAGGAGCATTAGTAGAGCCTCTGGAACATTTGGAATTTTCTTGAGAAAGCAAGAGTAAAAATAAAAAATTGTGATTCTCACTTAGTGTTTTGCCTCTGACTTCAACCTTAATAATATGGAAGGACATGGATGTTGCCACCCTGGGCATGTAATTCCTGTCAGTGCCCATAACCATCAGTGTTTTCACTCTTGTGTCAATCAGTGTGACATTGTTCATGTCATACACTCACAACCTTTGGCTCGACCTCTTGGCTGCCCTAATGTAGACCCACAAAAACTTTCCAAGATTGGGATTAAAATCTTTCTCATTTAACCCAATACCCCTGTCATAGCTATCCTGACAAGAATATTTCTCCCTCTCTCCAGAGAAGCTGGATGCTGCTCACCAAACTACCACAATTTGTAGGGCCAAAGGAAGATGGAACACCTGGAAGTTCACTCCATAGTGTGCTACCTTCACCTTTGAAGAAATCACTACACAACTCTTTCCATCAAAGCTACAGCATGAGCAGCTGTGCAGAGAAAGGCCCTGAATTCAGGACTCTGTTCCCAATATTTTCAAGTCAATGCTTCTTTTAAGTGTAGTGCTAAATTAATTTGTGATAACAGACAGCTGCCTGCAGTGTCCTCCCCTCTATACATTACACAGCAGCACAAATCTGACAAATAATTCAGACGGAATTATTTGTAACATCCATAATCATACTTACTTACAAATATGCCATCAAATGATCCCTGGCTGGCAGTTTAATAGCTTTATCTCTGATTACTGTTCCCATAAAAACCTCAGAGAAACAGAAGTGCCTGCATTTGGATGATAATATCACCAGCTATTTCAAAGACAACTAAAATTTTAAAACAATAAAGATGTTTTTATTGTTCCCTACAGTAAGAGCATGACAGACTAAATAAAAATACCAGCATAAATTCAAGCAAAAACTCTCTCTCTAGCAGAAACTGAGACAGAAATCATTGGCATCAGTCATTACCTCAGTGAAGTATTCATAGCAATCTTCATAACAGTTCTTATTTCAAAGTAAAACGAGCCCATGTTAAGATAAATTAGAGGTACTCTTTCAGTTTTGATGTGTTTCTTCTTTCAGATATCAAAGGTGCTTGGCATAGGGTTTTCAATACAGTTTTCTGCTCTCAGGGTATTCTCCACCCCACGCAGACACCATAATTACCAATAAAGCACATCCCCTGCTGTGGAAACCCAGGGCACTGGGAATATTTCTCTGTCTGCTCTGGGGTGCCCTGACCCCCAGGGGAGCACTGACTTTGACCCTCATTCATGGAGAAAGTTTCCTAGACTTCAAGATGGACTGCAATCCACAAAAGTGTGAAATAGATTATAGAGAGTAGTGTAGGTGTATCACTTGGTGAGAAATTTAGGGTTTGGGATTTTTAGTATGTTGCGGATGGAAGCAAGATGGAGGGCACAGGGTGTCTCATCCTGGGCTTCTTCTTCATGCTTCTTCTTCCTTCTTCCTCATGGGTTTGGGAGGCATTTTGTAATTGGGCAGAAAAGTCTGCACTGGGGGCTCTGTGGGATCAGTTATTGGGTTAAAAGGGAAAATAATCTAGGTGTCAGTTCTTAATTGGATAGTTTAGTCTTAAACGCCCTTGTAACAAGAGATTGTTGGCCATTTTGTGCCTCCTAATGAAAAGCTGCTGAACTCACAGTTGTGGGACTGTTTTACTGATAAGAAATAATAAACACCTGAGTCTGAACATGAACTACTCTCTCAAGTGCCTTCAATCCAGACACAGAGAAACCAATGACTGGTACCCCCACACCTTGTCATGCAGCTTTCCTTTATTCCAAAATTGCAACTTTGACCTCTGTCCACTCCAGAGCTGGCTGTTATTTGTCACAGGTGACATCTTGGTCTTCTCCCTGCTCACGCAGAACGGGAGGACTCTCACTCAGCAGAGCTCTGCTGCTCCAAACACTCCCCCAGGGCTGGGCAGGAGGACACACAAATCCTGTTGGGATCTTTAGCTGGTCAGAGTGACCCTGAGATGCATTAGAAACTCTCTTTTCCCAGCCCAGTGCTCAAAGAAGGAGTCAGAGCTCTTAATTTCTTGGTCTCAAGGTTATTTATTGTATCTTATCTATAAAATTCTTTCTCCTGTCCTGCTGAGGTCTGTTCAGCAGGACAGTTCCAGGCACTCTGCCTGCCCCAGGGGAGGTGTTATGTCTTTATACTAAAAACTACATGTACAATGTTTACAATTACTTTCCAATACCTATCACCTATGTTAGACAGTGAGCTTCCACTCTAAACCAATCTGTAATTGCCAACATCACAGCAGAAGATGGAGGCCAAGAAGAAGAAGGAGAAAGGCAGGACATGCCCAGATTCCTCCATCTTGCCTCCTGAGTCCCCATTCGAAAAACCACAAAATCTACTTTTTCACCCTGTGATAAATTCACTATCATTCTACTGAAACTGTCATGGCTTGCAGATCCTCATCTAAGGTTGGTAACTTGCTCCATGGGTCATAATCGAAACCACAGGTGTCTTGGGCTCTGTGCCAGGGTCTCTGAGCCCCCTGGCTGGGGTTCTTGCAATCCAGGACAGCCAGAGGGATGTCCTGGGTTCCGCAGCACCCCACACGTGCAGCAATGGGACAGCCTTCACTGGATGGCACCTGAAGGGACGGGAGGGACAAGGTTGCTCCAGGGCTGTGCTGAGTTATGGGATCTGACTATGGTTTGTGTGTCATACAAGGTGAGAAATGGTTCAGAGTTATGTCTTGGTGTTTTCATCAGCTACCACTAATTTTTCTGATATTGAGGGTGGAATTACTGTCTCCAAAGGGAGTTTTTTACAACTGGGTTGGAGTTCTGGCAGCCCCTATATAGCCAGAAAAGAAATAGACACTTTCAGCATGCCTGTGGCAATTAGTTTGATTTTCTTTGTATTTTTTTCTGTTACTTTGGGCATCTGCACTGCAGGCATGTGAAAGGTGTGAGAAAAATGAGAATATAGTTCCCACATTCATCATCAACATTGTAGTTATAACACAATAAGTAGGGAAAAAATTAAAAGGGGAGAGGGAATTTTAAAGCAGTTATTTTATAATCACTGTTCTTACTCCTCTTTAATTACATGTCATTGGGCTGAGCAGAGAATTATTATTAACAAAGAATGAGGAAAAAACAGGGGTTTTTTGTTCCTAAACATAAAGCCACAGTGATGTTGCACTAGGATTACTTCTTATAGATACTGTCTATTTGTCCTGTTATCACAGAGCCAAAACACAATCACATCTACAGCCTCCACAGAAACTGAAATGTCTTTGGGTTTGTTGTCAAGCCCAGCAAAATATCAATGATGATATTACCCCAGTATCTCTATAAGGCAATGCTATATCTGCAAATCGTATTATTCTTCCATTTTCAGTCCAAGATGTGTCAGTAAAAGAATGGCTTTTTATCTCTGGAATTGTGTCTCCTCTGCTGACAATCTGACATGTTCTCACTGATAAAGTTTTACTCGTGGAGAGGAAACCATGATGCCTGGAGTGTTGTGGGCATAAAAAAGGAAATATGGAAGTAATCAGTGTTTGCAATAAAAGGGCTTGGAAGCAGGAACTTGTATCCCACTGGAAATTTTAAAACTAGAAATTGTTTTTGTTTTCAATTTGAGAAGAAAAAAATATATATTTGCAAAAAGCTTAAAATTAAAACAAACAGAGAAAGAGTGATTCACAACCAGCAAAACACTTTGTTTCAATAAACTAAAACCACAGAAAATGGAAGTTAAAATGATAACTTGAAGGAACAAAACAGGAAATAGATATTTTGCCAAAGGATGAAATGTGCTGGAAAGAATCCTTTCTAGTGTCTTTTATACAGAATTTAATCAAAATGGATACACTCATATGAAGCTTTTCAATTGCTAAAGCTTCCTTTCTGAATTTGCTAGATTACATTTCTCAGCAGCAAAATTTGCTCTCCATTTTGTGAGCAGACCTATTTCAGGGGATCATGCAAAAAAGTGGTAAAAATCCCCCAGGAACACAACAGTATTGCCCAAGTCAGATTGGTCTAAGAATGCAAAGAGAGGAGGTTTGTGGAGAGTGGCTCCAGGTTTCCAGAGGCCAGCTGGGACACACAAACACAGCTGAGGTGGAAGGTGCTCTGCAGGGTGGAAGTAAAAGCAGCAATCTCCAAAGGCACCAGCATTTGTTGACAGGTGCATTAGCGAAATTTAGGTCATTTGAGGGAAAACACACCTGGTGGGTCCAGACACACGTGGAGCCCTCGGTGACAGAACAGCAAGATCAGCGAGTTTTAGGGCTCATTACTGTTTGGTAAACAATTAAAGGAATAAGCAGGTTCAGCAAAAAAACAAGGCCAAGCCTTTTTTTTAAAACCCCTGTCCCATTTGATGGATAATTTGCACCCAGTTCAGGTTAATGTTTCTGTTAAGGTCCTGGATAATGAAATACACATGTGCTTATACTCTTGATCATCTTCTTAAATAGGGCTTCTGTGAGCATGTGGGAGATAGAGCTTTTGTTTAATGTAAATCTGATAACCTAATAAAATGTTTTAAAATGTAAATAATCAATTGTGATGAGCATTTGTCCAGGAAACAGAAATCCAGGAGCTGCATAGAAAATGCAGAAAAAAAACTTGGGTTGTTTCTTGACAGGAAAAGAGCTAGAGGAGGTGATATTTGGTTACAAAGTGAGTAAAATTTAATGGGGTTTGCATGGTCTTCAGGAGGTGTCTGCATAAGAATTGGGAGAGAATCAGCAATGAAATTGTATCCTGTTTTAAGCATCATACTCAAAGAGGTAGCTTGGAAAATGGAAAACAAAAAGCATTATGCAAAGTTTTGAAAAAAATAAATCCTTGCAGAAAAGTGGATGTTTTTAATCTAAATTTTTTACCAATGGGAATCACAGAATGCTCGAATCATTCTGGCTGGGAAAGGATTCTCTCAGGATCATCAAGTCCAAACATCAACTTAAGCGCTATGACCATATTCACCACTAAACCATGTCCTCAACAGCCATAACCACATACTTTTAAAACACTTCCAGAGCTGGCAACTCCACCACTTCCTTACACACCCTGTTCAAATGCTTCCTGTGGAGAAATTTTTCCTAGTATCCAGTTTAAACCCCTCCTGACTCAGCTTGAGCCATTATCCTCTCATGCTATCACAAGAAGAGACTGACCCCACCTGGTGGCTACAATCTCCTTTCAGATGTAGAGATGGTAAGGGCTCCCCTCAGCCTCCTTTTCTCTAATAAAATATCTTTATTTGTGTATCTTAGACTCATCCTAATTGCCAAAGTATTATGGGTTACCAGCTTCCAACTGACTGCACTGTTTGTTTAATCTGTGAGTGGCTGCTGTGAAGTTTTGACCTGTGTTGGGTGAAGGATAGGAAGGAAGGAAGGAAGGAAGGAAGGAAGGAAGGAAGGTAGGTTGGTTTAAAACAGGGATGCAATGAAGGAACAACTGTCACTTTTCTGTATTTCCTCCTCAATTTAGAGATAAACTAGTACCAGACTTCCAGACTGCAGAGGAAAAAGAAGAGGAAAGCTAATAGTCTTTAACTGCTTCAAGTGTAAGACAAAAACTTCAGCAGTTGCATTTGTAATTTCTGACTGCAAACTCCAGTGGTCAGAGATTTCTCTCTGATGTCAATGCAACCCTGATAAGTCAGCACCAGTAAATTATTCTGCTTTGTATTCAGTCATCCCCACCTGCCAATGCAGAGATAAGATAGAGCTTTGCCAAGTGGATGAAACCATGCAGCCTCTGACTTGCATCACTTTTGTTTCTTTTTAGGGGAAAATGATCTAATGAAAAGTATTTGTTAACTAAATAGAGCTTATCTCAGTTTCATGGTTGTACCCTACAGCACCAATTCTGAGTACAATTAACCTTGTTCCAGATATACACTACTGAAATTGTCATCAGAAGCAATTCTGAAATTTTGGACTATTCTGAGGTATCATAAGACCACAATGAAAACCATAATGTTTTCAGCACTTTTCTAAATGACTGACTGAAGTGGTCCATGATTGGGAACCCTTATATAGCCAGTTTGAATTTTATTTTTGACAACCATCCATCTATTCAGAACAATAACCTTTAATCAGGGGCATGTAGAGTGTGTGAACTTTTGGCTCATGTTTACTTATGCAGGCTGCTGTTTGCATCTCACAACCTTGTGTTAAATTGAGAGTCACTGCTGTATCCTCTGATGCTGAACTTTGGCAGCTTTGTCATGTGTAGCCAGTGAAAAGTGAGGATGATGAGGTTGGATGAATGCCTGCACATGTTGAACATGCCACAGGGACCAGATGGAAGCACCTGAGTAATTTGGCACTCTTCAGGCTGGCCTACATTACAAAATGTTGAGGCCATTCATTGGTTAAGGAGACATATGAGACAACAATGTGAGAGTCAAAGCAAGCTCCAATATGTTTACATAATGTTCCACATTTTTGGAACATATCCTTAGTGACTCCTTTTCAAAAGGCTGAAAAGAATTTGATTCTGATATATAACAGGAACTGGCAATTGTATTGCTAGTATTTTTGCCACAGATTTGCTTTACTGTTTTGTGCTGAGAACAAAGATGCAGCAAGAGAGAAATCCACTTCACTCTAAACTAGTTACACACATAAAACCCTCACAAATATTTAATGGAATGAAATGAAGTGATTTTGCTTGTAATTTGTGCAGCACAGTAACTTTCTGCAGCTCCTGTAATAACTCTCCATTGAACATTTTTCATGTCTGCATCTCACATATCAGCAATAACTCATTTTTCTGTTGTTTAATGGCTCAAGATTGACATGTAAATTATACTTCACAATAAAGCTGGGATCTAAATCCTGGACCTTCTACAAGCCAGGGCAAGTTCTTTCAGCTCAGTCTCCTCAACTGGAAAAAGTAGGATAGAAATGATACTTCAGAGAGTCACCATGGTATCAACCCAAGTATTCAGTGTTTTGTGCAAAAAACTCTCAGACAGCCATGGTTGGGTACAGTCTGTAGCAATGTCAAACACGAGGTTGATTAACAGGGGTAACCACAAGGGCAGTCAGGAGGTAAAGTTTTTAAAACAGACTTCAAAGAATACTTCTGTCTGTGGACCTTGAAATTTCCATTGTTTCAAAAGTAAGAGTTTAGGGTCCAGACAACTTGCTGAGATATATTCAGGATTTAATTTTTTAAAAAAACAACTTAAATTTATGTTAATGCTCCAAATTCTGACAACTCAATTTAACTACCTTGTCCCAGCTGCATTATCTGTAGTGTCTCATGTTTCCTTACACAGAGCTGCTCATCTTTTGGTCAATTATAAGTTTGCTGACAATGTCTGTCACTAATACATTAAAGAGCAGACTTAATAGACTAATAGTACTAATACATAAAACAAAATAATAGCAGTAATACATTAAAGAGCAAAATATTATTCTCCCCAACTCAACACACATATGTCAGATCCTGTTATACTGCTTACCCACTTGTAATAATTTACTTTCCTTGAGGAATAAAAGGGAAGAATTTTTTTAAGTGCTTAAAAAGACTGCAGAGCCTCAGCACAGTTTTTCCAGCAAACACAGCTTTGTCTTTTGCTGAGTTTGCCAATCTCTCTTTGCCTTCTAAAAGGGAACATTGAACCAGGAAGCACCAAACAAGAAATATTTTAATTTCTGCTTCTTAAAAACCTAACACAGCAAAAGAACAACCCCCAGTGGTGTAATTTCCTATCAAATCCTAGTAATACAATTCCAAATTTAAGGCTTATCTATCTGTATTAAAATCCACTTAAGGTTTTTGATATAAATTATTCCAATCAATTGCTGTCATGAATATCTACACTGCACAAGTTATCCTACACATAATAGCAATACTAACAGAAGTCATGAGAATATCTAGAAAACAAAGCATTCAGCATTCTGGGAGAACTGATATCTCTCTTATTGATTGCCCTACAGAATGCACTTTACAGGCTTATGTTATACATCCTTCTGCAAACAAGGAGGGAAGGTCTTAACCAGAGGGTGCTTGGATCCCAAAAATCCTGTCTGCTTCCATTAAAGCATTAACAGAAACCAGATTTTAATTTCTCTGTGGATATGTTAATGCTTAATGACTCCAACACTAAGGATGGCTATTCTACTGGCTGGGATCAGTGGCCCTGCATATTGGAGAGCTTATATCTGAAGACACGATTACAAGCAGAGAAATAAAGAAACAGATGTTTTGGGCCTGGGTGCTGTGCATGGGTCCCAACTGTCACAGTACCATCCACGTGAGTGGTACTCAAGTACCAAGGTTAAATGTACTCAGCAAGAAGGATCTGTACAATAACAAAATAGTTTCTAATCAGGTCAAGTTTCTTTTTTGACGAGAAGTTCACTTTCTTCCAATCTGCCATTAAATTTCTTTCTATTAGTCAGTTACATATCCTTCATGGATGACTTCTTGTCTTTATTCTTAAAACCTTCCAATACTTTGAATATCTTTTTTTGGAGTATTGCAGCTGGGTTGTTTAACATTTTCTCTACAAAACCAAGGTAGTCTTGTCTCCTTTTGGATGGATCCTGTCCTTATCAGATTTACTGGGAGATGTGGCAACGTTCAAGTAAGTCAGTTCAAACATGATCTTGTTTCTTATGGATTCCAAATACTAAATAGCCTTAATCTTCAACTTTGGTATATACTTCATGGCTACAGTAACGACTTGATCTTTTCCTTCAGTTAGCATGACGTTTTAGAAATTAGACAGTAATATCACTCGTTCTATTTACTGAAAATTAGTCTGAGATAGAAATGAGTTTATTAATCATCAATGCTGTAGGAGGGCACAGAAACTATCATGCTAACAGATTAGTGATTTTATACTAGATGGACATGATTTGATTTAAAAGCACTGACTAACTGAAGTGGTGGTTTCCAAGCAGAATAAATCAGCAGGCATACTTCAGAGAGTAAATGCAAACACTGCTAATGTATTTGCAGATTTAGATGAGAAGGATCAGCAATGCTTCCTATCACATGTGTTTTGAGGTCTAAATAGTATTTTGTGTCAGTTTGAAAGCAAAAATATATTTTTGTTTTATTTCCCAGAGCTCCTTTTGAATAAAATGCACAATTCCAGGCTAAAGGTGCTAAAAGTGTGCCTTAATGAGAAAAACATTCTTATCTTGACCTTTTCTGAGTCTATAAGATTTTTAAAAGAGAAGCCCTTTCCTTTGGAATGAAAATGCAGCTACTGCTTCGAAAATTATTGATGAACTGGGTTGTTGCAGAAAAAAACCAGCCATTTAGGGCAAATAATACCCATCCCAGCCACATAAGCAGAGTATAAATGCCTCAACTCTTTATTTCAGCATTGACTCAACCTGCCAGAGGCACTCAAAGCTGACTACCTGTGCAATTTCAGCATAAAAAGTGTGTTTCACTGAATCCAGGTGTTTGTGTACCACTGGACCTTTGTTGAGTTCCAAGCATTTCTGAACATGGTGCCCCAGGAAGGTTCCTGCCTGCTTGCCCTGCAGCAGCTTCTACATCTGTGGGTTAGTTCCACAAAGGTTTTCTTACAACTGGTCTCTGTTGGCTCATGTTGACTTTTAATACCACTAGGTAAGGCACCATCCCTGTCCTGCACAGCAGCTTCTAGGAAGATCTCATCTGGACCCACTGGTTCTCATCTCATCTCAACCAACAGCTCATGCTGTTTGTGACAGTCAGTTCTCAGTCCTCCCATGAACTACTGCAGAAAAAGGTTCAGCACAGTAATTTAAATATCCCTTAAGTGTCACAAAAATAATATTGTAGAAATAGATATTAGAACAATTATCTAATTTAAACCATCATATCAATAAATTAAATTCTATATTTCTTGTCCTAGTCTCAGTGGGAATGGAGAAAATTAATTATAGTCTGACTTAAAAGGTCTTCCTGCTTGAAAACTAGAGTTCCCACTCTGCTTTCTCTTTGTAGTATTTATTTGAGCCTTTGGCTGTAACTCTGATACACCTCATATGTAGCTCCAGAGGCTAACTGTGCTTCAGCATGAAAACATCTCAAAAGTGGAGTCTTTTCTTGCTCAATTGAGTAAAATGCCTCCATGCTGGGAAAGGCAAAACACAATAGATGAATTTACCCAGAAGCATATTTCATATCTGGAAAAAGCAACTGGAGGAAGCAGGAGCTGGCCAAGGGATTGTCAGCTGAGAACACAAATGCTCAGAGCTAGGGAGTCAATGTATTCTCCACAGCAGGAGTCAGGGACCCCTAACTTGTTTCCAACTAACTGATAATATTGCAAATAACTGTCTTTAATAATTGCTAGTGCCTAGTCATGAGGTACAATGCCTGCTGAGACCAATGAATATTGGATCTCAAGAGTATAACCAAGCTCATCGCACGAGATGATAAACACATCCTATTAGGGAGGCTTCATCCAGAGAGAACTGGAATCTCATTTCTAACCTTTTGCTGAGGGCCAGCTGGCAAACAAATCTGCAAGCATAAGATGATGCAGCTGCAGGCCAAGATCTACAGTGCTGTTAAAAGCATCATTACAGCACAATGTTATGTTCATGATGTCAGAATTCCATCGCCCACGCAGGATACAGGTGGCTGGCCTAGGCCTTGGTCAGGAGGATTCAGATGACAAGGGAGTCACACCTACTCAGAGAGTAAATATTGAATGATTTAAAAGTGCATATGCCAAAAAGCAAGGCAAATCCATCCTATTGTTGCTCTGACAAAAAAATATCCATTGCAAATTGTAGTGGTGTTCACAGGGGTACCAGGATGAGGGAAGAGATGAGAGTCTTGACTCCATGTTTCAGAAGGCTGATTTATTATTATATGGTATATATTATATTAAAATAAAATGATATATCAAAACTATATGAAAAGAAGTGAAGAAAGGATTTCATCAGAAGGCTAGCAAGGAATAGAAAGGAATGGAATGATAATAAAATCTTGTGACTGACCAGAGAATCTGAGACAGCCAGACTATGATTGGCCATTAATTAAAAAACAACCAACATGGACCAATCAAAGATGCACCTGTTGCATTCCACAGCAGCAGATAATCATTGTTTATATTTAATTTCTGAGGCCTCTCAGCTTCTCAGGAGAAAAATCCTAGCAAAAGGATTTTTCATAAAATATGTCCATGACATCAAATAACTCAAAGACAAGTGAGACAGTGTACAACATCCTAGCAAAGGTGGATGGTTGGTTTTATCACATGGAAATATCTGGACTGTTTTGATGAAAATGAATATTAATCATGCATAATAAAGATGTATTATATATAGCATGAAATTAGCAGGGAAGCAAATTTCTTACCAAATAACCAAATGTAAGCTCAAGCAAAGCTTTCTCTCTTCAGATAAAAAGGTTAGGCAGAAAAACAAAACTAAAACCCAGAAGGTCAGCAACAAGCTGTGCATGACAAAAAAATCCCTGTTCTTTTGCAAAGGCTTAAAATCTGCAGTTCCAAAGGTAGGGATGTCAATCCACTTCTTGGCAGTGAGAGTCAAATACAGTTGGCTGATGAAAAGAAAATCTTGTGTGGACATTGTAGCAGTTTATTAAATGGTCTGTCATCTTTAAAGATGTGCCATAAGAAGCTCCAAAGCAGTCAGTAGCAACCCCAGCAGATTTTACTCTTAAAGCTACCAAACAATGTCACCACATGAGTCAAAATCCATCAAGAGTGCTTCTATAAAGTCATATGTGGGTGGTGGGCAGCGCATGGTCATGTTACCAGTTCAGGTAAGCATCAGTTTCTAGGAAGTTTAATGATGCAGAAAATATCCTCCCACAGCTTCAAAAGCCACAGGAGTGACCATCCATGTTCCACTGTGCTCATCTTGAGAGAGAGGAATAGGCTGCTGCCCACTTAAGGAGCCTGCTGCAAAACTCTTTCTGAAAGACAGCTCAGCTCTGGCCTTACCCAGCTGTAAGAGTTCAGCAAAATAAAGACTTTCATAGAGTCTGTGTCAGATGCAAGCCCTTAAGACTCTGAGTTTTGCAAGTCTTTGGGAGTCTTTGAAAAAATCCTGATGTTCAGATGATTTTGTGAATGTTGCTCACAAGCTTCATGGCATAGAGATGAGGGCTCCTGATAATGGCAGATTGTCCCAACATTTCTCCTGCTTCCCTTTCATCATACTTCCGCAGTAATATTTTCATTCAAGCACAATTTCAGATCCAATTACCAGATGGTAAGCATGTTCCCAGTGCTCAAACATTTAAATGATTTAGTAAAACTGCTGTTCATCTTACACAGACACATAAACCTCAGGTGAAATATAAGGCCCTGCTGTAAACATGTAAATCCCTGTACAAGACAGAGATTCAGAACTGGTTCCTCCAGCCCCAATGAATTCTGAACTTCGAGTATCTGAGACTTTGAAGTATCTGATATCTGATATTCCACTAATGTCCTGTTCCAAAAATCTCATAGCAAAAAATTAATAAGTCTGAAGAAATATTTGTACAACAAATAAAGAATGCTAAATTTAAAACCTGCCTCTATTAACAGCAAACTACAGCATTTCAGAGCTATATTCCTGTGACTGCAAACATGATTTAGAAAAAAATAAGTAAAACACCAGAAAAACTTCTCTCAGTATAGTTGCCATTAATTTATTTATTATATTAGGAAGAGGGCCTTTCCTCAAAGGACTGACATATTGGGAAAAAATAGAGGTTTCTACAATATCAAAATAGTTAAAGTAGATTCTGAGCTGGGTAAAAAGCCTCTAAAGTTAGGTTTGTATGAGATTTTTCATCATTTCTCCTTGTGAGGTCAAAACCTGCATTCACACTGAAATGCCTGTTTTAATGAAGGTCATTTTGCTAGAGGTTGTTTCACCTTTGAAATAATTATATATTTGTGATTAAGAAGTGCAATTCACAGTGCCATTGTGCCTCATTACACAGCTTCAGGACTGCAATGCCAATCTCTACAACTAAGTTCAGTAAAACTGTTGATATTAGTTTAGTTTTAACATCTCTTCAAAACCTCCATAACTCACTGATCAAATTTTCTCAAAGCAATTTACCATTAGAGTACTATTATATCAAAATTTTAAAAAGCAGGGTATCAATTTAGACAAAAATGTGTTTTGAAAACAGTGGGAAAATCTCTTTGACAGTGTTGAAATAACTTGTTTTGACATTTTCAGCATAAGAAAGAAGGATAGGGAGTTTGCTAAGCAGGAACTATGTTAAATGACTCTACAATTCCCAAATCCCTATTTTGATTATTTCCAAGCTCTGTTTACAGTAGCAATTATTTATAGCAAATTTCTGCACTGTGGAAGCTATTTCTCTATGAAATTAAAGTGTTTGGATAGGAACATTGAAAAATATAATCCTAACCCATCCATGCTTAAAATATTTTCAGCAAATCACTAGTTATTGTCTGTCATTTTCTAACTCTTTTAAGACAAAATGTAATTAAGGCGAATTTATGTGCCCTGTCATCTTTAAGTCACTCTAATAAAGGCTCACCTTACAACTGTTACACTCCCATTTCTGGACTATAGAGACCAATTTAATGTCCAATTTAGGTTGCCTGTTTGAGTTAAACAGGATATTTTTGGTCAGAATACTGCCTCATCAATTGAAATTCTGCCAATTCAGTCTCTTTGCTGATCTTCAATTTGCATGGCAAAGACAAATAGGGGTTTTTAGCAAACCAAATACAAGGTCCTGCAGTGAAATTTCAGGAGAGCAAGTGCTTAAGCTTGAGAAGTATCTGTGCACCTGTGCTGCCAACAAATCCAAATGCGAAACTATAACTTAAATCCAGAGTTTGTGAATAATGTTAAGGAACAGGGTAAAGTCTCAGGCAATTGATACTGCACAAGTAGAGATATGGACAATGAAACAAGGGCTGAGAGGAGAAAAAAGCAGCTGTCCAAAATGTATGTTAGATGCGTCTTCTGTCCTTTAGTCCTTGAGTTCCTATTAGTTTATTTTCTTGGAGAATGTACCTGAATGGGCTGTTCAATTTATGCTATGTGGGAAGTAAGACTTAAGTCAGCGTAATATTACACACACAAATATGACCATATAAATGACACTATCAAATTAAACTTTTAATTAGTGTCAAGATCTAGTACAAAGGAGCCATTTGCCCTTGTGGGTACATCAGTGTTCAAAATGTAGCTCACATCAAACAAAAGATATTGAGACTATCTTAAAGTTTGGTTGACAAGATATTGTTATGATTTAATAGTGGGGGGAAACAGAACAATAAAGAAGCATAATTTTTACTGAAATAAAGGACTGAAATAACTATTCAGTTTCTGATTTTGATACTGTTATTTGCACACTAGGAAGATTTATTTACAACAGAAATTCCTGAGTCGTCTTGAAGATGCCATGGGGGTAGTGTACAAATAATTTTTAAGAGGCATGAAAAGACCTGAGACCAAGAAATATGTTACACACAGATTTATTAACAACAACAAAAAATCTTTTCAAGGCAATTTCAGCTGAAAACTGATTTAGGATACCCAGTTTCATTAAGGCTGTCTAGGAAGTCTCATTCCCACAGAACAGCTGAAGAGGGACACAATCCTGAGACAGTGCAATTAACCCAACTTGAGCAGTGTAATTGCCAGGTCTCAGTGTAATTGTTCAGCTGTCTTCTAGCAGCTGCCTCTGAAACATTGAGTCCCTTTTAGACAGCCCTGGTCTTATGCACCCATGGCTGATTTTGACCTGCGATTCCTGTATTTAAAACAGGAAACCTTTTGCACAAATAACCTGACAGATTAAAGAGGACTGTAGTTGTGACCTAAATCCCCTATTTTATGATTCTCTGTGGGTTTTGCTCTGTGTGTGAAGGTAGCATCAGTGCATGTATCTGATTTGCTGTCAGTTGTTCCTGCATCAGCATAAGAAACTTCTCACACCCCAGGTGCTTGAAAGGGGATTCAAACAACTTCTGTGGGCTTATCTACTGACAGGATGGAGATGACTGAACATGTTTGCTCATGCTTAACCTGATTTTTTTATTGTTTACATTCCAGTTCGTATCAAGTATGGATGATATCATCCCAAAGTCTCATTCACTTTCCTACATTAATCCAGAAATTTGGCACTCGCACTTTTTTAAGGCAACAGAGCTGAGTTGTATCAATGGGACTGGCAGAGGTAATACAGGAACTAGAGCACACACATGGCCTGAGGGGGAGATGCATTCACAAGTTCAGATGTCAAGATTTAGGCGTCTATTTATACCATCTTCATCTGGTATTTCCAGATGAAGAGCCTGGAATTTGAAACTTATTCTTCAAGAACTCTCCGTACTCATTCCAGGTAGCACAGAAGTCTTCAGACTTTTTTAGCACAGCTCAGCAGAAGTTCCTTTTCACCAATAATTACAAGTTTCTTTCAATGCCACCAAAAATAAGCTGACAAAAATGCAAAAGTAATACTTAAATTTAAGAAGCAGCAAGGGAGGTTGCTTGCATTGACATGACAAAACACTCAACAAAAACACTTGAAGTCAAGTGCCTATCAGTTCCTTTTTGCATTTCAAAGGTAGGCAGAGGCTTCTGCATCTCTTCTAGAATATATTAATCTTCAATGACATATAAATAATAGTGAATTGATAATTTCATTGTGTCATAATGGAAAGTGACATGACATCTATGAATCAGTAAGTCAGATATGCACACATTATTGAAATGTTGTGATATATGATGGGACACCAGCACAAAGTAACTATCAGTATCAGCATTAATTTGAGAGGGTGCAAAACTGAGTTTGCAGATGCAAACCCCTGGCATTTTACACTGGACCATTATGAATTTAAAAAATAAATAATCTTAGAGAAGACTTGGTAAGTTTTGCTCTTCAGGCACATAAGTACTATAGTTTAGGTCATAGTTATGAGTTTAGAAATCAGATATCTGAGTATCAAGGACTCACTTGTGTTTGAAAAGGAAATTGCCAAGGTGTTCTACCCAATGGATCTACCCATGCCATCCACTTAAGGCCACAGTGGTGACAATGGTGAAAGGAACCCTGAAGGACTTTACTCATCTACCAACAAAACACAGGGAGAAAGAAAAATCAGGATATGGAATAATATTTAATCAATTAATGATAATTCCAAAAAGTAGAAGGACTTAAGCAGAGGAGGAGGAGACCCACCAGGACAGTGGTGCTGCACTGGGACAGGTGACTGAGAGGCACTGGAGGGTCCAGCCATGAAAGTTTCGAAAACCCAGCAAGAAAAAGCCAGGACTGACCAATGGTCTTGTTTGGAGTGGATGGTTGGACTGGACACCTCTGGAGATCTTGTCCAGACCACAGTTGTATGATTCAAAGCAGATATTTTAGAGTGAGGAAGGTACCAGAGAAATTCAATTTGCTGCAGTTAACCCATGAAATGCAAAACAAACTCAGGTAAAACTAAAGGACTCCCTTGTGGCTCCTTTACCATTGAACACAAATCCACACAATATACAAGAGATTAAATCAGAGCACCATTAAGGCCTTTCCTTGCATCTCACAATGAGGAAATTCTAAGAAAACTTTCATTTATTGAAAGTAACCACTCTGAGACTTTCAGCTTTAGTTTTCATTTCCTTCTTCTGCTGCTCACCTTTAAAAAAAAACAGGTTGCAAAGGGAAACCAAAATTTTTCAAGGAGATGCTTGGGCATATGTATTGATGATAGAAGGCCACAAAGACCTTTAGAAAATTTCATGCAGTAACTCCATTGGAAGAGCAGTGTCCTTCCTTTGGACTTCTTGAAGTCTGTAATTTTCTTTATACTTACTTGTAGATTGTTGATATCTAAAAATAAAGGAGACAAATTCAAGCAATAAAGAGTCAGTTTAGTATGTGTTGTCAAAATGTTGTAATTATTTTGTTATTCCTTTTGCTTTCATATCATATTCTTTCCCCTCTCCCCTGACCCCTGCCACTGAAAATAATTTTATCCAACCAGGCAGTAGAATGATAGGATGGGACTGTAGTGACTTCATATACAGCAGAAATAATTTGTCCCCAGATCAAGCAGCTTCAGGAAACAGAACAGACTGAAAATTATTCCTCCTGTCTTCAAAGTGAATATTTTTCAATCATCCTGCCATTCAAGGTCGATTCATAAAATGATGTTGCAAACACACAGACAGACTGTATTTGCACCATATGTTATCTGCAGCAGATAATGTGACTCATGATACCAGTTAATAGGGAGGCAGGCATGACCCTGTTCTTTGTGCAGATTTTAAATCAGACATGTGCCCTATGCCTAATGTGTTATTTGAACTCATTTTAAAAATCCCCTCTTTTAAAATTTACATTCTAGAGTATATTCCTTAACTCACTTCAGACACAGGCATGTCTGGCTAATGATGTGCTGACAGATGATCTGCTCTGTTGCAAATGGGGCATACAGAGGTGGACAAGATAATTATATTATTTATCAAGTGACTTTTCTA
The DNA here is from genome assembly GCF_028551555.1 of Melozone crissalis. NCBI lineage: Eukaryota > Metazoa > Chordata > Aves > Passeriformes > Passerellidae > Melozone > Melozone crissalis. The sequence continues at coordinate 15,417,527 of NW_026535784.1, read as the reverse complement.
TCAAAGTCAAGGAGTCTTGCTAAAACATATCCAGAGTGAAAAACTGTGGTATGCTTGTGAAAAACAGTTCATGGAGTAAGTTCTACTTGTTCCTGTGAGCACACAATTGGAATTAACTCAATATTTTACATTGGTATCATTCAATGTAAATATTCATATACATACATATATATATATATATATATACACACATATATTTTTTATATATATATATTTATATATCCATTTCTGTCTCTCCAGATACATTTTTACAGGATTGAAAAGCATACTCAACAACATTGCTAATATCAATGAAAATATGTTAAAAAATGTGTGGATCTTTCTTTATTGAATGCATGCTGAATTTTATATCTTAAAGATTCTCAATTTCTTCTGGCCCATAACAGTGACAGACTGAGACCAAAGTACTGAATTCAGTTATACAGCCAGAGATCTGGTGAATGAGAGACCTGAATAAGCACAAAACCAGCATACAAAGAAAAAAAGAAGATTATAGTAGTAGTCCCTTTAATAACAGTCCCTTTAATATTAAGTCAAATTTTCACAAAAGCATAATTTCCTTTTATAGAGAGAATGGTAATCTGTCACAGCTAAAAATCTCATAAATAAAAATCTGCTTTCAGGGATTTTACCTTCTTTTTCAGCTTTTGAGTGAACTTAAATATATTTTTATATATGTGTGTATATATATATATGTGTATACATAATATTTATCTTTAAAGCTGCAACTTGAATAAAATTTTTTTGAGTCCTTAATATCACACATTAAGGGGTTGGGTGTAAAAATCTATTCATAATTTAATGAGTCATGACTGTCAGAAATTCTATTGAGTTCTTACATGAATTTCTACATGGGTAAACATTAGGGAGCTTGTGTACAAAAATACAGATGCAAATTCCCATGATAGAAATGGGGAAAGCGGGGGAGATTGCTATATAAAAATAAATAAAAAATAACATTATTAGACAAATTCTTGAATGGTGATCTATTTGTTATTTGCATCTCAAAAATCCAATTCTGACCCTTGACCCAAGGAAGAATAAAGTAGAATTCTTGAAAGGTCCTTGTGTAACTCCCTGTAATAGGAGGAAGACACCACTTCTCCCAACATAATCTATTCCTCTCTTGTACAGCCATTATCATGAAAAATTTTCATAATGTCTGCTGTCAAAAATCCCAACAAATTCCTGAGAAAAGTTAGCACTTTATTTTTTGTCCTGTTGCTGTGAACAGTGGGAATGGACAGCTTCCCTTCCAGGAGCTTTCAGGGCCAATGACCTGGCAAGCCAACCTACTTCAGCTGAAAAGCAACAACTGGTTTTCTTAGGAGAAGCAGAATTATTGACAAGGGAAACTTTTTACAAGGCCACAGCCTCCTGCTTTTTAAGATATTCCCGTATTCCAGCGTTTATGCAGTGGTTGGAAACTGTACTTTTATAGTACTGATGTCATCCTTTTATTAACTGAGAAACAATAAAAGGAGGGATGAAATAGTCACTAATCACTCTTTCAATAGCACAAAAAATTCTCACTGCACTTTCCAGACTGATATCAAGAAATGGCAGCTTGCTAATATCTCTTCTCAGGCTCTGTCCTAAAGCATTTCAAGTTCTCTCTGTGATTTTCTTACAGTATTGTCTTAAGAAAAGCTGAGGACTGAGATATTCCAACTAATTCACTTTCCAGCTTTGCCTAGTATTGCAAACAATCTGCTTTGTGACAGGCAGAAATGATGCCATTTGATTTGAAAATTCCATTGTTATAGCTCCATGTGCATGGCACAAAGAGGAATGAGAAGCAATTAAGGCCCAAGATGACAATAAACAAAGCCATTTAAGCCTCTAAAACTTTTCAAATGAGTACTGGGCAATAGCTGTTCAACAACTCAACTCTGTGTTTTCCAGGGAGAGCACTTTGGATAGTTTATTTATTTATTTAATCTTAGCTATATTGCTTGACTCAAACAATATGAGGTTATAGTTTATACTCCTTTTCTGCAACAGAATACTGAAATTGAGTCTTCAACAGATTCATGCTAAAACTCAGAGTAAAATGTAAATTTTTTTAAAGGTTATCAAAATAATGCAATGTTTGCCCAACATAAATTCAGAAGTTCACCTTTCCCACAATTTATATTCACATTGTGCATGGGAATGTTCAAACATATTGCTGTATTATGTACTTTCAGTAAGCACATGATGTGATCTGGTGATGTTCAACTAGAGCAGAGTGATGCTGGCACATGAAAATGAGTGTGGGATTGTGTGACGACACGGTTATAAAATGAAGGCTGGTGTATAAAAAGCATCCACATAAGTAAACTAAACCACATCTGTAACTGATGAGAAGGCAGAATACACAGTGCCAGTGAGAGAGAAAAAGGCTGTGAGAAGGTGGGTGTTCAGTGCAAGAGGAACAAAGAAGAGGGGCAGGAGTGGAGACTGTGGATGGATGGCTTTGGTAGGGCAGCCATGGCACAGGGTCAGCAATCTTGGACACAGGAATTGTATTGGTCCTTTGCTTTGATTTGATGAAGAATTTTGGCCCGGGGTGGAGGCATGATGACGGTTTGGAACTAAAACCCTATAAAACCAGCAGTGGTCTATGGCCAGAAATGAAAGGTTGATTTTTAAACAGATTTGTCAGAAGAATAATAAGATATGCATACATTTTTAAAATGTTAGTTGGACTCTAGAAACCAATGTAAAACAGCTGCAGGATGGCTCAGACCAGCGTAATTAGCTACTCTGTACATTTTTCTCATAATAGCAACTTCACCCTTGTTGCAATAGAGAGATGCATAAAAGTAAGAGTAGGAAATTATCTCCACAGTGTAAAAGACTTCACTGTTGTGACAACTGATGTACATTAGAAACTTTCTGGTTATATAACTGTGGCGTCAGAGGAGAAAATATTCTATTCTGTATCACTCCTAAATTCCCCATTACAGCTGTTGTAATAGCCTAGTCATATTATTTTTGGAGATCACAGACAAAACTGAATGTTATCTCAGTTATTGCTTCTTACTTAATGTTTTTTTCATTATGTGGGTTGACCACACTAAAAACAAGGACGATCTTTGAGCAAAGATAATCATTCAGCCAAGGAGCTTTAAAGAGAGACACATTTGCAGGCACATAGTGAAATATCACCCTTTTTAGTGTTAACATTATGAGCTCAGCTCCTCCACTTAAAACCAACTCTGTAGCTACAGTTTGTGTTTCACTGCACACTAGTATAAGGTATTACCCTTTTTTATTCTGAGATTAAAAGAGATGCTACAGAATGTCTCAATTCCTAAGAGAAGTTATGCTGCTCTATTCTCTTCCATCATTCCTGGGGCTTTTCCATAGCCAAATTAAGTGTTCTGTGCTACCCATGTTCTCCCTCTGCTATTTCAAAATCACTTCACACCTAAAGTGTGCTTTATAAATAGCTTTAAGGAATAAAGACAATTTTATAGAGGGGTGCAAAAGCATGGAGGGAAGTAACTGTTGATGACTGGTACCAAACCATTTGTTTGAACACACAGTCTCACTCACCACGTGCAGCCCCACCTCCTAGAGAAGGCCTGCATGGGCCTGACATTGAGTGAGAGCTGTTGGGGGACCATGCACTGGATTCCTTTCCTTCTTTCCTCCCTTTCTAATATCTTCTAATATCTAATATCTAATGTCCTCTAAATACCTTTTCCTGATGCCCATTGAAGGAGGACTTTGGCAGGGGCTGCCACTGTGAACCTGTGTGTGCTGCTCCACCAAGTTCACGTCAGAATTTTTCCTCATGTTAGCCTGCACCAATCCATGTCTGTTCTGGGAACAGCCACAACACTTAACATAATCCTGGATTAAGATGTGTTGTCACCAAGAGATCTGAACCTTTGCCAGGCTGCCCTCTGCACCTGTGCCACCTGTGCATATTGTAGAGTGGGGGACAGCTCCCCAAAGCCCTGATCCATGGCTCTTTACAGCTCTTTACAGAGGTGATGTCTGGGTGAAAAGAGATTGATCACTGATTGCCTGAACTGTTCTTTGACCATCCATCTGCTGAATGCTTCTTGATATTCTGTTCAAAACTGAAGAGCTCTGAGCCAGAACAGCACATTGAAGAGCCACCTCTGGGATATCTATTGAACCATTACAGCAGAAAGTCTGATTCCTAAGGCATTCTCCAATGTGTAGATGCCCCTTTACAGGGTCTTGATGTACAGGGACAATATATGCATGAATGTTATCTAATTTTTCTTTCACTTTAAAAAGGGTTTCAAAGGACCCCTTGCAAAGATCCCAAAGGGATCCCAAAGGGATCTTTGCAATCCCCCATTTTAATCTATTTCTTTATCCAAAAGAATGTAGTATATTAAAGTTAGAGTGAACTGAAATGAAAAAGGAAGATGTGTCAAATACTCCCAAGCTTCTTCAGGCATTTTTCAATCTTCTTTTTTTATCCACCTCTGCCTTTTCAAGTGAAAAAAAATTTGTCATTATCTTTTTTCTGCAATGTAAATGAAGTAAGGCATTGTCTTCTCTGTTCTGCTCTTCCTTCCAGCTGGAAGGACGGATTGTTAATTCAAATTTTCTTTAAAAAATCTAGCAGACATTTTAAAAACCTTCTTATATTTTGATTCTACATATACTATGTGAAGTCCCAGTTTTGCTTACCATGTGGTTTCTGTTAGATCACCAGTTTATTAGTCATGTCAAGCCACATCCTACCAACTGCATGAGAGTTCACAGGCTCATGATAGACAAGTCAGCAATGTCAGACATGGTAGTGAAAAGTAAAATCAAAATCAGAACCCTAACTTGTGTGAAAGAGGAATTAATCTGTCACACTGCTCAGCCTGAAACAAGGGATGGAGAAGAACCCTCTGCAGACAGTTCAGAGGACAGTAATAGGAAAGAAACAATGTGGAAAAAAATCCTCTTGAAGAAATCTGTGAAGAATTTGGGTTGTTTAGATGCAAGAAAACTCAGAGGGGGCACTGCAGCAGTGTTGTGGCACAAGCATTGTCAAGGTCCCTGCTAGGTAAGGTGTGAAGAATATTTAAATCACTTCCTGATGGCAAAGATAATGAAGCTTTTCATGCTTTGACCTGCAGGACAGGGAAATAAATCTCACCATCCATTAAGGCATCATAAATCTCACCTTTCAACAGGAAATGAATGGGATTATGAAACAACCCTCAAAACCAGTACTTTCTTTGGGCTAGTCATTTACCCAATTTATGGCTTTTGACATGTTTACTGTTTCCTCCAATCATGGAATAGTTAAAGTTGGGAAGACCTTTGAGATCATCAAGTCCAACTATCAGCCTAACACCATGTTCACCATTAAATCACGTCCTCAAGTGCCATTTCCACATGTTTGTTTAAAATTTCCAAGGATGGTCACTCCAACACCTCCCTGGGCAGCCTGTTACAGTGTTTGGCCACCCTTTCCATGAAAAATAATTCCTAATATCCAATCTAAACCATCCCTGGTGCAAATTGAGGCCATTTGCTCTCGACTTGAATATTGAATTAATATTTTCTCTTGCAATGTAGATACACTAGCTTTCACATTCTCACCTGCTAAACCTCTAAACCTGTTTGTTTGTTTTGTTTTTTTTAAATAAAAGAAAGGATAGCTGCTGGGTGAATACATCCCAGCTCTCCTTGGGAAGAGCCATGGAACTGATCACAGGGTGAGGCAAAGGGCAGCACTGTAGCAGCAAACAACCAGGGCCTCCTCAGTGGTATTACTCAAGGCATTTCTTGCAAGATAAAGAGCATCAGCAGCAGCTCCTAGGTAACAAAGAGGAAAGGATTTCTGTCCCCCACCAGGAGGTGTGTGATTATTGAATTGTTCTGAGCAGATACCAATAAGTCAAGCCCTGAGGCTGCAGCATATGCTATTGAACCATTAACCAGTTTTCCTCCTGTCTGGCCAATTCTGCCGGCAGACCTCCAAACCCTTCCACCTCAAGTCTCATTTACGAAATTTTTCTGAAAGATGAGTGACAGAGGAGACACCTGTCAGCTCAAGACAGGCTGGCTGGCAGCCTGACCTTAGGGAGGCTATGGACAATGATGGAGCTAAACTTGGAGGGGTAAATTCTTCTGACGTGACCAATAATCCTGAATGAGGCAGGTGTTGTTGGCTCTTAACCAACACAGCACAGTGGGAGGGCTGTGGCAGAGATGCCCTGAGCCAGGTGCCTGAAAACTCAGCCATGTCCCCTGGATTGCAGTCAGAGCTCCAAAGGCACAGCACCGGTGGTCTGTCTTTACAGGCACTCTCATTTTCAGCATCACTGAGGCAGTGACAGAGGCAGTCAGAAGGTGGGAGATAGTCAGAAGGTGGGAGATGGAGCCAGCTGCCTTTAGCCCTGAGGTGGGAAACTTTTCATTTAGGACTGTCTGTTGCTGCCATGATGAACTGCAGTCCTCCTCTTGTCTTAGCATTTACTGGGTAAGGATCGTCTGCCCTGAAGCTAATGCAAGAGTAAATTGAGGTCTTCAGGGCACAGTTTCTCATATTTATCAGAAGAGTCAGAGCTGTTTAGCAAGTGACTTCTTCTAAATGCATTAAACAGAGACTTTGTCCTTTATACTCCATTGACACGTCCATCTGAGTGCAGCACAGCTGAGAATCACTCTGTATCCTGAAACACCACACAACAAGGTATCACCTTGTGCTGACACTCCTGAGCAGTGCTGCCGTGTCCTGCTGGCTTGCTGGCAGTGCCTGCTTGTGACAGCTTCCGAAAACCCCTTCACAGAGCCAGGATCCAGCCACTCACTGATGCCTTTGCTGACAGCTCTCAGAGTATCACACTGCCCAGGTACCTGCTGCACACAGAGCAATCCCACACAGCTCTAGGCAAGCACATGACTCTGAGGGATGAGATGCTGCCAGTGTGTTATGCCTTAACAGATTTCTTTTCTTTTTCTTTTTCTTTTTTTTTTTTTTTTTTTTTTCTTTGAGGCTTAGGAAGCTTAAACATCCTCTGTTTCATTTTTCATCCAGTTTGGCACATGCACACAGATCTGGCTACCCTGAACAGTTTCTGCAGGTTATTTGTGCTTCACTCTAAGGGGGTTTAGTAGGCTCTGCTCAGCTCATTTCCCCCTTACAGTTTCCTGTTGCACAAGTCCAACTTTCTCTCAGCAGCTGAATCTCTGCTTTTATTTGCTCTAAAGTGCAGGCTGCACAGTGCTCCTGTTTAGGTTAGGAAGCGTCAGTTCTCGGATAGTCTGTGAACCCATTAACTCCTCTCCATTCATGATACAGCTGCATTCTACATAATGCTGTTGTTTTTCTAGGTTTTCTGGGGAAAACGTGCTGTTCTTGTGAATTATGGTTGGTTCCTTTAAAAAACAAAACAATTTCCCAAATTTTCCTTTGTAATGCTTTGTAATGCACTCTTCTTTTTCTCCAGTAAAATGAATCAGGTCATTTTTACACTGCCTCATTTCTCAGAAGAAATGCCAGCATGAAAATACAAATTATCTAATAAAGGGTTGGTTTACTTTTCTTTACTAGGGTAATAGGAAGGCCTCTCTCCAGATACTGAAATTAAAATTGCAGGAATTTAGATTTTATGCTTTTATTATATTCAGCTAATATTCACCATCAGTTCTAAAGCTGTATAGGTGGACAGTTATACCCACACACAGAGTTGTGTGTTAAGTAATGGGGAGGAGAGCACAGCAAACTACAAAAGTGAGATTTATTTTTCTACTGTAATTGCCATGATCAGTTGAGGGGGCCTTTTTATGCTTATTAAAACCATGTTATAAAGGTGAGGTGATGCTTCCTACTCTGTGTTCTGAGCATCAATCCCATCACATTTAGCCAGTGACTGACAGATTTTAACAGGAGATATTAGAGATAGACTCCTGTCACCTGAAATTCAGACATTTTTGATAACTATTTCCTTCCCCAAAATTAGAGCCTTAAAAGAATGGCCTTGGAACTTTTGACCTACAATGAGACAAGGTCTCACCAGGGAAACAAAACAAGCTGCAGCATCCTTAAGGAGAGCAGGAACTACTTCCCACTACAGAAAGATCGAGAGTCTCACATTCAACTGGCCTTTCTTTCCCTCCTGATTACTCAGAGAACCAGCCCAGCCTTAAGGCTTCTCCCATGTCCCATCTCCACTCCTTGTGGGTACCCATAGACCCTGCTTGAGCCCTGTTGTTGGCAATCCCAGGCACAGCCTTGGCACAGCACGAGCACACGCCACAGCAAGCAGCTTCCTACGTGCTGCCTTCACACCCCTCCACTTCTCTCCTCCTTTCTTTCAATCCTTCATAAAAACACCTTCAGGCCCCTCAGCCCCTTAACAATCATGTGAAAAAGAGAGAGGTGACCGGGTTTACAGTGAAAACTGGCCAAATGTAATTAAGCAGCTGCCAGTGATGTCTGCTTTCCGTATTCCCGCAGCTGCATTATGCATCCTTGCTCCTCTCCCTCTGTCCCTCTGCTGCCCTGTAATCTGCCATGATCTATTAGAGTGAAAATTGCAGTCAGTGTTCCTCAGCAAGGCTGAGCCTGTTGGTTTTGCACTTAAGTATTGCTGAAGCCCCCCAGGCTGAGCCCATGAGCACAAAGGGCAGGACCCTCTTGGTGTCCCACACAGCAGAGGCTGAGCCTCCTGCCCCACTGCCCAGCACCACACCTGCAGGTGGCTGTGTAAGTAAGATTATGCCATGGTTAGCTGGGGTTTTTTAACATCACATATTTTAGCTCTTTTCTTCGTGTGCTACCAGGCATTCTTCTGTTTCTTATTTTGATAATATATTGTGTTTGTTGTTCTGATTTGGTTTGTTTTCTTTAGCTGCCTCTGCTTCTAATAGTAACTCCCTATTTTTAGCATTGAAAACATTTTTCATACAGTCAAACTGCTCCCTTCATATAATCTCCAATCATCTTTTACCACTTTATTATAATGGTTCAACAGAATTAATCAATAATTACATTGAATATCAGTTATGTCCACAATGTGTAGTTCCAGCTGTGGTCTTTGAACTGTGCAGGATCTATCAGATATTGTACTGGGTATCTGTTCAAGCCTTTCTCTCTGTAAAATTACAACATTGCAGTGTAAAAAGTACTACTCTGCACCACCACATCAGATTGTAATGTACAGGTAATACACTGAAAAAACCTCTAAGAAGGCTGTCACCATTCTCTTCTGCCACAGGACATGCTAGGATTTTTTTTTTTTACTTCATCATTCATTTTTCCACAAAACATTAAAGAATCCAAGCACTAAGCAGCATTTATATATTACTCTTCCATCAGTTATCTTAAAAAAAGTTTACATAAAGCTGTACATATGAAACTTCAAACATCTAAAATATTCCCCACAGATATTTTCAATCTCAATTGAGGTAAACAAGTGATAAACTGAAAAAAAAAAATTAAAAAATCCTTTAAACCTTTTCCACATTCCAGTCTTCCTTTTGAGAAAAAGGATGAATCTGCTCAGGATCCAGGGCAGGAGTACTCAATTTGAGAGTGAAAGATTTAGATTTGGGGCTTCATTCTTGCATTTATTCTTTTCAAGGCTTTAATTAGCATAGTGCCAAAGGATGGTTTTCTCCTCGTGTAAGACTGGTGATTTTCACCATAGAAATGACATAAAACTTCTTTCTTTCTGAGCACAGTCACAGTACTATCAGTTGAGTTAAAAATTGGCAAAATGCGTCTAATCTCAGATTATTTTAGTGCTTTCAACCCCGAATACAATGGGAATGGAGATGGTGCAAGACTCATTAACTCACATGAATTTCCTTTCTGGGCAGCTGTAGGCAGCTGAGAGCATGAGGTTACACATATTCCCCCCAAAGTTATCCTGTTTTGCAGGATAACTCCTTTCTTTCACCTCAGACAGTTCTGGCTCCTCCACTCTGTGAGTAAATGCCTTGTTCAGTTGGGGTTAATACACTGAGTCTGGGTTTGGAAAATTTGTCCTTTCCCAACCCATTTTGGCAGCCAGTGTCACTGACACTCCTTTAGCTTCTACCGCAGGTTCCGCTCCTTTCATCTCTCCCAAGAGATGACTCTTTAGGGGAAAGATGTCATAGGACCAGAGCATGAGTAGGAAACTGTCAGTGACAACCCATCCTTACCCAAATCTTACATTTCCTCCCTCTCCTCCTAAAACTCTAATTGCCTTTCCTATGACCTGCAGGTGCTTCTTGCATCCCAATGCCTCAAATCACCACCCTGGACATCAGGGACTCTCAGAGACTCTCTGAAACTACAAACTTGTGGAGTCGTGGAATTATGTAATTACAGAATCATGGAATTATGGAATTATAGAATCACAGAACCATTAAGGTGGGAAAAGACCTGCAAGATTATCAAGTTCAGCCTTTGACCAAAACCCTAGAATCTTCAGAAACAGTTGTTTCTGTCAAAACCTGAGATACCCCAAGACACAGCAGGTTACCTGCTGCCTGCTTGTGCTCTGACTGCACAAAGACAAATCCAGCAACACAGCATCCAGACCAAGGAGAGATTTGAGGGCAGAAGGGTCTGATTATGAGGGACACAGCCTACAAAATACAGGAGGGAAGTGTGGAAGCATGTCTGTAGGTGCTACGCAGGCAAAGCACTCCCCTGCACTCCAGAGCCTGGAGTCATCATCTCATATTCGAGATAAGAACACACAAGTGAACAACAAATTATCAAAGAACACTTGCTGATAAGTGACCCTCTGTTTTGGGAAGTCATGAGTATGGCTGTAGCATTAAAATCTAAGTCTAAAAGAAAAAAAAAATACACTTTGTCTTCTTAAACCCAGAGATCAAGCATGTAATATTTTTTTATAATGTAGTATATTTTAAAACGTATGTATATTTTTATAATGTAATATAACTTTTAGAGCTGATGTCACTATAGGTCTGGAACATATCTAACCCCCGTCATTACAACGCCAGCCAGCTCTGTCCTCTGCATTGTACTTCGAAGAATAAAAGCTGGCTAATGACTTCCCATATCTCTTTCTGCAGCAAGAGTCTTTGAAGCAGGCTGCTGGAAATTATAAAATCAAGCAGCTGCCTACTAAAAGCCAACAGCTGCAGAAGTGTCCTGCTGAGCCATGGGTAGAATGTGCAACTTGCTTTATGTAGAGTTGCTTGGGAAGGAGATTTGTTAGACAGACAGGCACAAATAGAAAAGGGAAACATTTTCCTTCCTGCTGCAGTTTTTAAATTCCCCCTCTCTCATCCTTTCATGGCTCAATTTGCTTTTTCATATTAAATCACAGCAGAAATCCATATGATAATATCGTACATAAAATTTAGAGAGTTTTTTGAGTCCTCACTTGTCTGGGCAATCCCTGTCCTCAAAAGAAGAAATATATATGAGTTTCACATCTTGAAGCTTGCATGCAGCCTCTCAGTGACAGTGATGGCTGTGACAAGGATTTGCTGGGGCCAGCAGACACAATTTACCCATGGCTGGTGGTGCCATGCACAGGACAGGGCCATCCATGCAAAGCTCAGAGGCAGCTCAGGCTTCCCAAAAGCAGCAGCTCACATCTCATATCCTACCATTGAACATATCCTACCACTGCTGGAGGGGGACATGAGAAACAGCAGCTTTTTCAGGCCCCACTGCTTTGTGGTCTGTCAAGGAAATCTTTGATTAATAGCAACCACTGGAGAACTCCAAGGACCTGCTACTTACACAGGTTCACACATTTTGAATATTTGCAATAATCAGGGGATTTAAGCCCTTGCTAGTATCTTCAATGTTGAGATTTTAGATGATGTCAGATCCGTGAAAGCTAAGTTATCTGAAATTGTCTTTAACTCAAGATAGGTCGTGAAACAAGCAAAATCCAAGTTCAAAATAAGCAATTCAAGACAAAAAAAAAAGGATTTTGAAGACACAGACATACAGAATCAACTGACAATAAGTTGCTAAACTTGGATCAGGTTTAAGGGAATGTCTTGCCTTGAATGGTTCAGCTAACAAGCTGACAGGCTCTTCACAATCTTACCAGCTGAGAATTTCTCACATGACTTGTAATTAGAGAAGGGATTCAGCATCTGAAAAACAAGAGTGGTTAAAATGCTGATCAAAACCCTGGGTAGATCTTCTCTGTAGATCAGTCCTTACTTTTCATTAAGACCTGCTAACTGGCTACCAGGAGCCTTTCATAGAATCACAGAATCAAAGAATGCTTTGGGTGGGACAGAGGCCTTGAAGGTCACCTAATTCCAATCTCCCTGCTGTGGGCAGGGACACCTCCAAATGGACCCAGTGGCTCAAAGCCCCACCCAGCCTCACCTTGAACACTTCCAGGGATGGGGCATCCACAACTTCCCTGGGCAGCCTGAGTCAGTGACTCACCACCCTTAAAGGACTTTTTTCCCTAATATCTAATCTAAACCTAGCTTCTTTCCATTTAAACCCATTTCCCCTTGTCCTGTCACCATCTTTGCTTGAAAGTAGTCTTGATCCATCTTTTCACAAAGCTCCCTTCAGGTACTGGAAGGCCTCATCTAGGTCACCCCAAAGCCTTCTCTCCAGTGCCAAAGGAGACAGTGCTACACAAATTTGCCATGAAAATGTATTAATTAAAATCAGGAAGGTGGGAGTGATGAAATTCCTGAATCCCCTAGGTCCCAAGAAGAGATAATTTCAGATTGGGTCCTTTCATTCCTTAGTTTTTTAGGTCTTGTCAGGTTTATCAGAAGGTCACAGAAGAAGAGCCCTGTAAGTGCTCCATGCTGATTAATGGTGGGAGGACTGGAAGCTGGTGAGGTGTCCAGAGCCCCACTGCAGCTGCAGGTGAGCCCAGGCTGTGCTGAGCACACCAGACTACAGAGACCTGTGTTAAACCCAGCTTGTTAACAGAGGAAAACTCCCTGATTCCCAGACCATCCAAGCAGATTTCACACAGTCAGGAAGCACAGCATAAATCCAAAGCACAGTGCACACCTACTGATGCAGACCAGGTGAGTGTTTTCCACACTCTTACCTGTCCACAGGGGAAGAGAGATCCCTGTGTAGGAGAGAGATACAAAATACCAATGAGGAAGTAACAGCAAAATTTTTCTATCCTGTTGAAGGTATCTATTTCCCCCCTGAGTTTACCAACCACTGCCCTTCACCCCAGAGCAAGAAGATGCACCCAGGACAGCTTTGCCTGCTGTGTTCGTCCAAACATCATTTGAAGTGATGATATTGCAATCCTCTACCCAACTATCCTGAACAAATAGACCTTCAAAATGAATGAACCATTTTATCCTTGACCCCCTGGGAGGGATTAGGCATGATAGTCATATTTAGTAGGAAGAAGCCTAATAGGTTTATCCCTGTAATGCAGAGATCTCTGCTAATTTTTATGTAGTTTCCCAAAGAGAGTACATAGACATGAATTGAACACTCCCAGTGGTGTAATCAGAAATACAAAAGTAGAGGATTTGGCTTAAAACTCCCTCACAAAGGCTGACTCTTGAGACCTTTGACAATGTCACTGCTCCCACCTGATCTCTCAGTGTGTGGATGGTTCCTTGTTTCTGGAACGCAGTGAAAATCCAGTTAAGGGAGTTTATTTAAGTGATATTAGCACTAATTAATAAATTTAAAGACGAAATCCAGAGGATGAGTGTTTTAATACACATCTTAATAACATTTTGTTATTAAGACAACAAAAAAAAGACTTGTTTTTCCTCAAATCTTTCCCCCACACAATATGCACCCACCTCTCTTTTATATACTCCTTTATAAAAGGGTTTGATTTTGGTAGACCATAGCATGATGAAATCATGTTACAATAATGTACCTTCAGAGAACTCAAAGTTAATTAGGAATGACATTTACAACATAGGCAACATGGTTATCCTTTAAGGAAATGGCAGAATGCCATTTTTTCTTCAGCAGTTTTCTTTCTGTCTTCAGTGATATTACTACTAGTGGGAAACAGAGCCTTCTAAGCAATTTCCCACTTCTTCCAAATATTCCTGCCTAATAATCCACATGATATCACCTGAAGATATTATACTCTTTAGGTGCCTGACTAGGGCTCGTCTTCCTTAGTGCCTTATTCACCATATTTTTATTTTGATAATAGAGTGTTTCGAAAAATTGTCTCAGCATGCAAATAAGAAGTCTGGCTACTGTGCCTGTCAAGGAAGTTTCCAATTACCTGTCTGGAATACCTGATTAAAGAACACAATACCAGACAGATTTTAGTCTTCCTCCAGCCAAAAGAGAGGAAATGTTCTGGATTTAAAGAAGTAAAAATCTAATCAAAACCAGGCCCTACCTTCTATTCATACTCCATTTATTCTCCACAGTTGCACCACATCTGTGCTAGGCTCTACCTACCACCATTTCAAGACTGGAAATTAACAAGTGGAAAGCAATTTGTCCTGCTAAGTTTATTTCCAATTGCAATTTTAGTTCCAGAGTTTTATTGTAACCTGTGAAACAAAATCTACTGTGCTAAGGAGAATGGCAGCAAAGAAACATTCACAGATAGAGCCACATCAGGCTGAATTATAGCATTTACCCAACAGTGATGTCTGCTGACTTGTAACAGACAATAATACAAGTGTAACAAAAAGGAGATTATAAAAATCAGATCCTTCTCATCAAGTGCTGTTCCTCACAATCTCTTTTCTGTCCTTTTCTGCCTTGTAAATGTCACATTTGTTAACTAGATGTAGAAGTCATATAATATTCATCTATGGAAGCAATAATGCAAATAGTGGCATTAATTGATAATGTCCAGGTCATTTTATGGAATAAAAAGCTCAGGTAAAATGCAATGACTCAGGAAAGAATTTTATCTGGAGTCAGATATTCACTATAATTCAGTGAATAAACAGTTGGTATTTCTACCAGTTATGACCTGAGGTGCAGCAACACAGAGACTGTTCAGAAGACTTGACTTGCTCAGATGTTGCCATCCAATTTTCAGGACCCATTGTCCTCCATCTGTGACTAAAACCAGGCCTTTCATAGTGCTGCTGTAATTTCATCCAGGAAGTTTTCACAATCAGGTGAACTGAGTAAGTACACATAACCTCAGGGTGACTTTAAACCATGATATGATGATTTAAATGATGTTTCAACGTGGCAACATCAAACTGATACCATGGACAATCCTGCCTCCAGCCCCTTAGTCATCAGTCTGACAGAATTTCTTCCTGAATCTGGAGACAAACCACTAAGTGTCTGCACCCAAGCTATAAAAATGAGAAGATAAAATATACCTGACCAAGGTACATTGGACTTGTCTACTTCCAGAAAACACATTAACAATCCCCAGGCAATTCTTCATGCTGGTCAGAGGCACAATGTGTATTTTCTGCTCTGGTTGGGATCATTAAGGCCATCTCTATATTCTTTTTCTCCTGTTTCTTCTTCACAAATTCTGTGTAATTTAGTCTTTGTAGACTTCTCTCCAATTAAAGTACATACATAGAATGACACATAAATTCTGTTTTTAAAGAAAGCAACACCCTGGAATATCAGCCACTTCTTTTGCACAGCTGCTGTGTGAATACCTAAACATCTTTCCCAAGTCCATTCCCCTGGCCAAGGCACGACATTCAATGACATGACCGTTTGTTTGTTAAAACTCATCAGTGCTAAGCACATTTTATTACTTCAGTAAAGCCCTGACAAGGGGTTAAATGATATGGCAAAAGGTGAGAGAACCTGGATGGAAGAGAGGAATAGATAAAGAGAAGTTGTGTCTCCTGCTGTTGTTGTGCCTCCCCAGTACACAGCACAGCTCATGAATACGATTCCCTCTAAACTCCAGCTGTCACAGAGCTGTCAGTGTCTTCATGTTGAATATTAATTTCTTGCTAAACCACTCACTCATCTCAACTCTCTGTAATGCTCATGTTGCTAAATGACTGCATAAAATGATTTCTTTAATACTTGTGAATTGTGCTACATGTGGAGCAGTATTCCCACAGAGATCTGAAATTTGCTACCTTAGCAACAAAATCATGTTAATTTAATGTCTGTGTTTACTTTCACTTATTTCTTCAGATGTTTTACAGGAATGAAAATATGCTGATATATTCCCAGTTCCGAAATCTGAGATTTTAAGTTATGCAAGAGTCAGGATATTTGATAATACCATAAGCAGGTCACACTGCTATCACCACCAGCTCACCTGAGCAGAATCCTCTCAAGCTGAGATGACCACAGGCTGATATAATTCCCAGCCAGCCCAAATGGGATTTGGCCTTCATTGAGATTTATAGATTATTTCCTTTTCAGGAAAGGAAAATTCTGTGAGGGATCAATTTGCCGCAACCTGTACTGTTCAGCTGTCCACAAGTTACGCTAAAATGATACTTCCAACTGTGCTGTATTCCAGAACTTCAAAAATGAATTTAATTTAAAATATATGACATTTACAATTTTATTTTTGGACTTAGATTAAGAGTAAATAAAACATGTTAAGGGCTTAATATCTTCCACACCACCTGTGTGGTGTGGGGTGTCTAGGAATTACTCTACACAACAAAAAAGCTCAGCCTACAGATTATCTCCTTGTAGAGAAGAAATCCTCTTATAATATCAGTCATTTAAGAGATATCTTAAATCAGAACTAACTCTGAATTTTAAGGATTAAACTAACATATTTTGTCAAAAAAAATTATATGTTTCAAACAAATCAACATGTTATAAAGAATATGAATCTTTTCTCAGCAGCTCTGTTCAAAGCAAACTATTCCTTTTGTATTCTGTGTTGTTCAGAATGAATTTGATGCATTATTTTCTAATGTAAAAATGTACCAGGACAATCAATACCTCAGTAGGCATCTCTTATCACTGAGAGCAAGGATGTGAAACTGAAAGCAGCAGAAGCATGTTGTCACCTGCAGCCCCAACAAAGTCAAATATATCAGACATCACAGAATATTCTGACTTGAAAGGGACCCACAAGAATCATCAAGTCCAACTCCAACCAAACAAATTATATAAATGAGGCAAACAGGACCCTTAGGTTGTTCTGTTGGCTTTTTTGGGGGACTCAGCCCCACCTGTGCCCATGGTGCTATTTTCCCTGAGGTAACAGTGTGATTCCACCTAGCACACACTCACAGCTCTGCTGGCAATTAGCAATGTACACAACTGATATTGGGTGATTCTTTCTTTTTTTTCTTTTTTTACTTCTGAGAGGTGCTTCATTATCTTCAGGGACAAGATTGTTTTATTGGTCTCAGGCAGCAATGAAAAGACAGAAGTGCTGTATTTTGATGTGTGCACAAGAATGGGATACATCCAGAGCACAGGAAAAGGCAACAACACTCCAGTGAGTGTCTCCAAGCCATTTAATTAAATTCTGCACTGTCTTGCAGCCAACAGTGTGTCTTGCAGTCACACTGTTCTGGGGGTAACCTGAAGCATCTGAAACAATGGAGCAGAATTTGCTACTCTGTTCATTTCTTTCCATTGTTAAGAGAGGACCAAAAAGGCTCTCAGCATGGGCAGGTGAGAGGGATGTGCACTTTTGGCTTCAGCCAACTGGCACAGAAAGAAGTGAGGCTCAGGCAGGACTCTCCATCAGTCTGTTAATATCAGATGAAAATAGCAAGCATCATGCTTCCTAACTCACTTAAACAGGGCAGGCAGGGGAAAAGGAAATATCACTGCTTAGCAACAGCATTTCAGCCCATTACAGATGGATTGTGCCACTCAGCAGGACCATGATCCTTCCACCCCACTGCAGGCAAGGAGGCAAACACATCAAAAAGCAAATGCATGAACTCTAGACAGGCTTTCATGAGGCTGAATTCTAAAGCAATGCCTCAAAAGCTGGTCCTGGTCTCTTCTTTTACAAAGATGTGAGAGGGTGATTGGATTTTTTGCCCGTTGGTTTGTTGGGGCCTGTTGGGGCTGGGGGGAAAGTTTGCTTATGTTATTAACAACTAGGAGATATGAAGAAAAAAATAAATTAAATCCTGCTCTCTAAAGCAGCTGGGGGCACAGCACAGATGTACACAGCTGAGTTTCTTACTCCACCTTGCAGAAGGGAAAGCACCAGGATAAGAAGGAGCAGAGCGGACTTACAGCTGTTGCTTATTTCTAAGACTCTGAGTCCAGGTTCCCTCCCTTTCCTGGGTGCACACACACAGTTCCCCCCTGTGCATCAGCTCCAAAAACTGTCCCAGAAACCCATATTGTTCCTTTGATTAAGGGTGACAAAGTCAGCAAAATGCAGAGCAAAGTGGCAGCTCTGTGTCTGCTCCAACCAGAATGAGCAGCATCAGCAAGTTCTTGATGCCCCATTGACTCCTGCACGATGGCAATACAGATGGTACAGTTAAAAACCAGCAGTGAGAAAAGCTGCATAAAACCTAGAATTTTGGGATCATTCTGCAGAGTTTCCATCCTGTTGAAACACATCTGTTCAGCTACAGACACAATCTGTGCTAGCTGCAGACTGATCTAAAATAGTCTGAAAAAGGGATGTTACAGCCTGCACTAGCACAAGTGGGGGGCTAAAACAAACAACACAAAACAGCAGTCAGGATTTGACTTTGGACTAACGTTGACCCACATAAGAAGGAGCAAAGCAGCACAAATGGCCTAAACACCTCAGTGAAGTGCAACAAGACCAGCCATACAGCACTAGTCTACTCAGGGATTATATAGGGATCTATCAAATTGATTTAATACCCATCTGTATGCTGCAACAATTTTCTCAATAAAAAAAAAGGAGTTTAAAAGAGTTGTTTCGCCTCACTAACATTTACTAATGAGCCAGGTCCTGCTGTTTATTTGTATGCTGAATTTCTTTTAAAAGTTGACAGATATTTAACCTGGAACTGTGGCATGTTTAGGGCTTATAAGTTATATTAGGAAAGGAACACAGTGATGAATAGCTCTCCCTCCAGAAGGTAGAATATGAGACTGCAGATGGGACTGGCAAACAGCAGCACCTACATACTGCAGCTCCTGGTGACTGCAAACAGATATTGCAGATCTCTGCCTTCTGTATGTGGGGAGAAGCACAGCTGCACCTCCATCCAGCAGAGCCCTTTGCAGCCCTGCCCTGTAACCCCTGTGCTGCCTGCAGAGCTGGTCAGATCTGGGCATAATTCATGAGAATATCCAGATAACGCAACCAGGCACAGACCAGAGTTCAAATCCTTTAAAAGGCCACAGCAAGGGAAACCTTGAGAACATTCACTGCTGCAGCCCTGTTGCTATGTTGGGATTTGTCTTAATGTGCTTTGGAGAAAAAAAAAATGCCAGAGAAGAAAATGAAAGGCTTAAATAAAACTGTACAGCAAAAAAAAACCCTAGTAAGCAAACAAAAAAGTGAAATCTCTCATCTATCACAGAATACAAATCAGTTAAAAGTTATAAAAAGCAGTAAGAAAAAAGGCACTGCTCCTCATCACAGAAAAAAGGTTTTAATAGTAAATTAATCCCATGTAATGCATTTATTAATGATCAAGATAAGGGGAAAAAATGAAATGGAAAATATTTCCTCAACTGAAAATCATTTAGCACAGTGTGGGCCAAAGAAGGAAACAGAAACGCTCCTTCCTCAGCCCAAAACAACAGATGTAATGCCCAGTAATCTATACGGAGAAGAATGATGTAAAGTCGTAGGATGAGTCCAAACAGACTAAAATGATCTCAAGAACAGCAAAGCATCCTTGTGCAAAGCCAGTGAACCCCATCATTAACAGGTGTTGGGTGATGTGGGTAATATATACCTATATGCACATACCTATGGATAACTTACTCCTTTATTATTACTTTATTTAAGCCCTTCATACAGCTTCATTCATAATCATGTGTCCAGTTCTAATCACTTATTGTCTTTAAAAAGTTTCAATGGAAGTGGTGGAAAATATACAAAAATGGTGCCTATAGAAGACATTAAAAAGACAATTGTCAGGGAGAAGTAATAAACATTACAGACAGTGACAAGGTGAATCAGGTACTTCCAATTTTTAAAGCAGACACTCATGTCTCCTACTAAGTTATTAAAAAGGGACTGAAAATGTAGTTAATTTGGGGAATTGAAAGAAATATTTTTTAAAATCAGACTAGTCCTATGTGGATCATTACCACAACTCAAAAAAAGCAGTTGGATTTATGGAACAAAGACAGCAGTGGCCTAGTTAAGATTAGAAACAACAAACAAACAAACAAAAGATTTAGATATACAGAGAAATGCATCATTTAGGACTGGGGGGAAAAAAAAACATTTTAAAGTAGGTATTTAATTAAAAATTGGCCAGACAGGATTTCTTGTGCCTTCCTCTAAAGAATCTGACTGCTTCAAGAATGCAAGAGCAGAGTGACAGGTTTCCCCTGGAGTGATGTCTGCTCTTTCTGCCTGCGCTCCTAAACTGGGTAATTGGGAATTGACATAAAATTCTTTGACATTAATGATGAAGAAAAATAGTGCATATTCTGCTGGATCTTCTTAGAGAATAATATAAGCAGTTAAGGTTCTGGAAAGTCTTTTTCCTGCTCGATTTTTATTCCCTGCTGTTTCCAGAACAAAAATAAACATACTGATCCTGCACTGGACAATTCTCTGCCCCTAAAATTGTTCCCTGCCGCAGAGCACTACAAAAGAAGGGCAACTCAGTTTCCTCCCAGTCCCACATATTGCATAGGAAAAATGCATGTTTATTAGGATTTTTTCACAGTCATCATTTTCAAAGAAACCAGGAGAATACAGATGTTGATTTGTTGACTGTAATAACCTGCAGGATATTTCTTAGTACTATAATTGAACAGCCAGAAGAATTTCCATTTCTAAAAATCCTAAGAACACATTCTGATTTTCTTTAAAAAATGCAAGTGAAAATAAAGGGGGAAAATCATATAGGCAATTCCAAAAGAAAAAAAAATTATATATATATATATATATATATATATACATACATACATAAAAATCTATTGGAAAAAAAATGCTATTAGTTGCTAGGTGACAACATTTTTACCTGTTCTGTCAGAGTATTTGCAAAATACTTACAGCCAAGAACATGAAACTTTCAGCTTCTCACCAGTTCTATATCAGGTGAAAATATTAGAAAAGACATAAAATCATGCTTGAGAAGAAACCCAGTGTTGCAAGCCCCTAAATAACGTAGGACAACCTATTAAAGTTAGAAATGCAGATGGAAGATTATGAGATGAGATTAAATTGATGAGCATCTCCTGCATATTGTGGGAGGATAACCAATAGGAAAGATAAAACTGCTTGATATTCTTCATGCTCACAGGTGAGGTGCTCTGAATTTTCAGCATGAGGTGAGAGCAGAAAATACAATTTTAGCAGTCACACACAAGTTAAACACCATGAAGTTGGATGCTAGCAGTTCCCCAGTGCAGCAGCACATAAAACACAGGGCAGACTTGTAGGAGCTACATCACCTGAAACAAAAAACAGTTGGAAGGATTCTGGAAAAGAGCAGAGAAATGGTGCCATGGATACCAAGCTGGTTCTGTGCAAATAATTAAAATCATTATATATACTGTGATTAAGGGGTTACTGAAGTGAGACACAGTGAAATGTCAACATATTAAAACAGAGAGATGTACAGAAATCAAAATTTAATATTTTCTTCTTCCAGTGGATTGTCTTAACTCTGAAAACAGAGTTTTGACATGTAAAAGTGAACTACAATGCTCACATTCTTATTATTGTACATAAAAATTAATATATGAAATTAATATTAAAACATTTTTGCTTTGATGAATTATGTACATTCCCTTTAAAGTTATATTTGATCTAGTCATGCAGACCCAGAAAAGGGGGAACTGAAAAACAAGAGGAATAATTTTCATACAAAGTGAGATGTGCTGTGACAATTGCTCTCCAGACCTTAAGCTCAGTTTGTGACACCAGTAGCACTTTACTGAAAACTGACAGCACAGAGAACAAAGGCAGTGCAATCCCCCATGCTGGAAGGGATCAGACATCCTGATTGCCCTGACCTGCACAGGGGTGCCAGCCTGAGCCTTCAACATTTGCTGGCAGCATTCCTGGCTCTTGCACCTGCTGGCAGAGGAGAAATCAGCCCTGGAGAGGCCTCTCCTTGTAGCTTTCAAAATATGGATACTAAAAAGCATATATTGAATAATCATCCTTTTCAAATAATTTAGCACAATTATGGTGGTGTACTACACCTCACAGTATGAGTTGTGTACTTGGTGGCTACAGGAAAATAATTGGATTCTCTTGGCTCTCCAAAGTGAGCACAAATGAGACAAACCATAAAGCAGGAATTAAATCTCCTTTAAAGCAGTACAGTACATTAGTGCCTGACTGCTTTCTTCATCACTTTTGTTCTGTACAGAGCATCTTTCTTAATCATTCCTTTACCCTATACATAACAACCCCCATATAATTATACTGCTTTAACATTATATTCTTTTGGATTAAGGAAGCACCTCCTCTGCTCTTAGTGACAATTATTCCACTCTGTGAAAGAAATTGGTTACTTTTACCCAGCAACAGAGCTGACGCCCATTGTGATATCTAAAATATTGCTTGATTAGTTAAATGGTGATCATTTTCAGAAATCACTATGTAATAATTATCTACCTATTTTGGTATCATGCTTTTAATGAATTTGCCTCCATATATGTGGTGTAAGAATTCCTTGCTAGGATTTAAGCCTAAATCTTAACAAAATAATGGAAATACACCAAATTTCTTTGCTTAACACAAAATTTCAGTTCTGTTTATCTTCACTGTCACTTGCCACCTCTGAAAATGGCTCCCCAGTACATTTCTTTCACCATATTTGAATGCAGTTTTTAACTCTGTGACTCTCAATGCTCACCAAATTTTACCTGTCTGTAGCTCCATGGTGGGGTTTGATGGTCCTTCCATGGTTGTAAGTGAACATACTGGCATCACACCACATTCTGGAAACAATTAGCAAAGTGCCACTGAAAATAAATTCCTCTGGCAGCATCAGCAATGAAATGAATGAATAAATAGGCAATGCCTAAGCTTTTCCTCTCTTTGGAGATTATTAGTGCTGAAAAACCAGGAATGCAATAAAGGCTGTGTGCAGAATATGAAATGGTGGAGGCTGCATTGCTACTGACTGCATTACTCTGCAGTTGGAGATCCTGCTCTCTCTGAGAAGGTTTTTGCAGACAAAAAACAAACAAACAAACAAAACATACTTGCAAAAAGTGTGCATTTACCATTTACAGCAAAAATTACAAAAATTGAAAGAAGTTTGACAAACCATGAAGCCAAGTTGCCTATGGCTCATAAAAGCTCCATGTGCTCCATTCTCAGCAGGATGTCTTTGATCTTTCATGTAAATATCAGTGAATCAGAATATCCTGTTCCACTCTGAGATTTGACTCCCAGGGATTTACAGCTGGTGATAATTCATGGATGTATAGAATTGGTCCAGACCAAAGCAAGCAGAGTAAGTGCCATTTCTTCAAGGGAACAAATGTTGAAATCAGCCTTTAGGGCTCCTCTTAATGGAAATACTTCTTCTTTGATGAGGAATATTGATATAACAGCAATGGGTCTTTTAATTAATTAGTGGGTCATTAATCTGCTGATGTCTAGAGATTAGGAAATGTTAGTATTCAAAGAACTGAGAAGTTGTTTCAAAAAACTTTAAATGCTGAGCTGAGCTAATCTATTCAATGATGAGTTGAAGCTCAATGTGAGAACAGACAGAGCTGTAATAGGAGCTATTTGTTCCAACATCTGTGTTGCTGTTCCAAGACCTCATAGTAAACAAATAAGCACAGTAAAATCTCTTCATGTCTAAGCAATTATTTCAGCTTTTTTTTTTTTTTTTTTATGAACTAAGCACTAAGTGCATCTGGCTGAGTATGACAAACTAATCTTCAATTATAAAAATTCATAAATGAACATTATTTGCAAAATCATTATTTGCAAAACAAATGGAGAGAATATCAAACTCAAAGTGACAGAATTGCCTTTGGTTTTAACTTCTTAATGAAATAAAATGACAGATTTTTTTTCTTATTAAGTTCTATTTATCTAGAAATTTATCATTAAATAACACTTCAATATTTTTCCATGCAAAGAAATTATGATGCCACTTATAACATGTATTTTTTACTTAACATGAGTGGGAATTACAGGTTTATTATTCCCCCATGTGGAATATCCTATGAGATAATCTACTTCATCTCTCAGGAAATCCTTACACTTTCATCATTTTTTTCATGTTTTAACAATTGTTTTTTTTCTCTCTGGTCTTGAAGACAGCAATTTTAATACCCTCTGGGCAAAGCAGTGTTGCATATAATCCCCTCTTATGCCTCATCTTAGCCCATTAGCTGCACTGTCCCACTCTTGACCAGAAAACATTCACAATTGTTGTCCTGCACCTGAAAACATTCCTGGGTGAAAGCTCACCTTTTCCAAAGCAAAGTGTGAAAAGTGACTGCAACAATCACAGTGCAGTGTTTGTTCCTGACCTGAGGCTGATTTCCTCTCCCTGAGCCAATCCACCAGAGCCCCGACCCTCAGCAGCATCCAGGCCTGCTGTCCCTGCTCCTGGTTGTGCCCTTCAGACCCATCCCCGGGCCGGCAGCAGCACAGCATCCCCAGCTTTCATCTAAGGAGGTGCCAGACCCCAGCAACACCATTTGCTTCTGGTTATGGGGCACTAAACCACCCAGCCAGCCCTAGAACAGGCTCTGAGCTGAGATCAGAGGGGAATCTCACCTCACCTCCTGCTACCTGGAAACTGGAGCCCCTGAGCAAACAGGGAACAACAGCAAGGACCTCCTCTGGGCTCCTAGGTGAGCAGGAAGCCAAATCGCTCAAAAATGTTGATTGAAACTGTCTCATAGCTTTCTTTCAAAATCACAGGATGAACAGGACAAACTTCTTGCCCAGTTACAGGTTTCTGACAGGAACCAACAGCAGAGGCTTAGAGAAAACAAGAAATGAACAGGGAATAGCACCATGAAGTATTCCCCACTGCATACTCCCACCTTCTGGCAAAACACATCTCAGAGACTTCCTAAACCAAAGTTTGTATCTGCATCCTTCTCTTTAATGATTTGGGGTTTTTTCATAAATGTGTCCTTGGGCTTTTCTTAATTTTAAAGGTCCACGTCATGTGGTAGCACTGTGGTGCTGCTGCTGGGTAACAATTTTCTTTCTTGCATGTCCTGTAGACCATGTGTGATCATTTCAATTGCTGCCCTACAGGTATCAACCCTTGAGAAATAACAAACTGTTGTTCCCTACTGTCTTTCTGTATGGTGTCTATGGTTTTATATATTTCTTTCTGTTCAACCTCCCTTTAGAAACTTTTTGGTGTTTTTATCATTTCCAACCTTCTTTAGATAAAACAAAAAATACACAAAACTTGAATATACAGTGAATTTGGAGTGACATAGTGATATTTTCTCATTTTTCCACTGAAGTCCTCCCACTAATTGTTAAATACACCATCTGCATTTTTGACCACCGCTGCACATTGAGTTGATATTTTTTTGAGCTACCCACAAGATGCCAAGATATATTTCCTGAATGGTAATAAGTAATTTACAGAACAATTTTCTTTAGTTTAGTTAGGGTTATTTCTCTCTCCTCCCCCTTTCTCCTATTACTTTGCCCAAATCAACAGTGAATTTCATCTGCAAGTATATTACAGATCTTTCAGCCTCATTAGATTCTTTTGCAACTTCTCACAGCCAATTTTTGTGTTTACAAACCAAAATAATTTCATACTGACCACAGACACTTCCTTTGCTCTCATTGCTTTGCCAGATTGTCTGTGAATTTTTATCCTAGCTTAAAAGTTCTAGATGACCTTTAGAATTAAATCCTTGTAATTATGAGCTTTCCTCTACCTATATCAGCATGGGGGACATCAGAAATATAGTAAATAAAAAGGAAGATTTGGAAGGGAAAAGAGTGAACAGAGCTCTTGTATCTGAAAATACTTTGGTCTAAGATTATATTTAAGACTATTTTCAAAACAAATGTACCTGGTTTCTCTTTCCTCTTTGCAACTGGTGATCCCAAGTATATCTAGCTAAAGATATTTATCCATTGATAAGGGTGGGAACTGAAAGAAAAGAGTGCATGTGAAAATTCACTGGCACCACAGTGTCAGCTCCATCCCAACTAAAATCTGAGATTAAAGAGAAGAGGAGAGAATCAGTGCAATTGCTGAAGACAATCCAAGGCACTCCTGGCCCAATGACTCCTTTTGTTATCTAGTAAAAATGGTTTTTATCAGATAAAAAAGTAAGTTTTTAAATGAGGTCAGAAAACAATTTCACTCTTTTATTTATAGGTCCAGGTGTATTGTTCAGCATGCAACACTCCTGTGAAAGTAAAGGATTTTTTCCTTGTTTTCTCTAGCACCTTACTTATTTTGCTGCCTGAACTTCATTGTGGCTGTGCATCCATTCTATAAAGTACACCTTATTTAAATGATGATAAATTCCCTTCCTCCTTTGGATACCCACTTCATTTAATACTGAATATATAAATGCTTCAACAAAAGAAACAATGATCACTGGGACGTCTCATTTTTTTTCCTTAGCCCTTCAAAGCAACATACCTTTGTGTGTGTTTTCCCCTTGCAGTTATTTCTGTAGCATTGAAAACCATAATCTGTGAGCATTTCATGAGCCATAATGAGTTCTCACAGTATCATCCTGGGAGATGCTGCAGATTTCAGATTGCTTCAGCAACCAATCCTTTTCAAGCTCCTTCCAAACTGAACAAGACAGTGAGAAATAAGGTAATTAGATAACAGTGGTTCAGTGTTATATGGCATGCTGTTAAAAAAAAGGAGAGAAAACCTATAACATTCAGCTCTTTGGTGTTCTGCAGGGAAGTGTAAAATATTTGCAATGCATAAGGCTGGTATTGTTACATCTCAATACACACCTCTGTGAACCCTTCAGTTTTCACAAGTCAGAGCAGATATTCACATTTAAATCCATTAATTTAATCCACTAAAGGCCATAAAAATTCAGAGGATGCTGGGCCATTCCTAACTTAAGCATTACAGAAACCTTGTAATTGAGAAGTACTTACATTTCACTGAAAAGCTAAATCATGCCAGAGAAGCTTTCAACTGCTGGCACACCAGAGTTATTTGGAATATTCATTTTATGGTTAAAAATGAGTTTGACTAAAGGAAAGGAAAAATGCTTGGCTCCAGCATGACTTTACAGGTGATCTATATAAACTTGAGAGCAAGTCACTACTAATAACATCTCACCCACATGGCCCATTTCTGATTAACTCTTTCCTTGATGTACTTGGATACATTTGTCAGTAAAGATACCAGTATCTCTATTAATGACTGCAAGTCTAACAGTATAGATTATACAAGTTTCACAGTATTTCAGTGCCTATTCCCTGCTTAAAAATTAACAAGAAAACAGAGCATCACATTTCTTCCTTTTCTCTGCCTTTTAAATCATATTCCCTGCCTACTTCTGGTGCTTCCCCGTCCTCTTACA
The DNA here is from genome assembly GCF_028551555.1 of Melozone crissalis. NCBI lineage: Eukaryota > Metazoa > Chordata > Aves > Passeriformes > Passerellidae > Melozone > Melozone crissalis. The sequence continues at coordinate 15,390,058 of NW_026535784.1, read as the reverse complement.
AAAGTTTTAAATCATACTGTTACAACCTGTAGATCTCATTCAGGGCTCAGGCAAATATTTGTATATATAGGACAGATATAAGCAGCTCATCTAAAACAAAGCCTCTTTTTGTGTTACCAGTGGAGGCCCTAGTGTCATGGACATATTATGAAAAATCCTTTCATTAGGATCTTTGCCCCTGAGAAGCTGAGAGGCCTCAGAAATGAAATGTAAACAATAATTATCTGCTGCTGTGGAATGCAACAGGTGCATCTGTGATTGGTCTCATGTGGTTGTTTTCAATGGCCAATCACAGTCAGCTGGCTTGGACTCTCTGGTCAGTCACAAGATTTTGTCATCATTCCATTCTTTTCTTTGCAAGCCTTCTGATGAAATCCTTTTGTCTATTCTTTTAGTATAGTTTTACTATATCATTTCCTTTTAATAGAATATATACTAAAAAATAATAAATCAACCTTCTGAAACATGGAGTCAAGATTCTCATCTCTTTCCTTGCCCTGGGACCCCTGTGAACACCACCACAGCCCAAGTTTTGTTAATGCACATAATAGTGCAGTGTCAATGCAGGGAACACAGTACAATTAACCATAAAAGATGCAGAAAAGGCCTGCTCCAATCCTTGAGTCCAGTAATCTGGGTCAGATGCAGTAATTCAATCAGATCTGTACTCCTTTTCCTGGGTTACTCTTTCCCTGTGCTGTGCAAGTCCCCTAACTCTCCCCTTCGTCACTGCTCACAGTAGCGCCTGCTGCTCTCTGAGAACTTCCCTACTGAGAGGATTTGTCAAGTGAGAGATCTCCCCTGCTCCAATCACACAGGAACCTTCTGGCTGAGTGTGGGAAGTGAAAGCCTTGCTGCTCACAGATGGCAGGAGAGAAAAGATGCTCATCCCCTCCTGCCCTGCCTCTGCAGCGACTCTGGGGGTCCCTGGAACCCTCAGCTGGAGACTGCCTTAGCAACCACTTGTTTGGGGAGACAGCCTCCATCTGTTTGGCCTTCCTGTAAACATAGCTGAGATCTTGTGAAGCCTATCAGTTGAAGCAAAAGGGGAATTCTTTCCCTGTACTTATTTTCAAAGTATTTTCTCTTTGCCTAACAGCCCAGGACTCCACAGACAGACTGGGCATTATTTTGTTACCGGCCCACAGGCTGGACAGGTGTCACTCTGTAGGTGTCACCCCAAAAGAGACTCCTCCTGCCAAAACACAGCAGGCTATTTCCCTGCTGAACAATCTGCAGGAAAGGAGGATTGCCTTTGGTATGAGCAAGGAAAGAGACAGGTCAGCCATCCAGGTGTGTGTCTGCATACACAAGTACAATTTCACCGCAAACAAAAGGGTGGGTTTTGGTAACACCTGTAGAAGGGTCAATTCATTTTCTCCAATTCCTTTCCTTTACAAAGTCAAAGATGTCTGTCTTGTGAGGCCTGCTTATCTTCGCTGCTGAGGCAAGCAGTGAGTATGCTCACCAGGACTTCTGGTGTGGTTTGGAAAGTATAATACTGCATTTCTTGAATATTTAGAAGAAGCCAAAAGATTAAGATGAATTCAGAAAGGAAACAGCTGATGGCTTATTGGCTGCTCAGCATCTACTTTCATCAACTCAAAAATATCCTCATTTGAAACGTGTTCTATTAACATTCATTTGAATTCAGGACTCTTACCTCACTTTTCCTTTCCTTTGCCACCTCAATCTTGCTTCACACTGAAAGGTATGAAGCACTTTCATCTAATTATTTGACTCACTGTAAAAATTGTCCTAACTGGCATTTTCAAAAATGAGGAGCTCACAGAATGCCTTTGACATTAAACCTTTATGCATTTGAAGGGATATCTCCAGGTTTAGGATTTGAGGGAGCAGCGGGGAGGAAGGGGGAGTTGTTCTTTTGTATGTAAATTGCTCAGATAATGTCATAAAAACCTAGAGGATACTATTCACACACACTAACAAACTGCATTTTTCCTGTCTCTGTAAAGACAATAGTGTAAAGTCCTGAAACTGCTCTAAAGTTCAGATAACAGAGGGATGCTGATCCTTATGATCATTAGCATTCACAGTAATAACTCTCTTTAATACAGTATTATAATTTTTAGTTTAAAAATTGATCCCTGTCTAGACAGGTACTAAATCTCTGAAGCAGCAGTTTGCAATGCATGAAGGCTAAGTTGTACAACTCAACTTTAAGATAGGCCATTTTCCTGAAATACTGGGAAGTAGAGATATACACAGAGCAAACGTGAAACACTGTAGAAGCAGGAAAGAGCTCCGAATTCCTTATTGATTCCCTGATTTTTCTGATCCTTTTATTATCCCTGTTGAGCAGTCTAGGCAAAGGTGCTTGTAATTGTGGCAGCTCCATCATTTCTAAATCTTACACCATAACTGCCAACCTCCCCCTCTACCATCTGCTTTTCTCCCTCTTTCTTCCTCAGAGCACAGCTGCCAGCATTGTGTCTTCAATATTCTGCACAGAAATGAGGATGATTCCAGATGGGATATTTGGGAACATTAATAAATACAGTAGTTCCCTCTTTTGGGCTGAGCCCAGATCTTCTGAGTCCAGCAAACAAACTCGAGTGACTCCAATAAACCCTGCATCCAGACTGAGGTGTCTCAAGAAAGAGCAGAGGTGGGGAAGAAGTTAGCAGCAGCAGCAGCAGAGAAAATCAGGCAGAGCAAGCCCAGTGCTCCCAGGCACTGCATCTTGTCAGAATTGCCAATCTTGGTAGGAGACAAAATGAATTAAAACTGGCTTCTCACAGATTTTTCTTCCTGAGGGTCAAATTCATTTACCTGCCCTTCAGCACAGTCATTGCCCTCTTAACCCTGTAATGCATGTGTAAAAAATTGTCACTTTTTCATGATCTGGGAATTAAATTACTACAGTAAGGGTCAATTCTATCTCTGTCAGATTTAATGTAATATTTCGAGGTCTCTCAAAGGCTTTCCACAATTGGGCACAGGCAATCTGTGAGGCTGAGTTTGCTTAGACCTGGACTACAGAGTAAAAAATTATGACAAGTTTTCCAATTTTTTCATTTGTCAGGAAACCTGAGAGGAAATAAATATTTCAAAGAAAATCTGAATTTTTTTCTTGTACCTCATTAATAGCATTGCCATTTAAGTTCAAGGCAGTTAAATGAAATAAAAACACTGAAATAACTGAGATGATGCTGAGGGTCAAAAGTGACAGGTAAAATCTTTGTCCATGCACTGATTCCTATATTGTAAATAACTGACCTTGTGGAAGGCAATATGATGGAGAGAAGGTGATTTTTTGGGTGAAAATATAATTGAACTCAACCTTTTTGTGAAAACCAAGAACTTTTTGTGAGAGAACCACAAAGATTTCACAAGTTTAGGCTTATGATACATTTCTCAACAGTATATTTGTTCAAACTAAAAATCTCTTAGACTTCAGTTTGAGTTGATGGTGGGATTTTCTACTTACAGAAAACATTCTTAATGTAATGTCTCTGTATCTTGATGGTATTGTAGGGATCTTACTATTTACACACTTTTTGTGTGTAATTCAAACATTCCTGTGTGTACAAAAACTTATTAGGAAGACTGCACATAATTGTATCAGCATACTGAAAATCTGAGTTGGCCATCCAACCAACATGGTTTCTGGCATCAAATTCAACAGTGCAATCTAGCAGTAATTTCATGTGAAAGTAGCTGGATTGTTTAAAACATATTGCTTAAAACACTAAATAAATTGGAACAATGACAAATTTTAAGTGGAATGAGTGAAAAAATCTAACTGTCTGGAATTATTTTCCTTCACTGAAAACTTTTTCCTGCAGTGTATGTATAACCTCTAACTAGACATATTGAACAGCACAGTCCTAACCAGATGTCAAGTTCTCCTGGCTTCTTATGCCATTCTTAATCTAATTGTGGTGGTTACTACCACAAAAGGCGATTTTCCCAGGAAAACACAGGTCAGCTTCACCCACCTCAGAAAAAATTTGTAAAAGTACTGAATAAGTCTAGGGAATTCAAGCTAATGCTATTAGAAGGGCTGAGGAGGAGATTAAAAAATTTTATATGCTGGGAAGAAGTGATAGGAGAGTGGGCCAGTCTGTGAGCTTGCACCATTTTGAGCAGCACTTCTATGGGTCTGATTTAATTATTAGTCAAGAAGCTCATGCAGGCAGCTGGGCCCTAAAGCGGGTTTTGAGGAAAGCACTGTCCTTCACAGGACTGCAGGGCAGCAACCACCTGCTCAGGGCAGCAGTAAAGGCAGAGGGAACACTTTTATCTCAGGCCATTACAGCCATTCCTCTGCAGTCACTGTGCATTTTAATGATTGCTCTTTGACAAACAGCAATTAGTATGCTGAAGAGCTGACAGACACCTGAAGAAGCAGTATTTTTCTTATCTGTCTGAACGAAAGGATGGAGTTATGAGTGAGTTGAAATCTCCCAGAGAAGATGGAGAGGTGCAGGTAAAAAAAAGAGAATTTTAAAAGGCATCAGGGAATGGGAAAGGGAACATAGCAATGAACCTCTGAAAAGCAGGAAGTAAACTTTGTACAAAAGAGAAAAGAAACTTTAGATGGGCTTTACCAAAGAAACAAAAAGGCAAGCAGAGGTCAGGAAAGATGGGTGTGCACGGGATGCAACAGCAGCCTCCAACAGGTTCATAAACTTTACCCAAAGGATGCTTTAATGTGTATGACAGCAGGGAAAGGAAAATAAATGTATGCAGGATTTTCTTTGTGAAGACAAAGCAAGAGGCAGTGGTGCTTTCAAAACTGCCTGTTCCCCTGTTGGACACCCTGAATGTGCCACAGTGGCTTTCCAACCTGCCTGGAATTGTGGATTAAATGAACTCAGATTAAAGAAATCCAGGAGTGCTCTTTTAACAGTATCATGGTAGTTGCACTGGGGGCTCTATTCTGGCTTCTTCCTGGCCCTTAATTTCTCTGTAATTTCTCGGGGTTTTTTTACTTTTCTTATAGCCTGTCATGCACATAGTTAATGCTGGCTTAGTGCTTTCAGCTGTACTTCAGCAAAGCACAGAAACACTTTCCAAATCCCAGAAAACACCACATAAGAGCCTACATAGGATGATTTTTGTAGCAATTCAGAGTCACTTGATCCTTAAAACCCTTCTTGAAAAAAATTCTGTCCTGTGAGTCTTTTTCAAACTTTTTCTCTTTAAAGATCTTTCTACTGTCCCTGGAGACTCTGTTTCCTCCAGCCCACCCAGCACAAAGAGAATTTGTCTGCTGCTGCCTGCCTTGCAGTGAGGCACCTGGCACATGTGTAGCAAGTTAATGTGGTTCCACAGGTTATGTGGTTCAGAAATCAAATATGCTGATACTTTGAAAACTTTTAATTCAGCCACAGCTACATAATACAATGGCTGTAATAATTTTGTAGTTAAAATATTTTGTAGTTAAAATAATTTTGTAGTTAAAATATTTATTCAAAATTCCACACTGGTATTTGCATTGCAGAGACTTCTGTCAGAGTCCTGCAGGTACACAAGTAGGTGCCCTCCTTTACCAGGGTGGATTTTCCTATAGGGTGCACATGAACCTGTCTGATTCTAGCTCAGACCAGGAGGATTTAGTAAATCTCCCAGATTTCCCCAATTCCTGTGCCTGGGTTCATGTGGTGGAGAGATTTTTGAGAAGATGACCCCCATGGGAGCCCAGCTGCCAAGCTGGTCCCAGCCACACCTCTGTGTCTGTGCATGGGCACTTTGCCATCCTTCACATCCTCCAGGATGCCACACAAGGCGTTCACTCAAATTCCAGTTTGAGTTTTGCAGGAATGAGGCATGGAATGAGGCAGACACAAGGAATAAACTGTGCTGTGATTCACACCCTGTTTGCCCTGGTGAAGAGCAGATTTTAAGTCCTGTCCTGGATTTCTTGGTTCTCTGTGCACAAATTCCCAGATCAGGAAAGAGAAACCTGCACTCCGTGCTTAGTTCCCTGTCACTTCCTATTCTCTGTCTGATTTCTCAGATCTGCCCCCAGCTCTGCATTTTCCTTTAGGGCTCATTTTGCAGCAAGCCTTACAATACTGCAAAAATACCAGTCCACGGACATTACTGGGAAGAAAATATGCAGCCAAACAGCAGCACATATCTGCAGAGTAAGGTATTACTGTAATTGACAGCAGTCATTATTCAGGATTTTTAAAATTTTATTTTCTGTAGAGGTAGATTTATTTTCATCCTTTATGTCTTGAACAGTAACTCTTCATTTTGAATTTTTATATTTTCTTTTCTTTAATTTTGAATACTATTAACAATACCATTATACTCATTTGTACTACTTATGTAATAAGATAAAACTAAGGATAATATTATCAAGGTCTTTTCCTTTGCAACTCCCTTTTTCAGCTGGGTTAGGCCATAGTTGTTCTTTCATTTCATTTATGTCTGGGTCACACAAGCTAAGATATATAGGTAAAAATGAAAGTGGCAGCCTATGTCATCTTCCACATGTTTTCACAGGAAGAGACCAGGTTTCCATTTACTTTCTCAAGGGCCACAACAGAGTTCCACCACAAAAACACCTTCCCAGTCTTTGTAACTTGATGGGCCTGTAATGTGTGGCATTTAGGTATAAAACTCACATTTGCCTTATGGAATAGCACTTCAGTCAACCTCTTCAAGATCCACATCCTATTAAAATCCTATTAAAAGTGCCAATAACCATGCAAGAGTTACACAAAATTAGTTAAACATCTAAAGGAACATGAATAAAATGCATCCCTGGATACTACCATTTGTTTTGAGAAAATATAACAAGGATGAACAAACCAAACTAAAATTATTACTGATTTAGTTTCCCACAAACAATGACAGCCACAAACAGTGCATCTGTAAGGTTCTCTGAGGAATGCAGCACTTTAACTCCCTTTCCTCCTAGCTTGAGACAGGCTGTCAAATTCAGCTCTTTACACTGTTTAAACCCCAAGCAATCCTTTGGACTTATGTGGGTTTCATAGCAGTATTGCACAGCTGAAATTCATTTAATAACCCAAAAGAGACCTGCAGTGTGCTTTTCTTCCCTCTCCAGTTTAACTGCACTAAGTCTGAACATTATAATCAAAATCCCATATCACAGTTTGCCTTTGAGCTGCTTGAAATGGAGAATGAGTGAAAAGTACCAGGGCATGGAGTGCCATGGAAGAACTAACCTGTGAGCAATCCAGGAGTAATTTCTTTACAAGAAGGGCATTATGGAATAAATTGCTTGGGGCATTCAGGCAGTGAGGCAGGCAAGTACCATAAATCAGCTCTGAAATATGAACTGGACAATTGGAAGTGGGAGTAAGGACAGAGTTTGAGTTCACTGGTTAGGGATGTCATTTCTGTTTGGGATAAATAAATGTTCTGATCTGCAGGTTCACAATGGCAACTGGGGAGGCAGAGGGAAGACCTGGGGCTGGCCAGAGGAGGAGGAAATGACAGTTTTACTCTGGGTGCATTGCACTCAGCTGTGAAAGAGTCCTGTGTAAATACTGCCAGATAATTTACCTTACGTGGTTCTTTTGTAGGGCCAGTTCTATGTTTCCTTGGTCAGTTCTCATCTTACTAGAAAGTCAGGAAGGGGAAGTATGGACCTTTTATTTTTTAGGGTTTTTTTGTGGTTTTCTATTTTATTTTTATATTAAATTTGGAGGACATCAGCTTTTGCCCTTTCAGCTCAGTAATCAAATCCCAGAGCATGGTACATTACCTTTCTGGCCATTTGGTCATGGTCAGATATAATTGTCATCTCAGCCATTCAGCACCTGCTCAGATGAGTAATGAGTGGGTGTTAGGAAGAAATCAGGCTTTCTACTTCATGTGGAGCTCAAAAAGCTCCAAAAAGCTTTAAAAACGAATAATTCAGGGAAAGGCATAGCACAGAAAGCAAACAAAATATAACTGAGAAACTATCTGAGGTGTGTTCAAACATTTGGATGAAGAATTATAAGAGGAGTGTATAAACATAGAAAAGACATGATCATATTTCTATGACAATATAAAAAAAACTCCAACTGTTAAATGTGAAATAACATATGGACATACAGCAATTCCCTTCCTCTCTCCAAATCCTAATCTTGTGTTTAACCCCAGCCCGTAGTGAAGTACCATACAGCTTGGTGGGATGGGGAGGAGAATCAGAAAAAAAAGGTAAAACCCATGGGTTGAGATAAGAAAAGTTTAATACAAGTTTATTTTTTTAAAATAAAATAATAATGATAATGATAATAATGTAATGACAAGGAAAACAACAAAGAAAGAGGAATTAACCCCAAGAAGAACAAGTGATGCCCTTGCTATGCCCCGTTATGGATTCTTGTGCATCTCCTCACTGTCTGAGGATGGGGAAGATGAAAATTCCTTCCCTTAGAATAAGCACTGCTTAGTAACAACAAAAACATCAGTGTTACCAACATTACTCTCATTCTGAGCCCAATTATACCTTCTACTGGGAAGAAAATTAATCTATCCCAACTGAAACCAGGACAACTAACCAAGCTCTTGCACATTAGAATAATTATTTTTAAAATATATGTCTGTTTGCACCATTGGTCTTTCAAAATGTTACATGCTTTGGATGTATTGGCTTCAGACTTAAACTCTAAGCCAACCTAGAACCCAAAGAAGTTGCATTCAAGATCTATCCACATGTTGTTTCTTGACCATAATCACTGAAACTAAAAACACCAAGGAGGAAAACACAAATCCTCCTATTGTTTTAGTAATGATGGATCATTCTTGGCCTTGCACAACTTTGAATCCTGAGGCTGCTTGCAGCTTTTTCTCCCCAAAAGTCTTTTCCTACTTTTGCTGTCCTTCAGCCAGGCAACTCATACTCTAAATATGTCTGAGGTTGTGCTGCTTCCTCCTGCCTGCTGCTCAAAGGTTTGCACATTCAGCTTCACCTGGAGCTTCACCACAGGCACACTCCTGGTGCTGAGCAGAGTGTGACCAGCATGAGGGAATTTCTGTGAGATCAGAGAGAATCATAGAAGAGTTTGGGTTGGAGAGGACCTTTAAAAGTCATCTAATCCAGCCCTCCCCAGCCATGGGCAGGGACACCTTCCTCTAGATCAGGTTGCTCAGAGCCCCATCCAACCTGACCCTGAAAGTTTCCTGGGATGAGGCAACAGTCACCTCTATGGACAACCTGTTCCAGTGTTTCCCCATGCTGATTATGAAGAAATTCTTCCCTATATCTAATCAAAAACGGGCCATCTTTTAGTTTAAAACCACTATGCCTTGTCCCATTGCAACAAGTCCTGCTAAAATGTCTGTCCTCATGTTTCTTTTATCATGAGAAATTCAGCACATGCACCTTAACTCACCTCATTCATAAAGGTTTTCCCAGAGTTGACACCTCAATAAAAGAATTAACATTAAAAGTGATATTCTAAATTACCTTGTCTTCCCCTCACCCATTTACTCATACAACTATTGTCAGTTTGGAGGAGGGGCAGGCCTGCTGCCAAACAAGATTTTCATGCAAAAATTGTGATAAACAGCCTGACAGTGATGACACAGAATGTGAAATCCTTCACATCTGCTTTCCCCAGCCCTCCCTCTGCTGTCCCCAGGGTGCTCTGCTAAGTGCTGGCTGCTAGATGAAGTGTAGCACGAGGGTATCAGAGTTATGATGGAAGTTCACCTCTCTGAGAATTAGAAGATTCCTCTTCACTTAGCTCTGGGATGTGAGCAATAAAGTGGTGATGACTGAGCCTTCCCCAGGAGCACAGAGCGCAGCCTGGCAAAGGCAGCATTTGTTAACCACTGAGTTATGCCACAGATGCATAAGCAATCACAGCTCAAGGGCTAAAGAAACACATTATAAATTCTTGTTATTATTTGTTATGACAGTAAGCAGAGGGTAGCTTAAATGCAGGAGGTATTTCTGGGGCTGGGAGGAGAGCACAGAGGCTGCAGCACTGCTGACCAAAGGCTCCACGGGCTGGGAGGGAGGATGAGCAGGACACAGGGAGCCAGGCAGAAGAGATTGCTTCTTCTCTGCTCTAAAATGAAAATCTGTCACACAGTCAGGTGCTTTCTACTTGTGACCCCTCAAAATTCACCTCCCTTTCTGCCCTGGGCACAGCATCAGACACACTGCCCCTCTTCCTGCCATGGTTTGTGCCAATATATGGAAAATGTGGAAAAACACAGAGCTGATCTCAGCTTACCTCTGCATCATTTCCTCTCTGCCCCAAAGGCATTGGTACAGCCAGCAGGACTTCCTCCTCTACATGCTCCAAAATAAAACAGAGCAAAAGAAGAGTGCTCCACATTGAAGAGACAGGAACAGGTTTGGGGCACAGATTCCAAATTATATATATATATATATATATAGATAGATAGGTGCTGAATTCAGAGGAGATTCAGACTGTGAGCCAGGAGTTTTCTTTGTTTCTTTTTTTTCTTTTTTCTTTTTTTTTTTTTTTTTTAGGAAGGCCTTTCTAAAATAAATTGTAACTCTGAAGGAAAATATCTCTTTCCACTGATCTGTTTTTAACACAGGAAATTCTTGTAGCCTATAGTCAGTTTCAATAAATTGTAATATTTTGCAAGTACTCTATTCAAGTTTTCTAAATTAATCCCTTCTTTAAATCAATATTTTTGACTCAAATTAAATCTAAGTACATAATTCAGAGATTTTTAAACAATAAATTTCTGTGTTTTGACAAGACCAATTCATTTTTCATTTGGATTTCTGTTTGAAAACTATTTGTGAGATTTTAGCTTTTTCTTCAATTTCAGACAGACTAAACATCAGCATTTTAATTATTATTTGCTTGAAAATGTCAAGAAAATTATTCTTTCATTGGTTTCCTGAAGAATTCCTTTATCTCATAGGGCAACCACAGAGAAAATATTCATTTTACAGATTGTCCAGACCAGTCAAGCTCATAGTTAAGAGCAGCAAAATTTATTAGGTAACAAGATGGTTCTGAGAGACTTCTCTCCCTGGTAACACTGCAAGAAAAAGAATGAATTACCTCTGAATCTACAGTTAATTGAGATACCGTGGAGCACAGCAAAGTGAATGAAATTTAAATCTGCAGGGTATGATTTGCTGCAGTTTTTGTCACATTAGTTCTGGATAAACAGAAATTATTCATATGTGAGTGTGTATACATACCCTTGTATGAGTTTACATACCCTCACATACATTTATTTAGCTCCTTTCGATGATAGGTGCATTCACACTTTGTATACAGCAAATAATTTCCATTCCCTTGAATTGCACCACTCTGGAGCACACAGAGGTCTGTACTTTTATGGTGGATTGACAGTAGGACTGATTGTACATAATTAACAGAGCAATCACACTGCTGCCAGCATGGAGAATTATATACTTGCAATGCAGAAAATGAGTCCATGTTGCACAGCAAAGGGCCTGAACATGGAGAGCAGTTTGGGTTTCCTGAAGAAAGAATGGAAATTGCTTACACTGACAGAGATGCAGCAGTCGCTAACAGGCTCTGGGTCACAGAGGACTGCCTTGTTTCAACACCATTTTAAGGTGAGGGCAAATTTAAACAGCAGAATTCCACAGAAGCAGCAGCTGAGCCTGATGGTCTGGCATGCTGTGATTTGCTGCAGGGGTGGGATGGAGTCCCCTCTTATAGCATGTGCAACTTTCTTTTCTTTTTTGTCTTTGGTAAGCTTTTTTTCCAATGACTGTAGATGCAGGAGAGCAGAACATCTTCAATTAGTGAATGACTATTTAGGTGGGTTTGGTATTTCACTTTATAATGGAACTGAGGAAAGCTTCAAGCTAAAAAGCAAGATCCCTGCCTGAGAAGGATTGTGAACATAAAATAATAATAATAGCAATAATTGCTGGAGTTCAAATTCCCTTCTAGGCTCCACCAGTGCTGTTCATTAGTGATGTAGAGTTGAAGCTTTAGATTTCTTCAGTCAGGCAGCAACATGCAGGGGATGTGAGGCTACAGCTACCTCTGAAACAACAGCTCCTCACAATATCCTTGAGATATGCATGCTTGCAAAAAGACTTAAAGCTTTTAATTTCTGATGTTCTTAAGGCCTAATCTCCTCCAAAATACCTGATTCTTCAAATTCCCTGTATAGCTCCCTTATGCATTGCTAAATGTTAAGAATGCAAAATAAACTTAATTAGCTAGTGTGCTAATATCCTCACAGGCCTTTGTAGTCACTGGAAAAATCTCATATTTGAAAAAGGGAGTGAAGTGCATAATTTTTCCCCTAATGCAGCAAGAAAGCTATGTGAAAGTAAATATGAGTTCTTAAGACAGAAGGGGATATAGCTACATATTAATTTGTTCTTTTTTCTCCCAAGCCAATGAAAATTCATTTCCAAAAGTTCATGGCAAGCATATGAGTGTATTCCTGTGGAACAGCTCCACCTTTCCTGCTGAAAAAGATGCTGATGCCATCTCTTAGTGCTCAGAAAGATGAGTAGATAGACAATCTTCCAAAACATCCCATTGCTAATTCTTTTTCCCTGCCCTTGTTAAGCAGGGAATAAGCATGGAGGGTAGGGCCAGAACACAACCTAGAGCTTTCTTGGGCGCCATGTGAGCCCCATTGAACAGAAGAAATGAAGTTGTTAAATACAATTTTTAGAACAGTTTTCTGTGTTAACATGGAAATTTTCCTATTATGTGTGGTGGTGATATTTTTTCTTTTTCTTTTTTTATTTTGCATTGGTTGTTTTGACTAGTTTAGGTAATTGAAGTTCAGTTAAAGTGTATGATTGTTTCCTAAGGCATAAAAATTGCATAAAGAAATCAGCATATTTTTGGCTGCAGTCCAGTCCAGTTTGGTCCCTATGATCATATGAGGGAAAATGGGGCTATAGTATTAAAGTCAGCAGAACTAAAACCAATACTGAAAATTTTATAAACTGCAGATTTTTAACTGGATGTAAATTGGGGGGGAAAAAAAGGGGAAGGTGAAACCTGTGTAATTTTATCTTCATATTTTTCTTAAATTGTAAAACTGAAAAATTTCATAAGCTTCCAATATTTTTAAGGCTTCCTTTTTTTTTTCTAAAAAGAAAGAAATCTCCAACACTGAAGACATTTTGCCTAATACATTGAAATTCTTGGATGTTAAAGTATTTTATTGTAGATAGATTTTCCACTAATGCACACATTTGCTATATTAACTTTAGACATATTAAACACTTGGGATTAATACTAATGCACAGTGCAGTATGAAGTTTCTGGAGCTGGAGCAGCAGGCACAGAGGAGAAATCCAGGCCACAGAGTCTTTTAGAGGGACTACAGGCAAACTGCTGATCACAAATCTGCTTGCTTGGTGCAGCCTCACTTGCAGCCATAAATCATGATAGCTGGGGCCCACCTGCAGACATGGATCCCATGGTGGCAGCCCCACAGCACAGCTCTACAGGGCACTGCTGGAGCCACTGGTGCTGCATTTTTGAGACCCATGATGGGAGGAAGAGGAGGATGATGAGACTGAGCATTGTGCTAGTTGTCAAGCCAGGAGCTGGAGTGATGAGGACTCACTGAGCAGCTTCAAAGGAAAATTGTAATTACAGCTCCTCTGAAAGCACCTTCAGCTGAAATGGCCCCAAATCCTGCATCATTTCTTACTGCATTTGTCACATAATCAGTGACTGCTCTTCTGAGGGGAAGCATTGCAACATGGAACAAGACAGGGGATGTTGGGTTTTCCCCTTTCAGCTTGCAGGCACAAAACCAGGGGAAAGACTTATTTCTTAATCCCCACATCTAGCTCATATTTCTTCAAGACTGGAAGCAATCCATAGAAATTATTAAAAGATTAAAGATCTTACTGCAGAAGATAAGGTTTAAGAAAGAGAAGTTTGGAAGATTTCTTGACCACAGCAGATAAGATACTGGGGAACATCTAATCTGGGGAAGAAATACACAGCAAGAACCACTGACTAAACTGAAACCAGGCTCAAATTCAGACAAGATATTAGGCATACATTTTTCAGATCAATACAATATGCTTTTCTGGAGAACATACTTCAGATAGGTGTGAGTTAATGGTTGAATAAGGGGCATACTAGAAAAAATTCAGCACCCAGATAAAATAGATTAAAGGCCCCTCCTGACACTCTATACTTGCAATACCAAGGATATCTTACAAATATTGAATATTCAACACCATCCTTTTAAAAGGAAGGTGATCTTGTTTCCATGGCAACTTGCTTGTAGGCAAGCCATTGGTTGGTCACCACCTCTTTCTGAGGTGCTGCATGTTTGTCCCCTGAATACTTTAGTTCCACCAATTTTACAAACTACCTAATCTAACAACTAATACTCTGTATTTAAGCCAAACATAACAAAGCTTCTGTTTGCATAAAATATAGGAAGACCTATGCATTTTAATTTCTTTCTCAGGATGATTACTTTCTCTTTTGTGATTCATAAATTCCAGCAGATGCGGCAAAAAGTTACATAAAAAGCTTTTTAGGGTAATTATGTCTTCAGCTGGAGAATTTGACATTTTTGATCTCTCTCTTTGATCACTACTATTAATATCTCCTTAGCAGCTCTGACTTCCTGAGAGTCTAATTGATAGAAAAGAACTGCTCAGAGTTGCAAGAGTTTTCTCTTCTGTATTTCTGTACAAGTGACAAGGCTGCCCTGAACAGGATCATTACGTTTTCAGTTCATAGAATACTCAACAGAGAGCAGTAAAAATATGACTGTGACTAGCACAAAGCTGGCATCTTTGGCTAGTACTTGAGTGTTTATTAATAGTGTACAGGTATTTGCAATCAACACCCTGTTGCTTTAAGAATGAAGGAAGCCCAAGGTAACTCTCAACATCTGGTGAACTAACAAAATGAGACAGAGAATAAAAATACAGAATCAAAACAGCTGTACTGGTAGACAGAGAAATGACAGAGAGAAAGGTTACGCTCATCCAGTCACGTGCTGATGGGTGCAGCACTGTAAATCCATCAGTCACAGCTCCATGGATCTCCTACCGAGATAAGCAACTTGTACTGCCCCTACTCCTTTCATTGGCTACCCAGGAGCCCTAGGATGTCAGGTTTCTTAGGCAATTCAGAATTATATAGCATCAGTCCACCTCACAGAGGTGAAGGGGCCTGCCCAGTGTCATACAAGAGGTCCTTGGTTAAAGTGTGAAAATTGCCCATACATAATTTTGCTCCAGATTATGGTCTGGACTAAGCTGCTGTCAGAAATCCTCCACATCCAATCTGAAATTCTGCTCAGGGCATTGCCACCTCTTCTGATATAAGGTTTTGTACAACACTGTCTGCCCCAAGAAGATACTTAGATTTACTTCATTAAGAAAATGCATTTTAGGAAATTTTCTTTTTTAAAAATTAGATTATAAAAGTGTTAACACTCCATATGACATGGCACAGTTTTGTTGATTAGAAAACTATTTAAACTCTTATTTGCTGTACCTAAATGAGAGCACAGATATTACAGCCTTCAAATCTTGAGTCTAGCAGGTGAGAACTACTCCTGGTTAAATGCAATCCAGATGCAGCAGAAAATTTACTATCACATGAGTTATGCTATGCACTGTGTGCTTTAAATAGCTTTCCTGATGATTAGAATTTGTCCTGATTAGTTTGAGCAAGGAGTCTTCTTCTGACCATCCTAGTGAAGGAGCCTCTCTGAGGACAATATTCCCATTAATGTTCTACTCCTGTCCTCTCTCTGAGGACAATGTTCCCATTAATGTTCTACTCCTGTCCTCTCTCTGAGGACAATATTCCCATTAATGTTCTACTCCTGTCCTCTCTCTGAGGACAATATTCCTATTTATGTTCTACTCCTGTCCTCAAATCTGCATCCCTGTTTTATTCTTCCTTGCAGACACGGAAGAACAAACTTACATTTTCTCTACTTAAACTCAAAAATTGGGTGAAAAAAGCTTGAACCAGGATAATCACTGCCTCATTCAAGCACACAGGCCTTTATCCTCCTAAATGTGCCAACATCCATATAAATGGGGTATGGAAATGATGTATCACAAGCATAACTAATAGTATGTGAATTAGTTAGATGTGACATGGCATATCCTTTTGCTAGCACACTTTATTATTTGTTTTTATGGTTGAAACATCAACTTCTTAATAGAAGTTATGCACCATGGAAACAGTTATTTATTTCCACCTCCAGGAAAGTTACAAATTTCAAACCTGTCCTCACTGTTTCACATGCTATTTTAAATAGTGAAGCATAACTCTGATACTGGAGTTTCCATTTATTTATAAAACTGCTAAACTGGTCATCGTGATTCCCCTCCTTTGCTCCCTTCCTCTAAAAACTGGGCAAAGCTAAATCCCCTGTGATGTGTGGATGAAGCACCTTTCTCTGAGGATGCCAGGCCTGCCCATGTCCTTTGAGCAGCAAAGTGTCATCTAAATTCTAAGCTGCACAAGGGGCTGGACATTGTTCTGACTTCAGGCTACAAATTAGATTTGTATTCTTCTTGCACCCTAAAATTTCCAGCAGAAAATAAAAATAAAAAGCCCAGGCTTCATAGTCCTATGTCTATAGAAAATACTTGCATTTCTTTCTAGTCCAAGTTCTGCTGAAACTCCTGTTGTCAAACAGCCATCAGTCACATTTAGGGGAGAAGGAGCACTTTTTTTCCATATAAAGATATTCTGCAGGAAAAATGAATGCAGCTTTGGAGTGAAAAGCAGTTATTTCCTGCCTCTTAAGCAGAACAAACATCTAGGAGTGAGGTGTTGAGGCTGAGCTTTACCAGACCTCCCATGCTGATGGATCCCTCATGAATCAGTGCTGGTCAGGCAGAGAGGATGGTCACACTCCCCTGCACCTTTTATTGCTCATCTGCATTCCACTGGCTTTACATCTCCTGCATCTCTGTCTCTCTCTTAGGTTTCCATACCTTCTCCTGTGATACTTATCCCTTTGGATCCTTAAGCTGATAATTTTTAATATTTAACATTTCCATTTCAGTTTCCCTTTCTCACATTATAGACATGCTCATGCACAACTTCATCTCATCTTGACAACTTCCTTGGTAAAAGTGAACCAAAAATAGCATGGCTGCACCAGATCAGGGCTTGGACACCAGACAGCTGAACAGGCTGAACCTTGGGCCAGGGCATGCTCTGCCCATTTCAGTTGAAAATCTACATGACCTTACAGCAGTCATTACATTTATTCGTCTTTCCTCCCCCAATTATTTCTTTGAATTCACCTCCTCTAACCCTTCAGTTAAGGTGGTCTAGGGCACAAGACTTTATCTGTGCCTCAACTGCTTTGAAAGCCTTTTCCACTGCCTGTCAGTCAGTCTGTCGCACTGTCACAACAGACATCATACCTTGGTGCCAACACAGCAAAATCCACACTGTCCCACCTGCAGGTGCCAGGTGCCAGAAATTAAGGAAATGCAAAATCAGTCTTTTATCCAAGACTGGATAAAGCATAAATCCTCCAGAAAGTTTCCAGCAAATTCAGAATGATCAGCCTGCACCTCACCTACCCAGGGCTGAGTCCCATTCCTTACAAACCCACTGCCACCTTCTCCAGCACCAGCAGGGAAATGTCTGCCTTTATTTCTGTAATTGCTGCCTTGGTGCTGCTTAGCAATTCTTCTGCTTTGGTAGGAGGGCAATCATCCTCCTTAGATGTCAGAGTGTGACAAGCAGAGTGCTTTTGTTTGCAGTACAGCCTGTAGAATGATGATTTCGAGTCTGAGAGCTGGGGAGAGCACTCCTCCCTTTGGAAATTAAGCAACTGACAGATGTTAGAATGCCATTAAACACATCCAAAGCCTCAGGGCCTTCTTTTAAAGTTCATTGCTCTATTCAATATTGGCTAATTCAAGGAGGAATTGCTTGCTGCAGTGCAGGTTACTCAAAGTTATCTTGTAGCACAGGGCTGGACTGAAAACCAAGGTGCCAGTGACAACCTTCCAGGAGCATTGGCCACTTAATCTCAGCAGCAGAGACTTTTAAATGTCATCCAAATCTCATCTGTGGGGCATGCCAAAAATATTTTGTACTTTTCACAAGCTAACTCTGCCTTCTACCCAGGTCTGTCTTCCTCATGAGATCAAAGGAGGAGTTCTGTCTCTATGCTTTGTGAAACAAGCAATTATTAATCCAGTGTGGGACTTCATTGACAACTCGGTGTGGAGAATGAGGCTCTTGAACCAAGTTTCAGCCACCAGAGATAATTGAAGTGTCTATTCTGGTCTTCTCTACATGTAGTGAGCCTAGCAAAAGGCAAACTCTGTGTCTAGAAGAAGGGAACCTTGTTCACACAAGAAATTTCAGATAACTGCCATAGTGGCTGTAACTTTGGACATGAAGAGTAGGAAAGGACAGAATTTAGAATTCTCATTTGGGGAAGTACAAAGAGTGACTGAGGAAAAGACTGGGACAAGAAAAATCAAGGACAACAGACCAGGACAAACAGGTAAGGAAAGCAGGACCCAATCTTATCAGAGGCTGAGACAGGAGCAGGCAGGAGAGGCTGCAATGACGACAGGATACACCCTGGGATGTCAGAGTTCATCTCTTTTTCTCCTACTGGTCAATGCCTCTGCAGCCCTTGGCAAAGTTTTAACCTCACCCTTCACCCTGTGGGATGTGATGGGGAAGATGCAGAGGCCACAGGGCTGCCTTGGGCTGCCACTCTTGTTCCTCCAGCCCTGAACCTTCATGAAATTCCCACCCCAGGAACCTGCCCCTTCTGCACATGCAGCCACAGCAGCAGCTTCTTTTAGAAGGATTGTGTTCCTGCCCACAAAGTAGGGGAAAATTGTGTTATTGTGCTCCCTTACTCCATTGTGCATGATTACTTTCATGAAACCAGAGGTTACTATTAAAGACACAAGAGCAAAAATTCACACATTGTCATTAAAATTATGGGAAAAGTTCTAGAGAAGAATGTGCTTTTCCCAGAATAAAAAAAAAAAGGTTTTAATATGTTTTTCACATTTGTTGTTTGGGTGTTTGGGGATTTGTTCTTTTTACATCTACTTGCATTGTGAGTATTGTGGTATCTTCTTCCTAAGTGATATTTTTAATGTCGTCATTTGTCATGGCATTAATTTGTCACTTAGGTAAAAAAGTGTTATTCTAAGAGTTAAGAAAACACATTCAGGAAAAAAGTGAAAGAAATATTAAAGCTTATCTCCAAGCTCTCCCTCTTGCAATAGCAGCTGGAGATACAGAAGCAATGACCTTGTATAGAGTGCAGTAACGGATACTAGGGCACAAAGCAAACAGATTTGTAACTGAATGACCCTTACATAAAGCATGTTTATTATGTAAGAGAAAGGAGATGGAAAACTATTCTGTGTGCACCTCTTCCAGGCAGAGTGCTGCCAGCCTGGACAGCCCTGGATTGCCCCTTCCTCTGAGGGAAATGACAGGTTTGTTTTAATCCCTGCGGATTTCCCCCTCTCACTGCCACACAGGCAAACTTTTTTATTCCTCCAGTAAACTGAGCCTAATCTCACCTCCATCAGACATCTCCTCACCAGCTCATGTAACATTACCGAGCCCCTCACCACAGGAAACAGAGCTCCTACCAACAAGCCACAGAACATCTTCCCCTACAGAGGAGAGCAAATCCAATCAATATGTGCAGCTAATTGAGACAAATGAGCAAGTCCAGGCCTGGCAGCAAGAAACCAGGGGGATTATTTGGAGACAGATGGGGAAGAATTTGGCACAGATGGCTCTGATCCAGTTCCTGAAGGACCTGCAGGAGGACCTCTCCCAAATTCCAGACGCAGGAAGCTGGGCCAGGATAACCCTATAAAACCACACAGTGTTGCTCCAGCTCTATTGCCCCAGCTGAAACACATCTGTTCTCCATCCTTGCTCTGCTCTAGGGATGACTTGAAAGAGGACACCTGGTAAAACCTCTTTTTTCAAGGAAAATTATCATAAGTAACCCTAGGAAGGAGAAACAAGGGGGAAAGTCTCTCAGCAAGCAAAAGGGCTTTCTGAGGACAGTCAGAAACCCTCACTGAAGGATTTTTTCACAAAATAAGTTTTCTAAAATCACTTCTACATCTTTGAAACATGTCTATGCAAAATAGGTTTTGGTGGTTTTTTTACTACATATTTCAATGACATTTTTAACTACATATTTCAACTGAAAATATTTTATCACAGAGCATAAAATGGTATGTCATTATCAACAGTACTAAAGAGATAAAATCACAGTACTGAGCTACATGAAGTACAAACACTAGCATAGGGTAACTACAAGGTTACCCCCTCCCAGCTCAACCTAGTCAAACAATTAAAACACCCAATTATGTAGCATGGAGTTATCTAGTTCTCAATTCTCATTAGAAATTATTAGGTGTGTTAATTTGATTTAATTTTTTTCATCATACAGAAAAAGTCCAGGCTGATGTCTGATAATCTGGTATTGCCATTCACAACTGAGATTTAAGTAACCTCAAAAAAGATATGGTTCTTCATTATAATAATGAAGCTGTAATTAACATCAGGCACCTGTTGAAGTCATGCTTCCAATAGCTTTTTGGTTGGCTTTTTTTTTTTTTGGGACACATTTTTGATGAACTAAAAACAGTTGAAAAATTTAATTTTTAAGATTTATTATGCAGAGCTGTTCAAGTTAGTCTTTGCTACTAAACCTGGCACATAAAGAGATATGTCCCATTTTATATTTCAGGTAGGTTTACCTTTCAAGATATTTCTTCACTCAGAGGAATGGAGCTTGCTTTTTTTAAAAATTGTATTTTCAGCTCCTCAAAAAGACAATAATCTGTGTCATTTGCAAAGGGAACAAGATGGGAGGTATAGTCAGCATGGTATAGAAATGGATTCATGTGCAGAAGCACATGTACTGCACTGTATGACCTTCAAAAGGTGTGTAATTCTAAAAATCCTCTGGCCATGTGCACAGGGAACAGAAACAAGCACTTTCTTGCCACAGACAATGGGCTTCCAGCCTGCAAGTGCCAATGAATGAGAAGGAAGTAGGTGTATCAGTCAATCATATGACTACAAGCTATCAATGTGATGCAGACATGAAAAAGATGATTGTAATTCCTTATCAAGAAAAGTATTTTCCACAGAGACAAGGAGTTATTAATGCCATTTTACAAGGCACTAGTTAAGCATCCTTTGTTGCACCATATGTATTCCTGGCTAGTGATGTTGAAAAAATCTGAACTGAAATCAGTGGAAGTGAGAAAAAGAGATATTAACATGTTCAGAGTAAGAAGAAGCTAATTTCTGAGGAAAATCAACAGATTTTCTTTAACCATATAAAACCACAGCTGCAAGGGCTGAAATCTTACATTGCTGTAAATACATCAGTGAAGATGAGAAAAAAAAGGTTACAAAGTTTTAAAGAAAATTATGGTAGAAACATGTGACCCTAAATTGATCATGAGTAAATGTACACAGGAAATCTAAACAAGCTTTCTAAGCTATTAAAAAAAATATTGACTTTTACAGAATTTTTCACCAGTGGGAGATTAGAGCTCATGGTATCTCTGCATAGAAATGCCAGTCATAGTTCTCTTGCTAATTTCTTTCTTTCAAAATCTCTATTACAATGCTGTCATGCCTTTCCTGGAGGCTACAAGGAGCTCTAGAACAGCAGGAGGAAGGAACGAGTAACTGGGAAACTCTGAGCCTGCAACTTGCCATGACACTTGAGAATCTCTGGTTTCCTCTGACAGCCCCTCTCTGTCTGCCCAGGCATTGTCTCCATTGACAGGAGACAACCTACAGGAGCTGCTCTGCCTTTGAGAGAAGTGGATTTGTGTATTTATGGGAGGTATTTGTGCATTCATGTGAGGTATTTGTGTATTGACATTGAGAAAGAACAACCACAAGGGCACAGTCTGGTCCAGAGGCAGGAACCAGACCTTCTGTGAACAGTATTAGAAGAAAGAGAAAAAAACATAAAATCATAAATTGATTAAATTTTACTTGTGGGATTTTGCTTCTGTTTTCTTTCTACCTAAGGACCTCAAAAAATCTTCTTGTTAGACAATTAACATTTTACGGATAGGTCCAGTTACAACAATTCTGGTGTTGGCTGCCCACCAAACAAATGCAAACCTCACAACTGATCTTTAATCCACTCTGGTCAGGCAGTCCCTAGAGCTCAATGCTGCATGCAGTGCATTTTTTTCTGAGCAAATAAGCATAATTGTTTAATAACAACATCTGTCTCATATCTATCCCACTTGTAATTCCATTAATCAGAAAATCTTATGCCAGGCTTAACAGATGTAATTTTTTCCCTCACTCCTGAGCTCTGCTGCCTTGGCTTATTAGTGCCAGCAGATGTTTTTGAGTACTAGAAGGAAGGAGAGGCTGCAGCCCAAAAAGGTGGGCAGGAGGCAGGAGGGCAAGCCATGGGCACCTACCTGGGAGGTACAAAAAGCTCAGTCCTAGATTTAGGATCCAGCAAGATCAATATCAGTGTAGATGAAGAACAGCAAACCACATGGAAAGGAAGCCATGCCTGGAGCTGGTGGGGTGACAAAGGAGGCTCTGGGCTGGCTGCATCACCTGCAATGCAGCGTTTAATGATGTGTTTGTTCCCTCAGCCAGACAACTCCAAAGGTCCTGGTGAAAGCAGCCAGCAGCTCTCTGCAGGCTGGCTCAAATTCACCCAGCTTGAAAAGTGCACAGAAGAGATCCTTCATTACACAGCTGCCACAGAACCTGTCCCAGGCTGAGAGCTCTCAAGTCACTTTTAATGGCCAGGGAAAAAGAAATATGCTTTGATACATCATATCACATCAGGTCAAAATTTCCAGCTACCCTTGCTCCTCCAAGGGTTTGAAGAGGGCAGATAGCAGGTGTGTTGACAGTCTTTCAAATTAATGGTACCCTTCTCTGAGTTTATTTTCTTGGCCAAACATTTGCCAACTTCAGAAAAGCCCAAACTGCGACTTGGCCTTTTTATTATATTATCTCTCTTAGTCTTTTGTCAAACTGGCTCATCTTGGCTTTCATTTCTCCTTTTCACAGCTCTCATAATCTCTTTTACTTACTTCAGCATTGTCTATTATTTCCTCACTTTGAATAAACTTTTGAGAAAAAAATCAAAATTCAACCTTTCCAATATAAGCAAAATAAATTTCTGCACATACATCTATTTCAGGACATATTTTATTTGGCTTTTCTTTATGAGTTAGATCTGAAGCCATTAATTTTTGCTAAGTTTACCTACTCTAATCACCACTGAGCAGCATTAGCTGGTAAGCTGGAAAAAAAGTCAGGACTAGAGAATTTCTCCTTGTTTTTATTTTACATTTCTTCATAAATGGAACAGACTCTACTAAAAATGTTGCAACCAAACATAGCCACTTTAAGAAAAGTACCTGAAAGAAATAGATATGCTCTATATTGAATTTTTTTTTTTAAAGAATGGTTGCAAACAGTGAAACAGTTAAATAAACACTGAAACTGAAGGCTACACACCAAAGAAATAAAGTTCCAGCATGATTGTGGTGAATCTGTCAAAGAAAATTAACTTCCAATGAGGAAGCCTCCACCCATTTTTGCTTATATCATTTTCTGGTATTAACAGCACCGAGGTTGCCTGTAGCCTAGTGGTTAGGACAGAGCTCCCTTTCTCAGTACAAGTTAGATATGCATTTTATCTATTTTTCCCACATTGTTTATACATCCCAATTGATTATATGTATTGTTATCAGCAAAAGCATCCCTGATTTAGTGACTGATCTGTCACATCACTAACAAATATATCATTTTCTTTACTTGTTTTGCTGTGGTTTTTTCCAGCGGCTTTTCTCTGCGTAATCTTTATTCTCCTCCTTCTCTGCAAACAAAAATATGGTCCATAATCATCACACTAAACTGTTTTCAACACCATTGCATGTTCTAAAGGCTGAAGGAGAGGTGACCTCCCTTTGCTTCTCAAGGGTTTCAGAAGCAGAATCACAGCAGCACTTGTTGAATGTTGCTTGCAGTGAAAGATTTTCCAGTTGGGCTGAGAAGGCAGAAATCATAAGGAATTCATTATATCATAAGGAATTCATTATATCTCATTGCAGTTATCAGTTCTGTTTCCCAGAGACCAGTGCTGGTTGCTGTTCTGTTCTTTACCTTATAATTCTTTACTAATTGAGTTATGGTTCAGCCACTTTATTATTTAATTTACACAGGTTGTTAAGCTATTTCTTAGACCTGGAATTACCCCAGCCTGCTATACATAATTTTTCAATCTTAATCAAACTTTAACATTCTGCCAATCTTCTGAAACTTCATTACAGTTATTAATTATCTTATTGAAGATAATTCCTTGTCTGATACTTTAAAAACTCCTGCATTCAGGTTCAGATTTTTTTTTTTAATAATTTGTTTTAATTGTAGCTGCTTTCAATTCCAGTAGTAACTGAGGAGAAAAATAAATAGCTTCCAATATACCCCCTAATACATCAAACAAAGGCAAGCAATAGTTATCAATTCCATCTTTATGATCTGTTTAGTTACTAACCTGACTACTTTTCCCATTTCTGTGTAACAAATGTCAGAGCCAGTATTTCTTATTATTCTTATTATGAGTGTTCCTATCAGTTGTCTCATTTCCATACCTTGCCATTATTCTTTGGTCTCCAGTGTCCCTCAGTTTCCCCAGCTTTGAGCTCTAAGACAACTGCATCTTGTCGCTCTAACTGGGGTAGAATGACAATAAACTTGATTTCCCAGAACTTTTTTGCCTGGAAATTACAGAGCACTCATTACATATCACTGGAAGGCAGAGCCTGCAGCTGCACCATGAAGAGCAAAATAAAGAAGCTCTGGTATAATGGAGACTAACATTCATACATGTCAGAGCTGGATATGGTCTTCAGAGAAGAAGATCCTAAACATAATCCTTCTACATTTCAGTTTGAAAACTTTTAGGTGTCCAGCAAGTTGCATTGTTGCTGTTTGCTCTATGCAGGCTGGACTCATTTTAACAGTTTCTAACACTAAATAAAAATATTTAATCTCCATCATCTGCACTGGTAACAAAATTATTCTAAGTGTATAGCTTTCTTGGAAACCAGGGGTTTCCTTTCTCTTTAATTTATTTTTGCTCTGAAGTAATATAAAACCAACAACAAGGGGAGAGGTCAGATAAGAATCTACAGTAATGTCTTTTTTGAAATATCATCCAGTTTAAAATTTTATAGGGGAAGGAAGAAAGTAAAAAAATGATGGGAAAAATATATAAAGTTAATAAAAACTAGTGCTTATCTTGTATAAGTGGACTGTATACCCTAAATAAGATATGAACGTCCTTGACCTTTATTCTTGACATCCTTGGATTCTTTAACTGATAAGAAGGACTCCATTTTTTGAGTCATTTGAACAAGCTGAAAAAGCCATGAAATTTTAACATTCCCTTGTAGTAAGAGTCTGTTTCAGTTACAAAAGGAGTATGAGCTGTGGGGCAGTCAAGTACAGGTACCCCAGCAATGCTGCTATGGATGGTAAAATGACTTCCAACACTGAAAATGGTGAAAAACTGGTGAGGTAATGGTGAAATTGTGAAAATAGTGAGGCAGAATCCTCCAAAGAACAGGTCTGTAGTACCAAGGAAACAAGAAATAATCCTTCTTTCCTTGCCCAGCAGGTATAACTAGCACTGGATAAAGAAAAGCAATGGAGAAGAGGGATGTCTAAATATGAACATTTCAGACAGGAATGACTAAGAAATATGTGTTTGTGGTATACAAAAAATCCTTGTATTTTTCAGCTCTGTGCAGATGAACTGTTTTTCTGTACATTTATGTTTTTCAGTTTATTGACTGGACCCTCAATACTTTAATGACTTTGGCCAAGGACAGAGTAAGGGATGTGAGGTGGTGAACATCACAGCAGCAAAAGTTATCCCAAACCCCAGTAGTCACTCCTTTTCCTGTACTCATGCTTTAAATACCAATACACACATGCAAGGTTTCCCTGATGCATCAGAATGGAAAGAGAGATTGATTTGGACCAAATATAGACTTTCAGGTACTTCTAAAATTCTGAATCCCCACCACTGGGGTTTTTTCCCCCAACAAATAAGTCATTCTTTACAAGCTATGTTTTGTCAAACTTGTACTGCCACAGTGTCTAAGTTACCTTACTTTCTAGCTCAGGAAATGTGGATATAGATGTAGAAGACCATTCACACAGAGTGAGACTGTGGGGACAACTACAAGTTTAGAGCCAAAAGTGGAGGTGAATTGCAACCACTGTGCTAGAAGGATCTTGGCCTCAACTGCCAAAACAGACTCAAGTTTGGCTGAATCAGCTGAAGGGATGATGGGATGATGGTTATATTATTTAAATGAATAAGTTCCAATAAAGGAACTTATTCATTTAAATAATATAACCATCATCCCTTCCTAGGTTTGGAGAAGTTGATAGAAAGATAAAGGTCACAGTGATTGAAGAAAAAAAAAAAGGAAAATCCAGTAAGAGAGAGAGAGAGAGAGAGGGAGACATTTTCATACACCACAGGCATTGTTTTGAGGCTGCTGATGGAGATTGAAGATGTGGGAAGTCCAAACCCTGCAACTACAAAATCACTCTTGCTGAAGTGTCTGCTACAGGCAGGACAAAACAGCTTCAAGATATCCTCCTTCACGGGAACAAAAACTTGGGAGAGTCATCCTGGAGTCATCCTTGAACTTGCTCTGAGCAAAAGCATTTGGACTAAAGGCAAATGACACCTTTGCTGGCCAACCCCAGCCTGAGGTTTTGCTAAGAGAGCAGGACACTGAATATTCTCCCAGCCCCACTTCAAAAACAGTGTACTGATAAAGTTTGATCAATGAAGTAAAAGATAAAATAAATATTCAGTAAAAAGTATAATTTAAAAATATTCCATTCTATCGATTTTAATGGGAAGCGAAAAATGGTAACACTTTTACTCCCTATTCCTCTCTACATTCTTTTTAATTCCTTATCATTAATCTTGCCCTACCTTGCACTGGTGAAGTAATGTATGACAGTACCTGAAAATTCATTTCACATTTTCTGAAAATTCATTTACATTGAGATGAGTTCAAATTATTTCTCTGGAATAACTTGTCACTTGCTGTTGTAATTCTTAGATAACCCAATTCAAAAGGCATTTTTATTAAATGAACCGTTTAAAAATATTATAACTTGCTATTACACACTGATCATTAAGAGGACAGAGTGTAAAACTAAGTAGACTAAATAGTCAATAGATTAAATATACAGTATTATTATTACTGTTATTTGAATCACTAATAAATATTTGAGTAACTAGTTTGATGTATAACCTACATGTAAGTCACCAGCAATAACTCAGCCTAAGTACAACTTAAATACAATTTGGTTCAGAGTTCTCAGTGAATTTTTTTTTCCCCACTGTGCCTTGCTGGAAATTATTTCCATCAAATGAAACAGTGGTTTCCCTTCCAAATTCCTGTCCCTTGTCTCTCACGCAGATGCCTTTTCCACAATTTATATAACCTGAGGACTCAAACATTTAAAAATTGAATCTCCTTTTTCAATCTTAGATGTAGTATATCACAACTTTTGAGAACCCTGTAGGTTTCCCGTGTTATACTGAAAAGTTTAACATAGTTTGAAAGTGAGCCTCACAGCTTCCTCAGCCTGTGCAATGTTCACTTTATTCACAAGGTCTGCAAACCATTAAGGTTCTTTCATTCTCATCAGTGCAAAAGGTACCAGTAAAGAGAAAACCAGGAAACCTCCTTGACCTGAGAATAATTGCCAGCTTAATCACAAATATTCTCTTAAAATTACATCTCTGCAGTGCTTTCTTCAGAATGCACAAGTAGTTGATGTTCATAGAGAAATATGCACTAAACAGGCAAGTGAATGTGGATCAGTTCTGAATTCACTGAATTTCATTTCTCTGCCATCTGGGTGGGGCTAATGACAGATCACTTCCAATTATGATCATTTAGGTAGATCAAAAATAAACCTTCTGCACAACGATCTACTTTGTAAACCTGTAAGTATTCCACCTCCTGCATCTTTGGAATGCAGGGAAAACTTTCCCCAGATTATTTTCAGCCACTGCCTGTAGGATCTAGTGCCTTAAGCTGTGTTAATCTTTCTCCCAGGCACAGCTGGGTGCTCTGACCGTGTGTTATCAGTGCTGATAACCCACCCTGCCGGGATGTGCTGCTCCTCTGCTGCCAGGGGCACGTGTCAGGTATGGCACAGCTGCTCCTGGCTCTGGGAAGGTGCAGAGGTCTGTGAGAATGGGCAGCGGCAGAGAATCTGTCTGAAGGCAACAGATTGGTTTTCTCACTGATAGGAGCAACAATATTAAATGAAGAGTGTTAAATAGGTGGGTTGGGTGTTTTTCCTTAAAACAATTGGAAAGTTAAAGTCCTTTAAAAGCCATTCTTTTTAACTGATGAGTTACAAGCCAGCCCTGCTCCCTGAAGATATTTGCTCATTCCCCCTCCTTCCCCACTGCAGGAGGATTAAACTATTTCTCAGTGCAGTGAGCTGATTAATTTTGTTCAGCCAGTGCATCTCCTTTTTGGGCAGGGGAGTATCACAGATTTACAGTTTTCATTACCTAAGGCTGAAATTGTTAATGAGGTTTGTGTTGGCTGCAGGGGGCTGAGGGAAGGCACTGCTCTCTTTGAACAGCCAGCCTACAAGGATCCCTTGCAGAAGGCACTGGGCATGACTCCAGCCTCACACCCCCAAATAAACACCACAAATGTTTATTTCATTGGC
Source organism: Melozone crissalis (assembly GCF_028551555.1). Classification (NCBI taxonomy): domain Eukaryota; kingdom Metazoa; phylum Chordata; class Aves; order Passeriformes; family Passerellidae; genus Melozone; species Melozone crissalis. The sequence goes on along the minus strand of NW_026535784.1, from coordinate 15,361,346 downwards.
TCAATGTGAACACTTCTTGGTTCACAAACTGTGGGAAAAACCTGAGGCTTTTCCACTGCACACCTGAGCCAGGTTCAACTGCTTTTGAGCATGAGATGCACATATCCCACTGAGAGCAAGCAGGATTTCCTCCTTGGCACACAGGGCAGGTGTTCTTGCAGCCCTCATCCTTTACAGTGGAGATGAAGAAGTTCTGGATGGTTCTGAGGCCATGGACTGTCCCTCCTGTGTGTTAATGGGTACATCCACAGCCACCAGTGACCTATGCACACCAGATGCTGGGTATTTTTGGCAAGCCAGGAAACATTTACTCTAAGGAATTCTTTCTAGGTAGGAAAGAATTATTTCTATTGATGTGCAGAAACAGAATATCTCTAATCAAAGGCAATGTTACACAGTTAAACACAACCTCTAATTGATGTAACCACTAAAGAACAGACAAAGTGCTTTATGAAATAAAGATATTGAACAGTTATTTTTTTAGTTTTTTTGGGGAGGGAGGGGGTTTTTTGTTCTTGGTTGGGTTAATTTTTTTTACAAAACCCATCCAAAAATACTTTGCATTTAATAGGTTTATTTAAAAGCTAGATGGAATAACAGTGTTGATCTGTTCTCAGCTTTCTACCACATGACAGGACTGAAGATATGGAAATATTTCAGTGTGCGTTATGTGCCTGCCTGAATAGAACAAGAATGACAATACTTTTCATTATATAGCACCCATATAGGAAAAAAGTCATTTTCACGAGACAGATGATGTGCCTGGGTTTCAGTGAAAGAGCAGTTTCTCCTGTTTTGTAGTGCAACACAGAACACAAGCTTTGAATTCCTGGCTCAGTGCTCACAAGGCTCTTCAGGAGGCAGAGATCAGCACATTCAGTATTTGCACTGAAGCAAAGTGCAAGCATTCAGTCAGTTGATTAAAAGAACCTGAAGAAATAGTGAGCTACAGGCCAGGAGGAACTGCTAGGAATAGCAGAGGGGGCAAGGAGCATTTGGGAATTCAGGGGTTTTTTATTTATCTTTCTCCAGGCTTAGACTCACATCTATCTGGGGAAATTATCTTTTAGACACCTAGAGCTGTGAAGGGTTTTGTAACCTGTTATTATTTAAATCTGACAAGTCACCTACTCAGAGAATTCAGAGCACAAAACACTGAAAATCTTTGTCAACTAGTTTTGGGTTGGTTTGGGTTTTTTTTTAACTATCAACCGAGCCTCAAAAATACCCAATTTGTGCAAGTTAGTTGTGCAGCAAATGTGCTCAAAGGCAAAGCACTGGGCTGAAATGCTGAAATGCTGTGAAGTGAATTTTGCTTCAAAGGATGTAATAGCCCAGCTGTGATCAAGAAGAAAACATAGTTAGATGTGAAAGCATAATGGATATTGTATCAAAGTTCCTCGAATACAGGTCTTTAGAGAATAGATTTAAACAACACAGAAAAAACACACAACAACTTTGGGGCATTCTGATATAACATAGAAACAGATGTTTTGCAGTGAGTAAAACATTTACGAAACCTCCTTAGAGGCAAATTTTCTGTAGCCAAAGCATCACGCTGTCCATAGTTCAGTTGATTTCTTCATGGAAAAAAATATTAGCCAGATTTGTTAAACTAAAAATCAAGTAGGATGTCAATAGAGTTACTCAGCGTGGGTAAAGCTGAGTATTGTTTGATGCTGCCGCGGCAAACTACCCTGGTGTGACCAACCCCTCATTGGCCTTTCAATAATGTGTTTTCTCTCCTTGAAAGTGGAAACAAACTCAGTGAAATGTAATTTTTATTCAAAGAATAGACCTGTGTTTGCTTTATAAAAGCTCATATCTGGGTTAATTTACAAACTCTCTCTGGGCTGTGCTTTGAAATGAAGATTTAATGAAGACAAATATATTCACCCACCCAGAAAAAATATTTTAATTGCTATATCTCCGATATTACCAGAGCATCAAGAATGCTGGCAACATAGCAGGCACTTGTATTTCCTGCAAAGATAGAAGATTAAAAATGGCAGTGAATGATGGAAAAAATTTAAATGCCTGGTAAATCAGTCTTACTTGAACTCAGTGCAAACAAACCTCTTGGCTACAATATGTTTTGGCTGAGGCCACAGAGGGTTACAAACCTGAGCTGTGAAAAAGTCAAACAGATGTCACAATCCATTCTGTGCAGCAGAAATGGCGTAAACTATAAACTCTATAACTATTTTTTTTCTGCATGAGTTGCATTGTGGAGATAATTTAGATGCTGTGTTGTATAACATTATTATCATAATGAAGAGACTCACCCCTGGGTGAAGGGTGAAATGAAAAACAAGGCTGTATGTGCTAGAGAAAGAGAAAAAGAATCCAAAAATCTGTGATTTGATTATAAAAGTTTTTGCATTTTCCTTATGCAGAGATATTACTGAAGTCAAACAAATATGAGAGTAATTTAAAATTCCTGTTTTACAGAAGAAAAATAAAGAATATAGGTCTTCTTAGTATAGAAACTGTCTTAAATATGGCTTTGAAGTATGAAATACAGCAATTCTGAGTGCTTAATTAAGATCCAAATGTATGAGATAGATGAAAAATATTTTAAAGGCTCAGACTTAAAATACACAGCTATAATAGGGTAAAGGATAACAAAATAGATGCCTTATAATGGAGCCAAATTTTAAATCCTGAAAGAGATGACAACAGTAGAGAAATAAATAAACAAGACAGTGGTAATCATCCCTAAATGCTTGGCAACCCAGTATCTCCTGGAATATTACATTATATAGAAAATTACATCCTGGATAAACTATGGCAGAAGCTGAGAGAAAAGGTGGTGGGGTTCAGCTGAATTATTTTGTTTAAGAAAAGCATAAAGAGACCAGTGGAAGAAAGTGGAAGGTGGCAAACAAGGACAGGTGCTGCCCACAGAGACTGAGGATGGTCAGGGCAGAGGCTGGGAAGGTGATGGGAGAGCCTGATCAATGTGTGGGAAGGATTGCTACAGACTCAGCCAAAGATGTATAATTCTAACCCTCACCTTGATTCCAGTGATCATCACTTAAGATAAAGCTTAACCACGTAGGATTTCTGATCACTTCTTAGTCTTTCTCTCTTTTGCAGTCCAGTGCTTTTTATTCATTAAGTGCTTGAAGATGATTTCAAACCATTTCAAACATAGTGGGCAGGAAGGAATCCACCTTGCCCCTTGTCTGGATTTGAATAAACCAGCATTTCTTGCAGTCTTTATTTCTGTTTCTCATCTTCACTTTATTATAAAAAAAAAAAAAAAACCACAAAGAAGGGACTCCTTAACCCTGTTGGTGATCAGAGGAAGTTTGTACAAGGCAAAGTGTACTAAAATGATGCTGGGAAGATGCATCTTCTGACATCCTCCTCTGTAAAATGATTTAGTCAGTTAATTTTTGGTGCTTAATTTCTCTGTCAATTCATAACAAACACATGGCAAGAACAATAACAGTAATAAGCCTTGTCTGAACACAGATGTCTCACCTCTACGTTCTTCTTGAGATATTCCTTCTAAACTAGGCATAATCGCAGGGATGTTCAGAGGAAACAGCCAAAGAAGCAAAGCCACAAGATGCCAGGCTGCAGTTTTCAGACTCTCCACAAATGCAACAATCAGCATCTTCCTAATTCTATAATCTTCAAATTCATGGAGGAAAACAACACCATATTATTTTGGTGAGCTTTTTTCTCTGGGGACAGCGAGATCCTACCCCTCTGCTAGTGGCCATTCACATCATTTATAATGAGATTTCTCCAGAACACAGAAAGACCCACCAAAGCACACTTCTGACTTGCTCAGTGTCTGCAAAATTGTTTCAAATCCCTGTCCAAACCAAGGATAGTCCTAACCTGAAGGCAAGTTTCCCATCTCTCAGAAGATTGAATTACCTCCTCTTGTACATGGAGCAAGGGAATCCATGCCCCACCCCACTGCATTTTGGCTGACAGGGATGCTCATTTTGCCTTTTCTTGCATCTTTGCCAGGTCATCCATCAAAGCATGAAAAAGAAATAGGAGCAATGAGCTTTTTATAACAAAAGGCCAGGTGGTGACAGAAGATCACAGGGAGTGATGGAGATCAAGGCAATACCTGCCTCCCTTGGTGAAAATTCATCTTTGAATGGCAGAATCTGCAACCCAGAGCATGCAATGCTGTGGAAGGCAGGGTTTTCATGGACGTGGAGCATCAAACTGGCGCACAAAGAGAGCAACACACCCAGAACAGCTCTAACTGAAGTCTCAGAACAGTTCTTGTTCCTGTCCATAGTGTGGAAACCACAAGTCTTTCATGCCTCTGGCACAGGAAAATTCCTCATCCCAGTAAAAGTGAGATGGCAACACCTTCCTAAAAAATTCTAAAATGCTTTCAGCCTATTTCTTTGTGGGATGCCTTTAGTTTCATTTTTACTTCACATGCTCAACTGTAAATTAGAGGTCTAAATGACAGGAAACAAGCCTAAAAATCCTCACATGTGTTTTCTGATTTTCTCCAATCACTGTGCAAATCAGGGCTATTTGTTCCAGCATTGCTAGGAAAAAAATAAAAATAAAAATTAAAATAAAATAAAATAAAATAAAAATAAATTAAAAATAAAAATAAAAATAAACTAAACTAAAAATAAAAATAAAAATAAAATTAAACTAAAAGTAAAATAAAAATAAAAATAAAAAATAAAAAAAACAACCTGTACATTAACTGCAACTCTCCTAAGGCCTTTAATCCAGTTCTGTGATGGAAAAGGTTTCATTAATTACAACACAGAGTTCTGACACTGTCACTGGAACGATGCTCCTGGTTTCTGAAGTTCCAACAAATCACCAATTTGCAGGTGAACCCTTGCCCTGCCTGCCCTGGCTCCCTCAGCAGCCTGAGCCTTTGTGCTCCCACTGAAGCTTCACACTGCCATACCTGCACTGAGTCACGGTGATTATTCCCTCACTCGAATTGTTTCTTCTGTCTCTGTCTGTCCCTGCTAAGTGAATACGAATGGCAAAACATGTTCGCTCACTAGAACAGGGGAAAAACAACAAAATAGCAGCATCTTACTGTCTTTCTCCTCCAAGACATTTTTATAACCCCAAACAACCATGACTTCAACCAGCACGCAACTACCATAATTTGGGCTGCTTTTACTGTTGTCAAGCAGTCTCATACCGGGTGAGACCCTAAATAACTATAATATAGTCCAAAACATCTCTATCTGCAGCCCAATTACTCAAAGTTCCTTTTTCCCTCCCCCTCCCATCATACTAACTGTGTTACTGGAAAAATCACTGAGTCCATCAACAAGCTCATAGAATGCATGGAAGTATGAACAACAAAAGGGGTAACATATAATAAATACATCCTTGTCTTTTGGGGAGCAGAGCAGCCATATCAAGTGAAATGGAAGAATAGTTTCTCAAAACCAATGGATGAACAATGTTGTCACAGCCTGATGAAAAATAAAAAATTTAATTGAAATATTTTTGCAGACATGAGAGGCAGAATTTCACTGTCACAATATTAAATTCCTGGAGTAATATGGTCTTTTTCATCATTCCAAGTGCAGAAAAGTCATAAAATATCTTTTTCTTGGGGTTGGGATTTTGGTTTTCTTTGGTTTTGGGAATTTTTTAAGGATTTTAATGCCCCCACCTTATTACAAAAAAATGCCTTGTGTGGAAAATCCCAAAACTGTTGATATCATGTCTGGGAAATAGTAATTTCTCCTTGAGAATGACAATTTCTCCTTGCAAGATGTGAAAAAATCAGGCTTCTGAGCACCTCAAGTTCTACTTTGCAACTTCAGAGCATTTTGTACCACATGATTTGAAATTCTCTAGGGTTCTGCTGTAAGGCTTCATAGTAACCATGTGTGCTTCACTTTCAGAAATGTAATAAAGATTTGGAAAACAGCAAAAGATTGGAAAGAGCATTCCCCCACAGGATTTGGATTTGAGCTCTGATGTCTGTTTTTCTGTGTCAGTATACTAAAGTGTCCTTAATCAGTGAATGATATAGGAAGCATTAATTTCTTCACACCTGAACATACCCAAATAATGCTATTTGGGAATGTAAAAACAATTTAGCTTAGAGGAGAGGTCATGTACTGCATTTTCCCTCTAGAAAAAGAAATGTAAATTTAATCATACCCTTGATGGATGAGACACCACGAGAAGTATACTTGAGAGGATGAGAAGCAAATGTATGAGTGACTGACAAATACAATTATCACAGATACCAAAGTTCTCAAGAAAGATGTTAAAAATTAGAAATTAATTTCTCTTCAGGAAGAAGGACACCTGCCTATAGTCAACCCGGTGTTATTAACAGTGGATTCTGGGGGGAAAAAGAAAAGAAAAGAAAAGAAAAGAAAAGAAAAGAAAAGAAAAGAAAAGAAAAGAAAAGAAAAGAAAAGAAAAGAAAAGAAAAGAAAAGAAAAGAAAAGAAAAGAAAAGAAAAAGTACTCTGCACAAGCAAGGGGTAAGAGCTGCAATAAAAATTACTCCAAGTGGATCTGAGAACCAAAATGAAGAAACAATTAACTTGATGTCATGTTCCCTCTTCATCTTCTCATGATGCTGACAGTTCATCCTTCCCCACCATGTGCAACAGGATGAAGCCACCAACCTTGGGACCCAGTGGGTGAAATAACCAGGGAAAGGGGTAGCTCCTAGAAAGTGTTTCACAATTTTAACTGCATTGTTATTTCTGAGGCTTTTTCTCCATGGCAGTATTAATTTCCATTTTATTTTCTTTTTTTTTCTTCTGTAGTAATTAAAATTTTATTATAAACACTCCTGGATAAGACTATTAAGGCTTTAATTATGCTAACAGCAAAACTTTGGCTTTACATATAGGATGTGTTCCCTTTTTGCCTTTTCCAGTGCTGTACAGTGGTGCACCTGTCCTCCTTCCCTACATCAGCATCCTGGCTGGTGGGCACTTCACATCTGATTTACACATGCCAACAAGTGATTCTCTCTTCATATGGTTTTACACCTGATATCCCCATTCAACCCATTGGTGATATGTCACCATCATATTTTCTGAAACATCCCTTCACCAGGATTTCCTCTCCTGGGAAGCTGAGAAGCCTCAGAGAAAAAATGAAAGCAATAATTATCTGATTGCTTCTCTGTGTTTTGCTGCTTTGAAATGTGGTTGGAGATTGTTTATCCAACATGTGAATTGTTTTGACTTAATGACCAATCACAGCCAGCTGTGTCAGACTCTGAGGAGTCAGTCATGAGTTTTTCATTGGTATCTTGTTAAACCTTCTGTCTGTATCCTTTCTCTATCCTTTAGTATAGCTTTAGTATAGTATTCTTTAATATAATGTAACTACAGGAAATAATAAATTAGCCTTCTAAGAACATGGAGTCAGATTCTCAATTCCTCCTTTGTACTGGGGACCCCAAAAATACCACAGTAAGACACTTTCTCCCCATGATTTCTGAAGAGAATCTTTCCTTTCACTTCCCTGCTGGCCCCTGCAGCCAGACTGCCTGAAGGTAACTACCACAGCAAATTTCTACTGGATCCTTTGCGGCTTGTGCCCACTGCACCTCAAGGTGAGGAGGAAAGCAGTCAAGAACAGATTTTCTGCCTTCCCAAAGGTCTACATGCCCAAGAAACTGGTCCACATAAAGCTGTAAAAGGAAAAAGTAAGGCTGCTGTTGCTGGTTTGGTGTGCCAGTAATCATATTTTGATAAATAACTCAGAAACTGCAACAGCTTACTTGAGAAAGAAAAAGAGCAGCTCAGCAAAAAGACCACATGAATTTTAAAATTAAATTAAATTGACCATTAATGTTAAAATTTTTCAGACATTACTTTATTAAACTTACCCAGGGTGCAAGTATGCATAAATACTTTACAACAGAAAATACATTAAAGTACTTTAAGTTGTTTCACTAAAACAATACTTCTGTGAGTGCACACACACAGAGGCACTGAAGGACTTGTTCTTCCAGATAATTTTATCATGGTTGTGTCAGTCTGGGTGCCATCTGTGGGATGCCCTCACTTGACAGAAATATGAATTGGGAAAAGTAACAACAGCACCATCCCTGAGAAAGGAGGGAAACCTTTCTATACCACTGAAAGCAGAACATGGAAACAAACCTCCCACTGGGAACAAACCTGTTCTACCCTGCCTACTGGTTGATATGCTTTGTTCTTGCCAAGCTCTGTGCAGAGAGGTTCTGTCATTAGCTAACACAAATTCAGATTCAAAGAGGTCTTTGAAGTAACAAACCTAAAATGACAGGGGATGGAAAAATAAACTGTGTACCCAGCAAGGCTGAGCTCTCTTTAATGGTGGATATAACTGGAATACACAATAGAGCAGAAATATCAGCTTTTAGGCCCATTATACAAATAGCACTCAATGAGTAGTTATGAATTAATGAATGATAGTGCAGAGACAGTTCAAAGAATGCTGAATTTTCATGACAGGGTTCCTAATGCACAGCTGCCTAAAAGCAGGACTTGTAGAGCTACAGCCTTCAGATCACAGAGACTGGCATAGCTTTTTGCCAGTAATGGTGCTGTGAAAATTTGCATCATTAGAGGGTTTTGCTTGTTGCCTGCATTGGGACATCTCATATATACATGTGACACGTGGGGTCTGAGTGAAAAAAAATAGGTGCACAGCAGGTGGAGTATTGCAGCTACAGGGAATGCCAGGTTTAAAGTTTTTGAGGGCAGGATTAACCAGAGGGACCAGACTAGTGTCACGATCTGTCCTGGCAAACAGGGTTCATGATGGTTCGTGGGGTGATCTCAGGGTGCAAAAAGAACCAACACGGCACAGGGGGTTTGCAGTGATTATCAAAATAAATGCACCTTTATTGAATGACCACAGCAAAATGCAATAGAGGGATTAAGGGAGAGAAAAACATAGAGAAAGAGAGAGAAAAGAGAGAGAGAGAGGGATATAGCAACCAAACATAGAGACAAAGTCCCCAGTCCAGTTGAGGATCTGCCTGTTACATCAGGGAGATCTCAAAATCTCTAGCTAACTCAGAGGTTTTTATTATGATAAGTCTATTGGAAATTGTGATGGGGGGAAACAGGTACAATAAGGAATAGATGTGACAGGTAGTCCATGTTCTCAGCAGTAAATGAGAGCCATTGTTTTTGTGGTCCAGTGGTCACACCTGCAGGCAAACATCTCGCTTTGGTCAGCTTTGGTCCCCCACACATCTCCCCAGAGCTGGGGGTTTCAGTCCCAGTCCTTGGAAGGAGGAGAGGGGCCTTTTCACATGGGGGTTCCATGTCTCAGTCCTTGATGGAGAGGCTTCTCGTATCTCAGTCTGTCTGTCACGGTGGTTGTAAAACAGGTGAGGGTCTTCGGCAGGAGACCACCCGAAACTCAGGAGAAGTCCAGCCAGGCCGAGAGGCGGGACAGCTTCCAACGCTATTGTTGCAAAAAGGGCATGGTGCTCCCTTCTTCTTCTCATTGGGCTCAGTGTAGCACACAGCAAACAACACCTGTGAAAACAAATAACACTGTGTTCTCAGCTCTCGGGGCCTTGTCAGCATGTGACTTTCTCCCTCAGAGCCAGAGATTCTAGACAGGGGGGGTCTTCTCTTCAGTGGTCCCCAAATGACAACTGTGAGGCAGATGAGGGAAAATTCGGACAGACTCTCACAACTAGACAAGCTGAGGAAGAAGGAAATATTATTTATGCATGCAGAGAAGTTTAAACTTGCAATATTGTTGAATGGGAGCTCTTTGCATCCTGTATTGTGCAGGCGATCAGGCAGTGCACTCCCTCCCATCTGCTGCAGAAGCTCAGTTCTGGCAGGATTCACACATCAGGGCTGTTTCACAAGAGCTAATCTATCTGAGCGTCTTAAACCAGATGTGACTGCACACAGGATTTTCCTAAAGCCTGTGATACACAGCTGGGCTGTGTTAGGGACAGAACCCAAGCCAGAGGTAAAAGGAAATCCCACAGCTTCCTGCCCTGAGGCTGTGGGCACCAGGGTGAGCATGTCCTCACCTCAGCTGTGCCTTGTGTGAGAATGTCTGCAAGCCTGCTTTGAAAACCTCCTGTGCAAGCCAGTTCCCAGCCCCTCAGTGGCCTCTGAATTAGGGGCATTTTGAGCACCAATGACTGACAGGTGTCAGACATGTCAGCATCTCTTGGGCCAGACAGCCAGATCTGAGCAAGGGCTCTGAGGCTCCAATAGCTTCAGTGGCAATGATGTGTCCTGCTCCCTCTGGATTTATTCCTACACACCCAAATACTTCTGTGAATCTCAGCACTGAGCTTTGATCCGCATCCTCTTTTCCTCCAGTCGTGAGTGCTTTAGGATTAGTCTGTCATCGAGCCTAAAAGGACTAATGTCACTTATTGTTCTATCTTGGGCACTTCAAACTAGAGATTGAAGGACAAGAAGTTACAGAGGCTACAGTACAGAGTGTACACCTGGGACCTAGGAGCCAGCATCAGAATCAAGTGGTTTAACAGCATTCAATCTCTTTTTGAAATCAAAAAGAGGCCAATTCTAGGCTCCTTTAAAAGAAGTTTCAAAGCATTTTGGGATTTAAAGGTTACCTAGTTTGACTTCAGATAACAACTGAAGGCAGAGCAATAAAACACAGTAACTAATATTACAAAATTTCATGAAAACTGTATATTTTGTTTCAGAAAGGAAGAAGATCATTAACAGCAACCAGTGAATAATAGCATGAAATCTCATTTATGTCTTCCAAGAAAACAAGAGCAAAAGAACATTCCGCTATAACAAGGAGCAATGCATTTACTCAAATCAAAAGAAACAATTTTCCCAAGATCTCAACAAGATTAAAAGTAGAGCCTGGTGTGGCATTTTGCAGAACAACTTTTTTTAATTGGTGAACGGCTGCTGGTTGGAAGATAAAACATGTTTTCATAAACCTGTTTTGACTGAACTGCTTTCACTTGTCTAGGATGAAAATACTGGTGAATAGAAGAGAAACACACACCATTTTTTACCTGTTCTCCCACCAAACCAGCATGCTGAGCAATGCATCTTGTTGGCATGGAAAGCATGTTCAAAACCTTGCCACCACTTAGAGCCTGAGTTTCTTTCCTTCCCTTCTCAAGCAAGTGCTCTGTGAGCTCACTCTGACCCAGCAGGAAGCCATAGTTAGAGAAAACATCTCCTAAAAGAGAGATCAGCACAGGTTTGGGAGGAGAAAATGTTCAAACCACAATTTTGCATTCATGTACAAACTTCATCTATGAGGCAGAAGGAACATTCCTATTCACAAAACGCTCAGGAAATTTTTGAGCATAAATTTGTTTTTAACTTGCAATTTTTTCATTTCTCAGCCACCCACTTCATGCTAAACAATGCTGAGAAAAAAATTAGCCATCAGAACAGATACTGGAACCATTAGCAAATGTTGTATATGTTTATAATTATCTCTAAAAATACTGAGTGAGCTCCAAACACAATAGCCAAAGAAAAGAGCCCTTGGTAGATTTTTTTAATGTATCTTCCTCCATACTAATGCCCATTTACCTGCTTTTCCCTCCTGTCAAAATTGGAACCAGATATCATCATAGGTCTAATGCAGCATGACCATGTGTATACTTAAAAAACAGATACACAGGGAGTAGAATAAAGGTCACTCTTACCCACAGCTGCAAAGTGCACGCAGTACTAACTTAAAAGAAACCCAGTAAAATTGCAACTCATGCTTCATAGTGATGTTATATGAAGTATGATATATTAGGCCCTTTTCTTCCTCATCAGAGAGTAAAAGTAACAGTCACAAGTATCCCCTTTATAAGTACCAATGAGGCCAGACAGAATACAGCACTCTCTGCAAATTGGGAAGTACTTACAAATTTATGATCTCTGAAATCATATTTCCCTGATATTGTTTATATAATGTGCAAGCAAATAGATCTAAGACTATTATAGGGAAGAATTTTGATAGTGCTGTTGGCAAATTGGGCAGGCAAATGCCTTCTTTGAAAAATCTTCAGTATTGTGGCCTTCTCTGACTATAATTACCAATCTCTCTTTTTAATTGCTTGCTTACCATGACCAGCCCCTGCCATGCTGACTTAAAATTAGCAACATTTCATTGCAATATTTAGTGGTTCACAATCTTTCTTTCCCAGAAATATGTCGACTTCCTGAAGAATAATGACAGGATCTGGCTGTAGAGCAGTACAACTGCACTTTTCTTTGATGTACTTAGAAGTGTCAAGTGTTAAAAGAATAAACAACCCCATAATTGCTAGTTAGAACTAAAGTAGGTCTAGAAGTTGCATTTTGTCATGAAAATTGTGACAAGAGATGTAAAAAAATTACTTTAGCTCAATCATCTTCACAGTCTGTCTCAGTAAAATGAAAACCTGAAATCTTTGCTCTAGTTCTCGGGGACTGAATGCCTCTAATTCTTTGTTCTAAAAAGAAGAATACGGGTGTGAAAATAATGCTTTAAACTCTGTGTTTTCCAGGTGAGCAGCTCAGTGCTTCTCCAGGCAATTGCTCATATGTTTTTTATCTAAGGCAGATGCTATTACTGCTCTCAAACCATATTTTCATTGCCTAAAACAAATGCACACACAACGCCAAGTGTCCTTACTAACTCGGGGTCAGCTCCTGCCACTCCATTTAAATTAATGAGAATCTCTCCAGAATATGAACTTCAGCAGTTGTTCCTCATGTTCAACATCAAATTGGCTTTCATAGTGGAATTAATGATGGGAAGTCAAATATGAAATTCAGAAATAATGATTTAAACTACAAAATACTGCAACAGGAGCACTGCTGTAAGCATGTCCTGCAGGGTTTTCCTATCAAATGTGTATCAGTAATCACTGATATGTTACATGTTCCAGACATAAAGAAGAGAAAGTATAATTTTCTCATAGTTACCAGGAAAAAATTACCTATTTATTTGGCACATGATCAATTTCTCTTGCTGAAGCAGCATGAAGGCGTAGGCAAAATCCTCAGCTGATATTCAAAAAAGAGACAGAGATTCCCTCTTCCCTCGATCCTTTTCCTCAAAGCCTTTGCAAGGAAGCAGGTTGGCACTGAGATGAAGGTATATTTCTCTCTTTCAGATGGTTTGTAAGTAGCTGAGGGAGAAGGCAGAGGCAAACAAACTCAAGGACTACTTTAATCCAAACCAGGATATGGTTCAAGCCTTGGGTAAACCTCCACAAGAGCACTCAGGAGCATGAAGAGCTCCCTGCAGTGTCAGTGGGAGGAAGGGGTCACCTGGGAACTTTGCTCATTTTCATTTTTCATAACCACTTCCTAAAAAATACTTATTTTAAAATGTGGGAACAAAGTTAAAAGCCATGTTTTTCTTAAAGATACCAAACCCGTTTCAGCTACATAAGTTAATATCCAATTTTCTTCAAAGTTTTTCTTTCTCATGTTTCTAATCTAATAATTTTTTTAATTCTCAGATTTTCTTGGTTACCCACCCGCTCCTCAAATCTGAATTGCCTTTTGCCAACCCTGTAGGTTTAGTCAACAGTCTCTAACATGTTCTAGGTGGGAAAAACCTACTTTTTATCACTGGTCAACCAGGCAACTAAGAATACAAAAGGCACAAAGACTGAAAAAAAGAGAAAAGAAAAAGCTCAGAATTCACTAAATTGTATCCCTGTCATGACACTGGCCATTGCCACACTTTATATGGATGAAAAGCAAAAGAAAGCTTTACTGAAAGATAACAAAGAGATTTCTTTGTGTATGTATTTAAGTCTGCTCAAGGCTGAGTGTACCAGGTGAGAAAGCTGAAAAATACTTAAAAATATAATATACAGTGTATTCTGGTGATACTTACAATATTGAAATAAAGTCATGAAACAGAATTGAGAGATGCTGTGAGGAACTTGAAAACATCTGAATTGTGTTTGGTCCTACCAGAAACAGGGACCCAGTGAAGAAATATATCATCTCAGGTGATGACAGGTTAATCACAATCCCTGAATTCCAGGTTGAAATCTGAATTTGATATTGATGTAATGGTGATAGTATCTGTGCTGCAGGGAGAGCTGCCAACATAATGCATGCTTGTGGACACACAGACAAAGCTGCTATACTGGCATTTAATAACTGGTTTCACAGCAAGGAAAGCTAAGGGCAATACTTTGCCCAATCCTTTTTTTGGCTTATGTTTCAGAAAAAAAAATTCAGGTACAGCCCTAGCTGGAATGGGTACAACCCACACTGAAGTCATTGGGATAGTTTTTGATAAAGATGTGCAACCACCACAATTTGTGAGGAACCACAACTGGCTCCCTGGATTTTGGTGGCACCAGAGTGCCTGATTCCTTTAAACTCTTCTGAAGTCCCCAGTACACAATTTAACAAAGCGTTACAATAGAATGCATTTCCAAATTATGTCAAATTGAAATTCAAACATGGCTGGCTGCACTAATACATACTAATGGAGCAAAACACTCATATGCCTAATCCTCACTGACACTTCTGCTTTACATTCTTCTCTCCAGTGTCTCATTATGCATGTTCTCACTACTCTTATAAATTTTCATTGATGTGTCTTCTCCCTTAGTTAAAATGCAAACATCTGGATTACATCAACTAAATTCACTCTGTCAATTTTGCACTTACTCAATAGTTTTTTAAACCGAGCTCCCAGCTTGTCTGTATTTTCAAACCTCCATCATTAAGAAAACATGAACTCTCACTTGGTAGTTTCACTGTCTGATCATGTTCCTTTGAATGATCTGTGCTGGAATGTAAATATAATTACGCTGATTTGGCATTTGTTAGCAAGCTGAAGATTCAAAAACAAATATAGATATGTAGCTACACAGCCTACAAGTTTTATTAACAACAGATTGAGCTGAATTGAGCCCCAGCCTGAGTGAGCATTTCTTGCCAGCTCTGAGGCAGGCAGGTGTCACTTGTGCTGCTGTGATGAGCCTCTGGTTATAGAAAAGGTTTTGGGTCTCAGCCCAGCTTAGCATTGAAAACTTTGTTTAATTGTAGGAGCAGCTCTACCACAGGTTTTAGGTTTTTTACACCAATGGATTATCCTTCCTGCATTGCTCTTTGTTGTGTAGAATAACAAACCACATTTCCAAATTCTTTTCTGAATCATGCTCTGCTGAGCTCTCCTCAGCAGGGCACCTGTAAGGCACTCCCAGAGCAACCAAGCTGTGTCACAAACAATTAGATGGCAAATGTCTCAGGAGCACTAAGAAATGTGGAGAGCACTTGTGAAATAAAAGCCTTGTAAAAAAAAGCAAACAGCACAGGAAAATTCTAAGCAGGGAGAAGACTGGAGCATGCCTGACAAGCATCTTTAGCAGAAAAGGTGCTACCCTTCTCCCACATCAGCCTGCGAATGGAAACTTGTGTGCCAAAGCAGGATATAAGGGGGTTGTTTAAGCCAAAACCTGGTAGACAACAGCTGGTACTCAGGAGGTTTTGATGGAAAATTTTTGGTATAACCTTACAGAGCCCAAATGTATCCTGTCTGTTACCTCCTCTCTCCCCTACACTTCCTCAGCAGCCTTCTACAGCTGCTCAATATCTGGATATTGACATATCTTAATATGTCTCAAGATGACAGCTTTTCTTTAGGGTGTCTCTACAGCCCATGGTCATACCTTAAAAATAATGTAAATAAATATTTTCATTTTCAAGCTGAAAAATAAAAATCTTTTCAAAATGCTAATAAAAATTTCAAAATGCTAATAAAAAACCAATACTTTCAAAACTTTTTAGATATTTACCTATAAATATTCCCAAAATAGGTCTCTTCCTACACTCACTTTTGGTTTCAACTGATTTTTCCCAGAAAAAAGAGTGCAAATGTCCTGATTAAGTCTTGTTATAAAATGTCAAGCAAGTAATGTCTGCAGGAATGAGAAGCAATTAAATGTTCAAGTAAAACAATCAAAAGCAGGAAAATGTGCCGTGAAATTCAAAAGTCATAGGGCCAGCAGAGAAAACTTGGGAAAAGAACATAGGTGACTAAAAAAAAGCTGAAAAGGAGACTTTTGTGAACTCATCGGTGTGGAGAAGTGATTAGTCTCCTTTTTGAAAAGAGTAAATGAAGGAGAAAATAGAATATAAATAAAATTGTCAGAATGAAGATCCAAGAGATGTGAGGCTGACAAGGTGTAGGAAAGAGATTCAGAGAAAACTGCAATTAGGAAAAATTGGATGTACCAGACTAAAGCATCTTGGTCCTATTTCTCTGTAAGAATGATAAAGTTCACTGTTACTGCCTTAAAGATAGAAGACAGCTGCACTTCAAATGTCTCAACTTTAAAGGCTGTTGTCATCAAACTGCCAAATGTTTTTATTTTTAGCAAACCAATAATTTCATGTATTTAGGCCAAGAAAGTTACTTCACAATTTTTAATGTATGCCAACAGTAGCAGATATTTGTTGAAAAATTCAAATGGATGGAATACCTTTCTGAACAGAGGTTTTCTTTCATTAAGAAGATCCAAGATGCGGAGAGGAAGCAAACAAATTGCATGGATTTTAAAGCAGGTGTAATTCTCTGATACAAAAGGGGATTGCAATTATTCTCAGTGAGGCAACACTTTACTCTTCAGGAAAGGAAAGCTGAATATGTAGATGAATTGCCCAATGACTTGAATCAAATCCAGTCTGCTAAACTTTTGGCCATCAGGTATGAAGCATGCGAGAGAAGCGAGAAATTAAAACAAGTTCTTAAAATATTGGGAAGGCTAGAGTTGCTGGAATGAAAATTCTTTGCTTTTATTTAAGTTTATATGATGGTTTCTCTCTAGTTCTCGTCATTTGTGTATATATTCCCCTCTTACCAAGATTTCTGAAAATGCATGAGTTCTGCAATTTGCATAAAGAAAATTGTGTATAGAAACGTCTCTTTCACTCTTGTTAATGTGACTGAAAGAGATTTTTTTTCCTCAGCTGCACATCTTCTTTCCATTTTCTGTGAAGGATGAAGGATTCCCTTTGATCACTCCACATCAACCTTTTCCAACTCTCTGCTCACTTTTTTTTACATTCAAATACTTTGGTTTTGTCTGTCGTCTCCCATAGCAACAGTAGATTTCATTTCCTTAATGCTGAAATCAGTTAAAACTTTGAAGACCTGTAACTGCTGCGGTTAATGGGAAGCGCATGTCTCATCCTTTCCCTCCAGTCTGGGTGTCATGCTGGATGGATAGCAAAGCTCCTTCAGTATTAATTTTTCCTTCGTAACAATACCTGTGTGATTTATATGGTAACACCTTCCAGCAAGACAACTGACTTTAATCTCTTTGCAGTAGGTGGCACAGAAAAATCAGTAACTTCCTCTTTGACTGTCATACTAGTGAAATGCATGGAAATGTTCTTCCTTTAATGAGCATTTCACAAGAAAACCTGCGGGCTGCCCTGGGAGCAGAAAGATGTGACCATGGGGGGTAACCTGGGCTGGGGCGTGACATTCACACCCAGCTGCTCATTAAGTTCCATCCTCAGCTAATTTGCTGCCAATTGACTGATTCCTCCTGTGAGCACCGGGGCTGTTTTCCTGCACACAGGGGGAACAAGCTGGGCAATGCGGAGGTCAGCAGGGTTCAATGGCCTGAGCACTGTGCGTGTGTGAGTCAGGGACTCCTGCTCTGGGGACCAGCTCTGACACTCACCCTCCCTAAGGAGAAAGTCCAGCACTGCCAGAGCACTGAAACCACACTCCTACACAGCTCCGGTGTGCTCCTAGCAGCCAGAGAGGGAAAGGGGCTGTGCAGCCTGAGTATTGTGTAAATCCACAGAGGGAAAGGGGCTGTGCAGCCTGAGTATTGTGTTAGAGAAGGTGATTGCTAGAACCAAAAAACTTCCTTTCCCCATCTTCAGCAGTCTGACAGCCAGTTAGTTCCCTGGCTGCAGTGAAGTTTCCCAGCAGGAGAGGTTTGAGCAAAAAAAGGTGGAAAAGACTCTATAAATCCCAGTGTTTTCTTTTCTTCACTGTTAGTTTTCAAGGCAGAGCTCCACTCTTCTGAGACAGAAATCCTACAAACACCTGGGACATCATCTGTAGACTCAAAATATGATCTATTCATTATAGATATTTCACTGTTCTTTACCCCATGTAGAAAGCCCAGGTATGTTCTATGACACTGCCCAGGAGATCATGCTTAACTACCACAAACAATTTCAATTTATTTTGAGCCAGTGCAGTTTGTTGAGACCTACTGTTGTCAAGAGAGCAAGCAGAGGTTTTTTTCAATCTGTCTGGGTTTTTCTTCCTTTACTTTGGGAAATGTTTTGTGTGCTGATGCAAAAGATACCTGGAGCAAAAAAAGCACATGGTTCTATTGCACTAAAGACACTCTGACAGGAGAGACTTTTTTTAATCCTTTCACTGAAGTTGTGTTCCTATGCTATGTGTCCATGCCTCCTTTTAGGATGCTTTTTATTTTGCAAGCAAACAGAAGTGAGCTGTAAGCTTCTATAAACACGGGCAAGATCTTGGTCATGAGGATGGAATTTCCCACTTCATGTTCTGTATCAAACATAAGTCACCAACAAAACAGTCTGCATGGTGTTTTAGTTATTGCTATTAGCTCTCATCTTGCAGCAAGCTGGAAGGCATAGCAGGTGCTAATTGATTTCTCAATGTGATTTTCAGGGCATAGCAACATGACATTTCTCAGTTCTGAAGAGAAATATATAGAAAGAGGGAAAAAATTAGTCTTGGTGCTAGGACCACTCTTGAAAAGCACTGGACTGTATGTGAAGACATAAAAATGCAAAGTTAAGACTTATTTTGTACACACAAATGCTGAAATGAAAGTAAAACCTTGCAGCAAAGCCGCATTCTCTCTGAATAATCTCCAGTACATTTTTTGTGACACCAAAGAAAGCGTTCGGCTGGCACCATCTGCCCCATCTCTTTCACCAAGTTCTACTGAAATAGAGCCAAAGAGTGCCTATTAAATCCCTCCTTGAAGAGTGAGAAGAGCCAGGAAGTCATAAAGAGGATCATCTGCATTTGATGTGGTGCACAGCCTCATCCACTGCTCTGCCCTGTCACATCCATCGCCCCAGGGCTGCTGGTTCATCAGAAGCTCCAAGGGCTCTGACCAGCCCTGGCTCCCCAAACCAGCTGCTCACCCACTGACTGCAGCTGCTCCTTCAAGAGTTTGTTTTCCAGTCTTCCCCAAAGATGAGACTGATTCAGGCTTTCCCAGCTGCACAGCCCAACTTATTGTCACGCCTCTCATGTGGTGAGGCTCAGGGGTCTGAAGGATGTGCACTGGCAAGCACAGGGCACTTGGCAGTGTTTCATTATAAGGCTGCTTCGGTGCAAAAAACACAAGCAATAACGTCTTGTAACTTAATCAGCTTTTTTTGTAAACACTGTAGCAAGTGTTCATCAGTGAGGAACCACCTTACTGCACAGGCCACCATTTACTTGCACAGTGATGAATGCTTTAAGGGTGAAGTACTTTAGGGGTGCAATTTTTAAGTCAAGGTGAAATGAACCATGGAGTTGAATCAACCCAAGTCAAAGAGCTGTAAGGTCAGATATAACCCAAATTGCACATCCTCCTCCTCAAATCACCACAGGTGCCTTGTGGATGCCTTTGTCAGCCCTTTGAGAACTTCAGTTTCCCTCCTCTTTAATGTGCTGAGTGCTTACAGTGCACACTCTCAAGCTCCCCGTGCAATTGCATAATTAAAATAATTAAATTTCTTAATTTTTAGGCTTTCATACTATTACTTTACCCTACAATGAGATTCTCTGGATCAGCAAACTCTTAAGAGCTCATTAATATCATTACAGCACATTCCTGAAGAGAGGAAAAGAGAAAATATATTTTAAAGAGTATAAAGAAGAAGGAAGAGGTGCTATTTCAGTACTTCAAGAGCCCTTTCCCTAGGAATATTTCACTCACTGATTTTGCAGCTCTCGCTACATGTGCTCTTGCTCTGGCAAGTCTTGCCCACATGCAGTGATGGGGAGTTGCTCTTGACGTGCAGCAGAGCTCAAAAAAGGCTTTGCCAGTTTTGTCACTGGCAACTGCTGGGCTGTGTTAGGATCTCACTGCTCCCCTGTTTAGCTGCTGAGGAGATGACAAGGTCTTACAGTGCTAAAACACAGAAAAGACTTCTCCACCAGGACATGCTCGAATAATGGAGCTTTGTTCCTAAGGAGGAGCAGTTCATTGCAGTTTAATGAAAGGAAAGCTGAATTTAATTTTTTTTTTTAATTTAATCTCAGCAATTGAGAATCCTGCAAGCCATGGGGAGTGGGTTTTGGTTTTTCAGAAGGGGCAACAGATACCCATAGTTTATGCTTTGGGATTATGTTGTGGTATTATGCTTTGTACTGTGATATTAAGTTTTCTCACCTGTGGAGAGAAAATGGAAAATGGATCGATGGAGTGCTGACCATTGGTCTTGAAAAGTGCTTGAAAAATTATTTCACCTCCAAAAAAAACAAAAGAAAGAAAGAGCTGTTGCAATCCATTATCCCCATGCAGAGTTTTTCATAAAAAATGTTTCCTCAGAAAATGTTGTGCATGTTTGGCAGATTTCTATGCATTTATGTTGACAGGCTTCTTGAAGTCCCCATGGAAAGAAAACATCATTTAAACCCACAGTTTAAGGCTGTGCATCTCTCAGAGGTTGCCTGACACTAAGAGGTTACCATGTTTCATTAAGACAAAATTTCAAAGGATGAAAGCAACGACTGCAATCAAACCAAACGCCCAACTTAAAACATCCATTCACCCGCCTCTCACCTGAATTTGGTTTCCTAGGCTATTTAATCTGCAACTCCAATGACACACATAAATAACCTGAGAGAACTCAAGGCTTATTTAGCAGTGTATTTCCAAGCAAACAACCTGCACAGTGGAAAGTCCAGCTCTGTAGCACAGAGATGTGGTCAGCTCTCTGCAGTGTGTGTGCAGCCCCAGGCTGCAGCTCCTTGGCCTGTTTCACTGCAATTATTTAGGGGTGGGTTCCAGAAAGCAGTGAAAAGGTGATTCCAGCAGGTTCCCAGGTGAGTGATGACTCCCTGCAGCCATTGACCAGCTGAATGCTTTGGGGGCTCCTGCTTCCATCCTGCTGCTCAGTAACACTTTGGTTATGTGCAGGTCGAGTGTGGGCTGCAGCTCCCTAGGGGCAGCTGGACCAGCTCACAGCCACCCAGGAGAAAACCCCTGGCAAAATACAGCTTTGTATTTGCACCTCACAATGCACAAAGCTTTCTTCAGGTAATGGGATCGATCTTGCATATGAACAACACAGTTTGATAAGCAAAAGCTTTCTCTGCATCTCCAAGCTCGATATTCCAGCTCCAAGTGAGCAGTTTCTACTTCTCTGTTTCTGCACAGGCCTACTCTCCAAATCTGAAAGACTTCCTGTTATTTTATTTTCTTCAAGAATTTTACAGATGTTACCAAAATTTTGTGAACAAAATTATTTTCCTGCTGTTTTTTTTTCCTAAATTTCATTTTTATTATCAAGTAGTAACATGAAGACATGGATGAATAAAAGAAACAGACCTTTTTTCTATCTCCAAGCTCGATATTCCAGCTCCAAGTGAACAGTTGCTACTTCTCTGTTTCTGCACATGCCTGCACTCCAAATCTGAAAGACCTCCTGTTATCTTTTCTTCTTCAAGAATTTTACAGATTTTACCAAAATTTTGTGAATAAAATTATGTTCTTGCCAATTATTTTTTCTAAATTTCATTGTTATTATCAAGTAGTAACACGAGGACATGGATAAATAAAAGGAGCAGACCTTTTTTCTATCCAATTTTTCACCATACAATTATACTGGAAAAGAAGGAATTATACAGAAATAGTTGTTTCCTCCAAAGGAAACATGAGCCGTGGTCATTGAAATGTTTCTTTCTGTATTAGAAAACTACAGTGGTCTAAGCCAAATGTTGAGTAGT
Source organism: Melozone crissalis (assembly GCF_028551555.1). Lineage (NCBI taxonomy): Eukaryota > Metazoa > Chordata > Aves > Passeriformes > Passerellidae > Melozone > Melozone crissalis. Next base: position 15,339,453 of record NW_026535784.1, on the reverse strand, counting down.
ACAATTCTTATCAACAGGAACTAAATAGATAACATTCATCCCAGTAAGACTCATGATTATTTGTATGTATAATACAGATATTTTAGCATGACAGGCATTGGTCAACTGTCTTGTCTCTGTCCACAAGTACATACACCTGCTACTTGTCTGAGAGAGTGCTGGGGCTAAGCCCTTGAGATAACCTATTTATTCACATCCCTAAATACAGATTTAGGTGCCTTAAAAGATTCTTCTCAATTTGAAAGCAATGTCCCAGATGTCTGGGCTGATACAGAACTGTAAGTAATTAAATTCTCCCTCAGCATACCACGATAAAGGAACAATATCAGCCCCAGTTTACACTTAGACTTTCCCTTTCCCTCAGGTGTGATGTACTTCAGGAAGTTAATGGCTTTATTTACATCTGGGGCACTCCCTCCACCTCTCTTCCTTCTCTGCTCAAAAATTTCCCCAGTATATGAAGCTGACACACTACCTGCAGAAAGTTCTTTGAGTTTGTTTCATTATCTCAATTAGAAATTTACACTTTAGGCCTTTGATCCATGTGTAATTGGTATCCTGCCCTTTGTTCTCTTCGGTGGGCTGTGCTTACCTCTCCTTCTTTCTCCATCCAAATAATGCCCCAGGTAGTTTTCTCCTTTTTATTTAACTTCCTGCTCTTCCATGCTTCAATATTTCTTTATTTCAGCTCATTGTTCTCTGCTTGTCAGCAAGCCTTCTATTTTTTTCACACGTGGAGGCACACTACAGGAAATCTGATTTGAAATGTCACCTATAATTTTGTTTTCATTCCAAAAATTTTATGAATTCTTAAAGAATTTGCAAAGCCATGTTCTGCACTCAGTTTGGTAACATAAATCCAGTATTCCTCACAGTAGTAATTCCAGATTACAGTGGTATATACATAAAAAACAAAAAAAAAAAATCCCAAACCAGACTCTTGAACTAAAAATGTATTTTCTAGTATAACATCCTTTTCCATAAGAAAAAAATCAAACACAAACAAAAAAATATTGTAAATTAAGGCTTTTCCTTGTTTATGATATGGAAGAAATTCTAATAAGATAATGTGAGAATATATTAGTATTTGTATTTTTATAGTTATACCCAAGAAGTCCAGAGAAAATCCTGGATCCTTTTTTGCTAAGAACACCAACCGCTACACATGCAGAATATGAGGTAGTTTGTAATCACAACATGATTAGCAAAACAAGGCAAGCTCAAAAAGAAATGTAAAACGAAAAAAGCTGCTCAGGAAGACAAACAGATTCCTTGAGTGGAATGTGTTCTCTGAAAAGCCCATTCCTCATCTCTGCCAACTCAGATCTCACACAGATTCTGATTTAAACTTCAAACCACATACACCAGAGGGAGTTTTTGCTGTTTTCTCTCTTTTTCTACCATGATTTAGTGACTATTTCTCTTTGAGACTGAAACTCTTGCTGAGTAACTGCAGGAGCCATCAGGCTGTGTTGCAATTTTAGTATCTGGAGAAGTAAGTTAGGGAAAAAATTCAGCCTTCTTTAAAATGCATATAGTTTAAATCAGAGGGGGAAAAAGAAAAGAAGAGGTAAAAGAAAAAGGGTTGGGATGGGGTAAAATATTCAAAATCCTTCTCTTCCTTGGGTTTCTATGCTAGGATTAATCTGAAGTGTTCTAATTCAATCTCATCAAATTAAGGACAGGAATAGATACATTTTCAGAGAAGGAATAGATATCTTTTCAGAGAACCAGATACAGTTCCAGAAGGACAAGGTTCCTGCTCCTACAGAGCAGTCCCTGTTTCCACAGGTGCTGCTTGGTGAGGGTGTGCAGGCTGGGCATGCATTGAGAAGCAGGAATTTTATTCTCAGTCCATGTGAATTGTATAAATTTGGACTAGAAGGGCTCTTCTGGCAGCTGCTTGTCCAAGAGATGTCCCTCTGTCACCCACAGTGATTCTCACCACATTCAGAGGCTCACAGAAGAAATCAGTCCAACAGCCTCCCAAAGCAAACACGACCCAGACAAAACATGCTGAAACGTTCCCTGATGCAGTTGTAAATCAAAGAAAGGGAAAAGAGGTGTAATTAATCTTAGAACTAGAACATCTGCTTTCAAAAGATGCAGAATTGTCCAGGAGTCTGGGATTTGAACTGTCTGATGGAGAGCAGAGCCCTCAGTGTTGGATCCATTTCATCACCAAGGAGTGCCCAGCCAAACATTCATATATTCAAATTCATCCAGTCTATGCCATTCAAACCTGTACCTCAGTTGTGTGGAAAGGAAAAGATAAGAAAGGAAGCTGGGTTTGAAACTCTTAGCAATGGCTTTGCGATTCTATTTGGTGTTCTTTCTTGGAGTCCAAGCTCCTAACTCATGTATGTACATAATAATCTCAGCTTTCATTTGGGGAACAGAAAATATGTTTCCAAGTTTCTGTGGCTTAGGAAGATAAGAGGAAATATGTACAGCCTAAAGGTTTCCAAACAGAAAAAAATCTCAGAGATGATCTGCTTTAAAATCTCATGATTTATAATCTGCTCTGGAACCAGCTTTGGCCTCTGACTTAATTATTTTTGTAAGTCTGTAAATACTTCATTTCCCAAACAGACTTCTAGCAGGAGCCCCACTTCTCCTCATCCTAAGGTTTTCCTGGCCATAAAACTTTTGACTAATTCCACTCTAAAAATGGCCTGTCCAATATTTTTAGGAGTGTTTCTTTAACATCTGCTTATTACAAGACAGTTTAATATACTGTTGAGGGAATATAAAATCACTGTAATTTATCACTGATGCAAAATAAGATTGTGAATAAAACACCTAAATGGGCTGTTTTATTCTTTTTCCTGTTCTCAGTGAATATTTGGTTTTGAAAAGCAGAAATCATAATTTTAATGCAAATTAAGTTACCTTATTCCCTCTCCATCACCACACAATCAAATAAAGTGGCAAGGGAAATTACTGCAATTCCCTGAACTTGTTTTGTTATGCACATAAACTTCTGAATACATGTCATGTGAGGCAATAATTAAGTTCCTAACTTATTTACTTCTTCTATTGGGGCTGCTTCATCTGAGCCACAGTTTGGCAGGAAATCCAAATATCCATCTGAGGTGCAAAATATCCTGAGGTATTTTAGCTGCTCACAGTTTAATTTAGATATTAACCATAACAGACCTGGGATTAGACAATGGCTATGCACTGCCTAGAAATAAAGATGCTATAGAAATCCCTGTGAAAAATCTGGCATGAAAACATAAGTGTTGTTCATGAAGAACACAAACCAGAGCTTATTCCCAGAGGGATCTGAAGTATAAGGAATGTGAAAGAAGCAGAGGCTGGAGAACTGCCTGTGCTTTATACAGGTCCCAAGCAGGGATTCAAGAGAGAGGGAGTTTTGCAATTCCACAGACTCTCAGCATCTCCTGAAAGGCTTTTAGATGAGTATTTCCAACAAGAGAGAGAATAAGATATCTGGCTGAGAGTTATTGTTTTGACCAGCCACGTAGCAAGAGGAGGAGCAGCAGCAAAGGATAAGAATCAGAAGTCACCACATCACAGCCTCCCACCTGTGCACTGAGACCAGATCCTCTCAAAGGCCATGCAATATTAAACCTTTTACAACAATCAGGCCAGAAATGTAAAGCCATTAGTTTCACTGGAGGAATGATACTTTAATAGAAAGGGCTTGTATTTTTTCTCAGTTGTCTTGCTGCTCTGCCTAGGTTTTTTTTGAATGCATGGGCTGGTTTTAAGCAGAGGTTCTGTCTGCAGACCTTGCAGAGACATTCAGTACTCTTCCAGAATAAAAAAAAACCTGCAAACGGGATTTTAGACATGGAAGCCTTTAATTGTGTGTTCTACCACTAGCTACAGTTCCTTTCTACATCAAATTCCAAGTTACTAGCTGGCTCAAAATTTCCACTCCAGAAGAAAGTAAAATTTATTTTAAATAAAGGCAGCTATAATAACTCTTTTGTAATAACTCTGTCGTGGTTTTACGGACTTGTCCAGCCATATCTCCTTTATTTGTTTTAGTTCAAAGGGCTATAGTTGTATTTTAGATTATTAGTGTTACATTATTTTTTTGTTTTGTGTTTATATTTGTGCCTGAGATTCATTGAGGTATCTAACAAACAGAGGCTAAGAAAATCATATTTAAATACTCACTGATACATAAAATTTTATTAACAAAAAATTATGAAGTGATGAAATGTTATATGATTATATTAATATTAAAATACAACTTATTACTTAGAAGTTATAAGTAATTATAAGTACATATATAGTTATAAGTTATAAGTATATATAAGAACATTGCAGATGTTCTAGACATCTCTACAATCCAAGGGCAGGAGCGTGGCTGAGCTCCCAGAGAGAGCAGCCCCAGAGCCTGCACAGGCACACTGAGAGCTGAGAGCTTCACACTGGAGACAAGGAGAAAGCTTTTCCCTGGCAGACAGTCAGACAGCGAGACAGATTGCCCAGAGAGCCAGTCCCTGTCCTGTGCAGCTTCCCAGAGTCAGGAAAAGCTGTCAGTGCAGCTTTCCTGAACATCCTGGTATAACCACACAGCTGACCCAGACTGGAAGTGAAAGTATCTTCCAGTCTGATTCTTATGAGATGCTAAATTTCTGTGAAATTTAAGTGACTGTTTAACTTCATTTTAGTTGTCATATTTCAAACATGGGTGCAAAAATGTGCATCAGTGGCATTTTACTCACACCACTCAAGAAGCTGAGAGGTTAATACTGATTTACTTGTTTTATATAATTTCTACAGACAAGAGATGGTACAAAGACGAGTACAGACCTGATCTGTATCTTAATGTTCATTTTTCTTGCCTTGTAAAACCTATACATGATACAGTGTTTTTATCTCTCTGTCTTGTTTCAAATGGATTTATCCTGTAGCACTAAAACATCTTTTGCTTGTCTCTTGTACTCTCCATAGAATACTGTTTTTTAACAACTTAATACCTATCTATCAGATGCTTCAAAATATCATGTATTTCCCTAACAAGGCTGTCATTTTTCCCTTGGTGAGACAAGTATTACAATGGCTATTTAATTACAATAGAAGGTGACTGATCAACTTCTTTGCATTTATCAGAATGAAAACGTTTCTATTAATTTGCTGCTTTGTGCATTGGTATTGCCATTGATGTGTGCAAAGAGCTCTGATGAGAACACAGAGGAATCTGCTACTTCAGTGGATGGGGGAGTGTCACCAGGGAAAGGGAAATGTGCTGCATGCCTGTGAGTTTTGCTTTTTGCTAAAGCAGAGGAGTGCACTTCTCACCCAGCAATATTTTATTGTTAATGTGGCTGTTTAATTTCAGATGTGTTCCAATAGATCAGTGCACCAAAATTCTTGTAGTTCTTCTGATATCCTCCAATAGACCAAACTGAACTGCTTTAAATACTTTGACAACAGCTGACTAGAAATGTGTATCATATGAGTACTTTTCTATTCTATCACTTCCATTTCCCAGGTGACAAAGTTGTACTCTTATAACCATAAACTGTACACATCAGTACAGACCTCCCCATCCTTTTCCTGCCTCACCCTCATCCTTTAACATCCAGATACCTGATACCAATTTAGAAATTCATGTAAGATTTGTCCAGCACACTAATAAATGTTGAGGGAAAAACAATGGGAATCCATCAATAAGGCAGGTGGAAGAGGATCCCTCAATGCATTTTTGGCAATATATGCAGCCAATAAAATGCAACAAATAACTTCAGTACAGACTGCAAATGCCCTAAATAAGCACACAAGATTGATAATGCAGGTTATCAGCCTCTGGACCTGGCTGCACCTCTGATTTCATATATGGGTAAATAAATCTATATATTGTCAAATGCTAAATATAGGTTAAATATATATCTCATGATCTAGGTATCTGAAACCTGAGTTACACAGAACATTGGCCAGTCCATCTGCATCTGTTTCTCTTAATATTTTTTTGTAAAATAGAATTGTTTGGAAAATAACATTAAGATCATCAATCCTGAACCAAGTTCCTAAGTGCCATATCTACACACCTCTTAAATTCCTCCATGGATGGTGATAATGACTATTCCTGAATGAGGGCAGGGCTTCATCCTCATCAGATTGCATCCTGTTCCTTTGCAGATCAAGATCAGCCTAAACACTCATCCACCTATCCAGAGAATCTGCAGCGTGAGTGGGCATCACTTCCATACCGTCATTCACTCATCAATAAAAGCACCCACAGCATCACAGCCAGGAGAGACCTCTGAAGGTCCCTCATGACACAGCTGTGCACCACTCAGTGCACAACTCATATCCCCCTCGCTGAAGCCTCCAGTTAATTTTGAAGCCCTTAGAGTTCTTCTTATTAAAATTTTCTATTTCACAGAGAAAAGAAAAAGCCTGAGTTTTGAAAATGGGGTGGGAGAAAAATCTGGAATGAAATTTAAAATTTAGAAAATATGAAACTCAAGCAAAATTACTTAACAGTCATGCAGTAGGATCTCAGGTATACAAAGAATTGTAGATATTGGATATAAAGCCCAAAACCCTTGATTTAGTAAATAAGAGCTGCTTTTCTCAACCTCAAAGACAAGTTTTAAAAAACAGCTAGTTATTAAAAATTAATTCAGGTGCACTTATGAATAAGAAACTACTTACCTTCCTTGTGATTCTATTCAGAATAAGCAGAACTATTATCATATTTTATCATTAAGCTATCATGAGATTTGGAAATGAAATCTGCTTAGTGGGAAATGAGGCTTTCATAAAGGAAGGGCTTATTTAAAGTTCATTACATCCATAGAAGGCTATCTGAAATGTCCAGGTTAAGGCACTCTGAAATGACAGGGGTCATCTTCAGAGGAACTACTGTTGCTAGGAGACTCAAGCATCAAAGTACCACAAATTTGTAATTTACCCTTATCTGTCAAGGGACATTGATCATAAATGTACTCCCCAGAATGCACAAGGCTTTAACCAGGCCTTCATCATTTTGCATGAAAAGGGGGGACCACAATCTCACCTTACTGTGTTCTAAGCACCCCCCAAATCCTTGGATTCACAGTAAAGCAGGAGGTGCAATTTCCTGCTCTTGAGGTAGAAGTGTTTTGCCATATCCCATTCCCTTGTCATCCCACTCCATTAACAACTCCCAAAGGCAACTGGCCCTAATGGGCAAGATAGAGAGTCAGCATTTAAACATCTGTGATTTAAAAAGCTGCCCAGTGAAGGAAGAGCAAGGAGAGTTTGGGGTGGGCAGCTTGTAAGGTGAGACTAAATTTGAAAATAGCTCAGACCGGATGAGAGGGTCCAGTCTTTTATATGTGGTAGAAAAGATGTTTGGGGATTTTTGCCTGGATGTAGCTATGGATCACCATAGCTCCAGATGCACAGCAGCACCAGCTGGATGCAAAAACCAATTTGTTTCTGTTGACCCCAGGGATGTGGTATCAGAAAACAGCAACCTTTTGACTGGATGGGAGCAAATGTTACCCCTGTCTTCAAAATGGGCAAGAAGGACCCAGGAAAACTGCTGGGCAGTCAGCCTCACCTCCATCCCTGGAAAGGTGATGGCAGATAACATTCTAGAGGTCATCAAACAGCAAGTAAAACAAAAGAAGGTCTTTGAGAGTAGTCAGCATGGACTCAGCAAGGGGCACTCATACTTGGCCAGCCTGACAGCCTTCTGGGATGGCATGGCAGGATGGAGGAAGAGCAGGTTGTTGTTTGCCTTGGCTGCAGCAAGGGCTTGGACATGGTCTCCTTCCAACCCTAACCCTGGGATTCTGTGGTTCTCTGGGCAGTGCACACCACTGCAATACCTTCATTCTTTCTAAGGTGCAGTCCCAGGGCACTGCCAGCCTCATAATGAACAAATACTTACAGAAATTATTTTCAAGAAGTGAAATGAAAGTGCTGAAGGCAGTCTGCCCTTAACATTGAAATGGCTGCAGAGGCTCGTGGGCACCTTGACTGCAGGATTATTGAGGTGATTCCAGCATAAATGAGCTAATACAAAGTAGAAAATAATGGGAAAAGGGCATCCTCATAAGGACAGTACCTTTAGACAGACCAGGTCCAGGAAAGTTCTAGCTGCAGTGTGAATAAAAAGAAAAAAAAAAGATAGAAAAAAGAAAAAGGGGAGGAAAAAAAGGCCAGAAAATGTTGTAGCTGTAACAGAATAACAGCTGAGACACTTCTATACTAAGACAGTGATGACCTGACACTGAAATAGACTGTTACAGGAGGGCCTTCAGGATCCAAAGAAAAACAGGGCAGAAGGAAAGATGGGGAAATGCCCAGACAAAGACATACACAGTTGCACAGATAACTACTAATTTGAAGTGATCCTCCTGGATGGGAGACAGGCTTTTCTTTATTTACATGGTCTGGTTACCATGCTCTACTAAAATGACTTGAAGAATTTTACTACATGTGTATTTTCCTTGATTAGCAACAGGTATGAATATGGATTTCCTTAACATCAAGTCAAATTTTGATTATTCCAAACCAGCTGCCTCTCAGGGCAGCAAAACAGATTTTATAAATGATGTATTCACATGATAGGGAAAGTGTGCTTCTTCCATATCCATAATTATCTGGGGTTTGAACTAGCCCACCTTTACAGTTTTATCCAACTTCAAAATGAAGTTAAAATCTATACACAGATCAGGACTCTAGCAGTCGGTAACCCTGTATCCACCAAAAGCTTGACTCAGAACTATTCCTTGCACAGTTTCTGTAGTGTAATCATTCTTTGCTCTTTCAGTGATACCTTTGAGTCTCCAGTGAGTGCACAACACAGCACTTTCATTCCCTGTAATAACCATAGGACTTGCAAGATGACAAATTCCTGAAGTGGGCATTTGTGTGCTTCTCCTGTATCAGACAGCCAGGACTTCCTCCCCAGGTAACACACCACTGCCTCTCCCTCCAGATGGAAAATTAAGGGGCTTGCCTTCCATCTCAGTTTTAACCCATCCCTGGCTCACCAGCTCCAGACAGCTGTGCACATCAGCAACAGGAATGTTCTGCTCCTGGTGTTGTCCCTGCCCTCCCATGGAGCAGAGCAGAGTTTCAGCAGCAGGATAAGATGTTGTTTCCAGGAGATTTATCCATACCTCCTACCTACTCAAGCCTGTGCCAAATTGCATTTAGCAGTGCCAGAGCCATAAAGGAGTTGAATGCTAATTCCAGTCACACACTCTGCTGAGATGAAAACACATCTGAGGGATCCACTGATGTTTAGCTCCTCATGCACACCCCAATCCTTTTGTCTCTCACTGTCATTCACATCTTGGCTCATTTGCATCTTGAACATAATTATATTCAGAGCAAGACCACAGGGCATGAACTCATTCCATATTTACCTCCTAGTCCCAGAAAAGTCATCAGTTCCCATAGTGAGAGCAGAGTTAAAAGAACTGCCACTCTAGCACCTCTGTGTCAGGTGTCTTTTGACCTCACAGTAACTCTGCAGGGATTTGGGGTCTTGTCAGCATGAGATTCTCTGTACAGCTTACCTGCAATTATGAATCCATTTACTTAATACAGTTCTTGACATGTATTTTTTAATTTATAAATGTTTTAAAGATAATTACTTAGTTTCATTAAAAGTAAATCTGAAATGGGAATACACTGCTACAATGGCCATATTTCACTTTAATAGAAAGAGATATTGACATATTTTAGATGCAAACAAACCAGGGAGATATAGTGAGTATGGCCACTTAGGCTGATTGAAAGATGATTGAATAATGGCCACATTACTGTGAGAAAAAGTGGCTTTCCTCTTGAAAAATAATTATGTTTTTCTGTCTAGCTGCAGCAAAGTAGGCGGGAAGCTTAGATTGTTTTGTTCCATCAAAAGATGACAAGAGTATGGATGTAGATCTGTAAATTTAATTTAGTTTCACTTTTTAATAGAAAAGTGCTATTTTGAAACAAAGCCAAATTAACTCCAAATTCACTGAGACATTGTATTCAGATATTTGAATATTTTCCTCCATTCTTTGCAGCCTCAAATTTTACAGTTGTAAAACGAAAAGAGTCTAGCTCTTCTCTCATAGCTCAGTTTTTAATTAAATGCATTTCACCCACTAAATAATATCACTCTGGCTTCATTGGAAGTATAAATAAATAATTTAAAATTAGTTGTGTTCACAACCAATGATTTCCATCAGATATACAACCATACTGCATTTTGCTCTGGAAGATTTCAGCCCTTAGTCTCCAAGGATATTGCATCAAATGACCAGGCTTTTTGATTTCTCTTGAGAAATCAGAAGGTGATAATATTGGTCTATTCTCCTCGAGCAATAGATCAATTTACTCTCCAGGAGTAAAGTTATTATCTGTGCTCACCCTTCTGTTGCCATCATTTTTCCATAACACACATTTCCATTCCAAGCAGCTTAGAAAGGGAATATTTTATCTTGAGGTTTCTTTTTTTCTACACCCTGAGCAATTGCTAAACAAGATTATGGCAGTACCTTCTTTCTCCTGGCTTGAAAAGCTGGTATTCCACATTACAGTGTCTTACTGGGGCCTGTCTTCTTTCCTATTTGTCAGCTCTGGGACCAGATGACTGCAGGTTAAAATCCAGGAAATAATTCTGTATTCTGGTTCTGTAATAGCTTTATGGAAAGAGACATTAACCCAGAAACTACAAAATAAAACCACCAACTCAAGCAATGAACACTCAGCTACTCTGCTGTGCCAGTGCTTTATTAATGATGCAGCCTCTCACAGCTGCATCAGAAGTTCCTCAGTTTGAATGGGGTTAAAGGTGAATCAATTAGTTTAGATATAGAGGAGTTAGAAATTACTTCAAAAGATCCTCTCAGACCAACATACCTGAAAGCATTGTAAAATATTTTTCCAGAAATTGCTCCAAGCAGAATGTGAACTTTGTATAACGATCATGATAGATGTTTTTCCTTTACAGTCTGATTTCCCAAACCAAAACTCACTTGAAATGCCATAGAGGATCTGAAATGTCTTGGTTTAATATCAAGAGAAAATGAGATCTGAGAAGCCACCGGAGGCACAGAGCTCTGGCAGTGCACTGTCCCCTGGAATATATTATTTTAAATTATCAGACAAGCCTTTGCCACTTCAGAATTGAATGCCCAGTTAGCAGGGATGTAAACAAAGGGAGCTTGCTCAAAACCAGGCTATTGCACAGAAGCTGAGCACCACTGGGGCAAGCTGCCTTCCTGCCCTCCCCACTGGAGGAATCCATCCCCCTGCTGATGCTCCTGGCTCTGCACAGCAGCAGAGGCAGTGACACACCTGCAAGCAGCACCCAGTTGTGGAACCCAGGACATCTCTCTGGCTGTCCAGGATGGCCAAGATCCCTGCCAGGGGGCTCAGAGACCCTGGCACAGAGCCCAAGATGCCTGTGGTTTTGATTATGACCCATGGAGCAAATTACCAACCGTATATGAAGATCAGCAAGCCACAACAGTTTAGGCAGAATAATAGTGAAGTTATCATGGGGTGGAAAAGTAGATTTTGGGGTTTTTGGTACGGGAGTTCAGGGAGCAAGATGGAGGGATCTGGGTGTGTCCTGCCTTTCTCCTTCTTCTTCTTCTTCTTGGCCTCTATCTTCTGCTGTGATGGTGGCACTTACAGATTGGTTTAGAGTGGAAGCTCACGGTCTAATATAGGTGATAGGTATTGGAAAGTAATTGTAAACATTGTACACATAGTTTTTAGTATAAAGACATAACACCACCCCAGGGGCAGGCAGAGTGCCTGGAACTGTCCTGCTGAACAGACCTTGGCAGGGCAGGAGAAAGAATTTTATAGACAAAATACAATAAACAACCTTGAGACCGAGAACTGACGAGCTGTGACTCCTTCTTCAAGCGCCAGGCTGGGAAAAGAGAGTTTCTAACTCTTCTTGGGGTCACTCTGACCAGCTAAAGCCCCGACACACAGTAACTCTGCTGGCTTACACAGCAGAGCTCTGATCCCCCACCACAGGACCCATGGCAGGAGGGGGGGAAAGGAATGAAAAAAATCTGCAAGAAAAAAAAATATCTGACCTTTCCAAAACTGGGTATTTCTACAAAGATATGACCCTTCCAAAACTGGTGTTTCCCCGAAAAGGGAGAGACATCTCTTATTCTGAGTCTTCCACCAATCACATCAAAGGCCAACAAACTTCCTGACCAATATATCCCCTAAGTATGGAAGCTGGAGCCTTCTCACTTTAAGATGACCATGATAGAAGTTGTCAAACAGATGTTGAAGGTGGCAGATGTCTTAAAGGGGAAAAAAATACAAGTATAGCAATAAAACGCTATGACAAAAAATATGCACACATTGGACAAATTAAACTTTTACAAGTGGCTGGAATTCTGGAATGTCCTATATTTCTATGCTTTTCTTTGCCATCTTGAAATTCTTTTAATATATTTATTCAAATCAAACCAGTAATTTCCTTTATAGACATCAGTCAGAGAATAAAGACTATTTTCTGTGTATTCTTCATGTATACAAAACTCCTTCACATTTCAGTATTACTATCTTAATAAAGGAAATTAATCAATTACAAATTTCTTCAAAAACTGACAGTGAAAGCACTGGAATCGTAATTTTTAGAGTTTTGGGATATCTCTGACCCTTCTGGATTGAATGGGGCAGCAAAAGTGGAGTAAGACTGGGGAACACAGCATGCCTTGCAGAGAAAAATTTTAATTGTAGATTTTTAAATAAAGAACTGACAAAGAAAAACAGATTTCTTTCACATTAGTCAAAACAGAAGAAACTGAAAATACTGAATATAAAAACACAGCTAGAGTCTCTGCTAAGAAGGCACTGCCTATGAAAGGTCCATAGTTTTCAAGACTTACAGGAACACAGGGGAAAGGTTATCTTGAAACAAAATAGCTTCCACATCCATCTCCACACAGGTTTAGGAAGGTTGCCAGGATGCTCATATGTTATATGTAGTAGTAAAATTATTTCTGAAGGAGGAAATTCTGCTGTTCTCAGAATTTATTAGACCTAAGGACCAGAAAAAAATTAAACTGTTACATCTCCATGGACGCAAGACTGGAAGGAGATCACATCATTAAATTTTTGTTTATTTTTTAAGTTGTTTGTCAGATATGAAATCAAGTGACACTGACTTTAAGAAAAATTGAACTGATTGCATTTAGACAAGCATTTCTAGAAAAAGAAATTATAGGAAATTATATAGATGACTTGTAGATGGCAGCTTTGCATTATGGTATATCAGATATTTAGCAACATCACTGCTGCTTACCATAATTTTTTTCTGCATATAAGTAACACATGACCATCAGGAATGATCCTCCAGTGAAAGAATACTATTGCCCTATTTTGCAAAAATAGCTTCATATTTCTGAATAGTAATTCCAAAAAAAACACAATACCAAAATACTGTGGCTGTACAGGGTGGGTTATGTAATATCTGCATTTCAGAGTTACCAGAGGGTTTGTTCTTGGCATACAATGCCAAAGAGATGATTTTGTTATTTATTCATGGTGCACTGTCTACAACACAAGTAAGGTGAACAGCAATGTTAGGGAAATAATACTCTGTTGCTTATGAGAGGGAAGGCCTCCTTGTCTTAGGGGAAATTAGAACTGTATAATTTTTTGCAATCTACATTTGAAAACAATTTTGGCCTCAGACCTTTCTGACTGCACAAATACTAATCTACATGAGCATATTAATCACCAATTTCTACATATGAAGCAATACCTCAACACACCAATTGTTCTGGCAATTCAATCATTAAAAAATTGTATATTCATATATGTAAACTAATAGATATTAAATGTAAGTTAACATTTTGAAGCTCACTTCTACATTACAAAACTCCAAACCATGGTGCCCAGATTATCCCCTCAGCACTCCTGATGCTGTGGGTCTCCAGACAATTTGGAAATGCAGACCTCACTTTTTCACCTTCAGATATGCAGCCAAAGTTTGTGGAATAAGTAGCAACAATTTGTTCTCCAGTGAGTTTCAGACACAAGGTCAGATCTCAAGAACTGATAACTCCTCAAGCTGAGTCATACATTTCTAGCACTTCCCCAGCTGATGGGTACACAAGAGAACAGATTTTTGCACTTGTTCATCTCCCCAGTACTGTACATCAACAGAGAATGTACCTGGGGATGGTACAATCCTATAGTGACTGTATTTGAAATAAATAAATAAGTTCTTTATGCACCAATTAATCATTGAAGAATAAAATGTAAAACAAGTCTCAGCTGGCCTCTCCTACATCTTACAGGATCCTCTGTGAATGGGCAAATCAAAGCAATGACCCAAAGCAGTTAATCATTAATGTCATTGATTTGCCAGAACACAGTGCACCTGCCAAGCTGCACTGCTCATTTTAGTCTTAATGTCTTGAGAGAAAAAGCCTTGTACCCTGTCAGGGGCAGATAGATATTCTTACATATCCAACCCTATCAACTGCTTTGATGTGCATTACTGACCCAAAGCCTGAAAGATGTAGTACAACAACACTTACTGAATGGTATCTGAAAGAGAAATCATTCACACTTGATTATTGTGCTCAAAAGCCCCCAGGTTTAGAGGATGATCCTAACTGTGCTGTAAATTAAACAGCTGCTGCAATCTGATTGAAAAGGCTCAAGTGATTTAACCAATCACAAAAGCTGTTTATTAGAATTACAAAACAACAAAGGAAATCTTTGGTTGGTGACACACCATCGTATTTTAAAATATTCAGCCTGGCCAAGAGGCCAGGACCCTGTATATGCTGTCCCTCTCCTAAGCTCTTAGGCATACACACTGATGGTGTTGTAGAACACCTCATCAGAAAATATCTGATTTGTTTGTATCAGCCGTGAAGATCCCCTCTTGTTTCACAAATGAGTTGTTCAGTTCAGTCAAATAAAGACCATTTGTGAAATGTTCATTTAAAAGAACAATATTCCTCTACCTATCACAGTAGGAATGAGCCAGAGATTACTTGGTAAAACATCCCAAATTTGTGAAGCCCCCCAAGATATTTCAAATATGGTTTAGTTCTCACTTATAAAATGTGCTCATTTAAACACCTATCTTCATTTTGCAGTATAATTTACTATTCTCTTCACATTTGAACTAACTAACACATGCAATATTTTACAGTTTTTTATTCTTCCTACAAGGCACAAGAACTGGTTTTTTTATCACTTCCTCATAGATGACTCTTCTGGTAGCTAAGGAGACACTCCTGATTATTGCCCAGCAATATAAAAAAAGTCAGAATCAGGCACATACTTTCCTCAGCATTATTAGATTTATGATCTCCTTGGTTTTATAAATATTTCTACTGGGTTATATCCATTATTGCCTTACATCTGTTATTGCTACAATATCATTTTTGAAGGAAGGCAAAGAGAAAGGAATTCAGCAATGTCCTGTTTGGCCGTTCACATAAAGCTTTCATAACTTTTCTAGGTTTTTGCTTAAGAATTCCATTAAAAGCATAGTTTCTTGGATGCAGGCTGCTTCTAGAAAACAAAGTTAAAGTTTGTTACAACATGAAATAAATATGTACTTTCTGCTGTTATTCAGGGAATATAAAATATTAAAAATGTTTTTTCCACTCAAAGTTGTAAGGCATTTTGCTAATCTGCTGCAATTTTGTAGCAATTTAAAAAGGTCACAGACCTCTTTATAAACTCGATAACAGTGCACTGCAACCCTTCCACTAACCAATGCAATGCTGTGCTCCCTGAAGTCAAGTGGGTCAATGCCTGGTTGTACAAAACATTTGGGGCCTCCATAATGAGCAGTGCTTTTCTTTATCATTTTGGTTTTCTTATTTCCTGCTCCATTTTAATGGCACAGCCAGGGAGATCTTGTCAATGCAGAATCTCTAACACTAATAAGAAAGAATTTGTCATTTCTGTTAACTCTTGTGCCTTGTTATTTCTGTGCTTAGGGAGAAACAACAACTTCTCCATATGGCCAAAGCAGCTCTTTAAGAGAGATTTCCTAGGAGAGCTTTGTCTTTCTCACTGGGATTGCATTGCCCATGAGTTTTGTTTTGCCTTCTGGTTTCATACCAAGAACTTTAAAGCCAGAGTGAGATATCACAAAGTAAAACCAAAAAAGTGTACTAACATACATTCCACTGTAAAATAGAGGTATTTTGATTAAATAGTAAGGTATAATAGAGGGGTGTGATAAAACACAAAGTCCAATGTCCTTGTACCAAAAGCTGTGCATCTGCAGAGCTGCTCTGAAACCTTGACTGCACATGCCACAAGAGCTGGTACCAGGCCACACAACAGCCAGAGCTGCATCCTGCTCACCAGCACTTCTTAGGGTAGACCAAAAGAGACTTTTTACAGGCTTTCTAGAAGCTAGGGCTCTCTCCTTGCAAACCTGAAATCCTGCTGGGGTTCCAGTTGTGGGTTTCTCTGGGTCTGGATTGAAGGCACTTGAGACAGTAGCTCATGTTCAGGCTCAAGTGTTTATTATTTCTTATCAGTAAAACAGTCTCACTACTGTGAGTTTTTCAGCTTTTCATTAGAAGGCATAAAATGGCCAACAATCTCTTGTTACAAGGGCGTTTAAACTATCCAAATAAGAACTGGCACCTAGATTATTTTCCCTTTTAACCCAATAACTGATCCCACAGAGCCCCCAGTGCAGACTTTTCTGCCCAATTACAAAATGCCACCCAAACCCATGAGGAAGAAGGAAGAAGAAGCATGAAGAAGAAACTCAGGATGAGACACCCTGTGCCCTCCATCTTGCTTCCATCCACAACATACTAAAATTCTCAAAACCTAAATTTCTCACCAAGTGATACACCTACACTATTCTCTATAATTTATTTCACACTTTTGTGGATTCTAGTCCATCTTGAAGTCTAGGAAGCTTTCTCCATGAATGAGGGTCAAAGTCAGTGCTCCCCTGGGGGTCAGGGCACCCCAGAGCAGACAGAGAAATATTCCCAATGCCCTGGGTTTCCACAAAATCCCTATGATCTGCCAGGAATCCCCCTGCAGCTCCCATAGCTATAGGATGGGATATTGGATGGGACAATCAATTCCCAATTTTGGCACAACCAAGATATTGCACAGCTGCTCCTCATCTGAGGCAAGGCTGGGTTTATCCAGGTCTTCTGAAAGAGAGGGAACAGGTGGGATAGAAACTGGGACTCCTTGAAAAAAAAAGCACTTTGAGAAGGATTATGGGCCTGGTGAATGAAAGCTCCTGGGCACTTTCCAGACCAAGCCCTGCTCCAGCTGAGAGCAGGAATGACAGCAAGAACAGCCCTCGGGGATCCCACTGATCCTGCTTCCTAAACACTTCTGGCTTCCCAGCCCTACTTGTGTTATTAATGCTGTCTGAACAAGATAAATGTTAATTGAAACAATTTGTTCCATTATGGATCTTTCTTTGTCTATTATTTATTTGAGTCAATTCAGAATTTTTTCTACGTTATTTAAAGGGCACCTGTCTTCAGCTTAAGAGTGAATAATGCAGTAAGACAACTGTAGAACAATCTGAATTGATTGGGAAATGAGTGAAAGCTGTTATATTGAATAGAAATCCTTTTGCTTCTGAACTAGCATGAGTATGTCACTAGCCAATAGATTAATATTTGCAGTAAATCATCTTGCACCTGGTAGCTGTGGTGATGTGTTGGAATTCTTTCCTAGGTCTTCAGTGAAAAAGGGAAAGCTGGTCACAGTTGCAGTAATATAGAGCTGGAGTGTTAGGTGAGGAATGAGAGACACAAACACCTCTGGTACAGATGGGTGGAACTAACAGAGTCATCAGGAGACATGGCAGCTTCTGTCTGCCAGTGGTCCTAACCTCAGTGGGTTTCAGGAATAAATAGTTGAGAGGTATTCATGAAACTTCCCCAGGAATCACTTAATTAGGAGAGGTTTAAATAATTTAAATCACCAGCAACTGAGTGTAAGTGATGAATTGAACACCATGTTAGAAACACAACTGAGAAAACTCCTGGGAGGGCAAGCACATGACAATCCTTTGCAAAAAAATTTATATGGATAAGAAAAGCTTCTGTGAAAAACTCCTTAAGGTTTCTACAAATAGAGCTGAGAGTAGCTTAATATGAAAACCTGCATAGGGGATGGAGAAACCAAATTAAGGCTGTTGCCACACAGTTGTTCACCACAGATAATTTTCCAAGGTCCAGGAAGGATCATAAAGTTTGGTTTGTTGGCAAGAAATAAGTTTGTAGGAGATATATATATCTACAAGCTTATATATATATATATATATAATATATATATGTATATAAATTATAATAATATTTATAAATTTATAAATCATAAATTAATTTGTGGGCACTTCTCTGAAATGGCAGAAGGAAATGGTGTGGCTACAAAAAATTGCTTAACCTTATTAACTAGCAGATAAGAGATGCAATGAGCCACAGGAAAAAAAAAATAAGTTTAGGGGATACATGCTTTAACAGTCAAACCTCTTGCTACTTGAAAGAAAAAACATGGTTCACACAGAAAGAGCAAACTCCCCTACATCAGTGGTATGAAAGCAAGAATTAGAGTGAATTCACATACCTACTGACATTTTGCTTACTGCAAAATTCTTAATGACACAGAAGGTAATGACATTTTAAAATACCTCACATTCAACAACAAAGCTGAAAGCAAATGCTCTGCAGCAACTTCTAGAGACAGCTGAATGAGATGTTTTGTGGGTGATGTGGGAATTTTGTCCCTTTGGACCTGTTTATTAATCCAAAATAGAAATTGAAGAACTGAATGAAGGCCACAGAAATAAGTTCCTGATCAAGGTTGATATAAAAGACTGCCATTTCCTTTAGCAGTCTTGCCACAAGGGTCTAAATGAACTTTTCCTAGGTGCCTGTTTCTGTGTTTATCTACCCCAAATATTCTTGCTATTCTTGGACTGAGAAATGAAGCTAGTACTGAAAAAAGTGAACTTTGAGTCTATGCTTTTACAGACTCTAAAGGGTCTAAACTTTTATATTAAAAAATGTATTTCTTTTAATTAGGAACACGGGAGAAAAAGATTGAGATATTGTAGATAATCTCAAACATGCAGTAAGAAAATCAGAAACCACTTATTAGATGCCTCTGGGGAGAGTCCAATATCCAACAAACCATTTGGTATTGAAATAGAAACCAATGATATGTTCATATTCAATCCACAAACAGAATATGAGTTCCTGCTTATTACACCTTATTTTCCTTCTTTATATTTTCCTTCTTTATATAATGATTTGACCTGGCCAGTGAAGAGACTTAAATCTCTAGACTTTATTTCATCCAGTATGACTCACATTGAATTTCCATGGTTAGAGCAAGTTTACAAGTTGATCCTGACACTTCTGGCCCATCAGGTCAGGCGTTTCCAACTTAAGACCTTCTTGCTGAAGATATTGCTGCTGCAGAAAAATAATTCATCACATTGTGATTATGAACTTGAAGAAGAACATGTGGCATAATATTCCCTTGTGAAAAGGGACATTTAGAAAAATACAGATTAATAAGAAAAATGAAGAGATCCTGGGATCTGATCTTTCATTGCTTTTCTCCAACCAACCCACATGGTGGTTGAAGGTCATTTTGAGTGTCACATGTTCTTCCACTGAGTGTAGGGCTTCACAAACTCCTGTGCTAACATACAGTCAGCAGATGCATCCCTGCCTTCCAGAGCAGTGGCAGTGTTTGTCCCTGTAGGAAATTTGTTCCCAAATGCAAATAGCAATTTTCTCAGCTGGTAAGAAAAACCAGGTTAACATTTCCAGTCTTGTCTTACTTTGTAGTTGAGGGATGAAGTTTTGATCTGTGTTTGCATTTGCAACCTAGTTAATCTCTATAGTAAAAGGCACAAATGCACTATTTACATATTTCCAGAGGCCTACACTTTGTGGAACAGTTGTATATATAGAAATAACATATTTTAAATACACAGTAAATGCTTCAGCACCCCTCATCAGCCACTATATTATTTTAGGATGTCTTAAAACCTTACTGGCAACACTATAACTTACTTAATTGGAGTCCTGGAAATAATTCTGCCATAAATTCATTAGGAAGAACACAAGGCTCATGAAGAAGATGAGGATCCATGTTAGATGAGCATACAGAGAATTCCCAGTCAATGCTGGAAAAAACCCAAAAAGATCATGAGGTTTCATTAAAAGAATTGCTCTAAGACTTTCTATGCCAACTCTTGTCCTAGATTATACCAACATAAATGAGAAAAATACAGCAGCTATAAACAATTTTACACTGAATTTGGTGTAAATAACATCATCATCTAATAACATCACCCAACAAGTTTTTTGCTGTAGTATGTGAAATATCCTAAGTTATCAGTACTACAATCTCACAACCCTCTTCTGGTAGCCTTGATGCTCTCCCTAACATTTGCCAGTTTTCCTGCTGGGAATATATTTGCCATCTAAGTTTTATGACATTCTATACTTGATACCATTTTATGCTTATGTTTACTAATTGTTTCAGAACTAACCTATAAAAACAAATGCTATTTTGTTCCACTATTTTGTTGAACAAATAGAGCTATTTTGTTCTAGTGCTTAGTTCCAACAATCAGGTAGCAGCAGACTCATCTCTACTGTTTCAAGTTCCTAATTTCTGTATTTCAATATTATTTTTATTAGCACTAATGCTTATGATCAAAGAGACAGCCAGGTTCCAAGTCAAGTTTTTTAAACCTGACTCAAAGTCAGGTTTTTTTAAAAAGACCCTTTTTAAAGGTCCTAACAGAAGTGTTAAAAGTTATTCACTATATATTTAGATCACAATGTACAATATGCCCCATGAAAAGGACAGACCATGACCATGTTGGACATAATAAGCCTATTCTTGAAACACCTTATTTGAAGTTAATTTCTAGCTAGAACTTTCTTGGAAAAGGTTACTATTGCTAACAAAAAACAGCCTTCCAGAGGCTTTTGTTTACCTCTTGGAGCTAAACATATTTACAGCTGTGGAGAACCAGTACTGCAGCCATTAGGAAAGGATTCTGCCATTTACTACTACCATTAGGAAAGAATTCTGCTTTCTTGTTTGCTGTACCTACTCCTCCTCCTCAGGAAATTACTCCTTATATATACACTCTTTGTTGTTTTTGCAGCTTTCCTTTTCACTACAGATCTTTTTCCCTAAACTGTGATCCTACTTGAGATGTGAGTCATCTTTTTCGTCATATCCAAGCCCCCAAGCCACCATTTTCATTCTGGATGCAATCATTAAAAAGAAATGTAATCAATCATGATCACTAGCAAGTTTATTTAAGACAAACAGTATGTAATTTTACATGTCATCAAGTTCTGCTCAGCACTTTCCAAAATAGCTGCTGTGAAAAGTCTTCCCTTTCTAGAGAACATTTGTGCTCTTAGTAACACCCCAATAACATGCTCCAGGGAAAACAGCCCCTGGTGCTCAAAGGAAAGTAACTGCTCAAGGAACTTGTTGGTGGATGGGGCTTTTCTCCCATGTTTCAATTGCCCAGAGAATTGGAACAGTCCTAGATTAACCTGCACACCTATAATAACACTGCAGCTAATGATCCAAGCCCAGGAGATGGCAAATTCAATGCTTCATTGACTTTGGCAATCTCAGCAGCAGCCTCCTATTCTGCAGAAAAGGAATAAAGCCCCCCACGGTCCCTTCCCCTCCCCAGCTCCCTCTGATCCCCTCTCATATTGTGCAGCAGTGAAGGCACCTGAAAAGAAACTTGACAGTGAGGTCTGTGGAGACTCCCTCCCTTCCCTCTGATAATTGCCACAGTGCAATTGTGTTGGGAGAGGATTTTCCAGAGCACAGGAAAGAATGCTGAGCATTGTTCATTGCCTTCCTCCCCCAGCCACTGGTACAGACTCTGCTGACTGCATCCCTTTGCACACCAGGATCAAAGGAAGGATTGCCCTTGGTCACACTCACCTTGAAATAATGAAGGTAAAAACATGAAATAGGAGAGTAATTTAACATCTGGAAGCAAAACCTACTAAAAAAAAAAAAATTGTCACCATTGGAAGTCTCAGAAAAGACATGAAGAGTCAGTGGCTCTGCACTGCCTCTGAGACTGCTGGAAGCACTGAATGACAATGCAAAAGAAATCTTATGTCAACTAAAACAGGAATAAAAAGGTATCACAGAGCATACATGCAAATATATTTTAATCTTGCAGTGTTTTATCTGGGAGAAAAGCAGTAGGGAGCATCATCTACTAAATAAAAGCAGAAAAATAATTATAATAAAAAGCCAACAAGGAAAAATCTAGCTTCTGAAATGTTTTCTCTTTCACTTTGGTGAAAGCTTTCTCCTGATGAAAAGGTCCCACAGCATGCAGTGTGACTATTTTAAATACCTGCAGTGTTAGGAGTTGAAATTCTTGACATTTGGGGGGAAGGGAAGGGAAGGGAAGGGAAGGGAAGGGAAGGGAAGGGAAGGGAAGGGAAGGGCACTGGTTTGGAGGTGCACATTTCATCTGCTGTGCATTATTCATTAGCAGTTGCTTGCCTGCCTTTGGGCTGAAGTGATCTCAAGTGGGATGCTAACTCCATGCCTGCAATTACTTGTCAGGACAATCAAAGGTGTCACTAGATCAAAATAACTAATTAGATGTCCTGACTTGTCCAGACAGAGGTGGAGGCTTTCCCAAAGCTGATACATCCTTTCTAAGCAAGATCTGGTAAATTCTCTCCCATTTCCACTCCAATCATACCTGAATTTCCCAAAGCTCCTGGTAACAACAAAGAGCCAACATTCATTGTGCTCAGGGACAAGCACCGCCCTCAGAAATACCCCAGCCTTGCCTCCACTTCCCACAGCAGGATAACACCTCTCCCATCACCTGCTTACCTTCACCATGGTACCTACATCTGGCACTTGCTCAAACCATTACGTAAGTGGCTCTGCTCAGCCAGGCTGCCCTAGGAAATCTACATGAACCAGTTGCCATTAACTATTCCAGGTCTCTCATCTTTCACACCTCACTCTGCTCCCACCTACAGTTTTGTTCCAAATGAAATGCAGCCCCTTTCCTGCAGGGAGTGACCTCAAAGGACAGAAGTAACTCACAGAGCAGAACTGCACCATTAGAAGTTTCCTGGGTGGACAAGTCACTGAGGTAAAGAGTGGCTGCAGTTCCTGATACAGCTTTTCTAACCATCTTTGTGAAGAGCTCTGCACTCAAAAAGCACTGGATAAAATATGTGTCTTTGCTATCATTCTCAGTTAGCTGCCTGAGGCTGAGCACAAATGTGGCCTAAGCTCAGCAGCCATGACTTTACACCCTCAGCATGTCTTCAATTGCTTATCCCCACCTTAATACACATCAGAGCTGCCACCTGCAGATTGCTATTCCCACATTAGACAGATTCTCTGAGCGTAGGACTGAAGGTAGGAAGGAGCAGCAGCACGAGATCTGCAGCACATCACTGGCACAGACACAGATCTGCATAACAAAGAGCTTTGTGTCTCTTGAGAAAAGGGAATTATATGAAGCTCACACAATTTTAACCATCCCAGCTCTGACATTTCTTTTAAAGCCTATGTGTCATTTTGGATAAATGACTTTGGAGAAGTAGGAATCTTGTGAGTCTCAGCACTTCTTTCGGGGGGTGGCAGGCTGTAAGACACTGCTGTGCTACGACACAGTAAAGAATATGCAAGTTTTCACAGCTATGAAACAGAAAATATATTGCATTCAAATATTATTTTCCTGCAAGATTATCAAATTTACTTATTAGATAATGGGACACTTCAGTGTGCATTTCAACTGGATAAAAATCTAATATTGTTGAGTGTCGGGGAGAAAACATTTATTGCAAAAGAATTTTAAAAGGGAGAATTTAGAAATTGTCAGATCATCAGTCAGTCTTTTCTAGCATCACTGGTCTGAAGGGAGCTCATTTCAGAGCCTCCAGATTAAATATTAGAATATATCTACAGCATGATGTACCTGGATGCTATACCCTGATGATATACCTACTATTATCTCTCCAAGTGTCCTTTGAGCACAGTTTTCTAATTTAAGCCACTTCACCCTCTCAAGTATATATTTACTCGAAGAACTGTGCTCTATAGCTTCTATCTTATTTATCCATCCCCAGAGCATGCTTACCAGTACATCTACTTGGCAGCTGTATGTGCATTTCAAAATTAATATCAAAAAACAAACAGCTGAGGCAGGAGAATGTGCTGGCAAAACTAAATAAGAAGAATTAAGAACTGACAGGACATTATGACAGACTTTCAATTTTGCTATAATATATTTTATAGTAAAAAAACCACATAGAATTAAATCCAAGAAAACGATGGTGACTTAATCTGTTTAGCTACCTGACTTAAGTATCAAAGCCAACAATTTTAAGGCTAAAAAAATACTTTTACTTAGATAAATTGTTCTAGAACCCAGTTTGTTCACTGCTTTAAAGAAAGAGAAACAAATAAAAAATATTCTTTATTTCTTGCTTGAAATCCTCTGGTTTCAGCCTGGATCTTGCTATACCTTTCTCTGCAGGATTGACGAGCTACCTACAACTGGAGCACTGCTCATGCTAATTAAGGGTTTAGTCTTCTGGATAACACGAGGAATCTGAACTTCTGAGTCCTTTCACAGTCAGCTGTTATGAATCAATTTATTGTGAAGGGATAAGGTGAGTTAGAATCATGACATCATGGAATATCCTGAGTTGGAAGGGACCCACAAGGATCATTGAAGTTCAACTCCTGACCCTGCTCAGGACACCCCAAGAATCACACACCATGTGCCTGAGAGCACTGTCCCAAGACTTCCTGAACCCAGACAGGCTTGGTGCTGTGACCACTGCCCTCGGGAGCTGTTCCAGTGCCCAACCACCCCGCAGATAAGTGAAAGTGATGTCTGAAGATCATTATCGAGAGACTCTCTAAGGAGTCATCAGCTGCTCCTTTCACCACTATTCCTGCACTGTGTGCAGTGTAACACACACAGTCCCTGTGCACTGGTGTGGCTGTGCCTGCAGAGCTCTTTTCTTTCCTATTCCCACTAAAGCTGGCTCTAAATTATTTCCTGACTGAGGCTGATGGGCCCTTGCTCCTCCATAAACTGCTGACACACCACTACAGCAAAATCCTTGCTTGACAAGGGTGTGATGTGATATAATCATACCAGACGTGTCAAGTACATTAACCCATTTTTTAGAAGTACCTGGAAGAAAAGCCCCGGGAATGTCAGTCTGTGTCACCTCTGTGCATAAAACACATCACAGGAAAGGGGGTCTCTTCTTGATTTCTTAGCAGCCACAGAAGCGTGCACCACACTTTTCTTCATCCTTATACACAAAGCACACCTTTATTGAAAATATACATCAGTGTGCCACATTAGACCCTGATTCACCTCTCTCTGACAGCAACAGAAAGAGTGGTTTGGGTTTAAAAGATTACATAATAGCATTCAGGTTTGTGCACATTCAGGTGGAGTCGCATTCATCCGAGTGATGTTCATCCAAGCTATCACTGCACTTGGTCACTTTGTCAAAAACTAAAATCTGGAATGAGAACCTCTGTGAGGAGCTGAAAGCACCTCACAAATGTAAACTGTCTACAATGGGAAGTAGAATTCAGAAGTCTCATGAGAAAAACATTGCTAAACCATTTAAATATGGATTTTCCTTTTTAGCAGTATTTCCATTCCTTTCAAAACTGTTCAGCTGGAAATAAATGAAACTTTTTTAAAGTGATGCTCCCATCTAATTTTTAAAGGCCAGATAAATATATAGATGTAAAAAAAATTACTTTGAAATAAATTTTGGAATATACTGTGTTTCAAATAGGCAACTTCCCTGACAGTTGTGTATGCAGTGCTTCTGATTCATCAGGCTCTGCCCTGAACTGGATTACTGAGCACTGTTATAGAACAAGCAATAAATAAGAACAGCAGCTTACTTCACATATCCCTGTACATGTTTTCACTTTAGATACCTAACTATATAAATCATGGTTTTATGGTTCTTGTAGAGAGAGGATTAACTGGAAAATTGAAATCCTATTCTGGGCACTAAAACACTCACGCATTTTCTTTTGGTGCCCAAGCCCCTTCTGGGAACTGATGTAACCTCATTACAATTCCATAAAGCTTTAGAGATTTTATAAAGTATCAAAATTGCTGTTAAGTGATCCAGCACTTCCCTGTATTTCACACCATTTGTGACACTTCACACAGTATCTGGTCCCCAGCACTGTACACACAGGAGAGGAGAGGCAGTGTTTGTGCCATAGGCTTCTATAAAAATTCTGCATCTTCCTTAGAGGGAAAAACTTGGTTACATCTGGCAAAACTGCAGTGATCATTGCCACAGTCAGAACAAATGATGAGCTTGTCACATCTCAGGCACAGAGAAAACACTTTTAGATCAGAAAAAAGTTAAACTTCCAATTAAGTTTCTCCTTATCTATCCTAACATAGACATAACTCCCTATCTATCTCCTACAATACAGCCATTAACAGGGCAGCAGTGCCAATTCTACAAAATATTTTCTAGAATCAAACACCATTTTCTGCCATGACACTTCCACTTTTGACTAGAATCTTGTAATTCTCTCAATTGCTCTAATTCAAAACAGGAGTTTTACCTTGTTATGGTCACAGTAATATTATTTTCAAAAAAACATTGTTTCTAAAATAATGTTTTTGAGTTCCTCTGAGAAAGCATAACATCTCAAAGCTTAAATATGATAAATCAAAATATGTCTCTGATTAAGTTTGTCTCTGACAGTTGCCATTCAAAACATTTGTTCTGGGCATTTGGGATAATTAATACTGTGCTGCACCTTGAATTTTGCACTATTTTCTCAGAAATACCAACAGCATGGAAGGTTTTTCAGTTCCAGTACTTGCTTCCAGGACAATCTGTTGTAGATGAAGTTCCTGGAATGAAGTGCCCATCTGCTGATGTGAGAAAATTGTTGTTGTCTTTAACAAGCCCAGAATTTCATTTTTATCTCCTTGGGAGAAGAAATATTGGTTGCACCTGGTAAAAATTCAGTGCACTGGTCTGATTTTAGGAATCAAGTTGGCATTGGGTGACATAAAAGCTCCATATAATATAATCGTTTCCACAAAAACAGTAGCACCAAATTTCAGTACAAGAATTCTTTATCCTGATTTCCTGTCATCTAGCATTGTCCTCTTCAGGAGATTCCTGGGCTGTAAGCTCTTTTCTGCATATTTAGTTACTCTAAGCCCTTCTCCGTGAAACTGTCCAGTATCTCTCTGAGTCCATGATAAACTCCCTTGAATCCAGCAGCCACAGAGTCCTGGCCAAGGGTGTTCACAAGTCTACAATCAAACATGCAAGGTACTGCTTCCTCCTCTCTGAACTGTGGTTCCCATTCTTACTACTCAATACTCCTACTTCTTTATTTATATAAAGGCCCTATCTTTTTCTCCATGGTTGCTGTTATTTTGTGGCTCTCATCCCAAGGGTCTCTTCCAGCCAGAAGATTCACCAATTACACAACTCTCCCTCGAACAGAAGCTATTTGAATTTTTTGACCCTAGCTTGCTTTCCCTGAACCTGACCATGATGAACCCCAACCTTCCAATTGGTGACACCAATTTGGGGTCCATTAGGGGAAGACTGGAACAAAAATGAAGGCAGCAAACCATTATTCATGTCCACTGAGGGTAGAAGAGAGAGTAACCAGGACAAATTGCTGCAAAGGAGAAAAAGTTTAGTTATCCAGGATAATTAAAAATCTGAAAAGACTTTCAGGAAAACGGGGCTTGACACTACTGAGGATTCTTTAAAGAAAGCTTAAGTATGTGCTAGGAAACACTGCAGTTGTATTTTTCCTCTCAGCTAAGAGCAGTGGATGGAATGGGGTTAAGTAAGCAGGTTTGTCTGAACTCATCATCTTGCCAATGAGGAAATATGACAGAAACATTCAAATTTCCATGCTTAAGAGAAGGGTTTAGGCCACCTGTGAACATGATCTGGTTTTCAGAAAGGCTGAGCTTCTTAACTCTTACTAGATACAAATAACAGGTAGCTACTAAGGATCTTGACATGCTGGACTTCTTTCTTGCTTTGACAGCTACCTAAACCAGATTTACCTTCAGCTACACAGGAATTAATCATTTTTTCACTAATAATGTTCAAACAGGCAACTCATTTTACCTGTGAGATGGAAATAAAGGAATATTTAATCTTTTGGCTTATGTGGTGTTAGGGGCTAAGGAAGAAAGTGTTTTACACACCTTATCTTCTGAGTCAGAAGGGGATTGTGGTGATTCTGTTTTGTAGAGGTGTTTTTGTTGCTTTTCTCATTCTGCTTGAACTCCATAGCTTGAAGTCCCTTAAGAAGAGAAGGTAGCCTTCTTTTTTATTGATCAGTAGCTTCTGTGGTGTGGGGAGGCAGACAGAAAGGATATCTCTGCCTTTGTGGGTGTATGACATAAGTGATGCCAAATGGAAAACACACAGATCATGCTGAATGCTAACTAAATGAGGACTGAAAACCTCCCAAGCACTTGTCAGTACAAAACCAGGAAAACACAATTACTTCTGTTTTGAATATGCCAGACAAATGCAGGCACTCAACCTGGCTATCTGTATGTTTATGTGATAATGATGAGTGAAAAAAAATAGCTGTTCATTTTAGACATTGCCATAAACAAAACACAGCAGAGTATCTCTGCATTACGCACAGGACACCACAAGATGCACGGGGCTCCTCTCAGAGATTGGCATTCAGTGCAAGGAAGCAAACAGCTGGGAATTGTAACACCTGCATTTGGATACCTGCAGTTTCAGGGGTGAGGTAGATCGTTTAGATGAGAATTCACATGAGAAAGGGAGGAAAAAAGTGCAGTCAGAAGCAGTCAGATATTCAGACTGGCAAATTGGAACAATGCCACTGAAGTCAATCAAGCTCTGACAACTTGCAAAAGCCAAAATGCTACTCTAGAACATTGTCTGAGCACAATTGTTATGTATTGTGCTGTCTCCCTTTATCAAAGCAGAAATTGCTCACAGATGTGAAAAATTTCTTACCTCTGAAACAAACCCACTTCCATCAGCTTTGAGAAGATTTTGGACAAGCATATGTTCTAAAACAGCGAGTATCCAGCAGGCTGTTTCTGAATCAGTACTGGTTTTTTGTAAATTAAAACTTCTGACAGGTATTAATGAAAGTCTGCAATGTTCCACTGCTTCAGCAAGCGAGCTGGATGGTCCAAGAGCTGTGACATAATTAAAGTATGTGAAATGAAACCTGTCTTCCAGTTCATCTGTCAGTTACTGAAGCAGCATAAAAAATGTCTAAGCACCTAAGAAAATGAACATGCCATAGATATAGTTATGCAGAAGAATGTCTGCCTTTTGGGAAAGACAGGTTAATCCTTCAGTTGACTTCAACCATTGAAGTGAAAAGCTATCTTGATTTTTTTCTCTTCACTAAAGCTAGAAGTTGTGAATCCAACAGAAGGCAGAGTCCCTGACAAAATTTTAATCTCTCTCATAAATATAATTGTGTTGACATAATATGTTGAGATTTCTGCAAAGCATATCACTCAATGCCATTCAGCAGTCTGATTTTAAAATTTTGGCACTACCTGCAAATTAATGTTGTCTTCATCAAAGTGATTGAAAACATCCAAATTATGGTTAATGAGTCACCAACACATAAGGATGTTTTCAGGATGGACAAATAAAGAAATAAAAAATAATCCTGGATGATGTTGTTGAACATTGTTACAAAATATAACAAGTGGAAAATCAGTATTAAGTTTGGAAGTGGCAGAATTTTATCAGACACTAAGCCAAAGCAATTAACAATTAAAAACAATTAGTTCATTATTGATGCAGAAATGGCTTTTATTTAATGACAAGAAAAAGGTGCTCCTCCTCTGAAAGACCAGAAAGGACCTGTGGGAAATCAACTTCTAATTTCTGCATAAGGCAGGCTGACAACATTCTCTGGTTTCAATCATGACTGAGAAAAGTTGTTTTAGAAAAACTGCATTCTCTTACAATTGCCAGTGATCACTCCATCAAACACTTCATAAATTGCTCTGTTGACTAGTTGTCCTCATTTTTTTGGTAAAAAACACACACATTCTCACTGAAAATGCAGCAGCAATGCTCATATCTAGCCCAAATGGAGTTGCATCCCCCCGCTTTGGCTATGGGGCAGAGGTGGGGGATGAGCAGAGCTGCTCTGTCGCAGCTCTGTGACCCTCAGAGCAGGAGTCCCTTGCACTCCTGCTGCCTTCTGCAAGGCAAAATCAACAGGAAGGGGCAAATCCTGTGCTGGGGAACTGCAGCAGGTGGAGAGGATGGAATCACATTACAGGAAAAAAGCCTTCACTTTACCTTCCCCCAGCACACGTGGCCAGAAGTACAGAGGTCTCGTGGTAATAAATGGTTTTGCACTTACACAGGCATTTTTCTTTGTTTGTTACACAGGCAGAAGTACTAAAGGACTGAGGTTATGAGAGTCAAAATATGTGCCTGCTCTTAGTATAGGAACATGTGCCAAAACAGTGTAAGTTTTTTAACTGCTCTAAATTATAACTCCTCTAAAAGCATTGTGCAATCCACTAGAATCCAAAATCTATGCACTTATCCCAGAGGAGAAATGTACAGTTGTAAGACATCCCTTTAGGACAAAGAAATAACAAATATTTGATAATTAAATACATTAACAGTATAGAAATGCTCACTGAGAACTCATTGACTAAGCCTCAAGATGGAAAAAACAGCAAACAAAAGTGAGAGTCTCAAAAGCCTAGAAGAAAGAGCAAACATAGTTATGTTAATAACTATTGACAGGGATGAAGAATTTTGTATTGAATAGAGATTTTCTAGGTTTTTAACCCAGCTTGTCAGAATTGACAATTATATTACTAGACAGTATTATCTCATTAAATGTCTGTTGTTGAGTTTGAACCTCACTCATTTGACTTTTCCCTTCTACATAACGACAATTTTGGTCTTTGTGATACCAAATTAGAAGAAATAAATTACATTAAACTATCTTATTTGCATGGTTATTCGTGGACATATATAAGCACTCCACAATTTTTCAATTGGCTAAAAGCAGCCATAAAACAATGGACATGCATTAAAGCATATGACTGAAAATTTCACTTAACACTTCAACCATAAAAAAATCCTTGAACTCGATGCAGAAGAGCTATAATGATCTAATGTGCCAACATTCTGAGTTTTCTCTTTTGATATCTTTAAATATTCTCCAGAGGTCAAAGCCTTTAGCACAAATCGTGAGTGCATTTGGTTTTACATTGATCTTCAGTAAAGCTGGTTATCTACAAGACAGTACAGTCTAAAGCTTTATGAAGAGTTCAAATATTCCAGAGACCTCATTTATTGACTGATTAAATAGCAATAAAAAAAATTGTAATGCTTGTTGCCTCTCTGAAATTGTGATGTACTTAGACTTGCGTAGGTTGATTTCCAAAGCTCTTCTGAATTTAATAGACCCTTTTCTGACAGCTGTAAACTACTGCCCCAGGTGATTTTTGGCACATTGTTCTGAAATGCTGGCAATTTGGCTGGGACAGAATACAATGAATGGTAGAATGGATGAATTACCAGAAATAATTGCTCATAACAGATTAATGGGCATGCCTAATATTTTTGTAAACTTAGTGTCTCTCAATGCATATAAAGTATCAGCAATCTATTTTTGCCACACTTTTTTTCTCTGAAATGGGAGTGGATTCAGCCATGCTGTTGAAACTTCTTTGTAAGAACAGGAGATATTGACACAGATACCCAAGTCTTTCCTCAGGAGTCTTTTTTCAGACATAGAAGGGCAGAGGTGATACAACAGCAGAGAGCAAAATGTGCCACAAGATGTTTGCAATTGCCCATTTGGTCAGTAGCTCACACAGCTATCAGACACTACCCCAAAACCTTTAAAGCCTTTTGTATGTGTTGTTTCATACATCTGCCAAATAGCCTTTTTAAAGAACATCTCACAGAAGTCTGACAAGCAGCAGAATGATTTCAGGTGTGTTCCAGTCAAGAGGTTGAAACCTGTATTTTTGAAGTGTCAAAGGAAAATAGTTTACACATCTCATTTTCAACACAATCAAATTCTCATTAATATTCCATTCTCAAAGCTGTCTTTTTGGCATTTCTTTCTTCTTGAAGAAAGCCTATATATTTTCATTATATCAGCATGTTCTCTGCTTCTCCCCACTAAATTCAGACAAGTTACATGCTTTGAGAGAAGGGAGCTTTTGGTTGGGTATGTTGAGCTTGATTAAGAAACCAGTCTTCTCTCAAAACTGCTGCTACTACCACATTCAAATCTTAAAAAATCCCCAGATTCCGTGGCACACACACAGAGAACAATCACTTTGGTGTGCTGACCACTTTGATGTCATGCCATTTACTAAACAGCCCACTCTGATCTAAATTGAAGAGAACACATAGTCTGCAAGGAGATAAAAAAAATTCTCACTAAGCAGAATTGTTTGATGGCTTTCAGTCAAACTCTTTATTCCAGAATTTCCATAACAATCTAAGTATTCACACTGGTGCATTTCCTCTGGCAGCAGTCACTTTGAAATAAGGGTGTTGAAACAGGATAATTTTGTATGAAAAAAAGATTGCTGTAAAGAGGCATTCTCATAAACAGGTGGGAGAAGAAATAGGACAGCACTTAAATATATAACTGGTATACAAGTAGTTGTGAAAGGCTGTGATCAGCTTGGAGGTATTAAAGCAATCTTAAAATTGAAGCTTCCAAATCATATTATGTTTGTGCTCATCAGCTGGGAGTCATTTAGGGTGATCTTGGTGATACTAATCTTTTTGGAGATGTTTGTTGAAAGAAGCAGCTAAGCAAATGTATTCATTTTGAATTTAAATTGATGAGGGGGACAACTAAACACACCTGCTATGAAAGGATGTGGAGCAAGCACTATGAGATGGGAAGTACAGTTGTGATTTAGGGCATCTCAGTATTTTCCCTGCTTGGAGAGAATAAGATGCTGGATACATGAGCTCTCCATTGAAATAGCCTTTAGAAAAACAGGTTATATTCCCCCATGTTCTGAGCACTCCACTGATAATATTTATAAAAAGCTTTGAGATTTTAAACTACAGAGGAAATTTAAATCCAGTTTGGGGGCTTTCTTTTAGGCTTTCTTTGTGAAGATCCAGAAGTGCTGCATAAGTGCTCATGAGTTATTACTCATCAAACCTTATGAAAATAATTGAGGATTAGACCAGTTTTGAAGATGGGAAAAGACAAAGGTTAGGGCTTGGTTTGTATTTCACTAATATTGGTGTAAAATGAGTTTAACAGGAATTCAATGCCCTTCATGTAACCAGGATGGCTCTCTATTGATGTTGTTATGCAAGACAACACGCAGACAAAACCAAGAGCACAGTGGAAACAATGAAACATTCAGGCCTGGATTTCTGCCTTCTAATTTCAGAAAGAAGGATTCTCAAATTAGCTGGGCAAAATCAGTTACAATTCATTACATAATATATGCAAGCAAAAATTAGCATTTCCTTTGTATCTTAGGCTGGAAAATCTGGTTTTATCTACATGAAACCAACCTGCTATGCTCACTCTTCTTGTGTTTTATTGTTAATGCTACCCGTGCCTGCTCGTACTTTCTCTCCTGTTCTGTTACTATACAGAAAGGAGCTTGGCTTTTCTCAAAGAGAAGTCATTTCCTTCTGTACCCAGTTTGTGTTAAGACCCCAAATCCACAGCTGAAACACTTCCAGATGGCCAAGTAGCTAGAAGTAAATAATGTATCCTAACCAAGTCTCTCATCACAAAAATTTGAACTATAAGGTATTCTTGTAGGTGCAGGTTGGTATCAGTGTAAACTCTTTATTGGTACAGCACACTATAATTTTGTCCAAAGATGAATAATGCAGGTTTCTTATAGGCTGAATATGCACATCTGGTGACCTGCTTGACCAGATAAACTGCACCATTTGCTGTGACAATTCATTAGAACTACAGCTGCAAATTTTTCTAGTCAGGGCTGAAGTGAAAAGCAGACTTTTGCTATCAGGGGTGCACAGCTGTGGGACAATATCATATCTGAAAACTGAAGGAGAAACAAATTCAGACCTAGGGAACACCTGGAGATTTCAAAAGCACTGCCTATCATCTCTGCTGGAGCTCTTCCTTAGAGAAGTGTATTTTCAAGGTCCACCATGGCAGGAAGGAAATGATGAATCTGACTCCATGTTCTTAAAAGGCTAATTCATTATTCTATTCTATTCTATTCTATTCTATTCTATTCTATTCTATTCTATTCTATATTATGCTATACTAAAACTATACTAAAGCATAGAGAAATTATACTTACAGAAGGTTTAACAAGATACCAATGAAAAACCCGTGACTCGCCAGAGCCTTGACACAGCTGAACCGTGATTGGTCATTAAATAAAAACTTCACATGAAACCAATAAAACAATGACCAGTTGGTAAACAATGTCCAAACCACATTCCAAAGCAGAAAAACATAGGAGAAGCAGATCAGATAATTATTATTTTCATTTTTCTCTGAGGCTTCTCAGCTTCCCAAGAGAAGAAATCCTGGCAAATGGATTTTTCAGAAAATATGATGGTGACAGAGAAGGATTATGAGCAAAGCGAGTATAAACTGATGCAAATCATTCCACGAAACTACTTGCAAGATATGAGCCATCAGATGTGGCTGTAAAATCTGCAATTGCAATTTAGGTTGAAGGATTCTTTGATTGTAATTAAACTCTAATTCCAACACAGGAAAAGTGAATTGTCATGTTCTCCACATGGTATTTAATTCTCAGATGCTGTTCCTTTACCTTTTTCCTCTGGAGGCAAGACTCTGGAGTACAAATTATCAAAAGAGAGCTATAATTTTGGATCTGACATAAAAAAATATGTGTGACTCATAGACACTATGCATCTGTTATCACAGCCCTAAATACATGATTATCTGGTAGATTGAACCTAGAGTTTCTAGAAGAGAAAGTTGCAGTTTCTCCTTTGAATTACATTTTAGGTTTGGTAAATAATCACCGACGCACTTTTTCAGCTTATTACTACAGTCAAAGTAAAGCATAAAGCCCTTGGCAAGTGGCAGGTGTCTTTTAAAGAATAAAGATGATGTGGGGGGGAGAGCCAAGACCCAGGAATTTCTCAATTGGATACAAGATAGATCTAATCTTTCAGTAAAGCACTGAATATGGTGCAAAGCCTGTAATACTGCCTTCAAAGTGAGATTCAGAAATCGAGGCAAATTTTCTAAGATAAGTAAGGAATTGGAGTGTTGATAGGGATGGCAGGATTCTACTTTTTAAAGAATCAGTCTTGGAGCTGATGTTAGCTAATGTTTTTAATAATTACATCATTACAACCAAAAGAAAATTACATCAATTAGGTTTCCTGGTGACACAAAATTTAAAGAGAATGTATGAGCACATCAGATGTGAGAAACAGTGGGACTTTGAGGAAACAAGCAAAATACAAATTTCATGCAAAATAGAAATTTAAATTCACCAAGTACAATTTTATGGGCAATGACAAATATTTGAAAAAATTTCTGAGCTGCAAACAATATTAAAAAAAAATGACAGTCAGAAACTAACAAGGATATGTACTTGGCAGGTACCTGTGGGAGTAAAATCAGTTTTTAATATTCTATTAATTGTTATCATTTAATAAATTTATGCTCTGAAGCAGTAACAGAGCCTTATACACACTTGGTTATTAGTGTTTTGATTTAGTTTTGTAACAGGAAATGGTAACTTCAGCATTCATAGTCACAGTTCATACCTATTTTTGACTTCTTTTCTTTGGAAATGAGACAGATAATATCATCTGTCTTTCCCAGTGAACTGTTGCATTATTGCTCATTTTTCTGTCCAAGAAGAAAGAAGAGTTGACATTTCAAAGATGATTATGCTCTTACTGTCATCACAAAAAAAAAAAGATGGCCAAAAAGAGAGCAGAGTTTTTTGAAGACCTCACACAGAAAATCTGCAAGGCAGAAAGACCTCATAAAATCTCCAGCTGTAGGAAAAGCTTTATATAGCACTTGCTACCAAAGGACTTAAGTCTCCAGTCCTGGAGAAACATCCCTCATTTTACAAAAGATATGGTCAATATGCTACAACACAAGACCTACAAAATCAGTGTATCAGTCATGCAAAATTGCCACCAAGGGGTGAGGCTGGTGCTGGTTCCTGATAAAATTGATAGACTTGTGAAGCATTTGGCTGTGTGAAACATTTAGGAAATATTTATTTGATCCTTCCTTGGAAGAGGGCATTTCAATGTTTTAGTGCCTTCCAGGGAAACAGTAACAGCAGACTGAGAGATGTGTATCATATAGTAGTAACACGTTCACTGCTGTGCCAGTGCATGTTCTGTGTGTTTATGTGCTTTGCATGCTGCTCTCTCCTAAACACTCAAAGTTAGAGACCTGTCTGGGGCTCTTCTTTTTTTCCCACATGGCACTGAAAACAAACTATGGCAGGCAGGGTAGGAGAATGCTTAAATTTGCTGTTATCTAAACTGATATTTGCACTGCTGACTTCCAGGTTTTGTATAAGGACTTCATAGCTGCTGTAAATTATATGATGCTGTGGGATTTCTTTTTTATTATTTAAAAATTTAAATTTTAATAACTATTAAACTATTTTAATTCTTTTTATTTTTAAATGGTACAAAGCTA
The DNA here is from genome assembly GCF_028551555.1 of Melozone crissalis. Taxonomy (NCBI): domain Eukaryota; kingdom Metazoa; phylum Chordata; class Aves; order Passeriformes; family Passerellidae; genus Melozone; species Melozone crissalis. Next base: position 15,302,748 of record NW_026535784.1, on the reverse strand, counting down.
AGAAAAAGGGTTTTGTAAAGTATATTCTGATATCTGAATAGAGAGGAACTACTTAAAGGAACAGTTTAACGTATATCTTGATTTAGTAAGTGAAAAGGATGGACAGGAAGGGTCACTCTCAGCTTTTACAGCCCAGAAAATACCTAAAATAATGAGCCAAGTTAATACCTGAGTACCTTCTTGTGGTATTTCTTGATTCTCCCATTGCTGAGAGGAATAAATGAATCTGACTCCTTGTCTTTAGAAGGCTAATTTATTATTTCATTATCTATATTATATAAAAGAATTCTACACTAAACTATACTAAAGAATAGAGAAAGGATACAGACAAAAGGCTAAAAGATACCAATGAAAAACTCATGACTCTCTCCTCAGAGTCTAACACAGCTGGATGTGATTGGCCATTAAGTCAAAACAATTCTCATGTTGGATAAACAATCTCCAAACCACCTTCCAAAGCAGCAAAACACAGGAGAAGCAAATGAGATAATGTTGTTTTCATTTTTCTCAGAGGCCTCTCAGCTTCCCAGGAGAGAAATCCTGGGCAAAGGGATTTTTCCAGAAAATATGACGGTGACACCTTCTAAGCATCCATACAGCCTTTAAAGTAGCAGAAATGACTATGCAAACCAGCGACTGGGGTAATCAGACAGCGTTTTTAGTAAAGCTAAACCCAGCCACACAAGGATGCAACCTCTGTTATCTCACTGATCTGACTGTCAAAGTATCCACCTAACTTATATGGAATTTGTCTTGCTTACCCACTCCTCTGTGAAGGTATCTTTAACACACAGTCCACTTCAAAATTCTTCAGAGGAGCTTAATATTTCTTTAGAGACAGGACTGGGACACGGGCAAGTTTCCCTGTCTGCTGTCCCTGGTAGCAATGCAAATATCCCATAGGTGTTGGTCAGATCCCACCGTGCCACTGCACTACTTACAAGAGTCAGTTTCCACCAAAACATTTTGGTGGCCAAAAAAACAACCTAACTCCTTAATTCTGACCTAATGAACTCCCTGAAGGATTCATGGTTGGGTTTTTTTGTTCCTGTGACTTCCCTATTCAGCACAAAAGCAATGGACAGGCTGCCAAGCAGCCTTCATCACCCTGAGTCCCATCCCTCAGCCCCTGGGTACCAGCCCGCCTGGGATTAACGATTACCCAACAACAAAGCAGCTGAACTTTAATTCTCCTGCTCATGGGAATAAAGCCCCAGAGTCCATGATTAAATCAACCTGGTTTTCAGACACTCTGGAGCTCAGAAGCACATTTTATAACCAGCTAAGCAAACTACACAAAGCTTTAATTTTCAGTTAAAGCCTCTGCAATATGGTGTTCGTTTTCCATGGGGGAGACTGAATTGCTTGCTATCCTGTCTTTACTTGCTAGTGTCAATATTTCCTTCAGTTAAGAAACAACTGCTGCTCTAACAAACTGCACAAATCTGCTGAACATCCCATGTGTGATTCCAAGGCTAGACATAGGTAAACATTCCCTTTTTCTATAATAAAAAACATTTATTTAAAAAATAATTCTGATGTTTTAAACACACCGGGAGATTTTTCTGTATTTTGGATAGATGCATGCTCAGGCACATTCTTGCAAAATATTACATCACCAGATGTGCCTTTGTACTTTATAGGGGTCTGTACAAACTGATAAACCATAAAGACAAAGCTAAAACTTGAAATACATGGAGTTATTTGTCTGTGCTTTAAACATCTTCCACAGTGAATATTTTCCTGCTTAAGATGATCCAAGAGTTCATTAACCATGAAAACCACACCTGTACTTCTTTAAATGCTATTCTTTTAACTAGAGAATTTGACAACAACACCAACACCTGCTCTTAGGTAGATTGGAAAAATGAAGCAGGCAGAAATGGTTACATTCACTATAAAAAAATAAGAGGATTTTTCCATATGTTAAACCGTATCCTTGGTTCCTGTTCTTTGCATTATCTGTTTTTCCTTACTGCTACATTTAACTGTAAATTATTATTCTATACTGTACATTTCTACTATAAAAAAATCTTTCCAGGAGATGAATAAAGTGCAACAAGAGAGTTCAAACAATTAATTGCCTTTATTAGCCTGTACATAATTCAGCCCTTTGTAGTTTGGGAATTTTTGCTTACAGGGAACACAGAAAGTATCTTTTTGTGTACCTGCTTCTGCATGGTCCTGAACTCACAAATTGCATAATTGGCTGAACATTCCTAGCCTTCTGATTTTAATCAGGAACACATGGTGCATATCAATAGTCTACTTCATTACGCCTCAAGAAGATCCAGGGTACTGTCCATTTTCAATTAAATTGTATTTTAAAAGAACAGCAACTTGACCTTTTGGAATACCACATAATAGGTTTAAAAACTTAAGCAGCTTTGGGTTTTTTTCCCCTGGAATAGCTAACTAACAAATAGAAATAAGCACCCCTTATTGCAGTATGTCACCAAGGATCAGCCTTTGGATCCATTGGCTCTGTCTTGTGATGGTAATAACACCTGAAAAAAAAATCAATTGCAAAAGAGTACAGACCTGTGTGTCTCTACAGCCTTGGAGCTTCCTGTTAGCATTGTTTACTAGAAGCCACGAAAGAAAGAGAGTGGGTGTGATCAAACAGCAGAACATGGAGAGGGCTCCAATCCCAAAAGGCTCACCCTTTTAACTGACAGCAGCATGCAAGAGAAAAATAAAGAAAAAGCCTTTCTAAAGATAATGAGCAGATCTCTGCCAGAGCTGGGAACAGAACATGCATCTTTGAAGTGGTCAATTCTATTTATTTCTCCTTAACTCCTGAAATATCTATTATTTTAAGATTCTCATTAGATCCCTGAAAATCTGTAAAACAGCCAAGAAGATTTTACCATCAGCATAATTTTCCTCTAATTCGGATTACAGGGATTCTTTTTGTTTACTTGTGGTGACAGCAGTTGTCAGCCAGTATTGCCTTGTGCATGATCCAAAAGAACTGAATCAGTAGCAAGCCATTAGATAACCAAAACAGCGCTGCTCAGGAACTTTTAGCTACATGAGATTTCACAAAGCTGAACAGAATCCATGAGAGGCTTTTACTGGAATATATCAGCAGCTCTGGGAGACCTCACAGAAAAAAATCATGCCCCTCCAGGATGTGCTGGCCATGCTGCTGAAGGCTCTCTGGTCTCTGCAGTTGATGAGTTTTGGTTGAATAGCTGGCTCACAAAACTTGTATGTATCTGTGATTCATATGTCCCAATGTTTAGGAATAATACTTCTCTCCAGCTTGAATCCACTGTGGCCTTGTGTAAGTGAAAAGTGACAAAGCCCAGCCACATCTCTAGAGCTCAGAAACAATCCCACACAGTGTGCTTGATCATCACCAAATGAGAGGAAAGCACAAAACAAAATAAAAATAACAACAACACTCTGAAAAAAATTATAAAAGTATTCACTAAGCACAATAGCCTAAACAAATGGTACAGAGTATCTCTGCAGCTGAGGTCAGAGGTGATTTAAGTTTATGTAACTGATTATTAGAAACTTTAAATGTCCTTGACCTATTTCAGTAGAACTATTCCCTCATCTAAAAGCATAAAGAGGCACCTACCACTCTCCAGCTAGGAATTCATTTGGCAGAGGTAAGAAAACTACCCTTATTTCAGCTATAAGTATTTTTTTCTTTATTGACACGTTCTTCAGTGAAAGTCAATCCACTCTTTTGGAAGTACACTTCATTCAAAATGTCCCCCACATGTAGCCAAAAGATTTCTAAAGAAAAAAGGAACAAAATTAAACCTCTTAGAGGAGTATATTGTGGACACTATGGAATATTTATAGAGCATCCTTCTGGGCCGTAGACAATCAGAAGCCTAACTTCAAATATTCTAATATTCTATTTTGTTGCTGACAGAGGAACATTTGGACTTTAGGGTAAAGTTAGTATTTGTGAATGCTAATTCTCCTGTCCCACCTGCCTTCAAAAGAAACACCTTTAAAACCCTGGTGTGGATAGTTTTCCGAGTTGAAACCAAAAATATTTGTGGATAGCTCAGCTGGACTGCCAAAGGCATCAGGGTCCAGGATGAACAAGACAAGTTATTCTTTGTCACTCTTCTCAAGTATTCTCTCATGAGAAAAAAACCAGATGTATCCAGATGCCATAGCAGCCAACTGACACTAATTACATCCAGGATAGACCAAAGATGCAATTCATCAATAAAGGTAATTAGGGATTTCAAAGACCTACTAGTTAATATAGTGAGTTTTTGTCACTGGAAGTCTTGAACAAAATGTAATGTCATTTTAAAAGCTGTGTTTCTTATCTCAATAAGAATCTATGCTGTAATTATGGAGTTCAGTACCCTGGTCTGGCTTGTACAGGTGGTCAGATGAGACAATCCTAATGGTTTATTCTAAACTCTAAATCAGTGAATAAAGAAACAGCAAATATCTCCACAACTAGACATAAAAATAGGTTGATCATAATAAAAACAAAGGATCAAAAGAATGAAAAAGTGTTGGGTTTGCCTACTAACATTCAGAAGCATGACCAAAAAAAGCACTTGGAGTACTAATCACTGTAAATTATTTAAAAAGCAAAAGTAAAATATAAACAACAATAAAACCAAAATCTTCTACCAACACTTGGCCATCTACTTCAACCCCAGGAAGGGCATTGCTTTCTGTGTGTTTTATTGTTTTGTTTGATTTGTCCTTAAGGTCATAAAGCAAGATTATCTTCTCTTCTGCGCAGGGATATTGGACACCTTAATAGACTTCATTATATGAGCCATTTCTCTGACATTCAGCTGACATTTGACTGTTCGTGACCTCTCCTGAAGTGACAGAAAATATGTGCAAATCTACCTAGGAATACAATACATGTGTGGTAGAGAGCAGAAAAGAAATTTCAGGTGAAAGCAACATCAGAATTATCCTTGACACGACCATTTTCACATGTTTCAAGTGTTCAAAAACACAAAGACTGAAAAAAGCACTACTCCAACTCTTCTTCAATACTTAAGACAGTAAAGTCAATAATGGGATTTTTAATGTAGTGGTTTGAGCAGAAAAAGTAACTATGAAGTGAGAAAGGGATTACATTCAAAAGTGCAAACAGATTTGGGTGACTGGCACCATTTGTTTTATCTTCATTGTACTTACAAATTGATTGATAAGTAAAATGAAATAAAAGGAGCCTTACCTCAGTGTCTAATTGCAAAATGCACATTCCCCTAAAAAAAAAAACTTAGCTGGAAAAACTTCATCCCATTGTGATTTGTACCATCATTGCCCACCCTTTACCAAAGACATTGGCTGTCACTTACCTGAAGGAATTCCTCTTTTTCAGAGCACTTGAGGACTCCAGCTCCCAGAATTACTCAGTAGTTTGGAAAATGCTAAGTGCCAGTTTGGGCCACAAGCCCTGCAAAGCACTTGCCGTTTTCCTGGTGTTCCTGGCCTCCTTGCCAGGTCAATCCCCTTGAAACTGTCAGATTTGCTTCAGTTCACCTCAGACAAATTTAAAACCAAAAGCCTTAAAAATTATTCCTGCAAAACAAAACATTTTGTTCTTGATTATGATGTTTAAACCACACTTTAAAATGTAAAGCATAAAATAAATAAATTGACATTTAACATAAACCTGACATAAAACATAAATGTCTTTCTCCCCTTAGACACATTCAGTTGAAGTTCAGCACTTTCTAAAGAAAGGCGACAGTTGAGTTTCAGCATTCACAGATCCATCAGAAGCAATGTGCAAACTACAAACTGAAAAACATCACTTGGAAGAATTGTCTTTCAGAAGGGGACCTCTTTGAGACTTTATTCAGCAACAGAAGCTAAAAGGGCAGCAGCTCAGTAGCACTCCTTCTCTGAAACGTTTTCATTTCCAGATGACCTAAAAGGTTAGCTTAGAAGCTAGCAATCTATCCTTCATAAATATGCCTTTTTAACTTTTAATATTACTTTAATTTTTCTTGAAGACTATTCCTTTCATACTAGCAACACTGATGACAAAGCTGGTCCTTAGGAGGCTCCCTGTTCTTCTCTAATAGTCTGGGGAGTACAGCTGTCTCCAAAACAGATACCCAGACTGCATAAATTACTTTGATATTCATGTTTCAGTACTTGAAGTATGTTAGGTGATGTATTAAGTACTCAAATGTACTCACATATCTGACTTTGCCAAACCCCATTCTCAAACTAAACTAATTCTTTGCAAACCAAGTATTCCCCTCCCTTTAAAACTTAAATCCACTGGTCTCAAAGAACTCCAGGCAGATTAATCTTCATGAAGAACACAGTGGAGCTTTCATTTTCTCATATAAGACCAAACAGTGGTATCTCCTATTCTCCTAAGAGCCACAAAATGCACACTCAATCATCTCCTTTGGGGAATTAAAACCCACAACACTTGCTTCTCTGGAGAATCTTCTAACTAATGAGATTTATCTGACCAGCTAAGAGCAAGGGCATGAATCAACAAAGAGCAAGGGCATAAATCAATAGCCTAATAAGTTAGGACTCCTGCTCCTGTGCCTGGATTCTAGTAAAGAAGAACATGGCCTCAGCCTCTGGGGAAAACATAAAAAGTTTCTGAAGGAAAAAATAAAAATAAAATCCACCTTTCCCAGCTGAATACTCCTGTCAGTATTAGTGAGAGTCACACACCCTGAGATTCTCACCATTATCAGTTAAAATTCTCCTTACTTCAGTTTGAAACAGGGGACAAAGAGCCCTCCACCAGCCCTGGGGGCTGCCACAGTCACTGCTGATTGCTTGTGCCACCTCCTGGCTCTGGCCCCAGCTCAGGTGGTGGAAGGGGGGACAGCACAAAGCAGTACCAATCTGAACCAGGGATGCAGAAGCAGTAGTTCATTAGATGTCATCACAGCTCTGAGATTCTGTGCTGCAATTTGCTCTTCTGGAAAGGAGGAATGGGAGAACCAACTGCTCAAGCCCTGCAAACATAGCTAAAGGCATAAATCCACTTCCTGATCAATACAACTTTGATGATTGGTAACTATGATCAATCCCATTCCCCCTCAGGTACCAGCTGACAAACCAGACTTTCATGGAATAAAGCTTGCCAAATTTATTATAGAACAGTATTGCCCTCCTGTGGCCAAAGACTATGCCAAGGAACCTAATCTTATGAGGATTTCTCTGTATTTTTTTATTTGTTTCTTTCTTTCTCATGCACAGTCTGCTACCCACCTTTCTGAAAGGAGCTGACAGCTGGGTGACTCCCCTGCAAGCCTCTCCAAACCTAGATCCAAAGCTGGTTTGGGCATTTCAAGGCACAGAAGCTGAACAGAAAAATAAGCAGTAGCCATCATCCCAGTCCCTCTGGCTCCTTACATTTCTCCTGATGATGCTCTTCACATCTGAAATTATTATCTGCCTCATCTTCAGTGGTGACGTTTGATAGTGACAGCATTTCTTTCTGTGCACTGCCATTAATCATTCCTCTTTGCCTTAGATGTACTGCCTGTTTAATAATCCAAAAGTAGGATGTGCCCATTTTCAGACTAAGAGACAATCTATTTCTCCACTGGGAGCAAGTATGGACCTTCCAGACCTCCCCCAAACCCATGTAAGAAAACTGATTTTCTCTGATTTAAAAGTCTTTTGGTCCTGAGTGACTTAGCAAGCACAGTGTGAGAGTTTGCAGACACACAGAGCGACAACAGAGACTACAAAGGGGCTGACACACAGTTCCCCATGGCAACACCCCAGCTCACAGGCTACACAATTAGTGCAAAAAGCAGATGACATCGTCCCACCCTTGAATACATAAAGTTCTCTCTGAAATCCCCATAACTTAGCCAACAAAAGTATAACTTAACCAAGAAAAATTACAACTTTTTCTTGCATTAAATACTTGGAGATAATAAAAACCTCTTAAATATTGATCAGCCACACACCTGAGAAAACACTCTTTCAATAAAGGATTTACATAAACAGTAGGACAAATGTAGCTTAAAGCAGTCTAAATTCTTCACCATTATGTCAAAGCGTTGTTGAAAACCAAGATACAGTTTCTGTGAAGATTAATTTCACTTTACATACATCATGGAATGGGCTTCCAATCTATTTTACCTGCCAACAGTCAGTTAATATGACTCAGCTTTTCTGCCCAGCTGTCAAAGACTGAAGAAAAAAGGATAAGCAGCTCCATCTTCCTTTTCTGATTGCCAGCTATGCAGTATAAGAATGATCTACCTTTTCACAATATGTGTGTCTTTAATCAAGTCTGATTTAAATTTATACATATGTTCCAGTATCTTCTACACTGGATTTTTGTGTTGCTCCATTCAAATTAAAGAAACCAGTCACAAATAATCCCTATAGCCAGAGAAAGTTTGGGAATAGATCTGTGTTCAAAATATGCAAAAATATTTTCAGTCATTTCTGGAAAACAAACAGCCCAAAACATGGGACAAATCCTGGGCCACAACAGACTTGCTTGGACACAGCCATAGTTTTTCAATGCACTGAATGCAGCTAACAATGACCACTCCAAAACACAATTTTTTTCTGGTTAAAATGAAAAAAGCCTTTGTGTTTCAGGTAAGTACTGACAGCAAATTTTACTTGCTGTCTAATTTATGAAAAATTAATTTTAATGATCATCTAGGAGAAACAGCATCTGCTTAACATTAGGTTCCAGAAGAGTCTGCAGAATGTGATGAAAAGTGAGGACTTCATACCCAGCTGAGTACACAGAGACAGGGAGAGCAGGATAAGGAATAATTCTCAATCTCTTGGAAGTATCTGAAAAGGTTTTTTACCTGTGCTTCCTTTCCAAGAACAGTTTGCACAGACCAAGCATACAGAACTGCAGTCTGGAAGGAAGGAGAGTATTTGAAAAGGTTTTATCCACAAGATGACAAGATGAGCAAGTGAACACAGCTCACTTGCTGATGAATTCTGTGTAATCAATGTTAAGTCACAGGCTTGTTGGCATTTTGGTTTAATTGGGCAGAGCAACTGTGTCTTCTGGATGGAGGTACAGAAAACAGCATTTTTCCAGCTCAAGCTCCATGGCAGTCTTGCAGCAAGGACATGCACAGGGCACACCTTTCAGCAATGTGTCCTGTAGGACAGGGGAAGGAGGACATTAGATATCTTCTGGGAACCCTGGAGACATCATCCATTTCCTTCTGTGTATCTTCTTCCTAACCCCATGGGAATGGACAGTCACATTTGGATGTTGCTGCTCACTCCCAAGTGCAGTAAATTTTTGATAATTTTAATTTTCCGTCTTTTCTGATCAGTTTTTATTTTGGATGCTATCTAGGAAAGACAAATAAAAATTAGTAAGATATTTAGATTCCCATTTATTTTTATTTTGGGCTGCTGAATTCGTCATCTGTAGTGTTCAGTTTTAGTTATGCCACACGTAACACTGTCCAGAATCATTCTTTTCATTTAACCACTTTTCCCTAGAAAACAATTTTCTTGACAATTACCCTGATTTCTTTTCTTCTTCTTTTCAGAAGCAACAGAATCCAACTGAAAAAGTGAGGATAAGAGGATGCCACCAGCTAGTACAGGCTTTTCTGCCTCTCCTCTTGCTTTTTGACCCAAGCTATGGCAAAGGAAGCCCGTTCATCATCCCTACCACAGCACACTCACATTTCTCTTCTATTTGCAAGCTCAGTACTCCTTGCTGTGCTGTGAAACCTTACTTGCTCTCCTTCAAAGCACATCTCTACCTGGATACTGTGTACTTCAGGCAAGGGAAAAAAGTCTCTTGTTTTGGCTCCTAAGTCCTTTTTCCAGGCTATTGTACACAGGAACTTAGAAATCTGTGAGAATTGCTCCTCTTCCTGAAAATGGCATGACCTCATCTCCCTCTGCAATTATTGTCCTTTTGGGTTCATTCCTCTTGACCAGATGTTCAGTCACTGCTACTCAGGCTTTGTACATCTGAATGCCTCCTGGCCAAGGTTAACAAAATACCCTGAAATCAGTGTTTGGCTGTTGAAGTCCTTCTAACTCAACTGCAGTCTCTTCCTCCTTGAGGAATTCTCTGTGATGCCCACTAGGAAGCACTAAGATCTCAAACATAGCAAGGGATGTATATTTTTTCTTCTAGCTCTGAAATCCTCCCTTTGAAACTTCTATAGGAAGAGTAATTATTTCAGCTGGACTGGAAGAACCCATCTGCTTATTTGCTTCATTTTCTACAGCTCCCATGACCCTTCTTCTGCCTATTTAGCTGAAAATTCAGGAACAGTAATGAGAATGAAAACTCCTCCTTTTAACATTCTCAGGTGCTTATGCCAGAGCTTGTAATACTCTAAAATGCCAAGCCACTGCTGAAGGCTGCTCACCAAACATTAAATTCCCCATATAACAATAACTTGAACAATATTGCTGCTTCTCTTCACAAGTTCTGATAACAAACATGCCAGAAAATAGAGATGCTTCTGTATTTCTCAACAGATATAAAAAAAAAGATACTGAGCTACATCTGAATAATGCAAACTGCAACATACAACTCTTCCTTGCAAATCTAGGAAAAGAGAGCCAGGAGTTTTGAAAGGTACAGGTGTTTGGTAAAATTTGAAAGCTATATACACAATGGAAAAGGAACTGGAGAAAAATAATGTACCTATTATGAATATAAACTTAGAAAGCTGTGATGTCAATGCTAAAGCTCATGAAGGTAAGTAAACAAGGAACAGCATGACCTAAAGGAGATGGAAAGAAGAAGAAGAAGAAGAAGAAAGTAAGCGAGGCAGAGAAGCAAGAGGCAGAAATGATTCAAGGCAGCAGGACACAGAGATCCTTGCTGAAGATCTCCTGCTGTCACAGCTCACGGTGAAAATCAGCACTGCAGAAGCCATTGGCATTGCTGTCCTACATTTCTGAGGAGAAATGGGGATCAAGTGAAACTGCAGCCATACTTGGAAATTCATACTTAACTAAATTCCAGACAAAAAGGACACAGTTGCTCTGGCAGAAAACTGATGTAAAGGAGCGCATCTGCCAGGTGTGTTTCTACACTGCGCTGTCGAATCCCAGAAAGGATGATTCAGGAGGAATGGAATCACAATCAATTATCTATAATAGGATGATGAGAGAAAAGCACAGCACTTCAGTATATGGTTTTCAAGGAGATGGCACTTGGCACTCTTCAGAATAGTTTTTGATACTTCATGTTCTGTTCCACCGAACAGCTCTTGCTTTTTTTTTTTTTTTAAATTGAATTAGATGCCACCATGAGTTCCAATGGTGGGCTTCATCTCACAGAGGAGCAGCATTACTCAAGCACATGAGATACCTGTTAGCAATTCATTTTTTCATTTTACATCCATTGTTTATTTTATAGTAATAAGCCACAGCCCAAATTCCAATTAAAAGTTACCTATACATACTATTAAAAATGCAAGTAGTCTCACAGTAGTAGAGCTCATGTATTAGAAAACATGAGTACCAGAATTATAAACCAAGATGGTTTCTGGGATTCTCAGTTCTTGAGACACCACCTCTCATCTCAAATCCTGAAGATGTTCAGAACCTAAACTCCATGTCATTGAAATAAAATTTCATTTCAGGAAGGGAAAGGAAATCTTGTTATTTCAATGGAGATCAATTGGGCAAGCTTTGGTCCATGTCTCTGCACTTCATGCCATCCCATACCTTTTGATGGCTTTCACTTTGGCAAAGATTGTTTTGGGATTTTTTTCAGTATCCGTGGCATGTCACTCATATCTTCCCCTCAAAGCTCTGTCTTCCTCCTTGATTTTTTTCCCCTGATTTTGCAGCATCTCTGAGCTTAGTTTTGGCATCTTTTGGTCCTTTGCATGGCACCTCATTTCCTCCCAAACTATTTTCGTGTAGTCACTAAATCTCCTTATTTCCTGGTTATTTTGGGTTTTTTTCAGGTGCATTTTATTTGATCATATCTCCTTTCCAGAGTGTTTGTGAGCCTTTCTTTTCTGTTTTGCAAGATTTCGTTTCCCTTCCTGAAATTTGAAACAAGTCACCATCCCACGTAAAAAATCCTTATTCCCTGCACACTTATGAAAAAAAAGAAAAGAAAAAGAGCCTTTACAAGTATGTGCTGAGAATTGGATAGAAAGCTGGATTCACGCATTCTACCAAAAGCCATGTAGAGTTGCAGTCAGGAGGACTAAATCAAAGAGAATACCAGTGAGTTCTTCATTTCCTCTCAAAACAAGTCATGGTTCACTTTAATCAGCTGCAAAGATCATTTCAGAAAGGGAAGAATTGATAAGCTGGTTTGATATGCTTATGTTCAGCATCAGCCCTAAACAATTTAGCTGAGGAAGTAATTTCAGGAGGAAAACAGCAATAGTAAGCTGCTATAACTTCTGAAAATTAACTACTCTAGAGGGATGTTTTGTAATATTATACCAATACTTGCTTTTTTCTTCTACTAAAATTAAGTGCATAGAGGAAATGATCCACTTTATGAGAATACATGTTTTAAAATAAATTCCAAACTGGTTAGTTCTCCTTGATGTTCCAGTAATTCACATTAAATACACAGGTAAGAAGGGAATGTAAAAACAAGCACTTCCCCAGTTCATCTCTTCAGCATGTTATGTAATTAATTTTCTTCAGTCTGACACTATTTAACTTCCTGCTTGAATGCACAGAATTAAATCCAAGGAAAATAAAGAAGCTATTTCAGAAAAAGAAAACAGTTACATAGATTAACCTAATTTAAATGCACAGGGGAAAAAAAAAGTCTCATTCACACTACAACAGAGCAGTTTTCCTAAATTCAGACTTGGAACAAAGCAGACATAAAATTTCTGATGCTGGATTCTCTGGGTTTGCTTGGATAGGAAAGTGAGAGTGACCCATGCAGAGAATCCTGGAGACAGGAGCTGTGATACAGCCTGCTCTTCTTTGAGCTGAACATGGAGTTTTCCCAGAGAAGGCAGGTTTACTGCCATGTCCCAGGTACAGCTCTCAGTCTCTGGGCCGCTGAGAGATGAGTGTGTAAAGTGCTTTTAAACCAAGTGTGACTTTCCATCCCAGTGAGCTATTGCAGCTGCCTTAAGGGAGTATCAGAGGAATCCAGGTCCTTTAAGCCCTGCTGAAGTAGTCAAAATTGATGTCTTAAAGCTGATTCTGACCTTGGTCTGAGATTTACAGAACAGCACACAGTGAAAGAACAGGCTTAATCCCTTGACAAACAGGATTGTGTCTTCAGTGAGAGAGCTCAGCCCAATTAGTCCAGATACATATCTCCAACTGTCTTGTCCTGGAAAACTCAGCACAGCTGAATAAATTCTCTTTAATTTAATTCTCTTTCATTTAAGTTGAATTACATTTCTCTCTAAAAAAATCAATATATAAGGTTCACAAAGATGCTTTCTCTCTTATTACTAAGAGAAATTAAAAGAAGAAATAGGTTCCCTCCCTGTTTAAAAAACCATACTGAGAGATGGATGCCAGGCACAGAGAATCTTTTGTGTCACCAAATAAAGACAACCAGGCATCTTCAAAGCCATCTTGATTTGTACAGCTCCTGTGCTATCAATTCCCAACATTAACAGGAGAGTTTGTCAAGAATGAACCTGCATCTGTATAGGGCCAAAAAGCCTTCAAACTATTAATTCTAATCCAAAATATTAAAAAACCCTGCCGGTGCAAGTAGAGCCAGTAGGATTATACACAGTGTTAAGGTACCTTTGTGGCTCTTCATGAGACCAGGCTGTAACTCACTGCTGAGTGAGTTCAGTTTGTTCAGCCTGGAGAAGAAAAGGCTTTTGGGGGACCTTAGAGCAGCTTTCAGTGCCTAGAGAAGCCCTGAAAGAGAGCTAGAGAGGGACTCTTAAGCAGGGAGTAGTGACAGATAAAATTGCTACTTCCTCTTGTTTTTTCCCTTTTGCCAGTCTTGCCCTGATTTTCTTTGGGCTCTTGTTGTGGAGCTGCATGTACCAGCCCGGCTCTTGGCAGGTTTAGGTTCTGGCCAGTCCATGCTAGGAACCAAATGGAATTAGAAAGTCACAACACAGTGGCTGGTGCTTCCCCTTCTGTGGTTTCCTTGCCTTTACCAGCTCAGCAAATCTGGGTACCCCTGACAACATCCTGTTATGATGCATTCATATTTCCCCATTATGATTCTCTTATTTTCTTACAATTTCCCCATCTGAGGCCTATCTATGTGAACCTAGCATTGCTGAGTCCTCCCAGAAGCCAGGTATGCTCTCCCTTCCTAGAAGACAGCCCCATCCCCATTGACAAGCCCCCCAAGTCCATGTGGAGTCCATGTGGGTGCTGCCAGAGCAGCAGGTGGGATACTCCTCTGCACCCCTGCCCCACAAAAATGAAGTATCAGGTCCCCAAGAAGAAAGGTCAATGCAGAACATCCCCCTCAGCACCTGCCAGAGCAGATTTTAGCTGGTGCCCCACTGCAAGCAGAGGCCCCTGAACTGTGGAAGATGCTCTGGTCTCTCCCTCATGCAGTTCATGGTATTAACCCCACTGGCACCCCAGCATGGTTTTGGAGGTGACACTGGTGCTGTCTCCAGGCACTGCTCAGGCTGTGCCAGTGAGCTGACATTGTGCCAGCAGGCCATTGTGCCAGCGGGACAGGCTCAGTGTCCACAAGAATGGATCGGTGAGTCTCCAGAGCTGACACTCCATGGCCCCCAGCCCTCATTTCCCTTTCTGCAGTGCCAGGCCAGCAAGCTGAGCCAGACAGGGACCAGTGAAGAGGGATTCTACAGCTTTCCCCCAATAGCCAGCAGCAGCTGACACAGTTGGCACAGAAGGTGAGGTTAGGAGTCTTCATGCCCCCAGTCTGGCAGTGCACAGGCAGGGATGCTCTGGTAGCCAGCTGCAAACCACCAACCAGATCTTCATTTACCCAAAAAGGCTCATTTCTGCAGAAATTAGGTCTTTTGAGAGGGTACATGATGGTATCAGTGGTTCCTGTGGTTCTCACTAGCCAGGCAGCCCACTAGCAGGGGTAAGGGGTAACCAGGCTCCCCGGGGGAGTGTAGCACTGACATCCCCTCAGGGGCTGCACCTGCCAGCTGGGGGCACCTCAAACACCACTGCAGCAAAATTCTTGCTTGACAAAGGTAGGATATAATCAATTCCTAAAGACCCCAGCAGTGCACTGTCACCCCATTTCTCTTCACAGAGAAAAGCAAGGCACAATTCTTCCCAAGAATATTTCTGGGGTTCACATTCTCTGAACCTCAAAGGAAAAGCAATTCTTATCATTTGCTGTGCCTGTGTTTGTGCAAAAGTAGAATGCAATAGGGAGATGTTTTTTACCCAAAGGGATGGTATTTTGTTTCCTTGGCCTGTCAGGGCCAAGTGTGTGTGTCTGTGTCAGGACTGTCAGCTGACAGTCACGAGATTCTGTGCAGTGTGTGCAGAGTTGAGTGCTTGGTAGATTCAGTTTAGATGTAATGTAATATAATGTAATATGGTATAGAATAATATTGTATAATAAAGTAATTCATTAGCTTCTGATAAGATGGAGTCAGATGCATCACTCTCTCCCCTCATCGGGGCAGCCTGCTAATTGGATAGTGCACACTCAGAAAGCAAGCTATGGAACTTGCTACTTCCTTCTTCTTTTCCAGTGTTTATCCTTGTTCTGGTTCTCCTCAGAACCCTGGTCAGCAAAGTTCACATCCCATCCTGGCTCTCAGCTAACAGGTCATTGCAGGGCTTGTGTTTAGGGGTTTGGCTCCGGCCAGTCCCACCAGAGACTCAAATGGAATCTCAAAGTTGCAGATCTGTCACAAGCACTTCCCCTTCTGTGGTTTCCTTCTCTGTCATGTTGCACTCATTTTCTCTCCTTTAAACCCTGGATGAATAGGGACTGAGCATTGTGAAGAGGAAAACCCAGCAGCCACCCCAGCTCCAGCCCAGTTTGTGCTCCCTCAGCCCCTGCAGTACCATGAAGTTGACAAAAACAAATTGTAGGATCATTTGTGTTGGAAAAGACCTTTAAGATCATCAAGTCCAACTGTTAATCCAGCATTGCCAAGTTCACCACCAAACTATGTTCCTAAGCACCACATCTACCTGTCTTTTAAATGTCTTTAGGGATAGTGACCCCACTGCTTCCCCAGGCAGCCTATTGCAGTGCTTGACAACCCTTCCAGAAAAGAACATTTTCATAACATGACCTGGTTCAATGTGAAGCCATTTTGTCTCATCCTTGTAACCTGGGAGAAGAGAGAAACCTCCACCTCACTACAGCCCTTTCAAAAACTTGCAGAGAGCAGTAAGGTGCCCCTCAGGGGGGCCTCCTCTTCTACCATCAAAGAAACCTGTGGGCCAGAGAGAAGTTTGATAAGAGGATCCATGTTTACTCCTGAAAGGATTTTCCAGCAAGGTTGTTGACGTAGAAACCAAGAAAGAAAGAAGGATAAATAAGAGAAAACTGCAACTGTCTGTTCCAATAAGCACCTTGTTTGTCTTTTGTGACCAATGAGTAAAGTGTAAACTTAGGAGTTTTGTAAGAACGTGTAAAAAGCATGATACTATAATAAAAACAGGTCTGAAGCCTTCTAAAAATTGAGTATGTTGCTTTGTACTGTGACCATCTCAACTACAACACAAACCCAGCTCCTTCAGCTGCTCCTCATAGGACTTGTTCTCTCTCAAATCTGAAAATCATAGCCCTGTGGCTGGCACTTCCCTTTCTGCAGCTTATTTACGTCACATAATTTTGCTGGTATGACAGACTCATTTTCTTCCGTGAAACCCTGTGCCCGCCCAGTGGTGGGGGATATAAAAGGAGATCAGCAGGAGCAGGGGCTACTGTGCAGAGGACAGCCCGACAGACACCGCAGCTCCAGCGTCACTCGTGGCTCTCTCAGCCTTCCCAGCACCATGAGGGTCCTGGCAGCTGCCCTGGCTGTTCTGCTCCTTGTGGCCATCTGTTCCCTGGCTGAGGCTGATCCCAGCGTCCCCCGCAGCGCTGCACTCTACAAGCAGAACGGTAGGTTCTCTTTCCCCAGGAGAGAGCCCCATCCCCACCGATTAGACCCTCGTGTCTATGGAGAAGGCTGAGAGCTGATGGGCATCACCAGTGCAGGGACTAAGCCTCAGAGATGGAGTTTCCAGGAGGTGTTCCCACAGGACACAGCATAGGTGATGGCAAATCCCCTGAGAGCCACAGGCAGAGCCTCTGCTGCAGTGTGGGGGTCTCACTGGGCCCATCGCTCTTCCCTCATAGAAGCTGAAGACACCACCTGCTGCTTCTCCTACATTTCACGCCCCATTCCACCCAGGATGATCAGCTCTGCCTACAAGACCAGCAACACCTGCTCAAGGCCAGCTGTGGTGTAAGTACCCAACGCTGCTGGGGTCCAGGGTGCAGCAGCCAGGGCAGTGCCCCAAGGGTGTCCAAGGTTGTCCAGGATGGGGAAGGCCATGGACAGGGACAACCAGGGGCTACCAGCAGGACCTAGCAAAAGCACCTTGATGCCCTGGCTGAGTGCCTCAATACTGGTTTTCCCAACAGCCTGGTCACCAGGAAAGGAACGAAGGTGTGTGCAGACCCCAATGCTCGCTGGGTGCAGGAATACCTGAAGGACATGTAGCTTCAGTAGTCACTCCTCCCTGCTGCTGCTCCAGGGCAGAGTGCTCAGCCCCCACCATGAGGACTGCAGTAAGAGTGCTTGAGCTGCATCCTTCTTCAAAAGGAAAATTTATTACAATTGGCATACACTGGTTTAACTAAACTTTGCTTTTGCATAAATGCTTGAATAAAATGTTGGCTTGTCAAATCCTTTGAGTGTCTCTGAAGTCTCTGCTGGTACCCCAACATGACAGAAATGACAGACAAGATAGAACCACGTATTCCAAAATGACTCGGGAATACATATATACACTGTAATAATGAGACTAAAAGAAGCTCTAAATCCTAAAATTGATGTGTAGAGCTGCACAAGTTTTGGGCAAGGCTGATGGACTTCTTTCTGCATCATCAGTTTGCTGTACTTCAAAGCTCACTTCAACTGCTCTTCAATGCAATGTATAGTGCAATGCTTTTGACCACTTCTGCAATTCAGTCTCATAGCAACAGCTCCTAGGTAAATAACATTGAAAATCTCTGCCTTAGGAAAAATGTGAAAGAGAAAACACAAGATTTTTATATTACTTTCAAGGCAAAAATTACAGTCCAGTAAAAATCCTCCCTGGCTCATTGTTTTCACAAATCTCATTACAGTTTAGGCAATCTATTGGTTCTTACAAATACACCAACACTGGATTAAACACTGTGCATTTTCACAGCATCATGGAGGTTTTTTACCTTTATACAGCTTGACTTAATCCCCTCCTAAAAATGCCTGTTGACCACTGCACCCTTTGGCTGGCTCCTTGAAGAGGACACACTGAAGTAGGAGGTTGGCACCATCAGGACCAAGAGCTGCCCTCTGAGCACACACGACTGAGCCCAGAGCCATTCCACACTTCACCCCTGGAGAACAACCTGTGAAAAACGCCAATCACTTGTTTTTAAAATTTTAAAAGTTTAATTGTAATAAAATGGTTATAAAAATAGTAATATAATTAGAGTAACAAAAATTTGAACAATTGAGATTAGAACAATATGAGACAATTAGAACAAAGAGTTACAGACAGTACAGGTACCTTTTCTGGGCAAAATAAGCCCAAAAAAGGACACATATTAACAGAGGATTAACCCTTAAAAACAATAACCTGTTGCATATTCATACATCTCATACATGATGCATAAATTCCATTCAAACAAAGGATTTTGTCTGGTCAGTGTCAGCTTCTTCCTCTTAATCCTAACAGCGTGTTCAGGACTGAGCGAGGCAGGAAGAAGTTCGTTTCTTCTGATAAGAGGGCAATAAACTTTTTTTCTCTGAAAGATTTAGGTGTCCTGTGGCTGCTATTTTGGTGAAAGTCCTTTCTTTAAAAAAAGTATCTCACATTGCATAGTTTCTATTTTAACATTATGCTATAACCTAAAACTATATTTAACACACTACTTAAGAAAATTAATACAGCATAATTTTCTAACATAACACATACAATATTCATTTTAATATTTGTGAAAAGCCAATCATAAAACAGGCATTTTTCACAAACCCAGCCTAGGTGTCCCTGCATTTCACACAGCCCTCCTTCTGCCCATACCACCATCCATCCCTCTGTGCTGCCCCAAGTACAGGTGTTCTTCCCTGCCACCACCAAGGGGGAACCCGTTCCCATTCCTGCCTTCCATTCCTTGAGCTGCCTCTTTCTTTTTCTTTTTCTTGGACATTGTGTTAATATCTGAAAACTTTGTTTGATGAAAGTAGCGGTGTTCAAACCCACTGTGTCCCCTTGTTACCGCACAGCTGACATCAACACTGAGTGTTGGAGGGCAGACTAATCATAAAATGTGCCATATTCAGCATATTTTGTGAAGCAAGTGCTGAGGAGAATGAGAATTGAAAAGTGCGTATATTTTATTATTTGTTTTTTGCAAATATTAAAATTAATATTATATGTGTTATGTTAGAAAGCTATGCTGCATTAATTCTCTTAAGTAGTGTGTTAAATATAGTTTTAGGTTATAACAAAATGTTAAATAGAAACTATGCTATGTAGGATACTTTTTTTTAAGAAAGGACTCGCACTGAGATAGCAGGCACAGGACATCTAAATCTTTCAGAGAAAGAGAATTTATTGCCCCATAATCAGGAGAAACGAACTTCTTCCCGCCTCGCTCAGCTCTGAAGACGCCTTCAGGATTCAGAGGAAGAAATTGACACTGACCAGACAGAATGCTGTATTTGAATGGAATTTATATATCATGTATGAGATGTATGAATATGCAACAGACTATTGTTTTTAAGAGTTAATCCTCTGTTAACGTGCGTCCTTTTCCGGGCTTACGCTGCCCAGAAAAAGGTACCCGAACGTCCATAACTCCTTGTTTCTATTGTCTCATATTGTCCTAATTCAAATCGTTCAAATTATTATTACTCTCATTATATTACTATTTTTATAACAATTTTATTACTATTAAACTTTAAAAATTTTAAAAACAAGTGACTGGCGTTTCTCAACAGCCTACACCTCATTCCCCTCACGCTCTGCAGACCCAAACCCCACTCTGGGTTTCCGGATTTCCGGCCTTTTCCCCCGCTCGTCCAGCACGGACCTCCCGGCCCCGCAGGGCATCTCGGGAGTTGTAGTTCTCCGCGCGGCGCGATATGGCGGCTGTGCGGGCACTGCCGGCCCTCGCCGCCGCGCTGCTCCTGGCTGCCGCCGGCCAGGCCAGCAAGTACTCCCGGGAGGCCAACGAGGGGCTGGCCGCCGCCGACGGCAAGCGGCGGGAGGCCGGGGAGTTCCGGGTGGTGAGGCTGAACCAGATCTGGGAGAAGGCGCAGCGGGTGAGTGGGGTGGCGCTCGGAGGGGGCTCCGAGGTCGGGCCCGGCCGCTTCAGACACTCCTTCCCCGTCAGGGAGACGGCGAGGAGCGGGCACCGGTGTGTGAGGAGAGGCCGAGGCTGTCTGGCCCCGGCTCGGGGCATCGGTGGCGTTTGTTCTGTTCTCGGGCACGGCTGTCCCCGAGCGTCACGCAGCGAGCGCTCCGCTCAGCCCCGCGGCGGCGGCTGTGCCGGCGGCGGGAGCGGCTCCTCCCGGGACAGGGATGGGTGTCCGGGCCCTGGGAGGTGTTCACCCGCCCTGGTAATGCAGCAGCTAAACCACATGGCTCCCGGGACAGAGATGTGTGTCCGAGCCCTGGGATGTGTGTCCGAGCCTTGGGAGGTGTTCACCCGCCCTGGTAATGCAGCAGCTAAACCACATGGCTCCCGGGACAGAGATGTGTGTCCGAGCCCCGGGAGGTGCTCCCCTGCCCCCGGGTAATGCAGCAGCTAGTCCACATGCCCAGGCAGTGCCAGAGAGAGGGAAGCCCCCCTGGTGCCGGGTAGGATGTGCGCTTGGCTCCCGGGCTTTGGCCGTGCTGTTCAGGACTGGGATGCTCTCAGCTGTCTGAAGGCGGTGGCCTCGGTTCCTGCTCGGCACAGGGCAGAAGTTCACTGCGGGAGAAGAGGAAATCTCCACCCTGGTGGTTGTGTCTCCCACATTCACGTCAAGTAATGTAGACAAATGCAGGAGGACCAGCAAATGGGCTTCACCATTCCCAGATGAGAGCCTTAATTCTGACAGTGAGTCAAAACAGTACTTGAATTTCTCTCACAGTGGACTACAAAAGATGTTTAATTAAAGTGAAAATACAGTCAAATTATTTAATTACAGTGGAAATATTTGCTTATAACTAAGAAGAAGAGCTGCAGTGGGAGGAGAAGAATGTACTGCAGATATCCCCTAAATATTGTGGGCCATGGAAATTAGGGTGATGACTGGCAAAGGTTCAGTTCTTTCAGGCTATGAAATATAGTTAACATTAATTTTGGATCTTCTGTATTCTGAATAGCCTGAGCTATTGAATTGGAGGTAGGGCATCCCCAAATTCAGCCAAAAACTAGGACCCTGCTATACTGCTGCCTCCCAATGTGCTAAAAGATGGTATCAAAATTACTCCTTTCCTCAGTGGGAATGGAATGGGGCATAGGAAATTGTGTTAATGAAACTCCAGCTGTTGAACTGACAGCTGAAAAAGAAACAACACTGAGACTGGAAATAATTTGTAATCATAGTAATGTCAGTTTCCTCTCACCTTTCCAATTACAGTCTTTTCTCATGTTCATATCTGGCTCTTCTGGAATTTAAATTTGAGGTGCTTTACATCATCTGTGTTAAGATGCTAAAATATAAAATGGATTAACTTTGTCAGTAAGGAACTAAGGCTTAGTAAATTCTGTATGTGTGAGCTGGATTTTAGAGATGCAGAACCTACTTGAACTAAATTTGCTACGATCTGAATTTCACTTTTGAGTACAACTGTCATCCAGCATGTGTTTTATAAAGTGATTTTTCAGTATGTCTGGGCAATATATAAAATAAGAGGAAAACTTTGGCTGTGTATTGCATTTGTATTTAAATACTTCTGTGTGTCAGTGCAGAACTCTTCATTCCTTTATTTTGGTAGTGATAGAGAAACTACTGAAAACAGGGGACTTCTTTGTTTTGACATAAAAGTCGGATACCACAATTTAGCATTGCAACACACAGCTGGAGGAGCAGTCCCTAAAAAAAGCCCCAAAATGTTACTTAGTGGGACCAGGAGCTGGCAAGCCAGACTTTCTTCTTGTTTCCCTGAGGATGAGTGGAAGGGAGTGCTTGATCTTTCTCCAGAATCTCTTTTCATAAAGAGTAAATTTGTAGTAAAGGGCTCTTTTCTCTTGGAGGCAAGAGTGTAGGTAAGGGTGTTGCAGGTAATGATTGCAGCCAGCCCAACAGCAAATGATGTAATTGTTGCCATGTTTGATAAATTTCCAGCACTCATTCCCAGAAATGCCAGGTACCTGTCTTGAATGTTAATGTCTAGGCAGCATAAGGAATGAGGAATAAGGAATGAGTTTAAGGAGCTTGTTGCTTGGTTATTTAATCATTAAACTTAACTTTTCACCTCTGCGTCTAGTTAGTTATTCCAGCATGTGAGTGATGTTAGTAAAGTGATGAGGAGTCCTACCACTGACATTTTTAACCTGGTGTACTCAGGGTCCAACATGGGATAACCTTAAAGGAAGTAGTTCTTGAACTGAATACTTTAAATTAATTTATGTATTCACTCTGTTTTGCATTAATAGGACAGGCAAGGGGCTTCCAAATGGTTTCAAAGGATTTATAATGCTTACAAGGACAGTTACTTTAGTTTCCTACTAAAATTATGATGAGAATTAGAAAAATATTGCTCTAATTGGGAGAAATTTGAATAGAATCTTGTTTTCTCTTAAGGAATAGTGGACTTAATGTAGCTCCTTAGTATTTATTAAGACTTTAACATGTTTGATTGATTATGTCTCCAGACTTTATGTTTAGAAGTTTTGATATTCTTTTCTATAACATCTTGAAAAGAGAAAGCTGTACATGTTTATGGGATTGCACTAACTGCAGAGGGGCTCTAGCATAAAATGCACTGTGGAATCTTTTACACAGAAGTGTGTTTCTTGTGACAAGGTCCCACATAAAAGATTTTATTTTATTATATTTGCAGTACTTAGGAGCTAAACTACTTCTTATCTAATTATGCATAGCTATTTATTCCTGTGTTTCCTCAACCCAACTACATGTGATGTCCATGCTACTTGAATGCTGACTAATCTTAGAGTAACTAAATAAGTACCAAGATATTTGGCCATTCCCTTCACAATTTGTAGCAAACCTCTCACTCAGTCTTGAAGCTTCAGAGCACAATTCTTGCTGAGGAAAATGATTCTTGGTGCCACTGCAGCAGTGACACTTGGGCTGTCCACGTCATCCTGCACCAGAAAAGTAAATAAGTACATGATTAAGGTTTTTCTTTTACTCAGCACATCCTAAGAACTATAAATAAAGTGGTTCCTTCTAAGTGCTTTGTTTCTGTAAAGCAGTTCCCCAAAAGTAGATGGTAAAGGTCACAAAAGGGACACTCCTTTGCTTTAGTATTAGAGGGATCAGAAGTTTTAATGTGTTCTGTAAGCATTATATTTACCTGTGATTCTAGATTTTAGTAATTTCAGTAAGCCAAGTGCAAAATGCAGAGAAAAAAATTTAAAAATCAAAATGATTGTATGCAGTGGCACAAAATTAATTAATAGGACAGTCTATGATGGAAACATAAACAATAATGTGGATGATTTTCTGAATTCTTGTCAATAGGAAGTGCATTAGCTTAAAGTAATTACACTTTTCCTAGTTACTTTAAAATAACCTAGTGACACACAAAGGAACAGCTGAATCTTTTCAGTATCATTCAGATGTTTAAAAACAATACTGAGTTCTGAGTTTGTGTTTATTAAGCCTACTCCTTCCTCACTGAAAATGATAATTTTTATAATCTGTAAGCTGGTTTTAATGATAAAATAGATAAACTTGTGTTAGGACTGACAAGCCCAGGTGGTTTCCAGCTGGATCTGAGCTCCCAGGAGCTGGGCACGCAGTAGTTGAAGGGGTTTTATCTCCTCTCCTCTCTGGGCTTCTCCTCACCTCACCTTCTGTTTTTTTGACTACATAGACACAAAAAAAGTGGTTCTGAAGTATTAAGATGGTTTGTTACATTTATTTGTTTTAAATTGAATAACTAAGGTGACTAAAATCTGGAAGTTCAGGATCAACTCACAGCAGTGCTGATTAGCCAACCACTTACTAGTCATTGTTCCTGTTTTCCCTGTAGCTCACAAAATTTCAATTAGTCCATATTTTCCTGTTTTCTCTGTAGCTCAAAAAATTTCAAGCTGACCTAGCATTCATTTAAACTATTTTTTTCCTATCTTCAGCCTCAGTGTTATATCTTTTTTTTTTCTAATATGTTAGACAGGAATACCTGTAGGTTTTGTATGTTTTAATGCACATAAACTGTGCTAAGAAATTATTTGAGAATTTCTTTTTCATTTTGATCATAGTAAAAATTGCTGATGAAGTGGCTCTCTGACCTGCAAAGCCATCCTCAGTGACCTGGGAGACTGAAAAACTGTACTAACCAGTAAAGTTTTCCAACTCACTATAACTGTATGGTTGGAAGATGGTCCACAAGAAAGGACATGTGATGGCAATGGCACTTTCTTTGAGAAGAATTGCTGTGCCATGCTGGTTGTTATCTATCTGTACTGGTTCCTGAGGTAGCTCTGAAGCAAAAGGGGACTCCACATAACTAAATACAAACCTTTCTGTGTTCTTGTCAGCTCCATCTCTCTGCTGTGAAACTGGCAGAGCTGCATAGTGATCTAAAAATACAAGAAAAGGATGAACTGAGCTGGAAAAAACTGAAAGCTGAAGGGCTGGATGAAGATGGAGAGAAGGAAGCCAAGCTCAGACGGAACTTAAATGGTAAGGGCTGTCTTGGAAAGGAGGAGTTTAAACTTTGCATCACACACACATGGTTAGACACTTGTGTTTGTTACATAACAGGTTGTCTTTGTGGACGCTAAGCACACAAGTTCTCTGCAGGTCAGTAGGGAGCTGCAGGAGCCTAACAGAGTGCTTTACTCCCAATAATTCCAGAAGAGGTCACTGAACTTGGGACCACTGTGTCTTGAACTGTTTGTTAGCTTTTCCTCCATGAGCTGCAAAGTCCAGCTCTGAAAGTCACAGATGTAGCCCATCTCTCACCTTCCATACATCCATAGTTGGTTCTCATGTTTCTGTATCTTCTATTCCCTTGCAGTCATTATGACTAAATATGGAATGAATGGAAAGAAGGACTCTCAGCTAGTTGATACCAACTATATTAAAGATGGCACAGAAAGTGACACACTAGATGATCCAAGACTGGAGAAATTATGGAGTAAGGTGAGTAAGATTTCCAGGAACTGGACTGTAGGAAATCAGTATTTCTTCATTGAACTCTTAGCTGTGTCTTCTGTGAGCATTCAGACTTGGAAATTAATGGCTTTACTACTCTTTTGTTAAGTACTGACCAAGCTGCCTTGCTCTGTAGCTCACATCTTCATGCCCTGTATCCAGACCATCCAGCTGTGGCAGGTTGTCTTTGGCAATTAAAACACCCGGTTAATCTGAAAGGTGGAGCCTGGGTCCTCACATTTCCCTGAACTCATGGCTTCCCTTAGTGTGACTGTCACACTGTGTGGTAGCATATCTATGGTGTTTTTCCCAGTTTTCTTCTTGTTGTTTGTGGATATTTTTTAAAAGATATATTTAAAATAGAACCATTTTGTAGACTGTCTGAAGTGAAATGTATTGTGGGGAAGGGTTTTAAATAAGGGCTTTCTCAACCTAGTATTCAACTGAAAATTTCCAGGATTTGCATTCATGCATAAAAAGTGGAAGATGAACTGTCAAATTTGGGCAGTTAAAACTGGCAAAGTCATAATCTTCAGCAATTAAATAATTCAAATTTTAAGAAGCAACTAGTCAGGTAAATCTAAAGAATTCTCCCATGAGTGTAGTGCAGTGATAGAAAAGCAGAAAAAAAGATTTGCTGAATATTTAAATGTTACTGTAACTAGGTACAGCTTTGGCAAGGAACATGTTGTCCTGTGCTTTGGGGAACAGTAAAGTGCAATAGGAGAAATAGTCCCTGAGCAAAAAAAAACAAAAGGGGTCTGGATAGGTTTCAAAAATATTCACTTTTGATCAGGCATTGCAGCAAATATCCCCCCAGATTTGTGAGTAGTGCCCCAGCTGTGTGAGCAGTGCTTCTTAAATGGTTAGAGAGCAAGTGCACAGCAGTGATAAAATCTTCACATGCCAGTAGAGTAAGATGCAGTAAAGACTGTGTTTAATATCAGACTGCATCCCTTATGCAAATGGTTCCCTTACAGTTGTCTGTGGAGCTCCATGGCCCTTATTTCTGTATTAAATTGTTTCCCATGGAATAGAAATGCCAGACACTTTTCACTGGGTAATCCATAGCAAGTCCAGCTTTATATGTCTGAAGCAAACTTCTTTTGACATGATTAAAGGCATCTCATCCATCAACATCTAAATCCTGACCACATACAAATATTAAGAGAATTAAAACAAAAGATCTAAAGAAAAGCTGCATTTAATAATTTTCTAAATGTGGTGAGAAGTGGGAAGACATTTTGGCAGTTGAGGGCACTTAAAGCACTTGGCCTGGAAAGCATAATGAGCTCATGTTTCTTTCAGGCCAAGACCTCTGGGAAGTTCTCTGATGAGGAGCTGGATAAGCTTTGGCGAGAATTTAAGCATCACAAAGAAAAGATCCGTGAATACAATATTCTGCTGGAGACTGTGAGCAGAACAGAAGGTGCCTGGACATTTCTCTGATGTTTCAAGATCAGTATATCTCTTTTTCTCTGCCCATTGTTTCCATCACTTCCAAATTTCTTTGAAACTCCTCACATTTCTGTCAGAACCACTTGCAGATGCTTGCATTTCCAGATACCTCCTGGGTTTAGTTCTGCATTAGCTGCCAAAATTCTTGCCAACTAATGAAACTGTTGCCATTTCAGTTTTCTGATTCTGCCTTCATTTCATGCAGGGAAAATGCCATCAGATTAGCAATGATGGCCATTGTAGTTTTACAGGAAATTAGGCAGCAAGCATAAATCCACTGCTGCAAAATGCAATTTTAAAGTCTGCAGAAAATATGTGTTTTGTCTCACCAGCTTTATTTGCACTCAACTGAAATACTAAGAACTTAGCACTTTTTTATTCACCTCAGATTTGGGGGATTATTTCGAGTTTTTGAGCTATCAAGATTTGGTCCACAATCAATACTTACTGTTCTTCAACAGATATCCACAAGAATGTTATCAATCCATCTGAGGAGAACCTGGTGAAAGAGGAAATCTTGCACAACAAGCACAGAGAGCTCAAGGAGAAGTTAAGGAGCATCAATCAGGGCTTTGAACGTTTGCGTAAAGTCAGTCACCAGGGATATGACACAACCAGTGGTATGATACAGCAGAGTTTGTGCTTCTTTGGAATTCATTTCATTTTTTAAAAGTTAAAATCAGTGGGCAAGGGCATAGTCACAGTATCACAGTGTGTTGTGTGCCACAGTGGGCTGAAGATACAGAGTCAGCCAGTCCTGTTTAGCACCAAACACTGGAAGCCTAATGAAAGGATACAGTCATTGTGTTAAGAGGATAATTTTGTCTTCCATGAGAAGGGATATTGCCCCAGGAGGGCAAGTAAATGAGACAACATGCAGGACAAGCAATGCCTTTATCCCGTTCCTCGGGTTTGGGGTTTTTTGCTTTTAAAAACCTACTTGTTTTACCTAGTACTAGTATCTAGTTTTATCCAGTACTTGGGTACTTCTCCCAAGTACTCAGTTTCATCTACATTAGATCTATTAGAAATGCAGTGCTTAATGTCTCTGTTCTTAATTTAATAACTATATGTATGTGAGAAAGCATCTCTTCATCGTTCATAGAAGTTGAGCATTAAAAGCATTGTGTCCACATTTTAATTTTGTTATGTGTATTTGTTTAGAATTTGAAGAACCAAGAGTGATTGATTTGTGGGACATGGCCAAATCAGCTAATTTCACTGAGAAAGAGCTTGAATCTTTTCGAGTAAGTAGAATTCCAGTGACTTCTCTTGCAGAAAGATATTTTGCCACATAAAGAAACCCTTGATGTTACTCTGATTGCAGCCACTTCTGTATTACCCTCCAGACACCATAAAAAAGGTCATACTGCCTTTTTAATTCTTCAGATTTATAGACATGTGTGTAACTAATCATATGCTGGTTCTGTTATAATCAGCAGAATGAACATTCTGAATCCTCTCAAAACAGCTGTTGCATATTTTGAATCTTTGAAAGATCAGGCCCTGCTTCTTTGTTGCCAAGGCACCAGATGTACCCCTCTTACCAATGTCTTAATTATGTCCTTGGGAAGCACTGTAATCTGTATACCCAGCAATTTCCCTCTCATGCCCATCTCCTGTACTGTTAACTTCCCATGTTGGAGCTGTGTTGAACTGACACAAAACTATTGTGATTAAGACTGTTTTTCAATGAAATAATGTAGAACTTCATTCCTGTGCAGTTCATGCCACTTTTATTCAATTCAAGTTGTATAAAGAAAAGATTTAATTTTTTTTATCTGACTCTGTCTATTAGATTTCAAAAAGAGGCTTTTTTAAAAATCTGTCTCTCTCCTCTCATTCTGCTGTTCTTATGCCTAAATTTTTGCTTGGTGTTCACTGCTCTCATCTTGTAGCACCTCACAGCCACCCACAGTCTCCTTTTGAGGACTCTGCAGTGGGTCGTTTTCAGCACTGCCTTCAAAATCAGCAGTCTGGTGGTGATGGTAATGGATTGTCCAGACACTTTTTAAGAAGCAGGGAACTGAAAAAGCTTTCTGTGCCTGACTTAGTAGAGTATCATTAGGAGTGTCTTGGCAAGAGAAAGGAAGACTTGGAAAGAAACTCCTCTGAAGCTGTGTGTGTTTGTCATCTTAGGAGGAGTTGAAACATTTTGAAGCAAAGATTGAAAAGCACCATCATTACCAGAAACAATTAGAGATTTCACACCAGAAACTGAAGCATGTAGAGGAAACTGGAGACAAGGATCATCTGAACAGAAACAAAGAGAAATATGCCATGCTGCAAGAAAAGACAAAAGAGCTAGGATATAAGGTCTGTATAAATGCAGTGTTACATACATGTTGAAAGTTTAACTCAGTAGCAGAGGGGAAGCAGATTATCCAGTGCTGGTTTTTCATGCAAGCTGAATGACTTCCAGAAGGGGAGTTCAAGACACATCTGTTCTCCATGTTTAGTACACCATACACATAATTGTTCTTACAGACTTAAAAAGGCCTGAAACCTTCCTGCTCTCTGCTCTTACTGTTGTTACAAATACTTGTGGCAAAATCTGAATATATTACTCTATTGATAATTTATTGTCTTCCTGATTTTTTTTTTGTGTGTTTTCTTTTCCTGATAGGTAAAGAAGCACTTGCAAGACTTATCCAGCAGAATCTCTCAAGGTCTCCAACACAATGAGCTATAAGAATTTGTCCTGCTTCATGGGATCAGTCTGTTAACACAAAGCAGTTAGTGTGGTTTTTTGAGCAGGGCTTACCAAGGAGTCCTTCTGAAATAGTAAGGATTGAACAGATGTCTCGTGTAAGAATTTTTTTTTGCCTACTTTATTACAAATTTTGTATTTGCACTGTAAAATTAAATGATTAAATATTAAGGTTTCACATCTTGGATCATAAGAATCTTACTTTTGAATCAAGTAGCAGCCTTTGAAATAATCAGTTTTGTCAAAAGGAAACAAATATGCAAAAATCAAAGGATTCCTGCTAGTAAAAAAATACTAATCTTATAGTCAGGTAAGGTATTCTGATCAATGAAAGCAACCACTGAGGTACAGGAAGGTTAAACAGGGGCCAGAAAAAGTCTTTATTTCAATCCTTGGCCTATTACATTTCCAACTTAAGGTTACAAAAATATTTTTACTGACTTTGAGCAGTGGCTCAGAGCTGGACTGCTGCACTGTATATGAATCTTTCATGTGAGAGGGGGAGGAAGGGTAATGAGGGAACAAGTACTGAGGTCAATTTGCAGTTTAGTTATTGACTAATGTGTGTGTACAATTATGTTGTTCATGGTTGCTTTGGTTTTGCTACACTTGGCCATTAAAAAATCAAAACAAGATACTGGTGAGGCTTTTTCTTGTCACCTTCCCTTTCATAAAGTGAGAAGTAACCAGACCTGTTTTTTGAGCATGTTGCTAGTTCCTGTAATGTTCATTCAAACATCAGTTTTTAAGAGAGGAGGGATAGTTTTGCACCACAAGGATGTGTTTCTATGTTCTGAATAGGCAGAAAGATTTCTAAAGCAGCTTATCTCTGAGTGTATATTTCAGTTCAATCTCCAGTAAAGATTATTATCACTTCTTCTTTCAAGACCAGATTTTTCTGGTCAGAACTTTGGCACACACAAGCACTTGGATTGAAATTGTCTATAATAACAATGCTGACCCTTTATTTCAAATGAAAGTTTCGAATGAAACTGTTCCAGGAGCGAGGCCAAGGCCAAGGTCCAGTGTGGGTGAATCATTACAGCTTGGTTGGGGAGCTCTGTCCCTCACAGATGGCAGTGCTGAGGTGTGCTGGATCAGGCAGCTGTCCTCAAGCCTTGCTCTGCCTGCCTGTTCCATGAGGAATACTGAAGAGACCCATTCAGTCAGAATAGGCCTCTCATCCTGGGTCATCATGGCTTAAAAGTAACATGATTTTTTTTACTTAAAAACTGTATCTTCATGTGCAAAAGATCTGAACCAAAACTCTGGTAGCAGTCTTACTTTGAGATTTTCTTTGAAGATAGAATCTTTTTCTTTTTTTTTATTTTGAAGATAGAGTCTTTTTTTTCCTTTTTTAATTTAATGTAAGCTTAGAATTATTTATATTGCAGAGAATCATTGTCCATCACAATAAGAAGCCACCACTAATATTAGCAATCTCCTTAGGCAGCTCTGTTCATGTAGTTTAGGTATACCTTTGGTTGGCAAACTAAAAAATGTAAATCCAAAAATAGTTACAAGCCATTTATGAGAAAACTGCTTTGTTTTTTTTTTCAAATGCTACACACTTATTTCTTCTTCAGACTATGGCTTTAAGGGTTGTATCAGAGCAGTAGCTGTATTATCTTACACGTTTGTCTACATCAATTTCCCTGTGAATGCAGAACAGAAATGTAATCTGTATTATGTTAGCAAGCAGAGACTTCACTGTGTCCTTCAGTGCCCCCTTTGGCAGGGTGGGAACCAAATCTTTGAGCTGCAGGTCAGTTTGGTGGCTGTGGCCTGGGTGTGGGGGGTCCCACAGCAATGGCCCTGGGTGAAGAATTTGGACACATGCAGAGGAGAGGAGCTACACAAAGCACTGAGGCACTGCTGCTGGGCAGTCCTGGCAGGGTGGTGGGGGATGGAGCAGCTTTCCCAGGGCACAGAGTTCAGGTCCTGCTGCTGGGGGAGCTGTGCTGCCCATGGGAAAGTAAAATATCCCAGCCTGCACTGAAGGCAGGCACAGCAGCTGTGTGCTCCACACAGGAGGGCACAGCACAAAGCTGGGTTTCATTCCAGTGTCTACCTGAAGCAGAATATGCTTATTCAAGAATTTCTGAGGATGTCTGGAACAGCAGAAGGTGCTGTATTCGTGGAGTGAATAACCAGGGTCGGATCAGTTACTGAACAAGTGCAGAGGTGCTGCAGCAGAGGCTTTAAAGAGGCGGTGGCTGAAGCAGGCAGTGGCTGTGCTGTGTCTTTACCTACCACACCATGACAGTAATTGGGCTCAAAGGCCAGGTGGGCTCAAGCAGAGAGAATGCTTGGCAGGTGCTGCAAAGTACAAGAGGCTGACAAAATACTTACATGTCACAGTAATGTAAAACTGGAAACAAGTCACAGCTCATCAGAGGCAAAGGTTGGAGAGTGGGGTCAGCAGAGTCACCTCATTTCAGTTACAGAGCAGAGCTGTTAATGAGTCTGAGCACACAAACCTAGAGGAGAACAAAGTAAAAAGGCTGTTGCTGCCCTGCACCCAGCTTCCCATTGGAATAGTCTGTGGCTGAGTTAGAGTGCAACAGCATAAGGGAAAGCATGAGCAATAGTCTGTTCCTGTCAAGGTTCCTCAGGGCTTTCCCTGCCTTTTAAAATTTGGGACAGGCTAGGGAGGTGCAAAGTCTGATTCCACTCTAGTTTCTATGGTCTGCACCTCACATGTATCAATGTAACTGTATTTGCAGGGACCCCTGTGGCAGGGAGGAATGATGCATCTGACTCCATGTTCTCAGAAGGCTAATTTATTACTTTAAAATACTATATTATATTAAAGAATACTATACTAAACTATACTGAAGAATACAGAAAGGATACTTACTGAATGCTAAAAAGATAATAATGAAAACTCATGACTCTCTCCAGACTCTCAACACAGCTTGGCCCCAGTTGGCCAGAGTCAAAACAACTCACACCAGAATCCAATGAAACAATCACCTGTGGGTAAACAACCTCCAAATACATTCCACATGAGAAAAACACACGAGAAGCAAATGAGATATGAATTATTTTCTTTTTCTCTGAGGCTTCTCAGATTCCCAGGAGAAAAATCCTGGGCGAAGGTATTTTTTCTGGGAATGTGAATGCTACAATGTATCTAAAATTCACTTATTGTTGCAGTTTTAGTCCTCCAAAAACTGTTCATATGGTCAAAATAACAAGAGTGGGTAGTGTTTGAGATATTAAAGATTAAAAAATAACTTGAGTCACCACTCCTGTGTTTCTCTAAATAGCAACAAAAAATCAGAGCCAAGAAAAAAGGTATAAATGAGATATACCTGCAGTCCTGTACCCTGTAAGAGGTGAATAATGGAGTTCATAGATCACATGGAAAAGGCATCTGAAAAGCAAAGAACTCTTTTATACAATGGTTGAATCTTCTCTTCCTTAATAGGTTTTCTAGCTGATCCTTCTGTAATTTTTCAAATTAACAAGTTTTTAAACCACTCTGAGAAACAATTTGAAATACAAAAGGGGGAGCAAAAAAAGGAGAAAAGAGCTGCATTTCTTAGGAAAAAAAAAAATCAGAGCATTTAATATTCTGTAGTCAGTCAAATTCTGCCCTGAAAAGAACCTCAATTTAAGTAAACATGTCAGTGACTTCATGTAGGACAGATTTTATTTGTTAAAAAGGGGGGTGGA
Source organism: Melozone crissalis (assembly GCF_028551555.1). NCBI lineage: Eukaryota > Metazoa > Chordata > Aves > Passeriformes > Passerellidae > Melozone > Melozone crissalis. The sequence goes on along the minus strand of NW_026535784.1, from coordinate 15,269,517 downwards.
AAGGTGAGGGAAATAAGTACATAAGGCATTAAATGCAACAAAAATAACGAAGCCTTTCTTTAAAAAAGCCCATCCTACATGTTGGTACAGCAGCTAAGGTGGCATCATTCTACCAAGACAAATAAGGAACAGCACTGTAGCAGATTTATTGCTGCAATAATTTCCCCTCTCCCCTCCCATGGGATCCTGATGAATGATAGATCTGGCAGTAGCAGGAATATTTAAATTGACCAAGTAGAGATCATTTACATTTTGTCAGGTGAAGTGGCATCTGCCTTTTCAGATCCTGTTTCTGCAGGTGGGGATCCCTGTGCTCAGGAGCTGGTGGGATCCTTGCCTGGGCTCTCCTGCTTGCTGTGTCCAGCTCTCCCTGTGGAGTTCCCTCAAGCTAGGCTTAATGCAGATTAGGGTAGAAAGCAAGGGACAGAGAAACTGCCTGAGCTTCCAGAATGTACTGCCTCAACAGCTGATCTTGGCTGAGCATTTCACAGTAAGTACTACACAGGAAGTTCTAAAATATATCTTAAATATATTTTTTCATTCCATAGCATTTAATGAGAATAGAAGAAATAAAGTAATTTAAGTCAATAAATGGAATAGATTGTTGCATTCAATACAAACAGACTTACCTCTGTAACTGAAAGCTGGGTGCTGCATTTTCTGGATGCATTATGTTCTTTAAAAAAGTGCTGCTAAATACCAGAACCAACATTTCCAAACAGATCACACAGTTAACGTGTATTTCAGTCTATTCACCTAGTGCCTATTGGGAAGCAGGATATTCATCTGCAAAAAAAGACTGCATGGAATTCTTTTACTGGTATCTACAGGCATAAAATGGAAGCATTCATAAAGTCTGTCCAGTAGAGCCAAAATAAATTCATAAGCTTTCCTCCACAATAAATATTTCAAGTTGAGCCATATTATTACTTCAACAATTGCAACCCAAGTGCTTTTATCAAAAGCCTTTAAAGCACTTTCATATCCAAATGTTCAAATGTTATATTATCCCACCACTCAACAAAAAAGCACTCTCCTAAATCAGAAACAGTACACAGATAGTAATGCTTAATATGTGAACTTTGTTCCTTCACTGCTGCATTAATTTATCACAAAAGCGTGCCATTTTAATAAAACTAACCATTTCAGTCTCCAAGTTTGCCTCTCAATAACTTGTCTACTGTAATTTACAACTGCCACTTTCTATAGGAAGTGAGTGTTGAATCACTTTGAAATAAACCTCCTACTAAAATAAAATGCTGTTTAATGTTCTACAGTTGTAATTTTCCAAGCACTTTAAAGAGAGAAGGGAGCTACACTATTTGAAGTATAAACACACTGAGAACTGGAAACTCCCAAATGAAAACCAATCATTTACAATACCTGGCATTGGGTTCTTTAGTCCAAAGTTCAAATTTCAGTTTTTAATTCAAGAAGACATCTGAACCAAAACCATTAACTAAATGGTCCTTCAGTGGGGAAAAAGTATATTTTCCACCATTTCAGACCCAAGTTCTGGGTCTGGGATGGATGTGTCTTAAAGAATGTTTGCATTAGCCTCAGTTTGCTGGTGTCACTAAAGCCTTGCCACCAATCAGGCCTTGCACATATTGACCCTCATTCTTTGCAGAACTGCAAAACGAAGTTTTTATTCATGATTATTAATTCAAGATGAGAACACAATTTTCCAGAGATGTTCTTGGGAATTGTTTTCCTTCTCATTTTAATGCCACATGTACAAACAGCGGTACTAGAGCTTTTGAAAGACCACAATGTAACCAAATAGGACAGTCAGAGTTCCAGATCAAAGTGCTGTCACAGTATGTGTCTGGGATTACAGAAGGAACAGGAGTTTAGCCACAAGCATACCATGAAAAAAACATGAATTTTCATCAGCTCCTTCCAACCTAGGAACAGAGCAACTCACCCTGTTCAGCTTTGACCACTTACAGCAGAGACAGAGCAGGGTGCAGTTAGTTTGGCATCTTCACATGGACAGTGTTGCTGCTTGGCCACCAGGTTTCTGTTATCCATTCATTCTGTTTCTCCCTGCAGTGCTCAGGGCAAGCTCCGTGCTGATGGACAGAGGGACAGGGCTCCCATCACAGGCCACACTGCAGATGTAGCCAGCTGCAGGCTGAAACTGGCACCTTGACAATTCCCCAGACAGAGCAACAGCAATGAGAGGCTCTCAGCTGGTTAAATGTTCCCACTGTGTTTGCTGCCTGCAGAGCTCCAAAGCAGCACAGCCAGGGCTGTCACTGCAGTCACTGCAGGAGAGGCATTCCACAGCTATCACTTATGGTCACTTCTGGTCACTGTCACTACTGTCATAGGTCTGTGATTCACCATAGAAAGCACAGAGACAGCAAATCCAAGATCAGGTCCTGGGCTTTTAGCAGACCTGATCCATCTGTACCAAACACCCGAGCCACTGTAAATGACACTGGTGCATTTAAAGAACACAGAATTAGGGGCACTCTCCTTTCAGATCTCCTTTCAGTTCTCTCTGTTTCACAGCACTTGGCTCTTTACACACACACATCTTGTGGTGCTGCCCTTCTGCCAGTGCTGCCAAAGGACAGCTGCTGCTTTCTGGTTCTCTGCTGACACCTACCTACTTCATCAAATTCCAAGGAAGACACTTTCCTGTGCTTCCCAATTTGTGTCCAGTACTGATGGCTGTCAGCAGCAAAAGGACAGAGTGTTACAGCAGGCCATGGGGTACATCCTCCAAATGTGGCAGAGACATGGGGGAAGATGGATCTCAGTGATTCATTACATAACAAAACTCCAGTATCCAAAGAGCAGGTTCCTTTCTGCACATCTAATCAGCTCTATTTTCTGTATATGGACTATCCATAAATTGCCAGCTCAGCCCACAGATGAGCAAAATTTAACTTATACAATAGCAGATGCTAGGGGTTTTTTATTTATTTATTTTTCTTTTTAAGGATTTCACAGCCATATAATGTAGAGAAAAATTACTGTCATGCTAAATCTGCTTTCTGATCCCACCCCCCCTACTGCATATTCCTCAAATAAGTTGACACGTATTATTTCAGTAAAATGGTGATGTTACATACGCCTCTGTGTACACAGTGGGATCATAAATTTGAATTATTTCTAGATGCCCTGATGCAGGAGAGCATTTGAAAGTATATAAGTTTTAAAGTTCACTCACCCTCGAGTTTTTACTAAATTCAAAGTTCACATGTCATCTGCACTTTCCTAAACCTGCTCACTGTCTTACAAAGCTATTCCTTGTGTCAGAATCCAGGTGAAGATTACAGGTACTTTCCTGTCACTCATATCCCAGCCTTTCAGAGAAAATTCATAGCTGATTTATCAATAACCAACTCATATTACTCAGAGTGAGACTACTCTGAAACCTGTCATCTTTGGGATGGGGTGGGGTGGGAGAAAGAAGAGAAGAGAAGAGAAGAGAAGAGAAGAGAAGAGAAGAGAAGAGAAGAGAAGAGAAGAGAAGAGAAGAGAAGAGAAGAGAAGAGAGAAGAGATATTTTAATTGGGAGGGAGCAGTATCAACCAACTAATGCCCCTGCCTGACCAATTCAGGGCTGACCAAAAGTTAAAGCATGTTATTTAGGGTATTTTCTTAATGCTTCTTAAGCATTGGCAGGCTTGGGACAAGAATCACCTCTCTGGGAAGCCTATTCCAGTGTTTGACCAGCCTTTTGGTAAAGCAATGCTTCCCAAAGTCCAATCTAAATCTTCCATGGTGCAGTTTTGCACCATTCCTGCACATCCTATCTCTGGATACCAGCAAGAAGAGCTCAGCACCTTCTTCTCTGCTTCCCCTTAGGAAGCTGCAGAGAGCAATGAGGTCACCCCTCAGCCTCTTGCTCCAAATAACACAAACCCAGAGCACTCAGCCTCCCCTCAGAGCACTCCCAGACCTTTCACCAGTTTTGTTGTTCTCTGGACACACTCAGGGACCTGCCTTTGCTTCTTAAATTGTGAGGCCAAGCAAACATCACTCAAGATAAGGCTGTAACAAAGCTGAGCACACATTCACCTCTTTTGCCCAGCTGTCTGTGCTGTGTTTGGTGCAGATCTGCTCCCTACAAAAATTCCTTTTAATTACTTTTAACTCTCCCAGCCTTACTCTGCTTTGCTTGTTCTAATTGCTGTATGAGATTAAATTAACATTTCCTGTCAACTTAGATTGTAAGCATTGTTTGTATGACTGGTCAAATGAGAGCTGAGGATCTTCCCAAAGAAAAGGTGACATAAAAATGTAGCAGCATTGTCATCTTAAAAAAAATCCTTATAATTTTAACAGTAATTCATAAAATACTGTGTCTTTTTCCTGTGGTGATTGTACCAAGTATGTGTCTTATTCCAGACAAACTAGAAGAGAAATTTACCAAGGGCTGCATGTTTCCACATCTCACAAAAAATGCAATCACTCATAATTCAAATTCAAATATAGTTTTCCAAGCTACACTAATTAAAACTGTTTTGTTTACAGCAGAGAGGAAAAATGAGGATTTTTTCCAAGCCGTTTGCTGAAAACAACTCTCAGGACAGATTTTCACAAACATTTACATGCCTAAAGACACCTACTGGCATTTTCCACAACTAGGTGCCAGAGTGCTATTAAAACCCAGACAATTATTTGCATTGTTGGGAAATTAAATCCCTCCAAACTCCAGCCCTCCGTCCTGCAGCCCATTACCTTGGAGAAAATTCCATCAGCCAAATATTTGCATGTAAAACTGTTCCATAGCAGCTTATGAACATTGCCATTGGCCCCACTGAGGCAGCAGTTACAATTGGCAGCAGGTTATCAGGCAGAAGGAGGTACACACACAGCACATTAATGCTTATGCCCAAACACTGCGCTTGAGAGCTTTTTCTCATCACCAAGAGCACTTCTGCCACATTAAAGTCCTTCAAGAACACCTTTCAGAAGTACCGGCCATATCACATTGTCTTGTTCTTCTGGTAATTAATACTTTGTGCTCCTGGTGAAAACAGGAGATCTGACTCTGATAAAATGCTAAATTAAAAATGATCACATCCTTCTTTTTATCATCAGAAGTTACAAGTTGCATTTATTTCCAATAGCGTGGGAGAATTTGTTTTTTTGGTTTTTTTGGTTTTTGCAAAGAGCTCTGTATCTGGACTCATCCCATAGAATCACAAACTGTATTTTAGATCACTCATGCCCATGTTTTTATGCAAGGTCTGTGAACAAGCACAAGCCTGCTAACAGGACTATGGTTTGATTTCCATTGCCCCTGGTTCACTAGTGGAAGTTGAAGGCACATGATTTTATTTATCTAGGAAAAAAGGTTTCCATTTCTGTGAGCTCCTGTTGTTCCAGTGAGAAAATTCCAGTTCCTTCAACAGAAATGTCAAGTGTGTAACTTTTTAACAGATGCAACAATTTGGCTTGGTCTCCTGCTTCAGCTCCTGATATAATTTAGTGCATGACAATATAACGTAAATTTTAAAACTAAGTGAAAGTCATCTATTTGTCCTATTCTAGTAAAGTAAAAATAATTTAAAAGAAACAGAAATTACTATGACATACACAAGCACATGTGCACAGAAAACCATGTGCATGCACAGATTCACAGCCCTTCTCAACCTGAAAAAATACATTTTTTTAAATTGTGATTCCTCTATGAGACCAGCAGCAATCTGATGACCTTTACTATTGTGTCAAATCCTTACTCATGCTACAAGACCCAGATTTAATGCAAGTAACATTCAGAAAGGCAGCCTTTGTAGAGACCGTGGGTAATTTATTTTCCTGGTAAACAGAATTTTGCAATAAAAATATTTTGTCATGGAAAACACTGCATTTCAATGCATCAGTCCAGGTGGCCTCATCCTAAATATGAAGAGATTTAACCTTGCAAGTCCTCCGGTGGGGGATCCTTGAGTGAAGAACTCTGATAACCTGGCCCCAGGAAGTCCAGGCTATTCCAGTTGTACTGAAAGTTAAAAAGCAGATCAGCACTGTCCACTTGTCAAAGAAAAATCTTTTAAACTTAGAATCTCATAAAAAGATCTCTTTTCCCTTCAGAAATATGCTTGGTGGATCAACAGAAAAAATACATCTGAACACAGGACAGAGAAGAATGGCAATTGTCAACTCTCAAACACTGGGGGTTTTTTTTATTTGAGAGATTTCTGGTATTTTACATTACTGTTGAGGCTACATTCAAATAAATTTGTAGGTTAAATCCTGCCTCAGGAACAAAACCCTACATCTCATTTTAAGTCACTTATTGAAACCCTCACTGGCACAAAACTTCCACCCACCAATATAAATTGTAATCAAATCTAGAAAACAGAATTTGGCTGTAACATTGGATCTTAAGAGGACATAAACAGAAAATCATAATACCCAAGATGTCACTCCTGGCAACTTCTGGAAGCTAAAGCTGATATTTTATCAGAAAAAAATTCCTTTCCTTCTTAAGTACATTTCTTTGTTAGTCTAACATCACTGCTATACATTTTATATAACATTTTATTTAAATAACATTTTATATGAGGACAAAGAAAATATTTACATAGCCAACATGGGGAATTAAGTTTTGAATCATAAACTCTCACTGTACAAAAGCAAGATATGGCAGATTCATGGGTAAACCTATTTTACAAGACAACATCCTGTTGTGCCTCAAGGCTGTAGCATCTCTGGAGATATCATCCTTTTACACAGAACTGGTTTTATGCTACTTAGGGACAGCAAAGAATAATTCAATAAAGTTTTAGATTTAAGGTGGATGCTGGTTTTACATTAGGAATAGTTTTTGTGACATTAAAGACCCAACTTTGAAAAGCAAATGTTTCTCTTGAATACCTTGGTTTTAAAATATGCTGTGGGAGAAAACTGGGACCTGATTTTCAAAGTGATACATATGTTCAGCTCCAGGAAAATTGCTAAGAATTACAGGTACTCAGCAACATGGTTTGAACTAGGCTTTTCAAGAACAGAAACACCCAAATGCCCCTTCACATTACTGGGGTTTATAAACATAATTAAATAACTTGTTTGTGTGCTCTGGTCTGTTTGCAGACACATGTGCATCCCTGACACTCCGGCTTTTACATCTGAGAAACTTTAGCCAAACTGCAGGACTTGGTGAGGTATAAAACTGAATTATCCGTAGGTATAGTTGAGCATGTCCATAAATAAGCACATAAATTGAACAAAACTGTACTTGCAAAAAGAGCTGGCACTGAATTTTCTTGCTTTTGTAGGAGTCCATTAATGTATTAACAGAGGTTTTACATATTTTATACACTCAGATATATACATATATTTTATCAGTAATGTGTGCTTACATACAGACATATGCAAACATATGTGTACACTTACCACACACACTCCCATTCCCTTATCTACACACATTCAAGTTCTTTATTTTCAAAGAAAATGCCACCATTTAATAAACACTGAAATTGGTTCCAGGTTCTCCATGATTTTAGAATTATAGAGAAAGGTAACTAATTGCCTATGACAAAAAATCTGGACTTTACAACCAAATCAAAACAAAAGGAAAGACCAAACACACCCCTCGTGCTACCAGCTTTCCAACCAGGAATCAAGACATCGGAATGAATCTGGTATAACTGCAAGGAGCAATGGCAGCATTTGTGCGAGTGCATTTTTGCAACAAACGTGAATCTTTTGGAAGATGAATTAGGATGGATTTGTGGTGAGAACAAAGTTCTTTCCTGGCCAGGTCACTGCTGAGCTCCTTTCTTCTTGTGCTCCAGCTCCTGCAGGCGCTCCTGCGCATGCTGCGTGCCCACCTTGTGCGCCGTCTCGGTGGCTGCGATGTCAATCTGGGCGTACCGGGACGACCCACTCCCTGAAACACCACATGGAACCCTGTAAAAGGCTGCACCCCTCACATATTCCTGAGCAAAACAGCTGTTGTGACACTTCCTCCATAGATTCCCTGCACTGTCTTTGTCCAGTCTCAGACAAAGCTGTGTAAAGGGAGTAAGATGATAACCACCACTAAAACAAAACACCTCGAAAGCGTTGCTACCTACATATTCTAGCGGTCTGGCTTTCCTCAAATAAGCAAATGAACCACTTGCATGTCTGCCCCAGGTGTGAATCTCCACCCCTATTACTCCCAGTCAATGACAAAACTGAACTTGACTCTCCCACTCCTGGGAGGCTTCCTCACCAAGCTACCAATCAGGAAATCAGCTCCTGCTTTTTGAACAGAAAACTCTTGTGGCAGCTGGCACTGTTCTTTGTCAGGATTAGGCACTCCGTGAATGTTTACCAGAGCAACACCTTCAGCCTCACACAGAATGACACTTCAGCTCATTTTTCTTGGCAACAGTGAACACAAGTTAAGTAAAATACTTAAGTATTAAGAGTTCAGCAGTAAAATACTTCTATAAGGCTAGAGGCTGGGAAAATTTTAACATGAAAAAATTTAAATATTTGTGTTCATTACAGGCACCTTTAAAGTTACACAATTTGAGACTGGGAGGGTAGTTGACATTTAGGAAAATTTAGAGTCTTTAACTCTTCATTTTTAATGCCTTGGTTCATTGTGTTTAAAATTAAGAGAAAATATTGCTTTTACATTTCAACACAATGGTTGTAGAGAGAACTACATTGAGGTCTGGAAGACGCTTAGAATTACATAATGAAGAACATAAAAACATTTAAAAAGCAAAAAGCATGGGAAAAGTGCTAGCATTTCAAGTTAATAAAATTGCTGAAATTAGAAGTATAAAAATTAAAGTCTATATAGCTGAGAAGTATAGATGGAAAACCTATCAATATCAAATGCAAGGAATTAAATGCCAGATTCTGATGAAAGGCTTGCTGTAGCAAGGACTGCATCTCTAAATGACAACACATAGCAGATGTATTGCATGTTTATGTGCTAAATGCCCAAGTTAAGAAATAGGAGTAAAATATGCAATCCAAACAAAATAATTAAAAAGAAAAAAAAAAAAAACATAAAAAATTAAATCATTTGCATTCTCTCTGTGGCACTTTCACATGCCCACATGGAGAGCAGATAGAAGAACACTGTGTTCTGTTCTGAATCACTTGCTGCATGGCTCCAGAGCCAGTGTCTTCAGGAGCAAGCCCTGTACACCCACAGCCCTGTTTCTGAAGCCAAGAAAAATGAGGTAAGTGTAGTCCTAATATGCAATGAAAATCTTGAGAACACAAGCAAATTACTGTCTTTCAAACTCCAGAGTTTGAAATGTTCACTTTAGAAGGAGTGCATATACAATCACCTGTCAAAGGGATGCAACATCTTATAGAACTTCATTACTCAAAAATCTTTTTCAAGAAGAGATGCCAATTAAAAAAAAAACTGCCTCAGAAACATAAGAGGGTTCAACTCCTCTGTTAGCAGAAGCCTGTGGATAGATCATGGAATCATTAAGGTTGGAAAAGACCTCCAAATCATTGAGTCCAAGCTTTGACCAAGCACCATCAACTAAGCCACAGCACTGCATGCCACATCAAGTCATTTCTTGAACAGTTCCAGGAATGATGACTCCATCACTTCCCTGGGAAGCCTGCTCCAGTGCTTTTCAGTCACATCCTGTCAGTGAAAAAATTCTTCCTGATGTCCAACCTGAACCTCCCCTTGGGCAGCTTGAGGCCGTGTCCTGTCCTGTCACTGTTTCCTGGGAGAAGAGGCCAACCCCCACTTGACTACAACCTCCTTTCAGGTAGTTGTAGGAGGATTAAGGTCCCCCTTGAGCCTCCTTTCCTCTGGGCTGAACACCCCCAGCTCCCTCATCTGCATCCTGTATGAAATCAGGGTTCCACATACCCATACATTCTGCATATTCTTTGTTGTTTAAAAGTATCACAGATTTCCTTACCTCTTATGCTTGTGCTAGATTCTTGAAGCTCCAGTTCCATGTAGTGAAGTTGTTTTTTGGAAGTAGGGCTGACAGGAATATTAACATAAGTGGCTGTCTCACTGTGGGGTCGATCTGGTGTTGGGACATCAGCTGAATAACCTACAGCCCCTTCTGAAATAAATAACAAGTTACAGCAGGCACTGTTTGCAGTGACCAATGTTCGTACAGACACACAGAAAGCAAACAATGGGCAGCAATAACTCCTCTTGCCAAACAGGACATTCCTCAGTGGTAGATGGGACCTGAGAAAACTACAGCTTCTACTTTAAATATCCTGAGACACTGATCAAGTGTCTCAGGAACTGTGCAGAAGGCCACAGACCTCAGACAGACCACAGATCCCACAGGGTCTTGCTGTGTTGTGGCAGAAGGCAAACACTCCGCAGATATTTCTAACAGCAGCACTACCTTAGGTTAGTAGAGCTTTATGGGAAGTAATTTGTTCTAGGAAGATGTGAATTACTATATCATCTGCAAGACAGAAAGCAAAATCAGTAGAGGTTCTTAAAGCCTGTCCCAAAAACAAGGACTGAAGAAGTGTTTCAAGCAAAGGGAGGGCGATCTTGAGGAGACAATGTTGACAGTTTCCCTGTGCAGAATTGAAAAAGATAGGAATAATGAGAGGACAAGAAGATATTAAAGGACTTTCACTGCAGAAAAAAAATAGTGGGAAAACTCTTCTAAATAGTAAAAATCACAAGAACTTTAGAGGAAATGCCACAGAGTTTTCTAGAGCTTTTTTAAAAAGACACAGACCAACACCTATTAGGAAACAGTCCCTATGAAACAATTTTGACTTAAAACCATTTTTTTGTCTGCTGGTTGAATTCTCAAGACCTTATCTAGCCCTGCTTTCAATAATTTTAATCTTATCTGCCTGTTCAGTCCAGTTGGAGTCCTTAGCCCTAAAGACCTTCTACTCTTAAGTCAGTTTGAGACAGAGGAGTGCAGAGGGAAAACAGTATTACTTTGAGATTCTTTTTCATTAAGTTCTCCTCTTAAGCCCTTCCTTAACCTTCCTTACCCCTACTAAGAACTCATATCAAGTCTTTTTTTGCCCAAAATGCTGCTTTTCCTTTTTCCCCCATTTAGACCCTATTGAGATGTGAACAGAGAGGCAGTAGGATATCAAGGCATTTTAGAGCATAAAGAAAAATTACTTCTTATATCCAGAAAACAGCAGCAGTGAATAACCACTGAGGGAAACTTTTTCATCTTTTTGGAAGTATTATGAGTAGCAGAAATAGCTTATACAATGTTAGGCAACAATATGGGTATGTTCTAGTATAATGGAATCTCCCCAGGCTTAAGCTGCTTAAATCAAAGGAGTCTACAGTCCAAATACTGGAAAGACTGGAAATTTGGCCAATTTTCTCACAGATTTTAATTTTAAAACATACGAAAATCCAAAAAGTATACAAATATTTCTCTGTCAGTCAGACTTCAAGTTGTTGTTGCAAAGCAAGATGTTAAGAACAAAGTGACAAAATCAATGCAGAACCGAATGCAGAAGGAATTTTTGTATTTTCATCAAACATCATTCTGAGAAATTATTTTCAATTATTGTGTCCAAAGTATTGCAAAGGATTTTGGCCTGATTGAGCAAGAATGGACTCAGAAAAATCATAGCATTGAAAACCTGCATCACAAAATTTAGAAGTTGCAAGCAAGTGACAATTTTGAGTACAGAGTCACGAATAGTTCTGAAGGAAAAGATCATTTTTGAAGTATTCCTGTATTCTGTTAAAGTGATGTAACAGAAGTGTTAAGTGAAGCATCCTCAAAGTTAGCTAGCATGAAAACTAGCAAGATCCCCTATAGAACTAAACAGTTAACAGGTTTAAGGAAGCTGAGCATCATACCTGATGCAAACAAGCCAAGGGATTTTCCTGAGAACTAAAATACTACACATGGAGAATTAGTAGGGCTTTGTAAAAGAAAAACAAAAGAAACACACAGGGGAAAAAAAAAAAAAACAAGACCTGGCAATAGTCAAATATTCTTCTTCTTCTCAAAGGAGGAAGAAGAAAAAACACAAAACAAAACAAAAAAATTATGCACAAAAAACTCAAACAAAGAAAAACAAATAAAAAAAGCAAAACAGTTGGGCAAACAGGAATGGAAGGAAAGGAAAAGTCTTCTGTCGTTCAGTCAGTGCTGTCTCAATAGAAACTGTGCTTTCTTTGCAAAAATAGGAATACTTGGTTTCCATTTTTCCTCAAAAAACCCAACCAAACAAAAAAAAAAATCTTATTAGAAACTGAAAACTGGCTTTTATTTGTTTGAAGAGAAGAATTTATTTAAGAAGCACAGTCAAATGTTCCAACTAATGAAAGCATGGTGCACAGAGTGAGCCATGGACACTGCTTGCAGCAGTCCCTTCTGGTTGGACAGCGATAGGAGATGTTTCCAAGAGGAGTTAGAAGGCCAATACTTGAGAACATTATGAAAGGAGGATTTCAGAGAAGAGCAGACCACAATGGATGGTTACAACATTCTGAAAGAATTCCTAGAATATCATGATTGCTTGAAGAGAAAAGGGGAAACTGTAGGAATCAAAAAAGATAGTCAAGCAAGTAACAAGAGAAGAGTAAAAGTGAAAATTTAGTGGTCCTCAACTGAGGGGAAAAGGAAGGAAAAGACTCTAACTAGGGAGGGAAGAAAAAAGTTATATTTGAAACTGGTGTTGCAGCCTTTCTTTCAGGAAGTGTTATTCATATTTTCTCCCCAATATAGGCACTGTTCTCAGAAATGAGCAATAAATTACACAGAAAGAAAACCAGCACTATAACTACATCCCAAAGTGTGTGTGTGAGCATGCATGTGAAGCTGACATGTTCAAAGGGCAACACTTCAAAAATTACACTTAGAAGAGATCTCAACAATAAAAAACAAAATTTAAAAACAAAAGGAACATGAAAAAAAATCAAGATGTGTTAGTGACCTCTGCACAAAAATCTGTACTCACCAAGTTCCTCAGAACTAGTTGGAGTTCCAGGTTCTGAAGGAAGTGCTAGCATCTCATACCCACCTTTAGGACCTAGAATACAGGAACACTGTTAATGGCTTTGGATTTAGGAATTTGTGCAATATAATCAAAGCCTATGCTTTTCTGGTTTTGACTTGTAACCTTTTAAACTAAACCATACAGAATAACCTCAGAAAGCATAAACTGTGCCTAGTGCTGACTTTTCTGTGACGGTGATGTCAGCATTTCCTTATGAGTGTAACACCAAGGAAATAAAATTTAAGACACTTTTACAACTATTCACACTGAGGGCCACTGAAGTCAACAGCAGTGCATTCTGCTGTACAGCAGTGTGGGAGCAGAGCTGTCTTGCATGCATGAATCAGGGAGCAATGCGTGGGTGATCTTGGGAGCATCTGGAAGACTCTTGTTAAAATTCCACCTCCAGCATGATGGATAACTTCTTGATTTCTGAAAAACCGTCGAAAATGCTTAAGCTAGCCCTTTCCAAAGACAATTCTGCTTTCCAAGTGCAAATCTCCATCTTTACAAAGAAGTCAGGCTGCACGACATTATTGGTCTTTCCTGAGCAAGAAGCTGAAAAGAGATGCCCACATTTCTTCACAATTTCAGACTCCGCCCCAGTTAAAACCAGGCAAGCAAAAATGCTGTGTCCATAGAATGAACATATTGCAATTAATTTTGAATGACAAACACACGTATCTATCTGCTGGCAGTGTTTCTATTCTCCATTATCATAAAGAAGTATATTTTAAATGTGGTGGGTGTTTTTTCCCAGCATATCATAGTTAGGGTACAGGACTTCTCATGACCTGAGATGAATTTTTTTGGTGGGTGCCCTTTGTTAAAGTGATGGCAGCATTTCACTGCTGTGAATAAGATTACTGCTTATACTCTGTCAGTTATCTCATCTGTCACTGCCTCTTCTAAACTTATCCCATCTGTCAATGCCTTTCTGACAGAAATTCCTCAAAGCAAAAAACCCAAAGAAATACGTAAGCCTTATAATAGGGAATCAAATCATGCATTACCTTTAATATTTTCTGAAGCTTAAAATAATTTCAGTTTAAATTAGTTTCAATTTACATGCAAACACACCTCATAGTTACTTTTACTTACCAGCTTGGAGACTGTGCCCTCTATGCACTTTCAAAGACCCAGAAGCTGCCATGACAGAAGCACCACCTGTTTTCAAAGACAGAGATTAACATTAAATCTGAATACCTGTTTCATTTTTAGTAGATGTTTCTGAAACATCTAGGAAAAAAATAAAACAAAACACAAAGAATTACAAGTCTTTATTCTTCATTTAGGCTTTTTTTTTTTTTTTTGCTTAGTTCTTTATCCTGAGTTTGTGGCATTAAAATCTAATTTTGTGTTTTCTTTCTTTAGCAAGAAAGGATGCCTTCTATAAAACCTAAGGATGCTGTCCCTCCCTGTTTGTGGTAAGTACTTCCTTCTTCACAGGGAAAGCTGTCTTGAGCGAAGAAGTAAAATGGCAACGAGAACTGAGTTGGGAGATGCCTTTGCAATCCATAATGTCGTTTTAGCAACTACAAAGTTTAAAATGCACATTAAAATCTGGTCAGAGTGAATCCAAAACCTATCTAAGTGTAATGTGACCTCTGGCTGGGTTTTGGGGCCTCACTGCTCCGGAGAGCACAGTCTTGTCCAGCACAGCCTGCCTGGGCTCCCAGGCAGGTCCCAGCCGCAGGCTACCTCAGCAAGCTCAGCTCTCAGTGAGATCAGCTCTTTGTGATTATCAGCTCATTTGTGATTTCAGCTCTTGGCTTGCTAAGTGCCTTGGGCAGACACAGGGAGAGAGAGGAGAAGGCCGTGTGAGGTTGCACAGGATTGTCTTTATTGGCCTTCTGCGAAGGCCTCGGGGACAGCTCCTCTGCCAAGCTGGGCAAAAGGAGCTCTTTGTATAGGGCACAGGAGTTTTAGGAATTGTCCAACAGCAAGGGTCAAAAGGGAAGTGATCTATAGTCTTACAGAGATATAAGCAAGGGTCTGGAGGCAGAAAAAGGGGCTTTTTAGGTCCAGCCATCATGACTGGGCATTTCCTATCTTAGGCTGCTGAACGCCAGGGAGGCCTTGCAGGCCCTGTGCCTGCTGCACAAGTGAATGAGAAAACTTCTACACTCCAGCACTCCACCAGACATGGACACGGCAGGACAGAGGCAAGGGAACACAAGGGATCTGCCCCATGGGGATTGAATCCAGGTTCTTGTGAAACACCCTCCCAGTGTTCCAGCCATGGACACCCCAGGTGGCACAGCCAGCCTCCCTTCCCCGGCCCGAGTCTGGCCAGCGGGAAGCTGCACTGGGCAAATTTGAGGAAACAAAAGCCATCAGCTCAGAAAGCTGCAGGGTGGCACCCCTGCAGGGTGGCTTGGCTGCACACACAAGCTCCTTCTTTAAGCAGCAAGCTCAGCAGCATCATCCCCACTGCTGGCTACGGGGTGACCTCACCCCATCCACCCCGAACCTCTGCTGTGTCACTGTGGCCACCTCAGCAGAGCTCAGTGGCATTTCTGTCCTGGCATGAGTAATTGTAAGGGAACTGCGTGTGCAGGAGATGGAGCTGAGCGGGGAGCGGGTGGGAGGCTGTGGGGATGAGTAACCCTGCCCCTGCTGCCATGTGCTGCAGCCTGCTGGGGCTCACATTTAAAATTAACACTTTTCTAAGATGATGAATAGTCTCTGAGCAGGTGAGACACTGCTCTGCAAATTGTTTTTAAAATAGCGTCCAAAAATTACCACAGCTCTTATGCAACACGAAGAAATTCTGTAAGATAAATATTCTGAAGTATCTAAGAAAGCTGCATGGCCTGGGAATCTAAAGAAAATGGCAATTTCTTTTTTTTCCCTCCTGTATAAAGTATACACACAATTTTAATTCCAAACCTAAGGGTTTCCAAGCTCGTAAAATTCATCCTAGTTTTATAAAATAAATCTAAAAAGCCACTCATTATTTCACTTAATGAGGACAATGAATTAAAACAATAGTAAAAAAACTATTTCAAAAAGGCACAACTGAACTAAAGCCTTTAGTTTGTTCTCTTTATATACATCTAAGGGTAATCCAAGGCTACAAAATTCAATTTTAAAGTATGCCATACTGAGAATCTGATTTTGTATTTTAACAAATAAGGTCATATTGTAGAACCTTTACATGTTATAGAATTCTAGTGAGGACTTAACAACTAAAAATGTTATTTGGAATTTTGTTTTTACCAAGACTGCTGATAAAAATAAATGCAAAAATAGGACAGCCCCAGGCTAGCCGATTTACTTATATTTTCACTTTAACTCATCTTCCTTTTTCTCACATCAGTGCATCCTCTCTCTGCATTGAAAACATCAGAATATGTTTTATGAAGCCAAAAGCCTCCTCTTACTTTGAAGAAAGATTAGAGCCTTATGCTAATTTCAGCATCATCACAAAACTAGTGTGGGGTTGGGGTTTTTATTCCCTCAGAAATGTATTGCAACTCAGCAGAAATTATTCCAGAGGCATTGTGGATTCTTAAGCAACATTTTTAGGATCTATGAGGAACACCCAGGACAGGAAAGAAGATTTAAAAGAAAAAGACAGTCCAATCCATTTATGGTCAAGTTTAAATTTTCGCATTCCAGGCTTATTCAAAAGAACCATGTTAATGTTTTAGGATTTGACCTGTTGCATTTTCCTCATTTTCAAATCTGACAACTAACAAATATTTACATAGTCAAATCTCCCAGGGAATTTTTTTTTGAAGCTTTGAACTTCATCCTATAAACACATGTCAACAGAGATCAACCTAGATATTTTCTTCCTTCTTCTTTTCAGCTACTGAATAAACTGGTTTGATTCTTATTTGTGAATCTAGGCTAACACTTGCAGGAATGGAAAAAGCAAGATAAATTTCTAGCAAAAAAAGTATCCAGCAGGAGACAGACGCTCCCTTCCATTATTCTTCTCATTTTACAAGGGATTGTTAAGAATTTTTTTTTTCAGTTTCCCCTGTCATCTAGGTCTGTGTGGCAGACTCGCTCAAGTCTTTCTCAGAACTGGGTACCTCATTAAGAGAGTTACTTCTGTTCTACTTTCCTCAATCTGTAAGAGGAAGAAGGTACTCAAAATGTGACAAAATGAAAATGATTTGCAGGATATTTTGAATTCTGACATTTGATTAGACTCAAAAGTTTAACATAGCTCAGTGAAGACAACTACTATTTGAAATATTTTTCTAGCTTTATAGTTATTACTTCATGCCCATTCTTCAAACATAAGGACAGTTTACAGCACATGTGCTACAAGAAAGAGCCATGAAAAAAAATAATGAGGGAAGATGGAATATAAAATATAAACCGAGCCCAGACAGTTTACATTTTCAAATCATCTGACCTATCCTTGCATGACCAGTGAGGAGACACACACAGCCCTGCACTGCCTTTACCAAGTGATCACTTCTCACTGCCAGCCTCCTCGAGGGGTAGGACA
Source organism: Melozone crissalis (assembly GCF_028551555.1). Classification (NCBI taxonomy): domain Eukaryota; kingdom Metazoa; phylum Chordata; class Aves; order Passeriformes; family Passerellidae; genus Melozone; species Melozone crissalis. Next base: position 15,252,128 of record NW_026535784.1, on the reverse strand, counting down.
CAAACTCATCAGGTCTGGGCTATTAAATTTCCTGAAAAGGAGTCAGAACAGAAGAAAACACCACATTCTGTGATAAAACCCTGCTGCTTGTTGAATTAAAACTAGCTTCATTATGAAGAACTTTGACCCACTCACCCAAGCAACATTCTCATCTCCTCCTCTGAAAACAGATACCTTGCTTAAAAGAGCATCCAAAGGCTACAGCAGCTGATTGGCAGGAGGAACCCTGCAGGAGCACCAGGAGGTTGGTTCATGTAAATGTAACAGGAGACTTCCTGCTCCTGTATATTTGCCCTACAAAACCTCCCTGTTTGTTCTCTTCGATTTTCAAAGTAATTTCATATATTTTCTGCTATACAAATGGCATTACCTGCAAGACATAAAAGCTGAAGGGGGATACTTAAAAATGCTTGCTTGCTCTACAGATTTCTCCATATTCAGAAATGCCTCCTGTCTCTCTAACAGATTACTTTAAATGTGGCAAAATCTCTCAAAATTAGAAATGTATTCAAGCACTCTGTTCAAATATTGCTCCTCAAAGATGTCTATTTAGTCTGTGCAAAAAATAACAGAGGATCTAACCAGGTCTAGCTATTATTCATCTTCTCATGCTGTGGGCCATTCCATCCCAGCCTCCTATCCTTAAAAATGCAAAAGTGTTTAGCTAGAATTATTATCATTTTCCTGTGCCAGGAAATTCAGTGTCTGGGGTTTTGGGTTTTTTTTTTTGTTTGTTTGTTTGTTTGTTTTTTAAATACACCTTCAAAGATGATTTACATACATTTGATTAAAAAATCTTCATATGTGTAAAGCTCAGAATCTACACTGGGCACGGATGAAGGTCAGACACAAAACCAAAAATTTTTTTTAAAATTTGAAATAATCACTATATGTGCAAATAAGGTCCTTACCTTTGTGCTCTATAAGGCTGGGATAAGTAATTTCTCCAGATTTCAGTGTCAGAGAAGGTGTGGGAAAGCAAATCACAAATAAATAAAGGACAGGACTAGAGGGTTACTGTGGCACAGACTCACCACCTTCTGTCAGCCCCAGTCCAGAGAACAGGATCTGCTGGATCTGCTCAGCCCAGAGGATGAAGCAGCAGCATTGGGATCATTCTCTGACATGGTTTCCCCATAGTTTTCTTTCACCCCTGGAAATTCTCTTAATTCAGACGTTAATTTAATTTGTAAATGCAATATATATTTTAACAAGCTCGCTTTTTCTGAGCTCCTGTATTTCTTCCCCTGCAGAATTATTTTGAGTGGACTTGTAGAATAAAGCAGGGCCAAGAAAGAGCATGCCACATTATGGCAGGTTTTCATTAATCAGTTTCTCATTAGAATGATGTCTGTCTATTACAGTGTTTAGCCCTATAAAGTATGACATGACATATCTATGGTGGACACTGTTCAACACAGAGTCCTTCCCTGGCTCAATAAAAATATCAGAGTGTACTTGGTCATCCTACATCTCAAGAACTGACAGCACAAATCTTTAAAAAAAGTGAGAATTGTAAGTTGTTTGCAATCTAAGCAATTATAACCACCACAGTATGGCCCAGATTCCTCTTTCTCATTGCTCTGAATTAATTCCTTAAAAGCTGACTCCTAAGCTTGGAATAAAAGCATCATAGATGTGCAATAGGTGCATAGATGTGCAATAAAAATATTTTAAAATGCACAAAAAAGCATCAAATTTTCCATCAGGAAAGTTAAGCTGTCAGACAGCTGACTTTGTTTTCAGTACCTGTTATATATTTAATTTTATTCTTTCTTCTTGTCTGGCTGCCTTGAGTCCCTGTCTACTTAAGAAAAATTTAATAGAAATGTAATGTTCATAATCAGCATTCAGGTGATATTTTAGCTGAATTCCAATCTACAGCATTGTTTTATGTTTACTCCTTAATCCATCTCCTCAGCACATTTCCCATCAAGCATTGTGTAGGTTTGGTATTGCAAGCAAAGAGGATGTCAGAGAGCAGAGTGTCTGCTGCAATGACAGCGAATCTGCTCCTCTGGAATAAGGGGGAAAATGGAAAAGGAGAGAGACGATTTACAAGTCAAAAAGCAAAACTGAAAGTGCACTGCTTCCCTGGGAGCATTTTTGTTACTTGCCCATTCAACTACTGGCTTTTGCAAAGCCAGAGCCCCTGGCACAGGGGTGCAGGGAGATCAGATCTCCCTCAAGGAAAGTTTAATTTGAGTGTTGAAACACTCAGGGCTGGGTCAGGCTCATGGGAATGCCCAGGCAAGCAGCTCCCCTGTGGGAATTGGGAATGGATGAAAGTTTCTGAAATATGGTGCATAGAGCTTGCATTAAATGCCTTCTCCAGGGACTGCAGTGTCCTTAAGCACTTCTGCAAGCTATTCCAGCTCCCAGCCTCTCTTCTCTAAATAGGAGTCTTGGGATTCAGTCTGCTCAGCTCATTTGGAAGGGGTTGGCAGCTAAGGACAGAAATAGTGGCATTTCCCCAAGGACAAAAATAGTGACATTTCCCCTCCACACTGAACAGCCTCATGGTTTAAACATCATTCATAAAAGAAGATTGCTGTGAAGACTTCTACTCAACTGAGAAAATACAAATATTTTGAAGGAAATCATTCACCCCTATGAGTAAGAGCTGGAGGCTCCTTATCTGAGGTGTTGCAATGAAATAGAAAGGAGAGAGAAGAGGCCTAAATTTCAATGAGAAACAGCACAACTGCTAGGAAATACATTGTAAATGTAAGAATAGCAGAGGATTTGGGGTGATTCAAGGTGGATTAAGGATTCTCACTGCAGAACTAAACATCTGTCAGACATACAAATAAGAACATCCAAACCTAAGGGCAGAGACTCTAGACAACTGCTTCAGTCCTATTTTTCCTACAGTGCTTTGGTTAATAGCACCAGAAAGATAATGAAGATAATGGCAAGCTCTTCAGCTCACCATTCTGTGAAGGAATGAATGTGCAGTCTATTGTTTCATTTCCCAACACTGAATGTGGATCTTATTCACAATCCCTTAACTCAAAGCACATAAGCAGTTCCTGAGAAAAAGCCCTACATAAATATCTCCGAAATTGCAACCACCAGATCAAGTTGCAGGATTCCTTAAGCAGTGATGAGAATCTGCCCAGGTCCCATGAGAACTGCTCACACCAAATGTACCAAACTGAGGTGTCTCCAGAATCCAGCAGTCTCAGGAAATCTGAATCATACTTTTGAACCTCTATCTTGTCATGGTATTTTGAGGTCCATCATAACTATAAATGCAGTCTATTATACTTAAGAGCACACATTCATACATCATAGAATCCCTTACCTTTATCTGCAGTACAAAGCTATGATAACAATGGGAACATTTTCCTCCTACAAACTCAAGTAATCTACTTCAGTCTCTCTTTCTAATCAATATTTACAAAGTTATTTATAACAAAGGCAACCAAATTATTTAAACCTGAATTAAATGATTCACCCCAACTTGTTTTTTTCTATCTAATAATGCAACTTAGAATTGTTGCCATATTTAGAACACTTTGCCATTAGAATGAAACACAATTCCCTAAAGTTGCTGAGTCTGTTGCTCAGCATATCTAACTAAAAGGAGAAAGAGAATACCCACATTCCCTACAATAAACCAACAAATACACAAACAATTGATTTGTGACTGTTTAATTTCATGTCTTGCTACAGGACCAAGACATTCAAGAGCAAAAATATTGCATAGAAGATGTAGGTACCTGTATCTCAGGAAGGAATGGGTTTGCATTCTACAGTGTATTTAAATGACAATATGATAGAAAAGAGATTTACTTGTGAGTAAGGAAACTACTACAGTAGGAAATGTTATATCTAGGTATTGGTCATTGTCATCCATGCTAGCAGAGGTATCTTGCCATGTATATGCACAATACAGGTTTTGAAAGTAGCTACCTCAAATTAGTGTGCCTCTATTTTATTCTCAACAATGGATAATAATCTCTCTATTATTATTTCTGGATAATAATAGAGAACCACAGACAAGTTCTAATGCAGTTCCTTTAGTGCAACAGAGCAGTGTGAATGACTGCTCAGCATCCTGGGACCTTCAGTTAATGCCTTAGATTAAATATTCAAATGCTACAGAATTATTTTGAAAGCTTTGCTATGCTGAGTTTAATTATACTTAAAATTTCACCTATATAAAAGAGAAAACTTTAATACAAAATAATAATCATCATCATCATCATCAAATATCTAAGGACAATAAAAATGCAATGAGACACAGAAAACTGCAGCTCCTTTTTTATTCTGAAAAATAGTTTTAGCTTTGAAAATAAAACTTTACTGGTATATTAGAACATTTGAGAGGTCAAACCCCATAAACAAAATTTCACTCACTGGCTTTAGATGTTGCATTTGTCTCAAACATTTATATTTTTCCTGCAAGAGTTATTTTCATAAACTATATTTTTCCAGTGTACCAGACAATAAAATGCACCTGCTCAAACTTCTTTTTCTGTTGATATAAAAATCTGTCCTGTATTTCTTCAGTTCCAATTTGCTTCATGGAAGGTTTTATCAAAACAGCTAACTCCCTCATATGCACGAATAGTCTGAGATAAGGATTTTTGTCAGATGTTGTTTGCATCCAAAATTAACTTGATGCTGAAATTAATACAGAAATAACATTCTGCCCACCACATGCAGCAGAAGTTTCCCTGTATTTACACACACTTGAATCATAAGTGTTCTGGTTTCCTTGCTTTGAGTTGAGGACTAGAAACTTGAGTTCCAGAGGGAAAGATAAAATTAATGATCCAATTTGGGATTCTACTTACACCTCTATAAATCAAGAGTAATTCTACTGACTTGAGTGGAATAACTTGCAACAACATCTGCTAAATGCTTCTGGATTTTCTCCTGCTAAGACAGACAAAGGAAGGAGTTACTTTTAACCTTCTCCAGAGACACCTCCTGATCCTGAGTATCCCACTGGATTTGTTCACACAAAATCCCATCAGTCACACTGCTTTATGTATTGGCCAAGGTTTTTTAAAGTAGTAAAGAAACCCAAGTACAAAGAGCTGCTCCATGTCTATTGGAGGTGGGAATCCTATGAAATTTAATGGATCTGATGAATTATCAGGTAAACTATTTAAGGAATGGAAAGACATTTAAGACAGCAACTAAATTCTTTGCACAGATCTCTCCAAGGCCTAAGACAGAGAGTAATCACACAAAACTAAATGCTTATGAACTAAATGCTTATGAAATGCTTTTTTTTTTGAAGTAAAATGATAATTCAGAAGTGCCAGATCAGTTTGGCTGCATTAGAAAGGGAACTCAGGTGACCAACACATTCTACTGATAGAGAGGTTTACACTGCAAGGATGGCCAGTGCCTCTGCATAATCTTTCCAGGCCAGACACTCAGTGTCCTCTCATTAGTGATTTTGTTGGTCAATCAAGAGTTTTACTGACATGAGAGAAGCATCTCCCAGTTGCTTCTGGTAAAGATTCATTCCTGTGATTTTGTGTTATTTAGGAAACTGGCTACACACACTGAACATATAAATCATGTCTGCCTTTGGTGCTAATATAGCCTAAAAAGAAAAAATTCTTGTTGTTCTTTGAACATGTAAGTAGAAAAGGCACGAAACAGCTTTTTAAAGACTCTAACAACTTTGAACCTCTTCAGATTAACAAAAGAAAGGGAGAAAAATATATAAATCTTTTCAACCAACATTATTACAGATTACAATGTATTTCATAGCTGCCAAGTCATGGATTGCAGAAGAAAAACCAGCCACAAACAGCACACCTCTCAATATAGTATTTAGTTCTGCTTCCATAAATCTTCTGTTTCTTTTGTCACAAGTTGAGACTAAAACGCCATTGTTAAAAAAAGTAAATAAATAAATGACTCCTACCTGATATAGCTGGTAAGACTCCAGACTGTAATACTGCTGTTCCCTAAAGAAAACAGAAAATTTTAGAATGAAATATCTGTACAAGTAGAAACCTGACAAAGTATAGAAGGTATATAAAAGTAGAAGGGAGGGGAGGAAATCAAAAATGTGGCCAAGATTTCATTTGTGAAAGAGAAAAACATCTCACAGCATTTCAGAAAATATTAGATTATGCTTAACAAAGATGCAAAAATGTCAACAGAAGTTTGATGTGTGAAATTACAACAGATATGGGACACAGTTAAAGTATCATTCAAATTATAGGAAAGACAACAAATAACTAGAAGAATCACCTTTGATTAGATAAAGAAATGAGCCTGACATAAGAAAAAAAAAAAAAAGCAGTGTTTTGTTATTAAGTGATTTTTTTCAGTCTCTAAGAATGTTTTCATTTCCTTTTTCAGTACATCATATTCTATTATTTCTGCAACTCTGAGGCCTCCTGCTGCAATCCTCTGTAAGGCAGAGGCTTCAGTAACAGTGGCAACAGCAAAGGCAACTCAGCAGAAAGAACAATAGAGAGATGTAAAAGATACCTTTTATATTTCTACAAAACACAGCAAAACATGGCTTTTCCTGTAGGAGGACTTTTTAAAATTATTATGGCATCATGTACAAATGTAAGTGCATGGTTTTCAAATACAGAGCATAATGCAGATCTCAACCCACCCTGTGATTACATCAGAGGAGAAAAGGGGTAAGTGACCTCACTCAAATCATATGCTTTTGTCACACCTGCTATGACACCCAGACAAAAACTAACATGATTACCTAAGGCCTGCATGCCTCCTAGTATTACTCATAAATATAAGTTAAATAGCCTCATATAAACATGTAATCTTTTGTCTGTGACCCAGGAGCTGAGTGCTGGGGTCTGTGATGCCTGGCCCCAGCCACCCCAGCAGCACAGCACCCTCAGCAAGCAGATATGCACAATCTGTGTGTCACACACCAGGAGCGCATGGCCAGGGCTATTTTAGCTCTGGTACTGATCTGCCTGCTGTCAGATGACATTCATTTTTTTATGTTCTGCTTCCAAATATCTTGGGTAGAGTTCAATGAGTGATGTTAGGAGAACCCAGTGGTTTGATATGCTGGGTCATTATTCATAGATTAGCTTGATTTCCCTAAAGAGCTAAATAGAACTTAAGCCTGGCATTTCTTTCTGTATAACAAATAACCACCATGGCACATAATCCTTTTCATGATCAAAATGGGATTTTCTTTTCCCCTTTCTGTGTATATTTGGAATATCTTTGCCTTCCTCTCACCTTTTTTTCATTTTATTATATTCAAACTTTCACTCATTTTAAATTTCATTAAATATGTGATTGATCACACCAGTTCTCATATTAAAAAAAAATCAGCAGTTAAAAATACTGTCCCTCAGGAAGAAGAGCAGGCCTTCCCATATCTATACAACTTTTCAGTGATTACATACCTAATCCTGCTTTTGGTGCTGCTTATGGGAGTTTTAGTCTTTGGGTCCAAGACTAGCCCAAAAATTCCAGATCATCTAATATAAGCTCCACTGCATGGAGCAAAGATACTGCACTGCACAGTTTCCTGGCTATAGAAGAAGTTTTTCCAGATTCATAATGACAAAAAGCACCAGAACAGCTTTGCAAGCTCACCTCTGTGGCATAAAAAGGAGACAGAAACTTGCCAGTTAGATGAATAAAAAACAAAAAAAAACCAAACAAAACAAAAGACCAAAAAAATTGCCTTAAAACTAATTCTTCCCATTATTGGCTATGATAGATAGCTGATCAATATTAACCAAGCCTTTTCACAGAGCCAAAATATTTTTGTTTCCTATTTTTCCTCCTAAAAAGGAGTAACCTACACTTCCAAGAAAAAGCTCTGTAGGTTTGAATGCTGAGCAGGGCTCCATGATCACTGGCAAGAGGAATGAAATGCCAGTCACCTGATAACTGTGCCAACATTTCAGACACACCTCATCAGCCACAGCTTATGTAATTCCCTCTGTGTATCTTTAGAAATAAAGCTTTTCTTTCAGCTCATCTAAGTTTGGCAGCTTTTTATAGCTCCATTATTCTGCGCCTACTGAGAGTCAGAGTTCTCAGCACAGGGAAGATGAACCTCTTGGAGCAGGTCCAGAGCATGGACAGAAGATGATGGGAGGGCTGGAGCACCTCTCCTTTCAGGAAAGGCTGAGAGTGTTGGGCTTGTCCCTGGAAAAAGGAAGACTCCAGGGAGACCATGGAGCAGCCCTTCAGTACTTTTAGTATAAGAAAGATTGGGACAGACTTTTTAGCAGATTGTGTTGTGATAGGAAAAAGGGTGATGGTTTTAAAATAAAATAAGTTAGATTTAGCCTGGGTGGTGAAACACTTGCGCAGGTAACCCAGAGAAGTCATGGATGTCCCATCACTGGAAACATTCAAGATTAGGCTGCATGGGGCTCTGAGGAACCTGACCTAATGGAAAGTGTTCCTACTCAAAGCAGAGGAGTTAAACTAGGTGACCTTTAAAGGTCCCTTGCAGCACAAAATAGTCTGTGCTTTTTAGGTCTCTCTTGCTTTAGTCTAAGCACATATCTGAAGTTTTGCCCCAGTCTGAGTCCTCAAATATGAAGAAGAAAAGCTCAACATAAATGAGAGGCTCCCAGATTTGTCTTGTTATGAAACAGGACTTTGTACTTGACAGTAAGAGAAGCAAGTATTTACTTTGGGAGATTTTTATTCTGCACATTCCAAAAATGCCCTCATAAACAAAGGCTTGATTGCAACATTGGTCAAATGCTTCATTTTCGCAGAGGAGATGATCTAGATTGTTTTTTCTCCTCTCCCTCCCTTTATGTTAAAGCTATTATGTAGTAACAAGGCTACACAAAATATCCAGTTTTTCAAGAGGAAACCATGAAAATCATGATTCAAAATTCCCTGAGTTCCTGAAAACCAGGAACTGTGAGCAGACTTCTCCAACAATGAACAAACACTCTCCTGCGTGCTGTGGGTAGCTGATGGCAAATCATCACAAGCCTCTGACTGCTTCACATAGTTTGTGTGCAGAGGGAGGCAGCAGATTACAGTCACATAATATAGTTTATTACAATCAACTTGAACCATCAGAAACTTCTCAAAGGAGCAAAGGGCTCAATGAGAGATCCTGAGTGAAGATTTTGAAATCAGCATCACAAAGAGAACTTTAAAGTGCTTTTAGAGAATGGAAGAGAAAAAGTATGTGTAAAGTTCTGCAAAGCTCAGATATTTCAGCAAAAAGGAGCCAGTCTCTAATTAAACTGACAGTTCTAGTACTTTTCTTGTAAGGATTAAAGACTGTGATTTATTCTATTATTCAAAATCATAATAAAATATAAAGCTTGAATGCTTAGGCTGCCACAAGAAAAACAAAGTTCCCAGGAAAGGTCAATAAATACAGTCACATGGAGCAACCTTTAAAGGTCATCTACCTTGCTGGGCTCTTTCACCCAGCATTTGATCAGGTTCAGAACAAAAGATACAAAATTTTTAACTCTATGATCATTTCTAACAACTCCAAATGAAACAAACTCCTGCCCATAGCATGTTTCATTGGTGCAGGGCTTCAATTTCAGCCACAAACTCCTGATTACTCAACTTCATCTGTCACAAGCCCACTGCCAACTACAGAAGGACTGCTGAAGTCAGTTTAGAAACATCGCCACTTGCTCAGCCAAGCCCAAACATCAGCTATTTTATGAGGCATGAAGCTGGGAATTTCAGTGCCACGGGCAAGCTGTGGGCTGTGGGATACATTAAAATACACCCCTTAAAATATACCCCTGTATACACCCCTGTATAAAATATACTCCTGATAAAATATATCCCTCTATATTTTATATATAAAATATATATATTTTATATATTTTATATATATGTATATGTGTATATATATATATGTAGATGAGCTCTGCTCATCTACAAAGTACAGGTCTTGTTTAAAAAACGAGAGGTGAGAAACAACCAAAAGTACAGTTTAATTCTAGTCCATATTTGTGTTGTATCTTCTTCTCATGCTTTTTACAGAGGCCTCTGCAGTTGTGATTTTTTTTTTATGCTTCTGTTGAGAGGCATCTCCTGCTCCCTGCTCTGGGCTTCCCAGCTGCCTGCAGCCAGGAGTCTCTAGTCACACAACCAGACCACAACCATTAACATCAGAACGTGATCATTACCTCCCAAAATGACGCAACTTGCCTAGAGCATACTCTGAAGCTGTCCACTCATGGGAGAGAAAGAGAGGCTGGGCTGAGTTCCCTACCACAAAAGCCAGTAGCTGGATCCCTCTGCCAGGCGGCAGAAATTCACAAGGTCGAGTCTCAGTTGCAACACTGAAGGGTCAAATTTCAAACTGTGCTACTGATAATATATGAGCCCACAGGGAAACTGACACAGCAGCAAGGCACATGATTTGCTCTTGTCTTTGCCTTTTCAAAACCAGACCTAGAATTACTACAAGGACAGCCACACTAGGAGTGTGCTGAACAACTGCACTGTAATGCAATTACATGGTCACATACCAGTTTGTCCGTGGGACATCTGTTTCCTTCACTGCATGAGAGAGACATATGTGTGGCTACAAGATGGCATGAGCAACAGTAAATCTGTCAATTCCTCAACACTGAGGAGCTTAACTTTCCAACCTAAACCACATCCTTTTAACATCACACACGTATCTCATTATGCACAGAAGTATTCTAGAGGAAGCAGCTATGCAATGCCGTCCAAGGCATATAAAATACCTGGTGTAAACACATTAGTGATGTTTGTGTCTGTCTCCAGGCATTGCTACAAGCCAAGCTTGCATACTTGCTAGACAAAAATATAAGTCAGGAGAATATACAGCTGGCCCAAAGCAGCATCACTCAGCCCGGGTCAATAGCAAAGTCTGAAGGCACAAAACACCAAACCCTCCTAAACTGTCCTAACAGCAATATCAGCTGTCTTGTGATTACAGAGACATGCCCAAAACTACAAGTTATAACACATAAATAAAATAAAGACACTCTGCCGCCTCTGTCAAACTGAGGGTTTGGGGTTGTCTTACCATTTCTAACTGATTTCATAAGGTTTGAGTTTCTCATGGTTTCATTTGATATAATGGCTCCAGATCAAACAAAATTATTCAATACTTCTGTGAATTTGAGGGTCTCTCCTCTTTAACCATGGGTAAAATTCAGAAGCACTGGTTTCTATACAGGTAGAAGCACTTCATTATTTCATAGAGATTTTGTAGGGATAAATATAGTGACAATCTGCAGAGAGAGAGGCTGCAGTAGCAAGCCCTCTAGGGAGAGCTGTATAAGAAACTCAGATGGAAAGATGGACACTAATGATTATGAATATTGCTGAAGGGATGAGCTCATCTAAGATTCTGAAGAGACCTCACAGGACAAAGACACTGAAGTACAGTCAGAGAACACTTCACCCCTGGTTCATGATACAGGAGGACTTTTCACAGCAGGAGCCAGGACTAGGCTGAAGAATTCCACCAGAGAAAATGGCTACACCAGACACAGCAAATTGCCTCTGAAACCAGTTTTAATCCAATGTATTTGATAAACACAGGCAGAATGTGGGAGGAGTTAGAAGACTGGAACTAAAAATAATTATTCATGAAAAATAAAAACACCATATGTAAATTTCACAGGATATATTCCTCAAACTTAACAGCATCTCCTGATTTCAGAGCACAGAACCCTAAACAAACACACCTGTGAATTGATGCTAGGTAGATAATGCAATGCATTAACCTCAGCCTTTTCACCAGGTATCTCATAATAATCATTCTACCATTCAGGGCATGAATGACTCCTTACACAATTGCCATTAAAATAAACCACACTCAGCTCAGAAGTGATAAATGCTTTCTCCCCAGCTGTGAGATCTAAAAACAAAGGCAAATAGCCCAATATAATCTGAAGTTCAGTATTTCAGATATTCTTAGGGCCAAGATAAAGACAACCAATTCTTCCAGGTAATTAGAATCATCTCCATTGTTCTCCCCAACTCCTCAAGTGAGCTCTCCTGATTTACAGTAGCAGATGATGTTCTGCAGTTTTATGAAAAAGAACAATTTTTAATTTAAGCATTAAGACACATAGCAGATTTTCCAATTCAAAACAGTGTTGTCAGCTTTTTAGAGACGTTTTCATAGAAACATTACATTCCCTTTTCCAGAGCATTGCTCAGCTCAGCTCTCCTGAGGCAGAGACAGAAACTCCTGCTGCAATGCCAATGCACAAGAGACCAAATACACTTTTCCAGACTGTTCCATGTCCAGCAGGGCTTCCACAGCACTGCTTTAGCCAGTCCCATTTCCACAGGTGAGCACAAGTGCCCTTCCTCAGCCAGCACCTGAATCACAGCAAACACTCTAACTTTAGCCACGCAAAGAGAGAAGCTGCATTTCTCTTTTAGAAGTTGCAAGTTCTTCATAAGGAGATGCTTGTGAACAATAAAAATCAACATTAATAGGTTATACGTTTGTATTCTTATAGAAAGACAGTAAAATGACAGGCACTTTTGCCTGCAGCTGTATTTCACCATGAAAGAATATTTTAAATTTAATTCAGTGGTAACTGGAAGGAAAAAAAAACTTTCCTATTTATGTTTAAAAAATACTTTTTTTAAGAGAGAGTGGTACTTCTAAAGTCTTGTCAAGTGGAATGGAAACAAAGTAATGTACACAAAGTCAGAGGCTTCAATTCCATGTATTCTGGTTTCATATATCCCAAATTCCAACAGGGGGTAGCATTACACTTCTGCAAGAACATTTGTTATTGAGAATACACTCAGTTTCCCCACATTCGATAGTCTGAGCTTCCTTGTACAACAGATCTGTTAATTTCCACTCATTCTGCACCCAAGGAAACCACACAAGGCAGAGACTCCAGCAAAACTCCCCCACCACTGAAATTGAGGCTCAGATGGGCCCAAGCAGGTATGAAAACCACATTTGACTCTGTGCAAACAATCAGTGTGTGCCTCTCAGCTCGTTCTTCTTACTCTGCACATAACACAAGCAGGAGAGGCAAGGTGCTCACAGATGGAATGCAACCCCTCACATGATCCACTCCCTCTGCATTTTCAAGTTCACAAGACTGACTGTGCCCCCACTGAGCACCTCAGTTCTGCAGAAACACCTGTGAACACCTGGCCAGTGGGAAGTACTGCTGTACATTTTCTCAGAACAGCACAGCCCAATAGAAACCACAGAGTTCTGAGTCAGAGCATTAACCCATTTCAAGGTAGTCAAAGTCAGTACAAAAGTACTATGGAGCAGGAAGCCTGGAGAGGCTGAAAATAAACCAGAAGGACCATCACTAACATATGGACCTATGGACACATGTGCTCACAAAGGGATTCAGGTGGCCTTGCTCTTGTGGTTAGCAAAGCAGCAATTTATGAAAAATTTGCACACAAAGGTGCATGAAGTATAGCTTTACCCAAGTTTTCTGCTTGCAACAAGATTTAAAATCCAGGCCAGCTATCAATGAAGAAAAGGGATCACTTTTTGCAAATAAAGAGTTCAACTCTACAGCTGAAGTGACAGTAAACAGAGAAGGACACAAATGAAAACATTTCAAAAGTTGGCAAAGTGAAATCTCAGATCTTAGAGACAAATTAAACCTGCCCCTGTGGGGTCTTACAGGCAGAGAAAGTTAAGCTTTAATTATCATATTGAAACATTCACCTGAGGAAAGTCCCAAGAAAAGTCCTTTTCTTCTTCTATTTCCCCAAAGACTCTTGCTCCACAGTGTGAACTTATCTTCTGCTGGCACTAAAAATACACTTGTGCCTGTCTTGTAGCTGATGGAGCTATGCCAATTTACATTAGACTAGTTACTTGATTCCTTCCTTCCAGCCCATTCCACAGAAAGACACAGAGAAAAGAATCCTTGTTATAACCTGTGCATCCTGTTCCACAAAGAGAACTAGAGTGGGCTTAATTATGGGCCTATGAAGAACAAAAATGAAAGCCTTGCAATATGATCTTCACATTCATTTTCCTCCTTTTTCAACCTCACATTTAGAGCTATAGTTAGTCAACTTCCAGAAAAAAATATTAACAAGATAAGCAGTGATCATCACAAAGAAATGGATGGAAGAAGAAGGACAAATAAGGGAGGAAAAGCTCAAAATAGTAAAATTAAGACAAGTGTTTTTCTTTATCCCCAACCCATCACTGAAATTATGGTTTGTCAAAAGTAATGAAACTATAATTAAGCTGCACAGTTTCAAAGGATAGAGATACTTAACTATCCATGGGGGCTGCTCCCAGGCTTCTTCTATATCAGAGAGCAGTGCAATAAATTATTGGGCACAATTATATTTGTAGTTTTTTCCAAAGTCTCCTATAGTAGTTATCTCCACAGCACGTGTGTTCTGCTTGACTTTGTGTCTCCAGGAATGAGATGAATCAGCAAACTTCATCTGGAAATGTTTTCCTTGTGCTACAGGGGATTCAAGTGTACAGTTACCAGCCCTGATATAGCCCACTTAGCACTTCTCTGTCCTTCTAATAAACCAGATCTGGAAAAGGTTTATATTTCCTTAATATTTTCCAGGCTCAAATTTCTAGTACATCCAGAATTGCTTCCAATCAGCATTGAATTAGCAGAGGATTCCACAGAATCCAGACTACTGCAGAGGATGTGGCTAGGGGAGAGGGAACACAGCCAGAGTTCATGTCCCACTGATTCCCAGCTGTTGAAACAGTCATTTTAGTTGATTGACAGCTGGCTGCTGCATTTTATCCTGCAAATAACCCTTTATCCTCATGTGACAAGACTTAAGAGCACAAAGTCAACTTCAGAGACCCTTTTCCATCTATACTTTGAACTTGAGTTGGATTGAACTTCTGCAGAGAAAGTCCCAAGGTCTGCTTTCTTTCATCTACCCTGATTTTGGAAGAAAAATCATGGAAAGACATGGAAGATAACTCTAAGGAGGACATACAAGCAGAGCTTGCATGCAGTAAAGGCATTTTACTGCAGCCTAGAAGTCCTATATATGACTGCTATTCACTCACACATCCTGGCTTTCATTTATCATATTAGTAACACTTTTTTTGACTTTAACATCCTCATCCCACCCGAGGAAGTTCAGTCTAACTTTGACCCACATACACAAATTTTGCATTGTTATATTGATGCATCAGATTTCCCTGGAGATGAACCAGAGGGGACAGAAAACACACAGTAGCTGCATATTACATTTTCCCCTACACTTCTATCCTACACTCACAGGTTGAATTACTGACTGAAGTAAGATAGTTTTTCAAGGCACAAAATGTTGTTACACTAGCAGGGATGGCCAGAATGCAAGGAAGCACTTCCCTCTGCAGCGTCATTTAAGAATGGAACAGAAAGTTTGTGTGCAACTGGTAAAAAGAGCTTTATTCACACTTAAAGATTTACTCAGTTGGTCAGGTGAAGTAAGTAACTGAGGTTTCACTGTGTTCACCTTGGTTCTTACCCAGAGTTCCTACATTTCAAAGCTAAGTTTAGCCAGAACCATGGGAACTCATTTGGATTAATTTGCTACCAAAAACATTGCTCCAGAAGTTCCCTGCAGTCATCTTCTCTCACACCTCCTAATGGGGAACAGCTGAGTTTTACCTAATCCCTGTTTGGGCAAAATGGCTTTTGATCTAATAGAGAAATTGGGGGGGGGGGGGGGGGGGAAGTCATTGCACCCAAAAAAATTTGCAAAATTACATTTTACGCAAGATGCTTCTCCATAAGGGTTTTAGAAAAGAATACATTGAGAAAATGTAATACCAGTATAGTCTTTTCCTCCCTCTGTTGTTGCAACTTGGCTCAAAGTTCAGGCATATCCTCAAGCATGTTCTTGATACCTTGCACCTTTCTGAATGCTAAAAAATCACTCAGCCCTCAGGCTAATCCCATTCTTAGAAAGAACTGATCTTCAACTGCCATGTCCTCGGTCTCAGATTTTCTGAATCAACTGAGTTTAAGGCTCATAACTTTTTTCTGTTAACTTTAGTTCTTGAAAGACACCATTCTTCAAGCTCAATTTCAGATACAAAAAAAAATCTCTTGAAATAACTTATGCAGTGCCACTGCTTTTTGATTTTTCATTAAATAGAAAACGGCTTTCAACTGTTTGTTGAAGTTATAAAAATTATTGATAGACTTGCCACAATTTAAAACAATAATTGTGGAGCAGCTGCTTCATCCTGGCAGGTTGATTTTTCCTTTAGCAACTCTCATTAATGACTTCCTTTTCAGTACACAGTTCTCTAAAAAGGCAAACAAATTTTCTGTCTCTCTCACTACCATGTGGACAACATTGCATTTAACATAATCTTTAGCACTTGGACAGAATTTTCAAGATCCAAAGTCCTGTACAAACATCATCCCATCAGAAAACAGCCCAGGGAAAGAAATACAGATATCACAGATAGAGTGAGGTAAGCTGGTCACAAGAAAATCCTGGCACAAAATCCCTGCATCAGTCCAAATCTCAAGCTGCTTTCCTCTCTTTATAAAGTGAGACAGTGCCCAAAACACCACTCTGCCATCACAAACTCCTGCCAGCAGCCTGTCTGCATAGACAAGCAGCTTCATAGCATGGTGGGCAGATTTGTCAGATGCACTCAACGCTAAGCCAGGCAGAGCAAGAACACCAGATTGCAGTATGGATTCTTTCTGTATTCCCTCAGGTCCAGAGCAGTCAATTCCACTCTTCTACTGTGGGACAGGGTATGAAATCTGCCTGTTTTAGATATCAAAGGTTCATCTTATTTGTTTTAACTCACATGCAGCCCCAATCTCTAATGAAGTGAACATTTTGCCCATATTGATTCAGTGGCCTTGCTTCCAGGAGTGTCAAAGGAAAGGAAATGAAGTCTGCACAAGACTTCTGCTCAACTCAGAGGAACATTTTGGTCAGAACTATACAATTGCATGAGGGGTAAATTTGACAGTCTTTTCCTCCTTATGAGCTTCTAAAGAATTCTCTCTCCTTTCTCCTCTAGGCAAGTTCCCTGGCATTTCAGCAGAAACATTCAGAACTTTGCATAACAAAACAATAAATAAAATCTCAAGGAACTTTAAAAACAGTCCATCCTAAAAACTGGTAGGCATTTTTCTATCAGAATGGCTTATGCACATTTATTACCTTCTTTGCCTATGGGAAGCATTCATTCAGTTCTGAACATATAAATATATTTCAGTGATTCATTTCTCAAATTGGTTTCAGTATAATGAAACCATGGAGCAGGTTCAATGGAGTAGGTAATAAACCATTTTCTATTCAGCAGATTTGTTGCCACATATTTTCATGCTAACAAATCCCAAAATTGCATTACCCATAGGAAGGTGTTGTTACCATATTATTACATTTCACAAACATAATAGATGGAAAAATTATGTGTTCTTTATGACTAAAGTAATGTAACTTGGAATAGGATCGAATATGACAAACAGTAAGGATTTGTCTACACCACAACACAACCAACACCTTCAGATATAATCTGATTACAAGTAATTACAACTCACTGTAACTCTGCTGACCTGTTATCAGCTAGACTGAAAGTACTTCCATGGCTATCCTGAAGTAATAAGTATATTGGGAATCTTGAATTACCAAAACTAATTCCACTCCTACGTCTTGTCCAGAGTTGTGGACCAGCTTGTTTAATGTTGTTGGAACACATTTCACCCTTCTAATTTGCATACTTCCAGTTTAAGTAGTTCTGTCACAAAAGGTTGGTTGGAAAGGTCACACCCCTACTGAGCATCTATTTTCAGTCCTCTCATCTACTCCCAGGGAGCTGCTGTCAGCCCTTCAGACATCCCATCTAAGTGATTGCTATCCTACTGACACTCACCAGTTCCTTCTGAGCCATGCAATTACTTTGATATCACTGACTGTTAATCAAAACAAAATATTTCCTGCATAGTCTTTTTAATGCACAACCGCAAAAATAGAATGTTGGCAGACATTGCAAACATTTTTCAGAAATGTAAGTCAAGGAATTGAGGTTTTTTGAAAGTAACTTTGTTTATGATCTTCCAGAAGGAGATAAGCCATATGGGAATCAAACTTGGGAATCTTAATCCAGGGCTGCTACTGGAGTTATTCACTTCCCCTGAGTTCAGCTCCATGTAATCTAGCTTTCCTTACATCTATGCTTTTCCTCTCTTTCCTTCCCCTGCAGGTGAATTTTTCTTTCTCCCTTTTATAAAATCAAGATAGAAAGTGTCTGCTAACACTTTGTAGGATTCTGTTGAATTTTTCCAGAAATAAATGGATTTCTATTTGGGGGGGGGGGGGGGCCTAGATAGATTTTTAAAAGCCTTCCATTTCTCATTTTGGCCACATTCCAAGCAATCTGAAGAGTCTCCTTTACAGCTGGATCAAAACGAGAAACCCCACAAACTCTACATTCCAAAGGGAATTTTTTCCCAGCTTTTATTGTCATATGACTCCCCCTTCAAAGCATTTCTTTCTCTCTTCAGAAAAGCTACTGCTCCCAACAGAGGAAGAAGTAGCCATTGGTATTAGTAATAATAAAAGCTATTATCCAGCTTGATTTTATTTAGGGGAGGAAGCCAATTTTCTAGTTTGTTCATTGTGATGGGGATAGAAGGTCAATAATGGGGTTTATCAAGATCTCCAAGGCTCTCTGACAGAAAAGCAATGCAGGAACACTTGTGTTTGTTACAGAAGCATGAATTCTGCTGAGTTACACTGTCTGCATTCCCTCATGTAAGGAAGGATGCTCTCTTCTCTTGACATTGATATCATTTCACTCACCAGTGCTTCTGTGGCTGGCACTCCTTTTCCCATTACAGACCACAGGCTGTCTTCTCCCCTTAGTGCCAGAGCCCAAGATGTGCCAACTGTTATTATTCCAAATTTAGATTAAAACTCTTATTCTTTGCACAAAAATTATGAGGATTCTTTCATGATAGTTGGAGAGTACCCTGAGTACAGTTTTCTAGATAAGGTAACCTCTACAGGGCTGAAAGCAAGTCAGATCTGCACAGCCCTGGTAGGGTTGGCATGCCTCATGTGTTCCTGTGACATCTAAAATCCAAATTCTTACCCCTTGATCTCCTCCATGCCCACCTTTGGAAGAGCTGGGTCACTTATGTGAGCTCTTACCAGCAACAACAATGGAAAAGGAAGCTGGGTCTCTCCTTGGTTACTTGGGAGTGAAGCCTGAAAGCTGCCAAGAAGCATTAAATACTGGACAAGTTAACTGGGGAACTGGTAAGAAAAAACATTCTTCCTTTCCTGCAAGCTGACATTAGGCAATATCTCTACACAGTGCATAAGCACACCTAGATGGGAGATGAGATCAAGAGGATGGAGATCATCTCTACAATAGACTTGGGCTCTTGGCCAAAACTACAAAAAGAAAAACAAAACAAATGTAGCCTTAAACCTGACACTAAATCCACCTGTTTTATGCCCCTTTTTTCTGTCAGCTTCAACTGGAAAAAAAATGATTGAAAAACTGACAGAAGTGATGACACTTCTGCTCATCTTTGATCTGTACAGCACTGGATGCTTTTGTCCAACTCCAGAAATTACTGCATTTCATTGTCAAGAGCAGCAATGATCATGGATTTCTTCTATTTCAGAAAGATGCTATGGGAAAATTGGTGGGCTTTAAGATGCTTTTGAATTTCTGAGAAGTCTGAAGAATAAAACTGCTTTATTGTAAAAATTTCAGAGCCTTCAGAGCCTTTTACAGTAACAGTAACGTAAGTAAAATGCCAGATGGCCAAATCATTGTCCAGTGCAGGCACTTCATTTAGTGTTGACACATGCTGGGAGATGCATATCACTGCTGGTTCATGTATCACAGTCAGGACTCAAAGAAAAACAACTGGAATTAAATCTTGAAAGAAAAGCGCACAAAAGCAAGTTTTCTAATTCATGCAAAAAGCCAGCAAGACCCAGATACAGAAACCTCACAAACATATAATTCAGGTCAATAATGACCATTAACTTCCAGGTTCCTCTGAGGTGCAAACTGCTCCTGTTATAGTTCTGACAGTGTTGCCCAACTGCCCAGAGCTCTGAGATTAGAGCAGAAATACAAGCAGCAACAATGCTGTAGAAGATGACAAATGCATCCTTCTCAGCTGAGAATTTAGACAGCTTGTAGCTTTTTTAAAGGTGGGAGGAAGCATAAAATGTTACAGCACCACACGTCAATACTGTAAAAAAAAGAGATGTAAAAGATGTGCAATTACAAATAATCATGTTCCTACACTGTCAGAGAAAGCATGGAAATAAACACAGTACAAGATAAACACATAAGGTTTTCAGTCTCCTGGGGAAAGAGGTAATGACTCCCAACAGAAAAAAAATAGCTAAGTTAAGGCTGTAGATAACAGTACATTGTGATTTCTTTAGTATCTGTTTTAGTACTACATTAGAAAAGTACTTGATTAAAAGCCAAAAAAAATTAAAACATTCTCAGTTACACAGATATGGCCATGTAGTCATGCAGCTGCCATTTCTCAGATTTCACTAAGAAAGTTAACACCTTACAGGCCTTCTCTTTCACCCCTTTCAAAAGGAGCATCTACAATGACAGGAGGAACACCAGCTAACTCTAGGGTTAAGGGTTTGTACAGGATTTGGAGGATTAAGGCCATATTACCAAGTCAGTGACAGGCTGCTCATGACCCTGGTGAAATTAGTACCAGGCAAGTCAGTGTAGGATGCTCTAGAGCTGAAGCCCCTTCTCTGCCTGAAGTCACATCACCTGTGCTTCTCCCTAGGCTTAGTCCCTCTCCCTGGTCTATGGTGCACAAGGGACACAGAGATGTTCCCAGTTTCTCTAGAACACAGAGACTCTGCTCTCACCCAAGGCTGCAGGAGATTAACCAGCTCTGAAAGGGGACATGGGGCTGCAGCATCAAGCACAGCAGTAAAGAGCCATGCACGTGCCACCCTCTGGAGTTGTAATGCAAAACAAAGCAGTTTCTACAGGACAGACTGAAAGAGTTAAATATCCTACCAACCAAACCAACTCCTCACTTAACCTGAGATCCATGAGCTCCCAAGGCAGCTGCCAGTCCTCCCTGGATTGTGTAGGGAAGGGTTCTCAGCCCCTCAGTGCTGTGGATCCTGCTGCCTAACAAAACCACTTTTGTCCATCAAGACCACCACACTTCTGTATTTCCACTTACTACAGATATGCTGGGAGATTCAAAGTTTGAGGCACAGAGTCACTGTGGTAGCAGGAACTATACAAGTACCTCACAGAGAATTTGGGACCATATTGTCCCCAATGAGGCCTTGGTATTTTAAAATCATCAACCCAAGTTGGTGGCTGAATACCAAAAGTCATTGATGACAACAGCCACAACTTCTTTTCCCCTCTATCATGGCAAGTTAACCACCAAAGCAGTACTCATGACTATATTTCCACATAAATAAGAGCTCCCAGTGACATAAATATGAGTTTAGCATGAGCTAGACATACATAAATGTAATTCTTACTAATAGGCACATTTGGAGCTGTCAACAGTTATTTGAGTATAACACTAAGTAGCATGAAGAGACAGCCATAAACACTCCATATTAATTCAACTTGCAAGAACGAGGTCAGGGGACAAAAAGCAAAGCAAAACAAAACCCAGAACTTGTCAGATGGAAAAGGACAAAAACAGTTGGAAAATAATTTTATTTTTCAGACTTCTAAGAAAATTTACAAACAATGGTGGTGTAAAAAAAAAAACCTATAAAAAAGTTGACATTTCTCAAACTATAGCATCAAAGGAAGTTACAGAGCAACAAGCATACAATGAAATTCTATTCATCAAATTAGTATTAGTTAAGTAGTTAAAAACATAATAAGTAAAGTCTAATAATAAATCTCTACAGCTTACTCAGAAATTGTAACAATCAATTCTGAGCTTAAATTATACTTACAATAGACAATTAATTCACCTCTGCAATCATCTACAGCACTGAAATCATCTAGGTAAATTACATAGCAAAAGCACACCTTGGAAATCTGTAAAGGACATCCTGAGCACAGCACAATTACATACAACAGAAAGCAAATCACCCTGCATGCTTGCTTCTTAGCCCCCAATGTCTAATGTGAAATACAATAGACAAGTAATAGAAGCAATATTTAGTAACTCTTGTCATGCTGGTTCTATTTTTCATGCAGAGTGACAGAAAGGCTTCCTTGCCCTGTTTTCTGTTTGAGCCTTGGCACTTTCCCAGGTCTGTTCTCCCTGTTTTCATCACCATCTTTGTCACTAGAGGAGCAGGTGGTTGTTAACAAGTCAATCCCACCAGGACCCCCACCATGCCCATCTTCAACCCTGCAACCTCCCTCCAGCTCTCCACATGCTGAACTCCAACATGCACACAGACATGCCCAAAACTACAAACCAAACCTCCATGTGCCTTTTGTGCCAAAGGGCACAAACAAACTAATGCTTATAGCCTTAATTACTGCTGCAGACTCTCCTCCACTCAGGTCACTTTAAATAGTAGGCATTTAAAAGCCATTAACACAATTTAATTAACAGCTTAACTCAAAATTGCAAAGGAACTCCAAACACCAGCACATTAAAGCTTTTTGAGCACGAATTTGAATAAACATTAAAACCTGGTGTTTTCATCAACCCATAAATCAACTCTTCCTGGCCCTAACTTAAATATATTCTGTTCAAAGTACAAGGAGTAATAATTATTTTTTAGTTACAGCCTTTAGATTTGTTCTTTCACTGAACTCATCAGGAGAAATGCCAAAGACAGTGTCCATTAAATACTGCTAAAATAACTCATTCATGACAGTTCAAGAGAGTGAACCAAAGGGTTATTTTTTCTTTCAAAAGTAAAAACAAACCCATGAATCATTCCATTTAATGAGACTTCTTTCATGACTGCTTATAAATGGATTGATAAAAAAAAAAAGCAGATGTACATATCTCATGCTAAAACAAAAGTTAGGAAGAAGGTTGCACCAGTGTTTATGACTAGATTTGTTTAAGTATAGACAATATCTGAAATTCTTGCCAACTTATTAGGGCAGCTAGAAACACTGTTAAACCTGCCACCGCTTTTTAATAAAAGATGCGGGTATTTATGTCATTGGGGTCAACAGGCAGTTGTAATGACATAATTTACTTTTTTTTTACTTAATGATTTTGAAGATATTCAATGGAACACTCACTTTCAGCTTCCCATCTTCCACTGATAGCCAGGGTAAGATCTGACAAATTCACATCTAAACCAACAATTCTGGTCACCCAGAAACATTTAGGCCATGTGAGCTAATTGTAGCTGAATTACTCCTTACCTCCCTGCCTATAACAAAGCCACTTTTAAGCTTTCTAACCCCAAAGCAGAGCCCTTCCAGAAATCAGTCTTGGTTATTTTCCCCAAATTCTCCCTGACTACAGGGAGCAGCCACAGGAAGCCAACAGCAGACATTGGCTGTGCACCCCATTGCCTGCAGCCACACTTCCAGAACTGGGCTGGAGGCCTTTGAGGGCTTGTGGTGCAGGTGGCTGGCAAGGATGGCCTTGGAAAATCACTGATTCCACTGACCACAGCCTTAGACAACTTGTCCCACAGGTGCCTCCCTACCTGCCAGGTGCTCCAAGCACATGGCACAGGAACATCCAAGGTGCTGTGATGGGGCTGTGCAAGTGGCCCAGGCAGACAGAGCTTTCCAGTTTGCAAACGTGTGAAGGCACTCAATGATGCAAATGCATGAAACACCTCATGAGAAGAAAACAATCCCTCAAATTTATAACCTTTTAATTTTTCTTTCATCACCTACTAGGCATTCAAGCCCTTTCCATAGCAGTGGTTTATGTAATCTCATATTTAATTAAATGCACACACTTCAATGGCAGTGTTTAATTCTTCAGGCAGAAGTCTCTCTTGCTGAATCCTTGCTTCACACATTCCCTAAATTAAGCACTCCCTCTAACCTTCCCAGCCTTTCAACAGCTCACTAATACAAGTAGCTTTAACTTCAAGTTTAGCAAACACATTCACAAAAAAAAAAAACTTCTCTAGCATGGATAAAATCAGATACATTTTCATACAATGTATAATTGATGTATAAAGCTTACTGCCATAAAAAGACAAGAACATAGCAGGTCCAAAAAGAATTTATAAGAATATCAGTCTTAGATACTGGCAAATGTGTTTGGAAAGGCAAGTGAACCTCCACAGTTTAGGTATTAATTCTTTACATGACTGGTGATAAAAATAAATTTTTCTGCAAATAAACTGTCCTGTTTGTAGACTGTGAAATTTTGTGTACTTGCTCTAAAGTGCCTGTCATTGGCCAGTCACAGAACCAGACTGCCATGCTGACTTGGCTATCTTGTATTTCCTCAGTGAGAAACGGGTCTAACCTGGCTTCTTGTGCAAGGCATGCTCAAACTACAGGGACAAAGAAAAGGAAAACATCAATAAAATAAAAGTATGCACTCAGATCTCCTTAAGAGCAGCACATACTATTTCACCTCCCTTCTTTCTTTGTAAATACTCACAGCAAAACAGGTCAGTGTCTTTCATGTTTGCTTGCCATTATATGACAAATCCAGTGCCTGAAAAACTTTCCTCTTTCACTTACATGTACCCAAAGCCAAAATTGGCCAATTTAAAAGTAGTGGTTGTGGTCTCTATTGTTCAGTGTTTCCTTGACTAGGAACAGATTTTGAGGAAACCATGTGCTAAGCCTCTCCATTTCAGCATGAACAACAGAAAAAGTTATTACCTGTTCAGAATATAAAGGAAACAATATTACTTATGACCTACAACTTAGGTAACTTTAGATTAATCATGCTCTATTAACTAAGGTTTGTTAGCATCCGCTCAGTGTTAGGTATTTACCTTTAGTCCACCACAGATTGGACAAGATGAAAAAAGAGCTCTTGTCATCCCAGGGTGGGGGCTACATGTGTCACAGGGGTCAGCTGAGGCCCCACCAGGTGGTGACAGCTCACTACTTTTGGAGTCTGACACCTGTCCTTGTGGTTTTGTGTCTGACCACCTTGAAACAAAATCCACATATGTCTCATCACTTGAGTCCTTGCTGCTTTCTGTGAGTAAGGATGAAGGCCTCCCTCTGTGCTGGCTGTGCTCAGCTCCCCTCCGTGCTTCCAAGTGTGGCAGCAGCAGTCTTAGGTCACTGGCACCTTGAGCTGGCAGGGCCTGGTCCTTGGGTAGCGTGGAATCTGCACTCTTGAGCTGCACTTCCTTAGAAGCTGCCTGTAACACACTCCTGGGTATATCATAAACGTGTCTGAGAGAGCTGGGAACCTGATACTCTGATCCCACACCTCTCTGGGACTCACTGTGAGGGCAAGTACATAGACTCTGATCTGAAGGGAAGTTCAATGGCAAGCTTAGCAATGATCCAAACTCATCACCATGGCAAATGTCTAAGCTCCCAGCATAGGAAGAGAAGCTCCCAGAGTAGGAAGAGTGACTCCCAGTAGCTATTCCACTGTCAGAAGAGCTCTGACGTCCTATTTCCTGCAGCTGTCTGGACCGCAGGGGCTTCGGAGGGGGTTTGGTGGTGCCACGTGCCCCTTCTGGAAGGGTCTTCTCTTCTCCCAGGTGAATGCCCTTGGCAGCTGCCAGCCCATGGCTCTCCTGAGAGGTGCTGGCTGAAGATTGCTCAGGCCACACTGTCAGCCTGCTCCCAACGCTGACATCCGAGTGGCTGGTATCTGAAGATGAGCTCGAAATACTCCTGTCATCTCCTGCAAAAGAAGGAAACACATCAACCTACATTTAAAACACAATCAACAGACTCAAGCATGGCAAGTATGCACTAACAGGAAGGGCCCAGAGATTCCATCTGCTTTTTGTAAGTGGAACTGCCGTCAGAAAGCCAGAAATTCCTGCAATAACTCACAGCCCCACAGGAAAAATAAAATGCAATGGTATGTTACCTTGCCATAACCCTACCACACCATGGAACATCATGCATTCGAGGCTAAATTCTTAAAAGTTTATGCACCAAGCTCTGCCCTTTTCAAACATATTTTACTTTCATACAGTTAATTGGGTTGCTGTACCAAAATATAATCATACATCACTGTACAAATAAAAATAAGAATAATATTGCTATAAAAATGTTTACATATCTATATACGAAAATGTCCTCTGTGATTAATTTATGTCTATATTGCAAGATAGTTTCTTCAATGACAGTTGCAAGAAAGGCATTTTAGCAGGTAATTACTGCCATCATGCCAAAATTAAACATTGGCATGAAAGAGCACAAGGACAAAACATAAACATCACAAACAAATACAAAACCAAACAAATACAAAACCACTTTCTTGTAGCACAAAGTCTGAAACTGTACATGAAGTTGGGTCGCAATTTCTGACCAGAAGGACTGAATTTAAAATAAAATAAAAAAAACAGGCATGCTTATCTATCAAGTCTCATTTTTTTCTATCCATTCAGTTAAGTCTAGTAGTTATGTGCAAATTAAGAAAAACCTCAGGAAGTCTCACTGGAATTCAGTCACAAACCCCATTACCCAGCAGTGTCTGGGCCAAAGCAGCCATGGACATGTATATAAGCACATAATTAAGCTCCTGAGGATCTTCACAGGGACAATTTTTAGGCTTGTAGGCTTTAGAGTCAAGAGCAAAGCAGATGTTTGGTGATCTAACTTTGGCTATTAAACAGTTCAAATGGCAGTTCAGGGCACAGGCCCTTTTACAAACCCAGTGCTAGACACCAATTCTACTTTGATACACTAACAACTCCAGAAAAGGCATGTACAGATAGCAGAGAAAAGCACAGGAGTCCTATGTGTTACTGCAAAAATCTGCCGTAAGTCTGACGTGTGAACCATACAAGTGAGTCCATCTCACAGGCTGCATTGACTAAGGTACTTAAGCAAATATCAGATTTGATGCAGACAGTTCTTTTTAAGTTTTACATGCAAGAATTCAGTAGGACTCAGCATCCTAAATGTTCTTCCTGGTTTAATAGTGCTTGATTCAAAACTCAGTCTACTGAATTGAAAACCTCCAATGTACATCAAAGGACTTCAGACAATGCCTCACAGGAAACATAACAAATCAAATGTCTTGACCATTTCTCTAGTATTTTTTCTTGTAAGCTCCACATCTTATAACACAGACCATACAACTTTTAAAGCCTGGGCAGGAAGGAACATAATATAGTATTTTTATTTAATTAAAGATATTTCTTACCTCCACTACCTTGACGACTTGTATGGGACAGCAAGCTCAAACGCTTTTCTAATTGCAAAGCTTCATGCGCCAATCTTTCTTCTGAATAGGCTGGGTTTGTACTTGGATCTTTAAAAAGAAACAGAAAATAAATAAAATAAATAAATAGACAAATAAATAAATGAGGTCATATGGAAAATAAATAAAAAATAAGGAAAGAGAAAAAGACATTCTTATGCTTTAAATGCTGATTGGAAAAATGTATGGCACAACCTGACGTCAAGCATATCCTGGGCATGTGCTACACAGTAACTTATAAAAGATTTTCAGAGATTATACCCAATGTCTGTAATAGTTACCACCAGGGACAGAACACTGAAAAGCACAGCACCAAAGACAATAGCTACAAGAAATAATTAGCATCCATCAGGTCTAGAGAACTTGAAAGCTAATTTGACCCATGTAAAACCTGTCCTGAATTCACTGGATTCACTGGGATTTTTAACATTCAGAAAAACCTAATTTTTCATCCTAGAAATTTACAAATCTACATCATAAAGTCAGAATCAGAGGGATTAAACTGACATCTTCCAATCCAGATCATCTATTTACAAAGACTTTGCCTTCAAGTTGGATGTTCAGACAGTCATTAAGTTCAGATGTCAGAGATAAAATAAGCAACCTGGTGGCTCTCTGTCTTCATGTTTAAGACAAGACAAGTTAGGACGATATAAACCACTTCTAAAATGTACTGTTATGGATTTTCCCCATACATTTTAGTGAGCTTGCCATTCCAGCTGAGATTATTTCACTGAAGGCAGCTCATTATATTCCAAAAAAAAAAAAAAGCAGAAAGACCAAAAAAAAGCAGAATGTGGAAGTCTCATCAGTAAAACAGGCCAGTTGCCTCTAAATCATTTTATTTCCAGAAGGCACAACAATAAAACCAGATGTTGGAAGTAGTCATAACCATTATCCCAAGAGAAACCTTACAGATCCCTTCAAATAGCAGTGATGAGTCTGTCATGCTCAGCAGTTGCAGAGGATAAGGTCTGCTAACTTGTTCATCATCAGAAACTTCAGTAATTCTTATTAACACACATGGAAAGTAATTAATGACAGCAAAAACAGATCAGCTTCCTCACAACTGCTGCACTTGTATATCTGATCAAATGGGCAGCAGAAGCAAACCACAAAAACACTGAATCATTTAATGAAAGGAAAAGAGGATGAAAAACGCTATACATTGTTGTGATTGAGTTAGTAAAACAAAAACCAGTTGGAAAGATGAAAGAAAAGTTTCATTTTCACCCCAGGTCTTTTATTTTTAAAAGACTTGGTTTTCATATTGTCAACACAGCAGTCAAAGCAAGCTCATAACCAGGGGAAGGAGCACTGCCAGCTCAGCTGAAGCTCCATGGGAGCTCCCTACATTATCAACTGCCCCAAGAAACAAACTGCCACATCTCTCCTCTCTAATCATATTCCCTTTCTGACCTGTCCTACGTAGGAACAGAAATGACAATGCTGAACTTTCTAACTTTTCTTTCCTATGTCAAGGACGTTTCCATCTTTGGCAGTCTGCAGTCTGGGTAAGATGAGCAGAAAAACCAAGATATAAACAATCCACCTATAACAACAAACATTAGAACCCAAGGGTGTTCTAACAGGGACAAGGCAACAATGCCTATGACAAACAGGGTCTGTGACCTCTGTGTGTCCCAGCTCAGACAGAAAATAGGAATGTTTGATGTGGATTATTTTGTTAGGTGTCCATTCCTATTTACACTGCAAGACAGTTACATTAGGCATTGAGTACCTCAAACCTGTGTGACTGCTTACTCAAATGTAACCCCCAGTGCTTCCATATGGACCTCTGCCAAAGGAAAGCACAACATTTGGCCACCAGCACCTATGGTGCAACCCAGACATGTCCATGAAAAGATCTTCTCAGTAGCATACAGCGTTACAAGCTGCTGCCTATTTTTTTATGTCCTCTACTCCAGTTACTTTAGTGTATCTAGTTAAATTCCTTATGTCCAAAAAGGTCCCAGAAAGATATTCTACAAGCACTTTAAGTATAAAGTTGTCATAACAGATCAGCAAGTTGGTCAAACAAAGAGGCAAACAGACACTAATCCTTCTCACACCAAAGAACTGTCAGTAGGAAAGGTCCTTTCACTTTCCTCAGAACATGACTACTTGACAAATACAGATGTTCAGAACTAGGGCACCTACACAACAACTAGTTTTTGAAGTAAATTATGTCCCTCTTACAGACAGCAAAAGACATAATTAAAAAAAAAATCAAACAATTGATCATGTAAAATTATAATAAAATACAAGATGAGGTAGGAGGGAAGTTGAAGTCAGAAAGTTTGCACTTCACATGTTCAATTGCTTCCAGAAGTCAAATTCCCTATCAGCTACGCAGCTACAGAACACACCAGGTTTCACCCAACAACATGAAACCTCTGTCTGTCCAACAGAACTGGAAATTTTTTGGTTAACCTTCCCCTTAAAGATTGCTTATGGATAAAATGTTTGTACAAAATTGTGTTCATAGTTATGTGCTGCTCTCATCACCCAGGTTTGTGAAAGATTAAGCAGAAAAACCTTCCTCAGCAAGTTCTAGGAAATACCTATTGAAAACTTCAAAACTTGACAAACATACAGTCTAAGTTTTAGGTAATTACCTATCAGTCTTAACCAAGTCTTTGTTTCACCTTGAATCTTCTCTGCTAATAAGCCAGACTTCCATGGAAAACACCCACAATATTATTTCCCAGAAGTAACAGATTCTTGTATCAGTATTTTTGGTTACAGATGACCAAGCTCTAATCAGGACATTTTCCTACAGGATCTGACTATGGATTGAAGTCACTGGCAGCCACTTTTTAGGGACCAGTCCTCATTGGAGTGCATAACCTATGACCTCCCATGAGTGCTGTTGTGATAACCCTTTTTCTAATACATTTTTTTGGCCATAATACCACAAAGTTGGATTTGTTGGCATCATCCTCTACCTTTAGCATGCCCAATACACAGCCTCTAAATAACTGGGCAAATTGCCACGTTAGTAGCCCAGGGGGACAGAAGCAGTGTGACCGGTACTGAGCCAGCTGTCCAAGGAAGTTCCGACAGCTTCTGCCCACACAACATCCGAGAGCAGCTCCAGGAACAATCAGTACCTTCCTTCCCCAAACTGTTAACAAATGGATCCTGTCCTGTGACTCATTCAGGTCCTTCAATTAATATTTTTTTTTATCATTTTCCAATCAAACATGGATCCCTTGCTATGAAGAAAATCATCTTCTATGTGAGGCAGTCATCGAAATCTTCTTAAACACTGCTTTGGGGCAAAGGGGAAGGATTACATCAAATTTAGTTGGACTAAAAATGCCTCTGCTGGAGATTTTATTTTTACATTACGTTGGTGGGTATTCATTAAAGCCACATCAGCTGCTCATCGTGGGAGATTTAGAATATTTTGGTAACATAGGAATAAAGTGTCATAGTAATTCAAAGCTCCAAGGCTGTTCAATAAGCACCTGTCAGGAAAAAATGTATCCAGTCAGTTAGCAGCTACCTAATTGATAATATGCACCTTAAAAGCAACACTGGTTAATTACTTTGTTAAACAAAATTAAATAAGTTAGGCTGAAAATCTCTCTTTTCTTTCTTCCTGTGTAACTGTAGGCACATTTGTAAATCAGGCCTGGACCCTCACCTTCTAGCTAACATCTCCACACCTTGTAAGATGTCTGGAGAAATAGAAAGATGCCCTAAAGGTTTAAGGAGGATACATTTGGTACAAATACTGCAGAAGGCAGCCACAGGGCTGTCTTGCAATGGCCAAAGGTGTATCAAGCTTCAACAAAAACAAAGAGTATCAGATGGATCCTCAGCAAGCAGCAACTGTACACTCTCCAGTCAGTCACAAAGCAGCCTGAAAAAGCTTCCAGAATTAAAAAAGAGCATCCAGACTATCAACATCACACCCGGGGTCTTTCCAGACTGCAGGACTAGACTGTCACATAATCAGATACAGAGAGTACTGATCTGCCCATTGATCAAAGATATCCCTGATGGGCTCTTGGGCCTTTGCTGTGCTCAGGTTTGGTATTCAATGTGAATCTTGCTAGTGAAAAAAAGGAGTTCAACACATGCCTGATAAACAAACATTTCTCAAATAATAAGCATGCAATTCAGTATAGATTACAAACCAAGCAATCAGAGATTCATTACTAAGTCCATATCTAGACTTCTGTGAAGACAGAATGCAAATTCTCTGGACTGTTTTCTAAATATCTCTTCAAGGAAAAACAAAAAAGAGATCACACTAGTAGCCAGTTACAGCAGCTCTCTTCCAACTAATAGCTGTGGAAAACAAGCCATCCATAGCCATCACCCATTTGAGTCCTTTATTTAAAATATTACACTTCCTAAAAATATCTACAGATACCTATACCTACATGACGTTCACATTCCCATCTTCTATTCTTTGGGGGGGTTTTATGAGACCTGATCAGGCAACTTTTAAACCATAAAACAACTAATTTTCTTTTCCTCTTCCAATTTATTTTGGGTGTACACATAATAGAATTATTTTTTTATTGTGAGAATCGTAATTTCATTCATTTCCAAAACATCACAGAATAATTCAGGTTGGAGGGGATCTCAGGAGTTCTCTCTGACTGGCTGCTCAAATCTGCTCTGCTGAGAAATTAGACCAGATTATGGTACTTTGCAAGGGTAAGTCAAGTTCATGAGTTCCACTGCACTGGATTTTCATTGCATATTTTATAGATGATATCATAAAATATGTACAGCAGTCATATATCCAAGTGATAAGAGCATCATGCTTTTAAGGAAACAAGGTATTGTTTTTAAAACTACAACTTGAAAAGAAGATGTGAATATTGTTCTTGAGCAAACATCCCCTGCATACCCAGTTTACAAATTCCATTGGGATACTGGCTGTTTTACATTTGTTTAAGAATCACTATGGCAAGTAAGAAAACTGGTCATTTTTCAGTCTTCTTCAAACCTCTACCATCTCCTATTAATTTCATGCTAACACATAAATATTTCAGCACCCCTTTTAACCATATTGTTGAGTTGTTCATACATGAAGCAACTGGCTTCATTCATTCATCCTTCCTACAAAGACAAGGACAGACTACATTGATTGCATAACATCTACAGATTATATCTGTGCTGTGGGAGTTGGTGTCCAACACTGTCACTGTTACTGTTTTTACCACATTACATTCCTTCTTAGTACATCTGCCCTTTGTGTGTTTTCCTTGCTTGAAAATACCACAGTGCTTCAAGCATATCTCATGTTTAAGTTGGAAAGGCAAAGGCAAGATGCCAAATTCAAGTAGCAAACTGTGAAGAGAAGGTTTCTCTAAAAGCTTTTAAATTGCACAGAAGCAGCATATTGCATACATAAAGTACAGTTGAAGCTGTGTAGCATTCTGCAATGCAGTAAATATGAATTACATAGACAAGAGGTTTCTTGGTAGAACCTCCAATTTGGAAGTTTTGATCTAGTTGCCTGAAGTGTACAGATAATTAATCTGTTTACAAGCTGATGCTTTCAAAGGCTGAGTGAATTTCAATACCTGACACATGGTATGCATCTGGTAGACTTGACCTTTTCAAGCAATACAGCACATTCCGTGTAACAACATACTTGATAAGGAAAATTAGTTTATGGATAAATCACCAGAACTGTACATCTGTGTGTGCCTTAAACAGATCTGTACAAGCTTCTGCATGGGATAATAAATAAAGAACATTAAACAAATATTTTTCCCAACATGTACATAGAGAGAAACAACAAACTGGAAGAGAAAAGGGTAAAATACACAGGAATGAAAGCTAGAGGCCTCAAGGTAGCTTGGATAAATAAAAGCAGAGTCTGCAATTACATGAGCACAACTCTTGACAAAACACTTCTCCTGTCCAGGGAAATGAGATTAAATCAAGTGGATGAGATTTTAATGGCAAGTACATCAAGCACAGAAGAGAAATGGAAAGACCTCAGGAAAAAGATCTTCTCTTACAAAAAACACCAAATACTCCCCAGAACACTCCACATCCACTTCATGCACCTCAGTGAGGTCAGAGCTCCTGAAGGAGGGAAGAGATTGTGGTATGTGGCACAACAACCCACAAACACCAGAAGTGATAACTAACATGTGAAAGCAGATTTACTCCTAGATGCTTGTGAAAAATGAATCTGCAAAGATTCATTGTGCTAAAATTAAAACTTAAAATAATAATTAAAACAAAAAAGACAAGAGAATAGTTGTTTGTGGGCTTAATTTTTCCAGACAGAAATTTTTGTTTGACTAAAATTTGTTTGGCAAGACTTCGGGGTTGTCCATATATATTTACATACACACATAGTTTTAGATATGCAGAAAAATGTGTGCAATAGCAAAGCTTTAAGCATAAACATTGATTCTTGTGTTTCTGTTGGGTTTTTTTCTGTTTGCTTCTTTTTTTTAAACACTACAGTTAATTGAATGCAAACATATATCATCATACAAGAATGACTTTTTTGTCTACTATTCTGCTTGATAATTTAACTTGCTTCTGCCTTATAGCCATGAGAAAGACAACATGAACTGAGACTCGTGTTTACTGAATTTACTAATTTTTAAGTAATAACTTTTTCATAATTTATTTTCACAAGCTTCACATTATCTAATGATCTAATAAGCTAAAGATCTAATCTTTCCCAGCACATTTCCTTCCTGTAATTATCTTAACCTTATAACAGCAATAAAACCCTGTTGAACACTTATTAACTGCCTAACACACAAACTCTAAGTATTCCACAAATCCCATCTCATCCTTCACCATTCTTGCAACCTATTCCTACTGTATGCCAGCACCAAATCAAAGACAATTTTCTGCAATTTCATTTCTACACTTTTGTCCTGTTTGACAGAGTCATTCTGACTCAATACTTTACTTCATCTGCTGAAATCAAAAGGAAATAGGCTTTATTATGATGCCATCCAAATTCCTCTTTGAACACTGCAGTACATGCAACACTTACCACAAAATAGGAAAAGGAATTTAATCCTCAGACATAAGGAAAAAAGCTCAAGTTGAAAAACTTAAATATGATGTGGAGGCTTGACAAAGTTTTCTAAGGCTGACAAGACTTAGAACTTCGTTTTGGAGAAACTCAAAATGTTGCAGAAGTTAGTTTTCCACTAAACTGTCAAAATAGCAATGCAGACATGGATCCAAGTTAAATGTCTAAGTTTAAAACTAAAATTTAGGATTCCCTTCAATTCAAATAGCCATCTTTTAGTACTGTTAAATAAGAGAGGGTTGGAGTTAGCAATATAACCAGAAACATGAATGAACCAGAGCAGCAGGGGGAAACTGGGTACATCCAGCTTATAAATCTGTACGGTGACATTTCAGAATGAAAACCACTTTGCACCCTGCACACCCTCAGTGTCTGCAAGCTGCTCTCACACCAGCAGCAGTGGGTGTGAGACATGACAAGCTCCTGCTTCACTGGGTTACTCTGGACTTCCTGTATTAACCTGGGAGCACTGGACGCAGACCAAAGGGGCCTTTGGTCGGGGAGATGCCGCGGACGATGCAGTCGAACAGAAAGCTGATCTGCTCCCCTTCAGCACAAGAGAGGAAAAAAACACCAGCCCCTGCAAGAAAGCACAACATAAATATGTATGGTTTTCACCTGAAAACACTAGAAATATATTTAGCTGAAGCTATTTATAATGTAGCAATCAAAAGAGTTTTAAGTGCAAGCCATGAAAAGAAGTCAACAAGATATTCTCCTGGGAAAAGAAATAAAAAATTCAGGTCAGCACACACACACTATACCACAAACATACATATAAATTCAATAGCAATCTAATATTTCATGCCAATTTTATGACATTCAGGCAGTTAAAGTAGTGTCCTAGAACAACAGAACGGCTTGGGTTGGAAGGGACCTTAAGGATGGATCATTTACTTACAATCCCCCCTGAAAGTCAAAACAGACACCTTACTCTCAACAGCTGTGCAGGTCTTTTGTTCTTATTTACCCCTAAAATTTTGGGGTCAAACTTTCCTATGCAGGAAGTGTCAAGAATACTTAAAGTGACTTCAAAAGAATGAACCAAGTTAATTCCACTTTTAACCAAGAGGAGCTTTTTATATGCCAACAAATTAGATTTTGGTTATATTGCTGGATTATAGTATAAATTTTCCTAGACTAAGTCCTATGTGTCTATTATTAACATAATGTAATGCAACTCCACAGGTTGTCATCAGATCTTTACCCTTTGCTCTATTCTGATATTTGCTTTCCATTCATTAAGAATAGCCCCAAGCAAAATTAGAATGAGATTCACTAAATAAACAAACAAGTTAGGAGCTCCATGACACATGGCTGCATGAACAACACAAAGGACTAGAAGGGCTCCACAGAACATTTTATAAATTGTCAGTCCAAATATAACTCACATCGGGAAAAAAAGTTATTATCTTAAAACATCAGACAAAAGACCACCCCAGTAACCAGCAATTTTAGGGAAATAAAACTTCAATACCAGACAAAAAAGGAAATTAAATTAGTATATAGACCTAGAAGAAGTGCTGCCACTTCACCAGAGCCAAGCATACTAGCAAACTCCAATATAAAATCTTAGACCTGCAGTAGGGTTTTGCACATTACTTTTCTTGTGACTCAGGCCCTAATTTGGACATGTTTGACTTCTGCATGTCTCTAGCCAATTCTGAGTTGCATATGTATTTTTTTCAATTTTACTCAAAGAAGCACAGCTGATCTTGACTAGAATGACTGCATCCCCATCACTTTCCAAACATATGCCCTGTCATACCCAACAGGATACTCACATTTCACTTAAGAAATTTATACACTTTTGACAGCTTGACAAAGGGCTGTGTGATTCAAACAAAAAAGATCATATAAAGTGGATCACAACCCACAACACCTACTTGAGTAAATTAAGTATAACCAGCAAACTGTAAACCAATCTCTCTAGGAAAAACATATTCTGGTCCACACTCTTGTCATTCCCAATTTATGTCACATCTAAGTCTCTCCCAGTTCTGCTTAAATCTATTCAAGACAACATTGTTAGAGACATCTTCATAACTTGATTTGTCACTCCACTGCATTTGCATCTCTTCAGATCTTACCTATCAAGAATTCTTCAGCCAAAGAAACATGAAGCCACCCTGGCGTCATGATCAGAGGCTATCTCAGAGAGTACAGCACTAATCACACAGCCTGACAGATATGAAGGTTTCTGCTGGTGACTCATTTGCAGTCTTGCCCCATCTCTCCCCATCTTTGGGGATGCCAAAGGAGATGCCAAAGTCAGAGAACATTGTATTAGGATAAAAAGTCCTGGCTGCAATGTATTCAGGAATTATCTGAAATTCAGCTTTTTCTTTGAGCTGACTTCTCCTCCCTGAACAGAGCACAGAGAGTCTACAGGAGCAGGACCTTTGCATTCTATGCAGCAAAAGCAAGCAGGATATAGACACAACACAACAGAGGACATTCAGGTCTCAAGCACAGTGATACACTATGTGGCTTGATAATTCAACAGAATCCTACACCTCCCTGTTGCCACTCAGGGCAAAAAAAAGATTCCTCAAATATTTCTGTACATAAGGAGTACATCTGGACTATTTTGTTCTTTTATCACCTTTTTCTTAAGAGTTACTTAAACTCCAAAGAGGCTCTACAAGCCTTTGACTTTAATGGAAACAAAGAAAGTAAATGTGTGTGTGTAAGCTTGCTGCTTAACTCAAAGGATTTTTTCTGCAAATAACTATCAGTCATCTGGAAATCCCAAAACCAAATGTGATGACCTTTATATAACCAGTGCAAAGAGTGTATGTCCATGTGCATCTGGATACAAATCCAACAGAAAAATACAATAATCTCTTTGTAGATTCTATTCTTAATTGCTGACTGACTCTCACAGGAAACATTTTCTTTCTAGTTTTGTTAGATAGGACTAGATTGCAAGGGAAGAAAGAAGTCTGAGGGTCCTTGCAGAAAACATCAAGTGAGATGAATGAGTAGGCAGGGCTTAACTAAAGCATACATAAAAGCATGTGATTACATTTCTTTTCTCCTTTCTTGAGAAAACTGAGAAATTCACTACTGGAAATGACATATCTCAGTCATGTGTTGGAACTGGTTTGGTGCACAGGCATTTAGAAGCCAAGGAATGTGTGGCATGCACAATGTAATAGCATGCAGCTGTTCACCAGACTGAAGGGCTCACTCAGCTCTCTCCATGGCCAAGGAGACTTGGTGAAATGCAGCCTCCAGCCACTCGCATGAGACTGAAACACTCAGCCAGTGCTCTGTGGCAATCAGCAGTGAAGCACTGAACAGTCCCTCAAACATTCAGGACAAGCTGCCAATTTCATAAAACTTCAAGTACTACTTAATCTTGCCAATGTTGATTTTAACTGATCATATGGGCAAACACACTTTAAAAATGGACAATAGCCAAAAATTACTTCAATCTCTGTAGTGTGTGTGAAAGTAGGGAGGAAGAGTCAGTTCTTTCCCATTAATTACTACTCCTAACATAGAACACTAGAGCCTGAAGCCTTTTAGCTGCAGGACAGGCAGGAACCAGAGCAGCTCATTCCATAGCAATCAGCATGTCCATCCCAACCCCAGCCTTGAGCAGCCCCTTCAGAGGGGCCCTCACACTGCTCTTCTCTGTGGGGAAAATGACACAGTATTCCTATTATTGCCAACTAAGATATGGGCATGACAACTAAAAATAGATAAATAGAGATAATGTTGGTTGTCTGCAGTAGGCCTAAGTAGGAGACAGCACAGAATATCTGCATATGAAGAGACATTTCAATCTATGCAACCCAGGATTTTTCAAAAAATTCCAGATCTTGCCCCAGTTTAACCATCTCTACTACTTCTTAATTTCAAATAAATGCAGAAGGGGAAACAAGAAAGGAAAGAAGGAAAGAAGTACCAAATTTCATCAAAGTACCAAAAGGATAACAGAAATATTCCTGCTTATCCTGCAATTACCATATGTTCTTTCAAAGGGCACTAAGGGTCCCACAAGTTCCCTTCTTCAAGGAGATGCTGTCAGAAAATATGAGGTAGCTTTAAACCAGGCTCTGGCAGCTAATCCTGAAGCACTTGAACATGGAGAGCCTGAATTCTCATGGTGTTAATGTGCCCTTTTATTACCCTACTTGAATTTTTTCACACTGACCTCCAAGTGAAGATTCTCCTGACAACTGGTCATTTTAACTGGTGCACACTAACTGAGCTGGGAATGTGGGAAAGTGAGAGGCTCCTTTTTTCCAGCCTGTTCCTCCAGGTAAACCTCTCCATTGCCTGCTAGGCCAAGACGCCAGCTTTTTTCAAACGATGTGTGACTAAGCTTCAGCTACAGAGAGAATAAAATTTTGGCCCAGAAAATAACTTATCTGCAACTTTCAGAAGCAGAAAAAATATTTTTTAAATCTCTAGCACTACAATTGTGGTGTTAAGAGTAAGAGGAGTTCAGAATGTAAATGTTCTTCTTCCTATTTGTGAATAAATTTGTGTGAACCATCTTGAAAATGCACCTAGACTTAATGTTTGAAATGTCAGCATTATCTCAGATGGTTTCCCTCTTCCTGGATTGAGTACCAAAGCCTTTGGAGTTGAATTAAACCTGTACTAAGCAACAGAACATAATGAAATGTTATATCTTTATAAAAACTTCTGTGAGGAAGCACGAAACAGAAAGCTAAAACAAATTCATATCCTTTTAGACCTCAGTTCTACCACAGATATAACCAAAAAAGCTCTGCTTCAGTTTCAGGCTTCATGTCTTTTGTTATGGAGAGGCAATCAAACCACAAGATTACTGGTTCCTTTTAACAAGGTATTTATTACAGTGATATTTAAACCTTAAACTCACTAATCCTCTGCATTCAGACCTCCACAGGATGAATGTGAGCAAAGATATGGTTTAACCTGTAGGAAAGTAACATTAATAATAGAGTCTGCATAATATTATATTACACTTACTTGACAGGGTAATGGAGAGTGCCTTTGTTTAGGAATTAAAACAACTTCTGTAATAACATATCAATTTTTTTCCTGAACACTACTTATTTGCCTCAAGAATTCCAGAGGACTGAGGTAAAAGTTATCTGAAGAAACATGGTCCTTCTCTTTACCAACACACTTCTGACAAGAATAACCAGAGTTATATTTTAATTTAGGTTCTATTTTCAAAAAGCCTTTTCTTATAGTGGCAATATGAAATCAAGTGTTTAGACTAAACACATATTTAAATGTTGTTATGCCTGTGGGTATGTTTGACTGCTTAGTTAAGAGCAACAACTCCTTTAACAAGATCAGCTTGAACCTGTAAAGAGTTTCCAACTGTGGCAGGCAATTTTGTACCAAATTGACTGTGCTGTTCTTCTCTCTGAATGCACACCTGCAGGGGAAAGACAAATATCCTTTCATGGCAACTGAAAGGGCTCAGCTACCAACACACACATTTCTTAACAATGATCCACAAGGCAGTGGGACCTTTTCCAAGGCACTTTTCTAATTCTGTTTGCTTGTAACCTTAAAAAAATCAGTAATTTCATATTTTTTAAAGTATGCACACAGGGGAGCTACGGATGACCCCGTTTCTCACCAGAAACTAGTGTAAGTTTAAGGGAAGAAAAAAAAGAAAAATCACCATAGATAATTCAGGTTCCATCACCTACAGTTCCTCATTTCACAGAATCATTGAGGCTGGAAAAGATCCTGACATAATCAAGTCCAACCTTTGACTGGACACCACCATGTCAACTAAGTGTCATGTCCAGTCATTTCTTAAACACCTTCAGGGATGCTGATTTCACCACCTCTCCAGGCATCTCATTTCAATGCTTGACAACCCTTCCTGTGTAGAAATTCCTCCCAAAGCCCAACCTAAACCTCCTCTGGCACAGCCTGAGGCCACTTCCTCTCATCATATCCATTGTTGCCT
The DNA here is from genome assembly GCF_028551555.1 of Melozone crissalis. NCBI lineage: Eukaryota > Metazoa > Chordata > Aves > Passeriformes > Passerellidae > Melozone > Melozone crissalis. Next base: position 15,211,936 of record NW_026535784.1, on the reverse strand, counting down.
GGGAGAAGAGACCAAACCCCGCCAGGCCACACCCTCCATCAGGTCAGAAAGAGGTCAGGAATTTGGGTTTCCACTCCATAGAAGCAGAGCAGCCAGAATTTACATGCAGAGCAACAGTATGCAAGTCCCAGGAAGAATATATTTGGATTTGGATCAACTCTGAAATCTTCTAATTTTTCAGTTTATTTATTGAAAAAAGTATGCAAGTCAAACAACTTCACACCCAAACCGGAAATCTGCATATCCACCTGTGCTCACAGGCCATCAATTCAACATGGCTTCAAACTCTGCTTATGAAATTAAAACCTTATTAATAAAAACCTAATTATATGTTTTTATACCTGTGCATTTATTAACCATCCCTTTCAGATCTTGTATACATTTTACCTGAAGTAAGAAATTGAGAAGTCCTAAATTGCCCATGGGAACAAGAGATTTATCTCCATGTAAAGCTGTATCTTAGCTACTAGGCTGTGGAAACTAGCTTCAGCCTGCTTGCTTTCATTCTGACCCCAAGTATCACATGGCTCCACCCCATAGTTACAAAGCTGCTAATAGGGAAGGGACCAGAGAGTTGTTCTAACTTTAAGGAGTAAAAAGTCTTCTATGTGATTTAGAAATTAGCATTTAAAAAATGAGAACATTGATGCTGCCTGTAACCTTAAAGCTCCGGATCACTTTCCCCTCAGCAAACAATAATTAATCATAATTTAATAATCTGTACATTAAGCCATTTTACCTTATCTCTTGCATAACACAAGCCATAAAATTTCATTACTTTATCTTTGCTATGTATTCAATAGCAGCTTTTGACTAAACATCTTCAATAGCAGCTTTTGACTAAACATCTTCTGGAGAGCCACAGGGCAATTTTTAGCCAGGACTGCACACAGTCACATTTCTCCTGAACACCAGGGTTGAAGCCTGCAGAAATCTACTCAGAACAGACCCTCTGATAAGAGGCTGCCTGTTTGACAAAGCAACACAGCTGGCTCTGCAGTCTCCACTAGGAATGAGAGTGCATTTACATTTCTGCAAAAGGCAGCAAGCAACATTTGGAGGTTCCATTTGTACTTACAGAAGCCGCACCTGGTGCCCCCTTCAAAGATGAATCCGTTCGGGACAGCCCCGTAGCGCCGCAGATCCGAGAGCTTCCACTGCCCCATGACACTGGGAGGAAGGTCTTTCGCCAGGACAAGGATGTCATTGCAGAAATGCAGGGTAGCAGGCCCACTCTCTAGCTTTGTGCCAGGGGCTACAAAGACTTGAAATCTATGAACTACCAAATAAGGAAAAAATATTACTACAGGATATACAAGTGTTATGTAAGTGATTCGGTTCAGCTGTGGTATTTGGACCAAACCCTGCCCACACCATGAGACTCTGGCATAAAGATCTACATGGAGCCCAGACGGCCACATGTAAGTAGCTGTAAGGCCATTACCCTCTATTATGCCAGTTTAGGATTGAAAAAAATCTACCATATCTTGCTCTAATGCTACAAATGATAAAAGTTGCAATGCTACATTAATTTATCCTAAATCCTCCAGGCTAATCCCTATCTCAGATTAGTCAATCATCCAGCCCAGACTTCACTTACCTCTTCCATCCTTGCATCATTACATGGGTTGCTTTGTCTCCTCCTCTAACCTGTGTCTCTCCTTTCCCACATGCATACAATAAAAATAAAATGGTGCTCAAGGAGCCCAAAGGCCAAGGCTCAAAGAACTAAACAAATCTCTCTATCACTGACTCATCTGCAACCTTTAATAAACTGCTTCACTTCCTCCCTAGCAGTAAAATGAGGAAAATTATATTTTCCACCTTTGTGATTATTTCATGAGTTGGTGATGGTAGATGCCAAGACATTTTATATTACTAGGAAACGAAGTGATGTATAAGTAACAAACACTTTTGGATGTCAGTTATTTTTTTCGTATTTCACATCCTGAATTTTAAAAGAGCGGAGAAATAAAAAGAAACACGTATTTCATTCAAGTTTACAAAATCTAGGTTCAAATCTCAGTCCCAGTATCATCTATAATTCAGTATCCTTACCACAAGCAGTTGTTCTAGGCTGGTCTTTCATTTTCTCTTCCAAGGCTATTGCATTCTGAATAATAAGTTATTGGGATCACTCAAATCTCAGTGTTTCAAAGGGAACAATTTAAGTGAGCAAGCATACAATTCTCAAACAATTGTTTTGACCTCCACTACTGTTCTAGTTTCTTTCATATTGTGATTAGACACAAAAAACCAACCAACAAACAAAATAAAAACAATAAACCCACAACAAATTTTTTAAAAAGCAAACAACATCTGTCTTGGTAGAGAGAAGCATCGAGACTCTTATCTTTACAGAAGGAGGTTTTTGGTGGTGTTTATCAAGAAGCAACATAGACTTAGTCTTTGGTTATGCATCAAAGATCACACAAACAGCTCCCTGCCTATGAAATCTACTGGGTAACTTCCAGGTACTCTCAGTTCTTGCATCAACTCTTCCCTGTTTCTTGCCCATGCCTCGTCAAGCATCACAAATTTCATCTGGGTCTGAGTCTTGCTTCTCATCTAACTGCTTGCTGTATTCTTAGTCACGATCCGAGCTGTAAGCCAACTCCTCATCTATGACATGCATTTGCTAAGTTCCCTGAGGCTCCAGCAGAATTAGCCACAAAGTCATTCGAGTGAAATGTGCAAGGAGACAGAGATAGATCTAACTAACCACAGCTCTGCTTACAGCCCTGCCAGCAGCACTGCTAGGGAGCAAATCAATAGTCACACCATGTCCCCTTTTGGGCACGCAGTTGTTACGCAATCTGCTTAAACATCAGCTATCAAAAGGACAGCAAAACCATCGTGATCAATAATGCTCAGAAAGCAATCTTTAACTCCATTTGTACTCCTCTGCCCAGAATTTTGCTGGCAATTAAACCATGGGAGAAGCAGCATCAGCACTCTTTCTGCTTCATAACTGAAGAATGAAGCCCACTCTTCACACGATCAGTTGCAAGTTACAACAGCTGCTGAAAACAAAGAGCTCCAGCCCAAGTTCTAGACCACTGTCAAAATACAGCATACCCAACTCTGAACAAAGCCAAAGTAAAAGGAAAAGCACATTTGAAAACAAAGCTTTTCCCATACACCACTTTCTTGGTAAATTGGAATATTTTTTAAAAATTCTTCCCAGCATTCTCTTACTCTATAATAAAATACTTCCCAGACTTCTCTGACTCTATAAAAAAAAATTGTGAAGACAGAGAGCTGAGTATATCCCTGAACAAAAGGTACTACTTAAATCCATCACTTTCTTCAGCCCATCTTTTCTTTTTCACAGCTATGCACTGACCTGCAGTACACTAACTTCTCAAAATGAGTTGTGAGCCCGAGCACATTGCAGGAATCACATCCACCTCATCTGCTAAAAACTGAGAGAAAACACTGGGAACTCCAGTGTGAACGCCTCCATTCTGTGGTCCTCATTCAAGAACAGTGTCAGCTCCTTTCATTTTTTTTTTTGCTTCCCAGACTCTGAGGTCATCTCTCCCTAGCCTATTTTTATCATCCAGCCACCTTATTTTCAAGGCACACAAAGGCACCCTTACTACACTTTAGGAAAAAAACACCAATCACCATCCTCTCTTCATCTACATCTTCTCTCTTTTCTATTCCTCTTTACTCAAACTAGATTCCCTTGACTTTGTTCTCCTAACTGAACATGTACTGAAAGACAAAATCCTGAAAAAAGTTTCAATGCTTTGGTTTATTCTCCCGCCCCTAAGATTTTTTGCAATTAACTTAACACAAATTATTGCCAGTTCAACCAATTACACTTGTTTTCTTACTTCTGCATTTCTTCACTTCCACACACACACAATCTCTCCCACTTCACCTTTACTCCATGGCTGCAAATGTCATAATCCAATAGGCTCTATTCCTACCTCATTCACAGCTTTCCTTGAAAAAAAACCTTTGCTGCTTTTCTATGTCATCCAATCCCAACCACAACCCTCACACCCAGACTGAGATTACTCCAGCACTACATCAGTGCAAGATCATAAAAAACAGACCTACCCTGTTATATTCAAGTACTCCTTCAGCTTTTAGGATAAGTCTATGCTATATATAGATCCCAAACCTAGTTTAAAAAACCAACCAAACAAACAAAAAAACTAAAACAAAAACACCAAACCAACACTGGAAGACTGTAGAGCTGTATCATCAAAGTGCACCAACCACTCCCACTACTCATGCTTGTATAGTTCAGCAAACACTCTAACCTTTCCTGTTATGTAAGGCATCATATTTGATAGCCCTGAGAGGTACATCCACATATCTCACTTCTTATAGTTCTACATATTTTTACTGTAAAATTCCCAGGCCATCTTTCTACATATGTACTGCAAAGGAACGAGTCCACAAACCCAACAGATGGCAGAGCATATGTAACAAATGATAAAGATTGCTAATGTGTGTCTCCCACACACCTACCCTCCTTCCCTAGTTATGACTAAACAAACATAAGACAGATACTATGGATTACCAACATTATCCCTCTTTGTTCGCCACACTTCATTTTAGAGCTACTAACCAAGAAAATAAAATAGGAGGAAAGAGAAAGGTGAAGTTAGCTGGAAAGAATGTGTTTGATGACACTCCTTAGGGCAAAAAGTCTCCTTCTGAAATGGCACACTAGCAGCAATGAAAATTATCAATACAACACCCAGCAGGCAGCTCAGCAAACTGGGCATGAATTGGCAAAGTTCTACTCAGGACTTTGCATCTCTTAATTCAGGCTCCCCCTGAGTCCTTTTGCCAGAATCCCTGAGTCAGTTGTAGGACCAGAAGCAGAAGTTTGATCACTTTGCTTCAAAACTACACATCATCAGTGTCCAAATCAAAACCCCAAGTTAAGAGCTGTTATAGTTCTCCATCAGTACTGGGTGGTACTGTAGCCAAAACCTATTGGAAGGGATACCTGTTTAACATCTAAGGGAGAAAACAGTTTGTCCACTCTCAAACGAGTGACAATCTTGTCCTGAACTGTACTGTTTTATTTGCATTTTAGTTTCACCTTTCTTTGTTTTTTTTTTAATCCTGTGGGGGAAAACCCAAACCAGAGTGAGAAGACAAAGGTTACCTTCCCCCAGGCTGTAGCGTATTCGCACATCCCAAGCGTACATGGCTTCCTTGCTGTCAAACCCCAGCATCACAACCTGGGACAGACAGATGATGGCGAGCGTGTGATTGAGGCCCTCATAGGACAGCCCAGGATCCAAGCCACAGATGTCTTCTAAGGTCATGCTGCTCCTCTCCTTATGCCCTTTTGCTCGCTCAGATTTATCCTTGTACACCAGCATGAGCAAACAGTCTAAAAGAAGCAAAACTGTCAGAGATGATGATGCAGAGCACAGACCATAACAAATGCTGCAATACAAAGGAGCTTTAGACAACTGCAGGATCGGCTTGATCAAGTCAATGTAAAACTCTGATTTCTTTTCCCAGCCCACCCCCAGGTAGTTTATAGTCCTTGTTTTCAGGAAACAAACACTGAAGGTGTGTTTTAAGGGTTAAGTTGCAGGCTAAAAAAAAAAGGAGGTCAGTAATAAAGCTTCCCTCTTTTATTCAAAGTCCAGTGCCATTTCAGATCCTCTCCTGAGTCCGGTGGGACTGGCTCATTAATTCAGAGCATTAGGAGCTATGCTAGGATAGCTGTTCACATTACAGACTCTAAAGATCGAGGGGCTATTGTTGTCTGTATTTTCATTAGAACATACTGAACCACAAATGAAATTCTTACAGTAGCTCACAGATTACCCAGCCACTAAATGGCAAGCAGACTGTGCTGCGAGATTGCTCCTGTCGGCTCAGGTTTCCTGGTTAAATGCTCCACAGCAGCCATTGCTAAAAATCATTATGTGCCACACCTTCTTTTATTTTTTTTTTGTGTTTGCTTGTGTCACCAGTTGTTATTAACCCCTTTCCAGAGGTGTTTATTACACAGTAACCATGCAATGGCAGAAACCAGTTCAAGTGCCATGGCCCCATGGGGAAAGCAAGCATTTCACAAGCAAACCCAAAAGGAAAGGGGAGTCACCTCTCCCACCTTTTGCATTTATGACAAAAGCAGCCCTCCTTCCCCCATATTCATTTCCTATCACACAGCACTCAGATGTAGATGAAATTAATGGTCAATATCAAAGCTGCAACATCCACAGCTTAAGCTGAGCAACAAACCACAAAAGACAAAAACCCCCATGTATTTTATAAATACTGGGGCTGGTGGTCCCAGTCCCACTGAGGTGCCCTGCAGCTCTCAGCTGGGCAAGGGACTGGCAAAATCTCCATCCACAGAGATGAAAAAGTACTGAAAGACTGAACTGTCTGCTAACTAATGCAGAGCTTTGCATGGATTCCCAATTGTCTTTGTGCACCTGTTAGCAAAAACAGCTGCAGCTACAGTATTTAAACATTCTGCAATACAGTTGTGTGCCTGAAGAAGGGCTATAGTTCATATACCAAGAAAAGAAGATCACCAGGGGCTTTTTAGTAAACCTGGCTAGATTAGCTAGAATAAAAATAGTAATTTTGAGGAATATTATCAGTCAGGCTCCACCATCTACAGCCTTTGAAGCTGGCTTACTCACAATAGAAACTCAGGCCCATGTTCACAGATCGATGTACTAGCTCTACGATCGACAGATGCCCTTTCACACAGGGGGGTTGCACAGATTTAGATGAGATGCAGGCATTTCAAACACTAAAATATTACTGTAACAACTCAGGTAACAAAGATTTACTAAGAAGCCTTCAGTCTTTCTAACAAGAGCCAAGAAAAGCTGCCAAAATCCATTCTGCAGCAGTGAGGATTCACGTTTTCTATGTGTGGGCAACATTTAGCCCTAGAAAGAAGTACTTTTGGGCTCAAATGTTTTCCCTCTTGGGAACAGATAGGGAAACCTGAAGCCTGCATTTCCCTCTGCAGCAGTAAAACATTAGCTCTGTGTAACGTTTTCAATTTCCCTTTCAGAAGCATGGAAACGATCTTTTTTTTTTTTTTCTTCTTAATTCAAAATGTCATTTTATTTTTAAATTGAAGTGATATTTTCTGTCAAAACACTGATCAAAAATAACTATCGAGCTTACAATGTCAGGGGGTTTTTTTGGTTTTTTTTTTTTTTTTTTTTTTTACAGCCAGCAGTCACCCTGAAAAAATAAGTTCACCCTCAGAAAATTAAAATTAAAAAAAAGAAAGAAAAAAAAAAGTGCATTTGGAACCGGCATCAAATCCAATGCCTGTGCTTTCGAAAGTCACTTTTCCCGTTGTTTTTAGTGAGGGCAGGAGTCCGTTCCGAGGCCGGACGCGGCTCCGGGCAGCGCAGCTCCGGGACGGCCCCGCCAGGGCTGTGCGGGCACTCGCCCCGGGAGCCGGGCAAGCTGCGGGGCCCCGAGCCCCGCTTCCACCGCCGGGCCCCTCTTACCTGCCACCGGGGAGGGCTTGCGCAGCACCAGCCACCTGCTCTTCCACTGCAACGAGAGGCAAAGGGACAGGGTTAGCCGGGGCCGCGCGGGGGAGAGCGGGCTGTCTCCCCTCAGGGCAAGGGGCGGCGGTCGGGGACCCCCGCGGGCCGAAGGGGCGCCGGGAGCGGGGACCTTTTTTCCGTCTCTCAACTTGACGTGACCCTCCACCACCACGGAATCCGTCATCTTCAGTCATGATTCCGGACAGCTGCGCCGGCTCGCTGCGCCCGCCCCGCGCTCCGGCCGCCCGAGGGGTCACTTCCAAAATAGCTTTATTAGGGCCCCGCGTGGGCGGGCGGCCAGCGCGGCCCGGCCCGGCCCTCGACCTGCCGCCTGGGCAAAGGGGGGCTGCGGGCCGTCCCAATGTCTCTGTTCATGTGTTTTACTTCTGGCTTGCGGGAGAAACTTGGATTTTTTTTTTTTTTAATTATTTATTTCCTCAGGGTTTCAGAGCGCGAGGCGCGGCGCCCGGAGCACCGCGGATCCGCTCCGAGCGCGACCCCCGCCCCGATCCGGCTCCGGACTTTGCCGCTGCCCGCAGGGGCTGCCCCGCGCCCGGGCGGCCGCAAAGCCCGCACCGGATTCATTGTCCGGAACGGGGCCCGCCTCTGGCCGGCCCGAACGCCCCCTTCCCGCGCCTTCCTTTCAATGCCCAATTCTCACTTTGCAAGTCTAATTACAGCTCTCCTTGGCTCCCAGAAGACACTGCCAACTACCCCAGATAAAAATACTCTTCTCACTTTTTTTTTTCCTCTTTGCAATACAACTGCCACGAGATAACAACCCGCTTGCACCAATCCAGAAACAGCTACAATTAATAGAATAAGATATGTTAATGATGTCCTCAGATTTATTTTCACGAGCAATGGACTAATTAGAGTCCATTATTCCAAAAATACTCCTGCTGCATCTTATTTGATGGTAATTAGTCCTTCAGCTTTTTTTAAACAGCACTACAGCACATTTTTCTTTCAGTAGCATAATACAAGGGGTTTTTTTAGATGTTTGCATTTATTTCTTCCTTTTAAATCGGTCGGTTTGCATGGAATAACATACAATTTAATAAAACCATCTTTTAAGTGTGTTTCATAATGAATTAGGGAAGTGTTTGTTCAACTGGCTTTGCATTCTAATTCAATTTCAATATAGAGTTAGGAAAAATATCAGATAAAATTTCACTAGTATATTTGAGTCTATTTTTCATTTTAACCAAGGCAATAACCACTTAAAGGGGGTGAAAAATATGGAGAATTAGTTTCCATGGGGTGATGCTCAACAGAAAGGCAGGGGGCAGATGCTGGAGTGCCTCATAGGAATTTGACTGATGTCAGGATGTGAGAGGTCAGGACATCTCCCAACCTGGACATCTCCTTGCCACCCCTACTCTGTGCTTGTTATACTGTGCTAGTCACCTCACAGCTGAGGCTTAAATGATTTTCATTTAGTTCCACCAAGCCAATGCAGTCACAGTGGATAAACAGGCTGCTTTGAAAGCCAAAAATTAATTTTAATGCATTCAAAGTATTCAAATTAGAATCAACTGGAGATCTGTCATTTAAACCTTTGAGGGCAGAAACTGGACCATTCAATATATTTTTTTTTAAGTGTGTTATTATTTGTACTGCTGTTGCTGTGTACTGATCCAAGCAGCATGGATTTTAAAAACGGGACAGCTAAAAAAACTCTACACAAATTGTCAGAAACACCAGTCTAACACCTTTCCTATCAAACAGCCACCTTCTTTACTGCAAGAGAAGACCAAGAGAATATATACAACATGAAACTGCAAGATCAAAACTGTGCACAATGTGGATAGATATTAATTTCAAAGTGAAACTAAAGTCACAGAACAGATACAGACATTCAGGGTGGCTTCATCTTTGAGTGGAAACCGGTTCCTGATGAGTCCCTTCCAAAGAAGAGCAAACAGTTCCTTCCTGCTGATACAGCACTTGTTTCAGCTGCAGGTACAGTTAGTCCTGCCACATGGTCATACTCATTTTAGGGCATTAAGCAAGCCAGACTCATACTGGAAATGGCCAGGGATGCAGAGCCACACAAAAATCTTCAGCTTGGTTTGGAATCAAGATCCCAGAGGGGGACATTAATATTTCAAGCTAGTGTTTAGTGCCTCAGAAAAATAAACCAAAGGCTTTAATCCTGGGACTCACAGTATCCATAGCTGAAAAACATACCCAGGTGCTTATATCTGCCTACTGGAAATGTGTGTGACACTTGCATTAAACTGAGAGCACCACCAGCTGAAATTAACCCTTACAGAGAGATTTTCTGATGCCTTCCAGCACAAACTGTTATTCCATCTTTCTACCAGCTCTCATCCTCTAGAACAGCCTACAGAGGGATGCAAAGATCTTACTGTAACTTTATACATAACAGACTAAGTTCAAGAAACAGAGGGTAAATGTTTTTATTAAACAGTTTACATCATTTGTCTAGATTAGCATTGTTGTATATTTTTACTTACAGATGTAGGTTTTGGTTATTTTTCCTTTAAAAATCTCTTTTAACTGTAAATAACATTCACCACTACTAAGAAACCCATGAGGAAACTACAAACAAAAAACACATCTGAATATCTAGGCACCACTTTAAAGTTCTATTACTTTAAAAAACAACTTTGCTTGAAAACTTAAGAGAGTTCATAAACGTTCACTGCCAAGGGAAAAATACATTTCACATCAACACCTAAATATACACATGTGACATGGCTAAAGGAAAAAAAAAGAATTTTCCATTCTTTGTCAGACTTTTTCTGTTGAATAATTTTCTGCCTGTTTTTGCTCATACAACTGAGTCCACTGCCTCTAAACATCTGTAATTATTGTAATAATTGCTTTGGTTGGTCCTATAACAATTCCATAGGCCATGACAGTAAAGCCTGTGGTTTATGATGTCACCAAATCCCTAAGGAAAATGTCAAGCTGCACCCCAGCCATCCAGTTGAAAAATCTGTTACAAGAAACCTCCTTTCTGAATTATCTAAATAGTTGAACAACTTGTTAGTACAAAACCTAAGACATCTTCAAAACACTGTCAAAATAAAGAAACGTTGAGGGATTTATCAGCAAGGTGAAGTGTTTCCATTGCTATCCTCAGGGCAAGGAGCAGATCACAGTCTGCAGAAGGTCCTGGCTGTATCAACCTAAATCAGCTGCTCCAGATAACAACATTTTTCAGGAAGACTTTGGGCTCTCAGAAGGTGTTGCATTAACCTTGCTGGGAAATTGCACACCAGATTCAGCAGAGCTCTGAGGCACGTTCCTGATTTTACGTCAGTGGAACACAGAAATAAGTTTATATAAAAATATGCTTACGTGTTTGGTTGAAATAAAACCTAAACCTTCTGGTTTCTTTCCCCAGACTTGTTGTTGCAGTTAGCTGAGGAGCAGCTTTACCTACATTGTTCTCTTGCTGTCTCTTGCCCTGAGCTTCAAGCGATCATTTCTCAGGGAGAGGGAATTTCATTTTTGATTCTCGTGTTTATTTTTTCATTTCAACTGAGAATACAAGGACAATATTGTTGCGGGTTGGTTTGGGGAAGGACAATATTGTTGCAGGTTGGTTTGGGGGATGACAGCTCCACCAGAAACTGCAGAACACATCAAATCCCTTTTTAGGTAATCCACCAAGCTGACAGAGAGTTGCAGATTTTTGTGCACTGTGTCAATATGTTTGAGATTTTTTTAAGACAAATAAAGGCAGTCATGTGCATTGAGCAATCCACAGTTCTTGAATGATAGATCAAGGCAGCTGACATCAGATGGAGCAGGGCTGCTTTTGGTGGCCTGGCTTGGAACTGCTAAGAATTACCACGAGAGTTTTCATACCAGCTTATAATAAAATATATATGCCATTTTAATAAAACCAGAAGACTCCAGAACCCTGCTTCAAATGTTAGTGCATTTAACTATTCAGCTAGTTTTTCGGGGGCCTATTTTCTCATTAATCCACTTGACATAGTTTGTCACTCTTGTGTATACTCCAGGCTTGTTGACTCTGCCACAGCCATCTCCCCAGCTGATAATTCCATAGAGGTAAGAAATGTCATTTTCCTCACAAGCCAGAGGTCCACCAGAATCTCCCTGCATCAAAAGTAAGCAAAGGTTATCTAATTAGATAGAAAGCAGTCAGGAGATCAGTTAGGGAAAGTCATAAAATAGGAATTATTGCACATGAGATTTAAACTAAAAAAAAAAAAAAAAAAAAAACACAAAAAACCAGTTTACTGAAGTTTCATTATAGAAAGCATTTTTAGTCACATTTAAATATAATGGTGTTTTGTTTTAAATTACACATTAACAAAAGTATTAAAATATCAGATTTTGTTTAAAAACATGAACATTTTAGATTCAGAGACCTACTGAAAAGCATGATTGATGTAGATAATTTTCAATGGAAGTGAACAAGCCTTTGGGGCTTGGCACTGTGTTGTAATATCAGCACTGCATGGAGGGGTTACATGGGGGCATTTGGAGAATTTCTCAATGCAGTTTATTGCAGCTTGCAGAGAACATGAGAGTTTTCAAAGAAAGGTGTTGCATACAGCCACACTTTGGGAGTGTGGGATACTGTAATTTTATGTGGCATATGGGGTTCTGCGTGTGTTTGAATTTGCTATTAAGTATTTATCTTGTCGTTAAACCACAAACTGAAAAGCAGCCCAAACTACACTACAGCAAGGGTTAATTTTGAACATTTTTACTTATATTAAACCTTGAAAACATTCAGGACAGGGTTTTTTATTATTTTTATTGTTTCTCTTAGATTGACTTTCTAGAGAAATTAAAATGTTAGAAATTAAAAATGTGACTTAGTAAATGGTACTGGTGAAAGCAGCTATCACTCTAATTATTTGAGACCGAGGAGAAATATATTTTTTCCTATCTCGAAAGAAAATTCTTTGAGACCAAAATACATAAGAAAATTGTGTTGCCTTTATACTGAAGATTTCAGTATAAGTGAAGGACATCAGATGAAGTCTTATTTGTATATTTTTCACAATTAGTCTAATTGATTGCAGTTTTGGCATCAGTGCACTAATTAAATTACAAAAGTTTCCAAGAAAATATTTTAAAAATAATCAAGGGAAACACATAGTCTGTTTGATGTTTCTTGGTCTTGGAATATTTTTTATACATAACAGATTATTTACAGGTTTATATCCTAAGTGTACATTAAGAAAATCCAGAGGTCAGCCACTTCTGTTGTTACATTAAGAGGTCTACAGTATTTCCCCTCAGACCCCACTACAAGTCCGACAATAGGGAAAAATGAATTATTGATTCACTAATAATGACTTCATGTCATGAGCACTGTTCTTCAGCAATATCTGTGACTCAAAATCACTGTTTCTCAGACTTTGTAATTTTCTCCAGACCACTTGTCTTTGTACAACTCCTTTCTCCTTCCCTCCACTTTCTTTTTTCCTTCTCATTCCTGATTTCTGTTTTTTCCAGGGCAGGGAGAGAGAATCAGCTGTAATGCTGTCTCTTATTTGCACTTCCTGGGAAAGGCAAGGGGAGCTGGGCAGGCAGGGTCATTTCCATCCCTCTGGCTCCGTGACCCCTTGCAGCTTCAGTCTCAGCCCTGGCCTTGAGCCACTGCTGGCTGCTGCCATTTCACTCGTGCCACCTTTCTTTGGATATGTTCATGACCTCTATGGGCCTTCCAGCACACAGCATACATGACATTCTTGCCTGCACTTACACTGCCAGCTATTAGCTATGTGCTGCCTTTTCACGAACTTATGTTAATAGAGCAAAACCCTCCTCCTTCAAAATGAGCTGTAGATGAAATCTGAAGTTTTATGTAAGGAATAATCTGATCCTTCATTTTAAGAAGTCTCATCTATCACCACAACAATTCTGCATCCTTATTCAGAGCCGAGGTGTGACATAACTGAGAGTAGTGAGAGCATGAGGTCATTCCATGAAAGACTGAGGTTGCATAACACAGTTTCCTATTGACTGACATTCTACACCATTCAGTCACATCCACTATAGAAACCTCAGCTCCTTCCTCCAAGCCTCACCACTGCTCCTCACCTCCTACCCAGGTGTCCTTATTTTCCCTCAGTCAAGAGGCAGCAGCTCTGGGATTTGTCCCCACTCAGGTTCATGCTGGTTTTCCTGCTGGCACGTCCCTGCCAGCTGGGCAGAAATCCATTGCCACCACCTGCAGGCTCAGCCAGGACTGGAGCAACACACCCTCCAGTGCACAGCCACTGCCCTATTTGAAGGTAGGAGGAATGTAATATCCTGCAGCCCTTCTGTAGAGCTTAATTGACATTGAACATGATAAAAAATGAAGTTGGAAGCAGTCATATAAGGCTCTTTTCTTTAGGAATATTTCTTTTCTTTAGGAACGCTATAAAATCAAAATTAATAATTTGAATACTGCAATATTTACGACCCAAATACATTTTTCTATCACCTGCCTAGAGATGATCCAGCATTACCTGACAAGCATCAGATTTGCTATCAAAGTAGCCAGCACAGAACATATTTTCTGTGAGTTCTGTTCCATAAATTTCAGGACTTCTGCACTTCTCCTCCGAAATAAGTGGAACCAGTGTTTCTTGCAGGACATCTGAATAACCAGATATATCTTTAAAAAATGTCCCAGAAAGGAAAAGAAAGTCATTTTTATAGAATGTCAAGAGCGTAACAGGAAAACACAAGGCACAACACATTTAACACATAATAAACACATTTAACACCTCTCAGTAGTATTCATGTTATGGACACCTTTAAAATAAAATAATTTGTATAGTGATCACTTTCTGATCCTCCAGTCAGACTCCATAAAATAACTGTATTGCCATGTCCAGTCATTGATACATTTTGGCTTCTCTCATTTTCTAGAGACTCAGCAACAGTACCCCAGCATTCCTGTCCTCATCTCTTTCCAGATGTGATAATAAATCATCCATTTTTCAAAGGCTCTATTACTTCTTTTTATCTTTAGACTACACATTTAGATTGGGATATTTGCTCATACTTTATCTGTCACCAAAATATGGCAGCCAGCTCCCCAGTCCTTCTCATCTATCTACATAGGTTTCTGCTATCTCAACACTGAAGCAGCATGGTCGAGCCTCATTATCCTGAAATTCCTCCTCTGAAAGGATGGGATGATTTTTTCCACTTTTCTCAAGATGGGTGTAAGCACTTCTTAGCCCAAATTCTACCTAGCCTTCTCCTATCAATGTTTTCAAAGTTTGTTGATGGTGAAGTTAAAAATCTCTAGATTTTTAGTTAGAAAGTCAGAAATCAGGGGAAGGATTCACTTTACTAAAATTCCAGGTGTTGGCACTCCAATGAGTTACTTTCTCCCCTCCCAGTCCAGTGAGGTCTAGCTAGCTCATAGCTCCTTCCATCCTGAAATTGGTGCAAACATTTGGTCAAAGGAACCACACTCCAAATTCCAAGGCCTATAAAGGAAGTTCAGGATGACTATTTCAGATGTAAATGTTGTAAACTCTAAAGGTAGGTATAAAGAATCCCACCAGAAGTCCCTTGCAAAACATTTTAACAAACTCTCAGCTGTATAACATACATCTGAGCGTTATGTTTTTATTATCATCATTTTTTTTATACAAATATCAGCTCTTGTTTTACTCACTCTCATGCTTGTGTCCCCATCCAGAAATCTGACATTTCAAATGGTCAGGGAAAACAGTGTTACTTTCTGGCAGGCAGATGGGCTGAACAAACTGGGACTTGACAGCACAACGTTGGCCGTTCTTCTTCAGCTTAATCAAAGCTGCAGAACAGAAAATGCAGGAGGAAGAAAGTGACTGTTCCCTTTCTTTAATGGGATTGGCAGTAATGGGTCTCAAATACAAATTTAATTATCCCCTAAGCCTCTCTTAATTAAGATATTTCAATCAAAGACAGACAGACTCATCTCAACAGCACCTGATTTCACAGCAAATTGAAGGCTGAAACATTCAACTACTCCCCTTGTGGGAATATTTATTTTATGCTATGCTCACTGAGCAGATTTTACCTCACTGCCTCTGTAGAGAAGGGGGAAGATAGAAAATACATGTGTCTCCTCCCACCTTGTAGTTAAATAACAGTGACATATCCCCAACTTTCAGCTGAAATAAGTGGGATGTGCAAATACTCACTGCTTCTGAAAGCCTGGCCATTGGCCTAATTCCAATTCCATTAAAAAAATTAATTACTCCATGAGCTGGTGTATTTCGTGTTCTGTTATAACTGAGTTCAGCAAAATTCAAGATCTTTAAAATTAAGGAATAAAATCTTGGGACATTTCAAAACCAAGCTTCTTGAAGCTACAAAATATTACATAACCTGCACAACTACCTAGTCTTTACTAACCAGTCATGGGGTTGAAAACAGTATAAATACATAGCTGTGCAGCATCATGGGTTTGATACTGAAAGATTTCAAAAATTGGTTCCCTCTTTCATTTGGCTGTAAAGCAGCAGAGGGGGCTTTGTACTGGGTGGAACAAGGGCAGCATGTTGGTTTGGCCACAGCACTCAAAGAGCTGAGGTAATGTGGACACACCTATTAAACCTTCTCATTAGGCCTTTAGGAAGCTCAAAGTTTTGTGAGCACAGCTGTGTGGAAAGCAAGTGACCTCACTGGTCTTATTTCTCTACCAGCTACAGTTTTTGGCCTTAGTGGAACATAGGAGCAGTAACTCACAGCTTGAGAAACCCACACAAACCTTGCTCCCACACTTCCTCACCTTGCTCCTCTTCCCCGCTAACTCTGCTTCTGAATCCCTCAAATTTCCTAGCAAACACTCATGTGATAATTGTTTCCTTTAGAAAAGTATTTTCAGCAGGACAAAACTCTTCTGTTGCATCAGAAGAAATCACTGACTGGACAGAACAGGCACCTGCATCTTTCTCCCCACAACACAGTTTCTGCTTTCTCATTTTTTTTTTTTTTTGCAGTTGGGCTTGTCTTAGGTACTCCATGCGCAGCTCTCCCTAGATTTGGTCATAGCACACTGGTGAGGCATGCCTACCTAGTTTCAGAGTAATTAAAAAACCATCATGGGTGGTTTTCACCAGGAGATTTCAGAGCAATGTCTCAAATCCAGTTTATCTCCTTGTACACTGTGACAGAGCTCACACCAACACAGAACTTGAATGCTTTTTGCAATAGAGTAGAAAATATTCACCATCTGTGAGCCAAAAAAAAAAAAACTAGTACATGCCTGACCTAAAATATTCTCAATGTCAGGCTATTAAATAATCTCACAAAGTGCTCACACAGCTTGATGCCCTGGGGTGACGTGACAACTTTCACAAGAGCAGATCAGAAAATAAGAAATAAGTTGCTGCTCCATTGTCATTCTGACTAATATTATAAGGTCAATCAGAAGGGCATTTAACTTCTGAGTGATAAGACAGCTGATTTTTAAATCTATCTCAGTGTAAAAAATGATTCTTAGTACCACAGGTTTTCAGAGCAGATGGGGTTATTACATTCATCTAGTCAGATCCTTTATACAATACAGACAATAGAATTTTACCAAGTAATTCCTGCATCAAGCCTACAGCTTCTGGTTCAGTTGAAAAAAGGCCTAATCTCACAAAGACTTGAAGTGATGATCAATCTGCCACACACCTAGATAAATTACTCCAAAGGCTAATTATCATAATTATTTAAAATTTGCAATTTATTTTTCATCTGAATTTGTCTAGCCTTCAGATGCTGTTATAACTCTGGTAGAGATAAGAACCCTCGGCATTCAAAAGCCTCTCCTAGTATCTATGATTTTTCTACTCTAAAGGCAGTTTCTAACAGACCATCTAAACTTGAAACTAGGTTGAGTAAATGGAAAATAAAACTGTCTGAAGAAAAATACTCACCAATATCATGTTCAGTAGGATTGAACACAGAATACTGAGGATGCAAGATGTATTTCTCTATCTCAAATGTCTGTGTTACATCAGTTGTTTTATTAAATATTTGTTGACCCAGAACTACTCGAATGGTGGATTTTAGTGGACTGTAATGCAAAAGAGAGACAAGCATTACTAGGACAAATGCAGGTGATTTTCCAGTGGCTGGGTATCCTATGAACCATTATAACCTCAGCCTCCCACTATGTCCATTATTTACCCTCTCAAATGCCTTTACCTGTTCCCCAGGTTTCCTGCCTACAGAGGGCAAGAAAAAAGATATTACAGTGAAACCCAGGCTCTGTGGGTCCTGATTAGCCTAATTAAAGGCTGCTCCTTCTTGAAAGAAGGAAAAGGCCAGCACAGGCACTGTGCCCAGCTGCTGCTTGGCTAGCAAGAATCTTTGGGGGATGTAAACACCTCTTCTAGAAATTCAACTGAGTCAATTTAAACTCAGCTTTGCCAATGAATACAAAAACTGCTCAGAAAGAAAGGAGGGATCAAAAGATGAGTCAGTGGTGGATATCTCGTTTCTCCAGGAAAACAGTCTCCTGAAAAAAATTACAGGCATGGGCCAAGATTTAAAGGTGCTGGAACATTGACAATTCAGGAACATCTGGGAAGCTTCCACTGAAAAGATATCACAAGAGATTTGCTTATCTATGTTAAATCTGTTGTCCAGAATCAAGAGCAACCTGGTGAAGTCCCAAAAGCACATGGATTTAATGGGAAACTTTACAGCCAAAGGAGAACACAGTAATTGCAATTCACACCATCTTTTCCAACTATCAGGTTTTTACTTTGAAGACCACAGTTCTCTGATATCCAGCATCCTAGGAAAGAAAACTAATAAGAACAAGTATAGCAACTGGGAAGTAAGGGACATTGGAGAATAATCAGGAAGCGTTTAGGAAAGGAAATATAGTCTCTAGCTTTGAAAGCAACAGAATTCACATTTCACTCTTGTTCTAAAACCAATTCAAACTGCTTAAGTCTATAATGAATTAAGTTAGCAAGTTTCTTCAACATTGGAGCATTCCTGTGTTTTGTTACCCAGTGCAGGAGAAGGAAATATCTGGTGTCACACATCATGCACAGACACAGAGTGGTTTGTATCATTGCAGTTTCCCTGGTTGCATTTCTGTGCCCAACAGGTACAAAAGTACCAGTACTCCCCCAGTACTGAGTGCACAGCAATGTCCAGCAGCCATGGACTCAAAGAGACTGGGCAATTGCAGTGCAGAGAGATGCTACAAGAATTGTGCTTAAGGTTAACAAAGGTAAAGGGCAAAGTGTATTCTGTATTATCAAAATACAAGACAATAAAATGTTCTTCAATTAATATGTAAGGCCATGATTTTCTCAGTATTTTTGCAGTAGTAAATCAACCTCCTTGAAAATCAAATTTTGGGCCTGTAAAACAGTGGAAAGTTCACTTTCTGGAACAGTATTTAGAATAATTTTAGAAGCACTGAATGATTCTACTAGAACTTACAGATGGTTCATTCAGGAAAAAAAGAAAAGAAATAAAACAGGAGGGGTTACAGAAAAGAAAAAAGAAATAATTGAGCTGCACAGGTATCTATTGTCGCCTAGTGGAAAACAGTTGGAATTGTGACTACCAGAGGTACTAAACAAACACAAGAGCACAGACTACAATGCAGTAATTATGGAAAATCTGTACGTACCAAACGACCAGCTGGAAGTGGGTGGAAATGTCCTGAACAGCTGCCAAAGTTAGTAGCCATTTCACAACATTTGAAAAACAAATGCATTGTGGCTTGAGCTCCAAATGCTTCAGTACAGCATTCACAGTGGTATTATTAGCTCTAAAAGCTATCAGTGTCTATATTCTGGCAAAAGGTTTTCTGTTTCTCTTGGCTTCTTTACTATGCAAAGGAACAATGGGTGTCAAATGATGTAATATTTTTCCCTTGAACGTGATCAAACTGAAATCAGGGAAAGTGTTGAGCATTTGTAGGAAATTAAGTATTTAGAATAAAGTAAGAGCATTCTATAATCAATATTTTCTCCAGTGTCCCACAGGAGAAAACAAAAAACTCTCTCAAGAAAATCAGCTTCAGAAGTTTGACTGTTTAGCTCTTCCATGTGGCTTTTTGTTAAGCTCAGCCCACTCTATTTGTGTCAACCAACAGTAATTTATCGTCTCCAATAAATCATTGCTTGGCTGTCTCAGCCTTTCTGAACAAAACACAGCAGAGAGCACAGTCATCTCTGTTATATCTCAAAACAGGCATAAACATTCAGAAAGGTAACCAAGAAGAAGATAAATACTTCTGCTCCCCTGCATGTTCTTGCACATGCAATGCCCCATTCTATGTGCTGTTTCACCCTACCTTATTCCTTTAGTCAGGGTATTTAGACTCTTTGAGACTCCTTAAGGAACAAGATAAGAGCTTATGGGATTATAGTAGTCCAAGCCATTTTTCAGATCATGAAGAGTATTCAAATTGCCAGAAAATCCTTTTGACACATTGGTCTTTTATAATCTCATCTTTTTTCTTGTTTCAGTTCAGGTCTGTTGTGAGGAGCCACTGTCACACTAAGGAGTGAGCTTACCTGTGAGCAAAGCAGTGTGCTGCTGACACAACCCAGCAGGTCTGAACCAGGCTGCCACCACAGAAACTCTCTCCAATATATATAGCTGCTGTCCAGGGGTGAGATCCAGGCAGAGATGAAGATCCCCCAACAATCCTAGGTCTCACAAAACTTCTTTTTTTATGTCTTCTTCCACATGGTCTTTTGGTGATTGCAGAACTATCCACTGTGGCTGGAACTAGTGGCCTCCTTTCCCTGCTTGCTGAGATAAAAAGGGATATGGCTTCAGACTACCAGAATCTTTATGTTTTGGAATTAAACACCATGTCTCATACATCTTCAGGACGTAGACCTCTCATTGCTCACACAGGTCCACTCCCTTTTCTGGGCCTCTGATTCCCAGGTTGATGAAAATTTTTACCAAAACATCAGTAATTTCTGGCACCTTGCATGCTCTAGCAGAAAGTTTGGTGATATTGAGATGGTTGTGACCAAAACAGTAGTATGACACTGCTGCTATTTCAGGACAAGAATCACATACTGTATCACAACTCCAAAAATGCAAAGGAAGCCTGTTGTTTACTGGAAACAGTAAGATATTCAACACTTCTGGGAGCAGTAGAGCATTCAAAATTATACAGTGAAACCTTGTTGTAGTATCAATAAATCTTCATTCATTCATAACATGGATTTTAAGAAAGTCTTTACATACCACAACTTGGAATGTCACAATATTCCCAAGACAAACTGCTGTCCTTCATGATGTAACACCAGGGCTTATCATCATCATCTGGATTCCTAGTGAATTCAGGGGAAGAGGGAATTACAAGCATTAACCACAGTGTTGTTCCAGGCTTCCCAAATGTTTTCTTTTTTCTCTTGCACCATGCACAGCACTGACAGGGCTCTCAGATTTTGAGCCATCTGACAAAGTACTCACCTACAAGGGTGAGCAGCTTTTCAACATAATTATTCATCTTAAAACTAACCAAGACTAAGGCTCTGTAGGACATGAAATACTGACATGACTGAACACCTGTAAAACTTGCCTACAAGTATTTGGATGCATGAGCACGTTCACAGCATTTAACTACAGCCCACACTGAAGTGCTTTCACAGGTATCAGCTCAGCTATTTTCAGAACTAAATCCCATGGGAGAGATTCCTGGTTTGGGTTATTTTTTAGGCAAGGAGATTCCATCACAGGTAGAATCATAGAAAATCCATAACAAGAATAGCTAGCAAAAATGAATTTGCAAATCTCAGGTTCACATTCCCTGGAGAGTCTGAGGAAATGAAAGACTATTTCAAGAAAATATTGTATTCCTCAGAAAGGTTGGGAAAAGACAAAGGAGTAATGGAAACCATTTTGCCCTTTATTACCTTGGTGTTAAACAGATTTTGGTTTGATTCCATTAGGGTTTCTCTGTGGTACAGCCTGTCTTTATCAGCGCATTATAAGTGACCAGAAATCTGCCCAGTTTACACCTCCAAGAATATAGGGAGACTTTATTAGACCAAGAAGAATAGACAAGGTAGTTCAGAGCTCCAGATAAGCAGTAATTCTAATTTCAGTTGGATTTATCACAAGTGCTATCTTTGATTATTTTTTTTTCTTTTTCAATCTGACTGCTCTTCAGAAAAAGATAAGAAGACTTTCAAATTCTCAGAACTGAAGAAGCAACACAGGTTGAGTCATCTTCCGCCAACAATGTTTCTAAATTAGACTATTTGAAGAAGAAGATATCTGCAGGATTATATAGTACAGCAGAGATATCCCCAGAAATTGTAACAAGCTGACAAAAAAGTGA
The DNA here is from genome assembly GCF_028551555.1 of Melozone crissalis. Lineage (NCBI taxonomy): Eukaryota > Metazoa > Chordata > Aves > Passeriformes > Passerellidae > Melozone > Melozone crissalis. Next base: position 15,190,135 of record NW_026535784.1, on the reverse strand, counting down.
AAAGCTTTTTTCTCAGCTTTACAGAACATGAACACATCAGCTCCTACACCATTTTGTTCTCTGCATTTCAAATCTGGAAGTGAATATTGGGCATAAATGATGTAAATCAAAGGGCTCAAGTTTCGTCAAAGCACAAAATCTGTGCCAGGTAAATTGCCACACTGTGCTGGGACACCATAAATCAAATATTGAAATGTTTGCATGAGGAGCAAGCCCTAGAAATCAAGGTGGGAGGGTTTAAAGGATGGGGTAGGAATTGTTTATTGTTGGTTTGTGTTAGATAGAGAAGGGCTACTTTCAGCATTCATGCATGCTTTTTATCACCAAACAAATTAAGAAGTGCAATAGATTCTGATTTTTCTGAACTACTGGTCTAAGTTCCATTAAAAAAAAAAACCACACACACACACACATACAAATAAGCAATCAAGCAAACAAACAAAATCTTCAATCAAGCAATCAAGCAAACAAACAAAAGGCATCAACCAGTAATTTATGGAGAATCATCTATAGTTTGGCAGGTTTAGCATTTACTCATCTCCAGGATGAAAAATATTCTTTCTAAACAAAAACATTTCCTTTATTTGTGGATATCCATTGAGCTCATGGATATCTCAGAAACAGGGGGAAGAACATAAGGTGACTGAGGAGAAGGCACAAACCTACATAGCACAAGCTATTTTCATTACAGCTTAACTGCATATAGAAAACTTCAGCAGAAATGTAGTTTATCACTATGTGGTGCAATCAAAATTGAAACACTGGGACATCTTCTTTGGCAATAGTTTTCCTTTGTAAGAAATCAAAAAAAAAATTCCCATCCCACTTCAACCTTATTTAAATATAGTGCTTTGATTTTTCATTTTCAAATAACTTTTCTCTTTTGAAAATATTTTTTTATGGTATGTCTTTCACAAGCAAAGAATAAAAAGGTAAATTTAGCCATTTCAATTTAGCTAGTGCATTGATTTTTCTTTTTGGATAAGCATTAATGAACAATGTCAAAATTTTTGCATTATGGTTTCATTTGGGAATAACACTTCATTACTCAGGGGAAAAGGACCTGGAATTTCCAACATTATTTTGTGTCTGAGCTTCTCTGAGCAGACCCAGGTATTGATTGAGCCTTTCTACCAGATCTTGTCTTCTGTACAATCACTCTTGTCAGGCTGACTGATTACTGAAGTCAGTCTAGCTTTCCTCAGACAGGGGAACCCTGCTTTGAGATCCCTGGCCCTTCTCATTTCCACATCACATCCATCTCTGGATGTACAAACGCAGGACAAACAAGAACTTTCCTCACCTGCAGTAAGGGAAGGGTCCCAGGCCAAGCTCCACTGCTTTCCCAATGCTGTCAACATGAAGCTCTTGGTAAAACAGGTCAGAATTCCAAGGCAAGCAGCTGTGTCCAGAGATGGTTGTGTTGGCTGTCCCTCTGTAATCCGTGCCATTGCCGACGTAGCACCGTTGGCTCGGGACTGGCAGAGGAAGAGACTGGTCAGGAATCAGGAATCAATGCTAAATGCATGTTAAATACTCACTTCACAGCTGAGGTTTGAAATGAGAGCCCAACTTTGTAATGCCTTTCTCTTTAAACAGGACCTGAATGCACCAAAGAATTTTTTTAATAAAGAAAAAAGGAACCCAAGAAGTTAAAACCTCTGCTTAAAATTTGTAGTAAGTTAACCTCATTTTACACAGGAGCAAGTAACTAATCAACAGACAGAATAGCAGAAAATTAGACCTAAATTTTGTACTGGGTATGGAAGATTTCAGTCAGCAATCTGCAGCAAAGTCAGCAATATGGCTGGGATTCCTCTGGTCTAATTTTAGACACAACTGAGCTCATCTCTGGAGGCTCCCTTTTTAGTTAATTAAGAGAAACAGAGATTTCTAGTGCCAAACTGATGCAGCCTGTTTAAGGTAACTTTCTTAAGATAAGGTAGGCCCCACAGACTCCTATCCACATAGAATGAATCTCCATTGAAAATTTAGGGTGCTTAAGGCAACCAGCTCAAATAGAAAAAAAGTACTGAAAATAACATAGCACTGCTCTGCAAGTGCTTCAAGGGCCTGATTTTCGAAAATACTTCTTTTAATGGCCTCATATATACCCATATATATATATACAGACACTATACTCATGTATATTACAAATGTGTAGCTACATGTTACAGATACATTAATTTTGCAAAATTCTAACTAGTGGGTTGAATTTTCTTATTCAAACCCACATCTTTATCACCTGCATAAGGGCTATTTCTTCAGCTAGGTCTGACACATACATACTCTATGACCTGTATACTCAGCTGCCAAGATCTATCAACAGCACATACCAGCATTATGGCTGAAAAACATATGGGGATGCATTTGTATACAAATAGCTACACTGAGCAGAAAGCCTACACCTCAAAACACAGCTAAGAGCATCCCAAAGGAAACACAAAACCATCTAATGCACAAAAAGGATTAATTGTGACCGAGCCTCAGAGGATTTCTTGTCCCAGCCATGTCAACGTGACATGTCCTTGACATGTCACAAGACTGGTGGAATCTCCTTCTAAACTTATAGGCATACTTAAAGATATAACATCATTGACCAACTGTTGAAAAACACCCTCTGTGGATGATCCATCACACCACACAGAGCAGACAGCTATTGCCAAAGATCAGTTTATTTTGACAGAATAAGGTGACACATGAACCAGGGCACATAACCAGGGCTGAAATAATGAACCACAGTGCTGAACTGCTGCTGTTAATTACCCTGCCAAGTCATCAGTGGAGTGACAGACCTCAAAACCACAAGCAAGCATATGGCATAAATCTGGGAGGTGAAAGTCAAGAAGTTAGGTGGAAGAACATTAGTTAGTATACAAACACCTAGCTAAATGCACTCTACCTTGGCCTGGCAGACACTTCTGACATGCTGAGATCACATTTTCTCCCACCCACAACCTGAATCAAATTCCCTTTATTCAATGACTATAAAAATAACATTAAATCAAACTCATGTTTTAAAAACCATAATCTAGGAACTCACAGAAAATAACTTGCCTATCATTTGTATCGTTAGCAAGAGTAACCATGTCTTGGCAAACCTGCCATTTAATTTTCCAGGAAGTTGCAAGTTACCCTGCTTTGTTTGCCTGAAACAGTGTCATGAAAATACCACAATCATGCTGGATGCTAAGTTTTTTCATTTTTGCAGGTGCTGTGTTTACTTGTGCTGTATTTATTGCATTCAGAAACAATTTAGAGTGGCTACTTTTATGAGAACCAAACAAGGGGTTGCATTTCAGCACAGACCCAGGGCCATATTCTGCAATACCTGTGGTTTGGATGTCTTGCAGATGGTGTTTACAATTTGTGCTTATCCTTGTCAGGCTTAAAATCCAACAGATTTCATCAGGTCTGCCAGTGATTGCTAAAGCTGCCAGCATATTTTAACTGGAAGAATTTGGCCTCTTTCTGTATCATCCCTCACGTTCTCCTCCTGTAGCTAAGAGGTTTAGATTACATCTTGCACTTGTTGAGGGGAACAGTGATATCTCTCAAGAAGTTTTTAGTTTCTTTTTTGTTTTATGAGGAGTATTTTGGAAACAGGCATAACTTGAGTTAATTTGCAACCTGTGGAAAGGCTTCTGAGGTGAAAAATTAACATTCATTAGCAGCTTTCCATTGGTCTGTGCTCCACTCCAGACTCCTTTACCTGACTGGTTGGCAGCAGCACCATGGTACCCACTAAGGCCGTGAGAAGTATCTGCAATGCTTTGTACATTTTATCACCTATAATTCAGGAAAAACAGTTTTTAAAAATATCTCTGCAATTATTGCAGTCATGTAGACCTTTTGCCTCTAATTCTCTTTTTTTGAACTGTTACAGCACTGAAAAACTCTCTTTTTCCCCCTTTGTCAGAAATAGTGTGTAGGTGGTCTGCTTTCAGCAGTTCTTAATGGATTGCTCTGACTGGGAACTGTTCAGTCCCAGATCCACATGGCTTCCACAATGTCTCACAACTCTGAAACATATTTATTTTTTTATGTGGAAGAAATTAATAGAGGATGTAATATGTGTTTTCTTGTTCATTCACTTCACTGTACTACCACAAATCACTGCTAAGAATAGAAATGGCCTAAATTTTCAGATTATGAAAGTTTAGATGCAAATGCAGATTCAACTTACTCTACAGTCCTATGCCACTATCACCCCTGTTAGCTTATTTTCAGAAAAAATATTAAAATTTAAAATTATTTATAATTTTTTGTTGTGTTTTATTTTTTCAGTTTAAGGTATTTCAATAGCTCATGTAAAATATTACACATGTTAAGATTTTGTATTTTATAAGCAAGTCACAGCAAATCTCTGCCTTTTCCAATAAAACAGGTTTGGGTCTTAAAATTAACAGCAACCTGAAATAGCAGTTCTAATTGCTAACTTTCTGAAAGCATTTCACAAGACTTTTATGTCTCCAGATCTTGTTTCAAGTCTTGTAGTTACATACCTGAACATTTCTGGGAGTTTCTTTTGAAACTCTTTGCAGAAAACAATGAATCTTTCCCGTTTGCTTTTCCCCAAAACACCTCACCATCAATTTTCCTGATGTTTTTGAGCTTGGAATGTTTTTTGGTTTTTTTTCCAGATACACATCAGCTGATTCATTCTATTTATAAAAATATGTTTTTCCAGCAATGGTTCTGATTCTGGGACAGGATGGTTTAAAGTAACCCTTTCATTCAGCAATGCTTTGATTTATCCCCGACCAACATGTAATGCTTTTATGAAGTACAATGTTAGATTAATTTTTTGCATTGTTCTATGTAAGCTGATGGCAGGAACAGAGAAGGGGGAAGAGGAAAAGAACATATCCAACCTAAACCTCCCCTGACTCAGCTTGGTGCTGTTTCCTCAAGATGAACAGCACTGAACAATGATGTTCTACACCTCTGCATTAATTTATTGCTTACACAACCTCAACATTACAGGATGTGCTGCCCTTCAAGCCATCCTTTACAAGGGTATAAGCCAAATTTCCTTTTTCCATGAGTTCAGACTCATGGGCTGCCTGCAGAAGGGTTGGTCCTTTCTCCATTCAGCCAGAAGTTCCCTGATCTCCCTTCCTGGGTAGCTGTGAGCTGCCCTCAGAGATGAAAGGTGTGAAAGCCTTTGATTCGAGGGAGCTGCACTTCCCCTGCTGCACAGGCAGACAATGACTACTCTGGGCTGGCAGTAAATGTGTGAGAGAAAGGAGTCTCTGGTACTTACGGAGATTGCTCTTCCAGGCATCTCATTCCATCAAATTGTTCACTGAAACACAGCACACACAGACACACACACCCTGCCAGGTGTTCTGAGAGCAATAAGGCAAATATTCCTGTGCTAAATGAAACAAACACCATGAAGAGATCTTTAAAAGACATCCACCCAGTACTGCTCCCAAAGGAAGATTTGACTTATCTTCCAGTGTGTTCCTATGCCACTGAAAATCGCTGTAAACATCTAAGGAGCAAACGCCACTGAAGAAACCAGTTGCCCTTTTTTTCACTCATTAATGATGAAAATGTGAATTCTGATGACATGAGGCAGAGGATTGCATGGCAGCAGCACCTGGACTGTTCCTGGCTTGAAGCAAATTGCTTCACATTTTCCTGCCTTTCTGTGAATGTGAGCAGCCACCCACTGTGGCTTTGAGAGTTTAGAAATTATTGAACACTTACCACAAGTGAAATGTAAGGGGACCTATGTATCTATATTTCAATATAATTCAATCATACTCTTACAATATATAGCTATATTTCAATATTTCTTTTTGGGGTCATGAACAGCAGATTGAACATATATATAACAAATAATTGATTCAAATAATTGTGTCACTTTCTAGTTGTTGAATAGCAGTAAAACCTCTGGACTGACAGCACCTAACACTGGAATGCCTGCTGAAACTGCAGCCTGATTATGACACAACCAATCTGTCTGAGCTAAAAGCTGGGCAGAAAGGTGGGAAAATTGGCATCTTTTTGTAATTAATTAATCTAGCAGAAAATTAACATGTAAAACAAGGATGGATTTAAGACTGGGGGGAAAAAAGTGATTTATATGCACAAAACCTCTTAAAGTTGCATGCTGACATGAGGATGGCACATTACATTTACTGAAACTAGACATTTTTTAATATATTTCTTCTTTAAAGTCTCTTTGTCCCTTCATACTTGCCAATGCTTAGATCATCTGAGGTAAAATTGAAGAGATTTATATCTGTTATAAGAGCTAATGTACAAAGCTACCTTCTCAATAAGTTGAATTCTTTAATATAAAAGTTTAAATTCAGAAATCTATAAACTCTGCCAGTACTTTCTCATAGCTTAGAAAAGTAATATCCTACATAAGAAGAAGGAGTGGCTCTTTTTCCATTTCATTTTTCTATTTATTATGTTCAATTCTAGTACAATAGTTAAGATTTACAGAGACATAAACGCAATCCAATAGGTAGGTATATAAAGCTAATAGGAGCAATATATTTAGGAAAAGGCTGTCAAGAGCTAGGGGAAAGAAATTCTGGCAACAACAAGCCAGTATCGGTGCTATATTACTCTGACAGTTACACAGCCTGCCATATAGGATTTTGAAGAATATCTGAGTGCCTAATTCATAGTGAAAGCTTTCATTCTTTTGAATATACCTGTAGGTTCTGATGTGCTTAGAGACTGAGCCAAAATAACTCACTGTGCAGGAAAAGGAACAGACTGTGTAGCAGTGAATGATGGTCAGCAGAGGAGCAGCTGCTCTGTGGAGAGATTTTAATGAGAGATGGGGGTCTCTTGAGCCCCCAGAGTAGGCTGAGAAAGCAGAAGATTGAAGAAACAAACAATGCAGTAATCCAAGGATGAGCGGCATCTTCCACATCTTCCTTTCAACCACCTTCCTGACAATTACACAGGACAACAGCCTGCATGGGTTAAGAGATGTCAGTCCTCTTGTACTGCAAGAGAAGATGTGCCCTCTGTCACATAATGACCTGAAACCACTGTCACATCCCAAACACATCACAAATAGGATTAAAAACACACTAATGGCTTTCAATTAACCAGCACCCAGTAGCACTGCTGCCAAGTCAGGCACTCTCACAAGACTAAGGACTAAGCAGCTGCTTCATATTAGAGGCTGCTAATATTAATCATATTAGTTTATACTAGGATTAGAACAAAGACTTGTCATCTAAAAAGGCAACACTGCAGGAATAGAGAGCAAAACACAGAAAACTTAGTGCCCACCAGCATCTGGAAGTGCACATCTATGTAAAAATAAAGAAGCAATTTGTGGATCTTGAACCTACTTCTATCTCTGAGAAATCTTTTCCTCTTCTTTGTTATCTGCCTTATCTTCTAATCCTTACAGAGACAGTCCTTGCTGTATGCCATGCTGCTACCAGCACAGCTCATTAGCTCTCATCTCTAGCTCACATTTGCCAAGGTGTCAAACATAAATTACTAATCCATAACCCCAATGCAAACAGTATTTCCTTCATTTTTGTTTTTCTCCATATTAGCCAAAAGTTTTATTATGGCCCTAAAATTATAAAGAAGGCTGGGAGATAAGAAGAGCCTATCATTGCTCACATCTGTCACCTCCATAAATGACATGGAATGGTTGTTTTGCAAAGCCACAGCTGTCTCTGGTCTCCTGTTCACCATCCCCCTGGAGTGGCACTGTCTCAGTGCAATGAATCACAGGTGGGGGCTTGGTGGACAATGCCATGCTCACCCATCTCTTCATCTTGCAGTGCCTCCTTCCACTGATCATTGCAGGCAACAGTCCACTGGGCATAGTTTTATCCTTATAACTCCAGCATTGTAGAATTTTATTTTAATAATTCAAAATCTGATAAAAATCCAACCCACCATTACTATTTCTGCAGTGGTGCTCTAGGCTTTCTCTTCATCACCCTTGCATTATTAACCCATGCCTTCCCCTCGTTCACATTCCATGGTGACCTCTAAAACTTGTCCTGTGCAAATACATAATCACCTCTACAAGCCATATTAATACAAAATATGTATTAATACGTAATGTTGCTTTTTTATCTGCTGCTCCACCTATTTTTCCACAACTGTGGAGAAAGAATGACTTTATTATTTTCCAGCCTAGTTGCATCATTGAGCCCAGTGCTTCACACAAGCGAGCAACAAGCATCATCTCAGCCTCACATAGAAACCCTTTTCAAGTCTTACTTACAGACCCACCTGTCCAAGTTCAGTGGGGGACTGACTGACCAGTTAAATGCCCATTTATCATTGTCAGCCAATGGACCTTGTTATTATACTTCACCCTGTTTCCCTCTGCATTTCTAGAAAGTAAAAAATCAAACACTAATCCAAAAGCATTCTAGTACAGGGTAAATATAAAGCAGAAAGTTCAAATTCATTGTCTTGTGTCTTCTTCAGAAAACAAAAAATATTTAAAACTTTCCTGCCAGCCTCCAGAGCTGAATTTCCTTTACTAAAGTAGCTTTTTTAGTAGAAAACTGCCAACACACTATTTCAGTAAATGAACCACTAAAAAGGTGGGTTTGCTGTCATTTTTTGCTAATTCTATTACCTCAAACTCCTCCAGTTTAACCCCTAAAGATGTGGCCAAGAAGTTTTGGGTTTTTTTTTCCTGTGGGTCATTATATATTCAGCTATTCTATCATCTTCCTTTTCTGAAAATCCTCAGCCTACTTCTGACATACACCACATCTCCTTACATAACCAGAAGCTTTCCACAATTAGAATTCCAACCCATGCTTTCTTTAAAGATATGGTACCCCTCTAATTCCATTATCCATAGCCTAATGAGGAAAATACCCCCAAACACTACCAAGCAGAGTTTTGAGAAATACCTTCACCAAATACTTCACATTTCATGACCAAAATATTATCAAAACCATTATCAAAATATTATCAAATCCATTTCTTTGGATTAAGGCTACCTAAGACTTAATCCAAAGAAAACTCAAAATGTTTAATCCTCTGTGCAGTGCTCCCAATGCACTCAAACCCAGTGCAACCCACAACCACAGTGAGCAAATGCTTCAGGAAAAGACTTGGTGACTAAGAGAGTAAATATACCCCACTAACATATCAGAATATAAATAAAGCATAAATAATAATACATCAAGAATTAATTTTAAAATACAAATAAATACCCCAAATTTAATAACAACTGACATCCAACCAACAGTAACAAAGCTGTGGTAAGAGAAAGGAAATGTTTTTACATGGAAATCTGGCAAAATATATATTAATTTCCATTCACATTCCATAAACGAAAGCAAAAACTGTGAATGCAATGGTGGGGTTTCAACCACCGAAACCTAAAGGCACTAACCCCCTGAAAAAAAAATTTCTACATCTCCTTCCTCTACCTTTAAATTCCCTTTAACTTCTCCATAAATGCATATTATAATGAATTATCTGTCCTCTGGCCAGATAACTCCTCCTCTGTATCCAACATCTCCACCATGGCTCCTGTCTGTTCAAAGAAACATAAAATGTCAAAGTAATTTTACAATTACATATTTATAACTGTTTGTCATCAATTATCACCTCCAGTGAAGCTAAATATTTACAAAGTTAATTATCTACAAATAAATCCACTCTCCATTTCCAATGCCAGCCTGGGCTAGAGATAAAATATTCCACTCCCATCTTTCTCAGGTTTCACTTCTTGCCCCCATTTGCCACTGCTAAAGTGGTTGGATTTGGGCCCTTTTGATAAATTTCTGTGTTCAGTGAGACAACCATTGCTACTCATGATTGGGCAATTGATTCTGAATCTTCACCTAGAGCCTGGATTCAGAGCTGTCCCAGCAAGAGCTGTTTCCAAAGAGAACGCAGCTACTCTTTTGGCACAGAATCCTTATTTCTGTTTCCAAAGAGAATGCAGTCACTCTTTTAGCACAAAATCCTTATTTCTTATTTCTGAAAACAGGTGCATATTTAAGGACAGTTATTATGAATTGAACTTAATTAAACATGGTTCCTTGAACAATTTTAAACAGCATCTCTTTGGGAAGAGATTTGTTGGTGATGCCTCTAATTTCCTTCAAAATTAAACTTCACTGAAATCCTATGCATATAAACTGTCTCAGAACACTTTTTAAAATGGCAGTTCTTTCTTTAGTACTGCAAGTTTCTTCTTTAAGAAGAAAATAATGTATTACCACAAAGAATAGAAATCTATATTAGAAACTGTCTTTTGTATATCAATCTCCTTTGTGATGGATATCTCCTCTGTTACTTTTATCATCTCTTTTTTTTTTTAAGTCAGCTCATGATTTTCCAGTAGCTATATGGTCATTTATGATAATAGCCCAGAAATATATATACACATACACACATACACACACATATATATTATGGTTGTTTGCAAGAGAATTTTAAGATCAAAGATGAGTTTTGAGTACTCGCAGGGACATTGTAGTCCAAAAAGTAATGGACAGATAAATAGGTATCTTTAAAATCACAAAAGTTATGATTATTCTGTTACTCACTGTTCAAAGGGGAAGAATAAAATTACCAGGCAGTAGGTTTTTTGTTAACAACAGAAAATAGTTCTTTTCATCACATCTATTTATAATCTGGGACTTCTTGACACGGAATGCTGTGAAAGGGGAAAGCATAAAGGAATACTGAAGAATTTAGACAAATTCATGGAAAACAGGTAAAGGTCTGACAGATATGATGGTCCAAGCATCTGCTAAGTATATCCTCAACCAAGAGATGTTTTCAGTACTTTTCTCCTGGTTTTGCTCCTCAGTCTACTGTACCAGTGCTTGAGGCACAACAGTACTAAAGCTTGTGATCTGATGGATGAAGGATGGTACTTCATTATTAATATTTTTGAGTATAATGTTTAATATTTTTGGGTAAAATATTAAGATAAATTTGCTGGTTTTTCATTAGATACATATGAAGGCTGGTTATTCTCTGTGAAAGTCAAGGGCAGAGGATACCTCAAACATATTACATCTCAATAACAGTCTGGGAGACTTCCTGTTTATTAAATTGATTTCTGCTTAAAAAAAAATCTAAGAAAACATTTTTGCATCACACCTTGGCTTTAAGGTTGCCTCTTTAACTGATAATTCAGAATAAAGTACACTTTGGAGAGGAAATACTGTAACACTTTCTCTGAATCAAGCATTGTAGCCACCAGCTATTCCAACTAAAGGGTAACCTCACAAGTGCATCCTGTTAGACGAGGGAAACTGTACAAGACAGTAAAAAGGAAACAAAGGAAAAAAGCCATTTCTGTTCACTGCATCAAATTAAAGTGTTAAAGAAAAAATTAATCCAACAAATATTTAAAAATCATATCTGAGCGCTCAGAGAATGCAAGGCACTTTCACCAGAATGCCATTGCCCTACTGTGGTGATAGTACCAGGTGTGTAGACCTGAAGATTAATTTATTTGCACTAATTTAGAATGACTGCATCTTGACAAAGAGTTTTTTCTTTTTTTAGACTTTTTGCAAGGCCCTGACACACAAACACAATCCTTCAGTTCCCATTCTGTGTAGGGGTGTTAGGAAGCTGAACACAGATGGATTGTAAGCATCCAAAGCCACTTCTTTAGCAAGCCAAATGTTTGCTTTATTATTTTCAAGTAATCAAAGAGCACCTGCTTATTTCCTGTTCAAAGCTAGTCAGAAACCTGTATGACAGCTGTAAAACTGCCTTTCTGGTGTTTATGATCCAGCCCTGCTGGGTGGATGTCTCTGTTTGCACCATTGCTGCTTGGGGCAGGGGAAGCTGATAATAAAACAGGAACTGGAAAAGCAGTTTAATGTGAAAATGAGCAGAGGGCAGCCCTGCCCCAGGCTCCAGGCCACACAGTGTGTGCTGTGCAGCCCCTCACCCAGATCCCTGCAGCAGCATTCCCAAAGCCTGGAACAATCTCCCCAGGGTAACTAAAGGACAGAGCAACTGAGCTAAAATAGTGCTCCTTTTGAAGGATTTAAAGAGTCCCAAAGCCATTTCTCATGATTCATCAGATACCTGGTGAGTCCAGGACCAGCTCTTACATTGTCCAATTTACCCACTCACTCCTGCTATTTGCTTTTCCAGCTGTACTGCTGGTCTCCCAAGTGGATTTTTTTCCCCCAGCTAGAATAGTTGACTACACCATTTGTTAACCATCAGAGTAACAAAAAGAATGCCAGATATAAATTGCAGTGTTCATTAAGAGGTTGTTTACCCCACCACCCATTTGGATTAAGAAAGTGACCACCAGAGCCACTGGGAGTCATGTCCTCAGTTTTGGTGAGCCATGGGATTTATGCACCCAGAAAGACACAGCCAGTGAATTAATGGGGTCACAGGATTGTGTGGCTGAAGGTCTATTAAAATTTATGCCTAAAATGTGGATTTATTTAAAAAGTAGCCACTGGCACGACTTGCAGATATAGCATGCAAGCAAGATTTAACCCCTGCTGGGATAAATGTTAAGTCTTCTGGAGGAAAGTTGTATCAAAACTATGTAGCATCTAAAACACAAAACAGGACTTACACATAGATACCAAAAAACAGATTTCTCTGACCCACCAGAGAAAGGAAGGGGTTTTGTATAACCTGTACTGGGCTAAATGTGCTATTAACTTAAAATTAAAACCCAAAGGGTGAGCATTTTCTCTGTCCCACAGTCATTGAGTGCTACCAAAGAATGGCTGCTAGATTTTGTCAGATGTAAATCCCTGCTTTATAGGGGATGTGTGGATGTGTAGGGAGGCAGTAGCTCTATAGTAGAACTCTGTGACTGATTCTGCAAAATAGAAGCATGCACTTATTTTATAGGCATGTGTAATTGGATTAAAAATTCTGTTTGATTTTCTATAAAGTAAAGGGCGTGAAAAATATTTTTAGAAGCTGAGTCTCAATGGTGAAGTGTGTGTTATATTTTACACTGAAGAAATACATTAAACCCTTGTTCTGTGTGACTCTTCAGTTGGTACAAGAAATGTCCTCAAATGCAGAACACAACAGAGCTAAACCCACCAGCCTTACGCCCAGATGAAAACTCCTAATTCTCTCTGCCTGTGGGTTGTTATACTCACCAATATTGCAATACTTTCCTGCATAATTTTCTTTGCAATCACATACTATTTTCTCAGTGGAGACAACCATCTTGCACTCTCCACCATTCATGCAAGGATTATGAACACAACCTACAAGGAAACACAACGAATGGTCAAACCAAAGGTACAAATTATTCAAGAGAATCAGCCCATTTTAACTTACTGTAGTGCATCTCCTCTGTGCATATGCATTTAGGGGAAGTTTTTCTTCTTTGTTTATGTCAGACCTACACTTGTGATAAATTAAAGAAAAGGAAACTCAAATGATTTCTGCCCACTGAGGTCTGTCTATTGTTTTCCCTGCTATTGGATAATTTCAGCTATTGAAAGATATTATCAGTGAACAATGGGTAAAATGGGGGTGGTGATTATTATTACTAGTGGAGATGGTATTAACATTTCTTCCTCTATAGAGGGTTCTGCCAATTCTAGACTTGCCACTAAGCTCTATTAGAATTTATAATAACATATCTAGTAGGGAGCTCAGTTAAATATTTAAGATCTGTGATTGGGAAGTATTCAGTCTATCAAATTTTCCAACTCTCACACAGACTCTCAATGTCCTAGAAAGCCACTGACTCTCCATACTTTAATTTCCAATTACATAAGGGAATAAAGGCACCTACACATTCCAAAGGGCTTTTATGAAACTAATTTGTACTGTGACTTACTTGTGAATCTGGGCAAGGTAAAAGTTAGCCAGACTAACAGAATAGCCATACCAGAACACATGTGTAGGTGAGGCTCATGGTTTGCTTCCCAACATCTCTCCTCCAAATGAAAGGAGCCGTGCTGGCTTCTTCAGATGGGTGACAACCCAAAGTGCATATCCAGTGCTGGCTGGCCAGGGTGTTGGGCTCCTGGCAGCCCCTTAAAAAAGGAGGAGGCTTCATAATGTAAGCATCATACCTGCCAGGAATGGGCCAAAAATCATGGGGACCCTAGAGCCAATGCAGGCCTTACGGGATCTTGGAGGCAGGTAAAATTTACATGCTGCTAATTCAAGAGTGAGATGGACTTGGGAAGAAACAGAGGCAAAACAGCAATATGAAGTGATTGTTGGTGTGCAGATTTCACCTCTCAGGCAGGTTGTAGTTTTGGAGAAAGAATTTTACCACTCCTACTATATAACCTGTTGTATATTCTTATATATTTTTTTCCTCTGTAAGAAAACAATGTGTGTCCTTAAAATTCCTCCTAAAATAGTTGCTTCCTCAAATAAGGATGGACACATTGAAGGGATTTCCTGGGTCAGTATAACTGCTCACTCTTGGAAAGGAAAGCTAAAATGTTGTCTTTTAGAGTGCTGTAAGGGCAGCATTAGGGGGTGTAATACCTCTCAGACTTTGATACCCTCACTGTCCTTTATCCCCCCTCCATGCAGAGCTACAGCTGTGGTACAAAACAGAGCCTTACTCTTGTGTTCCACGCGCTCACACTGCATCTGGCCATGCACACACGTGCACTGCTCCACTGCTCCTCCTTGGACTCTTGACCAGCTCACTTCCACATCAAAGAATTCATAGAGGCTGTTGTCAAAACATTTCTCTGAAATGAAGTTTTACAAACAACACAAGCTTTCAGATGTTATTTCGTGCAAGAAATGGCACCACAATCTCTATTATCATTCCCTGCTCATCCCTTTTTTCCTGTTGAGCAGATCCATGTTTGTTGACAGTTCTTCTCAAGCTAGCCATCCTCCATAGTGTGGAGGCACTGAGCCAGTAGAGCAGCAGCTCCAGGAACCTCAGGGCAGAGGTGGCTTTCTCCTAAAGCCCTGTAGGCAGGACAGCATCACTGTCCCCAGCATGTGCATGTACATAAGGAACAAGGCACCCCCTGAAATTGTGCAGTTTTTTCACATCTCTGTGCATTGCCTAGTGCAATATTAGTAATTTCCAAACATGTAAGGGATATTTAAATCTTAAAAACAGCAAAGGAAGGGGAAGAGGCTTTTTGTGTTTCCCATGCTCAGAGCATACTTGGATTTATAATTGCAGAGTCGAGCTATTTTCAGTTGTCCTGTCAGGAAAGGATTGTCTGTCATAACCATTTGGAAATCCACCTACACAAACATTCATGCTGCAGTGGTCTCTCCCATCACAACAGCACTACCTTTTCATTAAGCAAACATTAATGAGCTCTACTTACTTTTCATATTTCATGTTGTAACACTGGTGGCAGAAGATACTTACTCAGCTGACAGTCCTCGCCTGTGAATTCCTCAGGACAGGTACAGTGGTACATCCTGTGGCTGTGAGTGAGAGAACAGGTCCCTCCATTTTGGCAGGGGTTGTCTGCGCAGTGATCTGGAGAGGCCACTAAGAAATTGTTGTTAATAAGTATGGTATAAGTCATGCTTTGTCCTTTTGGCTCCGTGAACCATGCTCAGTGGGTTCAATACCATCTAATAATGTAAAACTAAGTTTGTCCAACCAATTGACAGTGGGTTTGGGGAATATGGAAGCATATTTATCCAGCTTTTAAAAACCATGTGGCAGATCTGAACCATGTGGTTCTGAGCTGAACCTTCACTCCCAAGACTAAGTTGTCTGAAGGGGGTAGGTCCAGGCACACCCGCAGCCCCCAGAGCTGGCACTGTGGCGAGGAAGAAGACGGGCCAGGTGCCCACAAGATGGAGCTGTGCCTTTACACTGGGCGGGGAGGAAGGCTGCAGGGAGGACGGCTGCAAGGGAGGAAGGCTGCAGGGAGGAAGGCTGCAAGGGAGGAAGGCTGCAGGGAGGAAGGCTGCAGCACTGCCTGGCCTCTGCCACCGCCGGGATCGCGCATCGCTTTCAAACTGCTCCAAGGACAGCCCTCGACAGAAGGATTTGCCATGGGATTTTGGATTATGTCTAAAAGGAATGGACAGCTGGAACTAAGGAAAAAATTGTAAAGAAAACCACAAAGCACATTGTCCTGGGGTGACATGATGATGCTTGTATCCTCATTTACACATCCAAGTAAATCACACCAAGAAAGATGAAAACTGGACCAGTCTAGCATATTTCCATTTACTGGGGAATTATCTGAATGATGGGAAAATGTGGTGGGAGAGGAGTTAGGTGCCACGACAGCTCGTGCAATAGAAGCTTTACTTGGCAATGTGCAATGTAAAAGGAGTAAGAGTCTTGCTGGTCAGGCAGTGTTTCTGATTTCAGACGGGGCCAAGGGATGGATCTCCGCTGAAGTTAACCCACAACAAGTTTACACCTGCTCCAGAGTTGGCCCAACAGCTTGTCTGCATTCAAATCTTCCTTTTTAATGCTAGTCAAACTCTGCTACACCATCTCCAGGGTTACTCAATCCAGGTGCTCCTTCAGCCAGACTGTGCGTCCTGAGCATGAGATGCAACATGCAGAGGCACAGGCACACATGAGCAGGGCTGAGGTGAAGCACAAAGGGTGCATCCTGAATTTGCTACAGCAGGGTAAATCTGAGCTTCCCCTGCAGGGATCAAAATATTTACTTCAGAAGAGAGTGATGTAATTCCTATCAGATAGCAGGTCTGGGTATATTCACTGGGAGTTTCAATCCAGGATAACATCAAAGGAAAGCAAGTGAAGTCAGTGACATTCCTACTCTTCCTGCTGTTGAAGGTTATGAAACTTCTAGTGCCGTAGTGTTTCCTCAAAGGAAAATCCTGTATTTCCTATTCCCACTACATCCAAGCCATGATCTGATCTCCAAGCCATCTTCTGCTGTAACAAATGTTCAAAAAAATTTTTGTACCCTTGTTAAATCTGCAAGAAGCACTTCCACTCATTTATTTCTTTCTCAATCTGTTCCTCACTACATCCCACCCACCACTCCAGTCTGACCTTCCAGGCATGTTCTGTGTTGCTCCACATCTTTCCTGGAATCCAGGAACAACTTCTGCTCATAAGCAGATGGACACATCTCAGTTCCCAGTGGGGAATCCTGCCCACAATTAACTGTCCATTAACTGGGTATTGCCAAGTCCACACTTTCTCAGCACTGTCTAAAGCATCCTCTAAAGCATCCATCTCAGCACCGTCTAAAGCATCCATGGATAAAACACTCCATGCTTGCTAGCTCTCATCTTGACTGCAGCTTCACCTCTCCGAGTCTCTGCTGATTGAGCAGTAGCCTTGTCTCACCTTTCTGCCCATATTTCCCAACAAAAACTTTCTGTTTCTGCCATCCACTTTCCTCAGAGCTCCTCCTAGGATGATGCCTCTTCCTCTTGCCTGCCCAGCCCAAACCACTCTACTATTTCTTTCCATATCAGTCCAGAGGGATCTTAAAAATACTGTCTGGCAATTTTCTCCCCCATGTTTGGGTCTCCCTGGGGGTTTGGCCACTTGTCCAAGATTTCCAGACATTCAGAGAAGTAGTCCTACCAGCCTGCCCAAAATCTGGAATTCCCACCTATAGGGGCATTTCACATTGATGGACATTTGTACATATATGTGAGCTATGCCTGCACAGCCCACGTGTGTGCAGTACTAACAGCTCCTTCTAGCAGAAACTTCCTACCCCGGCTTCACTTCATCCTAGAGCTAAAGGCCTCCTGGTTAAACTTCCCTTTGAATTTGGCAGATGTATTTTTCTGGATCAAAGCTTTCGGTGCTTGCTTAACATTGGTTTGTAAGCGCCTCCATCAGTTTGAAGCTGACTTGTCACATGCATGTGGTAATCTTGGCCTGGAGAGAGTTTGTGCTTCAGCCTTTGCTCTAAAGAAGCTCCTTCTCCATGCCAATGGATACACTGCTCACCAACCTCCTATGGACAAAGGATACTCTCTCCCTGAAATTCAACTTTTTTCTTGTTTTTCAAGAAAAAACATCCAAAGATTTAATACTTTAGTGGAGTTTTTTAAAAGTATTATTTTACACGTTTTAGAGATCAGCAGTGTTCAGTTTGACTGCTTATTTCTTCCAGGCAAACTTTCCTTCTTTGGCTTAATTCCCTTCACCCATTAAATTGCTTTTCCTTTCAACCTCATCATAGACCTGTTCACTTTAAGCTATGGTTAATAATCTGTTAAACATTTCCCAAATCCAAAAACTGCTGCTTAAAAAAACCTAAGTAGACTTATGTTTATAAATAAAATAACAGCCAAAAAACCTTGCATTTACTTTTTTCAAATTCTAAATGCTTCCAGAAATAAAGGGGTTATCTTTTTATTTTGCAGCAGCCAGTGGTGATCTCTTCCAGCTACCCCTTCCTTTTTTCTCTTTCCTTTCCTTTCTCACACACATGTAACTCTTTTTTTTTTTTTTTTTTTTTTTTGTATTTTAAGCTCTGGGAAGCCACTGATGAGTAAGTGCAGCCCTCACAACCTGACTTTTGTAAGCATGAGCTGCCCATAAAGTCTATGTTCATGTCTGGCACACTTGCATTACAAAGTTGTATACATTGCTGCTTGTTTTGGGGCTAGGTCACTGGCCTCTGATCTACTGTTAATCTGTTTTAAAGCCAGGCTGGAAAATAATTTAAAGTAGCTACATTTAAAAAGGTGATGCTGTGCGCTGCTTAATTCTAGACTGTGAGCATGATTCAGCTAATTTGGCTTTTCAAGTGCTCTGGTAGATTGCAATCAGCTTGGCAATGAGACTCCTGACACTGTGGAGAGCTCCCTGAAAGGGGTTGGTAGAAAAAGCCCTTCATTTGAAAGTGGGAAGTGAATATTTAAGGCTATTGGTCATATCCTGCAGACTAAACGTCTCATTTGAAAATTGTGAGACGGCAAAAAGAGGAACATGAACAGAATTGGACAGAGATCCCAAAAAAAGCCTCAGGGGCATCAAGTTTGACCAGTTCAACACCTGATTTTTCAAGCTGGTCGGTGGCTGTATGAAATGAGAATTTATATATATATATATATATATATACACACATATATGTATATATACACATACACAAATATATATGTATTATTTATAAAATGGGATTCCCCAACATCCAGCTCATGGAGCCAGGGGTACAGAGATAAGCAAAGCCAGTCACTGAGGGACTGATGAGGACAGGGATGCATATTCCCAGGTGAACTTTCACCCAATGTGTCAATTAAAGTGACTTTTATATATAAAAGGTGACTTTGCCACAGACCTTGACTTCCCCTTTCAGACAGACTCTCGCAATGAGGTAATTGTAGCACTGGAGTGTGGTGACCACAGGAAGCCACAGAGCTGTTCAGCCAAGTAATCCTTTCATTATCCCTCAGGACTCCTGCAATGAACATGTCTGGCCTCTTGTCTTCTCTGACACAGCCCAGAGCTCAAGAATTCTGGGTTTGAGAACTGCTCTTTCCCATGAGATCTCAAGAAAGGAAAGCTGGAAGTGATGGCTGTATGTTGTACAGGGTGTCAAATGTTTCTGTGCCTTCTAAGGAAATTAACTGGTCAAACAGACAGAAAATGCAGCTGTGTAATTCAGGGAAAGCTAAAAGGCACATCCAAGCCATGAGGGAGGAGAAGATGATCACCTTTGTGTTTGTCTCCAGCAGGAGTTTAGATTTCCATGCTGGCATTACCATAATTTCTCTCCATGACTTAGAGTTAGTCAACAGAGAGTGAATTAAAGACTGTGTGATATTCACAGTCTAATGCTCTGGCTGTGCAGCGTCACAAAGAGATTATGGAAACAGCTGATGTGAAGGTTTGCTTCAAAATAAATGCACAAATAAAAGTTGCACTGAAGGCACTCTCCCTCCTTCCTGCAAGTGGCAAAGTCGGAGCCAGGCACCTGGAGCAGCTCAGCCTTACCTGAGTGGTCTCTGGGCAGGTGGTCCCTGGGCAGGTGGTCCCTGGAGAAGTGGTCCCTGGGCAGCAAATCGCAGTGTCCCCACCTCCTGTCCCGGTCAAAGTTATGTGTTGTTGAACACCTGAAAAGAATCAAAGGTGCAGCTTAGTGCATCTTTAAATAGCCTTAGTTCATATTTAAACAACCTGGGTGTCTGCAGTGAAACAACAGGGCCTTCACACTCTGGTGGCCTGGAAATTCATGCTTGGTTTTTTTTCTAATTGGCATCAGTTTCATTCAAATTGTTGTAAGAGCAGAGGAAAAAATATGCTTTCTTTTGTTAAAGTTGCTCTGCTCCACTTGTCTCACATTAAAAACATATTAAAAATAAGATGTAAATGCAGGACCTGAGATTTTCAATGAATCCTTCAGAAAAACCCAACATGCTTCCTATTTCTGGGATTAGAAAAAGAAAGAGAAGAATAAAAACAAAACCAAAGACAAATAATGTTTTCTTTACTTATTACAAAACAAGCAAAACAGACCCAGCCCATTTTTGATGCCTGACAGTTACTGTAGTAATCTGTAGAGGCAGGAGACTGTCCACAAAGGGACTTTTCCCTGACTTTCAGTGACAAGCATATTTCACTCTTTTCACACTCAGTTCCTTTAAAGCATTCTTGTTTTGGAACTTACAAGATGAAATGAGGAAATAACTGTCACGGGGGTGATTTCCAAAGGCACAGACAAAACCTCTCCTTTTCTGAGAGCAGGGGACAGTCCTGCCCACCCTCACTGCTGGTCTGAGTCTGCTATCTCAGGATCAGAGCACCCCAATGAGCACAGAGCTGCTATTCCTCTTTTGCAGGAGCAGATTTGGAGGCTTCCCTGAGGACACACAGGGAGCACGTGGCTGAACTGAGGTTGTATCTTGGAGATCCATGTCTTGTCCCAGTGCACCATCCACCAAAACATCCTCCCTAGCCAGTTATAATGCAGAATAATAGGTATCAGCCTATATTAGACATTAGAAGGCACTGGAGTTTATTTAATGTCCCTGATGATCTACTTCCATTATGCCTGGTTTTATAATTCCTTGAGCAGTTGTGTGATCAAATTTTTCATCCTAGGATGTCACAAGCTAGACTGAAATTTTATTGCAGCACATGTCTACATTTTAACTGCCCTATTTTCCTTCTTAATTAGATGCTATGTGGTATTCAAAATGCATCATTCCTATGGAGCATCTGAATAGGCCATGTATATTAAGTTGGGTGACCTCAATTATAAAAGGTGCACTAAAAGAGATGCTTGGTAGTCTGGTGCAGATTAAGGTGGCACATGCTTAAAGAGGCTGTTCTCTCACAGGAATTAAGGCTGGTGAAACTCCTGGGAGCTGATGGAAATTCCTCAAAGATCCTTCTGTGGGAAGTGGATTGTGCTTTCTTTAAAGGGTGGTCTAGTATGCACAAGAATGAAGATGAGAAATGAGATAAAAGCGTCCTCAGCACTGCTCATGTCACTGTCCAGCAGCAGCCAAGTTCTAAGCAAAGGGGAGTCCCAAATCAGAGACCCTGACAGAGGCTTCTTCTACCAGCTCTCCACAAACCACTGGTCCTCCCACTTGATGCTCTGCCTAGCCAGTCCTTCCCTATTGCCTTGCAGTGACTACAGTGAGATTGGTCCCCCCTTGTGATGCCAAGCTGCCTCCTTGGTGCAAAGCTTCTTGCACAGTGACATAATCCTTTCATATTTTCCACCACAGATCTCACTTTCTGTGAGATCTCCCTCCTTTTCTTTTAAAAATGTTTTGTCTGATTGGAGGCTTACCAAAAATGAAATGGTGACTTTTCAGTCTTCTGGAATGTTACCTCCAGCAGCCAAACCAACCCAGTGGCTTTATTATAACTTTATGCTATTTGCAAATGCACGCACACTCAACATTTATGGGATAGCAAACATCTTTACATCAGCTTGTCATATAAAATTGCTAATATGAAAGTGAAAACATAAGGACAGAGATACTGAACTAATTGTATCAGAAAAGTCCACTACAAGGGATTGATTTAAATAACATTTTAAACCCATAGATGGTAAAGAGCATGGGAATGGGCAAACAGAAGATGAGGCCTAACTGGCAGGCAGGATCAATGGAAAGTAGGCTGTTTTTCCCACCAGGAGTACAGGGAGCCCTAACAATAGGATGTTTTGGAGAACAAGCAAAGCCCCAGGCCTGAGGCAGACAGGTGTAAGGAAAGAGCTTTGCCATCACACCTGGTGTTGTCACTGTGTTTGAGACTTGGAGGTTGCCTGAGACATTTTTGGGTATTGTCCTGACCATGAGACATGGCTTGACAGACTCTGTCTGACAACACCAGACCAACCACTGGCAGCTCCAGGAAAATTCAGAACCTGATGCCTGACATCTCCCAGCTCAGCCCACAGGTATTTCTCCTTTCCAGGACTGTCAGAAACTCCCCATCCTGTAATCCAGCTGGCCAAAAAGCTTCCTCTGCACTGTTTTCAGTCTGTGGCCAACATATCAAAAGTTATCTTCTTGTTTCCAAGGAAGATGATAAGATCATGTCCTTCCTACACAGACCTAAGCTCACCCTGGCACAGTGGCCCTGCCCCTGCAGAACTCAAG
This sequence comes from Melozone crissalis, assembly GCF_028551555.1. Lineage (NCBI taxonomy): Eukaryota > Metazoa > Chordata > Aves > Passeriformes > Passerellidae > Melozone > Melozone crissalis. Next base: position 15,167,665 of record NW_026535784.1, on the reverse strand, counting down.
CACAGGATAAGGCTTCTGCAGGGCATGAGTCAACACCTTCCCTTTTATAGCCAAAATCTCAGGCAAGGTCTGCTCCTGCCATTCCCCTAGAGCAGAATCTGAGGAACCCATCCCACCCTGGGATGCAGGGACAGGGTGCTGCAGCTTCCCTGCAGCCACAGCTTGGTCCAGCTCAGACCACCCTCCCCTTTTGCTCTCACCAGTGCTCACTGCACCCCCATTCTGTCTGTCCCTACACTGCTTTGTCTCTCTGGAGGTACCAATGAAACTCGGAAGCAATTCCAACTTTTTTTTTTCTCCTCAGCACAAAAGGAAAATTTACACTATATCCTTAGCAAGATATCATGTAAGACTTAGTAATAGGCCACTAAATGGAAATTTATTTGTAAAAACAGATTATAATTAAGGGGAAAAGCCATACAGGATGCTGTTAAAGGAAGTCTGTTATTTAAATAGTGTAATTATTCTGTCTTCTTTCCTGTATTTTCAATAAATATTTATAAAGATACAGCTTGTTTGTTGCTCTCAAAGTAGGGAGAGCTTTCTGTGGTCAGGAGCAGATTTATGTTGAAACACAGTAGCTGTGTCATATGTAGTATGAGAAAACATAAATCTAAAGCAAATTTGAGTGGGGTTTAGCCTGCACTGTAAAGTCCTGCCTGTAGTCCTGACCCAAAATATGACTTGAAGACTGAGGACATGAACTTAAACACACAAGTCAGGGCTCTCCTGGTCAGGTTTCCTGGAATTCAGAATTCAGAAGCAGTTTGGACCCAGCCTCCCATCATCCCTTCCTAGCAGCTTGCAGGAGGCAGGAGCAGGAAGGGCATGAGCCTTGCCCTCACCTGGAGCCTTCCAGGTGCCCTGGGATCAGTTATTCAGTGTAAGTCCAGCCTGGGACTGTGCCAAGTCACACAAAAAGTGCACAGAGCAGGTTTCCCAACTGCTATTCAGGGCCCTTTTCCTGGCATCTCTGTGCCTGAAGTCACACATTAAGTTGCTTTTAGCTTATGAGTGATGAGCAAACACTGGTCAGAAGGTCACCCATAGGGTGAAATGGTCTGTCAAATCCAAATAACTCCAGCTGTCCTCCTCCTTGTCTCCCTGCTTGTAAATGGCTTTTAAAAAGTCAGAAGCATAAGAGCAAGTTGTTCAAGGTCAGCTCTAAAGTGTTCTCTAACCTTGGACCACATCCATTGACAGGTTTTTTCCATTTCTGTGCCCTAACTGGCTAAAAACAAATACACAGTGTCATGTATTAACAGGATCCCTCTTAAGCATTGCATGGAATTAAGTGTGTGCTAAGGTCAAACTCTTTGTGGCTAAAGTTCATCAAAGACAGGATTCAAACTGGTAAATTAGTCCAGTTCCCTTTCTTTAGTTAAGATAGTCTCAAACTCTTGTTTCCTAGTAAAAGAGGCTTTTATTAGCTGGGTTGTATCAGTGGATATTGGGGAAATTCTGAAGTGGTTTCCTAGCCTGAAGCTCAGTGTCTATTTGTGCAAACAGGTTTGTTTTGTGTTGTTTACATTACACCAACACTTACACTTGAAACAGATGTGTCATCAGAAAGACGCCAACAGATCATGAAAAAATGAGACAGTCCAGTATAAAAAATGAGAGTTCTGCCCTGCCTGGGCAAGTAAAATAAACTCTAAAATATCATCTCTGCCCTGAAAACAGGCAAGTGTTTGCCTTTCACATGGCTCATCTGGGCATAATTTTCACATTACTGGTACCCACATATTCTCTGCTTTGTTGCCCTTGATTTCAGTTAATATATGCCTATCAAATGAGTTTGTCTGCAAAATTAATCTTTTTTATTCAATGTTTTAATTCAGTAGGGCTCCCCCCTGACTGCTCCTACCCCAAAAATGGATCATGAATACTCCTAACAGCTTTTGCAAAAGTAAAAGAGTAACCTTTGCCCAAAAGAAGGCAAAATGGCCTTAAACACACTAGTAGAATAAATCATTAACCAACAAACAGGAGTAATACCTCACTTCTTAGGACTGCACTGTCCAAAGGGGTTCTGGTGCCAATCTGGATAGAAATTAGAGAGATGGGGGTGGGGAGAAAACAGCTTTCCTCAAAAATCAGATGGTCTCTGCTGCAGCAAAAGTTCAGCCTGCACAAATCAAACAGTCCCTTAAGCAAGTGTCCTCTCTTGCAGGTGTCTGTGTCCCTTTCTCCCTCAGCAGAGGGTCTCTCCCAGGCCCATCCCATCAGTCCTGCTGTTTCTGTACAAGCTCTTGCCACCCATGTAAATTGCAGTTCCATGGGCAGGGCAGCAAGGAAGCATTTCTGCAGTTCCTGAGGCTCCTGTGGCTGTGTAAACCCAGTGCCAGGGCTCCCTTCCCCTGAGCACACCCTGAGCCGAGGGCCACGGCCATCAGCAGCAGAACTGCACCTTGGGCACAACTTCCAGCTCATCTTAATTACTCCAAAAGCAAGATTAAAGCACTAAAAGGATGACATTTCATTTGAATGCTGTTTTCATTTATGTCAACTCACCATTTCTTTCTGGAAAATAAATTTGATAAACACGTGTGATAAAACCTTCCACCAAACCGGAAAGGAAATTTGCATAAATGTCCATCCTCTGTAAACACTGAAATACAAATATAAAAAGCTCATAATGCAGCTGAAAACCAAACCACAAATTATATTATATACTATTATATGAAATTATGAAGATAGATATCTGCAAGTTTTTCAGCTGTACTCTGGACTCTGTGTCTCTGCAATGTCTAGGGCATAAGAAGAAGCTTAAAATCTTCAATAATTACTGAATCAACAAAGATTAATGGACTCTGCAGTGGAACAAAGATCTCAGATCATTTCAGTTCAAAATATACTGCCATTTCTGGTACAGCAAATGCCAATTATATTAATTCATTTCAATTATAATTATTAATTATGTAGTATTGTAATTGCATATTAAAATAATTTCTGAAGTTGTATCCTTTCAGGCTCTATATCATATTGTAATATCTGTTTAAAATAATTAAGGAACCAGACAGTACAAACTGAAATAGAAAGAGTCAGGAGGAAGAAGTTTCAAAGGTTGAGGGTAGAGAGAGAATTTGATCATAACACCTTCCCTTTGGGATAAGCAGATTCCTTACAAGAGGGGAGAAACCGATGGGACCAGTGTCTAAAAAGGGCAAGTTTTCTATTTGCCACATCAGTGATGGCAATCTAAGGAAGGGTGGTGGGAGTTTAAGGAAGGCTAGTGGGAGTCTATCAGGAAAAAATCTTTCAAGATGAGTCTTGATAATGAGAGAGCCTGAAGACAAAAAAGACAATGAAAAACTGTCAGAGCTTATTTAACCATTAAACTAAAAGTAATCTGTTTTGAAATCCCAAATCTGAATGGGAAGCCAACCAGTGCTGCAAGAGAGAAACGGGTCATCCAACCAAACTGGCAGTACAGCACATTTCCATTTCTCAGAGACAATGTGTGACTGCTCCTTGTCCTGAGCTTACCCCTCCCATGAGGGCTGGGGCTCCTGCACACTCTTACAATATCTGTTAACTCCCATCAGCCCAGACATCCCAAAGAGCTGCTGAGGTCAGTTATTGGCATTACAGAAAAAATAACCTATCCCTGCGGTCCAACCCCTTGTTAATCAGTTGGGATTATTGTCACTCCATCTGCCCTAACTGCCTCCTTCTCTATCAACAGGAAATAGCCACTGCCACCCCCTTGTCAACCCCAGTTTTCATTCTCTGAACTAATTCAGCAAATGTTGCAAATAGCAACTTTCTCTGTCTGATACCTTCCAGTACAACAGGCAGGAGAGTTGTGAGAATACATCCCCATCCAGAAGATATACTGCATCCCAAAGGCCACTGAAGACTGTTATAACCTATAAATCCCAATGGCCCAATGCATGTAATCTTTAACAACAAAAGTACAGGACAATAAAAGCTTTAAAATGGAAAATGCAACACTCTCCCACAGCCAGGATGTCTGGTCATTGGGGTGCCACTAGAACAAATGCAAACCAGAAAGCTGCATGCAACTCAAACCCTTCTCCCGCAGAGAGATCAAGGGCCAGGGTAGAAACTGAACCTGTACATACAAAGAGTTAATGTGCTTGAAAGTTACAGGGCAGCTGCAGCTCTGATTAAAGGTTGTTGCACATCTTCAGCAACACCACCTTGTGCAATAATATAAAGCCATGCCAGCTCAGACAACTCAAATCCCATCAGCACCTTCCCATTAATCTTCACCTGAAGGAAAATTACCTGAGATTCCTGAGCTAATCTCAAATTCCCCTTTAAACAGAAATTAATATTGGCATAACCATTCTATAATCCTTATTCGTGTTGAAACAAAGACAGGCTTCCTACCAGCTTGCACAGCACGGACACAGACAGGCAGACCATTCTTACTGTCATGAAACCTACTGGATTTGACTTGGTACCTTGTGGGCGAGGGAACCCATGCCTTGAGCCTCTTCCTGCCCCAGATCTGTAGTGCTACAAAGAGAAAAAGAGAATGTGGATTGGAGACACAAATTCACTCTGGGAACCATACTACTGGTCAAAAACTACTTTCCAGGGTTCCCTGAACTTGTGCTTCTCCCAGTGCTTCTGAGAAAATCTTATTATTTTCTTTTGATTTTTGGTGGGGCACAATCTGGTGAAGGAGGGTAGATACATGTTGACTCTTGAAAGTGCCAGCTAAACCAGGAAAACCCAGCACAACACAACAAAGGCCAAAGCTCTCCTCCATTTTATCTTTCTATTGCCAAGGGACACATCTCCTATTTCTCTCAGCAGGAAGAATACATGCATTCTGGGGCCAGTTCACAGTTACAAACAATATCCCAACATTTGCCTTTTCCTGCTATTTAACTGTATCTCCCCAGGGCATTAGTAACAAAAGCAACTTCTAACTGTATTTGGGTTTGCCAATCAGCTAGCAAAGAGCACTAGGCTGAGCTGATTTTAAGCCACAGGAAATAATAAAAAGAGAATAATACACATAAAGTGCTGCTGCCACCAAAGGTGCTGGCAATTGAACTATAGCAAAAAAAAATATCACAAAAGCAGTCAAAGATGCACATATCATGAACATAGAACTGGACAGGGGACATAAAAGTGAGGGTTAAGAAAAAGCTGTTGCTAAGATATATAGAGAAGGCTTGAACAGTTCTGAGGAAAGAACAGTTTTTGCACTCTACACAGACTGCCACCACCAAGCAAGGGCTCCAGCCAGGGATGATCTTTATCTTGAGCATGAGCATTCCTCTCTGCTCCCTCATGCAATATCTGAGGACATACTTTTGTAATTTGCTAAAATAGTTAGGATTATAGCTTCATCCAAGTATATCTGAGCTAGTTTTAACCTAGCTAGAGAAATAAGGCTGATCTTAAGGCCCCAGTGCTGACCATAAGGCAGCAGTGAGCTAACTACCCTGCTAGCCCATGGTAGATGCCAGGCTGTGGTGGGGTTTAAGCAAACTAGCAAATTCAGACCATCACAGCCTGCTCAGCAGTGCTTCATGTGCTTGGCAGATATATCCCCAAAAAAGACACAAGATACATAATGCAAACCACTGAGGGGTTTGGCATGGACACAAGTCTGAAAAGAAGACAGCCACCTAAGCAGGTCTGCTCAGTTACAGACACAGCAGCAGTGTCTGGCAGTGGAGCACTCTCCCTCCATGCTCCTGCAGGTACCTGCCTGTGTCAACACTTTTCTGAGATGTATTTTTTGGGGATTTCCATTTTTGCAGTCCTTCCTCACTGCCCATTCCTCCTGCATAGCAAGGCATGGATGTAAGCAAATGCTGCAAACAGAGAAAGGTGTAGCACCAGCTGTCCCACAGTCCCCCCACAAGTGAGCACCTTATAAACTGTCTTATAAACTTCTTATAATCTGTCAGCCTTCATCTGGCTCATCCCTGCTGTGTTCCCTTTGAATCTCCCTTTCTCTGGGTCTGTTCAGTGGCTTCACTCATCCAGCCCCAGGGCAGCCTGGTCCTGCCAGGTATCCCACAGCTGATCCATCACTCAGAAAGAGAGGAATCACTTACCATCCTTGTACAGTCACTGCTCAGACTCAGAGCCAAGACAACAGTGAGAGGAGCACAGACTCTCATCCTTGCTCTCCTCTCATGAAGGTTTTGCCTGGCAGAGGAAAACTTCCAGGGCTGGGCTGAAGCAGGAGGGTGAATCAGGAACAGGCTTTCACAAGGGACTGTGATTTCCTTGACTTTAATGTATTTTAGTTTTCTAAGTAAGCAGAGCTGTTATCATTGTTAATCATTAATGTCTTTGGGAGTAGAAGGGAATGCCCCAGAGGGAGAGACTCTCCTTAAAACACCAGGAGTGAAGAGTTTATAAAGCGCCTGACCCTTGGAGATGGTCCCTGGTGTCATCAGCAAGCACTGAAGGGCAGCTCCAGAGCGGCTGATCCAATGTTGCTTATAACTAGAGCTGGATGTTTCCCTTCTTTCTCTTCATGAGCTGATTAAAAGCATGGTATAGCAACAGCAAAGAGCTCCAACCAAGCCCACTCAGGAGATGGCATCACATTGCAAAATGCGGACCAGATCAATGCCAACACCAAGGATTACTCATTAACAGATGGTTACCTGCCCAGCTGTGACTTGTAACAGCAGCCATCCAGCAACAGACTGGGAAAGTTAAAAGAAAGAAAATACACATTACTCTGATAACACATTTTGTGTACTAAAAAGCTCCCTTTTGCCACCACCTGAGCAAAGCCATCTCTGTTTTGTGTCTGTCTGAGATAGCTGCACTGCAGAATCATGTCTCCTACAGATGCAGAGGATATTGCTATAACAGAGATTTCACCAGAGCAGTCTATTGAAGCCCCACCTTGCCCCACAACCAAAATCCACAGGTTTGGCTGGTGCAACAGTGTCTGTGCTTGAGGCTTTTGCCATGTTCTGTCAATCAGGGACCACACCTCCTCACACCCAAAATCCCCAGAGCCACAACAACAGAAACAATACCATAGTCCTTGCTCAAGTTGTGTGCTGCCCTTTGAAGTTTCACCAGCACAGCTATGGAAGGGAAATTATTCTTTTTCATTTTTTTGACCCAACAAAGCCATGGCAGTAGGGCTCAGTGGTGAAGCAGAGCTATCCCTGCACAGTTTTGACATGATGGTTTATCATGGTGCATGGAATTGACACACTGCTCTGCCTTTCATCACAGCAATAGCTCCTGTTAGTTCAACTAGGCCTATATAGGTTTATGGAATAAACTTTGCTACTGTGAGCAAGGCTTGGAACAGCAGGAAGTAGGAAAAGCTGGCATTTCCTTCCCAAAATCCAGCAAACAGGCAGAAGAAAAATTTTTGCCTCTGTGCATTGCTTGTTGCTAAATACTTGAAGTAAATAAAGCTTCAGAATAGATCTGCCTTATTTTCACTCATTTCAAATCTGGAAATAGGATGTACAGACAGTATGATCTGCCTGAGAACACCTAGCAAAGCTGAAACATAGATTTCCACTTCCTCTCCTCATTTTTCAGTCTGGCCATCAGGTTTCAAATCAATAATGCCTATTCAATGGCTTGTAGACATCTGTTTACCATCAAGGTTACTGAAATTTTGCATAGAAAGTGGGGGGAAAAGCCATTACCTGCTATTGCACTCCAGAGTTCCCAAAAGTTTTGTAGAAAGGGAGAAGCAGGGGAGTGGGGAGAGAAGGAAGATACTTCTTTAAGGTTGTGGAAATACCCTCTTCTACCCATTTCCAGAATAAAAATCATCCACTTCCAGGACCAGAAACACTGTGTTTCTGTGGTGACCAATGTGTGTGTTGTAGAGAAGCATTTTTCCATGCCTAAAAGTAACAGAGAAGAAAAGCAAGAATGCAACCTATTGATGGTGTTGTCTACTCCCAGCTGCTGCAGTTCATGTTGTAGATCTCCACTAAGAGCTGCACTGTGTCCTTCTGGGGACTCACAACTCCAAGCTTTTTAGCTCATACTGACTCCTTAACATGATAAAGGGAATAAATACCAACATCAGGAGCCACTTCAGCTGATAGGATGGGGCTGGCACAAAGTAAAAGGAAAAGTCATCAAGCCCAGGAGTTGCAACAGCTGCCAGAGAAGCCCCACCATAAAATGGGAATTATCCCTGAGTAAGGTCTGAACAGTGATTTTAGGGTTCAGAGGGATCTGAATCACTGAAATCCCCAAGTGCTCCATGTGCTGCCTTTGTTCAGCAGAGAGGTGTCTGAACAGGTCTTACAGCCATAGCAAAAAGGCAGGATTTGAGGTGTGGTTTTTTGGTAAATTATGTTAAATGATCAGTGAATCTTTCAGCCGTTTATAAACAGAAGAAACTCTGTCTGCCTCTTTCAAGCATTTTGTACAATTGTTAAAATGTTTGGGGTGTTTTTGAGAAACATTTTATCTTATTGGCAGGAAACTAGTCAGAAAACTAGACTCGGTTTTGATACTGAATTCTTATAAACTTCACAGGGCTCTGGGCCTTTGGGAGTTCATAGGTGCAAAGAATAATTTCTGTGCCAAAAGCATTGTCCCATGGGTCAGGCTGAGGAGCCTGCAGAGCCGCTCTCCACCACCTTCTCAAGTCTTTTCATCTGTGACTCACTATTTCCAGCCTGGTGATGGAAACTTTGTATTCAAGGAAATAAGAATCAGGCGTCTATGGAGCTAATAACTTAAAAACCATGAGAAAAATAACAAAGCTATAGAAACCATCCATATGGAATTCAAGATAATGTCCCTGACATTAGGTTTTAGATTTCATCTTGTCCCCATTTCAAATGAGGCTCTGTAAAATACTAAAGGGAAATAAATATATGTGTGTATACATATACATAAATATAAAAAAGAGAGAGAAAATCTGTACAAATAGGCTAGAGGAAAACCTGGCTTTGGAGTGATAAAATATTTGGCAGCTAAAAGGCCTGGAGCAACTCATCCCATCAGTAAAATTCCAGCTAGAGTCTGGCTCTTGTTTTCAAAGAAAATTCCATTTTCCTTTTAAGAAAGGCACATTCTGATTCTCAATTTTGCTGTACATAATTTTGAACATTTCCTACAGAACACAGAACCCAAATGTATTTGAAGCCATATTCTGCTACTACTAAAGACAATGATAAGTTTCAAAATAAGAGTAGGAATTCTTTTTCATATTTGCAGACTAATCCTTCTGTATCAAAGGCTGAAATCCATTCATTTCAGCAGTCATTTTCCTCTTTATACTGACATCATGAGAAAAAGCAAAGGCAAATAAACACACAATAAATGAGGAGAAAGAGACAGAACTCTTGCTGTGGCTGTATACCAGATACTGATAATGCTGCCTCATACATTTGCCTTTTCCTTATTTCCCACACTGCAATGTTTTTTATTACTTAAAATTTAAAAATAATTAATAAAAGCTCAGACTGAGCCCAGCCTTTGAACTACTTAATAATAATAATGAAACAATATTAACAACTACCCTAAATCATCAAATATCTGCAAAACATAAATTAACTGAGTCAGCCATCAATATGAAATAATGAAATTGCAGAGGGTTTTTTAATCAATGAGTTGACTAGACATAAGTGGAAAAGACAAGCCTAGACACACACACACACATCCATTTGCATTCATTCCTCTGTACCAGCTACCAAGGTAGTGAGAGGGCTGTCTGGTAACTGCACATTCATCTGTTCTCCATTTTTCATTATTTTCTGACCATTGTAAATGTTTCTGAGACTCAGCTACTGCAAAACTGAAAAAAAATCTACAAACTGTTCTCATGACTGATTCCCCCTGTATTTTTGCAAATTTCTAAGCTTTTTCACGGTGATAAAGTAACCCAAACTGATGGGGTAGTGTTGTCGCCTGAGATGATCTGATTTCATGACTTTAGTTGACATTATTGCTACACAGGCCAGACCCAGCTTCCCAGATAAGGAGACACTTGCAGGAGCATTGGTAGCACAAGGAACTGGTGCAGGATCTAAAGCCTCTGCAAGTGTGCTCTGTCCAGGACCTTTGTACAACCTGGTGAGTACATGTGAACAGGAAGTAATTAGAACTATTTCTGGTATTAAAAATACAACTTTTGATTTATCTTTCAGGAATGTGTAGAATGCAAACAATCACATGTGGCAGTTCTGTTCCTGGTGTACTAACAAGGGACTCAGTGCTAACATGAAACTGATGAACAAACCAAACTAACTCCCTTTTTTTTTCTTCTGGGGGACCTGCAAACCACACTAGAGACTTTGTTGTCCCTGCCAGATGGGATTTCCTTCATCTCTGCTGTTTGATATCATTCCCATCATCCTGGGAACCATTACGAAAACTCACAATAATAGACTTTGAGTCTCTGAAATTTAATGAATATTCAAATCACCAGAACTGAGGTGAACACTCATGGCTAAAAGCATAGTGACTTTTTTTAAAAAAATAAGGTAACACAGCAGCACTGTGAGTGCATGAGGAACCCTTACTCTTTTGTCCTTCAAACTCCTCAGCTGTCCCAGCACAGCAGGGCACAGGTCACACCTGTCTCAGCAAATGGTGCAACCTCAGTCTTGTCACTCACACCCAAAACCAGCACCTTCACCCCTGGGTGACAAGTGAGCCTCCACCTTCCCTTATGTCTCCTGGAGTGGTGCCTTGAGAGAAGGCATTGTAGCCATTGTGTTTCTTTTGCTAGAGCAAAGGCAGAAAGCTGAATTCATTTTGCTTGTTTGCTTATTTCAGCAAGAAAAAAGAAATCAAACTGGATAGTTATTTTTGTGGGCCTTAAACAGGGTAAAATCCAGCTACGTTGTCACCATGAACATCTCTGTGTGTCATCCCTCTTGTTTCCCTGGGAGCTTCAGAAACCCAAGGGGAAAAAAATTACATGCTTTTGGCTCTCAGGAAGAACTGGAGTCCCAGTCTGTCCTCTCCTGCACCAGAATTTGCTGTCCCCAAACTGGGGATAATCTCTGCCAAACAAACTCTTTCACAAGGCTGTGAAAAGCACAGCTGCCAGTGCTGCTGCTGAGCAGCTGGCATCCAGCAAGCATGGATTGGGTGCTGCAGCACTTAGCAGACAATCCTGGGACTGAAATATATGTCTTCAGCCAAATGTTTTCTCCTCCTCACTCCTCTCACCTCCCACACTCCCCCAGGATCTCTAGCAGCTCTCCTGGCTTCCCTCACCCACCAGCTCACAGCTCTGGGGTTTTCTGCACTGATTTCCTTTCTCTTCTCTCCAGGGACTGAAGCAGTGTTCAGATCTATCATGTTATTTCTTTCATCTCCCTCACTCACTCTCCTCCCCTCAGACATGTTGGCTGTGATGTCCCATCCTGGCCCATGATCTCCCAGCAGCCTCCAACCCCTCAGAGAGCAGGACAGAAGAGGGAATGCCATCCCTCTGTGCACAGGATGGGCTCAGGGTGTTATTGAGTGTCCCTGCTGCCACTGCCTTCTTGGGATCTCCTCTGCAGGCCTTCCCCTTTCCATCACATCTCCACATGGAGATGGATCTGCTCCTGGATGTTCTCCACGTGGTTCCTCCAGCTGGCCTTGGCATGTTTCTGTTTAAACCCCACACCCTGGTGTTTATCTGACACTGCTGCCCCTCAGCCATGGCCTCTTTGAGCTTGCTCTGCACCAGCACCTTCTCTTCCCACACCTCTGGGCCTGCGCTCAGAGCTGTGCCACCCCTCAGCTAAAAGGATCAGACCATGAGTCCCTCTCCAGAGGGTGTCACCTCCTCCCCAGTCCAGTGCTGCACAGCCTCCATGTCCTCATTGCCTGCATCACACAGGAGCAGGCACAGGGCCCTCCACAGCCCAGCACCCTGGGCCATTTTTGTAATGTGTACTTCTCTGTACTACTTCTTTTCATGTGTACTTCCCTGTGACATCTCAGCTTTGACCAGATATAGCCCCTGCAGTTGCATCTCTATATTGCAGGTACATTTTTTAATGCCTTTACCTGCAGCTGTGCTTATGGATGTTTTTATTGATGCAGCCAAAAAACCTTCAGTTCTGCTATTAAAAAAACAAATTATATTGATATAGCAATGGAAGAGCTGGGCTTCAGCTGCAGAAACAAAACCAAGCTGTGCTTTTACACTCCTAATCACACCAATCTGTGAGTGATTTAAAGCTCTGCTACAATCCACAATATGCAGAACCTTAATTTATACATCCCAAACCCAGATCTAAACAAGCTTTTAGAAGTCCATTTCAGGATAGCACTTAGTTCTGTTCCACCCAGATGTCATGATTTATCTAAAATGCCATGGCTGCAGCCAGCCTAGGGTGTGTTTGCATGAAGAGACTCTTCCTCCCACTGCATGAATAAGGGTGGAAAGCAGGTAAGTGTATTTCTCAAGGACTTTGGTATAAACCTTTGCTGATAACCCTGGCTGAAACAGTAGGCCCATATACAGAGGCGTGTGGGTTTTTTTTTTAGCTGCATACTCACTGCAAACTGACAAGAAGAGGTGTGGAGGCACCCACCTTCCACCGATGCCAACACATTTAGGTAACTTGAGCACAGGCTGATTTGCAATTGTTAGGCACTTACATTTTTAGCTGTGCTCAAATTCCTGCAATTCCACCCACTTTCTTCATTAGCATATTAGACGCCCCCATGGCATACTTTAAAATGGTCTAAAGTCAGGCATGTGTGAGGGAAGTGGCTCCACTGGTGCAGCTGAAGGCAGATGAAGTCTTGCCTTTGGAAGGGGAAAGAGCACTAACAAGGAAGGGACAACCTCGTGGGAAGGATGCCAGCCCCAGAGCCTGCCTTGACTTTGGGGTGATCCCCTATGGTAGGATGGAGAGCAGAGTTCAATAAGTAATGCTCCAATTATTCTGATTGCAGGCCTAATAGCATCCTGTATGGAAACCTGTATACATCTATATGTATATATAGATATAGCTACATTTTCTGTATGCTTTTGATGTGTGTATGTGTGTATATATACATATATATGTGTGTGTGTGTTTGTGTGTATAAACCAGATGCTTTTTCTGCTCTGCAAGCAGCTCCTATGCCAAGGGCTGAAGAGCCAGCTGTCACCAGCTGATCAGCCTTTTGGCCACAGTGACCAGGGGAAGCCAGACAAAGAGGTGCCCTCTGCTAAACCTGTGCAGGGAGGGCTCCCATCCCTCAGGGTCACTGAGGCAGCTGCCCGGGGCCAGCAGGGCTGCTTGGACACTTCATTTTTCAATATCATTGTAAGGACATTCATCCTAGATTTGTTGATCTAGCACAGTGTTTGTCTCAGCTTTCCCTGGGTTTTTTCTATACCAAATTGAGGGGAAAATGCTTAAGGGACTCTTCAAGCTTCTCCCTTCAGTCTCCCTGATGCCAATGTCGTGTTCCTATGCAGGAAAAGGACCCTTGGATCTCAGTCCCATGCCCTGGGGTATGTTTGGGAGAGCTGGTGATGTATCAAGGAGGCAGAGAGATAAAGCTGCCTCCTGGAAGCAGGGACACAGTGTTCCCAGCAGGGCTGCCCTCTCACTGCATACAAAAACCCCACTACTGATGCCTCTGTTATCTCCCTTTGCTCTTGCCAGTCCATGGTCTCATCCTGCTGGGCACTGATGCACACTTTTTTCACCAAATCAATAGGAATTCTGTCCCTGACAAAACTCCCAGGCCATTTTTCCTGTACTCCTAAAGATAAGGCAGGCAGAGATGCCCCAGGAAGAAGGGCAGCCCTCTCCCCACTGCCTAAATCCTCACTTCAGAAGTGACTGTGTACAACTCACAGGCTCAAGAACAGGCTTAGGCTAAAGATTTCACAACATGGTCAATATCCCTGCTGTATTTCCTTCTCTCTCTTCCCCCCCCCCCCCCCCCCCCCCCCCCCATTTTCCTGTACTTCCAGTGCCACTCCTTGTAATTGCTGCAGAAATGTAATTGCTGCTCTGTGTAATTGCTGCTGAAACAATCTGAGCTGTCATTGACTTACATTGTTCAGAGATCAGGAGGAACTGGCAGATGAGAGTCACCCCACCTAGCTTCAGGGGCCTCCTGAATATGCATTTACATCTGAGGCAGCTATCAAAGCTCACAGATTAGGCAGTGGAGACCTTGAAATATAGAAGTGTTAAATTTAAGGTGTGAGTCACCTGTGCAAAAGCATGTTTCAGCTCAAGGATGAAACAAATCATTCTTTATATACATGGAAGGTATTAAACAAACAATTCTTTACATCCCCAGACAGTATTAATTCCATCCCTAACAAATACATAAAGTATTTAGGATACAAAGGCAGCTTTGGAGCAGACACCTAAAGTTGGGCAAGATCCCAACTGGGTTCTCCCAAAAGAGAAATCACGTCTTTAATATCAGCTCTGCTAAGTGTACTTTGAATTAAACTGGACTTCCTTTTGCAAACAGGAGGCTGAATCCTGTTGACTACAGAGTGTAAAGCAAGAAAAAAAAATACCTCTTATGACATCACAGAGTGGGTGTTTTAATGGCACAAGCTGATGTCATTGCAGTGAATGGCAGCAGAATCTCATACATCTGCATCAGTCCTTTCTCACAAGAGCATAAAACAAACAGGCAAGATGCAATGGGAGAAGCAGCTTTTTCCAGGAGATGGAGGCTGTGCAGGACCAGCAGAGCATCACCATCCAGACCTTCCCACACAAGATGAACATCTGCCTCCCTTCACAATCTCACCTGGGAATGAAATTGCAGCATGTGTGGCTCTAGATTTTCTAACACACAAACTTCAGTCAACACTCCAATAAGCAAGGTCAAGATCAGAGATATGCTCCCACCACCATGGATTATCTCCTGCTTGCAAACAAGTTTCAGCTAACTGCTCTGCATACAGAGGGCTGATCTCAGCCAGGCATTGCTTCATCCTGCACACAGCACTGCCTCTGGAAATTTTTAAATCGTGGAAGAGGCTGAGGTTATGTAGCTGTTGAGGGAGTGCATGCTCTTGGTATATTGGTAAATAATGGCAAATAGCTACTGAAAAGGATGCATGAGCAAATCTATAAATGAGGGAGAATAATAACTAAAGTAATAGTAATTAAATTTCTCCTCATCACATTGTTTCATCTTTCCAGAAAATACTCAAAGCATTAAGAAAGACCCAAGTTACCTCTTTCAGGAATGGGGAGAAGCATTAATTTCATTTTTGTGCCCTGGCCTAAGAATGTGCCACTCCGAGAAGGATTAGCTTTATTCAGATGAACTTCTAGCTGGCCTTTTTTTGTTTATCAGCCTGCTCTGGAACTGAGGTGTGAATCTGCACAATAACTGATTGCAAGACTATTTTGAGATTAAGAGGAAATCTTTGCGAGCAAAGAATGCAAATGAGGAACACGTTGGTGCTCCCTGGCAAGGCAGACACAAGGAATTTAAGAATACACTTCCCAAACTTGGACTCCAGGACCTTCTCCAGGGAGGTGGGTGAATGTCCTTACAGCACCCACCCTGACACTTGCTACAGGCTCTGGGCACCCATGGAAATGCTCCATTTGCAGCTCTGCGGATGCACAGGGGTGGGATTCACACTTACCTGGCAACTGGGATGAGATTATCACAGACAGAAATACATAGCTAGCTGGACCTGGAAGAGAGGTGTCATCCCACTCCCATCATTCATTATTCTCCACTATTGGTACTTAAACTTCTGTATTCCTCTTGCTCTGGCACAGATTGTTCCAAGCACAGAGAGGGATGTGGAGGAGAAGGGAGTCATTGAAGGATTGAAGCACTCTTGTGTCACTGATACACCTTAGTTTACACAGGCATTGAACCCCTGTAACCAACCTGCCTTCCATCCATCTCGCTATCTCTCCCTGGCAGATAGAGCATCTGTATATTTTAGCTGTGTTAGCAGCAAGAGCAGCTCTGATGCACTGGTCCCCTCAGATCACCACACAAAGCCAGACAACACCAAGACTATGCAGACAAGAAGCCAGAGGAGGATTACACTGTACCTGGAAAACATTTGGCTATTCAGGCTTGCAATCCCTTTGTGTTGCTAGAATAGAGCAAAAGGAAATAATTAAAGGCTAAAAACATACCCTACTATTATTAAATTCCTGAGGATGAGCTATTTTTAAGGTATATAAATATTTGGCAAGAATTCTTAATGATCCCCTTTTAAAGGAATTTCTTTATGTAGGCTAGGGTTAAGAAGATATTTTTGCAGAATCTAATAAAATGCATGTGAGTTTTATGTTGTCTCATACTTCCATTTAAACTGCAGTGTCTAAATGGCAACAGGTCCCAGAATAACAGAAAAAATATTTTTCACATTTTTTCCCCAACATTGAAATTAAATATCCATTAAGCATTATCAGTTCTAGTGGTATAAATTATTTACTTACTACATACACAATTACCATTTTAATGAGTTTGACACAATTAAGATTCTATAAACATTATTGTGCAGTACAGGATTTCTTAATACTTTGGGGAGATAAGGAATGAGGAAGAAAACCAATGTGCATTTTCATATTAGAAACTGATCATATAGATATTTAAAGAAAAACTACAAATAAAATAAGGATAAAAATAAAATTCTGTGCAGCAGCATTTTAGACTATACAACAGATTTATCAATTGGGACAAAAAATATAAACCATTTTTTATCTTTCACACAAACAGTTCAGAAAGTTGGTTCTCGTGCAACATCTTTGATTTGCTAATATTTTGAGTAATACAGGCAAGATTTGCAGATGTGATCATCCAGCACTTCTCAACAATTTTTTTCTTCTGAAAAAAATCAATAGTAACCTGGCTAAAAGTGACAGTTGGTCTACAGAAAGGAAGCATTTTGGTAAGATCAATGAAATCCTTTCCTGTATTTTAACTGGCATTGGATTAGGGGTCACAAATCACACAGTTCTCCATCACTCCACAATGCTAAACCTGGGATGCTATTCCAAGAGCACAGAGAGAAGCACCTGGATGTGCCACTTGTTTTGCCGCAGGGTGAACACCCACACTGCCCACAGAGCAACTCTGTTGTCACACAGCTTTGCTACAATCCCACAAGGCTTGGAAATCTGCCTGTTGGTGCAGAAAATAGGGGCATTTCTAAACACAAGTCACCGAGCTGTGGTTGGGAGCTGGGAGGTGCCTCAGACCTGTTTTGGCTTCTCACACCCCTGGGTAAGGACCTGCTGCTGTCCAAGTGAGCCTTTGGAAACTTTTCAAAATCTCTGAGAAATTCTGAAAAGATGCCTCCAGGTGTTTGCATCACACTACCACACACACACTCTCCCTTGTCTCCCAGCTACCTTGGGAGAGGCCATTTGAAATGACAGTATTTGCAGTATTTGCTGTCAAATCTGTGTTGGAGAGGGCTGGGGTGAGCAGCAGCGCTGCTGCTGAGAGACAACTACTGGCAAGGATTTCAGTTTTGTGGTGAAAATCAAGCTACTTCCAAAAAATAAAAATATGCTCATAAGTCCTGGTTATCTCTGCTACAATGAGACAAGGAGGCTGCCAGCTGAGCCACATCTTCTAGAAGTTTCCTGTTAAGAACATTAAATTCCAGCATCAGAACAGAAACAGGAATAATGCAGTTCAGGCTACAGCAAAGGCACAAGGAAACTAAAACTTGCAGGAAGAAAAGTAGTGCCAGGAGGACACAGCATCTTTGAAGGACATTAAATAGTCCCAGAAGACTTCCAGGGCCATGAGAAAGGACAACACAGCCAGGTACTGGCTCCTTCCCACGGAGCAGTAAAGCTCTTGCAAAGTCTCTTTGCAAAGCCTGTTTTTGTGTCTTCATAACCCCTTATTCTTTGTCACACAGCTCCCCAGAGCTAAACTGTGCAGTGATTTATTTTGCATGTGTGTTATATCACAAACTTGTTGACAAGGCACAAAACTGCAGTAATCCTATGGGAGAAGTCTCGTTGCAAGTTTGCCTGGATTTATATTTTCTATTCTTCACAAAGCCTTTAAAATTAAACCACAACAAAACTGTGACTTGTGGAACCAATGAGGCTGAAACTACTACAATTGAAAATCAGATACCATGACAACAAGTGAAATATAAGACAACTGCTACATTAAATGAGATTTGGAACGCTGCAGGATTTTCTGAGTGTTGGGATTGGAGTTTTTTTACATTGCTGGTTGTTACAGTGCCAGGTTTGAGTACTGACACAGGTCAGTAGACCTCCCTCTTCCACCTAAAAGGATGGAAAGACCCTTTTTATTTATCATCATAGGATTAGGAAGAGAAAAGAGTAACTCTGCACAAGTGGAGCTTCCACATGGAAAAAACCAGGAAAACTAGAAGAGAAATAAAGCCAGCTAGAACTCAATTATCTTCAGGAGCAAGCTGGCAAGATAAAGGATCAAGTTATCAAGCAGGGCTTCAATTAGGCTGATTTTTAACTGTAAGTAGATTTGATTAGTAGTGTAAATCACAGTATGAGGAGGCAACTTCAAATCGTATCATAATGCTGAAGTCACACAGTAATAAAAACTAGACCACCTCCCTAGTAAAATATTGGAAACCATCAGCCAGACAGGCTGCCCACATTCCTTTCTATTAACTCCTGATTCCAGCTGGTTTAGCTTTTATAGTCTGCCAGATATTGAAAGGAAAGCTAATATCATTAATGACTTCTAGGTCTAAGGAATTAATTTCTATTAGTTCTAGCTAAGAACTCATTCTTTTAAACAATCTGCTATTGATTGGCATGACAGCATAGCAAGGGGAGAAACAGCTTTTCCCATGTCCCTTTGTTTACAGGATTTCCAGGCATTATGCCAAAGCTTCTCTATGTTAAAGAAAACTCCATTCTTCCACATCCTTCATTTCCCTGCACACAACTTGACTCCCATGCTGTCAAATTCCATTTGAATCCCTGATACAATAAAATCCATTTTGTTGCACTCAGAATTTATGAACTTCCATTTGCTTGTTTTTCTGAGCACAGCAGCTCAGGGATAGGAAACAGGAGAGGGTGGAGAAAGAGCTCTTTGATTTACACCTGGCTTTTCTTAGTTTCATCTGATGGCCCCTAATCCTTGCATTAGAAAGGAGTGTGAAAGTCAGCTCCCTCTCCATGGCACTCGAGGTTTTTCAGCTGTTCTTGCATCTCCCCTCAGCTGTCCCTTTTTCCAGATGAAGAATTCTGCATTGCTCACTCCCAGTCATTTGAGTGCCCTTGCACAATTTAAGATAAGCAATCTTGTTTCATCTAATATATTGATCAGAGATTAATAAAGACTGTAATGACTGCATTTGAATTTCAAGTTTTTATCTGTCAGATGCTAGGACTTTATTTTCCAAGACACAAAAACAGTGCAAAGCATGACCCAGGCCAAAAAGCCCTCTCTTGAGTTTGACTGCTGTTATTTTAGTTTTGATTCGAACAAAGCTATGAATTTTCCAGAAGATAAGATTTTCCAAAAAGTTATGGCCATTTATCTGTGCAATGAAATAGCTGCTTAAGGGCAACTATTAGCAAAACACTATTAAAAAAAAAAAAAAAAAAAAAAAAAAAGAAGAAGAAGAAGAAGAAGAAATAGAAATAAACTCTTTAAAAATACATAAATATTGAAGTATTTTCACATCACTGAGCTGTGTTCTGCCTGCTGTGTTTCCCAACTCTCTAGTAGCATTACGCCACCACGATTTTATCATGACTCTAAAATTAGTTCAAAGCTTGAAAGTTTAAAAAAGTACAGCTATTTTCACAGCATATACCTTCATTCTGGCCCACACTGAGTTGAGTCTAATGTCAACAAAGATTTTTCCTCAATATCAAAGGCAAAATCACTTACCAGTAGAAAAATATAAAGTATTAAAGCTAATGGGTGTTGTATCCCTTAATCTCACTGGAGTATTTGATGTAACACTTAAACATTAAGCTTTAGGAATCTTAATTTGTTATTACAAAATCATACATGCCTTCTTTCTCACCTTACACATTTGAGTATAAGAAACTGAGTGACAGCATCCAGTAATCTCAACTGTTGTCATTACAGTGCAAGAGCTCTATTGCCATTACATTGCAAGGGTTCCATATTGCTGGAGTTTTTTACCTCCTTGATGTTTCTTGTAGGCAGCTCCTCTAGACACTGACTCCTCCTTGTCCTTACAATAGCCAACTGACTCCAGTTCCCCTCAACCAACCAATCCACTCTTTTACAACACTCTTCTGACTGGCTACAGCTGTGGCCTGTTAACATCAGGCCAGCTCCTAACCCTTAATAATTGGCTCAGCTGCAACTCTTTAGGGGATAAGATTACTTTCTGTACCACCTTCATTTACCCATACTGTATCCCCCTACACTCAACTATTCAGAATATTGGTTATTCTTGGTATGCTTCAGGAGCAGAGAAAGAGAAATTAATCAATATTTACCTTGATGCTTTAAAACTGTGTGGATCTGCAGTCCAGGACAGATGCAGCATGACTTTTTAATTCTCACAATCATTTCAAACCAGTGACCCCCCAGAAGCCTCTCTATATCCACTCAGTATGATGAGCAAATTTCCAACACTCTCAATTCTTTGTGCACTCTTTTGCATGTCCAGGCTTATAACCTCTCCTGAAGAAATGGTAACACAGGAAAAGGTGCAGGTGGCAAAACCAACATGTTCAGCAGTCTTGAATATCTTTTCCTTTTCAGAACTCCACCTAGGGCTAGAAGAGTAACTGAAATGAAAATAGACAAGAAGGAGAGGCACTGAACCCTTATTGAAAGGGCAATAACCAAACTGCCTTTCTCCAAAGTAAAAAGGCACTGAGACCAGCGGTGAGGAGGGACCCAATGAGCATCACACCACTGTGTAATTAGACAAATATCTCTGGTATGGAAACATCACCAGTGTTGGCTATGAAAGCAGCTATTATTCCCAGCACAGGAAATTCACAATTTTGGTTTATTTTGGTTTTTTTTGTTGTTGTTGGATGGGGTAGGGTTTTTTGTTGTTGTTGGTTTTGTTGGTTTGTTGTTGTTTGCTTCTTGCTGCTTGTATAACAATGTCTTATTGCATACAACCAGGCAATGCATTAGACAACACTGAATTCCACTTGGACCTCTTCCCAAGTGTTATGAGACAGACAGGAAGACATTAAGAAAATATCCTAATCTTTTTTACAGCAGTAACTGATTTTACTTACATTTCAAAAATCTACTAAAACACAGGGAATACCATTAGAAGATTAAACTGAAATTATCTAAAATAAAACGTTTGGATCAGGGAATTTAAAGTAAGTGTGCCTTGAATAAAGACAAGAAGGGTAGGGGTCAAAATAATTATTTTAATTGCACTGTTCAATGGAATCATCCCAGGGAAAATAATACAGAAATGGAAAAAAAAGCAAAACCAAATAGCTCAATACTTTCATTGGAATACTATTTTTTCATTCTAGGACTTCCAACTCATATCAGAAGTGATGGTCTCTAGCCAGCTCTTTGAAGGCAAGTGGATATTGAAAACCACTTACATCTTGCAGAAACATGTCTCTAATACATATCTCCATTGTGCTGATGCCAAGCAAAATACCAGAAAATTTAATTAAAAGCAGAGATTTAAACAAAAGTAGCTTTGAACTGATTCTCAGTGGCCTTATTCTTCTCACTCTTTACAGCTATCAGAGAGGGAAGGTCTGATGTCCGGTAAACTCCAGTCCTCATCCTCCCTTGGCAAGATCTCAGTTCAGAGATGTAACCTTCAAAGCTGAGGTTCCCTTCAGAATCATCACAGGAACGTGTCCCAGAGTCCTCCAGCTTGACCCCATCCACATCAATTATCCTGTTCACAGGGAGCTCCATTCCAGGGTTCCCTCTCACACCAGGAGGATTAAAGCTTCTGCTGGCCTTGGCTTTGTGAGAGGTCTGCTCATAGGAGTTTCCTGAAGTCCCTTGTGAATCATTTTTCTTTCTGTTTGCACCTAACAGAAGAATTAAAAAGAAAAAAAAAACACAGAACAAGAGAATTATGTATCTTCTGGTTTTAGCAGTTTTCAGTATTGCAGCCTTCTCTGAGGCACCAAAGGTAGTCAGCTGGGATATTCATCCACCAAAGAGACTTACTGATGGAAATTTAACTAAACACTGGATCTCAAAGATAAATGTGAAATACTAATATGTATCTGTCTTAATGTAGCATTTTTCAGAGTTCTTGAAAATACTCCATTAAAAGTAACTAATTAGCATAATTTTGTACACCTCCAGAACAAAAAAATTCTTACAGCAGCAAACCCAAGGGTGGAGAAGAAGGACCTTCCACTGGGGCAGAATGGGAGATGTTCCTTCAGTTGAACTGGTCTTCAAGACCCTGCTGAGATAGTATTTTTACTTGGTAGGGCTTAATTCTCTAGCAGACTAGTAAGGGATTATTTGAAGTTGCAGGTCACTGTCCTGAACTGCAACAGAGCAGTTATGAGCCACAGGACAAGAATAAAAGAAACAACTTCACAGAATCACAGGTTGGTTCAGGTTGGAAGGAATCCAGTGGGACATCTGGTCCCACCTGCCTGCTAAAGCAGGGTCATCCCAGAGCACATGGCCAAGGATTCTGTCCAGATGGTTCTGGAATATTTCCAGTGAGGGAGACCCCACACCCTCTCTGTGCAATCTGTTCCAGTGCTCAGACCAGTGAAGATGTTCTTCCTTATTCAGGTGGAACTTCCTGTGCATCAATTTCTGCCCGTTTCCTTGTGTTCTGTGGCTCAGCACCATTGACCAGAACCTGACTCCATCCTCTTCCACCCTCCCTGCAGATATTTATAAATATTGCTGAGGTCTCCTCTCAGTTGTTTCTTCTCAAAGCTGACCAGGCTCAGCTCCCCAATTCTTTCCTCCTAAAAGAGATCCTCCAGACCCTTGACCAACTTAGTGGTACTTTGCTGGACCTGCTCTAGGAGTTCCTTGTCCTGAGGAGCCCAGAACTGGACACAGCACTCCAGATGTGTCCCACCAGGGCTGAGCAGCGGGGCAGGATCTCCCCAGACCTGCTGGCATTGCTGGCACCATTGCTCCTCCTAACCCACCCCAGTACTCCATTGGCCCTCTCAGGCACAAGGACACTCTGCTGGCCCATGGACACCTTGTGTCCACTAGGCCCCCCAGGCCCTTCTCTGCAGAGCTGCCCCCCAGCAGGTCAGCCCCAGCCTGGGCTGCTCCATGGGTTTGTTCCTGCCCAGGAGCAGCACCCTGCATTTGCCCTGGCTGAGTTACAGAAAGTTCCTCTCTGCCCACCACTCCAGCCTATTGAGATCCTTCTGAAGGGCTGCACAACCCTCTGAGGTCTGAGGGCTTTAAACACTCAAGGAACACCTGAGTTACATCTAAAATCACAGTTGCCAAGATTCAGGCCTATTCACACAAAGTCATCACTATCCCAAGACAGCTGTAGTTCAAACCCTCGAGCTCCCAAAAGCCAGTTTTGTGTCAGGTGTGACCCTGCAAAGTACAGGGAGCTTCTGAAAGCAAATGTACAGAAGCTGATTTGCCTGTGTCAACAGCAGCAAGAAGGGAAGGATGAAGGAGCTGATTTCAGGATTCACACCACAGTTAGCAACATGGTTTCTGGAACTGAGGCTCCCCCCATAATGATATAAAGAGGGACAACATTTTCAGATACAGAGAACTGCTTTCATTAGATCCAACTGAGAGCCAAGAAAAAAAAAAGAGAAACTTTCAAGGCACAAAAGCAGGCCTGAGTAGGGACTTCAATTTCATATTTAATTCCCTTTTTCCATATATCTTCTTATCCATCTTTAAAATATACCATCTTATCTGACATTCTTTACCCAAAGCATTCTCAGATTTTGTGCCACAGTACATGCAAGTGCCTGACCAGCATGTTTAGCCACACAAATCCCATGAGACTGGTGTGGTTAAATCCCATAACTGTCTTTCAAATATTTTATTTGTGTTTATTCCATGAAGTGATTGGTACAGTTTTATGCAAGGAAAAGAAATTTCCATGTATAATCAGCACAATCAAGAAGTTTTTGATATGGAGAATGGAGGAAATGCAAATGAAAAAGACCAAAAAAGCACTTTCACACACTTTCAATCAAATCACTCCAGGGTCTTCTTGAGGCTTAAAGCTTTCTATTTAAGAAAAATAAGTTAAAATCCTCAGTAGTGCAGTGCTTAGTGTTTTAGCTACAGTGAAGCCCCACATGAGTAATGTGAGTATTTTGCATCAGTAATGCTTGCTGTGTTTTCAGAGGAATTAGATCAAACTCCAAACAAATCAGCTGAGCAGAGAGGCAGAAAGCTCCCAGCCCTGCTAGCCCAGCATGACTTCAGCCTACTAAATTGCAGCTAACATTTAATGGGACTGTATTAGACTTTGTGTTTAAATCTCCCTACTGAAACTAAACGTTGCCTTAATTTTAACTGCTGCTTGCCTGGCTGGGCTGCAAAATGCTATTATTCTGTTCTGGAACGTTTATCTTAACATGAGTGTACTGAATTGTTCTCTTGATCTCTTTACTATTCTACACCCTTTGAGGAAGACCTGTGACTCTCCTTTCAAGTTGCTTTAGAAGAGCTACAAATTGCTGAAATGCCTACTAATGACAAATTCCCACAAATACATGGCATTGACAGAGCATGACAGACCCAGCTGTCCTAGCACTCAGAATACATCCTCCTATGAAATGTCATGCAAAGGAACATCTTTGATTGAGGTGGAAGGTCTCATATCTGTTGACTTGGACTACGTTGAAACACTTTCCACAGTCAAAAGACACAGCCTGCATTAACAGGGCACAAGAGATGAAAGAGCTGGAAACTCTTGTTGAGGAACACCATGGAAGGTGCAAGTATTGCTGAATTTATTTGGGTGCTAAGCCCTTCTACAGTTAAATATAAGAAATGCCATTAAGTCTTGGAATTATGGTGTCACTGAGTCAGCACACAAAGCAACTGGGTGTGCAAGCTGCCCAATAGGAACACAGCAGAAATAAGGTCAATGTTTGCTCCCAGGCTTCACAAGACATAAGCTCATCTGAACAAGAACATATCCACATTATAGGCATATTTTTCCATTAATGTCCTTTTTAGGAGCAATCTCTCTGCAGCATCAAATAAATTACTACTAGAGGCAGGGCAGTAATAGAGAACATCTTGTCTAAAATACCAGTTCAAAAGAATGTGGAATTACTAAGGGAGGATACTGTGAAGATGATTTCACTTTTCCTGTCAGGGTAGAAAATATCTTAGCTCATCTTCACCAAATAGGAAGATGATTTCAAGAGTAGCACTACACAGAAAAAATATTTCAATGTAATTTTTTTCCTCACTTTTTTAAGAAAAATCTTTTATGGAGCAAGGCTATTTAACACAAATAGTAGGCGAGATTTGCCAAACCAGCTTGTGCATAAACGTATAGCACAAGTTTTTAAGTAGACTCAAGACTTGCATGTACTTAGTGGAGCTTTATAATGAGGTTTCAATGCAGTTTGTAACACTCTTACACTGGTCTCCTTCTCATGTTTTCTGAGTAACAAATGCCTGAAGACACCCAGCTGTGCAGGGCACCATCTAAGGTGCAGAGGGCCTTCACAGGGAAAACTCCTCTGCACGTATTCTTGACTGAAGTGATGAATACCTCCATGGAACACTCTGCAGATGCTTTGCCATGTATGGAGCGTGTCAGGAATGTTATTACATTCCCAAATCTAATCTCTCAGATGTCCTACATAACTTCAGTAGAGAAAGGAAGACACTGCTTATGGCAGCAGTCACACAGGTGAATTTCCAGCCTATATCATCCCTATTGGTAATCTCCTCCCTTGCTAAGCATTCCACACAGCTCTTGAGAAATTTTCTTGTGCATCTGATCTTGTTGATGTGTTCCAGCTGGTTTAAAGATGGGAAGATGCAGGTCATCCTTTTTCTTTAAACCAGAGATCTGCTGTGTTACAGACTCACAGCCAAATGACTGCTTAGAAGGCTTAACTGCACCCACCTGCATTTTTCCAAAGGTGACTACAATCAGGCACTGTTTTGGCTGATCTCCTGGTTTCTGTTATCAACATTTCTCTTTTTGTGATATTTGGATTTTGTGTATTATTCTCAAGCACTCTAAATTTAATATTGTCATTATGGAGAATTATATTTATAAAGACAAAGGGAAATCTTCTTCTGTATTAAACAATCCTCCAACTTTAAGATCTAAGCAAAAGATCACAAGACACTGTCTTCCAGGTAGTTTAGGAATAAGCAAGCATGTGGCCAAATTCCACACAGGGACGAGGTCAGAAAAAACCTGGAAATTTCAGGAGCAGCATTAACGGCCAAATGTAGATGAGAGGATCATGTAACTCTAAGTCTAATGCGGTTGCTTGGTGATTTAAAGGCCTGCTCACACCACCTTGCAATTATATTGTTTCTATACCATAATCAATAAACGCATTTGTCTTCAATGTGCTAAATTTTAGTTACGATTTTCAATAAAATCTCTTTCATGTAAATTGAGTGTTTCACTCATCATTCTACCTTTGCTAAAATCCTACTGTTCTTGTGAAAATCATTAACTATTTAGATGGCTCTAAGTTCTACTGAAAGATAACAAGAATATACTGCTTTTCATACCATTGATCCCAGGCATTTGACTTCTAATGCCAGAGAGGATCTGATCTCAGTTAAAGGAAATGAGCTCCAGATTAATGATTTTGTACTGACTTAGAGCAGATAAAAATCTGTTTGAAGTATTTCATAAATCTTAGAATATAACTTGTGAAAAGAAGCCTGAAGTTTTCAGGGGCAGTTCCTGGGACTGGAGATTTACAGACTTGTTCCATCCCCAGATG
Organism: Melozone crissalis; assembly: GCF_028551555.1. Classification (NCBI taxonomy): domain Eukaryota; kingdom Metazoa; phylum Chordata; class Aves; order Passeriformes; family Passerellidae; genus Melozone; species Melozone crissalis. The sequence continues at coordinate 15,140,897 of NW_026535784.1, read as the reverse complement.
CAATCAGTGTCCCAGGCAGCTCGGGGTGTGCTGTGACACGGGAGCCTGGGCAGACACTGCTCCAGCCTCTGACTCCGTGGAGCCTGCCCCAAGGTGGTGCCACACTGCCTGAGAGAGCATTTTCTTACATGAGACTGAGAAAAGGAGCCCTTTGGTGGTCACTTCTGTAGTGGGTGAATAGATAGTCACTTCTATTTCAGAGTCCTAGAAATACATCAATATAAATAACTTCTCCTTAACATGGACATTATCTGTCAGTTTCACTCTCAGACAGACACCTATCCCTTTCTGTCCTAAACTGTTAGGAAATGCTACTTCTACATATTAGCCCTCCCACACATGGATTCTTTTAAGTGGTAGATGAATGACTTCCACACTGGCTGACATACTGTTACTACTGCAGGAATCTTTTTTTTTTTAAAGTTTGTACAGTGATTTATGCTTCTGAAGGGAAAAGGATACTTTACATCAAAGTTTTAGAATACCAGAGGTTAAATTTTCTTTGGCAGTTTCCTTCTTTTTATCTCGTAATTGATACAGCACCAAGGAGAAAGCAGACTTAATAAAAGATTCCTACCTACAGTTTATGCTAAATCTTTTCAAAGAAAATTTGACTTTATATGCTGAATTTCACTTGCATGATGAAACAGCAACTGCAGCATATGCTCAGTGCCTTGAAATCTGACTCAGTAAAATGAAGGCATCGAGCCAGGAAATGGGTTGTGCTACAAAGCAGCAGTATTCTACATTACCAGTTTATTTACTTTTTTCCTGGGAATTTTGTGAGTACATTTGCAGCATTAAGTTTAGAAACGGGCAGATGGAAATTCTTTCATTGCACTCATCTCCAAAGCATTCACAAGAAGAACAAAGCACCAAACATTATTCAGAAAGACAAATTTGAAATGTCACATGGAAGAGGGAGCTCACCAGTGGCATACAGATGCAAAAGAGAGAGCACTGGAATCTGTGTTTGCTGAAGGCAGGGACCCTTCATGTGCACAGCTACAACAGCAGTGAAGGGAACTGCACACAATGTCATTTAAAATCCAGGAGCACTCCACAAATAAATTTGAAAGTTCTGAATTTTGATCCAGGCAGACATGTGTGCCCTCAATAACACTGTCCAGTTTGCTCAAACTTTCCATTTCTCCACTGCTAAACCTGAAACATTTTTGACTATTTTCCAAGCAGTAGGTATGATAAAACAACTCTGCAGCAGCCTGCACATACTCAGCCCTCAGTGTGATCTTCCAGCATTTATTGTTTTGGTTTTCCATCAGTGGTCAGTAACAGCAGGTTTAATTATTGCAGAGTCCTGTGTTGGGAGATATTGGATTGAATTACTTGAATCCATTTTAATTTAATCTGCCCTTCATTAGGTTATTTTTCAATTATGAATGTCTAAAATGTGGTTTCACTGGGCTACTGGGTACATTTCACCAATAATTCAGCAAAGTTCATTTCATCATCCAAATGCTGCCATTTGGATGATGAAATGAACTTTGGGTAGAATAGATCTGGGTTTGGCCCACATGCATTTGGCTCAAAGGGCAGCTGCCATTTTTCTAACATTTCATCCAGTCAGTGATAAAATTCGCAATTCTTTCTAAAATGTTTATCCTGTTGCTTGATCAAAATAAGTTTACATTTCAAATAATCATCCCCCAAGGTCTCCCTTGCTTCCCATTTGTCTACTCTAAACTCCCCTTCTCCTCAGTTTGTTGTGGATCAGTCATGTACTACATGTAATTCTCTCATTGAATCATGCTCTGATTGAAAGAGGACTAACACATCCCAGCCTTAGTATTTCTGGATTCTCATGGGTACTTCTTTATATTGATCCAGAATCCAATTATCTTCTATAAATTAACACAGAACCAGTAAAGGATATGTTACCACATGAAAACAGCCTTTGTTAAAAATAATTACTTAAATTATTCTTACATCTTTTACATCATGATCACCCCCTCTTCTTGATTTTTTATTTATGTTTTCATTCATGTGGTTATCCTGATTTACATAGGGAACACGACTGGACTGTCTCTAAAATATGCCACATGAATTAAGAGATTATATAAAATTTTAGTTACATACATATCGTATCATTTGTTACAGAAAAAAGTTTATTTTCAAATTTTGAAGATAGAAATGTGATTTCTTTTAATGACCTCTTAATCTCCTTAACTACCACAAACTTTTTTCCACTTGGAATTCATTACCATTAGAATTGAAACATTTAGTAGCCAAAAAAAGCAAAAGTCACAGAAATACCACTGATCTCTGCTCTAATTATCTGATCTCTATTCTTCAGCTGTGGGGTACTGCATCCTTTTTGTGAATAATAAAAAAGATCAGCTGGGGATTTTTTGGGGGGGCTTTTCGAACCATAGCCTATACCAGACTCTGATAGACTATTCTGCATTTTATTTCTGCATCATTTATCTTTCACAACAAAAACATCCTAGCACTGGTACTAACTATTCCATTTTTGAAAGATTTCTTCCAATAAGAAAGTAAGCAAGTTTATTTCGAGGATACAAATCTATTTCAGAAAAACAGCAGTTTCTTTTAAAAAAAGCTATATAACTTTAGACTAAATTAATTCTTTAGCTTCCATAGACATTCTATTATGCAATATTACAGAGAGTTTGCCATGCTTTTATTTCCCCTAGCTGGCTTTCTATCTTAACCAATGGCACCATAGGCTTGCTAAAAGATGGTTTTGAATAAACTTTTCAGTTGCAGTGCTGGATCCAGTCTATACATCTCCTTAAAAAAAAAAGACCTTCATACTTGGCAGACAATTCCACTGACTGTAACTCTAGTGTCGTTCTGAGAATAATTCTCATTCTAGCTGAAAAAAAAATGCCCCAAAAAGAACAGGTGTCTTTTTTAAGTGAAAGAAGAACAATTTGATGGACTCATACCTACAGTCTGGATTGCTGCAAACTGTCCTATCTCAGGCTGAAATGGTATTTAGTGAAACAGCCCAGTTGCTATCATGACAAAATGCCCACCTACTTTGTAGTAGAGGCAAAAACCATCATGAACAACTCAGACTTGTGGAATATTGCAAATAAACAATTCAGTGCAAGGCCTGTGGCTTAATACAGCTCTTGAGGAGACTACAGGTTTGGGAGGCAGCCTTTCCCCATGGGCAACACATGTCCAGCCTCTTGGGAAAAACTGGGCAATGTTCAAAGTACCCAGACTATACCAGGCAATTAAAAAAGAAAAATAAAACAAAATAAAAGCCAAGGGGATTCAGTCAGCGTTTTGACACTTTCAAAAATGAATGCATCACTTCAAGCCAATCACACCACACAGTAATTATTTCTTCCACAGATGGGACCACCATTATATGCAGAGACATGAAAGAATGTCTTCAGATTCCAGCAACCTCTGGTTTTTAAAGTGGGAAATTTGCCAGAACTAGCAGGCTTATTCAAAATAAAGACATTTTCTCTTGATGAGTAACGCAACTAGAATCAGTAATAATTCTTGTGTTGCTAATTTATTTGCTATTTACTTCATAGCTAAGTATTAATACATTATAAAAACATTTCAATTATTTCAGAAAGTTAAGAACTGAGCTTGAAAATGTGTTCTCAATAGCTCTGAGTGATGCAAACCTTATTTTGCTGACTTCCATTGTTCATATTTTCCTTTCTAGATCATCAAGTGAAAAAACCCCAAGTGCTACCCATTAGAGGGATGGACATTGACCTGGCTTTCCTACACCAGCAAATTGTCCCCTGCAGAACATGAGGGACCCTTCACTCCTCCCAGTCCTTTTCCCAGCATTTATAAGCCCAAAATGTGCAGGGTAAGCACACACGTCATTTGTCTTTAGGCCAATTTGGAACCAAGACCAGAGACCTCTGCAAATTATGAAGTCATTATTTGTCTTTATATCCCAACATTTTAATTGAATAAACCAATCAGAAATGCAATTTCCATTGATGGGGGTTATGAATGAACAACCATTAAAGCACTTAAAAAAGCAACCATTATTAATGATTTAGTCCTTTGAGATTTCAATTCTTGACTGGAGAGAGTTTCCAGAAGTCTTTATTATAATTATGTACATCATCAAACAGCCTTTCCATGCAAACTCCAATCATGAAAATAGAAAAGTTTTGATTCACCCCACATTTTTTCCATAAAATCACCGTTCTTTTATAGAATACAGTTCCCATTAAATAGTAGTGTGAGAGGAATGTAGAATGCAGCTAATATATGCAGTAAGATTGTAGCAAAAAAGGAAGGTTTTTAATTTTTTTTTTAAATTTTTGTTATATCTAAAAAAAATCTGGTTTGTCAGAAAGTGAAAAGAAATTTAGATTTTCAGTTTTGCAAAATCAGTTAGATTACTTACTCATGGGTGACTATGACAAAATAATAAGGCGCAATCACCACTGAAAGTATAGAACACTAGTTGAAATACATGCTAATTAAAATTAATTTAAAAAATAAATTAAATATGAATGGTATTACTTATTTGTTGTGAAAAAGTCTGAATCATTTTAGAAGGGGAACTGCCACAGGACTTTCAACTGCTTTATTTTTTTTCTTGGAGGCCCACAAATATGTGAGAACACAGTGACTTTTGGAAAAACTGGATTTTCATTCCCCAGAACACAATGAGACCTAGTTAACAGCACGACACGCCTCTCTGCAGAATTATTCTTTTTTAATTAGGCTTCACAGTGCTGTTATGTAGGACCCATCTCAAAGAGTGAAAAGAGTAGTGTGGTCTCCAGCACCCAACCAACCCCTCCTTTCTTACCCAAGTCTACCAAATAAAGAGGTGGTTACTTTGGTTATTCCACATCAAACGAGCTGAGATCTCCAGCTCACTTCTTAAAGACCAGGGAAGAGTTGCTTTAGTTTAAAATAAGAAGGAAAGTAATGAATATAAAGTTTAGCCCAAGAACCCAAAGACAGAAGAAATTCTCGTTTCAGGAGTTCCTGTTATGACTAATTCCAAAGAAAACTCCTGTCTTATCTGCCTTCTGGAGCACATGCCAATGCTATGGATTTCACATGTGACCCATCAGCATCTCAAGACAGCATTTGCCCTTGGATGTCTAAATTATTGATAAATCTAATGTTTATCAGCTTTGTCTCATGGTAATTGCTTGTTCATGTCTATTTATCTGTTTGTCGTAAGAAGGTAATTTCAATCAGAATTCTTAATCCGGGACTGAAAGAATTTTTAAAATAATGAATAAAATGAAAGCTTAAAACCAGTTTGCGTAACTAGAGCTAGAATTTATTACTCCTGAGAGAACAAGGATACAAAATACATGTGAAAACTACACAAAGATTTCTACAAAGTAAAAAGTAGAAAGTGGGAAAAGGGAAAGCTACAGCTCAGTGGTTACACAGAAACTTATGGCATGCATTAAAATATTGTAAATTCATGAAGTTTTTTTTAAGTGCAAATGGTTTTTTTTTAAACAGTTCTCACTGAAAAATATGCAAATTGATACCTATGTTGTACACTTGACATATTATCAGAAAGACACCAACACAAATCTATGCATATATACATCAATATGTCTGAAGTACATTTTGTGGTTCTGTTATTCATAGGCACTGGTTACAAGTCCGTCTAATACTCAGTTTCAGAAATTAAGTGGTAGCGCTAATAGAACATTTCTCAGATACTACTAATAAAGGAATTGGCTTTTAAAATGCCAAGAGGATGAAATAATTTGCATTGCCATTTATAAGCATCCAACAACCAAAGAAGTATTTACAAATCATCAACCATACAGATAAAGAACAGTATCAAATACTCTGTGTAAAAAGATAAATAATTAAAATGTATATTCCCACATCACAAAGAAATGTGATCATACAAATATGGCACCATATGTTTGTGAAACATCAAAAATAAATGTAGCACATAGATACCTCTTCTTATATTTTACATTAAAATGCACAGTACAATGACTGTAAATGTCAATGTCACGACACCCATTGTCTTCAAAATCCTGTTTCTGGTAACAGCAATTATTAGTAGAGTCCATGTTTATAAAGAAATTCCATACTTCAGCCTTGGGCTAATATTGCTCTGTGATATTGCTAGACCATGAAACTTACTTCCTAAAAAAGTTACATATTTTCTTTAAAATTGTCTATTAGAAAGCTACTTGATATGTGAATATTCTGGGAGAAAGTGTGATAGATGCAATCTATTTCTCTATGTAGCAAAGTATGGGTTAAAAAAAATAACATTTTTATTTTTGTCACAAATATCAAATTTATTAGTGAAATATATCCTAAATTGAGGCTTATCCATTTAAAATTTTAATCATAAACAATACTGCAATTTTCAATAATTAGGGGTTTTGTTAAAGTACTTAAACTTCCAAATCCTAATCATGTATCTCATTATGAGAAATGGATCAGAAAATCTGGAACACAACAGTGCTATGGAGCTCAAAATGCTGATATCCTGTTTTGTACTCTGAGGGTGAATGAGATAATTACAGCATGTGGATGTATTTCAAAGGTTTGTCTGCATGTGGCCACTTATGGTTACATGCCAAATCCAAACAAAAGTACATTGTTAAAGGCAACCAGAAGTATAACAGTTAGAACAGACTAAGGCAATTAAAATCTTTTTTCCTACTTTTTTTGGTTAAAAAAAATAAAAATTAAGGTGCAGAGAGAATTTTCTTTGCTGTTTTAATGGGTGCCAAATACTGATTAACAGTGCCAAGGAAAAGTAGTTTTACACAAAAAGGAAATACTATTAAAATCTAGAAATACCTGAATTGGATCTTTGAAATCCAGATTTTTCCTGATTACCTGCAAAAGGAGTTGGGGGCGGATAGTTGGCTTCCGTGAGTTTACTGATGTCTGACAGTGGCGTTGGTGGTGGTGGTGGTAGCAAAGTGCTGTTAGGGCTGCTAATATCTCCTTCAGCCACAAGAGTCAAGTCTGCCACATTCTCATCATCTACCATCTGAATGCCTTCAGCCTGCAGCTCTCTGGACTGCCTTTTCCACACCGCGGCGTTGCTCTCCTGGGCGTGCGGAATCGGAGACAACGGAGGGCTGAAAGGGACACTGAAAGTCTTCTGGCTGTGGAGCGCTGCCAAAGCAGACTTATGTTTGTTTTCTGAGTAACCCACTTTCTTTACTGAATTTTCATTAGAGTTTTGCAGGGACTCCTGTTTTCCACTGGGTGATGTACATCCATCACTGCCATCGCTTTTTGAAGCTCGCTTGCCTTTAGAACCTGCGGGTGTAGATGAGGATGGTTCTGGTCCAGTGGGTGGTAAACGAAGAAAGTCAGGAAGAATAAGGTCTTCTTTCCTTAGCAGTCCACGTTGGTCATCTGCTCTGTTACTCTGTGCTTTGGATATGAGTTCAAAAAATTCTATTGGGGAAAAACCCAAAATTGACAAGTTTTTGTCAGAAAGTGCAATGCTATTAAAACGTACATTTTCAGCACATTTATTTTCCATGAAGATCTTCAATTCTTTCAATGCTGCCTTGAAATAAGATCCCATGTTAATTAGGAACTTTTTCAATTGCAGCAATGTTCACTAGCATCACTATAATTAAGACCATCAGCATTGCTATTGTAAGAGTTTTGCAGTTTAGAACAGCTGCAATTCACTGAGCCTTGAACACGTCTTCAATTTTACGCAGTTAATAAATCTGTACACACATGCAGGATTTTTTAATTCTTTATACAAAACAAGGCTCTAGTCTTACAGACAATGGGTGCACATTTTTATATTCTGGATGGGTTTTACCCATCTTAACTCAAAAATAGCATGCCATTTGAACATTCAAAGATTCAGAATGTTGCAAACTTCCTCGTTATATTGACTTTCTCTCAGAGTAATTATATTTTATCACAGTTTCAATTCAATTCATGGCATAGTTTTAAACCAGGATGTTATCATCACAGGGTATGATCAGATAATGATTTAAGTAACCCCATTTTATTTGGAGCTGCAATGAATCAGTAGCTTACAGATAGTCAGTAACCATCCAAGGAGCCATTACCAAAAGTGATGGGGCAGCTTTTTAAAGAGGCTTTAACACAATTAGAAGTGATTTTCTGATCATGTCCCTAATGATATCCAATGGTTTAATATGTTTCTATAAATAATACTCATAATAGATCAACACTGTTCTAAAAAGTTTCAAAACTTGGCAACAAGAAACTTATCAACTGTAAGCCAAGAATTATACCACTCCTCAAAAAAGAAGCATTGCAACAATAAACAAACTCTTTGGTACAAAACATAGACATATAAAAATATGTAATTCTTAATATAGGGTCTCTGCATGTCCTAATTTTTCAAGAAGAAAGCACTTTAACTACAGAATATTAAAAGACGCTTTAAAAGGCCATCTCCAACAAATTAAATAAAATCAACAGTTCCAACCCAGCTTATAAATACTGTTTGAAGCAAAAGCCATTAAGAAATAAAGCAACAGAACATTAGTATCATTTTAACTTAGCATAATGTGAAGTCGTACACTTGCACTTGTATGACCTTATTCCTAAATCCTCTACTCATACTTGGCAGGCTTTGCAATGTATTCATAAAAATTACTTTTTAACATGCTTTTTCAAATGCTGTAAAATCTGAAAGTAGCCAAGATGGAAGCTTCAAAATGCTTCTTATTGCCAAAGTTTTGCAAAATGGCGGTAGGCATATTAAAACATGCAACATTTCTAAGATGTGTCATACAAAAATGTTTCTGAAATTTCAAAGTTCATAGAACAGTTGTTTGTTTTTGCATTAAAAAACAGTCTACAACATTTAGTATGCATTTTTCAAACTTTGACAAATATCACAAAACTCAAAATAAAATGTGAAAGCCTCGAATTCTGAAGTTTTCAAATTATGTTAATGTTTTACTCAGTCCTAGGAAAAAAAATGAAAGTATTAAAATGTGGAAAACAAGTTAACAAAAGAGTAAGAAACAGAAAATAATTTAAAATGCACTAATATATTGTAATAACACTTATATGAAAAAAAACATATATTTTGCAGTAGAAGTTTTAGCCATAGCATGTTTTTTTCAGTTCTAGTCAGTGGATATTTATTCACAGATGAACATTCAAAGGTAAACATTCATTTGCTGTATAAATGTGCATAACCAGGTTTTGGATATGCATACGGGGTAACTTCAGCAGTAAATTTTAATCTGTGGGTCAAATATGGTCCTTTGAGGTTTGTTTTTCTACATGGGAAAATAGGGAGGAGCGTGTAGGGCTGACAGACAGGTCATCACTTCAGTTCACGTCCTAGGGCACAGGGTGTTATGCCAAAATTTCTAGTGCTACATAATTTTTATTTCTCTTTTGCCCATGGACGTCTTTCTATAAGAAAGCAAATTCTCTCATGAGTTTTTTTTCCAATGATATCGCCAGAACTATTAGGATGTAAAAAAGGTAAAAATAGGACTCAGGAAATGCAAGATTACCAATAACCTCTTTGCTTATTTCTACTTCTAAGCAACTTTTGCTGAATGCAAATTTTTCTGTTGCCCATCACATCTCCTCCACAATCTGACTGCCCTGCCCTGGCTGTTACAGAGTTCAGCAGAAAACTTACAAAAATTCTTACCTGAGTACATTTGGGTCTACACTACTGTGCAGTGCCTGTCAAACACTTATATAGAGGTGAACAGAAAGCCAAGCTTCTACACAGCTTACAGAGAGTATCAAATGGGATGTTCAACTGCAGTGGAGTAACTAATCCCCTTTTATTTTACAGGAATTAGGTACCCCTCACTTTTGAAAATCCCACTGGACACCTACATCAGTGTTCAGGTATTTTTAAATTTTCAACTTATAAAAACTTGACAATTCAAACACACCAAACAAAAATATAATGGTCATGACTATGATTTTCACAACACAGTATTAAACACGTGGTATCTACACAGACACAAATTTTTTCTAAGACTACTTATGTTAATATGTAAGCTATAAAGTTCACATACCCTCTGCTTCATCCAAATTTATTTTGTGACTTTTTTTTTTCCCAATCTTTGCAATAGAGTCTTCTCTCTTTGACAGCCGGACTTCCCTAGCATTTTTTCCATTTTCGCCTTTCATTTTGATAGAATTAGACTTTCCTAGAGTTCTTCCCTCTCCCTGCATTAGAAGGAAAGTTAAGGTACTACTTACATTCAGGCTCTATCATTGTATACATAATATGGCCTAAAGGAATGAGGAAAGTTATTTTGGAAACACATTTCTCTAACATCACAATAAATGCTTTAGTTTAGTCTTGATTACGGCAAAGAACATTTGCCATAGCAGTTCCCAAAAAAATGTAGAAATAAATATAATATTGTTTACTCTGAAGAATTCACGTGACAGAAATGGCCTTTGAACTACAGAGTAGCTCAGTTATTTTCAAACACGGATAAGCCAATGAGACACAAAACAACAAACACAACACAGTGAAAGAGTTAACTGATTCATCATGAAGACAAAGTTCTTCACAAATAAATGCTGTTGACAGTGGAAAACTATCAGACAGATAACAGCTATATTCAATCTAGTTACAGAATTTGGCCGATTCAAAACCATGTGTGAATGCAGCCTTTGATACAGAATTCTAGAAGGAAACAGAAGATGATCTAATGGAGAAAAATCGTTGCAGAAGACTTACAGTAGATCCTTGACTTCTTGAAGATACAGTTGCAGTCTGTTTTACTAACACGCCTCTTTGTTTCTCTGTAAACATTGAACATAAATATATCTTCTGTAACTACCGATTTATAATGCCCTAAAGAAGCAAGACTTAAGGGACAAGGATGGACACAACAGATTTTTGCTTTAAAATCACTCTAATGAGTACTCAGAAAATAGTGAGCACAGTTGATAACCCTGATATCTTTCAGTAAAAACCCACCAGAATATGCCTCTCATCTTCAGATTTTCCTCACACTGCCACTATTTTTAAAGTTAAAGGATGCTGAAGTTTCATTTACGCGCTAAATTTTCAGTTGATTTAGAACAAATAATCGTAAAATCTGATCATTCAGTTCGCAATTCTCAACAATATAATTTAAAAATGAAAAAGAAAATCAGCAGAAAAGACCATTGAAAGGCCATGTTAAATCTTTTCCATCCTGTTTCACACATCAATTATTTTGTATTTCTGCTGTATGCTCCTTGCCATTGTCTAAGTAATCAAAAGCTTCCATCAAATTAAATCTGCCTACAGCAAATTTAGTGACACAGAATCATTGCCCCCTTTCACTGGTACATTGCCACAGAACCACTGCCAGAATGATCCTCTATGATTTAGGCTTTTACAGATGCTGGCAGCACACTGGATTTAGGCTTTACTTGTAATCCTTAACCTAATTATGTGTGAAAGTATTTAGATCGAAACTGTTTTTCAAAATAACAATTGGTTCTGTTGGTTAGGAAAATGACAAATCTGATTCTCCTCAATATATACCTCCATCTTTATAATCCCAGCTCTTCCTTGAAGAGGATCTCTGCTCTAAGTCTATTTAATTTAACCATATCTAATTTAGTTTTTGAAAATAAGTGTTTGATATCTCTAAAAAGGTCTCCTAATGAAACCAAACCTTTACTCATAAGGGTGCTTACATTAATCTAGAGTGTTAATTGTGCCAAGAGATTGTCAACTGTTTAGCTGATAAATTTTTATTTTTACGATTATGTTGCCTAGGGTCATGAGTTTTTATCCTTTTTGGTGTTATTTTCAAAAATCATCACTTAAAACTGGAGAAGTAGGCTCTGGTACTTTCTCATATTAAGAAGGATATTATGATAGCAGCATATGCAGCTGCTGTACAAACTGCATCTGTTTTCCTTACACAGAGAATGTTCCTTGCTGAATAATTGCCAAATGCACCAAAGATATTTGGCACTTGATTCTCATTATTATTACTGGGTGCTATGTTCCTAAGTTTGTGGGTGCATCTGTGGCTCAGTGCAAGCAAAAAATTCAAACATTACTACTGCAAAATTTCTTACAGCAACAGTAAAAGTACCTGCTATCACAGATTACATTAATCTTCAATCTTCAGAAACTGCACTGCTTTTTAGTTAAAAAGAATATATGCTATATGTGATAGATACAAATTTATTCACATTTACCTCACCTTCACAGCAACAGGAAAAACAAACCATAGTCAGGGTTTGTAAAACGGATTTGGAGCCACAAACAAAAGCTTTTCTACAAACTTACCTCTACCCTTTGATGGTTCTTTTTCATCTAGAACAACCCGCTGGCCATCCAGATTAGATATAGGGACACCAAGATCAAGGGGCTCCTGCTCACCACTCTAAAGTCGGATCACAGTTTGTATGTAATAGAGAAAAAGCTGTTTTCAGAACAAATTTATGCAGTCTGACATTTTTGAAAGAAAACAAGCAAGGCATTTTTATGCTTCAGAGTAGCTTCAATCTATCCTTCTACCGTTATAAAAACGTTTATTCCAGTGGTGCAAAACTACCTTGATTTCAATGAGTGTAACCCTATTCTGTGAGAAGAATGGAATTTGGGAAAATGATGCACGGAGAAAAAAAAAATCATCCAATTTGTGAGTGTGCTCAAATACTCTAGCACCATTAGTGTGTGTATGCTCAGCAAGTCATGTTTTTCAGAGAACACTTTAGATTATTTTTTATTCTAAACTGATTGTATTATTTCATTAGTTTTGTAATTTCATTAAATGAAGTTATCTTTATACCAACATGCTTTTCAGTTATCTTAAAAACTTGGACTGGTTCAGCCAAGACAGCTTACATACTAGAAATACCACAAAATTAACTTTACATTCCTAGGTATTCCAGCACAAAAGAAAGGAGAACATGCCAGCCAAGAGTTCAGTAGTAGAGAACTTGAATCAGTCTGCTTTAACAAAATATTTCTGCAAGGGGATTTGTGGCAACTTTCATGATTCCCAGGACAATGGAACAAAAGCTTTAATCCAACCAACTTTCCCTGGCTAATAATGGGAGCTGAGCTCTGAAAGAAGCAAAGTTCAGGCTTACTTATTTTGGATGTTGGGTTTATTATGAAGAGAATATAAAACAGATGTAGACTAAATATTTATACTACTAAGCATAATGGTTATAATTACAATGCATTTTATCTCAAAATGTAGCTGTAGATATTTAAATGCCTAATTCTCAGGAGAGGAATCATTCCAGGGACTATCATATGATCTTCTGCAGACAGAAAATATAATATTGCTGCTTGAATTACATCAAAGAATACTTACTAGTCTTGCCACAAGTTCATTAAGATTTAAACCATATTTTGCAACAACAGGCCTTAAGACCTCTGTTACTGGTTTGGTGGGTTTTGCCTTCAGACCAACTGACCGGTTGATAGGAACAAGATCCAGCCTGAAACATAGCAATTGCAACATCAAGTGTGAAATACTCCAGTAAATAAAGTGAACAGAAATATGCCAAATCAAATCTACAACACAGTTGTAACAATTTACAGCTAGTAGCTAGCTGGAACTGCAGTAGCATGAATGTATGTTAACTGAAGCAACAACGAATCTATTATTTTATTTTTATTTCTTTATTATTATATTTAATTTATTATTACTTCTATTTAACACAAAAATTCTACTGTTTCGCTTGCCAGAACTGAGTGAAGGCCTGAGGCAGTCTATTTCAGACCAAGGAAAAGCATTCCACAGCACTTCCATATTTACAGGGAGATTTCTCTGACCAGTTTGGTCCAGGAGTCCTTCCCAAGTGACTCCATGCCTCAACTATAGACTTGGATGCAAGAAAAACATTTCTTCTCAGTTCCACAAGACAGACTCACAACTTGTTATGCAATTACATGAGATGGATTTGGACAAATATTTTAATTTTTAAGCAGACTAACACTGTGGAATTCCAGTGTTACTTCTTTGGGTTGGGGCCACCATACGATGAAATATCAGTATAAGAGAAACTTATATACCAACGGTGTAAAAGTAATTACCTTAGAATTTACAGGCTAAAGACAGTTCTTTTCAGAGCATATTTTACAATTTTGCATTATTAAAATGGTAAAAGAATAATTAAATACAATTTTTTTTTACAAAATTAAACCCAAACAACTTTCATTAGCATCTATGTCCCTGCACAGAACTGCGCCCAGCTTTGATTTGGTTTTGGCTTTTTTTTTTTTTTTAAATGCTCTCCATCTATGCCCTGAATCCTCCATAAACCTCATTTAATTGCAATGCTACTATAGTATGAAATCAAGGACAAGCTTATTACTAACAAAATAATCAGAAGAAATGTACATCATCATCAGATATTATTATCTCACAAAAATCAAACACAAGATGGTAAGTCATGTTGACTTTTCTCTTTCTCAAGAAGCCAGAATAACTAAAACTTTGTCTTTTATATTTTCTTTTAATTCAACAGTTACTAAATTGAAATTTTCAATTTTAATCATTAGATGGTAATTGATACAAAAGTGGCAAACACTGAGGTAACTAAGTATACCCACATAGTATATCTCCTTAGTCTGAAAATGTTCCAAATATTTGACTATATTTGCTTACATAGTATCTACCCAGAGAATGGAATAATGCAGAACATTTCTACATTTTAATTAACACACAAATAACATATGGTACTGCCTACTTCAAGTTCCTTTTTAACTTGGAGACTCAACAAGCTCACACCTAATAAAAGACTGCTCAATCTCAATCTAAAAATTGAATATGCCATGCAGTATTTATTAACCTGAAGTACCTTTAAATAGAAACTAGCCTAGCTTCCTAAGGAAAAGTAATATAGAGCCAAAATAAGGAATGCCTCACAAAATAAACTTCATTCACTTCAAAAGTCCAGGTCAGTAATGTAATACATTTTGCTTCAATACTTTTTCCTGAAATTATTATTTCAGGAGTTTTCATAGCATTAGTTTGGATTCATTTTGGAAAAAATTACAAATGTTATTTTGAAAAAAACACATGCTACCAAATATATTACATAAAACTAAATGTATAATGTACTGCATTATATTATATCCATACTCATAATTTAACATTGACTTTAAGATTCAGGGTTCATCAGAGGATTTTTATTTATACAATTAGTCTTACTGTAATTTTCCAGGTGGGCAAATATATACAGATAAAACTGAATGGGAACAGGTCATCAATAAATACATCCATTTAGTTTAAGGCTAGGAGACTTACAGTTCAATTTCTATATCTTTCTTGTGCTACTCCAACCTACTTAACATGTCTTTCTGATGTGGAAGGTCCCTCTGGACCCACAGATCTGTCCAGTGCTTTCAGAGCTGCCTCAGCTTGAGCATTTTGACATCATAATAATATTTAAATGTCCCTAAACTGGAACACTGGCATCAAAATCTCACTTGTATCCTAAGAGCAATCCAGGAAGCCCCCTCCTGCAGCTGCACAGCCTCCTCTTTCACTGCACAGGGAACTGGCAACATCTCCTTTATTGCACTTACAAAAAGCAAACTGGAAAGCAGGGAGGGAAAGGCCAGAGGAAGGCTTTATTTTTGACTCTTACCTAAATAAAGTGCGTTTTTCCAAGCGCAGGTCCCGAGACTCCAGGATGCTGCTGTCCTGGTGCAACACCAGGGGCTGCAGAACATGTCAGGGATGAAAGAAGAGAGAGCAAATTAATTCTAAACTATGTAAAAAAGAGCAGCTGTGTTGTTAAATTTTTTTTAAGGTAACTCGGAATATTATTAATATAGGCTGCTCTCATTCCAGTGACTGCTCCTTTACAATATGGAGCATGATTAAAGCATGTTTTCTTTTGGCTAGGTGTGAAACAATGACCAAAATTCAATTTCCACTGGAGTCAGCAGGTGTTCAGGAACTTGGTTGTTAAAATAAACCTAGATTCTTCAACTTATATAAATAACACAGAATAATGCATTAGAAAATACAGCCACCTAACAGTCTTTAAAAGCTTTAAAAGCCCATAACTATGAACATTCATTGATTTTTGTCATTGCAATCATCTAGATGGATCAAAAGCATGAATTTAAGAGAATAAATACTTCATGTCCACAACTTCCCTTTGAATTGGAGAACATTTCTGTTGACTAAGAGCCATCTCACACACACTGCATCATCCCCACAGATTGCTGTCTTGGAAATTTTCCTCAATATTAAAACCTGTACCTCATTTCTACCATTAATGCATCTCATTCATCTTTGAGCAACCGAATGTCACTATGGTTTTGGGCTTTAATGCAGTAGCATCTACTACCAGACATTTGCTTTCTTCATGGATAATTCAATTCTCCTTCAATTAACCAGCACTGCCAATGTAAAGCTATGGGCAGAACCAGGAGATGTGTGTCAGTATGGAGAGAACAGAATTCCTTATCTGTGAAATGGGGAGGAAAACACTTCCAAAAAAGCCCAGGAATACGCAGTACCTTATCACCTCCAACGAGGAACAGGTCCACTGCAGCTATGTTGATGCCATGTTTCTCACAGACCCCAGCGAGCACCTCCTTGATGGAGAACCCTGACTTCACAGCCATTTTGCTGGATGAGCCATCCGGAAGGTTTACACAGCAGTACTTGGGGGATTTGTCTTTATCTGGCACAAATGCAGGCAATCTTGAGGTTTCAGACTTGAAAGGAAAAAGAAAGGTCAGTGCCCAATGGGAAAATGAGGACTGGGTATAAACTATTGGAGCCCACCCAGATCAAACCAAGCCAACAACCATAGTTTCTACCATGCTTTAGAAATCCTTCCAAATACCACAAATATTAGATACATTTAAATCTCGGGGGAAAAAATTTAGATAAAGATCATAAATCTAAATCACAAATCTAAGTTTATTTCAAGAACAGATGAAGTTTTACACAGCAAGTGTGTAAAACAGTTATAAGATTTACTAAAGGATTCCTAAGTAAAAACTATAAAAGTAAATTAAATCTCATTAAGCATCCAAATAGTTAAATGTCTGTGCTCAATAATGTCCTGCTGATGTAAAAATTACCATTGGCATCCTGTGAATCAACATTTAAGTGAAGAGTAATGTCTTTAAACATCAGGTTGCTCAATCTTTCCTCACAAAATTTCCTCTTCTTTCAACATAATACGAATTCTATGCACAAATACACCACAGAGAAATTGAAATTTTAAAATTATTTGCTTCATAATCATTAATTGTTTTTATTAAAGGGAATTAGAACTACAATGCTACAGACTAGGCACTAACTTTTATTCTAGAGTAACAGCAGAATAGCAACACTACCACTAAATATCAAAAGTATCTTTGAGAATTTAACAAAAAGCTCACTTATAACTTAAAAGGACACTAAAAAATACTGGGTTTGACAGCCTTTTAGGGTACTCATCATGCTTTTTCTCTCTTCTTTAACATGGCGCTTCTCATTCAAATCCCAGTAACTTTCTGATAGAAATCATGTGGGAGTGGGAAAGATATGAGGGGTTGTTGCTTTAGGGAGCCTTTGCATTTTCTATTTTTTAAGACAAGACTTTTTTGCAACAGAAATAAACATGACTTCACCATGCTTGTTTCCCTGATCAATATTTTTAGCATAGATAAATTTACATAGTTATTAGTTGATGGTTAATTACACAGAATCTATTCTATCAGAGGGACACCAACAGCACAAAAAAACGAAAATTTCCTTTTTTTAGAGTCTTCCTCCATATCAACATAGATAAATAAAGTATTACATCTATGTTTTATTAATACTGTTTTTAAATTTGCCCCTCATTAGTTTTACACTGTGAAGGCAAAACTTGATGGTTAGAAATCACAGTGTCTTCACTTGTTAATTTCTTAGCATGACAAAGTGTCCACAACAAACCTCTCAGGATTTTAGGACCAAATTAAATCATAATGACAAAAACACACAGCTTTAAAGAAAACAGAGAAGAAGCAAGACAGACACTGGCACAACAAAAATCAACCTAATGCAACTTGCATCCCCCTTACTGCAGAGGCCAAGAAGAGGAAAAGCTTTAACTTGTGGTTGTTTAAAACAGATTCTCATCCTTGCAGGTAGAACAAACTAGTTTTAAAGAGCTACAGTCATTAAAAGGGAAACTTTATTCTGTAGTTCACTGGTGCCTGATATTAAGACAGACAAAATGCAAAGCATATCCAAGGACAGCATAAGAAATTATATATGAACACAACCTCTCTTGCATTTCCAACACTCTGAAATTGCCTAATATTACATCTTGTGCTGCAGCTGCATCACTTGAAACCCCTTTCCCAAGGCATTACATCAAACAAGCTACATCACACCACTTAGAAAATCAGTATTTCACTGTTTCATCTGCTCCCCCAGTAGCCCATGAGCAGGAGGCAGCCATTACCAGGTCGAGACTTGCAGTGGATGACATGGAGCCTTGAGATTCCCGTCTGTAGGACAATCCATTGGACTGAAAAGAATCTGTTTGTGCAAAGAACCAGCAATCAGTAAAGAGGCTGATTTCATTATTTATGCTAATACAGACAACTATTTCAAATATCAGCTTGTTGAGTCACAAATTTTTCTTTTTTCATTAAAAGGAAAGAAACCACCAAATCTTCATACTGTGCACAGAAGCATGGAAACCAAAGTAACTTTTGGTCAAGTGCTTCTTGGTTATGTAACCCCTGAATAAAGCCATTTGTTTTACATCAAAAAAAGGGGAAAAATATTTTTTTAAAAATATTAGTTTTGTTAACTAGATGCAACATGATTTCAATATTTCATCTTAAAAAAATTATTCTACCTCTTCAGATACTCTCAAGGCAGATAAATACTTTTAAAAGTGCAAGTAAGGTGTTAGAACACTAAAATCTAAGACAATTACTAGTCACTTTCAGAAGGAAATGTCCATGATCACAGCAAATGCCACTGACGTCTTTTCACATATGAATATACTAAGAACGCCCAAATTATCCAAATGATCAAAGGTATCTTGTAGGTCTGGGAGTTTATCAGAAGCAAAAACTGCATTATAAAATATGGACCAAACTTGGGGCTTTGCTGGAATTTTTTCATCATTTTTAATTCAACAGCATAATTTACTGCAAAACTTTCATCTCCTCTAGAGGCCATGAACAGGTGCTTTCATAAGGGAACTCTTCCTTAAACTCTCAAACACAATTAAGTAACAAAACAGCAGGTTACAAGGGCTTTCACACCTCTGACTCTCCTTTTTCATTTTAGTCAGGGAAGGTGAAAACAGATGGTGACTGTTCAAAAGTGAACATACCTGTGTGTTACTGATAAAAGAAAGAAAAGTAGGATAACACAGATGGAGGAATTTTTAAATAGCTGTAACTACAGCACTATTTGCTGTACTGATTCTGGACTTTTCTGTAAAGGTTTGAAATTATCTTTCTATAAAAATAGCAGCTCTCTGCTTGAAAAGGCAATTACCAGCACACAGAAAGGCAGAATGTTCCAAAACGTAAAAAAAAAAGTCTTGTGGAAGTCAGTAAAAACAAATTTAAATATTGTCATATTTTTATCTATTTACTTGTACATCTTCCACAAAACTGCAGCAATACTAGCCACACTCTGGCCTTCTGACTTGACAGCTCCTTTCCTCTGTCACTCCCAAGAATGCACTGAGATAGCAACTAATCATGGTGAGATTAGTCATATCTATTGCTGAAACAACCTTGAAACAAAGCAGAATGTGATACTCACCGTTTGGATAATCACCATTTTCTCTTCTCTTCTGTGATTTTCCCAAACTCTTGCTTCTTGACCATGAGAAGAATGTTCCCCTCTTTTTCTTCTCAGTGTCCTCCTCTCCTGACTCTTCATTTAAAGATCTTCCAGACTTTGACTTACCACTTAGCTATCACCAAAACACAATTAAATCACTGGTTTGATCACAGGTGTGAGTATATTGTCTAAAATAAACCTTCCCACACTTCTTCCCAAAACAAGAGTGTGATGGCCAGGTTAGCTGCCTTCCTTACCCCACGCACAAGTGTCTGTGCCAGCATCCCTCTCAGCAGCAATCAAAAAAAAATAACCCAAAAAAACCTCACCAGTGACAACAGAAAGAAATACAGAGATAGAAATGTGCTGCTTGGTAGGGAGTACAAAACAGTAGCTGGAAATGAGCCATGGAGAGCTACAGCAAATATGAAAGAACTGTCCCCGGCTCACCAGTAATGCCTAAGTTAATGTGGAAAGGCCATTTGCCTTGCTTTTAAAACACTGAATTTCACTTTGGTATTTTTCCTAGGCTAGGCTTGAATATGAACAGCTTTCAAAGACAATGACAAAGTACTGTTTAACATTTACAAGTATAATCAACTATTTATTAGAGTTGAAGAATACAAATGTCAGGAATGTTTGATATTAAACTAAACTTGCTTTTAACAAGCTAGTATTCTTGTTAGATTATTAGAATATTCCTTGAAATGCTACTTTTCAAAGGTTCCTAGTCATAAGAATACATAATGGCAGATGGGGTAATCTGTAGTGATTGACATGAAAAATGAGAAGTTATAATTTACCCATACAGTTATGTAATGCCATGGTGTATTATCTACAAGAAGAAAAAATAAACCCTAAATAATGTCAAGGGATCAGTCAGTAAGACTACTGGTCTAATTTTTAAGCAACTGTACTTATTTAACACAGAATTATCTCAGTTTAGTAGGAGCTAAGAAATTAAAAACTACCCTTTGCCAAAATGAGCTAGTTTAGGTTAAGCCTTCTCCAAAACTTCTGATAAAATGTCTCCTCTCAGCAAAGGTTAAATTATCACATCTTAATTCCCATAGTCAACCAAAATAAGCTTCTGAACTGGTGTATTAATAAAATAAAACTTACTTTTTATTTGTATACATACAGTTAAATAATAATGAAGATTTTAAATTATATTCAGCAATTCAATATCTAGAAAACTGATTCAAAGTATATTCCTGAGTACACAAAATTTTGCAATTGTATTTGCCAACATCTCTATCCACACATTTTATTTTATAGGTTATCTTTGATTTTCCAAAGAACTTGAAAAACATTATTTAAAACCACAGTTTTGTGATAACAACAATGCAAAAGTCACCTTTTTTGGTGTGGACATGTTGGACTTGTCTGAACTGACGCTGTGTTTGGAGGTGGGGCTGCTGGGAACACGCTGAGGATCAGGAAGAGGACGTCCTTCCACTTCAGCTAAGATGCACTCTTGGTAGAGGGGGGACTTGAGGAAGCGAGTATAGCTATCAAACTTCATCAGGTTAAATATCTGAAATTAAACCACAATGGATAATGGGTACATACATTCCAGTAGCACATCAAGAAAATGAAGCTACTTTGCAACAGGAAACTCCCACAAAATTTAGGATATCAGCAGCATAGGTATGACACTGTTTAGACCTGGCTAAATCCACTGCACCCATTTTAAAGTGAAATATAATTTGATCTATTCCCTTATTACAGGTTCAGAAAAAAAGTTATGATTTGTGCAAACTGCAAGCTGAGATGATGTAGAGTCTTGACAACACTATCCTTTTTTAATGTGCTGATGCCATTCTGTGTGGAGCATGCAGCAATCTGGCCATTTAAAACATTTTAAAGGTTATTACACTGGCACTGTATGTGACAGCATTAAGTTATGCAGGTATGTTTTAAGGTAGCTGTGAACAAGAAAAGTTTATGTTCTAAAACACAGAAATATGATATAATCACAATATGCAATAACACAATGATACAAGAAACACAATGTTAATTGCTGATGTGAGGAGAAGCTGAGAGTCCTTTGCATCAAATAAAATGTTCACATAGAATAGAATCATAGTCATAGAATCATTTAGGCTGGAAAAGACCTCTAAGATCATCACATCATTAACCCAGAACTGACAAGTGTTAACAGTAAACTACAGTCATGTATCCACTGATAAGGAAAAATCCCATCAGTATCTCTGGAAAATTCAATAATCAAGGTGCTGTAGATCTCAAAAGAGAACAGTTTACATTAAATGATCAACATTTATCTTTAACCACAGAGGAAGAAAGCAGCTCTATACCAGGCCTGGAGCAAACATCTGAGGCTGATTTAACCAAAGGTAAATTTAAGAAAGTAAAAAAGAGCTTTTTCTTAAATGCTAAATAATGTTTAAAGTTTTTGTTCCATTTTTGCAAATTTAAACAAAGCTAATTTTATGAAAGTGAAAACAAGCTTTTTCTTAAATGCTAAATAAGGTTTAAAGGTTTTGTTCCATTTTTGCAAATTTGCTGTTTTAAGTGAATCCATACTTTTAGCTCTATATCTTCTCCCATGATTCAGTTCATCTGAAAAAGCAGTATGAATGGCTACTTCTTTGGACATGACAAATTCCCCACAAGCAAAGGAAGGTAGGAACCATGAGCAGGTTATGGCACTCCCAAGAGTGTAAAGGAAAGTCCATCACTGAGACTGAGTGGCCCATTTGCAGATGAAAACCATGCTTCAGACTGTGCAGACACACCCTTCCCAACAGGCTTTAGCCCAAAACCTATCCTGTAAACAGCAAGACAGAGCAGAGAGAACTTGATCCTGCAGAGTCACAGAAACCCAACTCAAACTGAATGCAAATTTCCATGTTTTTGACTTTCCCCTCTGTATATTCCCATTCCTGCTTAGGTGCTGCCTTTTAATGCACTGTTTTCCACATGGTAAGCTATGGAAAAATACTTCTGTATATGCCAGCTTTGACAGTCTGCAAATTAAACATATTTAATACAGTAAAAAAAATTACTACCTTCTAACTTTGCAGGACAGAGCCATGAGAGGGTAACTAATTTACCTTGAGCTGATTATCATCTGCCCCATGTTTCTAGCCCACACTACATCTACAATTTTCTATATTTAGAATTATTATCATATTTACATATCTTAATGATTTCTGCTTATTAGAAAAAGGCTACAGATGCTAGTTCTTGTACTTACAAATGAGAAACATATATTTTAAAAGCATAATTTGAAATTTTCAGATAAACAAGAGCAGAAAAACTTACATCCATTATCAAATCTTCATGAAGTACATGCTATGTTATTCTTATTTTAATACGTTTAAGTGACCTGCACTGTCCTCCATCCAGAAACACTGAAAATGCTTGTTCTGATTCAATTTACAAAAAGGAACAACATCCTAACTAGGTACTTAGGCTGCATCCACACTGCCATTACAACCTCTAAAAACAAGATCATGGACAAATTTGTCAGGACATGGACAGAAAGCAACTTCCAGGGGTATTCCCAACAGACAGTGCTTGAAAGAGAATGGTCTGAAAGTGTTTCCAAGGCACTTTCCCACACACTTCTGCCACTCCTCTGCAGCCTTACAGCAACACTCCCCATTCCCCAGCACCACACTCATTCAACAACCACCACAGAGCAGCACCCACTCTGTGGTCAGTGCTCAAATCTAAAAAATCTTGTGAAAGACCACAAATGCAGAGCTTTCACTTTATTAAGGTTGTGTCACCACCATGAGCTCAACTTTGTGGGTGTGTTGCAGTAACTACACAACCCACAGCTGTGTGTTATCATACGGTGCCATCCACCAAGACCACAAGCTGGCCTGCAGAAGCACTCCCTGAAACCAAGGAATGAAGGGCCAGCAAGCAGCTGATTGCCCAGCCCTGCCCTCAGCCAGGCTCCAAGGCCATGTCCTGCAGCAGAAGGAGCTCTCATCCTGCCTCACTTCATTTTCCAGTGAAAGGACTGGGTCTGACTGAGGGGTCTCACTGAGGCACTGACAATTTGAGATAAGAGGTCAGGCGCAGAGAGGCCTTGTGGCTGGGACTGGACCCCCAGCAGCACTTCCCACGAGCATTTTTCTCCCCCATTATGAACCCTCCTACCAAGGATACAGCATTTTCAAAGGGACAAAACCTGCATCAACCCTGTCACCTGACTCATAAGGACACTCTGTACTCCACCAAAAAAAAATGGGAGAGGATAAGGAGGAATTCAGGCACAGTCTCCACAACACCAGGATGACAAATGCATGAAAAAATGTCTGGGAATGTGGTGACTGGTAATTCCCACAGAAGGCTCAGGCTTGGGAGGTGCAGAAGGAGTAGTTATAAAGCTGGGAGCTACCAGAGCAGCAGCCAGACCTACCTTTCTATCTGCACTCTGCAGGAGGGTGACACTATGCCCTGCTGCTCAGATTGCCCAAAAGCACATGGTCTGAGACTGTGTCCCAAGACTGTGACCTGGATCACTAATGCCATGGCCTTGATTCCAAAATTTTGATATCAAAACTACTTCTACTAATAAACTGGTAGGGTGGAAGAGTTACCAAAGAGATGACTTAGGGAAAAAAGGCTAGAAACTTAAATTCTACAGGAAATGTGAAGTGTATCATGTTGCTGCACTGATTATCAATAATTTAAAATACATCCACTTCAGAGGTCTTCAGACTACAACAGTTCTAAATCTCCTTGCCTGACAGTAGTATTTAAAGCCTAAGAGAAGAACTCCCTTAATACAGTAACATTTTAAAAACCAAAACTAGACACAATTTTGTACTCAGCTCTCCACTAAAGAAAAGAAAAGCAGCCATATGCAAATCCTCTATGCAATGGTGCTGCAACACATGGAAATATTTACTTGCACTTAACCCTCATTTCAATAATAGTACTTTTCAGATTATTTTTTAATTAAGTGAAAATCTTCTCTCCACATTACAGAAAAACAGCCAAGCAGCCTTTTTTCTATTCTTCTAACAGAGTCTAAAATATACAGCATGTAAAACTATTTTTATAGATTATAAAGGAAAAGATAACAGACATAAACACAGAGCATTCATGGTTACTATGGTTACCTGAAGTTGCTGTTCCTTGAACATATCTGGATGGGGAGAATTGAGAATATCATCTGCCAGCTGTGCCTGGCTATCAATATTAACTGGGGTTGTAGCTTTGCTACACAAGAACTTACTGAAGATCTCCCGAGCCCTGTAAGAAAGCTACAGAAAAGAAATGCTAAATGTATCTTGGTTTTAAAACCATAATTTTAGCTAGGCATTTCTTACACTGATACATTCCACCCAAAAATAGATAGCCACTCCTGAATCTTTTATATATGTATTTTTCATATAGCAGCTTTTGTGAGTTTTAAGCACATAAATAGCGTTTTTTTTCTTTATGATTACAAATATTCATCAAATATTTCTTGAACAGTAGTTGTCCTCCAAATAAAAATAAAAATAATCAAGCAGTTAAGCACAGCAAGTATTTTTGTAAAAGAAGAGTACATTTTTTTAGATTTTTAGACCTTTTACATAACAGTTACTATTTAAATACATCCTCTAAGATTAAATTTCTAGAAGTAAAAAAAGGTAAGTATATATATGAATATTTACAGTCAAAACCACTTATTTTTAACTTGTTTATTTCAAACACCCACATCATGAAAATAATGAAAAACCCACCAAGCAGAGCCCACAGCCCTTAAGGGTGGTGTTCAGAAAATACTTTGTTTGAAGACAGAAGAAAGTAGAAGAAAAAATCCTTATTAGAAGACAAAAGAATTAAGAGGGACTTGGAAGGTGAAACTGTTTCCACCACATAAACCTGACCAGGTTTGGCTGTGGTGTAGACAGAAGTGTTGCCAACCTGCATAAAGTTCAAAATTCACCCAAACTGCCTGACCAATGTAGGATTCCCTCAAAAGGATGAGATGGAGATTCTCATAATTTGTGAACAAACACGAGAGCCCTGCCCTCGGAGCAGCAGATTATTAAGTTATTTTGAAACACAGTTTTGGTTGGTGGAGGCAGTTTAGCTCAAAGAGTACAAGAGGCCTCTCCCTGACATGGACAATTAACTCGCTCTGCACTTCCATGCACTGGGCTATCACTGCTGGCCATTTGCAACATCCAGGATACTTTAACTCATTCTCACAGAGCTACCTCTGCATTTTGCTGCAGTTTGAACATATCCAACATCTTAAGCTTAGGTCATCCCACCCTATTTTAGTGATGTCACAGTACACAGACCAGGCACAGCTCCAGTCATTTCAATAATCTTGAAGGAGTAATAATTTTTGAAGAAGCAACACAAGGTATTGAAATACAACACTAACTTACCTCTTTTTTATCATGTGCAGGTACATGGTTAAAATATTCACAGGCCTGCCAAAATAAAATATTTTCTTCGCTAAATTCTTTCCGTAGAAATTCCTAGGGGAAAAAATAAGCAAATAAATAAATATCTCAAAGAAAAGTTACTTGTCAGCTTAAAAAACATATATATAATGCTTGGAAAGTTTGCATAAATGTAAGTTTTCAATCAGTCTCACAATCCAGTTTTTTCCTAAAGTAAAAATCAATATATGTCCAATACATACCTGGTGCTCCCCTCTTTCTCCTGTCTTTTTTAATGTATACATTTAGAAGAATACATCAAGTTACAATCAAATCATTTGCAAGTACAAAATTTGAAATGTCATGCTAAGTAGTGCATAAACTGGTGAATACACTTTAAATAAAAATTTAAATAGTTTATATACTAGATTTAAAAGTGACACTGTAAATGTCTTTAATTGCAGTTCTACCGATATAACAGAGTAGATGTTTATCAAGAAGTGCCCATAACCAATCCTGGATTCATCACAGTGTATTTTTGTATCACATGGCAACTATAAAAAAAAAAAAAATCTATCACTGTTCACTGTGTTTGACGTGGCCACATTGTTTCTCTTTGGAAAATACTCATTGAGAGGAAAATAAAATATCTCCCAGTACAACACAGAATACTCAGGACCTTGATATTACAGAATCCTAAAGTCCAAATGAACACTGGTACTGATTCAGCTGGAAAACCCTACAATCACAAACTGTCCCATATTAAAATCTGTATAATTCAATATTCTGTCAGCATCTTTAAAGAATTTTAACCATCAGGGAATAAAAAAAAGATTTAAAGAAACAAATTGATCCACCACAACCTTCACTCAATCATCACAGGGGTATCAGTGAAGCTTCCTTATCGTACAAAGCAGCCTCAGAAAGCTGTGTAAGAAGAATCTACACAGAAATAAACTTAAGTTTATTTATGCTTTTCAGATTTACATAAGAGTTTAGGGAGTCCACTGTAAGAAAACAATTAAGATAAACTACAATACAGGGAATCTAAATGCCCAAGCAAGCTCTGAATTTAAAGTTCTTTGGATACATAAGCTGAGACACCAAATGCATAAAAGACAATCCTGAGAGCAGCCAGGAGAACATTTCTGCACTTTACATGCAATTACATATCTAAAGAGAACCAAATGAGTGAGCAAGAACCAGAACACAAGTGCCTACTTCCCCCTTGGCACACTCCCTGTGACCCCAGAGTCCATCTCCCCTGGCTTCCTCGTGGCCACAGGGCTTGGGCACAGCTGTCCAGCATCTCAGCTTCTCCAGGAGGGCTGAGGGGTGCCCCAGCTGGAACACCAGGCAGCAAGGCAGGTGCCACCCATCCCTGGGAAGCTGCAGAGGCTGCTCTGAACCCCTTGTGGGGGCACCTGCAAACAGCTCTCACCTCCTGGCTGACTGCTCCAAGCAGCAGCTATTATGCAAAGAGTGACTATTTGCAAAACATGCAAAATCTATCCATCTGAGAGAGCAATTCCTGCTCTGTGACAAAGCTGTCCTCAGGAAAGGCAGATGCTGGATTCCACATGCACCAAGACACTTGCTGTGGAACCCTAAATTAAATGCTGGTGCCTTCAGTGTTCATGGATACTGGCAGCAATCTGTAACTGCACAGGGTTATGGCAACCAGGTTAACAGATCTAAGCAATGGCTCTGGACATCTCCTGGGCCTCAAGAAAATGGTGGTGCACACAATAAACTTTAACATTCCCTAATTGTTTTTTAAAGTTGGTATTTCTTTAAGACTTGAAATGTTGCAATATTCATTTTAAAAAGTTCTAATTAGAAAAAAAAGTGAGCAAAAAGTAAAACTTACAGAATATCTGAGGCTGGCTTTTGCTGAAATGAAGCGTACCTTTAACCTTTTAATCTGAACAATTATTAAAATTATATGAGCTACTTTTTACATTTATAATGTAAGCTTTGAAGTATCATAGCGGCCAAAAAATTTAATGCAGCAATTTCCTAAGTGTACACAAGTTTACCAAAGGTTTACAAGTAATTAGAACCAAGTCAACTGAACTTTCAGTAGGAGCCCCAAGAACTGCATCATTTTTTAGATGGACTCCAACATCAGATCAGAACTGTAATTTTTTTCCAGTCTGACAAGAAGTCTCAGTATGAAAGCAGAAATGCTATTAACTCTCAGACTACTCTGCTAAAATAAGGAACACAATATCCAGGATGTATTATTTTGCTTTCCTCTTCTCTGTTTCCACAAATAGATGTTCACTGTTAATATGGGTTTTGGGTTCCCCCACCAGTTAACATGGAAGTTCTCTTATTGACCATTGTGATCTCTTAATACTTTTATATCAAGCAAAAGAGTCTTTCTGAGTTACTGCAATTTCAATAATCTACCTTTCCTGTACCAGACGTTTCTTTATATTCCCAATGTGAAAATTACTTGGGCAGCACACTGTCCCTGTGTAACACACTCAGAATAAGCAACACACTACAGTGCAACAAAGCAAAAGTGTGTACCCTCAGCTTCCTTGCAAAATAGAGATGATGGTATTTACTACCTCATAAATGTGCTGTGCAGAACATTTTTTATGTATTGCGAAGTATTTATGCTTTGAAAATACTCAGCATTACTCCTTCAAGTTGCGGTTTTAACCAGCGCTCTTAACTACCATAACTACTTCCAAAAAGTATTTCTAAAAACTTTTCACAGGAAAATAAACCACTCTATCATTGAAAACACCTTCTATGTGGCTTCCAATGTTTCAGGAGATAGATGTAAAAAACAACCCAAAAGTACTTCCTTCTTCTAGTACAAAGGCTACAGATAGGAAAAAAAAAAGTATTTTACAAATGGGGAAGCATTCTAGAAGTTCCCAGACAATGCCAAATATAGCAGAAGTTTCAGGTGAAAATGGAAGCTATGCAGAGATGCATGGCAATCTGAATATTACTATTACTCAACTGTGAACCTGTGTAAACTCAGAAAGATGCTCAGGTAACAACAGAGCACGAATGAACTCCTGTCTCTTGCCCTGTGCAAGGAGAGTGTCAATAAAAAAAAAATACAGGAAAATTACAGCAGCAGTATTAGGTATTTTGGAAGGCCTCTCACTGTCCCTCAAAACTCACCGAAAAATATTTAACACCAACAGAGTCCTGCAGAAGCCTCTCAAAGGACACGGCCCAGCTGGCAACCCTCCGCTCGCGCAGGCGCCGGCAGCTCTGCACGCTGGGGAGGCTGGCATTGCTGCTGAGGCTGTTCTCACTGATGCAGTCCTTCAACTCAGTGCTGTTCAGCTCTGCAGTAAAGGAAACCACAGCTGTCAATAAAGTACTATTATATATGTACTATTATTAAGTACTATTATATATATTATACTTGTACTCTTCAGGATTGTTTATTTGGTTTATCACGCCTTCTGCTCAAGCTTGCAGTGGTGCAGACTTCTAAATATCCCTCTCCATTTTTATTAAGAGCACCTGCATAGGAAAAAAACCCACCCCAAACACCTCTCAAATTTCTTCTGTTCTACTGCAAAGAAAACTGAATGAGTGTCTTAACAGCAGTCCCTTGACAGAAGCAGAAGGGACAGGTCTAAAACAAAATCTTTTTTCTTGTTCCACACAAAAAAAATGTTTTCCTCTTTATATTTCTTGCACTATAGACTGCACTCCTTCAGAAGGTTATCCAAGGAAAGTTGACCTTCGAGCACCCACTATTCATCAGAATGTGGGCAAAAACCTATGAGGTGAAAGGGGGCAGAAAAATTTCATATACACTTCAATTGGCAGACAAGCAATTTGTGAAATTTTGCATGGAAATACAAGATTCCCATTCATACTGAAAATTTAGGAGAGAAGTCAATTGTGGAAAAGAACATTAGGGAAATTAGATAGTAAGGGATACCTTCCTCATCCACAGGAAGTAAGGAGACATCTAACAATAGATCCTCCATTTATTATGGTTTCTGATAAAAACAGGGATCCCTTCCAGACTTCAGCCAACATACTGGAATAATCTAGAGACCCCAAGATGAGAATTTAACAGATCCTTTAGATTTTGAAAAAACAGAAGTGATTTTTCATTCTGAGAAACAAATTAACAAGACCCCATGGAGAATTCAGAGAAACACAAAAAAACCCCTCGTGTAGCAGGCTAAAAATCTCAAGTATTAACCCCAGATCATCTTTGTCATGTCAGTAATCAAAATAGGCACACAAAAAAATGTAAAAGTGACCATTTGTTCACAGAAGTAGAAAGGGGAAAGAAATGGCTGCTCTAAGAGAGGGAACTGCTTACAGCAGGGCTCTATTCACAGATTCATCATTTACTTCTTGCATACCCTTTTACAGGATGGTCCCTCCACCCCCCCGCGTACACAAATGTAAAACTTGGTAATGCTGAACTCACAGCTGCACACTTCATAGAGGTGATGTGAGGTTTAATTCATTGTGGAGACACAACTAAAGCCTGAGCTACCTGGTCTGATCTCCCTGCTTCAAAGCAGGACAGGTTGCACACAGACAGATGTCAAACTGAATGAGATTCTTTGATGAAGGGATGAAAAAATCACAGACATTCAATTATTTGGAAAACTTGTAGTAACAGATGTGAGAAAATAATACCCTCAAATTAAATAGATGGTATATTCAGCAGTTTCATGCCAATGGAAAAGCAAGTATGCAGCTCACTAGAAATGCAATCTCTTGGAAAAAACTGAATTCACAACCAGTCAGAAATGGACTGTGCTTCACGGGGATATTTTTATGATTTTCCTCAGTTAATCACTTAGACTAACTAAAGCAATGAGTAATTTCACCAAAAAGACACTGGGTACTTTATACGCTCTCCCAAGGTCTCCTTTTATGTTAGAAGTATTTGAAAGCATTCTGCATTTCCAAACTTCATGTTACAAAACATTACTGTTCCCCCCTGGAAGTAAGAGCTCTGAAAAAATGCACCATTCAAAAACAGATACAAGCATTGGGAAAAGTGATAAAGATAGTCGTAAAGATAAGAAAAAAAAATTTAAGAGTAAAAAACTTCATTTTTAAACATATTCTTAGCTCAGAAATATTCACTGAGATGTAACAGTTAACTACTCTGAGTTTCTGTAAGCAAAACTATTTTTTAAGACAAAAATAAAACAAGACAAAGATAAAAAATTAGATGAGAGAAAAACAAAACGTAACTTTGTATTTTCAATAATGATAATCTTTAAGGACACTAGTAACAAATCAGGTATATAAAAAATTATTATTCCAATCACATTAATCAAGGCTAATTACAAACAGTCAGCAAATAATGACAAATTTTCTTATACAAATATTTATTCACTTTTTCCTTTAAGACATGTGAAAGAGCATAACCAAGTCAACTGTTAGTCTCTAATGAAGTTATCTGTCACCAGAGTGAAACTATTGTGAAAGAAGTTAATGTGAATCTGAAGAGGATGATATCTAACTTTACTATCTGTAGTATTTTGCTTTAACTCCACAGGTGCATGTGCTCTATTTTACAGTCCAGGATATAAATACCCACTTCTTGATAGATCTGGAACAGTTTCAGATACTGCCTCACTCCTGGAGGGTTCAATCCCCAGTGATGAAAATTTCCTTGTTCCTTTCAGGCAAAGTCAGAAAGGCAAACTCATCCCACATACCAAGCCCCTGAAACCTCCTAGGCTGACAGAGAGGAATTAGGGAGCAGCCACACCAAGAGCTCAGCTCTGGATGCTGGAGTCACAGTGCCTCAGGAGTCGGGAGGGATTGGGAAGTGGCAGGCACAGCCATCATCAGCCAGTCAGCATCACCTCCCTCCCATGGCAGGCGTTCAATTTCCCCATGGCAGCCGGGAAACCCAACTGCAATTACAGCCTCCAATGTTTACACCATGGGGAACTGCTAACTACCTTTAATTGCTACCAGCTGCCTGCTCTCTCCAGCTCCTCAGAGTTACACTCCTCTAAACTGCACAGGGTTCTCCCTCCTCTGATACACTCCCAGCTCTGGAGATCCCATGAAAACAAACGATCCAAAATAAGACTCTATTTCCTACAACCAAAGAGCTACTAGCACAGGTCCTCCAATATGTTAACATAGCATTAAGGGATTACTCATTCCCAGTAAACTCTCTGTGTTCTGGTATATTTAATTTAGGTAATTCAGACTTTTTTCAAAAATAACTATTTAATTTATACTTAACCCTGGCACAGCTTTGGTTTCCCTTAATGAAAAAATGCAGTCGGTTTGCTTTTAAAATCTGTAGAGTTTTCTGCTGTGGTACCCATCAAGCTGAAAACAATACAGAAAAGGTTGTTTGCCAAAAAAGGCTTGGTTATTCTAGTTAACACCCAGATCATCAGTTGCAATTAAAAGTCACAGCCTAGTGCAGATACACCATTGAGAGCTGGAGAAAAAGAAAGTCATATAGAAGGAAAAACACATCCCTGATTCTACCATTAGTACCCAATTTATCCGAATCACACTTAAATGAAGACTGTATAAGGCATAATTCCTGCTCCACTCCTCTTGCAGAGGAATGTTCCCAATGAAAGACTCCAGCATCAGGTTTCCTGACTCTCACAGCTCATGCATTCCTAGGTACATGCAGCCCACCTTGGAAAGCAGGAATGGAGAAACTTTCCAACCCAGTCACATATTTCATCTAATGAGCCCTCTGTGATGGTCATCAGAGGAAACACAGAGCCCTGACTCCCACCCTCACATGCTCTCACCACAGGGCTGTTGTGCAAAGTGGACTCCTCCTCCTCTCCCTTGAAAATATTTTAAAAAATAAAAGGAGCAGTTGGGAATCTCAGGATGCCAGAGGAGTTTAACGTGAAAAATCCCAGCTCTGCATGGACAACATGAACTACAGCAGTGCTGGGAAGTTTCCAAATGCCTGCCTTCCTTTGTCATCACTGCTGGAAGCACCGACTTATCCTGTATTACCTGTAAAAGGAGGCTCCTTGATCAAACATTTCAAATCCCAGGGACCTAACTTCATTTTTGTTCTGCTTGACAGCAACCATACCTACTGAGGAAAAACTACTTTGAATTCAAACTCATTCAGTTTAATTTATTATCTTTTGGAAATACAGAACTGACACAGAATGCTATCTAAAAAATCTCAAAATACAATGTTTTGCACGTTTTGTGGTTACACATTCCATGGAGGGTCTTGGTTTTATTAATTTTACAAAAACAGCATTATGTAAGAAAATACAGACATTTAATCAACTACGTCTTGAAAGCATTCAGGACAGGATGGCTTCAGAAGTTTTGGTTTAGATAATATAAAGCCATAAGCCTGAACACATTAAATGAAGGTTATTTTGTATGCATTTGTATGTATTTTTCAGCCTACAAGTACTTTTTTTTTTATTGTGAGACGCTAAGCACATTCCTCACAATCATAGGAACGCACACAAACCATATAATCACTAAATACTTTACCTGGATAAAGCTGGTAAGAACCACTGTGGTGCCACTTAATGAAACACTTCAAGCCCTTCACTGAAAGCCATCCTTCTGAATCCATACCAAGTTCAGCCGCAATGTCCCGGAACCCATTGGGTGCAGGTTAGTCTGACTGCACAGCACATTGTTTGTTCCTCTGCAATTCTGGGATGAGGGAAGCTAGCAAAGTTCCTCACAGCAACTCCTGGGAGCTTCTATTCTGAACAAATTTATTCCTTACCCTTGCTGCTTCAAGCAGAGGGAAGCAATAGTATACTTAACACAAAGCATTATAAAATGCTACATAAATAATTTAAAGGAAAGACCTTTTGCCACTGCTGCTAAAGGAACTTGAATTATTGATGCTACAGTGGAACACAGCTACAGTGAGCATGCACCACCAGCAGAACTGACAAATAAGTCATATACCTCTTAGAGGAAACAATCCATCTGTAGTTATAGTGCAAAAAGCATAAACAGTGTTTTGCTTTATTTTGCACTTCATTGCTAATTTTTTGCTTTACCTTCTTCAGTTACTTTTTAAAACACAGTTTTACATTATTTATTACTGCAAACATCAGATTCCTTTCAGAAAGGTCTTTAGGAACACTTTTCCTTACGAAAATTCTTTCCAAGTGATGAACACTAAAAGCAAAAAGCAGCAGAAACTACAGCAAAGTACTATCTTAGGAAGAAATGTGTGCATATAGTATTTGTTAGGCTGAAGTATTTCAGCTTTGTGGAACTGATCTCTGCAGGGAACAGCAGGTGAGAACTGACTCAGACATTCTCCCTAGCTCAGATACCTCACCACCTCTGTCTGGGAGATGAATGATGATGGTACTTCTGTTATAGATCCTTTGACCTTAAGGTTTTTCCTTTCTAAAGTGCCTTCCAGGTATAAATAGCAAAGTCAGTCATTAGCAGGGGCCTATTGATCATCCCTGTGACAATTCAGATGGCACAGTGCTCAGAACATCAGGCACAGCCTGCGTGCTGTGTACACACTCCCACAGTCAGCAGCCAGGGACAGCTGCTGAGGTGGGAAATAAGAGAACCTGCTCATTACAGGTCACTGTAGTAACATCAAATGGTTCCTGCTACTCCTACAGCAGATTAGTTGATCTACAGCAGTAATCTTGCATTTAAGCATTATTACAGTTTGCATTGTGATTGTCTGCAATTCATTACACAAATCAATTACAGTTAAGAGCTGCCACTGGTCAGCACATCTGGAAACAACACTAATTTACACATCAGCTATCTTGCAATGCCCAAGTGCAGTTTTGACTGATAAGAACATCCCAGCCTTGCACAAGCTGGAATGTAAAATATAAAATAAACACAACGCGCTAGATGGTTTCCAGGGCCAGGCTCTAACACAATAAAAGCCATATGACATAAAACTTCATTGACTTTGGAAGGAAAATGTACAAAGAACTGTTGTGCCTCCCACCATACTGAAGACATTTATATAAACACATAATTGCTTTTTACACATTAGTTTTCTCCCCAAACTAAAGCTTAACACTAGTATTGATAGTATCTAGGTACATATACAAATAATAATATTAATTAATAATACCAAGCAGAAGAGGAGAGACCTTAGAGCACCTTTCATTACCTAAAGGGGGTACAAGAGAGCTGGAGAGAGACTTCTGACAAGAGCAGACAAAGAGCTTTAAACTGAAAGAAGGTAGATTTCGATTAGATATTAGAAATTTTTCACTCTGACAGTGATGATAACACTGGAACAGGCTGCCCAGGGAAACTGTACATGTCCCACCCCTGGAAGTGTCAAGGTCAGGTTGGATGGCAGCAGGGCTGGAACAAGTTGACCTTTACAGTCCCTTCCAACCCAAATCATTCTGTGATTCTGTGATGACAAAGATTTAGTCTAGGAAGGGAAGTATGCAGCGCTGTACCAATGGTTATGGGGAAAATTTCTCTAAACTAAACATACCCTAGAATGTCTAAGTCTGTGGATCTATTTCTGTACTAGTGAGATTAAGGAAAACTGAAAAAATGTCTGTGCTGTTCCATACTCAATGAAAGTAAATGCTAGAAAATATAATTCACACATGAATCACAACTTTTTACTCAATGCAGCTAAAGATGAATTAGGAATTAATTTAATTTCACTTTTTCTGGTTACAGTCTCTGTGGTTCTTATTTTTCCAACCCGCTATCTGGGTATTTAAGCATGGATTCAATATTATTCAATGGATTTGATATTATTCACTATAGTTCAACTACCACTTTTTGCACAAATTATACTCCTTCTTAAACAGTACTTAACAATGAAGAGAGAGTTCATGTTAAATTCTGAACTAGCTAAAACAACAGGGAATACAACTCAGCAGAAAATAGCACATAATTTCTTGGCTGTTTTTTCACCTCTGTGACTTTACATGGCCCTTAGATTTCATGAGTTAAAAAAACTGTATAGAATTAATTGTGATAACAGCTACCTAAAGATTTGGAATTAGACACAAATCATATTGGAAGAACTGAAAATAAGTGGAATTTTTAAAATAAATTTTCAACTGGCAGGATAATTATTGTATGAGTACTATCACAGAAATTCCCAAGTCTGGATAGGCAACAAAATAACTTTCAACAACACAGAACAAGACCCCTTGTGGAAACAAGACACAAGTATATTGCATTTTACCTAAAAAAAGATCAGTCAAATTTTTGGTCCTCAACAGCTACATACAAAATAAGAAAATCTGTGGTCTGCTTTGATTTTTATGTCAAGAAGGTAACATGTGGGGAGAAAAAAACCCCATATTTTTCCCAGAAAAACACAGGCTACATTTTAGAAATAGAAAGCAGAATAAGCACTATTATTTTCTGTTTTGCTGTTTTATCACTTTGTGGACAAGACAGATACTACACAGAGTCTACTTCTCATCCAGACAGAAGTACAGTAAAGCATCAGACTGTGTCAGCAGTAGAGAAGGAGAATACCTGACTAAGTCAGCCACTGGAGAATGGGTCCAGCAAAAGGACCAAAACAGCAATCTTTTTCTGAAATGCAGTTTTAGTCTTGCAAGGAATCAGAAATTAGGATATGAAGAAGTTTTGTAAATAGTATTGCTAATTTTCATTTACATTTGCATGTAATATAAAAAAATTATCTGTAGCATTCCAAATATTTTTTTCCATTTCACTGCACTGATTATAGCAACACATCTTGTTCCCTTTGCCCTTTTTATTTAATAAATTTGTCTTGTAATGTTGTCAAAGAACAGCAAACACAAAAATACATGAGTTTTTCTGCAGGATCAAGTGAACCAACTCCTGCCAGAGCAGACAAGGGCAAAAGCCATCTCCTTTATACCCCCACTATACAAATTCCTTTATTCCATTAAGGAACCCTTTTTAAACTGTTTCAATTAACTTCAAAGCTTCAGAGAAATAATTTTCTAATGTTTAACAAAGAGTGGACATCCTTTAAAACATTAAAGGCATGTTAAAATCAAAACAAACCAGCTTATGTGCAATAAAGATGAGTTTACTTAGAATATTCCAGAAGTGCAAAAGCTCCATGCTGGGATTTTACAAATATCAAATTACTTACCCCCTTCTCAAAAAGGATCACACTTAACAAAGTTCAACCTCAGCAAATGCACCAACACAGCTTACAACTTAGAAGCTACAGCACCTCTTTAAAAGCAACCAAGGTATGTAAAGGACAATAAAACAGAAAATGAGATTTTATCTACCATCCAATTACACAGAAGTCTATCAGCTCTGCCTCTATCATTATGAATGAAGAAGCCTAGTTATAATAAAAATGTGCATATATAAATGTACCAAAAAAAAAATTATGCAAATAAACCAGTGAAAGTATGTGAACACAAGCCTGCAATATTTTCTCTGGCACAGTTCCTAAAGCAGCCACAGAGTTCTGCACCACCTTGGACTTACATCTTGTAATATATCACATAATTTACCACATATTATGTTGCTTAATGTGGAAAATTGATTATTTTTTATTATAAAAGTAAAAGCAAGCTTCAGCTTACCTCCATCAGAAACAGTTGCTGACTGCAATAAAAAAGAAAAAAAGAAAAGTGTTACTGAAGTTTCATGGCAAGTATCAAAAATCTCTGAGATTTATTTAGCATTTGCAGTGTTAGCTACTTTTGCAATCTTATAAATAAGTGATAATATTAGAGAGGTAAATCTAAAGAAGCCAGCTGTTATTTCTGACAGCTTTTTTATCCCCAGCATGAAATTCATCCCTTTAAACCACTATTGTCCAAGGACTTGATCCCACCAATATTCACTGGAAGAAGCATTTCCTACTGTGGTAATTACACTGCTCCCAAAAGTCCCTCTCAGAGGGGCAGAGACAATCAGTTGGTACTTGTGACAAGGAAGATACCTAAAACTGACCTGCAAAGACTGGAAAACAATATTAATTAAATTTTTAATTTGCTGTAGTATTTGGAAATACGTGGCATTAAAATGAAAATTCAGTGTTTTGTCAGTCAGGTGACTGAAAACTTTCCCTGTCAGTCACTTCTGACTGTCACAGAACCAAAAGAATGTTCAGGGTGCTTGCAATAAGCAAGAACTTGGAATAAGTAAGAACTCCTCACCACCTCTACCTATTGTACATCAGATTTTCAAGGACAATTAGTATTCTAGTGAAATGTTGAAGTTTATATGCTTATCTACCCTAAACTTCCCAACTTTCATCATAAATGGCCTCAAGGCATCTGATACCTCATTAAATCCAAGTACTGACCATTTCCCAATTAGGTACTCCAATGCTTGGATTCAGCTTCAGCTGAGTGAAGTCTGGAGGACAAATGATTTTTAAGATTTAAGTTTGCATTGATTTTTTAATGACTAATAGAAAGTATTTTTATTTTAGTTTGGCCAATCTTTTCTTGGTCATTGAAAGCGACCTTGAACCTTTAGAAAACCTTCTAAATATTTAAAAAATATTCTCTTCACTTGTACGGCTCATTAAAAAGCCCTACAGTATCTAAAACTTCTTCAAGGTCAGAAACACACACAAGAAGAAAAGCACAAATATAAACACAACTCAAGCTAACAGCTACCTCTCCATAGTTTGTATTTTTCAGCCTTGGCAATAAACACTCGCACTCTTCTTCAAAATCCACAAAACCTTTAGTAATATCTTCTCCTTTCTTTCTCTCTTTCACTGCAGGCTCTCAACCCTGCTGCTAACACTCTCTGAAGAACTTGTTACAAAGTGGAGTGGCCTCACCATTCCCATCACCAGGAGAGGATCTGAGCTATTCTGGGACTTTCAAAGTCTAAACTAACCTCTATTGGCATCATTCCCCTGGTGCTAGCTCATATAAACACAAATACGCTTCTCATGAAAATGATTTTTTAAATGAAAAAAATGGAAAAAAAATTTATAAAGAAAAAATTGAAAAAATGGAAATAAATTAAAAAATAACTACATAAATGCTTCTGGATCTGTGAAGAATAATAATACAACAAAAAGTATCTCCAAGCATCTCCCTTTAGTAGCTTTGTTTCAGGTATCAAAAATATGGTTCTGGTTACAATCCTTCAGTGGGGCTTAGGACATCTTTTCTACTTCTATTTTGCACATAAGCCTAGTGATCATGTTATAAATTCAGAAGGCATAATTTAATTAATGTTGGTAATTTAGAAAATTTAATTTGCATTACTGAAATCTGGTTTATAAATGTGATTGCTTTTAATTTCTCAGCACAGCACTGTACAGTACAGTTAATGAATAAACAACTTCAATGTCATTTCTAAAAGCACAAAGAAAATGACAACTCAAAGTAAAGTAATAGTATCAGTTTACACATTAGACAGAAAAAAAACCCCAAAGTCCTTTCAAAATATCTATATTTTAGGAATGTTCATATACTTTGTTAGCTTTCATTAACCTAGATTCAAACACTAAGTAAAATTCTTCATGGTTTTGAAAGGTATGAAGCAAAATTATTAGGATTTTCATGACAGCAGAAAGAATATTCATAATACTTCTGTCAAAAACTGGGAAGTTAACAATTATAAAAAATAATGTTCGAGAGAAAATGGTGCAATTACATAGAAAAGCTCAATCACGAATGGACACTGAGAGTTTTATCTCAATCCATTTAGCATAAGTTAATGCAGTGAACTTTCAACACATCACAGGTTGGTTTTGCTTGTTTATTTTAAATGCCTTGTTACATTACATATATCAGCATCTTAAAATCTCTCCAAGCAGGGCCTTAGTAATTTTTATGTCAGACCATTTTAGAAAAGCACCTATAGGATGAATATATTTTGCATTACAGAGTCAGTAAATATACCTATCGTGTTCCAGGCATTATCCGCTTATTTCTATAGATCACAGAATAAAATATATCTTGAGAACATTTCTTTCAATTCATCTGTGTAACTAAATCCACCTAATTCAATAAAGCCTAGAAACTAAAGCTTGTAATTACTGTGCAAGAATTCACAGTAATATGTTCAAACTATGTTTGTGAGTACTCAGAAATCTCAGTTTAAACCTGTCAGAAATTGCATGCAATCCACATTCAGACAAAGAAGTTTCTCTTCTAAACTGTTCAGCTGAAACTTGTCTAGATTTGTCTTTGAAAGGTATAAGTTGCAAGACCAGATTTTTTTAAATACTGTGATGATCTCATTTTAAAAATACAGTTTATGTTGGGGGCTTTTTTTTCATTCTTCAGCACTCATGTTTCCCACCACTGGAGGCTCTTCAGGACAAAATTTGATGTGCTACACAAAAAAGTTTGATTATTTGATGAAATGTAACGCTGCACACATATTAAGAACCACCTATTGAAAAACATATGTATGAGAAGGCTATAAAATTTAATTACTCCTGTAGGCAGCCATTTCTGAAAGAGGGGGAAGGGCAGGGCATGACTCTGTGCCAGTCAGGGCTAACGTGAGGATTTTTTTAAAAGTATTTAAGCATTTAATTAAAATGCCAGAACATATATGTTGTGAATGTACCTATGAGCTATCATCAAGAGATAAAATCTAATTGCATGAAACCATCAAATCTTTCACAACCAGATAAGAACTGAAATTGGTTCTTCCAATTACCCCAGTTACCAAATTGGTTTAGGAAGAAGCCCATGATATATGCCAGCAATCTGATGGCAAAAAATTACCAAAATTTAACAAAATCTAATTTAGGAAAGCTAAAATGCCTTCCAGTATATCCCTTAATGGGAACTCTGCTCGCTCATCTAGCTGGATTAGCAGCTGAGTTTTACAGACACACACCCTACAAAGTTGGGGGATGCAACTCTGCTCCAGGGACTTCAGGGCTGGATTTGAGAGGGAAGCTCAGTGGCAGGGCCAGCAAGCTGAAGAGTGGCTTCCCAGTTACCATTCAATAAAAGATGCTCTAGGTCTCTCTAAACTGGCAAATGCTGCAGCATATATTTGATAGCACAAAGTTCTGAATAAGAGAAAACATGTTACATTTCCCTTTGCATCATCTCTCTAGGCTAGGTGGAAAAACCAGAAAGGCCTGAGAGCTTTTGATGTTGTGTTCAGGATCTGCTAGCAACAAATCTAAAATACTTTAAGCTTACAGTAATTATCAGGGAGAAAACTACTTTGTGAGTGCCTAATTTTTCTCCCAGAACAGAAGTAGACAACATAGTACCCTGCACCAACAACAAAGGGAGAGAGGGCATAGAAGAGAATAATTCATAAGGCTGAAAGTTCATAAGGTTGGAACAGGCTGTATCTTTTAGCTTTCATGGCCTATAACCTGCTAGATGTGTGCACCCCTGCATGAAGCTTGTCTGCTGACATCTTTAGGTGACAGAAACTCCTATCCACTTAGTTCCATCTTAAATGTTCCATTTTACATGGATCAGGTCCCAGAGAAGTGACTTGGTACTGTCCAATTCTGCCATAACAACATCCTGCAGAAACCAAAAAATACCCCACCTATAGCCCAGAGATTATATTGAGCACATAAATCCATGTGCACAACTACTCAGGTAACAGAACACAAAAATTTCCTTCTTCTCCACCTCAAGATTTGTTACTCAAGTCGAAGTCATGCTCAAATACTGGAGTAGAACAAAGGGAAAGAGGGGGATACTGAGGGGTGACACATACTGGGAAATGCCAGGCCTTAGCAATAAAATGGAGCAACATGAAATCATCTGTGCCATTACAGTGGGGGTGAGTGCCTTCCTGAGCCAAGAAACATCTCTGTTTCCCACTCCTCCTGAGACACACAGGGTGAAATCTGTAAGGAGAGTGAAGATGTTATTTCTCTCTCCTATTCTAACAATGACAGAATCACAGACTAAAAATAAATATCTATTCTTTTCCTGGGCATCCAGAAAGATTTGGAATAAAAGGGATTAAAAATGAGCTCTCTGTTGCCTTTCCAAAGCACACTTTCTTGCAATGCAGGCATCGACTTCTTGCTGCATCCAAAGAATTCTCTGAGTGCTGCCAGGATCTGTTACTTACCCGGCACAACATCACTTCACACACTATTTTTTAAAGCCTCTGTAAATAAGCTTTTCAGGTTAGAACAGCACACCTAGCTCCACCAATCTTCTATACTAATTTTCTCATATGATTTCAGTATAGAGGATAATGCTAGGAAATCTGCTGGGATCTGAAGATTTACAGGCTGAATACAAAGAGCCAACTTTCAACCATTCTGTCACTTATCTCAGGGAAAGCCTATCACTCAGCTCACCATCTGCTTGCATCTAGCTTTGTTCAAAGTACTTCTTAAAAAAACTGAATCAACTTCTCCTTTTGCCAAGGTATGAATTATAAGCAGATCCCCAGGTGTTCAGTAATATCACTCCAGGATTTACATCAGATATATGTATTTTCAGATATATTACAGCATCAACATAGTTCATGCCATGAACTCCAGTGGACTCTCGATGGGGAGGGAGATCGTGCCTCAAAATATGGTATATACAATTCTAACACTTTAAATAAAAAAATAAAGCCACATTACTCATCAACTATTGCTAGTTTTTCCTTCTAATAAAAAATCTCAAATGCACTTCTCACCTAAAAAGTAGCATAACATTACAGGCTTTTTATCCCCATTTCATAATGTTATTGCAATTAATGTAATGATTTAGAATTCTTTGAGAAAAGTGCCCCTTCAGAATGCCACTTAAAGGAGGACAATTACACAATTCACTTTACAATTCTCTACCACCAAATTGCATTTATAACAGTTAACACAAAAGCATTCTATATGTAAGAGTTCTGAAGAAAAACATACTGTACAACTACTGTAGAATAACCTTACTGAATACATTCCATATAATTTTGTCAAATATTTGAATCTATAAAAACAACATATGAAGAATAAATGATGTGACATTTGGAATTCCTTTAAGAAATAAATGTTCAACTTTTTACCCCAAACAAAACCAATCTTAGCACATATAAACACAGCACCTTAAGTGCCAAATCCATCCCTAAAATTATTTTATAAAGATATATACAAAATATATACAGCCTTACCTAAAGATATAATATTGATATAATGGTACAGAAAGTATATACAAAATATATTGCACATAATTAAATAATAGGCACATATTATAAACATACTGGGATTTTAGCTTTATACATACTGTGCATAGTTCATAAATACAAATGAAAATCTCAGTGTTAGTTGGTATAACAATATTACTTTTCTCTGAGAATAAAACCCAATGTTTGCATTTACAAAGGAATTTTAACTCAAATACTTCAAAGTAAAAAAGCTTAAAGGATAAGCAAAAAGCATTCTGAAGCTGATCCCATTCTTCTCTAATTTCTTGCCAATAACAATAGCCTATTCTAATTTCTCACTACAACAATGCCTTGCTTTAGCTAAATATAATTCATATCACTTACCCGCTCCTCATAAGAAACAGCAGTTATTTTTCCTAGCAGCACTCTTCCTAAATTCATCTTCACTTAATATGGAAAAAGCATTTCCTTAACACGTCGGCTTCTCAAAGATTAAACTCAAAAATTCAACGCTGTTCCATGCCTGTACATGCCAGTAAAGTTTAAAGGCATTTCGTATGAAGTTCTATTTTACTCCCTTTATGTTACCAATAGCAACAGGCCAATGCAGGAAGCTGTGGTTCGTCAGGGATTCAGATTAGATCTCAATTATCTCTCACCAGAAAAGCTCGATCATTTTATATAAATCATGCTGATTGTATTTGAGAACGTTTCCTATAACAAATCAGGAAAATAAAACGACGCTGAACCCTATGGTAGTCCTGTATTCAATAAAACAGATTTCCAAGACAGTTTCCAAAAAAACACTAGTTAATCACCCTAACATTAGTTAGAGAAACATTTACATAGTAAATCACTATTTTCAGAGGTTTACATAATGCAAGCCAGAACAAAATAGGACCTCAAATAGTCCATTCTGCTTAACTTTTCAGTGCTTAACACTGCACATAAAAATCTGCTATACAAGGAGACTTGGCACATTTCATTAAACCTAGGAGTAGCCTCTTGTCACTAAAGACAAAATTCTTCTTGCAGAAACCAACTTCTATTCTGCCCTTCCTCCCTCAGGACCTGAACCTGTGCTCAGCTGATGTCAAGAGAGTTCTGTGCACAGAGCCTGAGGAACAGAGAGCAAAAGAGG
Organism: Melozone crissalis; assembly: GCF_028551555.1. NCBI lineage: Eukaryota > Metazoa > Chordata > Aves > Passeriformes > Passerellidae > Melozone > Melozone crissalis. Next base: position 15,096,681 of record NW_026535784.1, on the reverse strand, counting down.
CTCCTTGTAATGAAAGAGGGAAGTGCAATTCACTTGCCTGTGACAGCGGTGTCTTCAAGAGACTCTATATGGAAAGTACAGCATTTCAGGAAGTTTGCTGCTGTCCACAACACTGACAGTACCTAAATCATTCACTGCTGTTATTTTTAAAGCAATCAGAACACAATTTTCTGCTAAAAATAAACACCAGAATGGCAATCCAGGAGAGATTATTGGGCATTTTTACGCCAGTGGGATGTCCTTAAGCCCAAGGTGGACGTGCATTTAGGAAAGAGGAACTTTCTCCCTTGTTCAGTACACCATGTGGAACACCCCACAGCCATGCAGCTCCCAGGTCGAGCCCCTAATACAGAAACCACCCTGTGAAAAAGGCAAATGCTACTTGGAACTTACAAAGAGAGAAAATGAGAAAGAGAAGAGCCTTTACTCAATATTTCATGGTGAGACTGACTTGCTACATCCAATATGTGAAAGCCTGCACATCTTTTCATTTTGCACTTAGGATGAAGAGACTTGGTTAGCAGAAAAACTTAATCTTCTCCATTTAATTTAGAGTGATCAGGGAATAAATTTAATTTCCTTGCAGATGAAGCCTATTCTAACTAGAATTTTAGAGACATAAGCCAATTGCTGTGATGGAAAGTTAATTTTTTGATTGATTACTTGTTTGAATAGGCACACCACTGCAGTTTGGAATGCTCCTCCAAGCATTTAATACCATGACAAATGCAATGGAAACAAATGGCTGGGTAGACAGGAAGAAATGTCTTTTAAAAACTACAAATTACACCCTCCATTATTCTAGGATTTCAGAAGCAAGTGCCCTATGGTTCTTGCACAGAACAGTTTTACTGTGTGTGGAAAAGTATTAAAAATGTGCAACTTCATAAAGAAAAAATGCCAGAGCTGCTTAAATACTGCATTTTGTTTGACACTAAACCAAGTGGGATGCAGAATATATTTTCATTGTCAATACTTTAATCAAATAGCAACAATATTACAAACAATCAGGTGCATAATAATCACAATCAGAAGTGCTTGAAGAACTTTCCTGTGAACATCCCTTTGGGGTAACACAAAATAGGACTTTTATCAATAGCACTTACACTTAATACCCAAGCTAAATCCTCTAGGAATCATCTGGAAAGACCAAAAGTACTTGTACAATTTTAACAGGAGAGAATGTTACCCACAAGAAGGAATAAGAGGAAACTGACCCCTCATGCAACAGTGGGATGCAGCTGCAAGACCAGCAGCTCACTGGAGCCACTGCAGTGAACATTGTTGGGAACACTGTGGGTGGGCAATGTTTTACACATTCTAGGCACTGTAAACCTCATAATCCCTTCCTTTAAACAGACATGAATTGTTGATTTTGTTTCACTGAACTAAGCATTACACATCCCCATTTTTTCCATACAGCAGCTCTACCAACACTGAAAAATAAGCTCTAGCAATTAGGCAGCAGCACTTAATGATCATGGCTATGAAGTGTCATGTGGCACTGAAAGCCCTTTAAAAAATTCATATCCCTCTACATTTTCACAGCTTATTTCAGCAGCTACAGATATAAAATCTTGGGATTTTGAGTAGCATATTTGTAAATTGGGCAGGCAACTCAGAGGTCAAAGGTCAAAAGCAGAAGGAGTGCTAATTTGCAAAGCTATTAATGGGAAGTGTTAAAATATGGTACAACAGCTTTAAAAGCCTTATTCAGCTCCACCAAAGACGACATTTGTAAACCCACATCCATCTGCTTAGGAGCTAAACTGTGGGAAGGGGGAGCGACCCCAGATAAGGTTGATCTGTTTTTCTCTCCTACCCTCCCTCCACTTCCTGCTCATATTTGCTTTTGTACATTTGTTTTCAGAGCAGAAAAAGCTGAAGAGAAAGACCGAATGACAGGGAGCCTGGATAAGTTTTAACTTGTCAGAAGATTAATGGGATTTATTATATCCCTGACTCCTAAAAGAAGAAAATAGGCACAAAAACCACCAGGCAACCAGAAAGAGGCAATCCCCTGGACCGGCTCCTCATCACACAGAGTACTAAATTAAATGAGACATTGGCAGAATGAACCACCAAAAATCTTAAATCTCATCAAGTATTGATTTTTTAATGTCATATTAAAGTAACAACTACTTGCATGACAGCCACATTTTAAGAATATGATTTAGCTCACTGATCCCAGTTACTGAAATAAAAAGCAGAAGCATCAAAAAGCCTATACTTAAACTAAGAAAACTCTGCCATAAAATAAAATGTTTTTTCCCCTAATTCTCCAAATTTTCTGTAATATGTCTAAATATATTTTCATCAACGATTTGCCAGCTACTCAACAATAAACAGACCCCATATGCGCTACTGATGAGAAGAGGAAAGATTCTCTCATTTACAGCATTGTGGATTCCCTCTATGAATTTTGAAATAAGAGCCCTTCCTATTCCAATGCAATATTAACAAAAATATTTTGAAGCTGAACTAGCTGGAACTTGCTGGTGTATAAATAAGTGAAGTACAAGCTGCCTTGTCAGACACTGAGACTTCCCCCACAGCAAATCCTGCAAAGCAAAGGGAATGATGCAAACCACTGCTCCAGTGCCCTCTGCTGTCTGCCACACTGCTCACACTCCTGTGCACGTTCTCAAGTATTAAGTTCAAGGTTTGCCATCCAGAAATCCACTCTAAAAAAAAATATATGGTTCTATGATCCATATTTCAAAGTTTGAAAAATAATTCTCCAGGACTGCTAAATGAAAATTTTAAAAATATACTTTTGCAAAAATGTTTGTGAACAATTCCTGGGTTTATTTTCCCCTTCTGTTAATCAACATTTTAAGACAACTGAATTCTCTCCAATAATAAAAACATGCAGAAACAGCGTCACTTGCACATCCAAATGGAAGGTAACTTGCAGTCCAACAGTAAACTAAATTTAAACTGCATATTAAAGAGGATATGATTAAGTGACAGATCACTGAAACACATTTAGTCACTTCTGAATTTCCTACTACTGATGTAGCCCAAAAAAAAAATAATAGATTTTGAGGAAATCAATGTAAAAGTTAGAATGAAAATTACTATACTATAAGTAAATAATGCATATAATATTTTGCCCATGCTTTGCAATTATTTATTTCCCTCCTGATTTTAAAATATGAAAATTTTGCTGCCATACTTTTAGCATTTAAGACAATTTTATACTGAGATATATAAACAGAAAGAGTAAGACTATAATGTCAAAATTTGATAACAGTTAGTATGTTTACTTGCAAAATAAATGTTTTCTGAGCAACAACAAGCCAAAACTGATCTAAGTCTCTACACCTCAGAAATTTTGTATTCTATAAATACCTTTCATTTATTTTCAGTTATTCTAATAACTTACACCATCTGGATTCTGTTTTATTGAATAAAATTCCAGATGGAAGAAGAAAAATCCCTTTAGCTGCAGAACTTATAAAAAAGCAGTGTAACAATTACAAGGTAACATATCTGTAAAGACATTTTTGCTTTACGGAAACACGTGCAAGAATAATAAAAATTAAGTGAAAGATTTATAAAAAAACTTAGAGAAATATCAGTTTATCTACTACACTCACTTTAAAAACAATACAATGCAAAAGAACTTTAAACATGGCTAGAAAAATGGTGTATTCTTAATTTTATAACAGCTTATATAGAAAGTCAACTTAAATACTTATACTTACGAACTTCGTCTCTTTAAAACCTCATTGAATCCTGAGAAGCATAATTTATCATATTTCACTGCAAGATTTCTTAGCTCGGAAGGCTACTCATTAAACCATATTCCTGTTTTCTGCTCGCTTTAGACAAACAAAACTTTATACTTACAGACACTTGACTATCAGTAAAAGTTTTCTCCATGTATAAATGGTTTAATATCTCATTGTTAAGAAACAGCCCCTTCAACTTTATTATTACGCTCTTTCTGAACACATATTTACTTCTTCCAGAGTCCAGTAAAAAAATGAGGCTTCTCTGCCTGCTGCCCTATCAACACCTCTCCCATTCTCCTCCCTCCCCAGCACATTCCCCGCCCTCAGCACTGGTTCTGTATCTTCTCATCAAAAGGAACAGGCAGCTTCCAAAATGGTGTTTAGGCAGGTCCTGCGTAACAATAAAGCTTCTGTAAAGACAACAGCCCTGCTGAGGAATCTGCTAATGTAAAATGCATTCAATGAGGGCCAACAGGACTCTGTCCTAAAGGTTTGTCCAAACTTGTTTCAGCATTGAGTCAACATCGTTTTCTCATCCAAAGTATTCCCTTTTTTAATACATTCCCCTTTGATGAGCATATTACCTGAATGAACAGAGTCACCAATCTCTACTAAAAATAATTAAAATGTAATCTAAAAATACTTTTAAAAATACACTGTTAAAACATGTAAGACTCACAGCAAACTTCTTGCAGTTTCTGGCATGTAGGTACGTGTCTTGGAGTGATTACAATCACATGTATGCAGATTGTGCAATCTATCTCATCCTACCACAACTCTCCGTGTTCTTGTGAGTAAGCAGAGCATTGGCATTTACGAGGATCATGTTCCAAGTGTAACATTACTCTCATAATTTTCAATACCACACCTACTCTCCAGACAGACCTGCAATATCTGTGCATTTTCTGAAAAAAAATTCATGCACTTTCTGCCCAAAAATAATCCTTAAACATCATCCTTCAGCAATTCCTTTGTCCAGAGGGAAGTTGCGGATGGGTTTTTTGCTGTATATTTTAAGTTTTAGAAGTACTAGTGAAATGTTTTAATGATTTAATAGTGAATAAGAAATACTAGTAAGTAAATAAAAAGCTTCTAGTAAAAGTTCTAGCTGACTCCTTTTTGTTTCTGTAGTTTCACTGTACAGATAAATGCATGAGGACAGTGAAAATTAGGTGGTACAAACTACCACCCAAAATCCCAGCAGTTTAAGCATGAGAGAGAATCAGAAACAATTTGCAGATGCTATCAATATGTGCTGTACCTATTCTGTGATTATGCTCTAGAAAAACCAATCCAGTTCACTTAGTAAAGCCTTAAAAACATCAACCAGGTCTCATCATACAGCAAAAACCCCTCCTTAGTTATTATTTTGTCATGTCAAAAGACACACCAGGTAACAGGAAGAGCAGCGAGGGAGGGCAGGGACGGCGGCGCCAAACCAGTCAGGCAGTTCCTCATTCCCACTCGTCCCAGGAGCTGCCTGGACAATCTCAGCAGCAGCAGCAGCAGCAGCTCTGGGCAGGGCAGTGGCCAGAGCCATCCCCACAGCACTGCAGCACAAACAGGGAATGCTCCCAGCGCCCAGGGCAGGCACCAGCACCAGCACTAGCAGGTACTGCAGCCCTGCACAACAACCTCCCAGCAAGGGAAAGGCAGCACAGCTCCTGTGCCAAGAGAACACCCCAGTCCCACAGGCAGGGAAAGGACTGCCCACCCTCACATCTCCGCACACAATCAGGTCCGAACATGGGTTTATCAAAGCCAGGATTATGTTTCCAGTAGTGGCCACACATGGAAGTCTACCAACGAGCAGCACAGGGCAGCATATCAGACACTTCCCTGATGACATTCTCGCAGACTCCAGGTATTTTTAGTTCAAGAGATTTCCTCAGCCTGGTGTGGCTTGTCTCCTTAATAACCCCCAGTGGCTCTCTTTTCCAAATACTTGTCCACTTTCCCTCCAGGACATGCAAATTTCTTGCATCCACAGCACTCAGTGGTGAGGCATCCCACAGACCAGCTCACCTCCCACATGAACAGTCGTGTTCTCCTGTTTGTTTTGCTCCTGGCTCCAGCTATCTTTAATTAATGGTGTCGACTTCTTGTCCCAAAGGAGAGATGAGCAATCAATCCCAACTACTTTTCCTATGCCACCCATGATTTTCCACTCTTCCTTACACTTTTCTAAATCTTTTCTTCTCCTAATATATCAGAACATTTTAAAATAAAGAGACCAGGTATGGAAAAACAAACCACAGTTGTATGCAATGGAATCATCTATTCCTTCTGTAATAATGTGTAATACAGGATTTTGCTTCATTGCTACTGTACTGAGCTGTTGTTTACATGCAACTCTCCCTTATAACTCACAGACCTCACTTCTGAGAAAAAACAGTCTGCTGAGAAACATATATATCATTTGTTATATGAAGCTAGAGCTATTTTGCCTCATTTGTTTTACTTTACATTTATCTGCATACATTTTCATCTGCCATTTTGTTGCCCAGTCATTCAGACTTATAAAAGCAGCCTGATCTCATCTTCAGAGACTGCTCTCATCCTCATTACCTGGAGTAACATCACCTCACTGCTCACCTTCTTGGGAGGAGCCTTAAAAGATGCCCTTGAATCAACAAATGCAATATAAGGAACTGCAGTAAGGATCAACCTTAAGCAGCAAATAGTTCTGCATTTCAGAATCAGTGCAGTAAACAGTAGCACTATTCTGCCTTAATGTCACATGCCTCAGACCCAGAAGAGGGAACAGTTTCAGTTCAAAGAGAGTAAGCCACATTTTTGAAGAACGCTAGGTTGGGGAGAAAGACACGCCTGAGAGATTGCCAACCTAACAAGAGCTCCATTTGTATGAGCATTGACAGTTCTGTCACTACTCAAGGAAACCAGAACCAAAATAACAGAGCCAAAGCCAAATCCCAGTATCTTACACTGCTGAGGTAAGGAATGCAACCCCTCTGTAGCTGCAGGTGGTTACTTGAACTTGCTCATTCTGTCTGATCCTTGTAGTTCCACAAACTGCAGAGGTATTTACAGCCTGTGAATTCACCTGTGTCCCTTTAAACACACATCTTGAGAATGGCAGTACTGGATACTACAAGAAAATTAATTTATACAGAATACAAGTCTATCTCTAGTGCCTGAAAGCACATATTGTGTCTCTGGCTCTGTGGCAGAAATGGGCTTGTGCTGGAGAGCCAAGCCTGGAGGCAATAAGGCTGGGACAGCACTTGTGGTATTTTCTGTGACCCCTGTGGAAGGGAGGAATGATGAATGTGACTCCATGTTCTTAAAAGGCTAATTTATTATTTTATGATCTATATTATATAAAAGAATACTATACAAAACTATACTAAAGAATAGAGAAAGGATGCCTACAGAAGGCTAGAAGATACTAAAGAAAAACTCGTGACTCTCTCCAGAGTCCCGACACAGCCTGACCGTGATTGGTCATTAAGCCAAAAACAATTCACATGTTGCATAAACAATCTCCAACCACATTCCAAAGCAGCAAAAACAGGAGAAGCAAATGAGATAATATTGTTTTCCTTTTTCTCTGAGGCTTCTCAGCTTCCCAGGAGAAAAATCCTGGGCAAAGGGATTTTTCAGCAAATATGACAGTGACAAGCACTTGAGTCGCAGGGTCAGACAATCTACTGATTGCCTCCTCAAGAAGAAATTTCTCTGTACTGTTCCAACTGCCTTTGCACAGATGGGGACCTCATTCCCTAAGGAATCCATCCTAGGCAATACTGTTGGTTTCTTCTCAAGCACCACAGCATGGGGTGAGCACTGCTGTGATGAGCACTGCCCTTATGCACCTCACAAAAAACACAGAGATGAGATCCAGCTCTCAGCACATTCTCTGGCTATTCTGCTTCTTACATGCAAATTTAAATGGCAAATTTCTCCAGAATCTGAAGTAAAGAAAATAACACAAAAGCAGAAGAAAACAGTAAACAGTAACATTATTGAAGGATGATCATTTCACGAATTGAAGTAACAGAAAATAAATCCCATTATTCTCAGTGTCTGGGGAAAAAAAACCCCACAGTTTAACATTCTGGACTATATAGAGAAATAAGTACCTCAAATTCACAATTAAGAGGTTGCACACAACTGTGTTGATCTGTTGACCAACCCATCTTTGTCAGATACTACAAAACAGTGTCAGGAGCACAACAACTTTCCATGAAAAAGTCTATAAATGTAAACTTAAGAGCAGATAGTGAAAATCTTTTTAAAATTATGGTATAGTATAAAATACCACAAAAACCTAACAGTAATGCTAGACCACAATTTGTGAAGAAAAATAAAATGTATACTACTAGCATGATGTTTCCTTCTTTAAAGAGATATAAATAAACTACCTGATAAGATCCCACATACCAAAGTAAAAGCCTGATTATGGTCCTCTAGGGAGTCTGAAATTCTAAATAGAGCAGTCTAGAGAAGCAAATGTGAAACCAAATGGTGCTGGACAGCATGGCAGCCCAGACAGTGCAGTCCCCATGTCCTGGCAGTGTTTCACTGCACAGCACAGCTGTGTGGCCACTGTGCAGCCCAGCAGGTGAGCAGCTCCAGCCAGGACTGCTCAGCACAGGGCCTGAACAAAGCAGAGGAATGCCTGGCACAAACCACTGGATGTTTTCAAAGTCTCACTGATCAGCTCCATGAGCACATCAGTAATTCAAGGTAAAACCATCCATGTGTAATGCCATGACTGAGTTGCACTATTTACAGCCAGACATCATGGCCTGCAGGAGGGTTTGGGCCAGTTTAGTGAGGGAGTCTGAAATCACTAAGCACACCTCTCCCTGCTCCAGAAGCAGTGCAAAGGGAGAAGAGAAACAAGAACCTCATCTGTGGGCACAGATCCATGAAGCTTCCAACACAGCAGCCTCAGGGGCTGCTCAGTGTTAGCACTCAGACTGCAGAGTACCCACACATGAGACTGGATTAAACCTTTAGGAACTCATTATCAGCATGCTGAAAATACAATACTGCCTTTTACATACAAGAATGGAGATTTTCTCATGTGTGCACTGCTATTTCACAATTGGCCTTTCCTCCCCCTTCCATGAAAGCTGACAGCAAAACTGCCAATTGATTGGTTGTATCTTAGGTAAAAATTTGGACAAAATATTGCCAAAGATGCCGTTCTTAAAGAGGGTACACAGTAGAACATATTTTTAACCAAGAGGCTATACATTCTTTTCAAATTTTGAATTCTTTTCAAATTTTGAAATCACTGTGAAAAGCTGGGAATGAAGAGGTCTCTTGATTTAAAACATATACTTGCCATAGTGGTGGCATTGTGGCCATGGTGATGATCTAAGAACATCAATAAATCAACCTCTGCAGGGAGAGTTAACACTTTCTATTAGATCATATGAGAGGGTGGGAAAAGTTTGGGGCATGTTTAGATCTTCTTGTCTGATTTTCCTAGTATACTAGTAGGTCTAATATAAGCTATTATCTCCCTGTGTAAGCTTTGTCTGATTATTTAAATCAGTCAAACAAAAACAGGTACCCACTTAAAAACTCCTTATTAAGTCAAATGAGCATTTAGGGGGAGTTTTGCCACCCACAGATGCCAAAGCTAATATCCAGCAGAGACATGTCATCCATTAGTATAAAATCTCATACCAAAGAGATGTGCTGTATGCTTTCAAATAGCAGATGAAATGCAAAAAGTAGTTGATTCAGTAGAATTAACAAAACAGAAAAAAAAATCAAGCATTATTATCTATAATAACACCTAATAATACTACATTATTAATGGTTATAATTAAGATGGAACATTCTAACAAAAGCCCTCACACTGATTTTTAAAAGGAATACATGATACATTCCAACTTTGAAAACATTACTAAACTCTAGAAATTTGATACAACAAATGTTGTTTATAATATAAAACATAGCTTTAAGCTTTCCTAAACAGGATGAGAACAAGAAGAAAAGCTGCAGCCATCTTTTCTTGTCCTGATACTTAGTTCAAAGAATTAAATCATCTTTAATTTTAAAAATATCTCTGCATTAAATGATCAATTAACAATACTTACAGAATTTGACACTTGTTTCCCTAAGAGATTATATCTCTCATTATACTACTCTGCCCTATTTTTAACCACAGAGAAATGCAAAAAGTACAAGTACCAAAATTATTTTCAGGAAAAAACAGCTTTGGAATGTTCTTCTTGGTGAGGAGGAACCTAAATTTTTTGACTTCGAGAAAATACTGCAAGGTTCCCCCATTTTTACAGACTTCAACAAAAATTAAAAGATGAGTGGAATGGCTACAGCTGAAAGTGTTACCAAAACTGGTGATGAATAGAAGAATTACAATTACTGTGCTTAAGGTAAATTTTTACATAGGTAGTGTTCTACTGTCTGCAGTCTCACAGAGACACCTTTAACTTGTTTATAAATTCATAAACATCTTTTCCAGAACAGAATTGTGCAAGAGGATGAGAGTAGTGGCATTTATTTACAGGAAAGAAAAGTGGGAAGAAAGACAGGATCACACCCTCTCATTAAGCCAAATATTAAATAATCATAAGGCACTTTTAGCTTAAGTTACACCTTGAAAATATGAATCAGCAAATATGCTAAAAAGTAAAATTGGTACAAATCACAGAATGTTAACATGGTTTTTATAGACACTTCTTCATAACAACAAATTGTTCACATAGAAAAATTGATTGCTAGATAAAAGATAAATCTGTTCTTAACAAAACCAGGTTTCTTGTAATTCAATAAAGAAAATTTTCTAAATACATTTCTTGTGAAAACAACATAACTAGGGCACATACTAGACATGCTCATTTTCTGAATTCAGTTCAAATTTAAAGACTAATTAATCGTAATCAGACCTGCTGTGAACAAGCACAATTTCCACAGTTCAGAAATAAAATTGTGCATTTTCTATTTTGTGAGACATTCTCCTTACCACAACTATAGCACAAATGCACCATTAATTTTCCCCTCTTGTCCCATCTTGATCCTTGCATTTTTAAAAAAATCTTGTATACAGTTTCTATCAGTAAAAACAGCACCAAGATGTTAATCCTACAAACTTGTCTGGTTTTTTTCTATGTATACAGCTTCTGCAGTTAAGAGGAAAATATTTAAGGAGGGGCAACTATACCATTAATTCTAATGTTACAATAATTCTGTCTGTGCACATATAGCCAGAAGTAATCTAACAAGTTAAAAGAAAAAGTGACATTTTCTCATGAAATCATGTTTTTATTTATTAAAATATCTATGAATACACTGTATTCTTTGACAGATACTTTAAAAAAATAAATAAATAACAAATTTCAAAGAAATCACGCCACCTTATGGCAGCAGTCAGCAACACTGACAGCTGCTGTTTCACACACTGCTCATACTTCAACAAAAAATCCAAACACAGCCTTTTTGGACCTGTAAGCAATGAACAGTGTTAAATGCCCATAAAAAAACTCCATGGAACCTACTTACACTGCTCAGTTTAGAAGATTAATTTGGATGCCAGCAGGAATCAAACTCATAAGCTCAGAGAAGCATACTAACTTCCAAATTTCATGTTTGGATTATTACCTTATCCAGTCTGCCAAGACAACTGAAAAGAACACAAAAGCAAGCAAGCAGCCTATACAATACACTCATGGTCATTATTCCAAAGGTGGAGTCTCTAAGAATTTCCTGCTATTGTTATTTCCTCTTCCACCACCCCTAAATAGATGGCCTGAAATAAACTAAACATGTACTAACAACATTATGTTCTACCCCACATAGTGTAAGAGTACTTGGGACAAGTGCTGAAGCAGCAGTGTTGAAGTTTGAACCAAAATTAAAACACCCCAACATTCTTTTATTTTGACATACAAAGCTTTTTAAACTCTTCTCTGGATTGCTGTTTCTCCTGGTGGCTGGGATATCTGAGATATCACTCTCTTACAGCATGCAGAGCAAAAGAAAGATTTCAAAGTGCAAAGAAGTAGCTGGACAGAGAACAGTCCACACCCACACAGCTACATGTAGTAAGGGCATTCATCCAAATACAGATTTGAATTCAGACCATTCCTTTGTCCAGCTCATCGTGTGACCTAGAATGAAATTTTCCCCTTCCAAAGTAACTCAGTAATGATGAGAACATTGGGACACAGATTGACCCAATCCCTCCTGTTGGTGCCACTCCATTTACAGTCACTAATGAATACCAGCTAGAATATGAGGGGCAAAAAGGGACTTTTTAGGCCAGTAACTATCATATCTTTCTGAAATTAATGGAAAGTCCCAACTGCCTGTTTTAATGAATATTTACACAATGTGTAACAGCTCCAACAACAGAAATTAAATTTTATTTTTGATGTTTAAAACACTCAAAACATGAGATGTGCAAAAAACCTGCATGAAATTTCGATCTGTAAGACTGTGGAAAGAGGAAAGAACCATGTTTTTCCTGTTGCATGTGAATTGCTAGCACTAGAGTCTTTGGTATTCTGAGAGAATTCACTCTTACTGCAATCAGAAATTCTGTCAAAACTGGATATATGTAACAGCAAACTTTTTCAAATTAGAAGTATCACCATTTTCTGATTAAGAAAGATGTAGCTGGATGGTTCCCAAACACTTTTATCCAGAAGTTCTTGTTGTGTTTAAGTTATGCAGTTACTGTATTAAAGTTATGAGTGCAAAGAAATCACATACTTTCTATAACTAGAAAAAAAGCAAGACACTTAAAAGGTTCTAAAAGGTTCAGTGAATATAGACCACCATGAAAAACAGAAAAATAGAAAAACATCTGAGAAATAGGTAATTACAGTTCCTACCTGCATTCCCTAAGCATGCCAGAAGCTCCTCCATATATTCTGCTCCCTAAACATCCCCTGCACTGAGCTCCCTTCTCCTTCAGTTCAGAGTGAAATGCTGTTCTTCCTACATTTTCCCACAGCAGAAAACTCAGAGTGTCTCCTTCTTCCCTCCTCCCATCTCAAATGCTGCTTAAACACCTCCTTCCCATTTGGAGGGCTCAGTGTGCCACACTCCCTCCCTTGCTGAGGTGGTGCAGAATGCATTGCATGGCTCCTGTGCCAAGAGCTCTGCACAGATTTTTGTTTCTCCCCAGTCACCAGCCTTCCCCCAAGTAAGCATGGTAAAGGGCTAAGGGAAGAATCTCTGCATTCACCTTCACATCACTGTGGCTCAGGTTTTCCTGAGGAGGCACACTAGGAGTGAAGATATAATGAAGCCATATTCCTACAGGAGAACAGGAGGATGGCTTTTCATTCCTTGTTTTCTCCAAAGCCAGTATGGTTTTGAGAGCCAGACATCAGCTGATGCTAAACCAGATGTAAAAGAGCATAATATTACTCTTAAAAGGAGTCAAAATCACCAAGTTGGTTAGGAATTCCCTTTTGTCAACTGCTGTCAAAATTCATCAGCTGAACAAAAACCAGAATATGATGAACATTTGATTTTTCTATATATCATGATACATTCATTTCTGAAACTTTATGAACATTTTGATCACCAAAAGTGTGTTGTTTGGATTTACACAGGACCAACTATGATATGAAAAATAAAGTCGGAATTTTCCACAGAAAGAATGGCCATGATGTAGCCTATTAGAGAAATATTGAAAAAGGTTGATACCTGAAATCTGTATTCCCCTCACAAAAATGTCATATGATAGCAAATAACTTTATTAAACTAATACATTATTAACTTTCTTTCAGCAATTATCAGCATTATCTATACTATAAGTTCTCTAAGACTCACTTCTAAATGTTAAGTGAAAGTTAATTACCTCGAGGTCATCCAGAGAGCGAGTAATGCTAAATCGCTTCGATCTTCCAAATGATCTTCGAGCAGAGGAACGTGGAGGAGGAGCCTGATTTAATCCCATTGAATGTCCAAATTTTGCACCCTAAAAAAACCAGAAAATATATATTAATTTATTTCTTTAATATGTATTTTCCTTTCAGAAAATATATATTAATTTATTTCTTTTTAGTACATTGCTGATCATAGTGAGATCTGAATTGTAAGGAAATGTGACAGGACCACAATTTCAAAACAAGCTGGTCATTTGCCATGCCCCTGTAAAATCAAATACTAAAATTCATTATATTTGACTTTTCCAGTCTCAAGTCAAATATCTTAAACATTCCACATTAATTTACTGTATTAACATGAGTCATCAGTTAGGTTGCTAAAATGCACACGAGACATGTCAATAATAAATGCAAGATGATCCTGGCTCTTTCCTGTCTTAACTGAAAAACATTTAATTCCAAAATATTTGTGTTTTCTATAGGAAATTACCATCCTAAAATCATATCACCCAGCTTCTCTTGAAATTTTTCCCCACATTTTTAAAAATCTTATTTTCACTACTCTTTTTTTAAAAGCCTTGCTACTGCAAAGTCCAACTTTTGAAATCACAACAGTACAAAATTGCAGGAACTTTTGTTCTGAGGAAAGCAACTCCCTCACTTGGATGTTCCATTACTAGAACTGGTGCTGCAATAATTAAATCTGCTTTCTCTCATGTCTATAATCATACTCTTTCTCCCTAAAAAGTTACCAGATGTCTGTTAAGCTACTCAGCATATACATATCAAGTTTATTCCAAATGGCAAAGTGTAAGCTTGAACCTAAAATTAGGCACAGTTGGTGAGTGGTGCTAAGCAGATGTACATAAACTCACTACATTACAAAACCTTGTGATTATGTGCCTGAAATTTTGGATTCCTTTCACTGTTACATTCAATGTGGGGAAAATTCCTCCCTGTCTACTGATGCTTTTTTTGCTTTAGAAAATAAAAGACTTTAAATCAGAGCAAATTCCCTTCTGTTTCATGTCAGCATCTTTCTTCATTACAGTAAGCTTAAAAATATATTTACTAGTACTTTTATAATTGCTCTGCATTTGGCAGATTTGTAATATTTAATACATTTTCTATTTGTGTTCATTTCTTCCTTTGGGCAAGTTTCTGTGCTCCAAGTTCTGAAATATTTTGGTCCCCCTTTGATCACTCATTGGGAAGTCTATACACATCACATTAATCAAAAGAACAAGCACACATTTCACATCCTCACAGCCTCATGCCAACAACTCATACAAAGCAGAGAAGAGCATCCAGAGCATTGTACAGCTTCAGAGATGTCTGCCTGTTTGCTAATTCCCATGGAGACATCACTGTTTTACAGCAATGGGCTCTGGCCATCACCAGTGCTCTCAACAGACTCTGTTTATGAGCTCAAAGAATTGTCAAGACAAAACTTTGCTGGATCCAAAGTATGCATCAGGGTTCATCCCCTCAACAAGCCTGAGAGATCAACTTCATTCAGTATTAAAAGTGATCCCTTTTTCTATGAAATCTCTTCCCCTCCCAGTTTTCTATTTACTAAGGGTTTGGTTTGGTTGGTTTTTTTTATTGGCTGAGAAGTAAATTGGGCAGGTTCTGCCACAGCAGCCTGGAAATCTAGCAGCTGGATATTAGCTTCCAAGGTTTTAAGAGAGCATTTACATGTGCAGTATAAACAAGCTTAGGTGGCTTTTGCTAAATGATCAAATAAATGTGAAGAGAAGAAAATTGCTCTCTGTAAATGTTAACAAGCAACACCCAGTGGAATGAGGACAGTTCCTGTCTTTTTGAGCAACTTTTTGAGCAACTTTTAAAATCATCTGCTCATCCAGGCAGGTGCTGCTGAGGTGGTTCACACCTGCCTCATGCCCTACAGCCACACCAGCCCTTCCTGTGTGGATGGAAAGCTTACACCTAATCTGTGCCACACAGTGAACTTCACCCCAACCCCTGACTAAATTCTGCTGTATCCATTACTGCTGCTGCACAGCTGATCAAAACATCAACAAGGCTCCTCCTGCATAAATTTTTCTGTTAGAACAACATGAGTGTACATCTACATCTACTCAATTTCACCACTAGTCAAGTGTGACCACACTAGTTCTGTGATTTTTTAATTTTTTTTCATTTTTAATCTGAGAATTAGTGATAAAACTATCAGACTACCAACAACTCAGCAAATTAATGGCATCATTAATTGGTACTTGGAAACTAATGAAACAGTTACATGGTACGGATGCTTAATGGTCTTTGATGTGTTTCTTAAAAAGTAGATGGATGCCCTGAAAGAACTTCAGCTTTCATTGAAAATAAAAGGGTGAAAGGAAAAAAATGAAAAAAACTATCAGTAGCAGACATATCTATTCAGAATAACAAATACACTTTCACTATTCATTCTGTTTCATCCCCAAAAAAGAATATAAATTGTCCAGCATTTATTTAAATATAGACACTGCCATATATGATGCTGGGAGATTAAGAACATGCACTCAAAAATTTTTTGAAACATTAACACTACAAGCTGAAGGAACAGGAACCAACTGCCTAAAGATAAATCTAATTAGATTCCACTGAGAAGCAGATTCTAGATAAGATTAATTATCACCAGATGTCCCATTTTGGAAATAAATGCTGCTTACCTATTTGTGGTCAGAAGCATAACAAAGAGAAAGAGAGAGAGCAAAAAAAAACAACTTGTTGGTGGTAAATTGTGTGGTATTAGAAAAGAGAGAGTAAATTAGTATCCAATCGAATTTTTTATTAATGGTTTTTTTATATTGTTATGCAAAACTGACTACTGAGCCCTGGGTGGAACAGTAAAGATAACAACAGGTTAAGAAAAAAAAGAGACCCTGGGAATAAAACAATGCTTAAGCAATGATTACAAAATAGAAAAATGCACTGAGCTAACTATTTCCCCAACCCATCTGGATAAGAATTGCAATTAAGAAAATATTTTCAACTGACAAAAAACTCTTCCTTGCTCTGAAAAATCAAATTAATCATCTAGGAAATTAAGGAGGGCATTACTAAAAAACCAAAAAAGACTGCAATTCACAAGTATTTAATTTCCCGGGAAGTCTCCCTTTTCATGTTTTCTTGACTCTATTCCAGACATTCAGACTATGAAGGCTGACCTCCTTCTCCAGATCAATTAAAAAAATGGCTGTGCATACACACATGTACACAAAGAAGGAAAGAATCACGTATCTTAAGCAAACAGCACCATTTTGGCAAATGTTTTTCATGGGACTATGATGAGCTGGAAATAAAAGCATCCATGACTTGAACAGAAAACAGCCATTGAAACTTTTAGAATGTACTAATCAGCACAGCTAAAGAAATCCACTGTATTTGAGCACATAGAGATTGTTAGTGCAATGACTGATATTAATGTCATTTCTGCAGTCTGTTAGACATAAAGAAATCTCTGTACTTCTAAAAGCCTTTATTACACTATTAAACAGATATTAAAACCCACTAAATTATTCACAATCATTTCAGAACAATACATGTATGACCAAAAACATGGCCAGTTTGGAGCAACCTGGTCCAGTGAAAGGTGTCCCTGCCTGTGGCATGGGGCTTGGAACAAGATTATCTTAAGGTTCCTCCCAACCCAAACCACTCTATGAAAAATATGCTGCTACATTCTCTGTTAGCTGCCAAACTAAAACACTGACATTTGCTGCATGAATATTAGGCTGCAGGGTTGTTTGGGTTTTTTTTTTTTTTTAACAGAGATTGACTATAAGCCCTAGAACTGTTTATTATGCTACCTTAAATATTCTCTTCCAAAAACAGTGTTGCTAAATCTGTGAAACTCTAAATGTATCTAAATAGTCAAGAAAACCTAAGAAATTCTATCAGAGAACAGAATTAGAAACTGAAGTTCACCTGACATTTTACTAAGTGCCTTCACCTTAGAACTTTTAGAAATCCAGAAGCCAACCAAAAAGCACAGAAATTTGTGAAAACAAGTTGATCAGTGAAAAGCATGTGCTACAGCAATACATCCTCTCCTATTTGCAATGCAGATACTTGCCACCCTGCCACTACTATCTATCATGGTGAAAGTATAAAAGAACATGTCTCTAAAAGCCTTTATCCTGTTATCATTTGGCAGATGGAGAGGAAAAACAACAAAGGATTAAAGGAATTAAGGTACTGATGCTCTAAAAAAATACATTCCTTTTTCTACTCTTATAAAAAAGTAAAAACTAGAATGGATTGAAATACCAGTAAAATGTACAATCATAAGAAAATAAGGACAATTAAATGGTGTCTGAGTCCTTTATTTTTTTCTAATAAATTACTAGTTAACCTTTTTTTAGGAAAACAGGAAATGGCAAGTGCAAATATGACAAGGAGAGCACTGAAAACAGGTCACCAGGGGAGGACTGATATAGCAGCATTTTGTGAAGTGTCCAGGTGAGAATGGTTTCTTTCTGAGAACAAGAATGGTGTACAAGAAAAGTACAAATGAAAAAGCAGAAAACATTGTACTTCATTATTAGCAAGGCAGAGGGAGTAAAGAAGGATGTGACTCATGTGTGACTGCAAACAGACGGACAGAAAGAATTAAAATGTTCCAACTTAAGATGATTTGCACAACTCTAATTATTTAAAGATAGAACAAAAAAAGGATAGGCTCTTAAAAGTATTTTTAACAGATAAACAAGTTAGGCAGCAGTTCCATATAAGATTTTTGGCAGCTTAAGGGTTTTGCATGCACCCCTGACCTCTCCTACAAGCTCACAAATTCAGCAGGCTGTGCCCTCATCTCCACTAACAGTAAACTAGAGTTTACAAGATGAAATAATCCTGTTCCTAAGGCAGATCCACAGACAGTCATGCCAGCATAACTCATGATATTCACTGCCAACTCTGGCCTGAGCACCACAGGAACTCTTTCAAGCTGGAACTACCAAAGAAATGCAATGTGAAACTATGACAGCCAGTATGTGGCTGTAACCTGGAGCCTGAGTGCACAGAAGAAAGTTGATGAAACTTGATCAATTATTCAGAACACAAAGAAACCAAAAACCCCTTCAGAAAACATCTTCAATTAGCTTAAAGGAATTACCAGCTACAGCACAAGCTGTGCTGTGCTCCTTCATCTCCCAGCAAATGCATTTATCCAGTATTATAACTTTGCAACAAATGCAAGAACCTGAAATTTCCATTTTGTGCTAAATAATCTTTGTGCCTCTCTGCAGTTATTGCCAGGGTATCACTAATAGATTTCCTCTCCTCTGGTACCAGTTCTAAAGCTGGAGGTACAGGAAGGGTTAGCAAGGGAGGAGACAGGCAGCTATTGGAGTACAAGAGACTCAGGAAGGGGGGAATTTTTGTTAGGAGTTCTGGCATCCCTGACAACAAAAAAATACAGTGAGCTGGCAGCAGGAATCCAGAAAGGGGAGAAAAGGAGAAAGAAAAACTGTGAGGCTTTAGGCCAGCTTCCAGCAAATTTACAGCTTTTCATGGAAAACACATTATGGTCTGTGATTGTGAGAGGAAACTAAATTTAAGTTTAGGAAACTAAAAGGGACTAAATCTGATGGGACAGAGGTTTTGCCTGCTCAATGGAAGAGCAGCAAGAAGGAAAGGTAAAATATAAGAAGGGAAGCGAATCAAAAATGTGTAAAAATCCTGATCATCTACATTTATAGAACTATGCTTTCAAAACTGTTTCACAACAAAAAGTTAATCTCACAAGATTGAGCAAAATAGTTATAAAAGTTTAAATTATTTAAAAAACATAAGAAAGTAATTTAATGTGATGAAGAAAGTTCTAGGAGCTCTAAGACAAAAGCATCATTACCAGCGTGCACTAATTTTCATAGAAAATGTTTTTCCTCCAGTTCAGGTAGAATGAGTACACTACCCTATGTCCTGGCCATTTAAGAGAATACAAAGGACTGTGCACATGCTAGAATGGTCACACAGAACTGCTTGCCTCAGTTTAAGGAGCTCAACAGAATTTGGTGTGTTCTATGTGTCACAGAACTTAATCATACTAACTATAAAATCACCAAATTTTAATGTGTTCTATTTCCAGCTCTTGAAGCTTTTAAAAACTCCCACTGTTTTTAGGTTTGATTCTGTGACTTTGTGTGGTGAAGTGCATAACAGTTTGGAGCCCAGATACACTGACCATATAATTTGAAACTTTTATGGATACTCAAAATTTACTGAATTTAATCCTGGCTGTTGAGCCCCTCAGCAGAAGGTCGGTCTGGACAGGCAGTTCATCTTTATAATGAATGCAGGTTTAAGACTTCAGAAAGAAAGTTCCTGATTTAGACCTTTCTGAAAAGGGATGGGAAACAGGGATGCACACAAAATTGCAAAAATTAATGAAAGGATCACAGAAAAAAAAAAAAAAAGCAGCTGATATAAATATTATTCTGCCATCTATAGTAGTCTCCAATGCTGATCTGGACGGTGTGGCATTGTGCTCCTCTCTTGTCCATTCCCATCCACAGCATCCACTCCCCTGACTGAGTGTCCCTCTGGAGCAGAGCAGGTCCTGATCCCCTTTGCCCCTCATCTGCCAGCACCCCGTGCCCCCCACCCAAAACTGACACTGAAACTCAGAGTTCTGTAAAAGGAGGGTCTGAGAACAGGAGAGACTGAAATATGGGAGATGCTGGGTAAGGATTTCTTGTGTTCTGAAAGAGATAAAGGAATCTGGGGGGAGCTGGGAACAGAGCTGGCTGTGACCCCATCCCCTGGGCTCTCCAGGAAGCAACAAGTGGTGAGCACAGGGCTCCAGGTGTGTCTGTGCTGACAGAGAGGGCTCCAGGTGTGTCCGTGCTCACACACAGGGCTCCAGGTGTGTGTGTGCTCACACACAGAGGGCTCCAGGTGTGTCTGTGCTCACAGAGAGGGCTCCAGGTGTGTCTGTGCTCACACACAGAGGGCTCCAGGTGTGTCTGTGCTCACACACAGGGCTCCAGGTGTGTGTGTGCTCACACACAGAGGGCTCCAGGTGTGTCTGTGCTCACACACAGGGCTCCAGGTGTGTCTGTGCTCACACACAGAGGGCTCCAGGTGTGTCTGTGCTGTGGAGAGGTTAGTTCAAGAATGGCTTAAAGAAAAAGGCCATGAAACATACAATTAAGAGAAAAGTAAGAGGTAAAAGTAAAAGCAGTTTCTAACAGCTCTCAGCCTTCTGATTTGTGTAAACAATTAGACTCTCTCAGGCATCATTCTATAAACAATGGAGTTCTCAGCTTGTCTTCCCATGGCAAGCAGAACACCGTCCTTGGGAAGGCCTGTTATCCTGGGAACAGATGCAGAGGTTTTGGGAACACTAGTTTCTGTTGTAGTTTCGGGTTTCTGTTTTGGTTTCTGCTTATGATAAACAATTGTAGGTATTCTAAAACAAAAGGTGTGGTTACAGTTTTCTCTGTTAGCCTATCATGGAGTTGGATTACAGAATATTCATGAAGTTCGTTAGTATTGTTATATAAGGTGATTGATTGATCAATAAAGTCGAGTTTCGATGCATAACTATGGTCGATTCTCCCTTCATCTCCAACACTGTGCTCACACACACAGGGCTCCAGGTGTGTCTGTGCTCACACACAGAGAGCTCCAGGTGTGTCTGTGCTCACACACAGGGCTCCAGGTGTGTCTGTGCTCACACACAGAGGGCTCCAGGTGTGTCTGTGCTCACACACAGAGCTCTAGGTGTGTCTGTGCTCACACACAGGGCTCCAGGTGTGTCTGTGCTCACACACAGAGAGCTCCAGGTGTGTCCGTGCTCACACACAGAGCTCTAGGTGTGTCTGTGCTCACACACAGAGAGCTCCAGGTGTGTCTGTGCTCACACACACAGGGCTCCAGGTGTGTCTGTGCTCACACACAGAGGGCTCCAGGTGTGTCTGTGCTCACACACACAGGGCTCCAGGTGTGTCTGTGCTCACACACAGAGAGCTCCAGGTGTGTCTGTGCTCACACACAGGGCTCCAGGTGTGTCTGTGCTCACACACACAGGGCTCCAGGTGTGTCTGTGCTCACACACAGAGGGCTCCAGGTGTGTCTGTGCTCACACACAGGGCTCCAGGTGTGTCTGTGCTCACACACACAGGGCTCCAGGTGTGTGTGTGCTCACACACAGAGCTCTAGGTGTGTCTGTGCTCACACACAGAGAGCTCCAGGTGTGTCTGTGCTCACACACACAGGGCTCCAGGTGTGTCTGTGCTCACACACACTGGGCTCCAGGTGTGTCTGTGCTCACACACAGAGAGCTCCAGGTGTGTCTGTGCTCACACACAGGGCTCCAGGTGTGTCTGTGTTCACAGAGAGGGCTCCAGGTGTGTCTGTGCTCACACACACAGAGCTCCAGGTGTGTCTGTGCTCACACACAGGGCTCCAGATGCTGTGGAGAAAGCCAGAATGAAGGAACACCCTTCAGGCTGCCCTGCACTTGTGTCACCATCACGGAGGGACAGCACCTCACAAAACCCAGTTAGATGACAGAGGGTTAATTAAATGGGTCTATCATCATTCAAACTTTAGTGTCAGCTTTTCTGCAGGCTTTAATTACACTCTAATTACCTTTTTTTTTTTTTGGTTGGGGTACACCAGGACGACAAATAATTCCAATGCTACATTCTCCAGTGCTGATCAACAGATTTGATGACTTTTAAGAATACTTCTTTGCTGATCAGATGATAATGACACATTTCACTCCCTTCTAATCATTACAGTGGCATTTTATATGCCAGTTTGGCCCATGATACAATGAAGAATGTTGCAAGATTTCATATAAAATCTATAGGGACTCCAGGAGGACACAGAAAAGAGACTGTCCTGACATGAACATCCAAGTAAATGAAATTGAATGCTTGTCTCCTGTACTAAGGATATTAGGCATAAAACATTGACCCATCTACACTTCAGTACCATCCTCATCCCTTTTCAAGAAGAAAAACCAAAAAAACCCCCACAAATGTTGATGTTATTTATGCATATGAAAAAGTAAGATCATTTTCTCAGTAAAACTAGATAAAAGTATCTTCAATAAGTTGGAAGGTGATAGTTGGAAATTGCGGAAGCACAGAAAGACCTTACTATACTAGGGGAAAATGTGAAGAAAAATACACAAAAAGGACATAACAACTAGTTTCAAATCATCTTGAACATTAGGTAGCCATTAGCTGGGAACATTAATTCAGTATAGCCAAAAAATCATTAACAATCAAAACTCTGACCAGGAATCATCATAAAAGAAAAAAAAAAATTAAAGATCAAACAAACAAGAAATAAGCCTTATGAATACATCGTCTGTCCACACATTTTTAAAACTGCTTATGACTCTGGTAATCCATCTCAAAAATAAAATTACAGCAACCAATTATATTAAAATTATGAAAAAACTTTTGGAAAGGATAAGACTGAACTGACTTCTGATTGGAAAGTAAGGAATTGATGATTAAGGTTTAACACAAAAATGATATCACTAAGAGAAAGTAGAGAGAAAGACTGCTAGTATTTCTCAGGATAAATATTAGCAGGTATGAAATGAAACTACACAGAAAGTACAATTATGTGGTGTTTTCTTTCCACACTAATTAAACTGCAGAATATATAAGTCAAGTGATATCAGGAATGCCAAAAGTACAAGTTCACATAAGTTTTAGCAATTCCATATTTATATTTATTAATTAAAGATCTTTATTCTATATGGCCCTATTTCTTGTCTAGTGAAAAACGGATATTTTACAACTCCTTGTCTCCTCTAAATCTTCTCAACTGCAAGGAATTCAGATTCTTCTTAGTACAGACAAAAACTTCATAATTTCCCATCTCAAAGCTTTTATGTTTAAAATATACATATTAAGCCATTTTTCATTATTTCAATTCATTCTGTGCTAAATATTATTTTACATGCCATTTTATTTCTAGTACATAAATTTGAAATGAGGACATTTCACAAAAGTCAGCATCACTCTGATATTTACTGTCCAGATTTTATCTAATTTCTTTTTCAAAGAAACACAGCCAGCATTATTTGGGTTTTTTTATGCACTTTGAAGATCCTAGAACCATTTTTAAAATCATTTTAGAATATTACAATTAATATGAAAAGGCAGTATGGAATTACTAAATATTTAATTGTTTTTCATTTTCTCTAAGCAAAACCTGTTTCCTATAGATGCCTCTTTGCAGATTAATTCACATTAGCACATTCTCAGATCTAGCTTGCTGTTTGGGATTTTTCTTGAGCTCTCTTTAAGGTATAGAGGTAGATCTCAAATCAGATCAAAGCCTATATAAATCCAAAAGTTAACATTAAATTGTACTGCATAAGAATAGCAATCCAGCTGCCATTAATTCTGCTTCAAAAACAGCTGTGGCGGAACAATTTAAGCTAGTGAGCAAACAGAATTCTAAAGGAAAGAGAAAAAAACATGTAATTATACAACAAAAAAACAAATAGGGGAACCACAAAGCTTTGCCAACATTGTCTCTGCATCTAAAATATCTGCTTTGCAATCAGTTCACCAACCAGTTACCAACAGTAAAAAACTGCAACTCTTGGATCTGAAGCAAATTACAGATTTTCATCACCAAAAAGAAAAATCATTTTTAACTTGAACAGCATATCTTTTTCAGTAACACTTGCTTTGGAAACAAAGACAACTCTAAAGTAGTTACAGTTAAACTTCTGAACAGAACAGAGGAATAAAAATAGTTGCCCATGAACTAGATTAGCAGGGAAAGATGCCTTAGTGAACTCCATAGTACAGCTTGCCTATCTTCTCTCTTCTACATTTTAACAATATTTTCAGGAGCTGAAATTATGAAGGTTACCAAGCAGTTGAAATATTTTATATATATATATGTATCAACTTTAAAAAACCCCACACATCTGCAATACTATTGTCCAATGAGTCTCATGAAATAAGATTTTCTATTTTGTCTTCTTCTAAGATCTACAAATAGGATCCAACTACAAATTCACATTTTTTATCAGCACAAACAATAATGTGATCGAGAGAGAAGTATAATAAGTGTGAAACAGTAAAGGATTTCTAAAAGCCAATACCCAAAATTTTAAAAAGCTTTTTAATTACATTTCAATAGATTTGTCATATTCACTTGGAATAAACCTAGGACCCAAATGCCAGTTATCAGGCTCAGGTTGTAAAACCTCTTTTGATCTCAATGTTATACTCACTGCCACACTATTAAAACAGACTTTCTTTTTTAAAAAAGAGAATGGTGAGAGGTCAATGCCTAGGATTCTGTCCTTATGGAGAGAGAACTCAAGGACTAAACTGACTGTTATAAAGCTTTCCAGTGGAAAAGAGAGTATTTTCCCAGTAGAACTTAATTTAAAACAGTAATGGGTAGACATATTTTTGGCCAGGCACTAGCCTGAAAACAGAGAGTGAGGGTTGAACAAAATCAAACATATTTATATTAATTTAGTCTAGAGGGAAAGGAATGCTTCCCTGCTCAGCAATTTCTCAAGTCCCCTGCCAATTCCAACATCCCCTGATGTTTTCAGATTGCTTATGGTGCTTTTCACTTGTGTCACCCAAAAATCATGCACAGGAGCGAGTAGGTGAGTGATTGGAACTTAGTGGGATGCTAAAGAAGGTGCAAAGAGCAATGCAACAGCAAAGGCAGGACAGTGCAGCTGGAATTGCAAACAAAAAAGCAGGAATTATTCCATTTCAATTTAAACCATAACCAGGCTGCTCATGTTGTCTCACAGACCTCAGCAGAGCATACCCAACCCCTACCCAGCATCAATCTTAGAGCAATTTAGAAGCTCATTGTCACCAGAAATCTTCCTCAGCTGTTCTCAGATTAAAAGACACCTTGCCTTCCATGATTTGCCTTTTCAGCAACATCATCAGGCCTCTCCTTGCTTGTTTTCATCTAAGACCTACAGAAGACATGGACGCCACCAAAAAATTCTCATTAGAATATTGATGGTCTCATTTCTTCAAAAGAAATTCTCCTTGTCTAATTTCTTCAACAGAAATCTGTTCACATGACACTTTCAAGAAATGTGAAGTTCAGTACAGGGAACAATATGAGAGGTGCACAGGGCCAGAGATATCTTCTGGTAGGTTTCAGTCAAAAGAGGTGGACTAGAACCAAATATCCCTGGTTTAGTTCTTCTCTTGCCATGCACAGAAACCTTTTAAAAAGGTTTTAGAAAAAAACTAAATACAGCAATTGTGAAAGCATGTGTTCAGTAACTTGGCGATAATTCATAATTACAACATTTTAAAGAAAACAAGAAACCTCATGCTGTCCACTAACAACAAAATTAGGCACTTTTAACTATTTTCTATTTTCACACTTATATTGAATTTTAAAACGCCATATAGAGAAAATTAGTATTTTAAAAGTGGGTTTGCCAATTATCATAAAATTAATCACAATTCTAGTCTGTGAGCTGAAAACATCATCACTAGAGGGGAAACACAGCTCAAAGAATGTGCTTACTTCTTGTAACAGAGGTCTGAAATGCCATATCTATTCCTACTCACAAGAAGCAGTTCCCAGGCTCAGTTTTGAGAGTGCAATTTTAAATAGATATGTTCACTTACACTTTCTCACATCTGCTCTTGCGTGCTGTACAATTCACAAATGTTTTGTAAGTGCAGCCATAAAATCTGGAAGCAGTTTACGCCCATCTTACCCCCCACTAGCATTGTACAGTGCAGCATGTTTTTCAGAATTACATGCTGTGGTCATCACTGTTTATCTGCACAGCAGCTCTGCTAGAGCAGAATTGCACCCAGGAATTCATGTGTGATGAAAATTCTGAAGAAGACAGTGTTTCATATGAAATCAGAGTCCATCACAAGAATCTCTACCTCTGCTAACCTTTTCTCCCTCTAGTAGCTTCTACATTCCCAGTCATAGGATGTTTTACCTTCAGTATTGATGTAAAAGACAAAAGCAATTAAAGTGCTGTTCTGCCAAATGAAGACAGCATTTAGACTCAGCCACCAGGTTGTAAAAATATTAATGTAATCCTATGTGGCCACTTTATACACTTTATTCTGTGACTGGAATGAGTCTGAGCAAGCTGTGTAAAATAAATCCTTACCACTTAAAAAGGTCACAGGAAGTTGAGAACATGTAATTTTCTGGAACACAGGAGCTAACCCACCTGAATAATGGTTTGGAATGGGCAGCTTCACCTCATCCCTTGACACAAAATAATAAAAAAGTCTGAATTTCTCTCTTATGAAAATGAACTAGGGCTCTAAGATGCAAATACAGATTTTCCCTATGTCTGCAGCACCTGAAGAACAGAGGTATGATAATCAGTAATAACGTCCTCTGATCATTTACATGAAAGGTTTAAGATGAGAACATTGTACAACTTCATCTCTGTGAATTACTCCAAATATTCTTTATGAGCTTTTCTCATCAGTTTCAACAGCCTTCAATAATACTGAAAAATAAAATTAAAATGCAAAAGAGGGTCTGTAACTTTAATGAAGAGATTAAATGCTAAACCATGTAGGAACATTTTAAATGTGTCTTGCAAACAAATTTGTCATTAATCAAAGAACAGAATGCCTATTTTATTATCAGATAGACTCAAAAGGGAAGATTGACATACTTAGTGTTGGTTTATGATGATCTGAATGATACAGTAGGTGAAATATTATTACTCTTTAGCCACATGTAGAGCATGTTTCATCTCAAAGTGTAAAATTTGCTATGAGATTTTAATTAGTAAAATCTTGACTTCCATGAAATAAGTGTTTCTGAAAAACATCTAATCCATATTACTGTAGTGGACAACACTGCAGACACAAACTTATTACAGAGACCCTGAAGGAATTGCAGCAGCATCTAATGCAGCACTTGGGACCAGCATCCACCATGCACCTGCACCAGGTGCTGCACAAAAGAGGACTTTTCCTTGGTCCATCAGCAAAGACTTCAGGGCAGCAGATACAATTAACTCTTAAGTGGTTGGGTGGGCAGTGTTTACAAATTTACTGTTTCTGTTTAGCTGTTTAGCTTTTGATTCACACTTTTTGAAAGTGTGAATCACCTTGAATTTAAGAACACTTGAAATTTAATTTTATTGTGGCTCTGGAAAACATTGCTGCCTGTAGCAGCATTTACCTTAACAACACACTAGTGTATAACTATTATACATACTAATTTATTTCTTTTTCTTTTCAGCACAAAAAGCATACAATAGAACATACACAAAAGCTGCTTGCTTTACAGTGCAGGAAAAGCAATAAAAAATATTCTCTCTTTCCACACCAAACTCAAAATGCTCTTAAATTCTGCAGCCTAATCCCCAGAAAGGTTTTGTTTCTTACAGTATGAAACAACTAATGAACCTCCACTGCCATCCCCTTGACCAGTGGTTGTATATTTTTAATGAAGTGAGGAAAAAAACACATTTTTTTTCAAAACAGATTTGGATAGCATAATAGACATCTGAAACAATAATACCAGCAATACACAAAACTTTCACATACAGTCTTTTTTATGCTTTTTGTGCTGAAAATAAAAACAAACAAACTAGTAGATATAATAGTTATACACTGGTGTATTGTTAAGGTGAACACTAAGACTGGAATGACAAAGCTTCCTGAAGGCTAATTTGGAGTATAAAATTCTGTATTTCCCTGGAGTCAGCAAACATTTCAGATACAAAACTGCTGCTGATCCTTTCAGTATCAGAACAATGGCCTCCACTTTACCAGAATTCCAGTTATCAACAACAGACTCCCCTGAGATTAGCTCCCTCAACAGCAAAATGTGTGTGTCACAAAGGGTATGTAATCATCCTGAATACTCTTCCCACACCTTGTTTTGTTTTTTAAGTCTCCTCATTTTGTCTAACAGTAGACAAAACAAGAAGAAACAGTAATTTGGAATAAAATTTGAATTAGAGGCTTGCTGGCAGAATGTTAGATTTGTGACCTACCACTACCCGTTTTTTATGTCGGTTTTTAATGCTACTTGTATTGAGAGGTTTGCTGGAGTGAAGTTTGTAATAAAACAGTCTTATTCACTTAAAAGTATATAATCCAGATTTCTGACTAATGATTAGACTACATTTCTATAAAAATAGATGGCAGTAAAATAACAACATTTGCAAGCCAGCCTTCTACAAAAAGGAACCAGACTAAAGATGCAGACTCTTTCCATTCTTTTGCAGCTGAAGGTCAGAAGAAACTGAAGTTGCTAAAATGTCATGTCTCCTTTTCATTTCAGTGCCACTGAGACATTTGGAAACAATGAAGAGGCAAGAAGAAAAGTGAGAAAGCCCTAACAGACAACACTTCCAGCAGAAGTACAATTCCAGAGCTGCACTCAATTAAATAGGAATATGAAACGCCTCTGCAGACGAGAGCAGAAGGTATTATTTTCTTCATCTGAAATTTTGTAAATTATATAATACACCTTTTAATTTTAATATGCAAATATTACTGTGCAAAAGTACAATAGGCAGATGGGTTTGGGTGTGGGGTTTTTTGATACTGTTAAGAACCAACACCAGCATGTTCTTACCTTTTTATCTTCTTTAGATTTCCTGATACTGTGTGGAGGGCCAAATTTGTTCTGAATGCAGAACATCTTCTTGGACCATTCACTTTTGTGAGATTTTAGCTGTGGCTGACCAAAGCTGCCATCGACCCTGTATCTGTCAGCTGGAATCTTACTCATCGGGGGAGGAAGGGTGCCACAGTTCACACTGGACCAGCCATCTGTGGAGTCTGTGTAGGACTCCTGGTCGCTGGCATTGCCATGCTGCCACTCCTGCAGAACGTGCACAGGCAGCCACCTCTGATTGCCCAGGCCTGCAGCGTTTTTCTTGGACGGGGGCACTGAATTTCGGGAGGAAACCAATGGAACTTCAATACGAGCAGAAGGGCTCAAGTGCTTGCTTACATTTTGGGACTTATCGTTCTGAATTACTTCCAAAGGGATGTTTCCCTCCTGCTCATGACAGAAGCCATTCCAATGGGAAGCAGGCTGATTTTGTCCCCTTCCTACTGGATTCTCCCATATGCTGCTAGGAATGTGTTTACTTGGATTGGTCCCTAAATCAACCACCAGAACTCTATTATTCTTTTCTTCTTGGTTGAAATTTCCAATCCCACTGTCACTGTTACTGCTGGTACTATTATTCTGATGAGCATCTGCATCACCATCGAGGAAAGCCCTTGCACGCATTCCCTCTATCAGCTCCCCCATATCCCTGTACAGGACAGAAATAAACTGCAGGACAGGGAGAGAGGATGTTGGAAACTCCAGACAGCCATTGGTATCTGGATCTGCTGTACATTCCAGTCCAAAACGTCTCGCTATACCCTGGTGAATTTTATGATGAAATAATTCAGGATCCACCATAAAAACATGGCAAGATGTCCTCAGGACCCCTTCATCTTCCTGAGCCAAGCTTGCATCATCATTTGTCTGCATTGTAACTAGGCCAAAGAATCTTCTATCATCCGGGCAAACAGCACTGAATGCCAGTTTCTCTGCAGGATATTCTGCCACAACGCCTGATTTGTCACTGCAGAGCTGAATACAGTCATGCATTATCTTCATCATCACCAGGGAATGGATTTTCTGCTCTGCCCGCAGGCGTCTCATGCACCCACGAATTGCCTGCAAACTCTCTGTTTCCAAATTTGCAGTTGTTGAAGGAAGTTCGATGGAGCCTAAGTAACCTACAATCATGGCAACATTCAAAATGCTTGCATCTAACCCAAAGTCTTCTGCACTCTCCAGCCCGATTCTAAAAACTGAATCATCATTCAGAACTTTGGCTATTTCTTCCTTTGACAGTATATTTGGATTGCTTACATTTTCATTGCCAGTTTCAAATTTCATAGCAGCAGAAACTGGAAATGATCTTTGTTTTGGTGCAGAATTATCTGAGTTTCCAGCACAAAGAGCAGGATTCTCAAAAATCATGTTGAAAATGCCACCAGACTGCATTTCTTCGACAACTTTCTCTGCTCTGTTTATACCCAGAGCTTTAGAGTCAGGTTTGGGTTTCAGCCACCCCTTCCCATCATAAAAACCAACTTCTTCATCGCTTGAACATGAATCCATATGATTCATCCCTTCAGCAATGACCATGTGCAGGACTCCAGAACATTTCCCTATAAGTTTCACTACGTCTTCATGAGAGGCTTTTTTCACATTGATTTCATTAACTGCAAATATCTGGTCTCCTGCTCTAAGTCCAACATAATCTGCAGGGCTTCCTTTCATCACACAACTAAGAACACAAGGGGCTTGTCCAGAAAGGGTAAAGCCATAACCTGCTCTTCCTCGAGCAACTTCCACGCTTCTTATCCGTGGAGGAGCATGCATGTTGAGCCGACGTTTGACCGTCTCTCCTGGTCTGAACATTTTGGACTTTTTTTTTTTCCTAAAATAGGAAAACTTTTATTTAGTCCAGTTTTTTGTCATGTTTCAAGAGTACCACTCCATCTGATGAAGATCTAAAGAAAGAAAGAAAGAAAGGACATTTTAATTCTCATCATATTTCAGGTTTTTTAGCACCAAGTATTCCTTTTACTGTTGAGAAAAAATTGCTAGTGAACTAACCAAAAACTATTGCCAGAGAATTAACAAAATACTCAGAACAGTTTGAAAAGAACAGGTACCACAGTGTTCATTTTAGTGATAAGAAAGGAGTTGCAAATGTAAATAAAGTGGCTGTCCAAGATGACAACATGACAGAATGGCAAAGAACAGGATCCAAGTCTTTTGATGTACAGTCAGTGTTTTTTGTATACTAAGCATGTTATGCCTTCCCCAACTCCCCCCCATTGCTTATTATTCAATTTCCTTCTGGCTTACTGCCCCATTATACTACTACTGCATTTTACAGCATAGAGAAAATCCTTATTTAAGCTCATACATCCTTTCCCAGCAAAGCAAAAATGAGAGCTCATGCTCATCTTCTCAGCTGTACCTCACCCCCTTTATGCAGCATACAGAAACAGGTACCACATCTATCATGTAAAAGGGATTAATTACCCCTAGAGTTGCCTGTATCTCTCCACTGACTGTAAAGGCAGCTCAAAATAAGTATCTGACCAACTTCCTTACATACATTTCACTTACATATGCAATGACAAGTGGGCATTCACTCATGTATCAGACCAAAGGGATCCAAGATCAGATTTACTGTTACACCCATCAATTAATCTACTCAAAACAATTTGTCAGATAGCAAACACTGTAAAAATGCATTTCAGGCCATCATTCCAACACCCATGTGTTTTAGTTTAGCTGAAACATTCAAAAATAAAAGAAAAAAAAAGGAGTGAAAAAGACACATGCTGCCAGCATTAATCTAGACATGACTTTGCAATTAACATATAACAGCTTTGTATGAACAGCAAGAAGTAGAATATTTCACTACATTTTAGTGTCAGCACTGAAGTCTGGATGTCTTGTTCTAAATATACTTGAGCAAATTCCATTGTTTTAGAGAGGTTTCCCCCACTAAGCAGGTTAAAATGCATGAAAATGACTAATACAAATAAAAGAAACGACAGCTTGTTCAACTTTTGAAACTATCTCCTTGTTGCACTATATGAATCCTCATTTCCAGGGTCTGGAGGATGACTGACAGAAGAACCCATGGGACTACAGCTACATAAAATTGCAATAAACTCCATCTGAGCAAGTGAGAACTAATCTGACAGTAATTACTCTGAGTTGGTCCACAGGCTTATCCTTAACTCAGTCACATTGTAACATACTTGAAAGCAAGTATCTTGCATATTTGGGCAAAATGCAGGCAACATTTTAGATAAATACATTCACAGAAAGATATAAATATACATACCCTCAGAGGCAACACATTTCTTTATCATATCTAAAGTGGTAAATTAGTGTTGTCCCACTCACTACTTGCATGGTCAAAATGATCAAGAAATCCTACTGACATTGCTCTCAGCTACAGAAAAAATAAAAAACCCACACTCAGAATGTGATTAAATCCACAGCACACAACTTTCACAGTATTTCTGCCTGGCTTAGGACAAACAAGGCAATTACTTCAGAAGTTTTACCAATTAAAAACCAAACCAAAACTTAAATACAATTTAGAATTATAGTCTTAATTACTTATCTACATTTGAACTCCTTGATTACCAAATTTAAGAAACCACTGCTGTTTCTCAAATATTGTGCTAGATACTCAAGGATGTAATTCCACAGGACCCTTCCAAACCTAAAATAGGACAGATTTCAAGATACCAGAAGAGATCCAGTTGGCCTTATTTTTTGAGGTTTAGTTTTTTGGGTTTTTTTTAAACAAAGGGACATCAGGGTTTTATGTCTCCATGGTGCAGCTGTGACTATTCAGTGTAGAATGAATTTTGCAAATTGTTTTAATATAGCAATTATCCAGCTTCATTAACAATACTTTTCCTATAATTTGAGACAAAAAAAAAACCCACTCTGGCTTTAAGAAGTAATGAAACTTCACACCTAACCTTTAAGTGGAAATCATAACATAAGAAGTGCTTTGCAAACATTTTACCAAACTCAACTCTTACATTGCTGTAAGAAAGCCCCATCAATTGGCGTCCTGTCTCATATCTTAAATGTTGTTTGACCCTTTCCTGATGGAGCTAAACTTGGGAATCAAGAGGTCACTGTGCATTCAGCTATCTCTAATTAGGTCTATTACTTTTTGAGAATAGCCATTAAATATTTCAAAATATAGTTCTCAAAAAAAAAAAAAAATAGAACTAACAAATGCCCAACGGTAAATAAAAACCTTCTATCTAGGAGCATGAATACATACATGTTCCAATTTGCCTTATAGTGAATATTTCTGTTTTCAGCTGTCTGGAGAATAGCCTAATGTGACCCCTGGGTACCCTCTGAATCTGTGCTGTTAACCTGGTCACCACAAAGCCCAATAGTATCTGGCACCTAAAACTGTGCTACTAGCTTCCAAGAGCAAAGGAAATAATTAAGAGAGTATGAGATTATAAATAATCTCCTTTTAAAAATATAATAAAAAACAGTTGTTACTAAAAAACTTGAGATTCAATACATAATGTTGAAGTGGTTGATAAGAAAAACAGGTTTTTTACAGCTAATCTATACAGCTCTCCAATCTATAAAAAAATATCTTAAATGCCACTATAAAAACACACAATGAAAATAGAGTTAGGCTGCTCTTGGGAAGAGGCAAACCCCAACATTGTCTTACATCACAATTCTGCATTTGCTAAGAGAGGTTTTCCTTTCAACTCTGTTCACAAGTCAATTTACCCATTTTCCTTCCTAACCTATGACCCTTACACATCAAGCATTTATTGTAGATGATAGCCACTGACAATGAAATGTCATTCAAAAACCTGACAATTATAAAAACAAAACAGCAGGCTGCTAACATGTTACTTTCCTCTAATACTGATGTTCCAGAGATATAAAGACTTTCAGCTATTAATATATTTGTGAAATTTTGTAGGTGCAAAATTAGGAACTAATTCAACATTAAAGGGTTTTTGCTATTAATGTGTCTAGAATCTAAAAAACCCAAAACAAAAAAATACCAACCAAAGAAAAACTGTATTACTTCACTAGATCACCTCTTCCCTCCCTCAGTACCTGAATATTACTGTGCAATTTTTATGCTAATTACACCCAGGACAAACAACATCTCATTAAATTGATCTAGGAAACTTCAAGACAAAGGACAAATATATCTCTTCTGCAAGAACCCTCAGCATTCCAAGTATGTTTTACTGCAATAATGGCATGACAGGCAAATAGAACAATTATGAAAATAATGTTTTCCCTAAGCAGAGATTAGTTGATTGTCAAACTGTTAACAGACTAGTTCAAAACTAAATTATCAAGTTATCTAATTGCTAACTTTTCTCCTAATTTCTTTGCAGACTTGAAACCTGGAGCTGAAGAGATATGGCACAGAAGTGGCACAAACTTCCACAATTCCAAAGTAAACTTGTCTGAATACTTTTTTCCTGTAATAAATTATAAAACATGTAGCATATCCAGTGAAACAAAAAAACCAATTCACTTGCACTGATATAAAGCTTTGTAGCTTTATAACTACAAAATATTACACAGAACATTTCTGGCAAAAACACTAATATGTGCACATTAAGAGTTGTTCAAGTATCTGAAATAACATAATTTGTCCATACACATCAGCTTTGACACAGAACTGCAAAACAAAACAAAGCATTCAAGATTTCAGCATTCTGGTCTACCATTTGGATCAATTCTTTGTGGGGTATAATACAGCAAAAATACCAGTTACAGTTGAAAGGTACTGCATCCCACAAACACTGCATTTCTGTATGGAACGCTGCTGCATATCCATGTTAGCTTTTCGTGTCATTTTCAAACCCTCTGCTCCAAAGAAAATAACATGTATTTGCTTACTTCCAAGGGAGAGAGGTGGTTTGTTTCCTGCTCCTGCTCTTGTTATCTCATAGCAACAAAGAGAACAGAAACAGGAGGCACGCTCCTGCTGCAGCCCATGTTAAACTGTAACTGAGCAGCCGCAGAGGGCATGGGGCAGCCCCTGGAGACCAGGAGTACATGACTGACCACCACCACCTCCCAAAAAGCCTCTGGAAATGAGCTGCTGCTCAGCACTGCAGGATCCACGTTAATGTGCAGAGACACTGTCTGGCTTCATTCTGTCTGGCTTTATTTTGTTTTTCATAGTAGGACTGCAAGAGAATAAAGTATGCAAAGTGGAAGTACACAGAGGAGAGAGACTGTTCCCTCGTCTCTCACACAGGTCTTGAAGTAATGCAAAAGACTCTTCAGCATGGGTGCCAGTTGTTGAGGCAGAGCTGATGCCAAGTCCCTACAAAGCTCAAATGAAGCTGTCACATTTGAATTCCACTAACTATTCAAATGTGGTACATGTTTATAGACAAGTTACACAAGAAATGTAACAGCACAACCTGTAGAAGACAGCTACCAGTTGTTTGAAAACTTGGGCAGGACAATGTTTTAATAAAAAAATCTCATCAGCATTCCACAATTGGCAAGACAGACCATTATGTTTCCTTTAGGTGTATCTAGTGTGATAATTCAAAAAATACTGACTGCAGTTAGTAACAGCAGGCTAAAAAGCTGTTGTTAATAAAAACTCTTCTCCCACTGCAGACAGTGTACAAAGTGTAAGGAACACAAACAGGACATTCGCTGTTTTGTCTGACAAGACTCATGTGAGCAAGGACACAGTTTCCTAAAGCTATTGTACAGACAGTCATGCGCCTACAACTCAGACTAATTTATCTGCCGTATTCAAGAAGGTGGGAAGGTTTTGTTCGCAGTTAGGCATTTTCCCCGCTGCTTTTCTTGCAAATTCGTTCCAGAACTGTTGGGACGCAGCTCAGAGGGGCGGCACTAGGGGCGGCAGCAGCGACACCCGGGCGGGACGGGGACACCGGGACGGGCCCGGCGGGCTCTGCACAGCCGCTCGCACGGCCCCGCCGCCGCTGCCCCGCTCCCGGCGACGCTCCCGGCGCTGCCCTCGGCGGGTGCGGGGCCGTCCCGCGGGCACCGGCGGGGACCCGGGGGGCGGCGGAGCGGGCGGCGGGTCCGGGTCCGGAGCAGCGCCCCGCGGGGTTACCCATTAACTGCCCGGCTCCCGGGCAGCCGCTTCCCGGGGGGTGGAGCTGCGGGGAGGGGAGAAGCGGCACCTGAGCCCGCAGGGACGATTTGAAAAATCAAGCGGTAAAAGACGGGAGGGCACGGAGCACCCGCGCCCCCCCCCGCCTCCACCCCGCGCGGGCGGACCCGCCGCCCCCTCCGCGCTGCGCTCCGGGGGTCGCGGGCAGCGCCGCAGCCCGAGGGGCGCGCACAGGGGCGGCCAAGGCTCCCGGCTGCCCCCTGCCTCCCCTCGGCCCCCGCCGCCGCGCTCCCCTCCCCCCGTCCCCCCTCCCGCCGTCCATCTGCCGTCCCCGCTCCTCCCGCCGCATCCCAGCGGGGTCCCGGGCCGGGCGCTCGGCGGCGAGGGGGATGGGAGAGCCGGGCGGGCTGCGGTGGGCGCTGCCCCGCTCGGACCCACTCACCTCTGTCCCCCGGGACTCCGGCTACTCCGCCGAGGCAGCGGCTGTCCCGGTCACCGGGGAGACGGCGCCGGGCTCGGCCGCACGGCGCTGCGGCGACTGGCTGTCCGGCGCTGTCAGTCACCGCGCTCGCCCGGCGGGGTGGCGGTCGGGTTCCCGGACAGAGAAAGGGGAGAGACAATACCCCGCGCCGGAGGACTACAGCTCCCGGCGTGCCTTGCGAGCGGCCCGCTCGCTCCGGCCGTGGGGAGCTGGCCGCGCGGGGCATGACGGGGCGCGTAGTTCGCCGGTCTCCCCGAGCCGCCTCGCCTCGCCCTGGGCTCCGGCGGGGCAGGCAGTGCGCAGGCGCGGGCTGGCGGCGGCCGTTCGAACGGGGCCAGGAGCGGGAGCCGGGCTCGGGCTCGCGCTCGCAGCCGCACCGCGGGCGCGGCGGACCCGAGACACAGAGCGCAGCCCGGGCTCCGGACCGTGTGAGGGGAGGGACCGACAGCCCGCGGCTCGGAGCGCAGGTGGGGCTGGGAGCCGCCTCAGACAGGTGTGCCGCGCCTTTGAAGGGCGGGAATAAAGCGAGACGGAGCGCGGGGCGAGGGGGCGGCGGGCACTGCCTGCACCGGCAGCCTGAGGCGGAGCGGGCATTGAGGGGTCACTAACGCCTAAAGGACAAAGGTGTGTGCCAGGGGGCAGCTTCACCGCCCGGTGGAGCTGGGCACAAGCAGCAGGTGCTCAAAATACACCGGGGACAACTCTTATTTTAAATAGGAGAAATAGGAAGAGGGGGGAAAAAATTTAACATCAGTTAAGAAACTCGTAAAGAATGTAAGAGTCAGAGAAAGGGTAGAATTAACCAAATCTCTTTGACTTTCCCACAGAACCTGAAAGCATTTTGTGATCTTAGCAGAAGAATGTAATCTTTAATTGTTAACATGTACTTGTAGCAATCCTTTGTATGTGGGGTATTTAATTTTTTTTCTCTATACACAGGAGACCTGACACTGAACTTACCAGGCACAAGTTCAAGGAGAATTCTTACCTGTTTCTGGGGATTTTTGGTTTTTTTCCCCAGTCTCCAGAGCTGTATATCTATCCCACAGCCATTATGTCTGTAAGATAGCATCTAAATTGTAATACTGTGGCTTAATGGTTTAACTTCAGTCATTTGTCTAATTCTTACCCAGTCTAGGAAATTGTTTCTTAATAATTCCATCCTGAGCTGAAGAAGTGCTTACAGGATACCAGAGTCTTCAGGGAAAACAAAAACACAGGGCAAAGGAAAAAGCTCTTTGGAAAAACAGAGGATCCTGCTCCTCTACTCTGGCCTTCACCTTCTCATTCTGCTGGTTTTTTTTCTTTGTCAGTCCATCCCAAGGAGGTTTCTACCAATCTGAGACATTTCAGATCGACCTAGATACCAGTTTTGTTATCTCTCTTATCCAGTTTTATGCGAAAAGCTTCTGAAAAGAAAAAATAACCAAATAAAATAAGCATTATGTCTTTTTCTCATCCTCACAGAAGATATCCTGGCAGATCAGTGTAACAGATTTCCAAACTTCTTCAGATGTACTGTGTCTCATATAAGTAATTATTAAGTCCTTAGGGAGGCTAAAAATTCAAAACCCAAGGAAGAAAGTTGAGTGTTGACTTTAAACCTCACAGTTGATTCTTTCAGGTGAGGTATAGTAATTTTTAAAAATACTCCAGTGATTTAAGTTGGCCCGAAGAAGCTATAATTCTTTATCCTTTTGGCTGGGAAGATGTCACAGGTAGAGAATTTTGTTCCACAAATCCAAGGTGTTGGTTTGGGTTGCCATCCCTTAAGAGCCCAGTTATTTCCAGCTGCCAGAGGAGGTTGTCGAGACTTTATATCTTTTGCCACTGTCTCTGTTGCTGTGTTACCCCAACAGATCTAGAACTGGCTTGCACAACCTCCTTGCCTATAGAATGGGAAATTGATCGATGTATTTCAGTCTGACCTTGTAAACAGCTGAAGAAACTGAAGGAAATCTTTTGGAAAGTGACAAGTGGAATGGTAAGTATCCCACAGAAGTAACTGCAGGTCTCCCACTGAATCTTTATGGAGTTGATACACAGGTATTATGTTTTATTTTACTTCGAAGAGGAGGGATGCTAAAATGTGCCATCAGAATCTACTAACTCTAAACTAATTGCTCCATGTCAGTGTCAGATTACCCCTTCCAAATACCTGAACCTGTTGTATTTGTGATAATTAACAGAATTGTTTGCACTTTGCAATAGCACAGGAGCATGTAATTAGTCTGGCCTCACAGAAGGTTGTTTTGTGCCACAGCAGAATTTCCTATTTAAGTCATGCCCAGGAAGGAAGAAGGGAGAGCTGAGGGCTGACATGCCCACAGGTGTGCTCACACACCCTGCTTGCAGTCAGAAAAATCCAACTCATCCAGAATGAATTTGGTGCTTTGCTGCAGTGCTTTTGGAAATGGTGATTAAGACTTCATGTTATAATCTGGAACAAGGTGATTAATGGCCCCTCAAAAATCCACACAAGGTCTCAGCTGTAACTTACTGTTTTCACCACTGTTGGAGACAATAAAGGAAGAAAGTGTGAAACAAAGTGATAAGGATTTGTGGCTTTGGGGCTGGAAAAGCTTTGGCTTGTGAGGCTAAGTAGCTTAATGTTGGGCATAGAGACGTCTCAATCACACCAGGGGTGGCTGCCACCAAACAGCCTGTCAGGCTTCATCTGGAGAGGTTTACAATGCATCCTGTAATGGACTGTGATCATTGCTGTCACAAGCACCAGATGAGAAGGCAGAAAATAAACATAGTCCAGCATCTGGCACAAAGTCTGTGGTTTTAATTACCATTGTTTAATTACCTTAGTTAAAGGAATGGAAGTGTTGGTTATTCTAAAAAGGTTTTTAGACATACAGAAAAATCCTCACATAAATATCACTTTTTAATGTTTTCAACCTGTTTAAAATAATAAAAATGTACATGATCAGTGTCAAATGCTTGTTCAGTTTACAAATGTGATTCCAACTTTCCTAGCTTGATTTTGTTCTGAACAGCAGGGAAGACTATGTGTCATATACAGTGTAGTTAGCTTGGCCAGTTAATACACAGCTGGGAGCAAAGTCATTGTTAAAGAACTTATTTTTTAAATTCCAAAGCAAAGATCATGTTTTGTACATGTACATTTGAAGACTGTATGAACACACAGCCATCAGGATCTACCTTGGCCTACTAGTTCATCTAACTTTTCCTTTTATTTTGAACGTAGTTTTCTACCTGGTATGAGACACTCCTGGCAGTGGGAAATGGAAGAAAATACTTTTGTATAAATGCATTTTGGTTTGGATGATAGTGTTTCCCATCCATGCATGCTGATGTACAAAAACAATTACAGGGAGCTGTGAAATAGTAGAAATAAAGGGGGATGGATACTGCTTCTGTTGAATCTTGACTGGCCAATAGAGGACATGTCCTCCCAAATTCTATTTAATGTTAAAAGGATTGATCCTTGTGCATCTACTTGGCTTTGTACTTGTGTCCTTACCTACTATGATACTTAATTAAACATTAAAATATAGTTAAATAGATTTTGTGTGGAAAGGTTCTTTTGTGCATTTAAATATATGAATGGTGCCACTGGCAAAATTGAAGGTTCAAATGGTAAACTGTCTGGAACAATTTTTTCTGTGTGAAAATAGGCACAGCCAGGCCCTGGTCCTGACTGTGCCTTTGGAAAGCACCACACTATAAATATAATTTTTAATAGCCTAAGAAAATTAATTCCCCTACAATAGAATGTGCTGTATTTATTTTCCCAAATTCACTAACAGAATTCAAATGAAACATTTTGCTGTAGTCAAAAACTGAAAGCACAGAGTAGTGCTCACTGATGTCAATTTTTCTTTCCTTAAGTATAGCTACATGTTGTTAAAGGTGATGTCATGTTAAACCTGCAGTGCTGATGAGCAACCCTAAAATATAGAACCAAAACATCTGCTAAAATATCTACTTCAAGGACACAAGCACACTTAATGCACTTCTGTCAAGAACTGGAAACCCAAGAATTGAGTTTGGTCTTACTTGTCATCAGTGAAAGCACAGAAACTTCTACACCACTATTTCTTGTGGGCAAAGATTTATACCCGAAATTCCTCAGTTCCTGATAAATGCCTTGCTGAGTCTAAAAGAGTGTACATTTTTTATTTCACCTTCTAATATTGTTAAAACACATACACCAAAATGTAAAAAAAATTCTGGTGTTTTTTTTTTCTTTAAAGGGATTGTTGGTTTTGTTTGTTTATTTGATCTTTAAGCCTTGAAGCTTTAATGTTTTAATTCAAAATTGCCTAATTAACCTGGCTTTGTGGCTCCATTAAAACTGTGTCTCTTGTCCCTTTGAGCTCATGTAAGCTGTGTGTCTTCAGTTCCATTGGGCTTAAAAATGTATATCATCCAGCAGCTGAATTCACATGTTCTGAAGAACTATTGTGTATTTTTGGTTCTGTGAGGGAAAGGGATATCTCAGGGAGTTATTCCTCGTGGTTCTAAGTACCATGCAAAAAAAGTCATTTTTGTCTTATTCTGCAATACTCACAGAGGAAGCAAGCTCTATCCTGGCATCTAAACAGCAAGTTAAATTGGGATCATGCATGATATCCTGCAGTGTTCTCCTCCTGTCTGTGGGATCTCAGCCCCTCAGGACTGAGGTGCAGAGTGACCGACACCACCCCTGGGGGGCTCGGGAGTCCTGGAATGTTGCCAGAAATGTCTGGTGGCTGGACTTTGATCCTACACGGGAGACGACATCAGTATGAGGATAGGAGGATTTCACTGGGGTGAATGGTGAAGGGATAAGTTAATTGGAGTGTGAGATACAGGGTTTAAGATTTCTGTACAGGGGGGTCTAAAGAAGTAAGATGGAGGAATTGGGGCGTGCCCTTCTCCTCCTTCTTCTTGGCCTCCATCTTCTGTGGTGATGTTGGCACTTTGGGATCGGACCTTACTAAAAGTGCACTGGTTAATAAGGGTGAAAGGTATTGGAGAAAAATGATAAATATTGTATACGTAACTCCGAGTATAAAGATAAGTGACCGCCCCGGGGGCTCTCAGTGTGTGCCCATGGCTGACAGCTGAGCAGAACTCTGTCAGGCCAAGAGAAAATCTTTTAGATAAGCAATTAATAAACACCGAGAAAAGATCTGAAGTCCCTTCTCGTCCTTTGGAGCGCGGGCTGCCCAAGGCCACCCCGGGCCTTTCCAGACCATCTAAACAGCCGGGAATCCGACACCTGTCTCCCTCTTTTTTTCTCTTTGGAGCCATTTCCAGTGTGACTGCTGGCTGAGGTATCACTAAGCTCATGTCCTAATGATGAGGGACAAATGCCAGTACAAAAATGCCCCTCATATCCCTAAACCTCAGGAAAAACATGCTGAGAGTTCTCCATATTGATATATGACTACAGGAAAAGAAACTGAGGGAAAATAAGAGCCTGAGGCACTGCAGAGGCAACATGAGTAATAGAGAAATCAACTTTGCATGTTCCTATTTAACATAATTCCTCCATATTTAACATAAAGGACCCTGGCTATAGAACAAACTATGTAGCATTAAAGTGAGGAGAAGGGATCCTCTACTCTCAGCAGTTAACGCAAGAATCATTTTACCTTGCTCTAGTCAGTATGTGGCAAAGTTAAGTCCAAACATTTTTCCATTTCCTCATCTAAGCTTTTTACCTCCAAACTTTGGAGAGGACAGAAAGTCCTGTTGGACCAAGTTCAGTCTGCGTGTATGATACCTGCCAGAGACACAGCTGTGCTTGTGGTTATCTCTTCTCCTGAAGTTCAGCTGACAGGCATGACATGGCTGCAGTGTCACAAAGGTGGTTTTGGTACAAACAGCAGCCATTCCTAACAACACGGAATGACAGGATTCTGCCCTGGCACTCAAATCTGCTTTAGCTCAGACTGACTTCCACCACCACATCTTCCCCCACCTCATAACTAGATTCTGAATGGCTTTTAAATGAATTTAGAAGATACTTGCTCATTCCAGGTAAAACCCATCATGATTAACTTCAGCAATTAAAACTTATATAAAATGCACTGAGATATACTTACCTAAAAGAGGATTTTTTTTTGTGCTTCACCGAAACTTTAGTTTCATCTAAGAATAGACTTGCAGTTGTTCTAAATGACCTTCTGAAATGAAAGTTCATTTGTTAAGAGTCATTTTGGCCTTGACAGCATGTGTGGAATTCTTCTGACTACCTTCAACATCGCTTCTTAAGTTCCTCTCAGAACTAGGTTAAGGTCTTGCCTCCTATTAAAATTTCAGTTCCATGGTAAGAGTTGAATGCTGATGGATTATTTATTTCAACCTGTGCCAGCCTACTTCCTCTTTCACCTTCTTAAGTATATAACAACTGTGAGTTGTGTGAACCAGGTGACCCAGGCAGTTCCTGCTGAAGTCCTGGTGATCATGGCTGGTCTTCTATAAGCATTTTCACATTCTTTCCCTTATAACTGGCATCCCCCAAGTTATTGCCTAGCATAACATCCTAATTTCATCTGAAAGAGAAAATTAGCCTATGCTTTTTTTCATAAGATACATCTTAATAGTGGACTTAAACCACATACCTTACACATCAAAAGTAATTCCTTTTTGTTTGGAGTGGGCAAGACAAGATCAGAAGAATTTGCTGTGTCTCCAGCTAAGAGATTCAGAGGCACAGCTGTAGCTGGTTCCTGGTGTCTCAGCATAGGGCTGTCAGCTGAAGGTGCTGGTGCCTTCTGCAAGCAAACCACAGTGCCTGTGGGATGTTGCATGGAGGTCATTGCATGAATGAACATATCCAGGCAATCTTACAGAAGGAAAGTCTGCTTAAGAATAAAGTTCTCCAACATACAGTATGCCTTTTTTAACCAGCTTCCTAAAATAAGGCCCTGGATTGTTCTCATGAGTATGCACATACCAAATCACAAGAACTTGGCAGCAAGGAGACACAAAATAAGTGCATCATTTCTGGTATAATCTGTATTAGGCCATTTCAACTGTGGTGAAATTCGGTTTCATTATTTACTGAGTGTTAACCAATGTGAACAAGCTCTAAATATGCTTAAATCATTGAATAGATGAGCTGTAGATTTAAGCCCTGGGTGGACAGTTAGTTTTGTTAAAGATTTAACACTGGTATATTTCATTTAGTGAAGTTGTAAATTAAGTTAAATGAAAAGGAAAGACAGAAAATCTTATTCATGTAAGTTTAAAGAAAGCATAGGCATTATAGTTAACATAAGTTCATGTGGGCAAGGTTTTATGCATTCATAAAAGAGATTGCATTTGATCTGATTATATTGAATTAAAGATAAATTATAGTTAAACCTCTAGGGAGAAGAATGAGGATCCTGGAGAGTTTTTAAAGTAATTTTAATTAATTTTTAAAATATGTTTACTTTTCAGTTTGTAGAAAATTGATATTCCTATAGCTTCCCTCAGTGAAACAAGCCTTCCTCAAGCTGTGATAAGTGCTTC
Source organism: Melozone crissalis (assembly GCF_028551555.1). NCBI lineage: Eukaryota > Metazoa > Chordata > Aves > Passeriformes > Passerellidae > Melozone > Melozone crissalis. The sequence continues at coordinate 15,052,473 of NW_026535784.1, read as the reverse complement.
TCAACATTTCAGCCTGTTGGAAATTTTATACCTTTAAATGGTATGCACCAATTCTTTTTTTTCTTGCAATGCATAGCAATCCAGAGCTTACCCCTAAGGTAACAGCTTGCAGTCAAGAAATTTAGCTCTGAGCTCAGTTGGGACAGATTCCCTGGGAGGCTTCCATGGAAGATGAAGGAGCTTGTGAGTGCTGTCAGTTTTTCAAGGACACTCCTGGAAGCACAAGACCAGTTCATGCTCTCTAAGGGTAAGGAAAGTAGGTGGAATAAGAGACTCCCTTGGCTTAAATGTGAGCTTTTGGGTCTGCTCAAAACCAGAAGAGAAGCATACCAAAGATGGAAAACCCATGGAGAACTACAAGGGCGTTGCCAGGGTAGGCAGATGCAGTTAGAAAAGCAAAAGCTCAGCTCAAATTGAAATTGGCCAGAAGTCAACAACACAAAAAAGGGTTCTTCAGGTACATGAACAACAAAGAGAAGGAAATACTGGCCCACTGTTCAGCAGCAGAGGTGAACTGGTCACCCATAGTGCTGAAAAGGCAGGGATTCCCAACACATTCTTCACCTCTGTTTTCACCTTGGGAACAGGTCCTGGGATCAAAAATCCAGGATTATGAAACACCAACAGACTGTCAGTGAAAGAAGAGTTTGTCTGTGAACTATCACAGGAGCCTGACCTCTACAAATTGATGGGTCCTGATGTTATGCATCCAAGGGTTTTAACAGAGCTGTTTGATGTCATTCCAAGGATGCTCTCCATAATCTTGGAGAAGTTGTGGATATCAGGGAACATCCTAGAAAACTGGAAGAAGGCTAATGTCAGCCCATTTACAAGAAGGGCCTAAAGGAGGATCCAGGAAATTACAGGCCTGTGAGTTTTACTCCATTCCCTGGGAAAGTTGGAGAACAAATTTTCCTGGGGGCTCTCACATGTCAAATGAAGCACATGATTGGGAAAAGCCAGCAGGGATTCACCAAAGGCAAGTCATGCTTGACAAACCTGATCACCTTCTGACAACACAAGGCCCTGCTCAGCTGATGTGGGGTGAGCAATGGACATTGTCTCCAAGGCTTTCAATGAGTCTTCCCAGAGACTTCTCCTAAAGTACTGGATGCATTAGGATCTGGACTGGTCCATGCAGTGGATGGGGAACTGGCTAGCCAGACACAGCTAGAGGGTGGTGGTAAATAAATAACTCCTTTTCAAACTGGCAGCCTGTGACAAGTGGGGTCCCCCAGGGATGGATATTGGGCTCACATCTGTTTAATATCTTCATAATTGATCTGTATGGGATCAAGTGTATCCTGATGAAGTTTGCTGATAATATCAAGCTGAGGGGGAAAGTGGACACTTTGGGAGGGAGAGCCACCCTGCAGGAGGACCTGGAGAGACTGGAATAGAGAGCTGCCAAGAACCATATGAAGTTCACAGAATACACAGAATCATGAGGTTGGAAGAGACCTTAAAGATCATCGAGTCCAACCCAGCCCTAACACCTCAACTAAACCATGGCACCAAGTGCCACATCCAGTCTTTTTTTAAACACATCCAGGGATGGTGACTCCACCACCTTCCCAGGCAAATCATCCCAGAGCTTTATGACTCTTTCAATCAAAAAGGTTTTCCTGATATCCAAGCTATATTTTCCTTGGCACACAGGTTGCACAAGGACAAGATTTTGCACCTGGGAAAATACAATCCAGGAGTGCAGCACAGGTGGGGATCTGTCTGGCTGGGTACCAGCTCCGTGGTGAGGGACCTGAGGGTCCTGGTAGACAGCAAGCTCAGTATGAGTGACCAGGGTGCTGCTGCTGCAGCAAAGAAAGCCAAGAAAGGCCGAGCAGGGTCCCTTCAACCTGGTTCTATGTGATGCTAGGATCAAACTGAGATCTTACAGCCTAATTACTGGTAGTAATTAGTCAGCCCTACATAACTGGATGCCATTCATTGTGGATGACTGGTCTGCTTTTTAAAGAACATACCTGAAATTATTCATCCTTATTAGAAATGTTGTTCAATAAATACTTTAAAATAAGCTGTAACAGAATGAAAAATTTTCAGCCAGAAGAAATATGCATAGGAAGAAAATTTCGCACCCAAAATGGCAAAGTATTTCAAATGTTTCTGTTAAAACATTAAAAAAGATCAACACAAAAGTTTAATGATGTAGTCTCAAGCTTGCAGACACAGGAAGCATGCTACCATAAAGTCAGGGGAAATAGATTAGCAATCTAGAGACCAGATGGTTAGTATTTACTTGCTGACATAACACCACCAAATGTTCCTAAATTTCTTTTTTAAATTTGTCTTTCACATTACATTATCAGCATAGGAACTGATCTTGCAAACATATACATAAAGATTTCAATATATTTATTCATTTGGGTAGTCCCATTGACTTTAGAACAGGAGACTGTTCACAGAACCAGGCTATCAGCTTGGGGTAAGTCTACAGAGTTGTAAACTATTTGCCTACACCGATTTGGGCAGGCTGTCTGTGAAAAAAATAAAATAAAATCTTGTATACATCTTTTTGTTCTGGTTTTTTTTCTTTGCAAGAGAGAGCAGTTTATGGAGAATATGATAAAAGATATTCCCCATCCATAAACTCCTGGTCTGGTGGATAACTGTTAAACTTGGCAGGGCCTGAAATAAACTGAAGTCTTAAAATGCTTCTCCAGTTTGAAGTCAAGGAGTAAAAATATGTTTTTAAAAATTTACAAACATTTTTACCCAGCAAATTTTTAATACCAGTGTGAGAAAATGTTGCTTAATTATTACAGGATTCTCCTAAAAATTACTTAACCTCTCTCCTCTGTGAAAAATATCCTTGATTCCAAGTGTTTGCTCAGTGCCTTGTTTTTCTCTGGTGGGAAAAACTGTCACTCCTTGCTCTACACTGTTTGTGACTTGTTCAAGTTACCTCTAGGGGCTCTCTATTCAAAACATACAGAATTTCTCTAGCATTAGCTTTTCATATTCAAAGTTTTCTCCTTTAGCTTTATGTTTTTTCTTTCATTTTCACTTTCTAAAGTGTTGTGTTCCCTCATCTCTGTCATTACGGGGTTTTTTTGGATGCATTCACATTGCCCTTTTGTCCAACATACTTTTTCCCATCTTTCATCAAAATCTGCTTCTCAGTTGCTTGCATGTTTCTCAATGTCTCATTTTCTCATCTGCCTCCTCAGGTTCCTTTTCCTTTATTGTCACATCACTTACAAAGTCACCTGCCTCCAGGCAGTGTATTTCCTCCCCTATTTAATTTTTTCCATTTGCACCATCTGTGTGTGTACATGTAATACAAGCACTTCATTTGGTGAAAGCGATATCAAACTGAGTTGGCCCCTTTACTGCCCTAAAAATAAGAAATTTGTTTTCCTATGCTACAGTTTCTTTGTTGAGCACACCTCTAGAAGCCATGAGGGAGTTCCTTCAATGTCATAGTTAAAATTATAAACTTGGGTAACTCCTCACGTGCTCCCCTTGAATACTTATTATACTCAGCTCCCTACTCTTACAGACACAGAAGCAGTGTCTGTCTCTGTTTTGCAAAACCAGGAATTCTACCAAGAATTTTAATCCTAGGCAGGTCTTTCAAGTTATCATTTGTCTGAATATCACAAACATTCAAATATCTGTACCTGCAACTAACTGTCCCATACAGATGAGAAGGCTGTGACTACCTTAAACAAAAACAATAAAGAAATCTCCGCAAAAAACACTCAACCTGTTTTTTCAAGTAAACCTCCAGTCTCTACAGAAACAAAAGGAATAGCAGCAAAAGGAAACTATGGGTAGGAAGGGAATTTTCAATTCCTTTCAATTTCAATTCAAAAAGCATTAGAAAAGTTCTGTCATGCATTAAACTTGTAATATTTGTCTAAAGCTTTGTTGTGTTCACTCTCTAGGCAAAATCAGGGCTAGAACACAGGTAATCTGCATAGATGGGATAAAAGCCTTTTGTTAAAGAGATGATGATTTAAACCTTGAACTTCTAAATATAACTACTAGAAGTGATGTTTTATATAGAAAAAAAAATCTCAGACCCACCAGAAAACACCATTTTCTTTAAAGCAAGTATGTAAGACAATGTTTGGAGTCTCATCTGGAATGCTGTGTGTCATTCTGGGCACTCACATTTAAAATGGATTAACTCAAAAGAGCAAAATTAGCAAAACAGTCATCAAAATCCTACCGTATAAATGAGGATTATAAATCAGAAGAAGGGTTGCATGGGGCATGACCTCTAGCTCTCAAGAGTAAATGGTATATAAAGCAAGAAAATTAGTGTTGCTACAAGAAAAAAATGGTATAAATTAATCAGGAATAATCCTAGAAGCATCCTAGAATCTTACAATAATAGCAATCTTCATTTACCTGTTTGTAATGCAGGTCTTCATATAATTTTGGAGACAAAACACCTAATTCATTTTAAGAAACAGGTTCGCACATTTACAAAAGGGATTATATGGCATGGTTCCTCGTGGTAGCAAGCAAGGAATCAGATTTTCTCCATGCTTGTGTTCCTACAGATCTGGAGCTGTAATAACAGGAAGGGGGGGGCTACCTACTCTGCAGTACAAGGTTCAGCTGTGCTGCCATTGTTACTGCTCATTAATTGGATTTAATTGCTATATGATTTAAGTAGATAGTTAAATACTATTAATTCCTGTGGAGTCAGGGGAGAATTTCTTTATCTCTTGCTGTAAACAAGTTAAAGTGTCAAGAGGCACTGAACATGTAGCCTACCTGAATGCATGACAGATCTACATTTGAAATGTGTAAAACTATCTTTGCAGAATGAGAAAAGAAACTTGGCACTTTTCCAATCATGCAATCTCTGTAGTAAAGGTGGGGTGAGGGACAGTTACTTTGTTTATATTTCAGCAGCCACCATTTTCTCAAAGTTCAGTCTTCTACTACATTTGCCTTATCGTGTTATCATTAATTAAAATCAGTAGGAATGGGCCACATTTAGATATTTAATAACTTTTAATCTTCATACCTGGAGGTCTTTCTAAGAAATGTTTCCACATATTATTAATTTGCTTGGTGAGTATAACCTTCATCCTGTTCAGCAAGCATAATTAGAGATTAATTTGTTGTGTCAGGGATTTAAAATTTTTTAGCTCACCTTTAGGCAACAACACATTAAATTGTATAGGAGAATGCAAACACTTTCAAAGACAAAGTTTTAAGAGGGGACATTATTCAATAGTGAAAATGGAAAATGGCCTGAGTTCCTTGTACTAATTCTTTAGTTTCTATATTGGAATCCAACCTTTACCAACACAGTAAAACAGCAGAAATATGGGGTTTTTTTAAGAACATAAAAGGAAAGGCATATAGGAAATTCTGCCGGCCAATTTTCGAATTTAAGTGAAAGATTATTTAAATGTCACGTTTCATGGAGGAGCCATCCCGAGCTGGTGCTGCATCTCAGCTCCCTGGGTAGCATCCTCCGTGCCTGCGGCTCCCTCGTGTGGTGCATCCCTGTCCATCGGGGCACCAGCTCCGCGGATCTTCACCCTGCCAGCAGTGACTGTGAACCTCTCACTGTGCTCATCATTCTCTGTCTCTTTGCTGTCCCAAAGCACACTATCTGCCCAGCAATAAGCAGTACGTTTCTTCTTTTTCTTTATTTCATTTGATAGACATTATATATGTATATACACACAGTACAATACTTTTCTTTTGTGATAGAGAATAAATGAAAGTTTTCATTGCTGGTTGTTCGTTAAGTCAACAGATTCCAGTTAATAATGAAAAAAATTCAAATGTTTAATATCAAAAGCAACTTCAAGTATCTTCTATACATTTTAGTATTCAGTATATAGGAAGGTGGTTTGGGGTGCTTGTTTTTATATCAAAAATTGTATTTGAATAGACTATTTTTACCCTCATACTTTAGAGTACTATTCATATCAGGCATGGAATTTAAAATTATGTTTGTCATGGTCCCAACTAGCTCTTCACAAGAACCATAGGTCACTTATACAATCAGGCATATGTTTCAAAACAGGGTTTAATCATCAGCAAAGTCAAGGTGCAATAACCATGTTTAGAAATGCACTATTTCATTCTCCTAAAACAGATTAAGCTGCAGTCCTTGATGTGAAGCAATATACAACACCACTGTTTGCAAAACAATACCTGACTTAGGCATAAATAGTACTTCAGTTCCCCGAGCTATTTATCCCTTAACCTTTCTGTATAAAAATAATTCAACTTAGGCATATATTGCACTAATTTTATCATACTGGATAGCTCTCACCCTGCATTATGTTTTCTTTGCTGAACTAGGATTACACTAGGGTTTTAATTTCCATGGAAAACCTGGGAATAGGGCGACAGACACACATATGGTGTGCAATAAATGGTAATCTATAATAGCAATAGTTATCTCAGAGGCATTCACAAAGGAAACTACACATTAGACTTGGAGATCATTTTCTCCAGTAGATTCATCATTCTCTCCTGTAACTGTAAGCTTTGAACTTGAATGATGTTCTGCTGATCCAGGATCCTGCGCACTTCTCTACAGGTTTCTTCCATAGCTCTACTCAACTTCTTTTGTTCTTCCAACATGGCTTCCATTAATTTTAGCTTCTTCTTTTGGAAACTGCAGTTTTGCATTTTTCTTTTCTTAACTGGTCTTTCTTCAGCTCTGAAATGTGAATATTTGTTAGAAATTAGAGACATATTTATAAAAAGAAAGAACCCAAAATTTGATAGCATATTCTTGGCCAAGCTACAACCTAGTCATATTTTTAAACCCCTGTGTTCTCCAATAAATTCCCTCTCGAGTTTGTGCCAAAACATAAGTATTTAATGCATTATTGAATAGTGTTGCAGATTGTTAAAAAAAAAAAAAAAAAGAATAAAGAAAAGATTTTACATCTCTTTGTTTTTAATAAGAAATTTCTCTGGAGAATACCAGGCTTTTTTTTTTTTAATCTTGAATTGAATTTATACAGTGTACTGGGAGAGACATTTGGCTTATGTGGCCATTGAAACTTCCAATTGTAAAGCCAGAGAAAGTGCTGCATGGTTACATGTGGTGGTATCTTACAGCTTGTTTTTTACAGCACTGCATCAGTAAGGCTGGTCCCACTCCAGAATATGAGCCTCAGAATTTGCCCTTGTGCCAAGACACAGCAGTGGCACTGACCCTCTTTTTTTTATATTCCACCACAAAACATTGTAAACATGAAAAGACAGAAAAATACCTGGGGGTTCTGGTTGAGAGTGGCTGACCATGGGCCAGGTGTGCCCAGGTGGCCAAGAAGGCCAATGTCACCTGGCCTGGATCAGCAGTGCTGTGGCCAGCAGGTCCTGGGCAGCGACTATCACCCTGTACTCAGCACTGGTGAGGCCACACCTCCAATCCTGTGCTCATTTTTAGGCCCTTCATGACAAGAAAAACATTGAGGGGCTGGAGTGTGTCCAGAGAAGGGCAATGGACATCCTCATTTGAAATATGCAGAGCTGCCATGTGGAATTTGGGGAACATTTTAAGAATTTCCTCTATGCTTTACCATGCTGGGTTTCTGTTTTGGAAGAGAGATAAACAGGGCAATAAAGACAGTGCTCTCAAGGTGTAAACGTCACATGGCTGCTCTAACTTGGGGTGACAGAGCCACACAGTCAAAACCAGCCCATGTGGCACACAAGTGAGAGCACACACACAGATCTGGGTCTCTTAACCTGCAGCCTAAGAAGGAACCATGCTAAACTGTGAGAAAGGAAGAAAGGCATATGTGTAAGTGCGCTACACATCTGGGAAACCTCCAGTTAGAGCTGGATAACTCCTTTCCTAACTTTAAGTGAGAGACCATGTCTTCATTTACACTTTTTGTAACTCCAGACTGGAGTCCCCAACATCAAAGATATCTGATGATGTGTCTTGAAGTCCCTTGACACAAACAGCAGTCTCAGTCATGTTCTGCCAAATGCAGTATCCTTTCCAGGTGAAAAGCAATAATGAGATAGTACAGTTGTGACTAGAATGCCATGTCAACATGCTGCAGATTTTAAGACATCCCTGAATAAGGATAACTTGAACTCTTGAGAAATGTGTTTTTATTAATGTGAAGAAGGGTAGTGGGGGTGAGGTCACTCAGCTGTGACAGATTTGTATCATAATTTGATTCATGTTCTTATCCTACTTGACAGGCTTTGTGCAGCAGCCACTGTGACATTCAGATCTGTCAGCTGGAGAGATAAACAATCCTTAGCACCTGAAAGGCTTAATGCAAATATAAGAAAAAGACACAGCCCCTTGACATTTAAGAGTGCAGTGACCCAAAAAGGGTGAGATACTATCTACTTTGGAAGGTATACAATAATCTCAGCTTTGCAGGTTCTATATAGCATATTTGATTTGGGGCATCAAATAAATGTGAATAAAATAAATACATGCTGCTCTGCTCAAACTGTGGGTCTGCTCAAACTGTAAGTCAAGCTTGCTGCAGGTCACTGAAATTATCAGTCTCACAATCCTCTGAGAATGGGTCTTGGATAACACTAAATTCTGTTTATCTCCTTTAACTCTAAGGGCCAGAATTACTTCAAATGTGGCTCTCACAGAGGTCAATCAAGTGGAAAAGATCCTTCTGTTGTCTAAGGACAGCACTGAATCTGTTATTCCAAGTTTCCCATCACTGCAGTAACAATCACAAAGAATGCTTGCTTTCTGATAGGCAGAGCAAGAAACTTTCTGAAATGATGATATTATTTTAGCCAAAGTCATCTTTTGAATTTAAACTTGTCTACACATAGGATTCAAATGTTGGAAGCTTGATGAATCTCTGTTCTCTTCACCATACAGTGCTAGAAAATAGCTGTGGTAAAACCTCTTGTCTTGAAACCAGTACGAGCTCACTCCACAAGAGGGCTTATGTGTTGCCAACATAAGCACTGGTGAGGATGGTTCTTAATAAGGAATGAGAGAGAAAATCTGAGGCTTGTCAATGGTACTGAGCTGCACTGAGCATTGTGTGTCTTTCTTGGTAACAGTAGCCACCATTTGGATTTCAATTTACACTGAGACAACAACAACAGCAACAAAACCATTATAAACCAAGATGGAATGATTTAGATTGAAAGATCTAAAATAAGCCTTATTTTTAAGAGAAAAGAATCTTTGACGTGTTTTTCTAGAGTCTGTAAAGGATTTTATCTGGTTTTCAGTTAAATCCATCAAAGAACTGTAGGACATGAAACCATACATCCAAGACAGCCTTGCACAGCTCCAGAGAGAAAGGAGCAGCAAATTTTTACTGTGTCAGCAGTATCTGCAATCTACTAATAACTAAAAAATACTCACTGAAGAGTGCTGGCTCAGAACTGTGTTTCAGCACAGAGAAGTGCTCCCAAAAGCAATGGCCCAAGGATTCTTCAAGGTCTCCCAAGTACTCCCTACATTTGTTTACAGTAACAAACACAACTTTATAATTAGCCTTCATTGAAAAGAAATACTTATTTCAGAAATTTTCAGAAAGTCCAAGCTTTGGTGATGGTCCCAATCTCCTTTTCTCTCCACTGACTGATACTGAAAGGGTTCTATGATCACTCACAAGTTCACAGTAAGGAATGGGCACATAAAATCATCTCCTCTACAGAACTGCTGCTGAAAGGGAGCTCTTGAGAAGGGCCCTACAAAAGAAGGCTCTAAAGAATCTAATTTACAAGCAAAGAGCACTTGCAACATGAAACAATGTAAAATGTCCAGTGATGCCCATCCAGTGATGAGTTATTTGATTATTGAAGTGTTTCCTCAGATTCTCAGCCATCTTTCTTGAGAAGTTCTAGGTGTCCTGGGCAGCATGTCAGAGATCCCTCTCTGTCAGTAATGTTTTATAACAAATTCAAGAGAGCAGCAGGAATATGGGTTCAGCACCAAGTAACACAAGCAGCACCAGTATCCTCAAGGAGGTCCAGCTAGGAGCATGTCTCCTTTGCCAGTGCATGGGCACAAGAATAAGGATCTCCTGATGATGGCATCAATCAGTTCCTGATGGCCGTGCTCCATGGTGTGCTCCTGTGCAGCCAACACCTCTGTGACAACAGGGGTGCAGCAGATCCTGGCAGCACCCACAAGCTCCTGAAGGAGCACCTCCCTCTTTGCCAAGCCTAGTCTCTGAAGGTAGATTTTGAGGGAAATCTCAGGAAAGAAGAGTCTAGGCAAGTAAGGACCTCGAATACAATCTGCTGGTACTCTTCTGCTGGGCTTCCAGTGCCTATGGCAGAGTATACAAGAGATTGGCATTGGTATTCCTCTGACCACATGAACCAAGTGTGGAAGAGCTCTGGCACTGGGACCATATTCCATCAGAACCTATTTCCCTGCTATGCTCTAAAACAGGCAGGCAGGGTTCCAAGGAAGCAAACCAAGGGAAAGAAATTGTTCCATCTCACCTAGGAGACTGAGCAGAAATGATTGTGTGTAATGGACACGAGGGGGAACAAAGCAAAACCTCCAGATGCAATCAGGCAATGTATTAGGCAAGTCTCAAATGCATTTGCTGTCTGCCTACCTAATACCAATTTAATTCATTGTTCAATTAAAATTTCCTTGATTGATTGTTTACACTTATACAATACAGCTTGTTTCAGGGACATGTGTGAATAATTAATGAAGGAGTTGAATACAAAGAGTTCTCTGTTTATCAAAATGTATTATCTTCACAAAACCCTAGCAACAATTCCTCATTTCTGACTACTTCATGGCACACGGGTCTGCAGTACCATCAGTTCTTGGAATTTATGGCTTTTAGCACCTAAAAGCTGTTTCTCACTGGTTTGGGGTTTTTTAGCTTCGTATAAATCTGAGCAGACCTCCGTAATCCATGTCTTTAGTAAAAGAATTAACAATGGTCTGGATATAATCAATATTAATATTAGAGATTATATAAAGATATTCAGAACATAAGGACTGAGGATGAGGCAACCTGGATCCTCTGGTAAACTAGGCTCATTCAATCATTCAAATACATTCAGGGATTAATGAGACATCCTTGAAGTAAAGCACAGAAAAGAACCACAAATGGCTTGGAGCCTGGGCAAAGCACCTTGCTAGGATAACAAGCCCGCATAATGAGTTAAGATGCACTGCATAATGCATATAGCCTAAAGCTCTAACTTCTTTGTAGATGATGCCCATTCAGATTTAAATAGCCATAGCATAATTTTAGAAATAGTAAAGTCTTTGCCAAATATGTTGTTTCCCAAATTAGCATCATCACCAAGTTTTAATGCACTTCTTTTAATCCATGTCTTGGCTAGTTAATGTTACCAATTCTTACTTTTTCTTCCTGTGTAAACTTTCTGGAGCGAATTCATTCATCTACATTTAAAAATTAAAAAATACCAGACAGTACAATCATGGCACACAACCACCTTGCCAGAAAGAAAAAAATACTGAAAGGTTCTCCAATACACTGAAAAGAAAGGTAAGCAGAAATAACATCTGAAAGTTCCATTCACTAAATTCACATTAGAAACAAGGGACTGGTTTAAACAAGGATTTGCTTATCACTAGAAAGAAGGGAAGAGTGAATTCTCCATCTTCTGAATTTATCAGGTCTAGACCAGACATTTAGTATTTCCCAGAGTGAAACAAATCATAGAAACAAAGAAGTGGAGGACAGCAGAGACAGGGGGCACCTGAGTGCAGAAGTGCCCTGCTGAGGGAAGGACCCTCTCCATAACATTTCTGGGCTCCACATAAAAAATGATCACATTCAAGTGGTATCTAACAAGAAGTCAGACTAAATACCACAGTGGTTTTATTACGGTCCTTTAATCTATGAAAGTAACTCTTTCACCCCCATTTTCAGTACAATAGAAATGGCAGAACACATGAAGTCTGAAGTACTTTCACACCTGTATAAATATGTTCTGTCATTATTTTACTATGAAAACAAAGACCATAAATTAATCCACAGGGTGAAAAAACACTGTTTTCAATTAGATAAAAAGTCATTTATTGTGGTGTCAGGAATTTGGATTTTAAAAACTTAAGCTGCAGTACAAGACTCCACCACATTGCATTATATTTTATGACCACAATAGAATAATTCTATTATTGTCAGATGTTTGGTACTGTATAACAGTGTCAGAGAAGTGTTAGAACAATACTAAGCAATTACAGGCACCCCTTTAAAGGGATTCCAAATGTTTCCCTCATCTACACACTTGAAACAAAAATTCAAGTTAATTTCATCTCACATTAATTGTATTATCACTAACCAGCAGAATTTGGGTTTTGTAAGAAGGTCTTGAACTCAAAGTTTTTCAAACAGAATGCAAAGAAAACGAGTTTCAACTATTTTTATCTTGACAATATATATGTACTGATTGAAGTACAAAAGGTGACATTTTTTGCTATCATGAAAGCTAAATATTCAATTGAATTTTTTTTAAGCTATAATTTATATAGCCAAGTAGACTCCTGCTATGTTCAAAGATACTGTGAAAAACACAAGCTGACACTCTAAAGCTGTGTTGGAGAGTTTAAAAGAATAACAGAAAAGTTTTCAGAAGTTTAAAAGTTATTTAGAGAGAACTACTGTTTGAAAGTTTTCTTCCCTATCAGTTGTTGCCATAACATTAGGATTTTTATTACTGAAGAAAAAACCCTGTAATGTCAGTTGTAAAATATACAGCTGCAAAACACATCTGTATTTTCATAGAGACATGAGTGTGTGTTTCTCAAAATAGGGAAATTCAGGACCTAAAACATTCTTTTGATTTCAATTCCCAGAATTGTCTTTTGTTCTTTTTGTGAATCTGTTGGATCAATTGTCTGCTGTTCAGAGGCAAAGGCGTTGATAAAATAGCCAAGATAGACCCAAATTTTTTATGCTATTTTTTTCTCTCTCATTGGCTATTTCAAAGTGTTTTTCAAATACAGGATGAGACACTAATTGCTTAAGCTATAAATTGCTTCCTCAGTTCATAATTTTCCATTAGTAAAATAATTAACTTCCTTGTCTAACATGGCAGCTCTAAGTGGTTTTAACCCATGTGGTATCACTAGCAAGGAATGTATTTTCTTCTGGCCAAGAAAGGGTTCCCTACTCTGCTCTCATTCATCTGCCTAAATTAAACAGGTCAAAGCTGGACAAGCTTTTCAAACCCCCTAGGACTATTGGAATAACACTTTTTCTCCTTCCAGACATGAGCCCCATTATCACAAGTGGTTTCTAATGTTTGATCCAATCACGATGCTCACCTGGAATATTACACTGATCTCTCATGTGGCACCTACTGCTCAACTTCTCCTTTTCTTTTAAAACAGGGGAACTATTTTAACTTGTGACCATGTAACTCTTGCTATTCAGTGATATGCACAATATTCTATTGCCCAAAATTCTTTCATAGTGGAGACTGTGAGACCATGGCTGAATTTCTAAAAGTTATGGAGGTCCTGCCATCCTGAGAGCTGTCCTGTTCTTCCCTGCAGCTTCCAGACCCCCCTGAGCCATCCAGTACAGCCACTCCTAGCAGGCAGCAGCATTGCAGGGGCTGAGTGGCATTGCCCCCCAGACTTGCAGCCAGCTGAAAGCCAGCCTGTGCCACTAGGGGCTAGATTTAAATGAGATGCAGTTTCTAAATTCAGCCAAGTTAAAATATTTTTTACTAGAACAGGTTAGGGTATTTCCTTGGATAAAGTTACAAATAAATTAACAAACCAGTGAACCTGAAGTTGACTAAAATGCATCATAGCCTAAATTTTCCAGAGCTTATAATTTAGTGACTGATTTTAGTGACTTCCATTTTAGCTGTAAATGAAAGCATCTACATGACAGAGTCCACCTGCAAACTGTGGGCACAACAGAATTTGGTTTGGGGTTGATTAACTTGATCTCTGTGAGGAATGTCTATGTTCTGTAGTGAAGCCTGGTGTAGCAACCTCTGTCCTCTCTTATGGTACAAAATCTGTGTTGGCCTGGAGTTGTCCCTAAGCTGAAAAACTTAACATCCAATATTTTTAAAAAGCCTGATGTTATCAAGTCGTCGAGTGAATAAACTCCACAATGTTTGTGGAAATGTGACCTTCTAATTAAATATTAAATAATGTTATTGTAAATCCAATTGGGAATAAAGTTATTGCATCTGAAATGTGACTGTGGAGTTTGCAAGTCCTAAAGTCAAGCAAGTTTGTGTATCAGGAATATCAACTACTTAAAATGGACTAGGATAAAAAAATTGTTGCCTGTGAACAAAAAGGTTGCTATAGTTCAAAAGTTATACACCCTAGTAAATATTCATTGCCAAAAAAAACCCCAGTTTTTAAAATTAATCAGTTATCCAAGAACTATATGCTTGAATGATTGACTGAATTTAACTTAGTTTATTCATCCAAGAGTGGGTCTGGAAACAATAATTCGAACTTGCTCAGTTGGTTCTTCTTCCAGCTCAACATCTTTACAGTTGCATGACTGACAGGTAATTTTACTGTTACAGTTAAAGCCTCACACATTCATGATAAGGATCTCTAGGATCAACTTTTTTCCTGCCAGAAAACTGTAATCAGCTCTTATTTCACACCACTCTGGGTGAAAAATGAGACCAGTAAAGTCTGAAATTTATATCAAGAGTACAACCCTGCCTTTTGTTAAAATGTTGCCTTCCAGGGAACTCCAATCATATCCGAAAAAAAAAAAAAAAAAAAAAAAAGGAATCACATGTTTGCATCTCAAACTAGCATTTACTTTGAAAAAAATTACATTCTCAATTGTATTTAAAATGATGCAATGTGCTTTCAAACTGCATGAGCAGCTTTTCAGTGTCCACAGAAGTATTTATTTTGCATCTTTTCACCATTTTAATAATAACTGAAGCCAGAGAAATTTCATAGTCATATCAAAAGCAGAACTAGAGCAAGCCAAAAATCATCTAAGCAGTATGTTATATCTCTGATTGCACCGCAGGACTCTCTTGAACATGCCTGTATTCCTTTTATGAACACTCTCCCTGATGTGAGCCGTGACAGGCATGCTGAGTTTTGGCAATAATATACAACTTTTTGCCCAGTTCTCCTACTCCCTCCCAGTCTTTCATAAAGGAATAAAGAAAATGCCCTAATTCAGCAAAGTGACTGAGACTGGGGAACAGATCTCATTTGTGATTTACCGGAAAAATACAAGAGCTGTTAGAGAAAAATGTGTGAGGGTGTTCCCTTTACACAGCAAATTCGGTTCATTCTGCAAAATCCTAAAAAAGAGGGGGAAATAGATGCTACCTCAGCTTGTAAGAAAGCAAGCTTGATGAGCTCTCTGAATGTTCATCTTCAAAGCATTCTTCCCTTCCTTCATATGTAAACTGGTTATATGGCAAGTAGAGGGGTGTAGACTTGGCTGATGGAGACTGCGAGGCCTCTGTCTGAGATGTAGAAGGACCTGGCTGCTGATTTTCATGCATTTTCACATCGCTGTGGTCTGTCACTTTGGATAAGATCCTATCAATGGTTTTGTAGTAAGGCCAGTCAGGTGCCACAGTTTCACTGTCAGTCATGCATTTTAATTTCCTGTAAGAAAAGGCACACAACATTAAAGCTTGTTTTCCTACAAAAAGTACTTTTCATACAGATCTATCTCAAAACATTTGTTCTGGTCACATTTAGGAGTCAAACTGAATGCTTTTAATGAGAATAAAATTAGACACTTTTCTTCTTTAACTTCCAGTGAAGCCTTTCAGGTTCTTTTCCTAGGTTTGACCTATTATAAAAAGTTTCATGTAACCCCCAAATGAAATTCAATACAGATAAAGAACATTACAACTTCTAATGGAAACAGGATTGTATTGGTGGTTGGATAATTTTCTTCCCCTTAAAGTATACCCAACTAACCAATTTGACAGCAGTCCCTGACAACTGGACTAAGCAACGCACCACAGCCTTTACAGAACTGAGGGCAGCCCTGTGCTTTCATGCTTTGAAGAATGAATATTTATTTTCTATAATGAATACAAGTGGCTATAAATATAATGCATATCCTTTTTCTAATATGGCTTAAAAGCCCTGAAAGGCCTTGGTAAATATCCTTGTAACAACCATGAGATACAGACATCTGTTCATTTGTTACAGAATAAAGATCAGGGTAGGGAAAAGTACATAGTTTCATTAATTTACCAAAAAAAAAAAAAACAAAAAAAAAACAAAACAAAACAAAACAAAAAAACCCCACAAAACAAAAAAACACCCCTAAAACAGTTAATAATGCATTAGAAACAGCATGCACAAAAACATTACATTACAGTGGACTATCAACCATGACCCTTTCACGTGTATCTTATGAGATTTATTATTCAGTCCTCAGACAAGTTCACTGCTACCCCAGAAGTTACCCAGTGTTATTTTATTTTCTTTTACTGAGAAATATGAAACTGAGGTACACAGATGTAGTATAGATCTCAAAGAAATTCCACAGCCCAACTAGAGTCCCAAACTTTCTTTTCATTTGCCTCTCCCAGTTCAGATCTTGTTACTCTAAATCAAAATGCAGGAAGGGAACACAACAGGAAAGGCAAGACCAATGACAAATGCCCCATTTTCATAAACCAGATTTCATTCAAATTAACAAAAAGCTGAACCAAATCTGATTCTCACGGCTAGAGGTTTGCATTTGCAGGTAAAAAAAAAAAAAACCAAAACAAAAAAAAAAAAAAAAACCAACAAAAAACCAAAAACCACTATTCCTGGACACCTGGCTCACCCTTTTTTTCTTAAAGCCTTTCAGGTTTTTCCTCAGAATCCATCCTGCCCACACCAGTCTTGCAAGAGGTAGAATTAAATAACATGTAAACATGAAAACAATGGTGCCAAACTTAAAAGTGAGAACTTGAAGTTCTTCCTCTTAAAAACTGTCAGCCTAGAGTAAGGGAAAATCCACTAGTGAGAAAAGAAGGCAGTAAGATTTGCTTAGATTTTAAAGCCATTTAAGGATTCTTTTCTCCTTGTCCTTGCAATGTCTGATGAGCTTTTCCAGCTATTTAGAAATGCACATCATAGTCCTGCAAAGCAGAGCCTCACAGCCATCCATACTTTTATGCCCTCTATGCATTCAAAATTTTAATTTCATACATATTTCACAACCTACTGCTGCAATTTCATAGTCAGAGAATATCGAGCACAGCCTACAAATACATGCACGCCCATCCAGCACAGAGAGAAAACAGCTAAACACAGGCCTGACAACAACCATCAATTAATATTGATTATTTTTAGTTCAATTGCTGAGGCTGTTTGCATGAAAAACAGATCAATTATGCCACTACAAGCTAGTAGCCAAGCCTGCATGCCATATTTGTTTGCCTGTGTTGAAACTCTCAATGTGTTCAAGCTATGAGGTTTAAAACTGAATTGCAATTATGGAGGGCATTCACTGTGGTCAGTCATCCCAGGGGAGAGGTGGCAAAAGCCAGGGGTGACCACATCTCAGCCAGGCCACTGCCAAGTCCAGCAGCTGCATTAAGACTTTGTGGGACATGGTTTGAGCCCTTAGGACTGCAAAGCATTGTGTCAAAAAGAGTAGGACAAGCTTAGGGCTGATCCTCTGGGAACAGGCTTGTACTGAGCCGTGTCACCAAGGTCCCCACCAGCAGAGCTGCTGCCCCACCAGGTCATCCCCTCCTGTTCCAGCATTTGGCCATCCCAGAGGAGGACTTGGCATTTGTCCTTGTGGAGTTTGATGGGGTCCCTGTTAGCCCATTCCTCGACCTGCCCAGGTCCCTCTGAGTGCCAGTCCTGCCCTCACAGGTGCAGACTGCAGCCCCAGTTTGGCATCATCTGCAAACCTGTGACCTCCACCTTCACCTTTGGATTGCTGATTTTAAACAGGGCATGTCCCAGTACAAAACACCTGCAGTCCTCCACTGGGAATGAGTTTCTAGGCAGAATACAAACCATTAACAGCTACTCTGTGCCCAGAGATCCAGAGTTTTCGAGCCAGCTGGTAGTCCTTCCCCTGCAGTGTAACATCCCAGCTTGGATGCAAGGATGTTCTCGGAGACTGAGACAAAAGGGTTTGTACTGTGAGCTAGACAATACTTTGCTCTACCCTCATCCACAGATCTAGTGCTTTAAGAAAGAAAGCAAGCAGGTCAGTCAGGTGTGATTCAGCGCTGGTAATTCCCAGTCACCAGCAGTCATCACCTTCTCCTTTCCATGACTGGAAATTGCTTCCAAAACTTCTTGTTCATTGATCTCCTAAGGAGTTGAAGGGAACTCCTCTTAATTCTTGTTCCTCCTGCCTTTCTGAAGATTCAACAGCCTTTTTCTGGTCCCTAGAGACTTCCCTCAATCGTCACAAAGTTTCAGAGATGATTCCTGACTCAGTCCTTCCCTACTGCTGGTATTTCTGATAACTGCTGCAGGCACACCCGACTGGGACATGTGGGCAGTGACGGCTGAAATACAGACACCAACTCCCCTCAGCCTCATTACTGCATCTGCTTCCATTAAAACACCCTGTGGGGATTTTGGGGGCAACCCAGGTATAACTACAGCCTGGGGAAAGAAGAGATTGAGGGCAGTCCCATCGGGAAGGAGTTGGGGGTGCAGGTCACTGAGAGGCTGGACATGAGCTGGCAATGTGCTGGTAGCCCACAAAGCCAAGATTTATCCTGGGCTGCAGCAAAAGCAGCAAGGCCAGCAGGCTGAGGGAGGGGATTCTGCCCCTCTGCTCTCCTGAGACCCCACCTGGAGGGCTACAAAAATACTCAGAGCTGCTCTGCCACGGATACAGGCTGAGAGAGAGAGGATTGCTCAGCCTGGGGAAGAGAAGGCTCTGGGAAGAACTTATTGTAGATTCAGACTAGATATAAGGGAAGAAATTTTAATCAGAGTGGTGAGCCACTGAAACAGGTTGCCCAGGAAGCTGCGGATGCTGCATCCTGGCAGTGTTCAAGGCCAGTTTGGACGGGGCTTTGAGCAATCTGGTTTAGGGAAGCTGTCCCTGCCCATGGGAGGTGTTGGAAAGAGATGGTCTTTAAAGATCCCTTACGAGCTGAGCCATTCTGTAATTCAATAGAAGGTTTCCAGGAGTAGATATTTTGCCTGAGTAGGTTGGTGATTTTATTGCTGTTTGAGCTCAGCTGTGTACTCAGACCCCCTTTTCTTACAGAACTATGACAATTTGGAAGGAAGGCTGTTGTTTATTGTCTGCTCACAGAGCTGTAGAGCTGCAGTTATATAAATGCAGGTGTTTCTCTGGCTCTAAATGCATTGAATGGATACTAATTCTACTTCTGACTGTTTACCATAGCTCTGAGCTAAATAAAAGGGATCACTACCAGGAGGTAGACAAGAGAACTGTGTTAGCTTAAAAGTAGCACCAGCAGCAATCAACTACCTGTATGGAGTCTGGCTCAAACACACAGAAAAAAAGGATGAAACAGGGAAAGAGATGAGAAGATAAGGGAAAAGGGAGTGTCTCAGTCCTTTGGAAGAGAAATAGAAATGCTACAGCTGGAGGTAAATAGGGAGAACATTGACTCCAATAGTGTTGATGGTTTAGCTTTCTGGTAAAAACAAACCAAATAGCTACCTTCATAAAACTAATATTGAATTCCAGGATTTACTGACTTTTAAATATTTTTTCTACAACTGTCTGAAGTCCAAAAAACCTAGTTAGACAGCTGAGGGCTTTTGCCTGTATTGAGGTAAATGTAACCCTGGAAAAACTGGAGTCTAAAGCAGAGATTAATTTACTGCCCTCAGTCATTAGCATAACTCATCACAGCAACCTTAGCTGCTTCCAAGAGATAGAATTGGGGTTTTGTTTGTTTTAATGAAACATGGGGATGTTAAAAGAAACAGGACAATAGGAAGGCTGGAACGCAATAGTCCAGAAACGAGAGAGCAAGGTGAGCCAAACATTAACACTTTGCAATTGGGCACATCACTGCCTGAGGGAGCAGCCATGCAGGAAAAATGAGGTAAGAAACAGAGGTAAGTGAGAAAGTCAGCAGAGCTTGCAAAATAAATTCACACTGAGTTTATCTGGACCTGTTGCTGTTTCATGAGGCTCTATTAAAATCCAGCTGAGAGCAGAGGCAACTGAGAACTCTATCCAAAAACTCAGGGATCAAAGTCAGATTTCCAGTGGACAAATACCCAAAGCATGCCAACTGAGTTAATTTGAAAGGTGATTGCCTGTCTTATTCCAGAGAAGTGAATAAATTAATGGACTTTTGAGATCCCACAGCCAAAATGCTCCACTGAATAGACTGAGACAACTGTTGAGTCATTTGTGCTGCCATTGACCTTTTTTCAGACTTTATTCTCTGCACCTATTAATCCACCTTAAAAAAACTGTCACAATATTATGTTCTAAAGAGGTTTTGGTTTTTTTGAAAATCATCATTATTTAGTCTGCAAAAAGCAAGCAATCTATAACTTGCTTCATTTTTTTAGACTTTGCTCAAAGCAGGATTGCTTTTTTATTATTATTGCAGCATTTGATATTACTACTTGCCTTAAGGAATGGATACAAGATCCATCTCTTGGGGTTTCTAGGAAAAGCTTTCAAAATAAATAATAAATAGCAACTGTTTGTGAACCAATCAATGGTGAGGAAAAGAAGGATGATGAAAGTACAATGCTAAGTTGTGCATCTGCTATAAATTATTGAAATTAAAGACAAAGATAGTAAAGTGTTCAACTTTTTGCAGTAATTTGGCTGCACTCATATTTTATCATTTGCTGTAACAGAGGTCAAATTTTCCAGTTGCATAATGTCAGAGAGTATAGCAATGGATTACACAAGCAAAAATGTTTAATTGCTATCATGTACACATGAAAATAAAAAATTAGACTACTCTTTCATTCAAATCATGAGACTGATTCAAATTTACCAATCATTAACATTAATTGACTGCGATTCAAATCAAAGAGCAACAGCTGCATCCTGTTTTCTATGCTTTGGGGAGGGTGATGTTTTTGAAAATAATAAATTTGCATTCACACAGTTCTTATTTTTAAACATCAGAAGGAATCAGTCAAAACTGTGGACCACTGTGCAAGCTGTGCTTCCTTTTTATAAGTATTGTGTCAGTGGCAACATGAGAACAGCAGTCACAGAGCACTGTGGCACAGTGAGATCAGCACATTAGCAGTGACAGGACAGTGCTTTCTTTGAGAAGGAATAATTGCAGGTTCACATGAGCTGATAGCCCCAAGTAAGCTGCACAACACAAAGAACTGGGCACAGACTCTAAGGGATGCTAAACCTCAAGAGCTGGCACACTAATCTCAGGAAAACTTTTGATGACCAGCACATGTGAAAGATTAACTTTAAATTCCAGGAAGCTTGACTCAGCCCTTCCTTCCAGGATGGATAAATGGGGAGCTTCATGCAGCTCACCACACAGGTATCTTTGAAGCAGAACATTAAAAACCTGGTGGCTGTCTATCCACAGCAGATATTTCAGATTTTACAGCAATCCCTAAAAGCAGAACTTTACTCAAATACACCTGCAGAAAGAATTTTCCTTCCACCTATGGCGTTGAGGAGAATTTTCCACCCAGTCAATTTCCACGGTGGATGAAATGGTCCCTTAATACACTGAGACTCCAGCAGGAATTACTTCAGGTCACGGTATATTTTTCCCTGATTAGTTTCCTCCAAATGCACTTGGACTACAGTAATGCAGAGGAATACAGGAATCACTGCCAGCTCAGTCCATTGTCTCACTCTTGTGACAAAGGTCAGTGCTGAATACTTCAAGAATGATTTTGACAGACAGCTTTTGAGGGCACATTCACCCATAAAAACACATGATTATTTTTCCATCAACAGCCAGTAATATCCTGAAATCTGCTGCCCTTCATAACTCTACCTAATTGGAAGACAAAAAAATCTGGTTTTTCATTTAATAAATCTAATCTTTAGTAAAAAAATAGTAGTAATAAAACAACCTGCTGATCTCTTGGTGTCAATGATTTCCAGTGGCAATAATTCCACATGCTAATTATGCAGTGCAATACAGATTTACACGACTTCAACTAGTTTTGCATTTCTTGCCTTGCACTTCTTATAAATAACTTCTTGTATTATGGCAAAAAAATCTGCTTTACATTCTGAAAAATAGTGCATATTTGTATGCACTTCTGAAATTCTTTTAGCATTCACAAACTTTTTTTTACACTTCTCTTAATAAAGAAAGCTTTCCACAGCTCAGACAAACTGTTCTCTAAACATCTTCTCATTCTCTTGTCACCTTGTTGAAATATAGGGCAGAATTAAAGGAGGTAATAATGAGATAAAATAAATTTCTGTTTGTCATTTTAACCCCTGAATAATGTTTTCACCTCAGATGCGGAGGAATGGGATATGAACACCCTAAAATTGCTTATGTGAGAGATGCATACTGAGCTACACCTGAGGTAACTTTACCTGGCAGCACAAATCCCACATGGGATCCAAACACACCCAGATCCAGGGTGAATCCCTGGGGTGGGAGCCCCTTCTGAGCCCCCTGCACTGTGCACACCCATGCAGGCTGCACTTGCTGCAGAAACTGCAATAATTACTGGCCAAGAAACACTCCTGCCCTACTTAGGCATATGTTTGCCTGACTTGGACACCTTCTACTCAATGAATGGCTTGCACTAAGCAGAATAAAGAAAACATTTACTGAACTGCCTCGTAGAATGCCATGGGATCCTCAAACTGGAGAGCACCATTATAAACGTGTTCACTGCTTTCTGTTTCAGAACCCTGTATGATTCAGATCATCAATATCTATTTCAACAGATGCCCCAGGATAAGCCACACCAGTGACAGCACCTTCAAAACTGAACTTCGTTAAAAAGACTAGTAGAAATATTCAAGTACTGCTTTTTCCTTTTATGGAAAAAATACACATATATGTATTCATTCATATATATATATATATATATGTGTGTGTGTGTGTAGTAATTTGTAGGACAGGGGTTTTATGTTCCTTTATGAAATTGTGGCACTTAGGTAAATAATATGATCTGATTAAATATTTTAATGCAGTTTATTTCTGTTAAAGGAGGAGTAGAGGCCACTCCACCCCTGCAGGACTGTTGCCTAAAGAAGTACAGGATCCTGCAGTGGGTGCAGAAATAAGCTCCTAGGTGCAGAACACCCCTCCTCACTCCTGCTACTGGTGCTGCATTCTCCCATGTCAACTCACTAACCCAGTGTAATCTTAACAAAATATTATCTCAAAATAGAGCATTATCCCACTCTCAGGATCTTCCTCTCCAGTTTGTGCCACAGGGCAGCAATGATGCTCAGAAATGCAGTGATGTAAAGCATCTTCCTCAAGTGTCCTGCAGGCACCCAAACACAAATTCAAACTCGGCTGCCTCATAGCAAAGCCAGCAGTCAGTGGCCACTCACATCATTTACAGTTTCACCACAACCTTCCCCATCCTCACACACCACCAAAAAGTACCCAGAAAACTAGAAATTGCGAGTAACAGCTTCTGCTTGCCCCTGTTCTTCATGCCACCTCATCCTGACAGCAAAGCACACAGGCACGTGAACAAAAAATAAGAAGATGCACTTTATATTCCAGAGCACAAAATGAAACAGCACTGTGACAGCACAAGGCAGTTTTTAACTCTCCTAAATTAGCATCTCAATCAATAAGCAGGGAGCTGCCATGCACTGCAAAATAGAAAAGCAGATTGACAACATGCAACAGAAGCAATCTTAGAAGTTCACAGAAATAGAAGGATATGTCTTAAAAGTGTGGTTTCTCTCACACACACTGTGCATGCATGCGAGTGATTTTATTTCTTCCCTTCCCCCAGTGCAACTTTAAAGTAAAAACATTAATTAGGAAAAAAATTGAGACTCTCTGATGGATGACAACACTGTAAATTTAGAACAAAGGCTGACAGAAATAACCTATTCCACTTGGCAATTACGGCACTTAACTATCGTGCAGTGTTGCTGCTACAGACACCTGTGAAATCTCAGTGCCGAGATGCAATTCCCAGCAGGGAGGACTGCAGATTCAGCAGACTAAGCAAAAGCCTGCTAGCCTGCAACTCCCAAATCTGCATCTGAGTGGGAATTGCTGGGCGATGCTGGACAAAAATTTATCTGACTTCCAGCTTTCTCATCTACAGTCTGGGTGAAGGAAACTGGATGGATTACAGCAGGGTTGGTAAAACATTTTGGAGACGTTAGGATTTGCCACAAAACATCAGGTTTAATATTATGGCAAATGATGTTAAACATTATGCTTGTGGATCATAGAAATGTGGAAGGACATTCAAAGTTAAGGGGTTTACAGGATTTTCCCTAGTTTTCTATTTGATGAGCAGTCTCTGCATTAAATACAGTGAGGGTGCCTTACAGAAAAGCGAGCAGTTTTAACATGGTTGCCTGCTGTAATAACCTTTTTTATTATTAATATGAGCTTTGAGGAGAGATTAAATAAAAGAGTCACATATTTGATTTTCTTGCATTACAAGCACCTAGCTCAAATCACCACTCAGGATTTCCAGTATGAGGCAGTTTGTGCTTCGCAGAGATAAGAATTTAAAAAAAAAAAAAAGAAGAGAAAAAAAATGGAAATATTTCTGTTAAGTTCTAATTATTTTTCTCCCTGCAAACAACAAATCCACAAATGCCTCACGTTTTCTGAAGCCAACTTCCCCTCCTGACTGCTTGCCTGTTCTTTATCATCCCCTCATAGACACCTCCGCCCTCCCCCCGACTCCTTTGGAGCAGTATTGACGGTGCACATTGATTCTCTCTGCAGATATAATAGTTCTTTCACTGCTGCTGCTTATAATTATAGCAATGTGTGTCACTCAGTAATAAGACATTCAATTATTCTTGGCCCCGTGAAGTGTAACCCTTCAACTCACGAGACCAAAATCGAGGAGCATCAGCCCCCCCAAACATTATTCTGTTCTAGTTTTCTTCTTTTTTTTTTTTAACTTTGCCTCGCAATTCCGATCCTCAGTGGCCACTTGAAACTGCAGGAGTTTCACTGCAAGGAATTGGCTGCCAAGCTAACATAATCAGTCCCCTCAGCAAAGACCAAAAAAAAACCCAAAATCTCTTTTCCCCATTAAATACATTTCCATCCCTCTGCATCATAACAGTGCCAGCTAATTTTAAAGCAACAAAGTTGTCCCAGAGTTTGACATGAAATGGGGGGGACAAATTAACAATGACGTAACAGCATTGGCAAGAGAGAATTTTAAAAGCGATATGAACAATCTTTAATCTTTTATCGACAGATTTCCTCCAGGAGACTTCTTTCTGAAAGGCAAAAATCACTGCGCCATCCCTGCTAAAATCTCTTAAAATAAAAAGAATGAACTGAAGCTTACCTGTACTGGAATGTCATATTTGTAATTTTTATCTTTATTTCCTCTCCGTGGCGAATTTCTCCAGTCATTTCAAAGAGTTTGTTAGCCATTTTCTCATAAACTTTGGCATTCCTTTTAGTTTGTTTCAGCTCATCAAAAAATTCTTCCCAAACCAGCATTAAACCTCTCATTTCTGCATCAGTCCAGTTCCTGGCCCTCCTGTGTTTCTCAGTCTGAGAGGAGACAATGTAACTGGGAATTTCTGCTGCAGCCATTGCTGACTGACCTAAAAGGGTTTTAAAAGAGGACACTTAATATAGATTGAGTTTTTAGTTTAGGTTTTTTGTAGTGCAAGACATGCATATGTGGATAAAGAATTTGAATGACAACAGAACATATGAAACCTTTTTGCAACAGCTTGAAGCTTGAGTGCACAAAATGGGGCCTACATCTGACAGGCAGGAATTTAGTTAAAAGCTTTTAAACAGAGAAACGTCATTTTGATGTCACGTTTCCATAGCAACAGAGCAACTGCATAAGCTACAACAACAAAAACCTTTTAACTGAAAGCCAAAGAATCAGGACAAAGTTGACAGGCCATCAATATTAAAGCTTTTAAACACTTTAGGTTTAACAAAAAAAAAAGATCTATGCAGCCTTTGAGAAGCTACTTTTAAGTTTCTACTTCTTTTTTAGCTTTCCCTTACCTTTTAGGCAGACAATCTGCTAGCAGGGGGTCATGGTCGCCTGAACGAGCTTTTAAGTTGTGCCTTGACAGACTCTCTAGGAGGTTGCAAGGACTGAGGCCATGTACACAAAAAAAAAAAAAGCTTTTTTTTTTCGCAAAGATATTCTGCAAAAAGAATCAGCCAGCTTTATGAAAACTATACATCTCTAAGCTAATAAATGTTTAAGCAGGCAGGCTCATTAAAAAAGAGCCTGCATCTGGGCTTTAGAACATGCAAAAAACAGTATTTAAGTGTTTATATAGAGAGAAATATATACAAAATTTCAATATAAAGCCACTTTTTTTTTTCCCCGAGATGTTTTGCTGCTGATAAGCACACACTGCAGTCCTGTCAGTATGAATTTGCCTTTGTAGGTATGTATTACTGTATGTGTATTTTGTATTCCTAGTAATTTAGATGCTATTTATGCAGCCTGTGTTCTGCCTTAGGACTGCAGCAGAAGCATTTCACCTGCTTTATGGGCAACCTAAAAGGATTATTCAACGAGTTAAAAAAAGGCTGCGAGATGCTTAGAACTGTGAATAAATTGCTTTGCTGTAAAACAAGCATTTTGAGCTGGTTTTTATATAGGGCTAAATTGTGCCAGCAGTAATATCAGAGAAGCAGGGCATATTCATTGTATTAAACACTGCAATACAAGCAGTGGGCCAAATCGTGCCCCACTTACACTCCTGCAGTCTGACAATAATCTTCCACAAAAGAGTGAGATGCAGGAACTGCATTAATTCCAGCTTACCACCAGCTAAATAGAAAGATGTTCATTTCCTACAGTCCCAATAGAATTGTGTTATGTAAAATATAAATAAATAATCCACGGACATTTCTTCTTATTATTTTTGTGTTTCAGCATATAACAGCAATAACGACCTCACTGCAGGGCATTTCCTGAAGATTAATGGCAGGCAGGGGTTAATGGCCCGAGGCTCACCCAGTCAGTCGTTAATCCCCAGGAAATGTTCCGTGCCTCAATCCTTAATGCTTAAGTATCCTATAAATTGTAAGTCTTCTCATAACCACATCCTTGATCTTAACAATAGTTAAAAAATGCAGAGCTTGGTTTGCATCCTGGAGATGGCAAGGAGAGTACATACTGTTCCTAAAAGGTACTCTATTGACATTTGTGGGACCATTGCCTTCTTTCTATTTTATTTATTCTACTGAATATTACAAAAGGCACAACAGCATACCACAGAACAAGGTGGGGGTATGAGGGGGTAGAATTACATGTACTTTACACAGGAACTTCCACTGATCCAACCCTGAACATGTCTCTGTCAGAAATATACCTGCTGAGTCACTGCCTTCCTAAGGGAAAAAATGAAAAGGAGAGAAATAAAGAAAAAATCCTCTAGCTTCCAAATAACTGCTTTTAACTACTAATATGACAGCCTAGCAACTATTACCTTTAAAAATGTGTAAATAGCAGCATATGTTGTGATGATGATCTTGCATGGTTTGTCTCTTGGGTGGCCAGCTGGGAGACATCACATGATCAGGGGACAGATGGTGGTCAGAAGAGGATCAGCTGATGACACATTCATTTTATTAATTTATTGTTTTGTTTTGAAATTCCTGTCACTTAACCTTGGGCTTCAGGCAGCTCTTTTAATAAAACCGAACCAACCTCGGCTGCCTGTGGTCACAGCCACTGCTGGACATCACCAGGACAAGTTTAAGGAAGCAGGGCAGAGTCCAAGAGGAAAACACCATGGCTTTGGGTCTGATTTGGAGCTAACACACATTAATGTAAAGCCAGGCTTGCTGTTCAACCTTTAATCATCCATTAGAGGTTTGCTTTTCTCCCTCAAACTTTAAACCACCTATGTTGTGAAAATGCCAATTAACACCAGGGAAACCCATAGCATGGCACACACAACTTGCCAAAACCCAAAGGTATGTGTGGTCTCTGCTTTAAGGATATTTTTAATCCAGTTTCAAGTACAACAATGAGGACAGGGTCGGTGAAAACCTTTCCAGCTGCACCAAGTTTTTCCTGTCATAGTCCACAAGTTTCCCTTCCCCTCTCCATCCACATGTGCCTGGCATATGTGTGGCTGTTCCTTGGGCTCTGTGCTGGCCCCCAGACCCCAGGATCCTGCAGAAGGGGGGTGATTGTTCCCCTGTGAAATTCACATCTCAGCTTTTCTAGATGCTGTTTCCTATTAGTGTACTTGACAGATTGATATAGTGGTATAGTGCTATTTAACGTCTGTTAAATAAAAGAAACGCTTTCTAATAATATCTCCCTTATTCCCCTCCTCTCAGCACCTGAAGGGGATCTAAGTTTCAAGGACTCAGATTCTACCCCCTCCTCCTTTAAAAAATCGTTGACAATAATTATGGAGACCCCACATTGCCTCCTCTGCCTTGCCAAAGCCCATGTGCCAAGTGGTTGACAAAGTGACTGTTTTCCTATGTAGGTCTGAAAGCAAGAGGAGTTTTTTAATCCCCAAATAATTCCTGCAGTCTTTGCCAGAGCCAGGGGAGGGAAGATACACCTCTCCAGGCTGTGCCTCTCCTGATGTTCTGCACATCTGTGCAGTCCCTAGGCATCATTAAGCCCCTGTCCTGGTCCCTGAGCCCTGGATCTGTTTGTCCTCGACAAACAGCTAAAACAGGAGCAGCAAACCTTTCAGGGGAAGAGCAGCTCTGTGTCAGCAAGAGCAGTCCCTGCCCAGGAGGAGGGCACGGGCAGGAGAAGCTCTATTAGCATTTAGCTGCTTCTTGTCCCTCTCCAGCTAGAGGCCAGTCAAGATTTGTCATTTACCTCAAAGACTACCTGGTCACCAAACCCAGAATAGCTGCTGACATGGCAAGCTGCAGCTCTGCCAGACTGAAGGCACTGACACCCCTCCTGCTGTCCCCTCTAACACCTGATTGCAGAGTCCTCCAGCACCAGCTTCCTCCAAATCAAGGACCAAGCTGGCACCAAGCGCCACACAAGCAACTGAAGCTGCAACTGTTCTCATCAATAAAATAAGGACATTAAAGTCTTAGAAACCACTGAAATACAAAACTGAGGTACTGAGTACACCTTTGTACGTGACTTCCCTCTGTAGGGGAAAATTGTTCTCCTCCACTCTCCTGCTCACCCCAGCCCCTCCTCTGATGGGCAGTGACAAGTTCAGAAGATATTCTTGTGAACACCTCACTGTGCTCGAGTATCTCACTTGTGCTTTTTCCTTCCAATGCACACCAGCTCAGAGGAACATGAATTTAAAGATCTTCTTGCAAATCTGTTCTTCATATCATCTGTCTAAACACCCTACCTTTTTGCAATCATTATATATCAGCTTGAATAATAGCTCTCACAGCTGTTCCACCTTTCATGGTGATCTCTAAAGATAACAAACCTCAAACAGGGTAGAAGGGTTTATAATTTGCAGCTGTGGATCTAATGAAGTTCCCCTATAAATGCTGCTCTCACAGAGTTTAGACAACTCCATTAATCCTTACATATCTGTTGACTAAACCTCAGGTGATCTCTGCTAACTGACTGTGTATACAGCCTTCAGCTTTGCAAGGGTGGGCTAATGCATGCCAAATAAAACTTCCTTCAGCCACGTTTTAGGGAATGGTGTTTTCCGCTGTGCCTGCAGGGGAATAACGGCTCCAATCACTCAAGCACCAGAGCCCAGCCCACAAACTGAGCCATTACACTGTGATTACAGCAGAGCATGTCCCGTCCTGCTGATGGGGACTGTGGTAGAAGCCAGGCAGAAACCTCTGTGCAAATCAGAATTTATTCCACTAAGGACACAAGAGATTTCTCCAACTTCTCCTAAATGTGCTTCTGTGTCTGAAATCCCCACGGGAGCTGTCTACAGGGATGCTGACACACAGGTCACTGCCTATAGGGATTTTTAGAAATGGAAGAACACTAGCTTTGGTCCAGGAGAGTCTTGATGCCAACTGGCAGCAAACACCAGTGACACCAGGAGGAGGAGTTTCCTGCTGAAGGAGCATCACCCCTCAAAGCCACAGGTCCAACTCTACAACACATGGGTACCTCAGTGGACTATTTTGTAATGTCTTGATTACATTAAAAAAAAAAAACAAACCAATCCCACTCACCAATCAACCAAAGCTGCTTTCACCTTTTGTGTTTGGGGCAAGCTGCTAAAAGCAAGGCTATCCAAAGCACAGGCTGGTCACTGCCCTTTGCAATCCTGTGGTCTGGCCCAACAGGAGCTTAACACATGTGGATAATAACAAATCTTGGAGCTGGGTAACTGCAGAGCATTCTCTGGGAATTTCAGTGCAGACACACCTTGATAATTGCTTAAAAGGGTGCAGTACTGTGTACATGTTTTTCTAAAAGCATTTGGAGTTTGCATTGCAGGGGGATACTATTTTGTAAGTTCAAAAAGGCTGCATGTGTTGGGAGGCTGCCTCCTGCCCCACATTTTGCTATCCACTGGGCTAAGGCCCACTTTCTAGAGTCTTACAGAGAATTATGGGTTTAGTATCTCTGACTGCTGCCTACTGCAATTTGCAAAGATGACTAAATGCAATGCCATTGCAGACAGACTGGGGAATGAGGCAGTGGAGAGCAGCAACTGTGAAAAAGGACCTGGGAGTCTTGGTCAATGGCAAAAGCTGAGTATGAGTCAGCAGTGCCCTAGCAGACAGGAGACACATTCATGTCCTGGGCTGCATCCTTGTGGATCCCTTCCAACTCAGGATCCTTTGTGATACTTTGATCCTCTATGAGAGAAGAAATACACTGTGGGAGAGGAAACATTCTTCCAATACCTCTGAAAAGCTTGGCCAGAGAAGCTAGGCTAGAACAGATGATCAGGAGGAGAAGTTGCCTTTTTTTCCTCCATGAAACCAGCAATGAAGCTGCTGTGCTCAGGAGGAGCTGGGAACGAGGAGCTCACCCAGAGGTAGGGAAGCACCCTGCAGGCAGTGGTGCCTGGCTTAGGAACTCCAGCAAGGTCCCTGCACTGTTCAGACTGCCAGTGTCCTTGGGTGATGGGGTCATGGGGGTTTGTAAAGGCTCAGAAGTGACAGAAAACCACAGGGTTGTGAACACAGAACCATCAGATCAATGCTGTGGAGCACAGACACAGCTCCTGCATCCTACTGCCTGTGAGGGAATTTTAACAATACAGCAGCAAAGGAAGCCCAGAGGTATCCAAACTGCAGAAGAGTGCATTACAAATACAGAACAAAAAAAATTATTCAGGCTGAGGAAAAACAGTAGCTGTCTCGAGATACATAAAAAGGGCAGTCCCTTTTGTCAGAGGGCCTGCAACTTAATTGGGACATGCCACAAGGGAAACAAACAGGAGAGACCAGAAGAGACAAGTGACAGCAACACATCACTGAGCAAAGGCCATTGCATGGCTAGATAGCTTTTATGTACATCAAAAATAAATAACACCTGCACAGAATTCTGACAACAGAAATGGGTGCTGTGCAGGAGGCTGGCTGAAGGGAAGGCTGACGTGGCAGACGTGGGGCAGAGAAGATTTTGACAACACTTAGAACAAAAGCAAGAAAAATAAAGGTTTCCACCCAAAAGCCCTGCCACAGGGCTGTCTGAGTGACAGGTCTCCCTGATGGTGGAGCAGGGCACTGGGCAGCCCACAAGGACTGTGTTCTGGGAAGGTGCAGGTGAGCTGCAGGAAGCTGGAGTGGGTTTTCTATTTCATTTTGCAAGAAACGTCCTGCTTAAATTTCACTGCATTCAGAACATTTCCCAAAAGCATTTTGATCTTGCTGAACTGGCAGATTCTGACCAAAAATATCTGCTTTGCCTATTTTAGTAGTAACCATGGAAGCCAGCTTTGCACCGACATTCAGTTGGAGAGAGGATGGCGAGAGACAGTGAGGTGAATGCAGACAAGCTGGGAAATGAGGCTTCAGCAGTTTCTGTGGTCAGATCAGGAAGCATTAGCAGGCAAAGGGGAGAACTGGAATTACATGGGGCTTTAGAAGAAGGAGCTCATGGACTGCAGGGAACCTAGAGAATCCACTGTTTGGAGAAACCAGGTACAGACTGCTATGTTCATAGTAATTAGATTAAAAATTACAATACTGAGACTTTCTTAATGACTTTTTTTTTTCAAGTTTAGCAGAAACACAGACACTCGTGTTACAGACCCTAGTTTAGCATACTGGAGAGGGGGAAAAATTCCCTTAAGTCCAGAAGGTACAAGTAATCACTGCCCAAACGTCTGGCACTTACGATATTACGCAGGCAGGATGCCAAATTAGATGGACTTTGAGTCACACATGTTCCTAAATTTTCAAGCATACAGGAATAG
Source organism: Melozone crissalis (assembly GCF_028551555.1). Lineage (NCBI taxonomy): Eukaryota > Metazoa > Chordata > Aves > Passeriformes > Passerellidae > Melozone > Melozone crissalis. The sequence goes on along the minus strand of NW_026535784.1, from coordinate 15,020,134 downwards.
ACAAGCCTAATTATTAAAAATTTAGCTATATAACATTGAAAACAAAGTACATCAGTTCTACATGTGTCATATTCCCAATTTATAGCAAACAGAGAATTTCTAGATTTCCTTAGTCTTTCGAAATAATTTGCAGGTTGTTAGCATATGGAACAACTCTGCAGAATGTAGTACTGACATACTCCTTTTCTGGCAAGCAGGCAACAAATCATATTACAATGAAAATCTCTCAGTTCCCAATGAAAGGCTTCCCAAGTCCCACTTGAAAAAAATTATTTTGGCCCTGCTTACTTAGAGGGGTTAGTCAATAAGTCCTCCTGCCTGGTTTGGTTTTTAGCACATTTGAGCAAATTACATGCTGAAAAGTGTCTAATCCATTAAAAACTGCTGCTACTATGCTATGCAAATATTGCTCTTCCAGTAGCAAATTCCTCTGAGAACCTGCCCTAAACACTTCGCTTTAGACATAAACCGTGAGTTAATCGAGTTCGAATTTGAGATATATCACAAAAGAAAAAAAATAATCCCTGTTGTGCACTAGTGTGCCTTGCGCCGAGTGCGGTTCCCATGACTCAGCAGGGCAGGGGGAAAAAGCCGTGTCAGGAACACGGCGATGAGGCAGCTGTTCCATCGGCTGCTGCTGCTGCTGCCGCCGCCGTGCCCGGCAGGAACGAACGAGCGCTGCCGGTGTCACCCCGTGCTCGCTGCACTGTGAGGGGCAGTGGTAATCACATAAACGCTGGGAGGAGGTGATCGATGATCGATCCTGCAGCGAGGGGTCAGCCCCGGACCGGGCAGAGGGAGCCGAGCGCCAGGAGCGCAACGCTCCGGCCCGGCGGGCTCGGGAGCACGGGGCTTCCTCGGCCCTACGGGTTCGGGAGTGAGCGGGGCTCCGGCCCAGAGGGCTCGGGAGCCTGGGGCTCCCTCGGACCTACGGGTTCGGGAGTGAGCGGGGCTCCGGGCCAGAGGGTTCGGGAGCGCCCGGCTCCGGCCCAGGGGCTCCAACCCGGGACCCCGGCCCGGCGGGTTTGGAGCGAGCGGCAGCGCTGCCTTCCCCAAGCGGCTTCCAGCTCGTTGCTCTTCCCGAAGAAGAGCGTGTGGGCCCTTTTCCAGCCACCTCAGAGGACTGCAGTGCAAGTTGCTGGCAATTCGCTGCCAGAAGCCCGGCCTCGCTGCTCACAGCCTGCTACTGGCTTGGCAGCCGGCTGCATGCACCTCCAGCTGTGTGCATCCCCTCAGTGTGTGTCCCTGACTCCCTGCCAGGGCTGGCAATGGACGCGGGAAGGCCGCAGCAGTCCCTTGTCACCGCTGCCCTCAGGCCACAGCCGCGCTCCAGGTGAGCTCCCGGGAACACCTCGCACCATGGGATCAGCTCCTGCTGCTCTGCACTTTAAACACCCACAGGTTTTCAAAATAAAAAGCATTAAAATCTAAAGATATCTGCCAAATGGAGAAAGTCAGAAAAGCTCCTGCCTATCTTGCATTTCTGCTTGGGGACCCAAGACTACCCCCAGCTGCAGCCCTTTAGCCTGAAAAGGTTCATTCAGCTCTTGAGCCCCTCAGAGGAAAATTTAAAGATTTTTAAAAAAATATTTCAGATAAAATATTTAGGGCACTGGAGATTTTCATATCAGTTCATAAAAGATTTAAATACTAAAATGTAAATGGTGTTTTGGGTATTGCTGCAAAGCAGCCTCAGGAATGGAAATTCAAGAAAAGTGTTGCAACCTATAAAGTTCTGACAGTACTCTTAAAAGTATTCTTACAAGCCTGTCCCACCTGAGAGCTGCCAAAAACATAAATAAAATCAAATTCACGAGCACCCTAATGCTGTGATAGAAAACAAGCACAGAGCATATCTACTTCAGTGGCTGCTGATGGAGGCTGAGACCATAAAAGAGGGAGATGCCAGTTCTGGGATGGGCTGACAGCAACATCACCCATCCCACACCACCCATGTCCTGACACTGGAAGCATATACATCTTCTGAGCAAACTACACTTTATTCCCAATGCCATGCTCAAACTCTTTCAGGGGAATTAAGTTTCCCTGAGAGTTACTGATGGCGCCCGTGAAGTCCTCTGTGGTCTGTGTTTGCAAATCTTTGCCCCAAAAGGATGACTTCTGCCTTTGTGCAGATGGTCCACACAAATTCTTCAGCTACCACAACATTGGGCAGCATCTCCAAGACAAAGACAGGATTGGGAACCTAAGCATCAACTCTCAGCTCTTGTAAGAGTCAGGAGGATGACCCATCTCAATGTAGAAAGGTTTATTGCAATATGCATGTCTAACATTGTCCCTTTTAACACAGAGGTTTGCAGTATTTGGGGTCCTGTGATTCTGATGCCTTCAGAGGCTACCTAGAACACAGGCTAGATGGTGTTAAAGGAATAAAATAGGTATTTATTAAAAGGCCTTCAAAGGATACACCTTGGGCAGTACAAGAGCTGGGCCATGGCTCCATCCAATATGGGCCCTGGGTCACGAGTTTTCACACTTTTATAAGTTTTGGTCCATTTACCAAATTGGGATTCATTGTCCGATTTCAGCTTCAGGTTATGAAGTGCCACCCTCCCAGATTGCTCTCCTCAATTCACTGTTGTTTATACTCTTTGGGCCTGAAGCTGCAATGGTGTCCTTGGTTCTCAAGGTGTCCTCCTTGGAAAAGGATTGTTTTGTCTTACTAAACTGTGAGGAGAACTTGCTTACACTTTATATGAAGTTCAGAGTTACATATTAATGCAGTACAGAATCTGGAAAATATGAAAGCTGAAGCTTAAGGCATCAATCCCTCTTGATTAAAGGATCAAGTCTGGTCATCCCATGGACAGCCAGGAGGGATCATCCACCCCTCTCACCTCCAAGTGTGCCCCTCCAGCCAGGACCCAACATCTCCCCTTGCTGCCTTCACCATAAGCCTGCACTGCAATTGCTGTTATGTTCCTCATTGACTCCTGGCTTCTCCCAGCTGTTTTCCCCTCACATTGGCTCTCTGCTGTTTATCACACACTACTCTGCTCCAGTCACCCTCCACCACCAGGGTTCAGTTTATATTCCAGCCTTAGCATGCCACTCTGATCCAGGCATTATCTTCCATTGTTCTGGCTAAAACTAAACCAAGGAGTGTGTCCTTGCTTCCTCTCATGGCTGCAGTGCAATGCTGCCAGCAAACCCATCAGCCCACAGCCCATTCCCAGCTGGCACAGGAGCATTCTGGCCAGCCTGAGGAAGCCCATCTGCCTCCTTTCATAAGTTCTCCTGAACTAATGCACACCCACAAACCACATTTGGATGCAGACTTCTCCAGATTCAAGACCAGCTGTCCAGTACCGCCAGTGGTTTTAAAATCCTGCCTGGTGCTTTTCATTCAAGGTGGCATTCAGTGTTGTAGCCTGGAGAATATGCCCCAAGTGCAGGTCTGTGCAGGGAAAACAGCATAATTTGCTTGGCTATAAATACCCAGTGCAATGGGGTTATTCACAGAATCATAGACTATCTCAATTGGGAAAGGACCCATCAGGATCTTCAACTCCCTGCTACTCACAGGACTACCAAAAACTGAACCATATTATCAAGAGCATCATTTAGACACTCCTTGAACTCAGCCAGGCTTAGTGCCATGGCCACCTTCTTAGAGCCTATTCAGTGACTGACCACTCTCACAGTGAAGAATCCCTTTCTAATGTCCAGTCTGAACTTCCCCTGATGCAGATGTGGATGAAAGCAAAGCTAAGACTACACCAAAAGGAGTGACAGTGTACCCGCCATCATCCGTTTCTCAGCTGAGTCAATTATGCAATCAAAAGGATTAATTTAAATTATGGATTAACTGGCCTCAGTTTGCCTGTGGCAAATTAGCAAGCACTCGACTTCTTTTTGGCAGAAAAACTGCCTTCAGTAAGTCAGCGAAGATTTTTCTGAAGAGTAACAAAACTGAAGAGCTTCGGACCAGATTTTCAGTACTGGAGAGCTGAACCTGTTTCCAGCTGAGCTTCATAGGGGACCAGCTTAAATAAGAAACCTAGGTGGGATACTTGAGGGGGAAGTGCGGACCTGAAGTGTATGGAACCTAAAACCACCCAGATGCAGGAGGCACACAGCGTGAAGATGCAAGTACAGACAAGCTGTCTGAAGGGAGTCTGTGGCAGATGTGAATGGCACCAGGGAATTCTATTTTTGTTTCATCCCTGAATATTCAATTGACAGATTTCTGCACAGCCAGAAGGATCCCCATCTTCTTAGCAAGTCTTCAATTGCTCAGAAGGTTGGGATTCTTCTGTTATAAAATGCAGCTTTAATGACTGTAGGACAAGGGACCTAAACAAAGAAACAAGGAACCACCATCTGATTGCAGAGAAACAAGACTAAACAATTTACAGAAAATCAAACCAGTTCACAGCACAGTGTCTCATTCTCTTTTAGTGGCCAGTGTTTTCCATTCTCTGTGCAAACAGGAGGACACAGGGTTTCTCAGGGGAGCCACTCTCGTTCAACTGCTATTAGAGGCAATTGCCAACTCCAAAAGACTTAAAAAGTCAGCCTTCTTCTCCCCCCCCCATTTGTAAAAACTACTTGGACTGGCTTTAGCTCCTCTTTTGCTGTGGTTTTAAAAGAGCTCAACAGCCTGATCCACAAACCTTGCCAAGCAAGGGCTGAAAAAGTACAACTGCCTCTTGTCAGCATCTCACCAGCTGTACAGATGAAAATATTCCCCATGCTGACTTTAATGCCCAGTAGCAACATCCCAGGGGCTGAAGCCACTCAAGCAGACCAAAAATGCATCACAGGCAGCAGTCTAAAACATTCAGGGCTCATGTCATGGTTTTCTTCATTTGCTGCTTCTTTCCTCTCTGCACACTGCACTTCATGATAACTGGACAGGCAGATTATATTAAAGCTCATGCCTACTCTGTCAAATGATTTCTCATCAAGTCTCAGCAGGAACTAATTGAAGATTAACCTAATCATTCCTTGAGGCCTCTTCTGGAGTGTTTTATCACTTTTTGCAAATCCATTAAGGAGAACTTAAGTGAAGTGCTGATCTGGCAGGACCACTGAGCACACAAGCTGGAGTGACTGGACAACCCAACAAACATGTGAGAAACGAGGGCTTCAGACATTCTCTATAAATGAGGCAAGACCAACCTTTATCCATTTCTTTGGCTGTAAAAACCAGCCTAGCAAAACGGCAATAAGTGTTTTCTAAAATAACATCCTGCCTTTCTGTAAACAAAGGAGCAAGGCTGACAAGAGCTGCTTGATGTTACACGAAATATTCCTGCAGAATTCTCTGATCTTCTCTGCCTGAAATCTGGAGAATACCACAAGCAGCCACCAATTACCAGCCACTGTAGCTTGTGTTGATCCCTGCTTTAACCTGCTTCCACAATAGCCAAATTCTTCCATCAACAGATCTGTAGCTTCATCCCTGACCTCTGATCCAGCCAGCGCCTCTCTGGGTATTGTACACAGCTATCAGATAACAACAATTGACATCCAGCCCTCCTCCAGCCTCAGGGTAAAAGCCATAACCACTGGGGCATGGCAGACCCTCAGATGAAAAAATTAATGTACTTTTTCTGCAGTGTCTTGCAGGGTTAAAGGAGTCATTTATCCAGACATGAAAGCTGGAAGAAAGGTCCAAAAATTTTTTTTTTTTGTTTTGAAGCAAAAGAAAACACCCCTTGGAATGGGAAAATCAGACACTTCACTCAGTAATAAAATCCATGGTCCCAAAAGCAGGATCAGACTTAGACTTACTAGTGTTTGGTTTGAAAAAAACACGCATTTTGGGGCCTCTTCTACTGTAAAAGCAGAAGAAAACCCTGAATACTGGTCACCAGAACTATCATGATTATTTTGAGAGTATTGTATACATCTCATTACTGTAAATGTTTTAGAAACATTTCTGTGCTATATTCTACTCTGCCTCCCATGTCGTTTTTATCATACAAGCAAGAACTTCTTAAGGCAGGCATCTCATACAAGTTCCATCTAAGCCTTTAAAATACTACAGGCGGTGTGAGTTTCTGGACTCAGCCAAAGTTTCTGGAGTCATTCTCATTTTAAAGATAATTTAGATGCCTCTCAATACTTTCAAAGTGCTACAATGCGAGAAAGCAAGATCAGCTTTGGTTTAAATTATTAACATAATATGATTGCAGTGCACTCAGAAATAGTAAAAAAATCAACTCTCTTTCATTCCCAATTGCTCAATTCAATATACAACCACAGTAAAACTGTAAGCAAATCTTGTGAATAAGGTTTTCATTTGAACTTGACAGAGAGCCAACATCTGTGTTGCTATTTATTTACACACACATATATAAATACATGCAGTTTTCATACTTATATATATATACACACATGCACATTATTTAACCTGGTTGCTTTCTAACAGTAGCTATTCCTATGCAAGTCTCGGAACAGGAGAAGAAAGAACAGCTGAAGCAAGACCAGGCCATGGCCTCACCCCAGAGCCCAGGGAAAGGTCCCTACAGGCGCGTTAAACCGCACAAAGTGGAAAAGCATTGTATTTTCCCTCCAAAAACTCAGAAAAGCATTGTATGTCCTTACAGACTGCACCATCTCAGGACAAAACCAAGACTACTAAAAATCAAAGCCATGCTTGGATGCCACAAGTCGTTTTTCTGTGTCCTGTAGCGTTACATAAGCATCACCTAAAAAAGAAATTACTTTGCCTGTCTTTAAAGCAATATTCTCATCAGGGAATTCTGCAGGTAAAAGCTTGGGGAAATAATAAGTCCAATATGGACCTGCAAGAAGGCCTGTCCTTCATGAGGCACAAAAAAAAGCTGGACTCATAAACCATGAAGAAAAAGGTCAACACATTTCAAAATACACCCCTTCATCCTACTGGCTAAAATCTCTGAAATGGTCCATCCACAGAGCACCCCCACAGCCAGTGCATCAGAAGGAATCAAATGGTTCAAGGACAAAGCCTTGCCAGTTAAACCCTGGGAAAACTCAGGTCGGCGATCACAGAGAGCAGGTGTCACATGAGGGGCTGCTCTGCCCAGGAGGTACCAACCTCCTGGGTGAAGTGACTCCCCACAAGGGACTGAAACAGTGACCATCTTGACCTCCTCTGGATGAAGAGAAGACAACACAGCACCTTCTACACACTCACAAGTTGCAGCCCTGAACCACTTGGCTCCATTCCCTTCCCCAGCTTTTCAGAGCAGCACAGGCTCAAGCCCCAAACCTGCCCTTTTATAACTGTAAGAATTTTATGGTGTGGAAGAAAAGCTTCAGTACCTGCTGTCCCAGGAACAGAATATCCTCCATAAGCCTTAAAGTCACCACAGGACTCATCACAGACCCAGAGCAGAGCTTCACATCTGGGGGGAGAGAGTTTGGCAGGACAAGGCTCTGTGTGGGGAAGAGACTGAGAGGACACTTCCTACCAGCCCAGAGAGTCACCCACACTCTGCCAGGGCTATCTTGAAAAGGTGTAGAGAGGTAGGTTTGGTTTAGTTTTCAAACTCTAGACTTTCAAACTGCACCAACAAATGCCTTCCCCATTCCCATCATAAGTGACCTGAATCAGCCCATAAGCCTTCAACAAACTCATACCTGTGTCCTGAAAGCTGCTCACTTGAAGCCTAAAGAATATGACAGACACTCTCACCTGCACATCTCACCACTGACAACCAAAGATGTCTCCTTAAAAGTCATTCCAGTCTCACCCAGGGCACCAGCAGGTTTAATTCTTCCCAACTTTTCTCATCTGCCCAACTCCTCCATTAGCAAGTTAACACTCAATGCTCAGCTTGCTGATCTTTAGAGGATCACAAATCTTTCTTTAACATATGGTGGGTCCTCAAGGTTCTGTAGTTGCTATTTTACACAAGGAGAAGGCAGAGACAAGCAAAGGGGAAAAAATTTCTAAAGCTTCTAAATGACTGTGAAACTGAAGTAATTTTCAAAAGAGAATTGGACTCTCCAGAGCTGAAGTTAACCTTGCACGTCCTTCAGTCACATCTCACAATGAAACACCCTCAGTTCACTTCAGGCAAGGTCCTCAAAGCCACACAGGGACCTGAAGGGTATCACAACAGGAAATTCCAAATCTAAAATGCAGAGCTAAATGAGCCATGACTTCTCCCTTCCTCCAACCCAACAAAATCAACTTTTTCACCAAAAGAAGGTTTTTGGGTACCTCAAGTTTCCTTTCCTCCATGCTGAGATCCAGACATTGTGGCTAAGCTGAACCTCTCAGCACTGATGCCTGTGAAGACCCCTTGGGTCTGGGAAGTCCTGGGCACAGCCAGCTCTCCTCAGCTGGCTCTGGGGTCCGTGTGAGGGAGCAGCCACTCGAGTTCCATTTAAAGATGTGGCTGGGGCAAGAGGGTGTGCCTGGGGTGGCACCAAACAGCACCCGCTGCCAGGGCAAGGTGGTTGCAACCTCTCCCTGTGGATAGAGGCACTGGGCTTGGACTCTGCCTCTAGGGCTGGTTTTGATTTTTATCCAGAGATGTTTTAATGCAAATTATATAGTAAGCAGCCTTGGGAATGCTGCCAGATACCTGCTCCCCACCTCCCTCAGGTAGGCAACAGTCAGGCCCCCACTTGCTTCTCCTCTCTGGCTCTGCGAATTCTTCTCTGCACCATGGCACAACTTCAATAGGAAGGGCTGAGAGGTTGCCTACAGCCTGGGAAGGGACAGGTGGATTTGAATATCCCTTGGGAGAAGGGGGACCCAAACCCAAGTTCGACCACTTCTGAGATGAATATTAAAACCATTAAGTTATTATATGAAAACCACCACACCAATCATTTGTATCTTAAGCAGCAAGTGCAGGGCTGTGAGCTCAGACCTGAGCAGCAGGGGCAGGTTTGACTCACCTGGCCGGGTTTGGAGCTCACAGAGTGTGGGAGCTGCTCATGGGACACAGTGTGAGAGCTGGCGTGGGGATACAGGTGGGAAAAAGGGATACAGGTGGGAAAAGGGGATACATGGGGATACAGGTGGGAAAAGGGTCTCCAGAAGCCTCAGCAGACACCAAGGAAAGGACTGTGGAGGGAACCAGATCCTGCAAACATCATCTGCTCCCACCATTTGAAGTCCTCACCTCACTTTAGGGGTAAAATGTCAAATTAAAATCTCTCTGATCTCCACCAAAATGCTTTTACCTTGAAATTTTAAGCATTTGTTTAAGCTGAGGATAAAAAGAGTCTGGGCTCCTTGACTGCTAAGCAGATCGTCAAGCCCTCTGGAGTACAATAGGCTATAGAAAGTTTTCTAGGTTTTCCCAATGACTGAGTGCCTGGTTAGCTTCTTGCACCTTCTTCATCCTCAAACTAAAAGAGCTTAGCTGCAAAATTTAACTAAAGGCATTTCTTAAAGGAATATTTGAGAGTAGCTGTTAAAAACACATTGTTAGCCAACAATTTTTATCACAACCCAACACAATAAAGTATCAGCTAGCTCTACATTTTATTGTTAGGAAAAAGGCTTTAATTAAAGAGCAAGTCTACACGTGTGTTTTTAAATAGTGTGAGCCTGATTTTCTTCAAATTTGTTTCTTCCAATTCTTTAGATACACATTTGAAAGAAGAGAAGGGCAGGCAGCACTATTTGGAAGTTGCAAATAAGTATTTTTAGAAAATAAATATATTTTAATCTCACAGAAACAGACTAACCCTAAAAATCGGAGATATGAAGTAGAAAAATGGTACTTTTTGACAAAACAGAGGAGGTGTCCCTCAAAATAAGGATAGATGAATAGGCTGAGTAAATGGAATTATTTACAATTCTTTTTAGATATTTACCAAGATAGTTTTGTAGGTAGATGTGTACAAGATCTCCAGAATTTGTTTCAGGCCCATTCAGAAATAAAATCTGACACAAGACTTTGATTTAGATTTCAGACTCATCTCGGTGACACAGTCATTAGTTTATCCAGCAGCACTAAAAGTGAACAGCAAGTGCCCTAAACTTCCTCCCACACACTAAGAAAGTGAGAGGTAAAGCTCTCTGTCATTCCACGCTGATGATTTTTAGACAGAATTTCCCACTCACCTTAGCAAGGTGATAATTAAAAAATCTGTGCCAAGGAACACAACCTCCTCACTGGCCCCCCGCAGCTCTGAGCACTCCTGCTGCTGGAATTTCATATCCTGTACCTAGAGCATCACAAAGTGCTGGGGACACTTGTGTTAGCAAAAAGTACATGGTTGCACAGAGATTAAGTTCTTTGGAAGTCCTTTTTTTTGAATTTTCATTCTAAGGAAAAAGAAGAGAGAATCCTGCATTTTGCTAAGTCTGAACACAAGGACACAGACACAGCTTATGATCCATCCAGCCAAGCACCTGATGGCTACAGAAGAAATTCCACACTGCTGTGTCTCCAGTGGCTTGATACAGTTATTTTTGCAGCATTTGCAGTGGTGTGGGAGTTTTACAAAGTTTAATATTGCTTTTGTCTTTTGGAGAGGAATGCCAGCCAATCCTCCTAGCACTATCACATTATTTAATCAAACATCCAAAAATTAATTACACCACATGCCAATACAGAGAGCAGTTTTACTGGCCCTAAATTAAGGCTGGGTTGTGCTTTTGTAACTAGTACTCTCTCTAAATATGCTCAGCTTGAATGAGCTGTACCCTCTGCCTGTTGGGAAGGATTTCCCACGTGCACTTCACAGGATGGATCCCCAGCCCACAGGGGATATCTGAGTTCAGGCTTTTTTTTTCCCCCCCACAAAACACCAAGGTGCAGATCAGAGCTTGCCTGATATCCACAGCAGTTGCTGTATTATCTGTCAGTGTGTGTTCTGCACCACAAAGAAAAGGAATCCAGGCTGCAGAAAACCCTGCTGCACACACTATCACCTTCCCCTGAATCCCACTGTGAGGAAAGCCTCTGTGCCCACTGAGCCACTCTCCCAGCATGGGCTGCCACCCAAACCCAAGGCTGGCACCACCACCACCCCTTCCTCAGAGGTAAGCAAGCTCCCATTGCCCTGCATCCCTCCTCTTTCACATCTCAGTTGAGAATTTTCCTGCTTGGCACTGGAGCTCAGCACTGATTTAACTCCCCATGATTTGGCAGCGTTTGTTTTCTCAGACTGACCACCATCATTCTCCCAAAACATGGAAGGCAGCAAAGATCATGTGAATATCCAAAGCTCCCACACAGCACTGTGGAGGTGTCTTACAGCCCTCAGCAGCCTGTCCTTCCTCAGCAGCCTGTCCTTGCTGCCAGCCTACAACACCTCCCAGCCCTTCAGCCCAGCTCCTGGGCAGATGTTCCCAGTGAGAAGGACATTCACTGCAGAACTTTGTCAATGACACAGTTGCTTCTGTGGTTGCAAAACACAGCCTAAATCTGAAAAAATACCCCTCTAGTTCACACTTCTGTCTAGGTCAGTCACCAAGGATGCTCCACATAAGCTAGAGATTGGGTGTTGGTGCAGCACTCGGTAGCCTCAAGAAGCAGAAACTCCCAAAGAATGCTAAAAAGACAGCTTCTACTCAGATTCAAGCTATGTCCCTAGACAGAAAGGGTGGTTCATCAGGAGACTGGTCTGGCCCCTGAAACAAATGCATCAAATTCTACATATTACTTGATTTGATCCAGATTGATGCCTTTAAATGGGCCTGGCACTAACCAAGATACACCTGCATGCTTCAAACAAGAAGCAGCACCAGGATTGCAAATACGTTTTCCGTAGACTAGGGCAGCAGCTCACCTTTTCTCTTCTGACACTGCCAGAGAGTGCGCAGAGCCCTCCCAGTAGTTCCCTTGACCCTCAGAACAGTCTCTAGGATGTATTGTAATAGTATAGATCTAAAATGGTTATGTGGATCACTAAAGGCATCTTCCACTGATTTGTGATGCATTTCAAGAACTTTGCAAGCAAGAAAGCAACATGCATCAAGTAATGAAAATGAAGGAATTTTTTTTCCTATGTGGATTATATAAATAATTTTGGCCCACTTAAAACAGACATCCTCAATTAAAATTGTATCTGGCTACAATGAGGTAGTGCTCTTCTTGTGACTGATTCATTATTGCACAGACTTGATTTTTAGTATGGGGGGAAAGGGGGTTCACTGGTATGGAATTGTTTCTCAGATAAAGTAAGGAAAACAGATATAGCTAAAGGGAAGAATTCCTTTAACTATGGCTATATGGGGGATTTTGTCAGCCTAACTATTCTGCAACAGAAACAACCATGAACTCTTCTCTCCCAATGATTATCTCAACCATCTCTCTGTACGAGCAAAAAATTCCTCTGTACCTTCCTTCCTTTAATGAGGGCTATGGGAAACAGCAGAGACATCAGACACTTTACATGCTTACCTCTCCCCATATGTCCCACAGATGCCAAAACTCAAAAATTTCCTTCCCTTGATGTCAAAATAAATATGAAAAAGGATTTTCACAAACATAAAAGAGACGAGGAAGGGAAAATTGGGCAGCTTTTCAGTGGATATGATAGATAATTCAGATGCAACCCAAAAAAAAATTGTTTTAGAATCTAGCTCAGTTTTCAGGATGAGTGACACTGCTGAACAAGGGGGGAAGGCACAATAGGTGGTGTAACAAGACTAGGACAGCTGTCTCCTGACATGTAGGCAGAGCTGAACAAGCTTTATGCATTCAGGAACCAGACAGTTCTCTGGCAGCATTTGAGAAACACATGAAAAAGCTGAGTGCCATGGTGCCAGCAGGAGGAGAGTCTGGACACAGTGATCACAGGGGTCCTTTCCAACCTGTGTTTAAATCTCTTGGCAGAGAAACCCTTCTGTGCCTATGGCCATTCTTGCAGCTTTCATATGTCTTATTTCTACTTCTCCTCTATTCCAGACACAGTTATCACACTGTGCAACACTTGGGTACATTGTGGATTCACACACAAACATTTTTTTGTTTTATTTTAGGTCTATTTAAAGTCTTTAACATCCCATTTACCATCCTGATCACTCCTAAGGATTGTGCTGATACCTTCCAAGACCTGCTCACAATGACAACAAGATATTTTCCTGAGTGGTGACATCTCTGTGGATGCATGTGTATGCTTCTGTTCCCTTTCTGCATTACTTTGCAGATGTCTGGATTAGGTGAGAAAATGGAGAATATTCACAGCCAGTTTTAATTTTAACCTACCTTGTGAATTTCTTACTGGTGAGTTTGTCAATACTCCTTTTTCCCTAGAGCTGTAGTGGGTAATTTAGCAATAGAGAAACCAACAGAGATTCATCACCACCTGGTGATGTCCTGCAGTTTGAAAAAGGATGATTCAGTCCTCACCCTCTGTTTTCCCTTTACCTAATTAGAACCATGACCAGTTCAAAACTACAGGAACACATTCCTTTTTATATCTTGACTGTTTAGGGGGTTTGATGACTATTGCTAAGGGACCTTGGAAGTCTAGCTATGCCTTATGAGCTGAGTCATCTCTGCACAATGGCTGCTGGGCTTCAAAACACACAGATATGTGACAGCTTCCTTCTACAAAATTCATTTTACATTGACTCAATATGTCATATTTACAGGTCTTCATTTCATTTTCCATAAATAAAATGAAAATCAACCAGGGCGGGCTCGATTTACCAGTGTAGCCAGCCCTTTAAACTTCAGTTGCATTTGTCACCTTCACTTGCCACATCAGTTATTTAGTTCATATCAAAGGAAACCATTAATTTAAAAACTCCACATTTGGGACTCTTGGGTGGCTACCATGGCTACCACCTATTTTTATCAAAAGTATTACGCATTTATCCAATTGTTCTAAACCTGTTCTGCTGACACTTCAGTTTAAAACACACTTCTAAATGCTACCAGATACCAAAATTTTCCAGAAAGGAGAGTTCCCTGAGATGTTTTGTAATGAACAGCAAAGCAAAGATTTATTTAGCCTTGCTGTAACAGCCCTGTGTACTTTGAGTGTTCTTATTACCCTGCAATTGCCTATCAAGCCTGCTGATGGACAGGCTCCCTACCCTTCATGTGTTTGAAGGGGTTTTCTCATTGCTTCTATGAGTTTTGCAAGTTGCTCCTCAAAATTGATTTTACCTGCCTTGTTTAACTTGCCTTGTTTAACTTGCCTGTATGCTCTTTTCTATTTTCTCTGCTCAAACATAACCTCCACTTTCTGAAAGATGTCTTTGCACTCCTAACATCATTCTGCTCTTCTACTGAACACCATCAGCTTTTTAGAGTCCTCCTCAATCCTTTTGATGGAAGAGGATACATGCTTTTTCGAGCTTATATTATAAAGTTTTCTCACCAGCTGCCCGTTCTCTGCAAGTATCTTACCCTTTTAGCTGCTCCTTTGAACAGCAAAATTCATATAATCATTCATACATTTACCTATTCCACCTCTTAAAAATTGTATTGTTGGCACAGGGACAAGAGAACTGAGTTTGTCATGCTCATTGCTCTGGGTTAAAATCAACATTGTCCTTTCCCCCTTACAGTAAATCACAGAATCATAGAACAATTTTATGTTGTTTCACACCCCAGCATTGCTTTCCCTGCTGTCTCTCTCCTTTTCTGATCCTCAGTTCAGTTTGGTATTTCTCCATTCACCTCTGCAGAGAAAGGCCCTTTCTTCCTTTGGACTTCACTGATTTCTCTGGATAAGAAGCGTCTCAAACAAACACCAGTCTCTCCTCCAAATTAAATTGCCCCTCTTGCCAAGGCAAGGGCAGCCCATATTTGCAAAAGGGAGTCCTCACATTTCCTCAGCAGCATTTTAATAGAGAATTTCCCAGAGAGTTTCATGACCATGTTTCAGTCATCACTGCAATGACATCAATTACAAACACAGTCAACATCAGCATCAACACTGCCCCTCCACACCTCCCCAGGACAAGAGGGGAAAATGGCTATTCCTCCAGCCATTTTTTCCTTTGTTTCCCACCAGAGAACTGAAGTTCCCTGGAAGGGCAGTTTCTTCACACCTCCAGGACAGTTTGGATGACAAGCCTAAGAAGATTAGCTTTTGTAATGCTTCCTAAAAACCACTGTAAGGAGGATCACTGACACGGATGACTGATTTTCATCCAGGAGATTCCAGCATTGTTCCACTATCTCATGCATTTCTTAGGATTTCATTTCCTTCTGGAGCCTCAAGGGAAGTTTCATAATCAGCACACCTGGTATGTGTAGTATAAATAATTAAGGGGATGCCCTCTCTAACAATCTATGCAGAAAGGCTGTTCTGCTGTAAGGAACTGCCTGGATCAGCCTTGTTAGAAGAAAGAACTATTAGGATTATGAGATCCTTTCCATTTCCAGACTCAAACAACCTCATGAACGTTTTCTGAACCAAATGGAGTCAAGGTAGAGGGACCTACTCAATCAGTGTTTTTATGAATTTTTTCAACATTATTCTTTCTATGCTGTCAGCATAAATGGTACGTTGTCACCATTTTTCTATCCCACAATTTAATTTATTGCTTGCCTTAAGAAAAAAGAGCATGACACCAATTTAGCTTATAATCACATCAAGAAAAACATTTTATGTGACAAATCTGGCAATAATCCAGCACTACAAACTGGTTTGCTGACAAAAATATTTAGGGCAGACCATGTAAAAGAGGACAGAGATCACGAGATGCCCTCCACATTTGGCTTTATCTGTTCAGCAGTTTGTGAGGGCAGTATCTGTTACAGCCCAGGCTCTCGTGGTCTCTGGTGGTTTTTCTCACAGAAATTAAGAGCATCAAAGTCCTCACAGAGTGGACATTACTACAAGAAGGAATTACTTTATTATCACAAATGGATAAAATATGCAGGACATACAAATCCATGTCTGACAGCTCACCCTAACATGGTGGTAGCAATCTGCACAATTTTGATCTGAAAGAGCACTTTTGATTGGTTTGGGGTTTTTCCCCCATAAAAGTAAAGCCCTTCAGTAGCTGGATACAGATGGTACATCTAGAAACTTTCACTTTAATGCTTTATGCCTCTCTCTGCTTTACCAAAATAACCCTTTGTTCTGAATTCTTCTTTCTGCTACTTTTGATCAATCCCTTGTCTTTATCTATATTTATTACTTACTCTACAGATCCCTCATTGGAAACATTTCTTTTCTTTCCCTAAATCCAAACTCAGGTTTTACTTTAAAGCTTCTAAAAACAGTTTTATCATATCGTGTGCTTCACTTTATGGTGCCATCTGTAACTAAAGTACAGCACAGTAAATGACATATTTGTGATTTGGAATCCAGTTTTACAGATAACAGAGGTTAAGCAGCTCATTTAAATATGCCTTTTTGATACATAACTGAAATAGATTCAAACACTGAGATTTGCTCACCATCATTACTCCCACTTTCCAACACATTAATTGGATATAGGAAGTCAAATCAAGAAATTCAGCTTCTCATC
The DNA here is from genome assembly GCF_028551555.1 of Melozone crissalis. Taxonomy (NCBI): domain Eukaryota; kingdom Metazoa; phylum Chordata; class Aves; order Passeriformes; family Passerellidae; genus Melozone; species Melozone crissalis. The sequence goes on along the minus strand of NW_026535784.1, from coordinate 15,003,762 downwards.
AAGGACTGTGTTTTAGATTCTGATTTTTTTTTTACAGCTGAAAAAATTATAATGAATCATTTGGCACCAGAATATTACACCTGATATGAACAGCACCAGACAAGACATTGTGTAAACACATTCTCACCCTTTCAACTGGCCCACTTACCTCAGGTTCATCTAAAGCTCATACATGTTTTTTCTAAAGCAGATTTGAAAGACCTATGACTAATTAAATCTATTGCTATTAGTGTGAGTAGTCCACACTTAAATTAAATTTTTTAAGAAGTTATGAACCAGCAGCACATTCATTACCAGAGTCTGTCTCTTTCTAGAAGATAATTGGATGCCATAATTGGACTGATGGGGCACATCCTTACACCTGCATGTTGCTTCAGGGGGACTCTGCTTGCATGCAAGGGTTCTCCAGACCCTCCAGTCACAGCATGATGAACTATCACAGGATTACAGTCATTCTGCCAAGACAAGGACTCAGCTTACCCTTCTAACTTTGTCTTGGTAACACCTAAACCTTACCCCTTTTGAAAAAGATAAGGAAAAAGTTATCCAGGTAGAGGGATCCAGGCACCCCATGATAAAATTCAGTATTTGGTTTCAGTGCAGCAGGATGCACGGGATGTGTTAAACCCATTGCAGAAGGCTCAGCAAAAAGTGGGGGTCAGTGTAGGGGGTGGTAACAGGTGGGCTCTGGGCATGTCTGCAGGGAACAGCCCACCAGTAAATCTCCCCAAGCCGAGCAATATTTTCCCCACTTTGAGAAGTGCATGTGTGATTAGAAAAGTACTTCCACAGAACAAGCACTTAGGAGCTTCAGGTGCTCTGTGCAACTCAAGACTCCCCTTTCTCCTCTGCCTGCTCCAGTGGGGTCCCCCTGCCCTGCCCTGCTCCCCTGAGCCCAGTTCCCTGCTCTGCAGGGCACAGCTGTCAGTGGTGCACAGCTCCAGCCCACTGACACAACTGTGAGTGCTGTGAGTGGGGACTAAGGGGTTAACCCGGCTCGCAGGCATGCATTAAACCGTGCTGAGAGCATTCCACAGAAATACCATCCCAGAAGGAATAGCTAACCTGACAGACTCTGTGTCTGGGCAACACACAAATCCACTGGCTTTTGAGGGCAGCAGCAATAGGGCATTTTGTCGGGTGCTCAGGAACCTTAGAAACCCAGGCCACAGAAAATTAGCCATTGTATGGACAGCTGCAGGGGGGAAAAAAGCCATTTATGCAGTATTAGCTGTGAAAGATGCACTCTGCTTTAAGCAGACTCATTTCGAGTTCTACCACCTGCTTAAAAGGCAAAATACTTCCTCATTCCTTTTAAAAGCAGTGGCTCTGTCCTCCCTTCTCCCTGCACACACCTAGAGGAGAGCACAGAACCTGTGGCTGTATCCCAGACCCTGATCCCTATCAGGCTGCCCAAACCAGAGCCTGAGCAGCCTCTCAGGAGTTTGCTGTAAAAGCAATTGGAACTGCAATTAACAACAGCACATCTTAGCACAGGGAAAGACTTCTAACTAGAAGCTAATTAGGAGGGCAAACACTGAAGCTTGTTAGCTGAGATGCTAATGAGAATTATACTTGAGTGGCAGCAGACTAGCTATTCAGAGTTAATTAGAAACCTCAGCTGATGGTATATTGCTCTTAAGAGCTTTCAAAACAAACAACTGGAAAAACTGTCCTGCAGCTAAGGATCCAACATGCCACGTTGAGTAATTCATGGGCAGCCAGAAGATTACACTGAGGCATCAGGGCAATTTAACAGCATGTGGAGATGGAGGAGAGGAGGTTTTTAGGAGGTGCTCCCCTGGATTTTCAAAGGATCTGCTCATCCTCATCCGTGGGTGGCAGCCCTGCCCCTGTACCACACAGTGCTGATGGAACAGCACCCAGCTGCACAGAGGGTGGGCAGGGCAGCTGCCACATGCCCAGAGAATCCTCACCAGCCTTGTGCAGAGTGGGATAAGGACCTGGGCTGGCTCAAGAGCACCTGGCAGCTTTCCTATCCCATCCCCAGCCTCTCCCACCCCAGCCCTCAGCTCTCCTCCAGGACAGCTGCTGCTGGGAGCTGCACCAGGTGAAGCTGCAGCTGGGTGCAAGTTGCTCTCACCATGCCTTTGCCTTCCTGGGGCACAGGAGGGGTTTACTCTCCTCCTCTCTTTGTGCAGTGAGGGGGCAAAGAGTAAATCAGGGCACTTGGAGGGGGAGAACCTGTTAAATGTAACGTGGCTGCAATGGGGATGGTGAAGTGTGGCCTTACCTGGGCTGAGTTGCATGGCTGATTCCTGCTCTGAGCACAGCCAGGGAGGCTGAGCAAAGGGGCTGCGTGTTTAAATGTTTCCTCTGAGCCTGATTGGAAGCACAAGAGCCAGTCAGGGGCAGGGGAGAGGCTGCTAAACTCAAAGTAGGTTGCTTGTTTCAGGAAAAGGTTGGATACTGGAGAACCTCCACACTGCGCTCATGAAAACACATGAAAACGTTCAGTCTCACAGAGGAGAGAAATGCTCCAGAATAATTGGGGGATTTTCAGTTTTGCAGAGGCCCTGTTTGCACTAAAACTTGCAGCAATTTAAGCAAAACCTGGTTTTAATTCTATTTATTGAAACCAATTGCAAACCCATGTGGGTACTCTTAAACAGATTCAGCTTTTCCAAAAGAAAAAACACTGCAAAGCAGATTTCAATTAAAGCACAGAGGAGCATCCACAAACGGTTTTACACCAGTGTAATTAAGTAGATTTCAAAGTTTAACTTTGGGTTAACTAACTTAAAAAAACTTTAAAAAGCTTAATTTAAAACAAATGTGACTTTTAATGCAGATGGGACCTGGCAGTCACTGGCTGTTGGAATATGGGAGAGTAGGGAACTTTGCATACTGAAACCTCCCTGTGAGAGTGCTGGGAGTGAATAGCTGTAAATACACCCTTCACACAAACCTTTAAGTGTCTGCAGTAGTCAGTGTGAAAGTATAAAAATGAAGAGTAGACACTAACACTGTCAGCTATAATCCATACATCCATTTCTTTCATAAAGAAAAAAAAAAAATCCTGGTGCATGAGCAGTATCCTGAAGAGACAAATTTACTTCACTAGAGCTTTGGGAGCCCTCATTTTCACTCAATCTATTTGAAGCAAGAGTCCTGGATTGTGGTTATTCAGGTTTAACAGGACTTGGAAATGCTGACTGAAGCTAGAGGCAGAATTCCCCCACACCAGAGGGATGCAGCTCTGGGTCTGGCCACGCTGCAGCTGGCTGGAGATCATCCCAGCCCCAGCCAGAGGCTGGGCTCAGCAGGAGCAGCCCACAGTGACCAGGACATGATGGGGGGTTTCACAAAACATTTCAAACCTTTCCAAACCCACCGGAGGCTGTGCCTGCCATCCCAGGGCTGGATGCACGGCCTGGGGGTCGCCTTGCACAGCTGCTCTGGGCTTAGTGCAAAGTGTAATAAGCTGCTTGGCAACTCAAACCAGGCTAAATAAAAGCAGCAGAAGAGATTTAAGTAACTCATAATAATGCTTCAGAGAAGATTTACTGGTGGGTAACTAAGGGTAGGGATAGAGGTACCTGTAGGCAGTGCTGACAAACTGCCTGGACACAATCCAGCACAGCACACGATGAAAGGTAGCTGCTGTCCTCTCCACCCCCCATCACCCAGGGCTTCTGGTGGGTTTTCCCTGTGTGAAAGACTGTGAAAGGAGCCTTCCCAGAGCTGCAGCCCAGCTTGGAAGCAAACCAGGGCGAGGCTCTGGGTGTTCCTAGGGTTTGTACTGCTGACAGCAAGCAGGTACAGCTGCAGGGACAGGTGGGCAGAGCTTGGCCACAGCCTTGTTGGCATCTGTCTGCCCTTTGTGACCATCCCAGGGCCTGGAGTGGGAGGCTGGGACACTGCTCTCAGACACAGCTTCATCCACAAGGTGTGTGTCTCCAAGAGTGCTGGACAGCAATTCCAGTGCCTGAGCTGACAGTATAAAGTACTTACCCATAAACTGACCACTAAAAGGTGAGTTTAGCCAAGACTAATCTTTTTCTCAGAATCAGAGCTGAAAACTGAATTCTCTGGTTACTTTATGCTATCTTGCTAAGCAATCTCCTTGTTCCACAGACTCCCCAAACACAGCAATAATTTTCCCCCATGGATTGAGGAGGATGGCACCGTCTCTTAACATCCTAGCAAGCAAACTGTAACTTTCCCCATTTGTTATGTGTGCTTGTTGCAATCTTCCCTCTGCAGAGATAAATGTACAGCTTTAACCCTGAATTTCATCTATTTCCTTTCTCCTGACTGTGAATCCCTTTCAGTATTGCTAACTTCACACTGGCTTGCACACAGCATCCAGCTCCACAAGAGCCCAATTTTCCTTTCAGGCTGATGATCTCCTGCTGCAGCAGCATCAGCTCCCCCTGCCAAGGAGCCCTCCCTGCCAGCCCTCCTCTCCTGGCCCACGCTGTACACCTGCAGCAAAACTACACAATCTGTGGCAGATTTTGCCTCTTTTTCTCCCCCAGAACGGGGCTGCTGCTTGGCTTGCATTGCAGCTCCCTGGGGCTCAGTGTTTTAGCTCTGCAGGACATACTACCCCTGGTCTCTCTCTTGTAATGGTTTTAATTTTTCATCATGCTCAGAGCACTGCCTGCTGTCTCTTAAGCTTTCATAAGCACTGGGGAATTTCTTTTGCTTGGCAAATATTCATGGGTTTATCAAAGATTATGTCTGGGTTTTCTAATAAAGGGGTTTCTAGTAATGCCTCTGAATTGACTTTTTTTCCCCTAATTCACAGTCTGATCTCTCACAACTGACATAATGCCCCAAAATTGCAACACTGCACCTTTAATCTTAGATCACTCACCAGTCCTCTTTTTCTTCAGGGAAGAAAAGAGAGAGAAAAAAAGGTAGTATCAGGAGCAGAAGTCTCTTCTTTGTTGAAGTCTTTGGCCTCAGGTCAAGAAGGCTTTTCATGGGAAAGCCCTGCCTTCCCTGGAGAACTTGCATAAAACCCCATTCTCTGCTGCTGCCTTCACCCCTGTGCCCTCCAAAGGCAGGGCTGTGTCTGTTTTCCTGTGCTGCTTCCTTCCCTCCACATTTATTTTTTGCTAATCAGGTGCAGCTATGGCATCACGCAGGAGGTGACTAAAGGAACTTTCAGCCTAGAGAAAGTAGTGAATTCATGATGCTGCTTTCACTATTCTATGGATTACTAGTATCTGTTTTGTCTGGCTATGTGTTGCTAAAACAATTTGGCCACAGTTTAACATAGGCAGGTTCCTACTTTCACATGTGTTAAGCAGTTCTGTATTTTTGGCATGACTGTAATCCCAGCATGCTGCAATTCCAAAACTCCCTGTATGCCACTTATTCTGTCCTTACCACACAACAGTCACACTGTCACTTGATTTTTACTCAGCTTCCTGACAACTTCTCTTCTCTCACACAGGCAGAGGCAGTCCCTGGACCCCACCTGTCCCTCTCTGCATCCCTGCCCTCTGTGCTGATGGCAGCAGTGCAGCTTTCCCTGAGTATTCCCTTTTCCTTTTCCCTGGCACTGCTGTGCTCTCCACTGATCACTTCTGCTGCTTTGCACTACTACCTGCACAGTCTGATTCTCCAAGCCACCACTTGTGTCTCTTCTCTAACTTTTATTCATTTTATTGCATTTTCGTTCCTCGATGTCTTTTTGTCTTTCCTTTGCACAAACACAGGAGCACTACTCAAAGCACTTTCCATTATGTCTCTGAGCTCACAAATTTCCTTTGCTTGCATCCCTTCCTTCCCAGAGGTTCCCCATAGGCCCTGAAGGCTGTGGGAGATGGGCAGGAGAATCCATGTGTGATTTTCTGGGCAGAAGGAAGTTTATTGTACCCATGCTCTACCAAACAACTGCATCAGTGCAGTGCTGGGGCAGAACCAGCACACCCTGCTCCTCACTGGGGCTTCTCATCCTGGCCTTGGTTCTGCAAGAAGGGCAGCACTGCAGGGATCACTGGGCTCACATCTGCCCAGTTTATACTGGTGTAAACACCAGCAGCAAGAATCACAGACATTAGTGAGCTAACACCAAGTTCAAGTACTCTCCAACATTTTTGCTCAAGTTTTTATTCTCCTTAATCACTGCTGAGTTCATCTTGAAGATTTGTGAACATCCTGCATAGCTTGGCCATTTAACTGCTACTTTTCCTGATTCTTGTTAATACTTGTCAATTTTCCTATCAAAACTCATTAAAGGATTTTTTTCCCTTCATTTTTCAAAAATAGGATTTTCCCTTAGCTTGGCAAGTCTATTCCTGTTCCCATCCTAATCCTGCTAGAGAATGTGCATTGCTCATTATCCTCAACAACATATCTACTCTTTTTCTTGCTTTTCCTTTTACTGCATGTCAGGCAGTTCTGTAGCTTTACTCTTGTAAGTTGAATAAAGCTCAGTTTCTGCACCCATTTCTTTTCCTACGAGTCCAGCTGAGGCAGAAAGCCCAGGAGCCTTCACTTGTGCCCTCCACCCACAAAGCAATTCTGAATTTCTGGTTTTATGCACAGATAGATACAACAGCTCACATTTGCCACTGGGTGCAAGCACAAAAAGGTACCTGCTCCAGAACAACAACTCAGTTCTATTCCTGTGAGTGTATCCACATGGGAGACAAGGTGATCAGCAGCCAGCATGGATTCACTAAAGGAAAATCAGCCTTGACCACCTGACTGCCTCCTACAAAGGAACAACTGCCTGTGTGGCTGAGGGGAGATTTTTGTCTACATTGACTTCAGCAGGGCTTCATGACATCCTTGTAGGCAAATTCAGGAGTTGTGGGCAGTGTGAGTGGGCAGTGAGGTGCATTGAGAACTGCCTGAATGGCAGATCCCAGAGGATCATGATCAGTGGCACAGGGTCCAGCTGGAGACCTGTCACCAGTGGTGTCCCCAGGCTGCTATACTGGGCCCTGTGTTGTTTACCTTGTTTATCAATGGCCTGGATGAAGGAACAGATGCCTCCTGTGCAAGTTCCCTGCCAACACAAAGCTGGGAGGAGTGGCCAGTGCCCCAGGGAGCTGTGCAGCCCTTCAGAAGGACCTCAATAGGCTGGAGAGGTGGGCAGAGAGGAACCTTCTGAAGTTCAACAAGGGCAAATGCAGGGTGCTGCTCCTGGGCAGGAACAAACCCATGGAGCAGCCCAGGCTGGGGCTGACCTGCTGGGGGGCAGCTCTGCAGAGAAGGGCCTGGGGGGCCTGGTGGACACAAGGTGTCCATGGGCCAGCAGAGTGTCCTTGTGCCTGAGAGGGCCAATGGAGTCCTGGGGTGGGTTAGGAGGAGCAATGGTGCCAGCAATGCCAGCAGGTCTGGGGAGATCCTGCCCCGCTGCTCAGCCCTGGTGGGACACATCTGGAGTGCCGTGTCCAGTTCTGGGCTCCTCAGGACAAGAGAGACATGGAGATCCTGGAGTGGGTCCAGTGACAAAGATGATGAAGGGACTGGGGAGTCTCTCTTGTAAGGAAAGGCTGAGGGAGCTGAGCCTGATCAGCCCCAAACTGAGAGGGGACCCCATCAATGTCTGCCAGTACCTGCAGGGAGGGTGTCAAGAGGGTGGATCAGGCTCTGCTCAGGGGTGCCAGCAGCAGGACAGGAGGCAATGAGCAGAAACTGATGCACAGGAAGTTCCACCTGGATATGAGGAAGAACTTTACTGGTCTGAGCACTGGAACAGATTGCACAGAGAGGGTGTGGGGTCTCCCTCACTGGAGATATTCCAGAACCATCTGGACACAATCCCGTGCCATGTGCTCTGGGATGATCCTGCTTCAGCAGGGTAGGACCAGATGCCCCACTGTGGCCCCTTCCAACCTCACTCATAGTGTGATTCAGTGGGTCTCCTCAATCATGTCCTGAAAAGAAAGTTCTCCCTCTTCAGCACAGCCTCCTGTTGCAGCACTCCCTGTCATAAAAACATCTACCTTTTGCTTGTAAGTTACCACATACTGCAAAAATCCCCATTGAAGTGTGTGCAGGAGTATCCCCCAGAATGAAAGGCTCTGTGTGCATTTAATAATGAAATGCCCATTTGATGTGTAGAACCAGATGAAAGCACAGATAAGAGCAACTGGAAACAGCTTGGATATTCCAGCTTCAGCCTGATAAGACTATGCTTTTACCCTACTATTCTAAATGTCTTTTTTCAAAACAAAAATATTTCATAAGGAATTTTATAATAATGGGGGAGCTTTCATGTCCCATCTGAAAGGACTCCTTGAAACAGATTTAAAAAGCAAACATCAAGGAAGACATTAGGACTGTACCTCACTCTTTCATCAGTATATATAGTTCCTAATGCACATCAGGTGCCACGGGAACTGCTGCTCAAGGTTAAAGCAAGGTCCCTATGAAAGGGGCAATTACTCTCTAGTGACAGATAAGGAGAAGAAAGTCAAAGCTAAACCGTGCGAGCGGGAAAGGCAGGAGTGCTCAAAGTGAACTGGAAAAGCTACAAAAGCCTTTAGCTCAGGAAGAGGCCACTTCAGCACCTGGCTGTGAATTCAGGTTTTAATCTGTCACCAACAGTCCCTGGCAGGCTGTCCCTCAAAGGCAGCTGGCAGGAGCCCCAGCGTGGAGCAGACCTGCAGGGATGGGGGCTCGTGGGGCTGGGGGAGAAAAGCCTGGCCTCAGCATTCTTCTTCAGTACTAAAAGCACAATTAAAGCATGTTTTTGAAAGGAAAATGAAAACCAAAGCTCATGTCCAGGAGCACCAAATTTGGTGGAGGATCCAGGAATCCCCGTTCCACCCATGGGAAGGTCTGGAGCCAGGAAGGCTGACCCTCAGTGGGGGAGAATGAAACTGGGGAACATTTAGACAAGAGAGGCAAACCCAGGATGGTGTGGGATGCATCCATGGGGCTGAGGAAGCTGGTTGATGTCACACATGCTGTGGCTATCAGAGGAGGTTCCTGAGGACTGGAAACAAGCATCATTTCTGTCCCCCAGCAGGAGGATCTGGGAAACCAGTGCCTGTCACCATGTATTTTCTGAAAAATTCCTTTGCCAGGATTTTTCTCCTGAGAAGCTGAGAGGCCTCAGAAATGAAATGTAAACAATAATTATCTGCTGCTGTGGAATGCAACAAGTGTATCTGTGATTGGTGTCATGTGGTTGTTTTTAATTAGTGGCCAATCACAGTCAGCTGGCTCGGACTCTCTGGTCAGTCACAAGATTTTATTATCATTCCTTTCTATTCCTTGCAAGCCTTCTGATGAAATCCTTTCTTCTATTCTTTTAGTATAGTTTTAATATATCATTTTCTTTTAATATAATATATATAATAAAATAATCAATCAGCCTTCAAGATTCTCATCTCTCCCCTTGTGCTGGGACCCCATGAATGCCATCACATGTACCTGATAAGCCTGAATGTTCCAATGAGCACTGGTACATCAAAATTGTGTAACTTAAAAGTAACACCTTTTCAAAGAAGAAACTCTCTGGAATGTGATTAAGAAACCAAATAAGGCAGGAATAATACCTGTGAAAATTCAAATAATCAGATTCTCACTAGAGAAAAATGCAGCAATATGAGGAGATGCAACTGTAACTAGAAAAAGGAGAAAAACTTTTAGTATTTTTGATTTTCAAGAGAAGAAAAAAAAGCATATTTTCTTTCCTCAAGTGGATGAAAGGCACCTGTATAAAAAGAATAAAGACAGTTCTGGCTGACTCTGGAATAGTAATTTACAGGGAAAATTGTAGTTCAAAGAAAAAATTAAGTATTTATTCTTTTCATAATCAAATACAAAGGAACACTCGAGGTCTAAGTCGAAGGAAAAAGAACACTACTAAGAAGCAATTTCAAGTTCTGCAACCTTCTTTCAACTTATGTTGGAATGCATGAAATAAAAACCTCTCTGAGTCCCTCAGAGAGAGAAAGGAATGCAGGGATTGAATTGGAACCTTTAGAGAAACTGAAATATATTAAAGCACATATTAATAATATAATATAGCTATATAAAATAATAATATATTAAAGTAAGAGTGTAAGTTTTAGTTTTAAGTAGAAATATATCTTAAGTGCCTTAAGACACTGTGTTAGCCAGTAAAAAGCCCTAGAGCCTAGTTTAAAGTTCAGTAGTGATATCTTTCACAAAATTAACTTAGCTCCAGACATAATGAAAACACAGCAGAACATTGCTTGCATTTCTAGATAGATCAGCGAGAACTATTTGTGTGAACAGATAGAACTACATGGGTAAATTTTGTGTAAGAACTGACACTACTTTCACTCATGAGAATTAAGCTCAGAGGGCTGTAGGAAGAATGTTTTAGAACCGTGGTTTTAGCTGATTGGATGATTTGTGAATAAAATCTCTCAATATTGGGGTGCAAAAAAGGTGGCAATAATTTCTGCGGCTGCTGGGAACATCAGGACTCTATGCCAAAAGCTTTTAGCACACACTTTAATACTCTGAACTCTTTGCCTTCAAGACTGATGTATTCATGCAATAAACTACTTCACAACAAATGCTCCTGTGTCTTTGCAGACCCAAGACCCACTCAAAACTCAATAAACTTACTACCACAGCTTACTGAAAATGGGTTTGTTTCCCTTGCTGCTCTATAAACACCTAGAGTGCAAGAGAAAGCTAAACACAACAATCAAAAATGCTCTCACACCTTTAATAACAGGCATCTTCAGGCATAATATGGTGAGGGGGACAAAGCCATCGAAGGTGAGGAATGAGAAGATGCTGTTTCCTACCATCCCTTGGTCCCTGGGCTGAATTTTGCAATCACATTACAGGAAGCCTCCCTTTCCCAGGAGGAACCATGCTGGCTCTGCCCTGCAGTGTCCTTAAAAGTATCGTAAATGCTTCTCTGTCCTTGGGTGCACCACAGGTGTTTGGCCTCCAAGGAGACCTCTTCAAGGTCCCCAAACTGCCTGGATTGTGATATGTTCTATAGGATACAGCCAGTGATGATGTATCATATATTTGCACAGAGAAAAAGTAATGACCTGCAACAGGCAGCAATGAACCATGCAACTGTGGGTGCTTGGGATTTTTTTTTTTAAACAAACATGGATACTTTTCCCTGTCCATAACTGGCCCTCAGTGGACAAAAGGTCCTTTACTCACAAAAAGCACACACCAGGCTGCTGCACTAATCCCATCCTTTCTTCCTGCATCACATCCTGGAGCTTTAGAGCAGAAAAGCACAAGGGAATAAACATATGTCAGACAACCCGCATCACTACCCCTTTTTGGGCCCTGTAAAAAGTTAACTTTTAATTATTTTCTTTTGAATGGATGCCCATCTCATGACAGGCTTTGAAAATCTCTTCAAAATATGTAATTTAGAGCTAAATTCTTGTTTATGCTACTCAACTTCTAAAGTTATCCTGTCTACATGAGATTTTATAGCCAATAAAACATGACTGAGTACACATGAAATAATAAATTTGATCTCCTGTCCTGATTTTTTTTTTCATGCAATTAAGCTACAGAGAATAATACAGTTTAATCATTGTTAGTTTGGGACTGGCATTTATATTTCATCCAGAGTTAATGCAGTCAAACTGAGAACAAAAGCAGCACAGACAAAGGAGAGGCAGACCTCAATAAGTTAATAATTAATAACCACTTTTGATGATATTTAACCCATCAGCAAAAACACAAAAGAACTTTGGTCACTCCAAGTCTCACTGTAACAAACTGAGCACTTCATGCTTTCCCCAGTGCCCATGGGGCAGCAATCTTTTCAAGTGTAACACGATAACGTGACTTCTTGCAAAGCTCCAGCATCACCCCTGGACTCATCATTATTTTCACAGGTACAATGTGCACTTTGGATTTTTATGGATCTAAGAGAAATAGATTTGCTTCATCCTGTCATCTGAGACAACTCAACTGGAATCAGACCAGGTTTGCTGTATGTTTCCCATGCAGGGATACTCTCCAACCCCACAGTGGGAGAGCTGGAAAATTAACATGTCAGCATAACACAAGCCTCTGTTTACCACCGAGAATGTGACTTGGTCCCAGATAATGTTTTCTGAAGCAGCAGGTCCTTTCACCATTACTGTTAGTGCTGCCTGCAAGTGTCCCAGCTGCCAGATCACGTTTCTCACTTTTTTTGTTAATGTTATCAGATCACACTGCAAAGGGAACAGGTATTATCCACAAGCTCACATTTAAATAACTGCAGTATATAAATATGTTCCTTCAGTAAGCACAGATAGAGCCATCCCCAAGACAACCACAAAAGCAGCAAAGCAGCAAAAGTATAGATTGAAACATTTGTGGAAGCATTTGATTTTGGTACTGATGAATGTAAACATCTGAACAATATTCTTAGATTGCTACATTAGGTAGCAAAACTTTGCAGGTTTATTTGGTCCCCTTCTAAAGGCTCACTTCTTCAGGATTTCCAATTAATTAATAAACTCCAGGTACTTTGGATCACTCAGCCTTATCCTGTTAGTCACATACCAATCTATTGATGACATACAACTTTTATTTTAAAGCATTCAACAGGTGAAATATTTACTCTGGCAGCCAAGGCAGAGGAAAGAAGACAGGAGGAGAAGGAATGAGCTTAAGCCACATTACCAAGAGATGGAAGGATCAGAAGCCTGGAAAGCACTTAAAAATACCTCCCAGATCTGCAGCATCCAGTGTTCATTTAAAACAGTGGTAGTCAGAGGCAGTTAAGAAGGCAAAGAAAAATTACTATGAACAAAGTGTAATTAAGAGTATCTGCCCAAACTTGCCTGAAATAAAAGTTAAACAATGAATCGTGTTATTTTCATAGATGTTAAATCAAATGCCAAAGATGATATTTGAAATGTCAACATTAACAAGACACACCAAGAAAAGTTAAGTGAGCAAGATTTACACTTGCCTTTCCATTGGACAAGACAGATGCTTCAATCCTAGAGCCATTTAACAGCAAGACGGGGATGGAAACACATTCAGTGCCTCTTCCTCAGGGGAAGAAAGGGGTGGAAAAGACTAAGATTCTAATTTGGAGATGTTATTTCAACACTGACTTGAAGTTTTACAGTGCATAGAATTCAAGACGAGCTAGATTAGTAAAAATTTTGTATTTAAATGGTCTGACTTAATCTGGCTCACCGCTCTGTGGGCATCTGGTGCATGGTCAAACCCAGCCCTCAGGGATGCATTTAGCTTGGAGCCCAAACACTGCAGCCTGGCTGAAAGAACTCCAAAATGTAAATAATGAGATAAAACAGTAAGGTTGCACTTGATCAAAATCTACCCATGACGTTTGCAGCTTGAAGGGTAAGAAAATAGCACCTGGGGTAAGGGACTGTTCTGCCATATTTGGATATGTACACCATGGGAAAGATCAGAAACAAAATTAAGGTGGAATTATGGCTGCAATTGAAGAGCAGAAGGCTTGGCTCACCCCGAAGATAACATTCTGTATAAACTGTATGAACTTTTTCATGTTCGTACTTCCAAGTTTTTAACAAACCTACAAGTTACAAATCTTTTCATCTCTTCAAACAGTTATGCAAAACTTATGGTATAATTATGTTTAATTCTACAGGCAATCAAAGCCTTTTGTCTTGTAACTGGGGTGGAGCCCTGCCAATTCCCAAATGATGGCTGCAATATTCTTTACAGCTGCACTGTGAAAAAGCAGGAAAAAAAGCACAATACCTATACAGGGCAGGAAAGGCAGTGGGGAAAGCAAAAAAGTTCTAGCAAATTAAAAAGTGCTAGTCTGCTAAATGCAATGCTTCATCTGCCTGTGCCTGGCAATTCATCTTTAGGGGTAATACCTCCAGAAATTAAATGTTTTTTCTTCTCTGAGTGACAAAACGATGAAGGCTTTATGACTCCAGCAAGTGTCCAGCTCTGCAGACAAAGGCACTTACCACAGCCCAGCTCTGTCCCCCAGCTCCACGGCTGCACTCAAAGGTGGCACAGCGGCCGATCAGCCGCCACCAACGCCGACAGGGAACAACAAGATGTACGAGAAATTACTTTGACTCAGGACAAAACCAGCACGTGCTTTCTACATTAAGCTACTACTTCAAACTTTATGCCAGAGTTTCCAGGGAACAGCCAAGTGCTGCAAAGTTAATCAAAACAAGATGTCTCTGAGCCATTGAGTACTGCAAGAGATCCTCCAGTGTTCAGCAGCAGGACCACCCAGAAATTTCTTTTAAGATGCAAGCCCAACAGCTGGGAAACCAAGCTTCAGCAAGTTAAACCATTTCTTCTCCTGTGTAACATTATCCCTCCCCAGGACTGCTGTGGATAAATACACTCTCATTCACAAATACAGCTGTACACTTGAATTTTGCCTTTTCTGATCTCATCTAGAATCCCAGAGAAGTTTTGGCAAGCATGACTGTTAGATACAATTAAAAGCTCAGCCGTGATAGCTCTTGGTTAATTGCAAACAGCACTGTGATTGTGCAGCATAGCTACATTTGCAGAAAGTTCAAGTATTCTTGCATATCTTAATAATACTCAGTATTTGATAGTTGCTGGAAAGAAGAGATACTAGGGAAAGACTAGTAAAATGCATCAAGCCCTTCTTTTTAAATAAACAGAGAAAAATCACTTACAGTAATAGTTGCATTTTATTTTCTGTTTTCGTTTCAATGTGCAGTATTTTCAGCATTTTTTTTTAAACTTAAACATACATCTAAAATTATATGCTTTTCTTTTCCCTTGAGTACAATTGCTTTTCAGGTTGGGGCTCCAAGCTTTTGCTCATCATTGCCCTCAAACTCTATCCCACCACAGGGTGCGTTACCTTATCCTTGTCAAGTTTATCCAACTGGATGGTGTGTACACACAGACTGATGGGAATGATAAACTCACACAAAATGCACGTGACTAAAGCAGCACATGCTTCACAAATGCTCTGCAGCATTTATACCCAGTTACCTGAATGCAGCTAAAAACTTTATCAAGATATACCGTAGAAGCTCTCCTGGGTACGACTGTGGGATTCTCAAGATTTTTAAATGGATACTTAGGTAGCATGCACAATGAGTTCACCCAAAATCTCTGTATTAGGTTAAATTAACATCATTAATTTCCCCCAAATTTTGCTACATTGCTTACTCTAGTTTTTACAGCAGCTTGTTTTCACTTTAAAACACTTAAACTACTTAGAAACTAGCAAAGTATTTTGTCCTCTTGTAACTTTCAGCAATTGTGTCCTTATAACCAAAACTGTTTTAAGAGCAAAGCACCTCCATTGCCCCTCAGCTGATTTCTACCTTTAGCAGGAAGTTTAGTTGAGATTGTACTTGGAAAAAATCTGATTTACACCATGAATGTACTCATTTAGTTCCCTGTCTTCTCCCATCAATGACCGGGTAAGATCCTGAAGGACTGAATTTAATTAAACTGCTTATTGCTATTATTTATTGCTCATTATACCCTAAAATTTCTTTTATTATGGAAGCATAAATGCCCAGCCCTGACAGCTCCACAAAATGCTAAGACAAACCAGGTCTGCTGCTCTTGGAGAACTGTCTTTGCAGTGCTTTTGACACAACCTCCTTATTTGCTATATAGTTAACAGCCACTGAAAAAAGGTGAATGGCAAGACAGAATGCTCTTAAGGCAGGCTACTAGATATCAACAAATTACTTTTATCCCAAAAGGTTCCACTTGTTCCTCCCTTCATTTGACCAAAATTTGTCCAGTCATTACTCAGTGCTTTTGGAATGCTGCTGGTGTTAAAAAACAAGCAATGTCTTGGTGCTAAGAAGGCATTCCTACCAAAGCAAAAGTAACACACAGTCATTTGCTAGGTGCTTTAGGCAAGAAATGACATCTGAGTATACACTTCAGAGAAGATTTAAATAAACTCACATTCAATTGCAACCGGAAAACAACATAAATAGTAAAGAAAATACTTTGAACCCCACAAATAAGAACAGGTTTACAATAAGTTGTTGTTTGCAACTCCTCATTCTTGCACTCAGCACAAGGGAGGGGGCAGGCTGAAATGAAACACAAAGCAAACTTTATTCAATAGGTCAGTGGGTAGCTGGTCCAAAAGCCATTTATAACAAGTTGGCTGGCATACAGTGTTCTCAGGGGAGGGCCACATTATAGATTTAGTAATGCAGTTTCTTTGACAACTGAATTGTAACTGAAGTTTTAAATATTAATCTCTCTCAAGTATGCTCCCAGTCATGCCACACCTCTCATCTTGTAAGGCTGCAAAGAAGCCACTTTTACTGCAAAGCACATTAAAGATGTTTCTGCTTTGTTTAGCCAGGACAACAAATGTATGTCTAAAGACCAAACATATTTCTACCCTGATCTCAATGAAAATATGAACAGCCTGGTTTTCAGAATTAGCTTTCTGTTTACAGCAAGTTAAAAACACTCTGTGAAATAAAATCTTGCATAGAGTCAGTCTCAAAGGACAAGCAGTATTTTTATTTCCTTTAAATGGAACATCAGAATGCCTTAATGGCCACTGTTCTGCTGTTACTACCCCTGTGGCACACCTCATGGCTTGTGTCACTAAAAGCAGACAGGAGTGATTCTGAGTATGATTTCATTCCCAAAGAAATGAGGGTGTGGAAAGAATGTCCAGGAAGAAGAGAGGAAAGTGTGCTGCAGTGAAATGTCTGAACTGAAGCACTACTGCAGTGTGCTCCCACACTAGGAAGACCCTTAAGCTCCAACTCCTTCAGGTCACAGAGGATTTCCTAGGAGGAGGTGCCCTTCTTTAGACACTTGGGACACATTACAGGAGGTACAGACACTACAACAACCTCCAGGAGAGGTTAAAACAGATGAAGTTATTCCCAGTGAATCTGTGTGAGGTTAGAACTGAGTGCATCAGCTCTAGAGCTTGTCTTGAAACAGGCAATGCAAATCCTTGCTCTAAGGCTGGCAAGAGGCATTTGAGAAATGGGAGTCTGTCACATCTATAATGTTTTAACCCAGCTGTGCTGACTGCTTAATTCAATGTATTTCTTCACTGGCTTGAAAGATTCTATAGCAAGTCCCAAGCTGGTTTGGAAAGTTTCAGAAAGGGTCTAGCTCCCGTGATCCCGAGGTAATCAGCTGGTCTGTGTTAATCATGAGGAGCTTAAAATTATGAAGAATTTAACAGTTTCATAACACAACATATAGTGTTATATGGTGAGAATTTGGCTAACCTGATGCTTAAAAAATATATTAAAATCTATTTTTAAATTCTGGAAAATAGCTTACAAAAATATCTTCACTTAAACTATATATCATACAAAAACTGACTGGTGTGTGGGTTTACAGTACAAAATGATTATTGGTGATTACAAAAGGGAAGAGTGATCTATACTACCGCTTAATGCAAACACAGGGCATTATATTTCACTGCCTGGAATTAGACTTTTATCAGAATTAAGATAATTTCCAATATAACACAAAAACTTTCAAATAGTATCTATTTTATTAAACCTTTTTCTGAAACCCTGTTCAGTTTCTTTTAAAAATCACCACAGTGCTGTGGCCCAAGGAAGAAGAGTAACCCAACTTAGGACTGAAATAATTGCTCTAGATAATAAGACCTGTAGAGAGCTAAATACAGCAACATCTACAGTTGTTTCTACTGCCCATAATATCAATTTCCTCTACCAGTTTCTAAAAGGAAGCGACAGCAGTGGACAATTCCTTTGTAATCAATTTAAGGGCAGAAGCAACAATTTTTGGTCTAGATTGGAATTAGTTTAAATACATGGGTTTAATAAATACAAATATACACATCTGTATACATTAAATGTTGTCACATGTGTATAATTTCAACATATACATTATATACAGAAATACATACAGTACATGCTCCTCCTGACAACACTATCTCATTTTTCCAAGTGTCACCAAAAGGTGTGATAAGAAAATGAAGAGAGGTTGAATGTAGGATCTGACTGAGAACCAAGGTATCATTTCTCTATAATGAAAGACTTAAGTACAACTAAAGACAAATGCTGTGCTAGATTTCCTCATGTAAAGCTTAGGAATCAATGGCATTCCCTGGGTGGTGAGTAAAAGCTAAATCTGGCCCTGTGTAGTGTCCTGAAATTCATGGATATTTGTGTTTGTGTCTAAAGCATTATGGATACAACAGGTAATAAAAGAGGTTGTGTAATCTAACACTTTAGCCAGTCCCAAAGTAGACCACAGCAGCCTTCTGATTCTTTACTGCTACCACATATTTGTTCACATGAGAGTGGTCCAGATGACTCCATGGTCTCAGTTAGGAAAGGTCAAATGGTTGTTGACTACTGGGGAGCTTGCACCATTTTGTCTCTTAAAATGCTGTGCAGCAAATAAGAACAGTTTCTTAAGCATCTAAAGTTCGATCCAGAGTGACTAGTCCTCTTTCTTACCATTATGTCTCAAAATTAAGGAATTACAAAGAAGCTACAGAAATGTGGATCACAAGAATGCCTCCTTAGTACAGTTTCTCAAGACAAATTAATCAACATATTCCAGTTTTAAAGCACTTTAAGAAAAAGTGAGATGCAAAACAAGATGTAATCTGTACATTAAGATGGATTTCCAAAAGGAACATGAATTCAAGAATGAGGAAAAAAAATGAGGACAATACAGATGTCAAGACATTCAGTAGCATGGCTTTTGTTCATCTCCAATTACAGCACAGCTCATGCACCACACATCTTACAATTTTACATACTGTACATAATATAGAAATATTTAAGTTAAAATTTCTTTCACTGATATACTGTACTCAAATTTGAAAACCTGAGAAGAAAAAAGAATAACGTGTGGTTACGTATGTGCACTATATCTCTGGTATCACCAACACATACACCACTGGATATCAGAAAATCCAGAGAGAGAAATTACATGCTGGAAGTGTAAATCATAAAAGCCATTTTCTCTTTTCCTTGTTTGGGAGAGACATTAGGAAACAAATTCTATTCTGTACTACACAACAGTATATACAGGTACATAAAACTATGAAGTTGGCTAATGACTGCATGTTGCAATAACAGTCTGTCAGTGCTTTACTGCTGCACCACAGTGGCTTCAGCTGCATATTGGGAAGAAGAGGAATACCAAATACCTTGCATGTGGTACTAGCTCATATTTTACAGCTTGGATGTGTGGCTTCTTTAGTCCCCACCACCACTTGAAAAACACTGACATACTTCATTCCACTTAGAGGTGTTTGGTGTCAACAACAACTACACTTGACTCTCAGGTGATTTCCAGTGCTGCAGAGCACTTGTCCATGCATGCTGGAAGGAAAACTGACAGGTCCGTATTTATCACAAATGCAACCCCAGGTATTTTCTTCATCTTGCATTCCTCATAACTCATATTCCAACACTAGTCATGCAGTTCCACTACACATCAGGATGTTCAGCATGCTGTGACCTTGTGGACATTTTGCAAACAGGTCAGGAGGCGGTGGTATGGGGTTCCAGGCGATGCCACCACCTCAAACACCGACTGGAAGGCTCTCCGATCCAGCTCCTCATCGATCTGGTGCCGGTAGAAGTCTATAGCCACCAAACAGAAGATGTTAACATCCACTTGCTCTGATTTCCCCATTCTGCTGATAATATGTGGAAGACTGAAATACAAGTTAAGGTCATAAAATGACAGATATTGCCTCTCTTTTGGTATAGCAGTTTAAACTCTGTTCTCCATTAAAACACCTTATTCTTAAGTTCACCAACAATGCTCAACAAGTGCAAATGCTGTCATAGGCCATTAACTGCTACTACATAAATCCTATTTCTTCCTTAACATCACACAATTTCTTATCCTCAGAAATTAATTTCAAGCTAGCAGTAGTTTTCTTTATCCATTGGAGCAAACGATGCAATCAGCAACTGCTGAGGGCCAAAGAGCACTGCTGAGGTTGGGACTCATTAGGATGTCTCAAACATGACAAATGGCCATTTTTTTGTCTGCACACAAGATGCACTAGTTATTTTTTTGTTTGTTTCAGGGGTTTGTTTATTTGTTTTTAAATAAACCCAGCACTAATACCACACACACATATATATAAAGATAGATATATAGATAAATTGGAAGAAGTCTGTTCCAATTTATTTGACCAATACAATTCCATTGCCAAAGCCCACTATTACTGCAGTGCACAGCCAGGGTGATAACTGCAAAATACAGTTTGGATGTAGAGGATAATTCTCTTGATTTTGAGTTTGTTGGCTTCTTACATTTTCTTCAATATATTTTATCTTGCAGAAGGAATACAGAGCAAAGCTTTTAAAGGTCACAGCAATACTATCTTGATGAAGCTTGCAAAAAGTCCTTCAAAGTAAGGACTTTCCCAATCATCTTGCATAGCCAAAAGGAACTGATCTTAAAGCAGTAGTTTTAGATAACTTTGTTCTCACAATGTGTTTAGATGTTCTCTTTTTTCCCTACAAACTTGAGGTACCAACAGCACAAAGCAATATACACCATTACTATCTGCAGTAAAACTGCCTTTTTTGTGTCTTACACTTGTACTCTTATCCTTCAAGGCTTTACACTATAATTACCCAGAAATGGCACACATTCCAACTTTTTAGGATACATTGCTGAAATCCATTGACTGGTGGAAGCACTGACAAAAAAACAGGAAAGACTCCACATTGCCATTGCCACAGGTGTTCTTTGTGTGAAATTGGAGAGAGAGAGCATCACCCAGTCACGGACCATGGAGGATTGTCCAGTGCTATGCAGTGTCTGGAACACCTGCAAAGTATTGTACACAGGAATAAAGACAGGGTGCATGGATATGGGAAAAAGTTCAGTTTCTCTTGTAAAGGTTCTCTCTGGCTACAAAGCCCTGAGGGTCACAAACTGGATTCCTGGGGACAACTCTGAGTCAAATGAATTAGTGAACTGGACTTGTGACAAATGTACCAAGCTGAAGTAATCACACAGAAATATACAACTTGTGTGGGGTATTTGCTTTTTATAGATCACATGTGCTGTGCACATGCACTCTCCAGTGATGCAAAAGTCCAGCAGGTGCTGAAGAGCCAAAAGCCCAGAGGCCCAGCTGAAGCCACAGGGGCTTGCCTGTTAGGCTCACAAGGTGATGGCTCTCTCAGATCTAGAATCTGAGCACCAGGATCACAACCACTAACTTTCTCTTTATTTCTCATTATCAGTGACTGGACTGTCCTGCTGTGAGCTTTGGCCTCTAGGTGACATGGCAATTCTAGCCCTTGAAGCTGCCTGGAAGGCAAAGCTCACAGCAGGACAGCTCAATCATGTCAGGTTTTTTAGATCTAATTTACAAAAGTGGCATATGGCCCTTCAGCTGAGCTGTCAATTATTTAGAAATTTTCTGAAGCATTTAAGAAAAATAAATGTATCAATACTACCTTATAAACTACTGTTGCCATGAATTGTGGGTATGGCTGCTGATTGGACAGAAATTCCCCAATGACTTTGTTCATTACATCTTGTGGGGGGAAAAAATCATCAAGGAACTGTGGAAGAATCCGAGCCACTACTCGAGCTTCAAAGGGAAATCCCTTCCTGATCCTGAAAATAATAAAAAATTAAATACATTATGACTGAATGTCAACACATATCTAGTTCTTTTCCAATTTAATTGGCAATGGAAAGAACATTTTCCTTTCATCTCTGGGTAGGCAAGCTCTCAGCACTGATGAATCCAAATCTTCATGTAATCTTAATAACAGACTACCCAGAGAGGTCTATCAAAGCTGTCAGAAGCTGTTACAGGTGTGTCCTTACCCCATACTCTCCCCTCTTCTGTTTTGAATAACCATATTTTTTGAAGGTCTGGAATTGTATCAGAGATGAGACTTAACAACAGGAATGCTGAAAAAACTAAACAAGAACAAAAAAGGACAGGGAAATCACTCATCCTAGTTATCAGAGGAAAGACCATTTATAAACAGAACACTAGTTTTCATTCATAACATCTTGGCCTTTTTTATTCAAGTCCAGAATGACCAACATATCAAATGAGAAAAGCAAGCTGTATTGCTGTGTAAAGTGGGGAAAAGATACTCCAACCTAAAGACAACTTTGTTTAAATAACACTAATTGGAAAGTCTTGCTAATAAAGGCAGCATCTGTTGATGTATCAAAATCAAGTTACCAGCATGTGATTCTTCCCTGCAAAAGTTATTTTTTGCTTGTAGTAGTCACATTTGTTTTGCTAGCTCTTCAGAGTGATAAATTCAAAAACACTCAAGCACTACTCTAGTTCTGTTCTCACCAAGTACAGAAGTGAAACCCTCCTCCAGTTTTATGGAAAAACCACTGAACACTTTAAAAAATGTAAACCATTACCCACAAACTACTACACAAAATCTAACATGCTATACTCACTTAAGACAGCTTGAGATTGTCAGATCAAAACAGGGGTTTTGAAATGTTCCCATTAATGAGTTCCATGTGCATACAGAAGTTTTACTGTATCCTTCGCCTGCAATTACTTAACAGCCTCAGAAAGAGCAACTCTTGTGAGAAGGGAAGGGGGGAAAAAGTTTTAAACTCTTAGGGTGGTTAGAAAGATTATTTCCTGTAAACTGGATTTATATCCTTGATTATGTAGAAGACATCCTGAAAAGCACTTAAGAGTTTGACCTGAAGGGAGCTGGAAATACATTTATGAAGTAGTATGGTTTGTGCAACACACAGTATCAGTTTGGACATGTCTGGTTTTCATTTACATTCCTGCACATTTGTGCTGCCTTCAGCAATTCCATCAGTGTTACTGTGTATACCAGGAGTGTAACTTCTAAGCAACAATAAGTAGAGAAACATCATTAATTAACTGTAAGAACTGTTAAATAGAGAAGTGGCAAGCACAATCCTTTCCCTCTCAGAGCCCCATTTACACACTTTGTCCTCTTACCTATCAAAAAGGACAGATACTCGTTCCATGGCAACAATCACAGATTCACTGTCAGGAGCACCAGGATTTGCATCTGGGATACGGCTGGGGCTGATTTTTTCCTTTCCTAAACCAAAATAATTTGTTACAAGTTCACTGTGGAGGTTAAAATACACTTCTTTTACTTTTTGTAACAAAAATAAATTAAGAAAATTAGCACTGTCAGCAAGCCACTCTCCCAGCACATCAGAAGTATAAAAAAAGTGAATACCTGTGTACATGCAAGTCAGCATCAATCCCAGGGCTGCCATTGCTCTGTGGGGGCTCTGCACATTCACCCTGTCAACACTCAGCTTAACCAGGGACTCACTGTCCAGCCTGGAAAGCTGCTCTGAAAGAAGGAGTCGTTCCAATCCTCTCAGGACACAGTGATAAATAATGGATGGTGTTGATTCATCACTTCCAGACACCATGACTCCACACATCTGAAATAAAGCAAAAAAAAAAAAACAAAACTACTTGGTTTTGAGGTGTATTTAGGTCATCTTCTAGCAGCACACCAGAACAGCGTGAACGGCAACAGATATTAACAAAAAGACAGCTAATGTGGTGGTCTCAGGTTACACAACCACCCCTCACTGGAGGCATCACAACATACCTGTATAATTCCTGCAGAGAATTCAGGCCCTACATCAAGTGGGTAATTCTCAATCAAATAGAAAGCAGCTGCACACATGACCAAAATGTGCTCTTGGTTATGGATATTCACACAACTGCAAATGAGCAAAAACACTAGTGGTCACACCAAAGTTGTTTAGGTCACAGAGACACTATAAACAATTTCTAGAAATTCTAAGTATCTTTGAGGTGAAACCTAAGCCCTTTTTAAAATCACTGAAAGTATTGCTGAGGTGCCATAAGAGAACATTGATTATCATGAAAATGACAGAAAAATGAGGTTTAAGTAACACAGTTTACCAAAGACATGAAAGCCTCTACTATCAAACAGTTTTCTCGTGCTCAAATACCATTTCGATCTGTAAATTAAACCTAAAATTGGATGATATTTTCAATGAAAATGCCAAAACCTGCTTGATAAAACAGCCTGCTCTAAAATGTACTGGCAACTGCCAACAACAGAGAGCCCTTTTGTTCAGACATAAACATGCAACAGTTTGGAGCCAGGGGGAAAGGGAGAAGAGTCTTACTGTGCTACTCCTCTCAGATTGGAGAGCAGATACTCGCTGATAATTGGAATGAGCTGCTTTGCTGTCTCATCCAGCAAGTCACACTCAAGGATATAAAGAATTCCATGCAGGGCTCCAATCCGACTTGGCATGTGGGTGCTCCTCAGGGTTGATTCCAGCAGTCGACTTACTGGTTCAGCCACAGCTTTATCCTAATACACCCAACAAGAGCACTCATTAGAAATCAACACTGTTTAAATACTGGCAAGTCCTGTCATTCAGAAATACTTGGAACAAATTAAAGAGCAGAAAATAGGGAACAAACCAGAGCCTGGCTTAAACTACTTTGAATAGATGTCACAAGACTAATACAATAAGACAAGAGATGAGTTGTAGATTAACTAGGAAATTGATGCTACTTTGTTTTATTTGTACAAAGTTATGTCATGATTTAAAATCTAAAAAACCCAAATAAGATAAGGATTAGCTCAGTAAACAGTACGTGCTATTAAGAATATAGGACTTGAATGATTGAAATTTTGTGGCCTTCCAAGTAAGCACAAAGGATGCTTCCATCTGAAACAGACTGGCACCAGACAACTATACTCTGCCATCTACTATATGCCTACTCAACTCATAGCACATCATTCCATTCACAGAGTCACAGAATAATGAGGCTGGAAGAGACCTCTAAGATCGAGTCCAACCTGTGCCCTAACACCTCAACTAGACTACAGCACCAAGTGCCATGTCCAGTCTTTTTTTAAACACATCCAGAGATGGTGATTCTACCACCTCCCTGGGAAGATCACTCATTTATTATTCTCTGAGACCACTGGTACTCAGACCTGCACATCTTTCCCTCCATCAATTCTGTGATCTGGATGAGGGAATTAAGTGTACTTTCAGCTGGGCAGGAATGTTGATCTGCTGGAAGTGAGGGAGACTGCAAAGGGATCTGGACAGGCTGGATCAGTGGGCCCAAGGCTCTGAGGTTCAACCAGGCCGAGTGCTGGGTCCTGCCCCTGGCTCACAGCAACCCCTGCAGTGCCACAGCTGGGGCAGAGTGGCTGGAAAGGGCCCCATGGAAAAGGACCTGGGGGTGCTGGGTGAGAGTGGCTGCACATGAGCCAGGTGTGCCCAGGTGGCCAAGAAGGCCAATGGCAGCTGGGCTGGATCAGCAATGGTGTGGCCAGCAGGAGCAGGGCAGTGACTGCCACCCTGTACTTCACAGAATCAATAAGGTTGCAAAAGCCCTCCAAGATCATGGAGTCCAGCCTTTGACCAAGCTGACCACCATCAACTCAACCACAGCACTGAGTGCCATGTCCAGTCATTTCTGGAACACCTGCAGGGATAGTGACTCTACCACTTCCCTGGGCAGCCCACTCCAATGCTTAACCACCCTTCTAGTGAAGAAATTCTTCCTAACAGCCAACCCAAACCTCCTCTGGCACAACCTGAAGCCATTTCCTCTTGTCCTGTCACCTGAGAGAAGAGACTGACCCTTACTTTGCTATAATCTTTCAGGAACTTGAAGAGTCATAAGATCCCCCCTTCAGCCTCCTTAGGCTCCATCCTTAGGGAAATGGTTCAACTCAATGATCAAGGGTCTTTTCCAACCTAAATCATTCTACAATTTTATGTACAGTATTCAAGGTCAAGCTGGTATCAAATACTTCACTTCCTGTTACCAAAGTTATCAAATACCACAACTTACTGGAATGTACAAAATTTATTTTGATTTTTAGTTTTGGAAAGTCTTCTCCTTACTATTCAAGTAACTAGTGGAAATTACTTGCTTTATCTTGTCCTCTTACTTATGAAGTATCTAAGATACAGACCAGTTTGAGACAGTGTCTGCTCTCTAGCTGCTCTTTTTAAGCAGATTTTCTATGTAGCTGAACATAGAACAACGAGCAACTCCTGATGGAACCAGCTTCTTGTTTTTTAAGTCCCACCAAGCTGTTATATTCAGCTGTTTGCTTGTGAGAAGGGGTTATTAGCTCACTGAGTGGGAAATGACAGCCTAGTCAAAATAAGCTGATCTCTAAAACTGTTTCTGTATGTTTGCCATCACATTCCCAGCCTTCCCTTGCAGAGTTGCTGCTGCAATAGCTACTGAAAGCCCCACCCTAAAAGCCTTTCAGAATTTCTGTGACCACTATTACCCATATAGCTTTATATTAGTCTCAGAGTTTCTAGAAGTGCTAACTCCTTCCAAAATGATTTGTCATTTTTTTCCTAAATAACTACACTCTGAAATGTTCACTGGAAAGTACTTCTGGTCTACACATCTCAAGACAGAATGATGCAGTGGAGGGAAGAGTGAGGGAGAGAAAAGGGATACCTGACTATCTGGGACTATATTTTCATCACATGCACTGTCCCAGCCTCCCATGACAGTACAGCCATTCCCCAGCAATACAAATCTAGCAAAAGCTGTTTCTGGCCTGAAGTGTAACAAATGAGTCCAGGGCAAAGGCAACACTGAACTCAATGCAACAAACCAAAAAGCACATTAAATTATGATCAAACCTCAAAAAAAATCAAATCAAACAACCTTTCTGCTTGAATACAGGGCAATTGGAGATAATGTTTGCAAACTCTGAAAGCTCAGAATACATATCCTATTACTTCTTACAGCCATGCAGATCAGCTAAAGGATATTCTTAGAGACAAACTACGCTTAACAAGTATACCAAGTTCTGCAGCAGAAGCTGGGTTAACCTAAACACTCATGAATTTGCAATAAACTTTCTGAGAATTTCTTACCATTCCAAGAACAGCAGCAGCTTTACAAGTAGCTGGTATCAAATACTGTACAAGAATCTCATCTTCAGACGGATGCACCTTTCTCAACTCTGTCAGTGTTGTGTACATCATCTCAAACTGATTCCTTTCTGTAAATAAGTCTGACACTGCCAGAAGCTGTAATGAAATTAAAATTGAATATAAAAAAATTCCCATTAGGAGACAGCCAAAAATTCACTCTCCTTTCTGTTAAAATTGTGAGCAAAATATTCCTCAATCGATCTATTAAATGTGTAAACATTTACTCAAGGGTCTGAAACAACTATTACTATTGTTGTCCAGATTTAATTCCACCATTCACCTCTGATAATAATGACCTCCAAGAAGTCCTTTTTACCAAAAAGTTTACAAAATCAAAGCCACTATAGGAAGTAACTCTGGGACATGAACATTGCTATTTACAATGTACTAAACCATCCCAAAATACACAACACATACTTCTCTTGCAGGGATAGCTTCATTTTAAGTCATAAGAATGATAGTGAATAATGGCTGTCAAGACACATGCCACACCTGTGCTCTTTAGTTTTGCTTCTACACTTAATAATCAACTTAATTCTCAAATATATTGTTGTTCCATCTTCATTTTCTTACAAAAGGATAGGATAAGAAAATCTTGCTTTAGCAAGTAGTCAAGTAAAATATAAACTGCCATTAAGTTGCAATAAAGTATTTGTAATGTAGCAGCAGAATATGAAATTCAAATGCTTAGAGAGCATTCAGTCTAATGCTGTAGTTGCCCAAGCTGTATTTCTGTATTGCCCACAGAATAGCAGTGCCAAGAAAATTCTGTGTGTTCCATACATTAAAAGATGCTTTATAAATGTTACTTAGCTCTGAACACTTGTAACAGAAGCTCAGTTATGACTCTGAATAACAACCGAGACTTACTGATCGCACCACTTCACTGATCAGAATCACTGGTGTTCTCTTGCTGGGGTTGGATGGCAATATCCACTGACTGTACAGCTCAAGCAGGAACTGAGAACAAGAATGGATATCCACACCAGCTCGGTGTTTCCTGCAAGGAACAATAAACAAGTAGCTATTCTTAAACCCTGCTAAAATGCTTGATTTGAAATAATACAGTTATTTAACAGCACTCAATTTATAAACCCAGCTTATTGAACTCAATGAAGAAATAAAACCTTATCTCTGACTCAAAAGTGAGGGAAAAAAAAAAAAGATACCTAGTGTTGATAGGAGAGGTAGGTGGTGAGGAAGGAGCAGGTACATCGTTCTCATCTTCTTCATCCTCACCCCACTCTTCTTCTCTCAGTGGAGTGATATTATTTCCTAACCATATAGAGTGTATAGAGACCTTGCAACACACACAAAAAAGAAAAACAAATAGCAAAGAAGTGCATTCAACTCCCCAGTAGTCAGCCTAGAAGAATCTTAGAAGCCAAACATATTTTCATTTAAATGACAGGCAAAACACAGCCTCTAGCTGAGGAGACACCCAGTTATGACCTATCCTGCATCATTCAGAGGTTTTAGTTTCTATATGATGTCAAGCAATGCTTCTTAACTAAATTTTCAGAACTGGAGGAAATGTAATGAAAATCAAGTTTAAAGTTGAGCGTTTAACAAACCTGTCCCAATTTATAATCCATATCTCCTATTTCTCGTTCAGTATTGATCTGCAGTAAGAGTTTTTCATGGCTGATAAGAGCACCTGCAATGAAACACAGGATGAATTTTTTTAAAAGTGCATAATAAAGCACATGTGAAAATGGCTTAATTTTCCACAAACTGGAATTCAAATTCTTCTGAGAGTACCTTTCCCACATTTTAAATGTGAAAGAAATTCAGTCTCCCCTTCCCCCCCACAAACAAGCACTTACCTGTAGTAGCAGGAGAAAGTGATGGAACAGGGTCCCAGGCTTGGTATAAATGATGAGTAGCAATATTATCTCTCTTAGACACCATTGCCTGGATTTCCTGTTCAACAATTCCCCTGATAACACTTAGCTTCCTCCCAAACCTAAAAGCCCAAGAGAAATCAATTTTAGCAGATTTTTCCTTTAACAGTTTTTTGTAAGTCTGGCTCACACTGTAATGTTGTGTGTCTATGCTTATTTTCAGTATCAGGGAAATGAAAATGTTGAAAAATATGTTCTGCACACTGTTTACTAGATTTTATTAAGATGTTATCTTTTTCAGATAATCTTTTAAGTCAGCAGGTTCACAATGCTAAATCCATGCAACTTTTATGTAAATAGATCCATCCATACATACTCTAACTTAAAAAATACAACCTACACATATTTTTTTCTACAACTAGACTAAGCAGCTGTTGTTATTTATTAACCACAAGTTTTATGCATTTGAAAACAAGTGAAAACAAATACCTTGTGTCCAGAGCTTTTAAAGCTTTGTTGCGGGGCTGCTGCTCCAAGCAGCTGACTGCTGGATTGCCTGCAACAGGGATGGTCATGGCACTCAGCACCAGGGAGGTTATGGCTTGCACTGCCAGAACATTGATCTGGGTCCTCTCTGTATCCTCCTGTAAAATGAACCCACTGTAATTTGAATTGTTTAAAAAAAAAATCCCAAAAGCTCTGAATATCAGTTTGTCAGGTTTCACTAACTTATCGTTAATAAGCCTGACATCTGCTCTTTTTCCCATCCAGAAATATATGTGACATAAAAAATGCACACAAAGCACTGACTGCAGCAGCAGCACATCCTTCCTTCTCATCAGTCACTCTGCATGCACCCTTCTCTTGTCCCAACAGCATTAAAACCTCAAGATGTCCATTTCAGAACTTCTTTAAAGTGTTTAGCCTCTTTCTTTGCAGCTACCCATTAGTTACTTGTTGAAACAAAGCATCAGACCACAAATGCATCTGATGTTCTTTAGAAGATGGTAACCAGTGTTCAACTTCCAAAAAATTTTATTTTTATTTCAGAAAATATTTACATACTGAAATTTACAACAGCACTTAAAATATCTGCAATTTTTAACATATGGATCTGCCTTGGAAAGCAAGGAAGCAATATTATTCTTGTTCAACAAATACTCTCTACATGACAAATTAGGAAAAACCAAGGGCTAGATTACCCTAAGTCTGACCCAACATGCCCATTAAGCAGAAAGCAGTTAAGTCAAGGTGTCCAAGCCTGTATAACCAACAGAAAATGCTAACCCAGGGAAGAGGGATGATGATTTCCTATTCCTTTTGGCAGTCTGACACCTAGGAAGCAAGAGAAGCAAAACTGTTTGTCTGCTACTCAGGATCCACAGTTTGTCCTCTGAATTCTTCAAACTGCTTTAGGCTCTGCACCTACCATCAGGATCATGAACAAGCCTATGGAAAGAACCTTTCAGGTCAAAGAACTAGAACCCACTAAAATCAGTTTGCTAGTAGGTTAAGACAACTGAAGAGGGAAAATCTCTTTTGTGATAGCCAAGTTCACTCTCATCTTGACTTTTCACAGAATCATCAAGGTTGGAAGAGACCTTCAGAGACCATCCAGTACAATCATTAATCCACTCCCACCATCATCACCCCTAGACCACGTCTCTAAGTGCCACATCCCTACTGAACACTTACAAAGACAGTGACTCCATCACCTCCCTGGGAAACTTATTCCAATGCTTAACCCCTCTTTCAGTGCAAATTCCTTTCCTAATATCCAATCTGAACCTCCCCTGGCGCAACTTAAGGAGTTCATTTGAGAGATGGCAGACAAGATCAATCCCCACCTGGCTACACCCTCCTTTCAGGTAGTTGTGGAGAGTGATGAGGATCCCCCTGGGCCTCCTTTCTGAGACTAAACACCTTCAGCTCCCTTAGCCCCAGCCTCAGTTTTGTTGCTGCTCTTTGGACAGAAATATTTGGTATAGGAATTGGTACATAAATGCATATATTTTGTTATATAAATTAGACACAAATTCTGCTCTAAATTTCTTCAGTTGTGATCCCCAAATGCTCTCCATTGAATTTTGAACATTTACCTAAGCTAGAAGCTCAGATATCCAATACACAATTTAAAAGTGGGAGCAAGGCACATGAACATGCATCTTCAGGTCAATTAATTTCTGGTCAAGAATCTTACAAAAAAAAAAAAAACCAACAAAAACTGTGCTGAGTAATGTACTAATAAAGAGTTGAAACAGCTTCATTAATTTTTTTCCTCACTATTTGCATGCTTGCAGAGGCTCTAAGCCAGAAGATGGATGTGTCTGATCTCACTAGGATATGAGAAAAAGGAAATACAAAATAGAAAAAAAATGCCTTAGTGTTAATCACTTCTTTTCTGCTTTACAGTTTTATTAATAGAAACACTTTTCTTGGTTTAAGTAAAATTTCCTTTAAAAATACAATGAATACATTACCTCTTGCTGGTTTTCCTCCTGGTCCATTACAATGGGCTGAGTTACAAGCACACCAAGCAAAGTAGCCCAAGTCTCTTCAAACTGAGTACGGCTGATCCACCCTATGGAAACAGAGATAGCCATTGATGTCTCAATACAAAGCTAAACAAGGAACAGCACTAAAAAAAGGTACATTGCTTCCACAGGTTTAGTTTCATACCACTTCATTTTGGTGGTTTTTGTAATGGAACAGGCTTCCCAGGGAAGTGGTCGCAGCACCAAGCCTGACAGATTTTAATAAATGTTTGGACAATACTCTCAGGCCCATGGTGTGACTCTTGGGGATGGTGCTGTGCAGGGCCAGGAGCTGGGACTCAATGATCCTTGTGGGTCCCTTAAAATTCAGCTTATTCTGTGATTCTGTGATCTGCTAGGTGTGGATGGGAATGGCAGAGAACAACATTGCAGTTTCTCTCCTTCAGCTCCAAGACAATGGAGAGGACTGGAAACACTGTGCTAAGACACTCATAGAATGGTTTGGGTATGAAGTATTTTTTCAGGACCTTCTTGTCCAACCCAAATATCTGATGTCTGAGCTGAAGGTAGGTTACAGAGGTATCTTAACCCAGGACTTTATACTGTGCATTAATAGAAAAAAATGGGGGGGGGGGGGAAATATTCTCAAACATACTGTCCAGCATATGCTCCAGAAAACAAATGGTCATTCTGCAAGAACACACTGAAATCTCCATGAGCTGGAATAACTTTTGGCTTTATTTCTGTAATTTATTCTCTTCATTGAACAAAATGTACACCATTACTAACCTGCTCTGAAATATTACCTGTCCTCCACATAAGCAACAAAAGTTAGCAAACAGTTTCAGATACAGTTATCCAGTAATTTCAAAACACAGGTAAATGCCCAATAAGAGCCAAGTGTATTCATTTAATTTTGTACATACCAAGTGTATTAATGCGGTAGATGAACTCCTTAAAGATTTCCTTTTCTTGAAGAAATTCTACTGGGATTTCAGGAAAAACTGTGCCAAAGTCACCTGAAGGCTTTGGTGACCAGCCTAATTTCCAGACCTAAAGAAGTAAAATGAAAGTTTAATTACCCAAACCAGATCTAGTATTTATATCACAGCTCTAAATATACAGGCACCCTTCAAAGGCAACAAGACATCAGCAAACAAAAGTAGTTCTCCAAACAGAAAAATACTCAAAGGAAGATGGAACATCTAACAAAACTTATATACAGTGGATACCACAATTGTTATTTTAGGGCTTTTTCCATCATACTTCCCACTGTAAATTAATTATCCAGTTTTATGGTCCAAGTTTAGATATAGAAGCAAGTAAGTTCCTGTCACGTATTTCAGTTTAGAAATTGTGCAGAAATGATGCTGAAATGGAATTTAAGGAAAACAGTTCACATACTATTGATACCTGAAAAAGCACACTGATACCTCAGAGAGGGGGCAAAAAAGTTTCAACCAAAAAACTTATGTTTTTACATCCATTTAGAAACAGAGTGCTGAGAAACAGAGAAGTGGCCTTGCACATGTTGTTTGTTACTCAGTGTTCAAAGAGAAAACTGATTGATCAAACCAGCTGAAGGTTGAAGTCCTACTGTAGTAGAACTTCAGATGCAGCACCATGTTTGGTTTTCAAAGTTTTTCAATAACTTTTAAAGTCCTGAAAGCAAAGCATAATAAACATACCAAGGGAGGTACTCTGGTGTAGCTGTTCACTAGAGGCAGCCTTGCTAAACTGATGATGATGTTCTTGAGGACAGGAGTGAGAAATGCAGGGATGCTGCTGTTTCTTTTGTGCCCCAGTGATAAGACAGTCTGCAAGCATTCCACCATCTCAGCTATCATTTCACATGCTGCAATTATGTGTTTTGTTTCTTTGTTGGGAGAGAAAGAAATTCAGCTTTACAAATCCACTCAAAAGACAAATAATTTAAAAAGACAGAAACACAAAAAATTCTTAACAAAAGAGTATGTTAATTAAAAAGGATAGAACCACAATAAGGACACAAACAATTTTTTAAAATCCCACACTTTAAAAAGCTCAGTCTGTAGCATGCTGCACAGCTAACGAAAACCCCCAAAAGAAAAATCTGCATTAATGTATCACTTTCAAGAAAAAGTAACCATACCTGTAAAAATATGGCAACCTATATTTAATAGGCATTTACCAAATACAAATAAGGTCTCAGATGAACTTGCATTGTTAAAAATAGTAGTAATGGCAAGGGTACCAAAAAATATTTCTTCAGTGAAAGTTCAGGGTAGAAGCAAAATTCAGTGTTTACTTACTCTGTACATTTGAATCACTTTCCCCCTCACTTAAAGGTTTTGAAGTATTCTTTCTTTCAGGACTCAGAAGTTGATTACCAGGTTCCACAGCAACTGAATTGGAGAAAATATTTGAATGATACAGCTATTACCTATTTTATATTCCATTTTTTAATCAACACCATGTAGTAGTCAAACGTTTGACACACCCAAGGCATTTGCCAAGTTCAAAAGTAAACATTAAATTTTAAACAGAAAATTAAAGTAGCAAAAACTAAATGTGTCAAACTAATTATTAATAAGAACTCCAAGGAAATATTCCAGACACACAGCATTTGATCAATGATGACTGGCAATCTATTAACAAAACTTTTCTCCTAGCTGATCAAACAGCACTCACCTGCTTCTATGATGAATCTAATGCAGTTAATTAAGGAGCAAGCATATGTCACATGAGCTGCAGAAGACAGCAAATTCCAGAGACTAGGCTGCTGTAGTGTCAGACAGCAACAATCCAGACCAGCTTGAAGATCTACACTTAATGGAATCTGGTCATGCACTAAATGCCATGATAGTGCCTGCACAAAAAGATAAGTTCCCCATTAGCAGCAAATTCTCAAAACAGAACTTCTAACCGAGAGTGAATTTTTTTAACTCAGCAAAATGTAAAGTATTAGTAGCAAATAATATTGGGTTTTTTTTTCCTGAGAAAACACTATTTATTTTAAGTACAAGAAAATTATCTATATACTGTTCATTAAGTGTCCCAAAAATCAGTGCAAGACCCATTCTCCCAAATGCCAGCAGCAGTCCATCAGTCAATCAACCTCTCCTTGTATAAAGCTGTCCTTGTCCCACAACCCAAACCTGATTTACTAGCAAAAGTCAGACATAAACACTAAGAGGAAATTTCTACAGTTAAGACAAAAGAATTGCCCCAATCAAAATTACTCAGTGGCGATCAGTTTAAGACTTTTTCCCATCCTGAAATATATGTGACATAAACAATGCACACAAAGCACTGACTGCAACAGCAACACACCCTTCCTTCTCATCAGTCACATCAGAGTTGTTCCCTCTCCCAACATTTCATCACATCTTTAATTATGGTGTAGCTTCTTACCTCTACTGACATCACTACGAATTTCAGGATGTCACCCTCTTTGTCAGGAGGAACACGGAGACCAGCTGGTAGTTTTGAGAGTAACAACAAATACTGAGCCAGTGCACGACAAAGTGTCATCACAGACTGATACATCACCTCATCTCCTATAAAATAAGACTGGATGAAATCTAGCAGTTTGAATTTTTTTCCATTCAATAAACCTTTTTCAGAACTATTTCATAAGCACTTTTATGCCGGGTATCTTGAATTTTTTTTTTTAAATAATAAGTTCATGTATTCACAAGACATCTGTAAAGTATCTTTGCAGAGGAGAGAATAAACTTTAAAAGATCATTATTTCTATTACCAAAGATGTCGCTTAGTTTTTTCCAGTAGGCTGATGGCTCAGTTGGCAATAGTGGCTGGAAAACCTGGTGGTTGGCTGGAAGGTTTTGTACAGCAGAAGACACATGGTCCAGAGTTACCCTCCGAGCTGTTTCAAAGAGGCTGCTCTTCTGCTCCCTTGAGATCTCATTCATGCCAAGGCTTAAACAAGGTGCTAACAAGCTTAGGTTGAATTCCTGAAATCAAAGAGGAAATTTTAAAAATTGCTTTTAAAGTGAAACTAAGTAACTGGTGGTATTATTCTAACACACTAATGTGGAGGTAAATTTAGAGTTTATTGATTAACTAACTTATTATTAGCACTTCTGTTCTACTGTGGTGTAACAATATGGTTTAGCCCACACTGGCTCCAAATTTCAATTCCAACCAGTACCATTTTGGAAAGAAAAATCAATATGCTTATTCCAAATTTTCAGGACAGTGTGTGAATAAAGCTTAAGGATGACATATGTAAAGGAATCTTCAAGTAATAATTTTTCAAACAAATCAAGTATCTTTTTAGAAACAACTTTTTTACTATTATTTCTGCATACCAGCAGCAAATATCATGGTGATAATTTGAACAAAAGACATCCTTAGATACAAGTTGTCCTTTATGCCAGATTAACTGTCTGTGGCCTGTTACTAGCTTACTGCAAGTCATCCAGCACAGATATTGAAGAGGTGACAGAAACAGCTGGCCTTGGAAGAGACTGTATGGTAAATCAAGATTATGTAAAACTGTGAAATCGGATTTTTCTGATTGCAATACATAAATAAACCTTTGCTTCCACTCTACCTACTCAACCTGTACTACTAGTAAGTTACTATTAGCAACATTGCTAGACAGATATCCATTGTTTTACACAAATATCTACTATTTTAGTTTCTAAAATTAAGTGAATTAGTATTATCAGTATATATTGTCAGCATTATACAAATTTGAAATGTTTACATTTAAGAATCCAAACACTTCAGAATGTAATCTATTAATACTACCAATAGGAACACTTGAACTAATTTCATCATCTTCCTCTGACCAAGTTACCTTGCTGGTCATGAAGGAGTTGAGGTCAGGCTGAGGAATCCTATTTACCAGCTCTGCTCCTTCCAGAAGTGCTGAGTCAGACCTGATGTAACACTGTGACCGCACTAGGGACACATACCAGTCCTTCAACAATCAAAAAAGGAAATTTATTACATACTTGTTTCCAAAAAACAACACAGGATATGGAGGGAGAACTCCTCATTAGCATTGAATGTCTAAGACATTCATAGGCTACATTATTTAAAAAAATCAAAACCCTTAAATTAAAAAGCAAGGCAAAACAAACAAGTGGTGAATGGAAATGGAACATCTTAAACTGGATCAATGAATGTTCAGTGACAAGCTGTCTATTTCCATAAGGTCTGGACAGGAAATGAGGAAAAACTGATCTTAATATTGAGTGCAGGTACTTGTATTAGGATCCTAAACCTGACCAGACAATCTAGAAAAAAGGCATGGGACACTCAATAGTCACACAAATATAACACTAATTAGAGAAAAAACAATATTATAATGAAGGAAGAAAACTCTTCAAATAAAAAATATATATACATATAATAAATAAAAATAATAAATGTAAATTATTCTTTTTTTAGAGAATCAAATCAATTTGCTGACACTAATTAATTAGAACACAACTAAAGCTGTCAGAGTTCAAGGAGCATCAGGACAATGCTATTAGTGATTGGATTTATTTTTATGTAGCCCTGTGAGAAGTAGGGAGTTGGACTCATTGATCCTTATGAGTCCCTTCCAATGTAAGATATTCTATGATTCTGTGAACCATGCACAAGTTGTAGGGGAAGCACAAAAACTACTTTTGTTTAGAATTTACAGGGACAGACAAAGGAGATTTTGGGGTAATTTGAAGACAAAGCTATGGGTAAATGGTTTCTGGGCACAGCATTTTCTCCTGCTGTCCAAGTAGGTCTCAACATCTCCCCTAAGCCAGTGACTGCTCAGACTCATCCCAACTTTCAGCTAATCAAATAATTTTTGCCATCTCAGTTACACAAGTTTCCTATCACTGTGTATCACTATGGAACATGGAGAGATGAAAAGGAGAAATTATTTGTACCATGGGACAAACTAGAAAAAATGAAGGCAAAAGGCCCCAAGACTTGCTCTTAGCCTTCCAATTCTCTTGGAAATAAACATGTCTAAGTTCATGAAAGACAGAAACATTTCAGTATTCTTGATTGTTCTCTGAAGGTAATTTAAAGCTGAGAAGGACAAACTGAACAAGCAATGTTTAACTTCCAAGAGACAGCCAACAACTTTCAGCAAATGAATAAAACTAATAACTGTAGTAAAACACATCAAGAAAACAAAATTTATCTGTCTCTATTGAACTGTATATAAATCTTTCCATTAAAGTTGAACAAAGAAACCAAACTTGGTAAATTTTTCACAGCACTGTCAATATAACAAACATCTATTTTTGTGCTAATCATCCATCCTAAGTTCAACAGTCAGCCAATACACATGAAATTAATCACTGATCTATATTTGAGATACAATATGACAATCCTGAGAGCATTAACTGCACAGTAAAAATAAGCTGCATTTAAATATTTTGTAAAGAATAAAGCTTGTTTATAACCAAGGCAGTTCTAGTGACTCTTTCTGAACATAATCTTACTTTGTCTAGAACTACATTCTCTAAAGGTGGTTGATCTTCTCCATCCAGTGGGTGTGAGGTGACCAGAGGTGAGGGACTGGTTGTGTCTGGAGCTACCATGAGACGAAATCTATCCAGGAGTGAGTAGAGTCTTTGGTGTCTGAAAACAGAAGAACACATCAGCACAGGGCTGCCTCAGCTTTGTAAATAATTTAAAAATAGAAAGACATCCAGTGACTCAATTCCAATCCCAGGACAGAAAAGCAGCAGGGTCTTCAGCTTTTTGTTAGATACATGCAGTCACATGATGCAAACTTTCTTCAAGTATCAGAGGCCAAAATTAATAAACTCAGCATCATCAACAAATAAAGATTTAAATTTAATTTAGGGTTAAAATTAGTGATATACCTAAGCTTAAAATACAGCTTTCTTTATCCAGCACATCTTTTAATGAGTAAGAAGAGTCAAAGTTAGTGTACCAATTATTTGACTACAAGAAAATACATTTTAACAGATGCTAACCAATAATCCACTAAAACTATACTTCTATTAAAAAAAAATGATCCCTCACTGTACTAAAAACTCCAGTTTCTGGATTTTATATCAGTGTCAGAATTTTTTTTTTTTGTTCAGGTTTTTTTTGCGTTTTTTTTTCAAATTCAACTACTGCTATCAAGAACTTGTACAAAGTAATTTTTACCTTTTTTTTTCTTATTAAATTGAACATTACCTATGTAGGCACATTACTATTGATCTACTGCAGTCTCTCATTTTAGGTTCTTTCCCCCACTTATTTCAGTCAACAGATATTAACCTCAAACAGCAATGACAAGAAGAGTAAATAAGAATCTTTCCAACATCAAAAAGAAGTTTTTTAAAAAATTAGTAATTTGCTCCTTTTTATACAAGCAGTTTAAACAGCCAGAAGACTAAACAGCTAAAACTTTTAACACAGCATTCTGGGAGGAGAAAAACCAAACTAAAAAAACCCCAAGCCCATTTAGCTTGAACTGACAATATTTTGCAAGTTTGAGGAAAATAAAGTTCGATTTAGCAAAACACATTTTGTCAAGAAATTAATTTGCAGCTGCTGTCTCTCAAAAGTTAAATACTGAGTGGGATGCAGGAAAGAGAACCTGAAGCAACCCTGTAGAGCTTGCTTCAGTTCTTAAGTAGTTCTTATTGCAAATTCAACTCAGCCAGCACAACTGCCCCTTGGGCCAGAACACACCAGCATCTTATGAGAGGCTTTAATCCCAGTTTACTCCCAAAACCAACCCACTATCTGACCTCTAGGAAAAGAGCCAAAATGTGGGAAAACAGAATTAACACAATTTGTATTAGAACATTACTTAGTTTGACATTTTAATGGTATTGTTGGTATTTTTTACCTTGCTGCTAATCCACTGTTTTGAAGGTACTCCTGAATCCTATCCAGTTCTTCAACTGGTAACTGAGCAATGCTATTCTATATGAAAAAAAATCACAAGAATTTTACAGGACAGATAAAGGTAAAACCCCAAAAAGACTCTTACCAGATCAACAATAAAGAAAAATAAAGTAAATATTCATTCTCGGGTTTCTGTGCTTGAAATGGCTCCCAGGGTATTAGAAAGTCTCTTCTTTCTCAGCCCCATGACTGAAGAAGTCGAAATTCATCGGTTCTGTTTTCAAGGTTGTTTATTTTTTCTTATCTATTACATTCCTTCTCTGACCTGCTGAGATCTGTCTGGCAGGTCAGTTTGTGGCACACTGACCGCCCTTGGGGTGGTGTTAGCTTTTTATACTAAGAATTACGTGTACTTTATTTACAATAATTTTCCAATACCTATCATCTAACAGTCTATCTCTACTCTAAACCAATCTAGAAGTGTCACCATCACAGCAAAAGATGGAGGACAGGAAGAAGAAGGACAGGACATGCCCAGATTCCTCTACCTTGCCCCTTGAAGCCCCATTCTAAATCCCCAAAATTCTACTTTTTCGGTCTGTGATAAATTAACTATTATTCTACTCAAACTCTTGTGCCTTGTAACTCTTCACACAAAGTTGGTAATTGTTTCCATGGGCTAAAATCGAAGGCACAGGTGTTTTTGACTCTGTGCCAAGGTCTCTGAGGCCCTTGCCAGGGTCTCAAGCCATCCAGGGCAGTTAGAGGAATGTCCTGCGTTCTGACAATTCATGCATCTCTATACAAAATAAAAAACTTTGTCAAATGAAATCACTTAATCATATTTTGATGTCCTTTAAACCATTGCTCTTGACAAGCCTGGTAGCACCCAAAGTGCCTCCCAGGGCAGGCAGGGATTGCTGTGTACCTGCAGAGTTGCTGCCAGCAGCATCTCCACGCGGCGGCAGGCCAGGGTGTCCACCATGCGCGCCAGCACGCGGAAGGGCGTGCACAGCAGCTTGTCCACGTACAGCGTCAGCACTGCCCCCGACTGGCTCAGGTGGATTCCCTCCAAGCACTGCAAGGTCTTCTTCAGGGTTGTGGGCTTCATGTTCAGCATGGAACAGAGAAACACACAAAAAAATTACAATCAGTTTGGAATATAAAGATATTAGAGGGAAAGACACTCAGAAAAAACTACCTGATCAATATAATCGTCTTTGTGTGAATGAGTTACTGGGTCATTTAATTAATATGAACAATAAGTTTTTTGATGTGTAACTGTAAAAGCTCACTCTTATACAAGTAAACAAAACATAGGGAGCAAAACTTTTAGGGGAAAGAAGTTACAGATTTAAGTGAAATTGCAAAAAGCTTCAAATAGAGTGAGAAGATTCATCTCTTTCTGGAAGAAGGCAGGAACATGTGCATAGTCAAGACATGTGACAGTACAGAAATCCAGACAATCCTTGGGGGGTTTTCTGAGCATATGTTAAGAATATGTTTTGATCCTGCAGCAGCAACTCACGATCAAAAGGACGTGCAAACAACTTTTTTCATTTCTTTTTTTTTTAAATATAAGCACCAATTCAGCATTAATATTCTAAAGGGAGAAACACAGAGACAAACTAGTTTGACTCATGAAACCAATCTGGGTTTAGAGCAGTGTGTTAATACCAGCTATTTTAATTTTACTGTCTTTCCTGATAATCACTAAGCATTTCACATAGTGACTACCTCTTCCACTAAAACATATTCAGTTTCATTCATTCTGCTGATTCTCAGCTAGTGAAGCCCAGGCTAATATCACATAACTTTAAAGCTGCCCAAGATTTGCACAGAGACAATGGAAAGATAGGAAACAGCACTGAAGCTACTCAGGGCGCAGGTGGCACAATTATCTCTAGATTATTATCACATTAATCACAATTATCTCTAGAGAAAGTCCAGCAAATGAAATTTCCCATGATTAAGAGAGATGCATACAACCTTATATCCCTACAAAATATCATCCCCTCCTTTTAATTTGAAAACTACAATGATCAACACAAACAATACCCTGAATTTCTTGCTGATTTTCCCTCACCAAGTGGCTACAACTTTCAGAACAGATCAATGGGGAAGGCATGAGCTCACAAACCATTTTCATATTGCTAGGACCTATGAAGATGAACTGCTTCCTATTCCTGCCTATATAGTTAGTTTGCTATTTACAGTACTAAGGTACTGAAGTCAAAGTTGAAAGTTACAGCTTTAATTTACCCATCAGATATTGATTATGTGGGAAAATAACCATTAAGGAAGAAAAGCAGCTTAACCATCTCCACCTGAATTCATAGATTTGATGGACTGGAATACATCTAATGCTGAAGTTGCTAATATAAGGTTTGCTGCTTGCATTTTTAAGTAAGTGACTTTAAAAATAAAATTACAAGTTGATAAATGACCCAGAAATGTCAAACTTTGCATACTTATCAGTTAAACTTATGCTGACATGAAGTGACTTTATTCTTTACAAGAAGTCAAGAAGTTAAACTTACAGCTGCAAGATTCTCACAGCGTGACTGAATGGCCTGGATGAAGAGACCACTGGCTGCTGAATTCCTGTGAACAGCACTGATAAAATCTTGCACTGGAGGCTCATGGGACAGATGAATCAAGTCTTGAACATGATTCACAATAAGCCAGGTCAGGTGTTCCGAATCATGTAGGTTTTGACACTGAAGGGGAAAAAATTAAAATTTGATTGCAGAAATTAAAATTAAGATTTTAATTACTAAACATGACACAACATAAAGTTTCTCATATATAATTCTGGTAGCTACTTTGAAATAGAGTGGTATTAAGATGGTATCTCATTACCACCATCATTATTTTTACATGATAAATTTTCCATATGTTTTGCTCTTGTTGCAAATTAAGCTATTTACCATGAATATGCAGCTTATTTTTCTAAAAACACTAAAAAACAGGTTAGAAATAAGTAAATTGAGAAGGCTGATTCAAAGATGCTGCTTTCAATGAAATGGGTTTGAATTAAACATACACACAACTGTCTTGCAAAATGTGATTTTCATTTAGGCTTCTTAAAAATTTCTTGTCACTACTGGCCTTTAACACAAAATGAAGAATTTCTGGAAAGTAAATCCAAAGACATCTATCAATAATTAATGTCAAACCTCTAAAGGCTTGTGTATATCAACAAGCAGTGGAATACAACACAAAAATATCTGTAGAGTTATCCAGGCGATGCTGAAAGCTTGTACAGTACCTCAGTAAAGAAGTTTTGGAGGATTTTACATTGGATGACCTCTAATCTGACCCTAGTGACTGTCCATTAGTACTTGAAGTGATTCCTAAACAAAGCTTTCTATTCAGTTGAACCTGGAAGGAATGCAGTTTCCTTACCTCAAAACTGATCTGAGGTGCAAAGCCAAGTGCAATACCTCCTACTACTGAAAATTCACTTCAGAAGTTCCCAGTGAACTAAAACTCTCATACTGAGGCAGCAAAAGTCCAAAGCCACAGAAATTTTTGCTTTACTGGAGAACCAAAATGGAAGTTAAAATGTTAATGTAAAACCTCTTTTCTTACGGTGTAGAGATGGAAATTTGTTGTCTCTCTGACACTGCACTGCTACTGATGTTGGGAAGTCTGAACTACTTAGTGTGCCTCAAGCACCTCCCAAGTAAGGGATGTGATACCCAGAAGGTAATTCTATTGCCCACCAGCAAGAGAAGAGAAGCCAAGAGAACTCTCAGCTCAGAACAGAAAACAATGCCAAATGAGGTCACATCTAAGCTTACAGAAGCACCATCTGAAAATGAAATAACTAGTTTCACAGATCTTCATTTTTCACTTAACATACTTCACTCTTCAGTTAACACATATCAGTAATAAATGACTGTCAGCATCCTAAAATAACTCAAAACTATAGTTATAAAAGTCATAATTCAAAACTTACAACATAGTCACAGAAGAGAATGAGTGCTCCTCTTCTCACTATCTCACGATTGCACATGCCACGCTTGGATTCCAGGTCAGATTCATCACTGTCTCCAGATATATGAGGGCTCAGCAATTTTGTAGTAGAAAGGCTGTGTCTCCTGCAAAAAGTACATTATATGGTGTTATTATTTTCTTGGTATGGCTAGTGAAACATGAAGAAAGTGCTTGGAGTATCCTACCTATGCCCTTACATGACATATCTTTCCCTGTAAACTTCATTCAAATGTTACACGTCCTTGAAGCAGACACTTTGTTTTCCATCATATTTTTATTTTTTTAACAATTGCAGCATTGCTTATTACTTTTTCAGACAATCTAAAGAACCAAATGAACTATTTAAAAGAAAAACACGGGCTGTTGCAACTCTGGTAGGATAATAGAACCTAACACTGTATTTTCTTCTCAAACCAAACCAGTGTTCTTGAGCACTTATTCTAGTGTCAGATTAAAAGTGATGCCCAACCCAGAAAAGAGATGATACTGGTAAATAAAAAAAAAAATGTACTACTA
Organism: Melozone crissalis; assembly: GCF_028551555.1. Classification (NCBI taxonomy): domain Eukaryota; kingdom Metazoa; phylum Chordata; class Aves; order Passeriformes; family Passerellidae; genus Melozone; species Melozone crissalis. The sequence goes on along the minus strand of NW_026535784.1, from coordinate 14,960,243 downwards.
TTTTAGCTCATAGAATCATCAAAGTTGCCTGTAAGATCATCAAATCCTACCTTTAACCTAGCACCACATCATGGCTCACCACCAAGCCATATACTGAAGTGCCACATGCACACACCTTTTCAACACTTCCAGGGATGGTAATTCCACCCTTCCCCAGACAGCTTTTCCCAATGCCTGAGAAGTTGCCCTGTTTTGCTCATAATCCTGGTAATTCTATGTTTCCACAAATCAGAATAATATATTTTCAATACATAAGGTTGAACTGAAGCAAGAATCTCACATTTGTGACAGTTTTTATGCACTTCAGTTGTAGAGCAAGATGAGACTGCCCAACACTCACTGCACAAGCACCAGAAATGTCCCTCAAGTCACTTGTTCACCTCCCTCTACAATTAGCACAGAGAAACACCCATCCTCACAAAAGGTCCCTTCCTTATCCACTGAGGACAAATCATTCCAACGCCTGACTGGTGGGATAAACTAACCTCAGACAAAGAGAATACCCATTTTAGAACCAATCTCCAAAATTCACACAACCAGTGTTAAGTGAGGTTGTTACCGTTCTCAATGCTAATGAACCAGCAGGGTACTAATACCATGTTTTGACAGCATTTAGCAAGAGACCCACTGAGAACAGATAATCCTGTAGCTACAGTTACAGTTATATGATCAGATTGTATTATCACAAACACAACAGTGTCCATCAATTCCACTGGCTGGTTATTGCCTAGAAAGTGAAATATATACTCCATGAAACACTGAGTATTTTGCTATAGTTATTTCCATAGTTTCAATAAAAAGTAGCACAAAGATGAAGTTTTCTTGCTGTAGAAGTGGAGAGATTACCTGGCAGCTCTTCTGAGGAGCAACTGAGTGCAGGACACATTTCCTTAGTTTGGAAGTCACACCAATACCAGAACAGACAATATGTACACACATGAAGTAAATGCAGAACTACATTTCATAATCCAAGCAGCACCATTCAGTGGGCTGACAGGCTTGGCAGAAAGCAGCTTGATTGTTTTAATATCATTTTAGAAAATATAATTATATGAAACACACTACTAGAGAACAAAACCAAAACTTACTTTGGGGTTTGATGCACTTCTGACCACCAGTTGTAGTTGGTATAATTGACAAGAAGCAAAATGTGACACCAGAGGAGAACTAAAGAAGGATGAGTGGGAATCATGGACTGAACAAGGTCACTCAGACTTTCAAGTGTGTAGAAACTACCATCAGATCCATCTCCTGTAAAAAGTCTGGTGGCTGCAGCTGTGATTCTTCTAAACATCCCTGAAAAGAATAAAACCATGTTAGAGTAACAAAGCTGTAGTCTGAATTCTGAAGTTTTAAAATTATTCAGGGTAGAATTTCTGCAAGAAAGGCAAATTCTAAGCAGTTTTACAAATTTAAGGTAAGTGATGAAGTTTGCCAAAAGGCAGTGTGTAAAGCAGTAATTACCAGTGTCAGACTCAATAATATGTTTACATAGGTTTCATGGCAATTCTCATTTACCTGATACATGAAAACCTTCATTAAACTTAAAACTGTCACCTGTGGACCAGGGTTAGTTTGTTTGTAAATTAAAACACAGATGCTCTACTTAAGAACCATGAGGTAACTACTACCTGCATGTTAAGGAAGAACACCTATGAGTATCCTCCTTCAAAGAATGGCTTTCCAAACATACTTAGCTAAAACTAAATTTATTCTCTTTCATCCAATTATCCAATTTCTAAAGTGCAAAAATAAGGTATTTCTGCCATTACCCTGAAAATGGAACACTCAGCAAAAAAGCAGAATTTTGCTTTTTGAATGGCTGGTTCTGTGTTTGTATGCCAAAACAAAAGTTGGGAAAAAAGAAATTAGAAAATGGTGGGAAAACAAGGAAAGTTGTCTAAAAAGGTATAAGGTAGTCCTAAGGTATAGGACTTTTGAGTTTCTATGAGAAGATAAGATCAGGGGGGGAAAAAAAATCTTCAGAGTCAGTTAGGAACCAAGAGCTAATGAGAATAATGAAGGAAATCTGCAGTGTTAGTTGCTTTCTTTGCCAGACACACAGAAGAATGAAGCTGTAAATTCCACAGCCATGTGGACCAATTTAAGCTGCCCCCAGGAGTGACAAACACACAATGTAAATAGCAAAGAATGGGAAAAATAGCTGAGTCTCAAATCACTGGTTCCACTTATTAGCAAAGCAGTGCTAACCCCATTCCAGCTCCCTGCATTTGCAGAAACTACACCATCTAGTGACTTCCTACAGTCATAAAAAACATTGCATGCTCATCCTTTTACTTTGTTCATGCCTTTTATTTCTAACTTCAGAGGAACAGATTGAGAATGTTCATTTATTATCTAGTAGCTTCCTACAGTTGGAAACAGGAGTCAGCAATGCTCACATTTTGAAAAAAAACTGCAATGGGTGAGAAGAAAAAACATCCAAGTAGAACGGTGGTTAGAAATTACAGAATACAGCTAATGTTTCACACACAAATTGCTGTAAGCTACACCCATAGTTAGGAGAATGTAACTTAAAGAGAAAATAATTGTGGAGGTTCTAACTGAACAAAAGAAAAGCATTACAAATTCAGGCAGTTAGTTAATCCTCAACCTAAATAAATATGTTATGACATGAAAATACAGCCCAGATGTCTGAACAACTTTTCTTTTACCCTATTACACCATACTGGTACTAGTGGTAGTAATATACCTTAAGTTATTGGTAGTTTTACATTAAATTAATTTCTAGAGATCATCTAATCCACATATCCCAGTGTTCTGCATGAGTATTTTAATATTTAATTTTAATTTTGCATGAAAATTTCTACATAATTCCTGGCAAGACTCCCAGAGCAGCCTGGCAGCCAGTCACAGCAGCAGAACTAGCTGAACCTTCCTTTCAATTATCCCCAGCTCCCACTGTGGAAGAACCCACTGCCCCAATTTCAATCACCAGCTTCACTTTCAGACCTCATTGCTCCTGGCTTGACACCATTTAATCACTTTATGCCAAAACACCCTGGTGTAAGTTATTTGTAAAATATTTGATTCAAACATTTTTCCTAAACATAGATTAATATATAATGAAAATATACACTATTATAATTACATAATTTTATATAATAAAATAGTATAAAAACATAATAAAATTATTACTGTAACAGACACATGGGAAGAGAACTGTCACTCTGTCCAGAGTTCTGGGCCCTAAAGCACACCTAAAACAAAGATTAATTTTGTGTTTCTTCACACACACTCCTGGAGCCTTTGCACCAAGAACCTCAGTTTTGAAGACTCCCATTTTACAATCCAAGGCAACAGAACACAGAGTTCCTTGTCCCATGTCGCCAAGGAAGCCTATGAAGAACCAGGGACTTGTACCAAGACCTTTTAAATTGCAGACAACTAAGAGTAAACCAAGGCTGCATTTCAGCTGCAAGCTGAAAATCAGAAGGCAAAAGGGGCAGTCATAGCAAAGAAAGAATAAAGAAACAAGAAAGTCACACTAGTTCCACTATTCAGAAAATAAGACTAAGGAATCGAGCTAGGGACTAAGGAATTACCAAAGGGGAAGGCATTGGGTATCCAGCAGAAGAAATCTAAGGGAAAATTTCCAAACCTGAAGAAAGGAACTCAAGACTGGCTAGCTAGAAAAGTGCCACCTTTCCTGGTTTTCTGGGGTGTTTTTTTGGTTTTGGTTGGTTAGCTTTTTGTTTGGTTTGTTGGTTTTTGGTTTTTTTGCTTGTTTGTTTTATATATTTTTATTAAATATGGCAAAAATCAGGAATCTCCCTTGTCATGAGCCTGAGTTAATGGTCAGTGACTCAGTATTTTAAGCCAGATTTACCAACCAACCTCTAAACTAAGATAAAACATGAGAATTACAACTACAAATTTGGACTGCTTTGTGTTTTCTGGACTGAAAAATTTTAGACAGTTACAAGGAGAGACGGAGAATCACTACTTACATTTTGTTCCACAAAGACAGAAGAAATGTGCAAAATGTGCCCTGTGTGCATAAGCACCATGTTTGGCAAGTTCTCTACATGAAGTAAAATGTAACATCTTCAGCACTTACATATTCCTTCTCAGTAGTTCAATGCATTTATGAGTTGTCTTGGAACTTAAAAACCACTGCATGCTATGACCTGGGCAACATTTCAAGTATTACCTGATTTGAAGATGTGTATTAAGCACATAAGCAGTGTTCCCAGCTCCTGGCAGTAGAAAGTGTGCTGCTGCTCATTCATGTCCACTTTTAATTGCTTGGTGACAATATCTTCCAGTAGAATGCCAACCAGTTGTAGTAAGAATCTTGAAAGAAACACATACAATCAATAGGAAAATTATCAATCTTTCAGAAAAAGATGAGGTTAGCCAATGAAACTTGGGATTGAAAAATAAAATACAAAGCTCTTGTCCACCCATCCTAAATAACATACTAAATGAAATGCTACAGAACAGGTTAACCTAAAACAAATAGCATGCTATATGATCACAAGCATGTCAATAATTACATATTAAATCCAGATTATCTCTCATCAGCTACAGTCACAGTAGCATTGGCCCAATTCACTTACAAAGCAAATATTCAGAATGCAGTGGTGTCTTTATAGTGATTTGCTTAAAGTGATTGAGTTAAATCAAACTAAAACCAATCTGTGACAGGGACCACAGCTCAGCTGAACAGGGGTAATTCAGCAAGGCACAGTAATTCACCTGTTCACCTCACCTCACCGATCCACATTCTACTACACAGGTTCTTTATCAAACCTCCAGCTGGAACAACATGTGGTGTCAAAAGAAGCACCAAAAGAGGGCATTTGAGGAAAGCCATACTTGCTCCTAGCCATGACCATGACTCCATTACTCACATTCACTGCTGTGAATCCAGGATTCACTCATTTTGTCAGCTCTATTAGGTCTTTCATTTGGCTTGAGAAGATGTACCAAAACAATTCAAAGTTCTACTAAAATCTGCTCAACTTCTCCATCTCAATATTCCTCCCTACACACACACTTGTCGCATGTCAACTTATTAACAGACTTGATTCCATTTACACAGAAGTTTTATACATGTTAAATATTGCCCAATGTACTGTGATTTCTCAGAACTCTTTACATTTCCCCAGGTTACTCAAAAGACAATGTACCTGGAAAATGTCTCTTCAGGTGGGTGTTTCACCTGTTTGACCTCAGTGCGATCCTCTGGTGTGGACATGTTATTTTCTCCACATCTCAGCCTGTTGATTACTTGACATGAAATCAAGTATGGTGAGAAGGAAAGCTCTTGTATGCGGGACAGAACGATGTCTTCTGTTGACTGTGAAATCAGAACTCTAAGGATAGCTAAAATTCCAGAAATCCACAGCTGGACAGTGCTCACTGATGCCTAACACAAACACAGAAATACAGAAGACAGAATACTTTTGAAGTTAAATGACACAACATAGAAAGGCATTAAAAAATTAGCATTTTCATTCACTTGTAAAAAATCAGACCCTTTTAAGAATGGAGCAAACCAGAAGTAAATTTTAAGTTCAGATCTTACAAAATGCTACTCCTGTGGTAACGGTCAAGCTCATATTCACTGGTAAACAATCTCTCAGCTATAAAAGCATTACTAATACTTGTGTAAGAAAAATGTAATTTACCTATAAAATTGCATTTTATTTTATTATAACAGCACCTTCCTTTACATTCCTGATCCTCAACATACAAAATGAAGGAAAGTAATTCATAAGCAGAACACTTCAGTATCAAGTGCTCTCAGCTGGCAAATCACATTAGTTCTGGCCGATTTGTTCCCAAATTCTGCTGCTGGTACTTTAACATCACTTAGCAAATTATTAAAGAGAAACACATTCTCTTTAGTTTTGCATGAAAGATATCAGAAAAGATTTCTCTTTTCTGAAAACAGTAGCTTACCATTGTTTTAGGAGTAACAAACATGCTCCTTAAAAGCATGTCCACAGGGCGAAGGGATGAAGGGGCCAAAATTTCAAACAAAGTGTTCAGTACTCCCAAAGCATCATGAGAGTCTATATGCATCTGTGAAAGAAAAAACACAAAACTCATTTCTAACTGTCCACTAAAGGTAACTTCAACACAAAATTTACACTCTGTGTTTTAAACATTTCTGTAACAACCTGTAAGAAAGCGGTTCTTTACAGTACAAAATTCAGAGCAACCAAAGGCTATAAAAGATAACTTTTAAGTTCCATTGCAGGCCTTCCTAGACATGAGTTTTAAGAACATGGACAAAAATCTGTCATATGAAATCCAGTGTGCATGCCAGATGTATTTCATTTGGAGAAATAGGCCTTATTCAGAGAATGAGACCAAAAGACTGATTTGTCACAAAATTTAGAGACTTTTCTCTCACTGCACATCCTACCAGGTTTATTTACAGACTGCAATGCTGGTCACGATTAAACTTAAGCAGGCAACTAGGAGAAAAGAAACCTAATTATCAGAAAAGTGAACAGCTACAGTGGCAGGACAGCTTATTTGAACAGTTTTCTAGATAAATTATAAAGTAATCAACTGCAAAAAGCAAAGGACTGGCCTACAAATCTGGATGACCCTATCCTTGCTTAAATAATTTGGAAGATGATCATGTGCAGTCACACAAAACAACAGCAATTTCACTTTGTCAGCATTTCAGCTCGCTCTAAAACTGTTGTCTGATCCTACCCACTCTCCCCAGACATGAAATCTCCTCGCAGGATTGGGGAACTGCCATCATGGAGCAAAGAATATCTGGGGCTAGAGCACCTCTGCTATGGAGACAGCTGGGAGAGCTGGGGTTGTTCAGTCTGGAGAAGGTTCTTCCAGTACCTACAGGGGCTACAAGAGAACTGGAAAGGGACTTGGTGCACAGGCAGATGGACAAAGGTGCACAGAGGACAAGGGGGAATGGCTTTACACTGAAAGTGTGTGGATTTATATCAGGAAGAAATTCTTTACTGTGAAGGCGGTGGAGCACTGGAATAGGCTGCCCAGAGAAGGGATGGCTGTCCCACTCATGGAAGTGCTCAAGGCCAGGTTGGATGGGGCTTTGAGTAATCTGGTCTGCAGTTGAACCCACTGCAGCCATAAAAAAAGTCATTCTGACATTGTATGAACATGGGACCATCTTCACACCCTTTAGGAAGTGTTCTGATATAACCATGTACCTTAGAGAAACAGAATGACCTTCCTCTAGAGACAGTCTTGATCATACTGCATATACCTCATGCATTTTAATATGAACTTCATCACTTCAAAGACTTAAGTTTACCTTGCAGCAGTTGTTTTTTCCATATATGGCAACCACAATTTCAATAAAATTTGTCTTCATACAAAAATAAAAGGAAAAATCAAATACTCAAAGCCACTACTGATAAATATATTACAGCAATTATTTAAGGTGTTTGTAGAATTAAAACAATGATAGAACCACCTGTTGTTTTGCAAGCATTGGGAGAATGATGTCAGCTATTTGCCGAGACAATCTCTTCCATTTGTCTTCATTTTCTTTATGACACTGCTGTAATACCAAGATGAACATTTCTAGCACCTAAGGAAAAGTAAAGAAAAAAGTAAGTAAACACCAATACTAACAGAAAACATTCCAGTAATATCATAGTAGGAAAGAATATTCATTTCAACCACCTACCAAAAAGACAAAAAGAGAAAAAAAAACCCACATGAGAGAATTGTACATTTTTAAAACCCATTTTCAGATTAAAAGTCTGTTCTTAGTAACAAATTTTTTGGTGGTGGTTTTTAAAGAATTTTCCAGTCTTTTTTTTAAGCTAGAAAAATGTTTCCTTTGTACTTTTAAAAATAGTATTTGTCAAAGACTACTCAAACAACTGGGAAAAAAAATCATAAATCTAAATACCACACCACTTATTCAACAAAAAGGGCAGGAAGAAAGAGAGCAATTTTACACGTGTATATTCTGTCTTGACTCTAGCTTCAATAAAATTTAAATTTGGTCAAGGAAACAAAACAGACATTTTTATGAGGCTCATTCACCTGAGACATGTCAGTTTCATAAAAAAGTTTTAAGAGACAACATAATGGAGCACACCAAGCAAGGAGCACTTCTGGTAGCTGGATGTGTTATAGGTTTGGGGGTAACAGAGATCACACGTTGAAGGACAGGCAGACAAGAGACACGGCAAGCAAGAATGTTAATGTATGAACTGGCAAGGGGGACAAAAGAATCTGTTTCAGGAAACAAGTTAGAGCATTTGTAAAAGCAAATTCAGGTAGTTCAGATTAGAGAGAGGGAGATTCCCAGGTGACTTTCTTCCCAAAAGATTTTCTCAGGAGAGGAGATAGGAGCAATTCCAGGCTACAAAACTTAACTCTGGAGCTCCATGGGTGGCAGCTCCAGTTGCAACAGAAAAAAGTTGGAAGGCTGCAGCTCTGGGACCCTCTCAAATGTCCAGGGAAACCAGTGCAGACCATCCCAGCCACAGCCAGGGAACAACAGAATAGCCCAGGGTTGGTTTAGACATATTGCAGCAGCAGAACAGGGCAGAATAAGAACTACAAATGGGATGGTGTGGGAAGAGCAGTGCATGGGTGGCCTTTAATAGGTTAAGTGTGTCAGAAGGAGATCTGCCAGCAATTGCAGTACCTTATATAACAAAGTTATTCACTATTTCACATCATGTGTCTACAGAGTGTCATTTCATACAGTTATATTAGTCATTTTATGATTATAAAACTACAAATTCAAAAGAAAATGTGGATACACAAAATTACCCCAATCTGAACACGCAGTTCTAACAAATTATTTTGACAAGATGTACTGACTTTTTTCAGAAAATACAGTGCTTCCATTAGCATACACCAGAACTGCATTTTCACATTATGAAAGAAAGGCACATTAGGTTTGTTAAGCACCTGAATAAGCAGTAAGATCCCATGTTGATCATGACACTTCTCTCAAAATTACTTTTATGTTTTTCTTTAAAACAAAGTGTATTGACAAAAGTCATTGTTACACTCCTACAAAGCAGAAACATGTTTTCCAAGTCTGGGTCAAAGTAGTAAGACATAATAAATACCTAATTACCAGTGTCATTACCTTGTTCAAGTAAGTGTTATTCAAGATACTGTTACAGCACAGCAATACCTAAATCATCTCCATGCAGCATCTTTCCTAATTTTAAACTTGTCTCCTTCTCCATTTTACTCCCATTCTTTTAAGTTTCTTCTCTTCACCAACCTTCTGTTTATTCTGTCTGCAACACAGCCAAGATCATGATCCTAACTGGAGCTTTTTAGTTTTTTGTTTTCTAGGCTTGACTAGGAAATTCTACATGTATGTTACTTGACCTCAAATACTAATTTGTAGTGCAGAACCTTTCCCATACCCTTAAAAAATCTTTGCATATTCTCTATATAAGGAAAGATATCACACAGAGTCCAGCTATTCCAGCTTTGTAGAGAAAATGATTAATACTGCCTGAAGCACTTTTAGCAGTCACAGCAATGTTACCCTTTCACAGACCACAAAGGGAGACCCTTCATCCTCCTCCCCTACCTGATGGTACTGGATAAGTCTCAGCAGCATTGACACTACAACCTCCTTCTGAGTTTCCAGCTCTTTTCCAGCATCAGCTTTATTTGTTCCTCTTAACACAAAGAGATCATGAACAATCGGTTGCAGAGCTGGTATTGCTGAAATGAGATGTATTTGTTTTAGTATGAGACAAATCACTCCTGAACAGCGATTTCTTGAACTAACAGGTCAGTTACTAATAGTAAGCTGGGTTCTAGTTCATTAAAGGTTTTACCCATACCTAAAACCCCACAAACCCTATAATTATCATGCATAATGATGGATACTTTTTTACTTGTTAAAAAATTATGGACACATTTGCCCATTCTCACAGAACTAAAAAAAAGTTATTTTTACACAGTATTCCTCTACAGAATCACTGGAAAGTATGAGAGAGATGCTTCTTCTTAAAGGCTGAAAGTAGAAGGAAAGGGAAGTGGACAAAAAATTAAAATCAAAGCTTTGCACATACTGCTAAGTTGTGAACTTATTACTGAATAAAGTTTCAAATAAAAGCTTTGTTGCAATTATGAACAATGCAGAATGTAGGGCAGCAGTGTTAATGTGATATAATAAATTTCCTGAGGGAATTAAGTGAAAAGAATTGCATGTCTTAAAAGTTAGGGTCTTCTGGAACATTGAGTATGACAACAGTTTTCTATAGCTAGTAGTCAGCATTGGATTTATTGCTGAACTATTACTAATAAGTGTTGATGCCTTTTTTCTGTCTTTTTTTTTTATAGTTTTTTTTTGTTGTTCTGTTTTTGAATTACCATGTGTAACAGCTTTCCTCCCACTGGCCATGATACCATCACACAGCTGAATGATCTTGGGAATTCCAATTATTTGTTTGGAATGATATCGCTCATAAGACAGCAACACCAGGAAAAAGAAGATATTAGGAATAATTGCTTCAGACTCCCTGAAAACAAAACAAAACAAAAAATTCAAGTGTCAAGTTTGAATTGCACAGCTTTGTTCAAGAAAACCTATCTTTTTACAGTCCAGGTTTCTTTGCAGAATATGTTGCTCTGGTTTCATACAGTACTTCTGTAATTTTTGTGCCCTGTTCTGTACAATGGGATTTTTCCCCAGGGATTTCTTTCAATCTTTGACGATTACAGTTACTAATATTATAACATACTGTCTAATGCACATTAGATTATTTCTGTAGAAGATCCACAGAGCAAAAGAACAACTTCTCTCTTCATTAAAACTCAAGTGTGAGAAAAAACAGAAATAACTGACAGTAAAAATTTCACTAATTTCCTTATGATCTATTAGATCCTACACAATGTGTACCAGGTGACCAGAGAACATAGGGATTCACTCCGAATCCACAATAGGAAAAAGCAGCTCTCCCTTAAGCAATTGCATCTAGCAATGAAATGCTAGAAATTTCTGGAAGCATAGCTTTGGCAGGGGGGCCCAAAGGAACAGGTTTACAATACCAAAACAGAGAAACAAAACAACACAGTTGTAGATTATTATTATTATTATTATTATTATTATTATTATTATTATTATTATTATTATTATTATTATTATTATTATTATTTTCCATTTTGCTTCCTGACTTGTTCAGTCACATGGAACCTAAAATATCTGGAAGAGTTACCATTAGAGCCAGAGAATAAACCAGCACATTGCCCAGAAGAAAACTCTCACTTTCTCATAAGGCTGAAATAACCAGCAGATCTAATCCCTACTTGTAACACATCATTGATCTGTCTTTCAGAACAAGACAGTTTCAAACCCTCATTGTTCAAAGACTCTTTGCCAATTCCATACCTGAACTGTCCTACTTCAATGTATTCAAACTGCTTTAGCACAAATCCAATAAACACCTAAAGAGAGAAAAAAGTGTGCATCAGAACAGAGACATTCATTTTCATTTGAAACCATTTTGACAGTTATAGACAGGCACTGAAAATAATTTGCACCACGTTATGAAATGTTCCCTCTGCAGTTATAGAAGATGGAGAAACCTGTTGAAGCTTAATTACAGCTTGCATGAACTTAAGCCACATTTAACCTGTAGTCTGTATATTTTTAAGTATAACTTCATCTTTCACTCATGAAATACAATATTTGAGGTATTACAGTCAAGAAATTAAGAATCAGCCAAAAATCTAAACTGAGATAAAATCCAAAATCCACTTATGCATTTAGAAGAATTATCTCTTCATGAATTTACAGAAAACTTAAGTATTGCAAGTCACATTTTCAGGTTTATAAATGAACAACTGTACTAAATAAAACACTTCTAAGTAAACCATTTAAATTTTATATTACAAATTCCCTGCTTCTAGGGACAACTACACAGACTACTGTATTTGCCACAAGCTCCCCTCACTGCCATTAACATCAAACAGTTGTCAGCCACGTGCTCATTACAGTGATAAGGAAGTCCATACTCTTAGTATGGAAGAAGGTATTTCCATTTGTAAATGAAGTTTTATTAAATAAAAGTGACTGTATTGTCCACATCACTTTACTCCTAAAGTCCATCTCACAAGCAGCTCTTAAATAGTTGTTGCAGAACTCAAAAAGTCATTTACATGCAAAAAAACCCCAGAGGTCTGAAGCTATTTGTGGCTGAGGGCTGGGAAATTGAGTCTCACCCTCCTGCAAGTCTTCACTTTTAGTACAATGAATGGACTGCTGGAAATATTTTTGCTGCAGATGTTAATTGAGCCTGCTGGTGAGATGTGTATGACAATTTGCCAATGTGGTGAGGTACCAACCTGATCTGAATCCAGAAGACAGTAGTTAACTCGCAGCTGAACCAGTTGAGCAAGCAAGTCTAGAACTTGTCTCTGCAGCTGTACCGATGTTGTTGTTGTGTATTGTTTCAATGCTTTTATGACAAGGGGTTCAAATAAACGAATGTGATTGTGAATAGCATTCTGTAATAGAGAGATTTTAAAGTAATCTAACATCTGAACATGTCTCTGATTCAAAGCCAAATTAGTTTTGAAAGGAGGAAAAATGTTTTAAATCTAAGGCACAGCTCTTTCAGGAGAACACAGATACAAGTACCTTATCAGCACGATGTTTTGCTGCACTGGAAATGCTAGTTTTCAGCTGTGTAGAAACTTTCTGCAGCACATCAAACCATCTGTTACAAAAAAAATACAAAAAACCCCCACACACATTAAAAAAATACAACAAATACACTGTTCTTAGATGCATTTTACTGTGCCAATGCCAACTTCTCTTAATCTACTTGACTGCTTCAAGAATTTTAGTAAAAACAAAGGGCAGAGACAACCTACAATACACTTTGATCAGAGAAAGATTTTCTAGTCTTTGCTCAGCTATCCTTCTGCCTTTCCTTTAACACATTGACTATTTGCTGTTTATAAATTAATAATACACTTTTGAATACAAGCATTTAAAATTATTATGCTAAAAACTTCAATGATATTCATTTTAATGACTTAATTTTGCTTTGGAAAACACTTTAGTGGTAATTGCATCCAGGATGTGCTCACCAAGACAAGTTCTTCTGCTTAACTCTGTATCTCCAAGTTACACAGCACCCCAATGATACATTAATGAAAACCACTAAGAACAGACTCTAGTTCAAGTGAACATTATGATGTAAGGGAAGGAATTACCCTGAAGCATCGTGCTCCTGCTCAGCCTGCACCATGTTCCTCAGACTGGCATCAGCAAGGGCCTGTGTGAAGTGTGTGTAGGGTGCCATGAAGCAATAGTGGTAGAGGCCAGGCCTGAGGTTGGAGGAACCCAAGCGCTGAGCTTTGCCTTGAGCTTTGTTGGGGTTTGAAGATGAGCCATCATACTGAGAAGCCAGATTTGTCCCAAACAATGTTTTCAATAACTAGAGAAGAAAATTGGAAGAAAAAGAAGAAAAGTTAACTCTCGGGGCTTTAGCTGCTCAGAGTGACCCTGAGATGCATTACGAAGTCTCTTTTCCCAGCCCAGCAACCAAAGAAGGAGTCAGAACTCTTCAGTTCTCAGTCTCAAGGTTGTTTATTGTTTCTTATCTATAAAATTCTTTCTCCTGTCCAGCCGAGCTCTGCTCAGCAGGACAGTCAGAGGCACTCTGCCTGCCCCTGGGGCGGTGTTGTCTTTTTAAACCAAAAACCACGTGTACAATATTTACAATTACTTTTCAATACCTATCACCTATGTTAGACAGTGAGCTTCTACTCTAAACCAATCTAAAAGTGCCACCATCACAGCAGAAGATGAAGGCCAAGAAGAAGGAGAAAGGCTGGACATGCTCAGATTCCTCCATCTTGCCCCCCTAAACCCTCACTCTAAAAATCCCCCAAAAAATCTACTTTTCACCCTGTGACAAACTGATTATTATTCTACTTATACTTTTGTGGTTTGCACATCCTCATATAAGGTTGGTAACTTGCTCCATGGGTCATAATCAAAACCACAGGTGTCTTGGGCTCTGTGCCAGGGTCTCAGAGCCTGGCAGGGGTCCTGGCCGTCCTGGACAGCCAGAGGGATGTCCTGAATTCCGACAGGTAACATTCCAGGAACAAAAAACCTTGACTTGTCTCTCACTGTAATTGGAGGACTTAAACCTAAATATTTAATTGGAAGCCTGCAAGAAATCCATCACTAAGGCAGTCAGTTCTTTGCTTTCTAGGGTTTTTTGATACAGTTAACTGGCTGAAGAACACTTTTGCTAAGGTAGGAAACAAGCTTGTTTTCTGAACATCAGCTAAAATAGTTCTGTGAACTGGAAGCAGTTCAAGAGGGAACCAATATCAACTCACCAAACAAACAGTGAAAATGAAATAAAATATGCTCTCTTTGCTCCACCTGGGCAAATGTTTCTACATACCACTTCCCTTACAAGCATGGCCATCCTTAGCATCCAATTGACAAAAGGACATCACAATTAACAAACACACAACACATAAAAAAAAAACTCCTTACCTGCTGTACACACACTGTTGCCATTGTTGGTTCTCTGTTGAAACATGATTTTAGATATCCCAAAATTTCTTCTACACACTAGAATATCAGAAAAACAAGTGCACTAAATTGATGTTTTTTTCATTATACAAAACATTATAGTGAAAAACTGTAAGTAGCATAGGTTTTTGTACTAAGTAAAACTACATTAATTTAAAGGAAATCAAGGAATTACAGAAAGAAATAAGAATTCAACATTTTCCTCCTAATCTTAAAATACTACAATGTCTAACACCACAGTTAAGGAGAAAAAAATAGCAAAACACAGGAGAGGAAGGAGGGCAATAGGTCTTCTGACATTTTGTATATTTAGACATATGAATATAGGGAATGACTGAAGGCAAATGATTTGGCTGGAAAGAAAAATCCCCAAGCAAAATTTAAAAAGCAAAAAATTATTCCAGTTTTCAACAGCAGCAATTTAACCTGGAGAATCTGCTTTAGCCCTTTATTCAACTTTGTGGAAGCACAGCATTTGCAAAACTACTGCCCCTTGGAAGAGTAGCAATTTGAAATCAGTGATACGTGTTTTCTCCCAGTAAGGACCACAGATACTGGACAAGTTAACTATAAAATACAAAACAAACCAATCTTATACCTTTCCAATGTCCTGAAGAGTAGCAAGTTCCAAGATTTGAGAGAGAACATCTAAGGCAGACCGCAAGAAACATCCAAACTTCTCATTTGTGTTCTGGAGATCCAAAGTAACCTGTTCCCAGAAAATAAAACCACATTACTTGAGAAAGCGACAAATTACTGGAAGAAGTGGGTATTGACACAAAATGATCTTTTGTATAAAATTTCACTGACAGCTTAGACTTGCTGATGCATTGCTGGAAAGGCAGGACTCCATTTTGACTAAGGGAAAAAAAAAAGGATCTTCTTGCTTGAGGATGGCCTAGGGCATTGACAAGCCAGGGAGCTGGATGATGCATTTCTGATAAACACAGCAGGTGTAATAAGAACAGAGTCCTTGAAGTGTACATATCAGATGACCAACTCTCTAGGGAATGCATCTTCTGTCACCCGAACTAATGAGGAAAAAGCTTCCCCATCTTGGAATAAAATGCAGAGAGAACAGACATGGGGATTTATTTGGGATTTCCAAACCAGCAAAGAATCCTTTGGTACCAGCAATAATGACAGCAGAGAAACAACAGGGTGACAGTGCCTATCATGGGTTGTTATTTGGCCACTTTGTTTTTATTTGAGGTAGTTGTGATCTATAATTTTTTTGTGTGTGTGTGTGTACCAACTGTTTATACAGGTAAACCAGTGAGATGACAGAGACAGAGCCTGTTTGAAAGAAATAAAGTGATTATCCAACCCCAGTGCAGTCCAATAAAACAATATCATGCAGTACCTTATAATTAGCATGGGTTGCTTTCAAGACATCATATAACTTCAGGTATGATGGAAGATGATAAAAGCTTCCTACTGAAGATGATTTACTTATAGGAACAGGTCCTGTAGCATCAGTTTGCCTAGAAGCTTAAAAGAATATCATAGATTAGCACAATATGCCTTTTCTAGGCTGCTCATGACAAGTACACAATATAATTTCCTACATCTGCATTATTAAAGAGCATGCGTTTTTCAATCCATATGTATATTCCAAACTGCAGACACAAACTGTGCACAACTGGAAAATGAGCACTCCAACCATCCAGCCTGCTGTGGAGAGAGAAATTAACCCAGAGGGCTTAATACTGAAGTGCATGTACAATTAACAAAACAGAATTAACATGTTTCCTTCATTCATTACTAATGAAAGAAAAGGTTTCAAGATTCAGAATCTCATTTCCAAAAGCAATATAAGTCACTCCTGCCAAAAGCTGGAAAGCAACTTTCGAATTTCTTTTAAGTAACATGCAAAAATTATTTTAGTCAATAGCTGAGGAGATTCATAAAAAGTGAGGAAAAGGATTCAGCATTGCTTTGGTTCTGAAAAGTACAATTAATTTTCAGCTTACAGTCAATAAAAACCAAAACAGTAAAGAAGCCCCCACCCACAGCTGCCTTCCCACCAATGCAGTACCCTGCCAGCCTCTTGAACTGAAACTCCAGAAAAGTTACTCAGTTTTCTCTCTTCTCTCTCTGCCATAACCACGTGGTGTGGGGCAGGCAGATGGAAGGGTTAACAGAAGTGATGTGCCTACCTGGACTTGCTTCACCACTCTTCTTAGGGCTCATGGGCACAGATGCCTGCTCCACAGACTCCCTCTCCTTCCCCTTTCTCCGAATCGGACTAAGAGAAGGTGGGTTTGTGAGAGAAGGTAATGCTGCCTAGAATTAAAAGAACCTTTATTAGTTTTGTGAGCAAGTAGTTTTTTTTTTCTATAAAAATACAAGCATATTCCTCTTTTGTTTAAACTCCCCTTCATTTGACTGTCAGTTAAATTGGAATGTTTCAGGTTCAGGACATGAATTTCCTGTGTGAAAAGGAAATAGTTTAATATATTCTCCACTTTATTTTCAACTTCAGCATAGGCCAATGAGATTAAATTTTCAGCTTCAGCATAAACCAATGAGATGAAATTAGAGTTCAATGACTACACTTCCTTTTGATTCCAAATAAAGGAGTGTCAAAATTATATTCAAACATTTTTAAAATATGAAGAAATGACTGATCTTAACAATACTGTCTTACAGTTTCTAAATCAGTCTCTAAATGCATATGCCTCAAAAAAATCTCAAAAATCCCCGAGCCTGGAAGTACCTGATACAAGCTCTTTAAAAGTCAAAATATTTTACAGGATATTCAGAAGATAAAAGTTATTTTTAGCCCCTAAAGGAGCTGAGTGCATTACAACCAGCCAACCAACCCAAAAGTCAACACACTTCCCAGAGTATGCCATCCAATACTTCACGTACTCTATATACTCCTCAGTGAATTAATGTTTAAAGTGAAGTCAGCAGGAATGAAAGACTCAAAATTTAGGGTAATATTTTAAACACTGCAGAACTAAAGAAAAAGCTCTTATGTGAAGAAAAATATGCATTTTTTTCATGGTACTTGTTTTACTATACAGAGTGGAGTCATCAAGGAATTAGATACTTACCTATATCAAGTCTAAAATGTGAAGAGGTCTATAGCACAACAGTATTTAAGTCACATCATTTTATTTTTTATTTTTAATATATACCTTTACTGCTGGACCAGGAGCAACATCATCCATCACATGTGCACAAATATTGATGACCTTCAGCAGATGAGAAAAGAGCTGTTCTACTAAAGTGACCAGAGCTCGATCTGACAGAGCTGGCCAGGGCTCCTCCTGCTTTGCAGCACCTTGGTTTGCATCTTCTTCAGCACTCCAGGGATTCTTTAAGCACTTGGGAGCACTTGCTGCAATTTCAGGAAAGGAAAGACAAAACTTGGAATTAAGCACCAGAAAATTTTGAAGGCAGATATGGTTATCATCTCTGTATGAACAGAAGTTCAATCAGAATTTCAAAGCCAGGAGTAGCTGCACAGTTTAAAACAAAACCAACAAAATCTGAGCTCTTTGTATCCAGCTTGTACTAAGCATGCCCTTTGGCAACTGGAGGAAATTTGCAACTTAGCTACAAAGAGGCAGTTTCTTGTCAAACCTCCTGGGCGCAAGTTCCTTCTTTATTTCTTCTGCTTAATCTTGGAAGTTTTTCATGGCATACAATCAGAATAGAGTGAGATATGGACCTTCTAATCATAATGGTAAAAATATTAGGACAACCCTACTTTTTCTTATCCTGCCTTACCTGCAAGCAAGTTTCCAGTCAAAATCAAAGCATCCTGATGTGCTGAGAGGTCCAGTGGGAACCAAGCTGATGAAAGCAGAGACAGGACCAAGCCAGCCATACCAATGGTGCAGCCCTTCTGAGCTTCATCTGAAGAACTTGGCTGGGAAACACTGCAAGTTTAATTTTGGAATGTCATGACTTTTTATCTCCCTTTTGGCAAATTAAAAGTCTTGAGAAAACCAACTCAAGAAGATGGCTAATCTAATTAAATTATATCTGTGCTATAGAAATACACATTTAACACTCAAATACAACTTCAAAAAACAATTTGCAGCAGAGACCTGACAATACTCTGGTTTCTTGATGAGCCATTACCTTCCTTTTAGTAGCAAATATCAAGGTTATAGTGACATCTACTGATAAACTGAAGAATTCTGTATTTATTTGCTACCCACTACAGTCCTGAACTATCTTCAGTTAAGTCTTGTGCACATGCAAGGTAAGGACAGGAGGCATTAGCTGTAGTATTTTAACATAACAAGACAGTGCTTTAAAGTGACAAGAAATTAATTAAACAATTGCATTCCATCACATCTTCTATATTTTTGAGTGAACACAATCCAAGATGGTAGTTTTCTGCTGCATTCTGTATTTTCCTTGACAAGAATTATAAAATCAAATTTTCCCATGGAAGTCAAGTTTAAGAAAGGGCAGGCAGAGATCACAGTAAGATGTTTGGTGATACTCTGTGAATTACACACATCACTTCAAAGCTGTAAGACCTAAATACTTCAGTTTCTTTCAGGAGAAGATCTTACATAATCTCTAAATAAAGGGAATCTGGAAATCCTTCAAAATATTTTTAAATTTGAAATAATTAAAATCTTCTAATACAGTTACTCTAGTCTCACACAACAGGAATTTCTGAAAATTAACCTGATACTAAGTATAGCTATAATTTTGATAAAGCTTCAGAGGTAATTACAGTGCCTTTCTTTGGTTTCTGTAAAGTATTTTCACAGGCAACTGTTATTTATTTCACATCCAGCCAGATGTCCATTACTTAATCCATGTTGACCTGTACAGAGTTGGAATGCAGCAGTTCCAGCAACTTGTTAATCATAAGAACAACAACACTTAAGATAGGAAGGAATTTTTGGCAAAATTCTCATGTTACTATCCATGTTATTATATTCTTATTATCCAGAACAAAAAATGTCCATATCATTCCACAAAAATAAAATTACAGTCTAAATTCATATAAACACTGGCCAAAAATTTGTGAAGAAGGAATGAGAGGAAAGGGCAAAGGCTATGCCATTGGATCATTTGTAAATATTACATGCATCTTTGAAACAACATTTTTAAGCTAGGTAGAAGAGAAGATATATTGATTTTATTTTTCAGCTAAGTACTGCTCACATCCTAAATTACTTCATTTGTTACCACTGGACCACATTTTTTATTCTACATATACAGAGCACACCACAGTTAGGGCCAGCAAGGGAAGCAAGGGCCTGCTGACAAGAAAAGCATCTGAGGAATGCTCATTTTGTGTTTGGGATTTGGTTTTAAAATAAGACAAAATTTTCCAACTGAACAGAGTAAGAGACACAATGTCAGCAACAAAGAAAATCAACACAAATTATATTAAACCTATTTAAAAACCCAACAGGTGTCCAGGTGCATATATCTCCAGTAGCTACTTTTGCTGCTCATATGGCACAGCACTAATAATCAGAGGCAAAATCAAAACTTTTAGGCTACCAGCTGTACATTTTCATCTCAAGAAACTCTTCAGAATGTAAGTAATTTGGGCCTATCATGTATTACCTAGATTAACAATGAAGTATTACAGATACCCAATTTGCTGTTCCCACTCAGTGTGCCAAATCAGAACAATTTAAATGCATCTGACACTATTATAGCAGCCAAGATAAACCAGCTTCCTTGACCCACCATTTTTCAACACGGACATGAAATCAAAATGAAAATTTCAATGTTCAAATTTTAGAGAGATACTACAAAATATAATATCCCAAAGATAAACATCCTTTCAAAAGTTCTTAAGCATGGAATATTTCATAGATGCTGCCTATATCTATCTTTCTGTAAGAGCAGCTACAGCTAATCCCTGTGAATCCCTGCTTCCAGAGGTGACAAATGCTGGCACTTAATACCCTGACAACATGAAGTTATCATGTTCTGTATTCTGTACAAAGTTCTTAAAGAACTGCTAAGATAAATCAGGACTTCAATGCCTAAGCAAGTCCACTTCTGTTTCATAAATGTGACTTCCAGAAGCTTGATTAACAAAAGAGGGAACATACCCACAGTGCCATCCCACACTCCAAGTGCACACTGGAAATGTTGTGGAGAGAAGACACAAAGCTTCACAGCAGCCAAACTGAAAAGCAGACACCAAGAATCAAATTAGTTTCACCACAGGAAGAGTTAGCAACACAATATCTTAAGAGTGAGAATTAAATCTATTACTACTGCCATTGTCACAGTACAAAGGCCTCAAATACAAATACAGTCAGGAGATCATAAAAAAAAAGCAAGCATGTAAAACAGGAAAAAGTCAGCCACCACAGCAAGAAAACTCAAAGAAACTCATATGTAGAAAACTCACTGTAAGTGCTCTTGTAGTGGATATTGTCAGCGCATGGGAAATTGCTGCAATAACCCTTGAAAGGTTGTTTTCCATAGTGACATCTGTTGGACTTTGCAGCATATTGTAACCTCTGTATGCTCTGAAACAAAACCATTTATACCCACTAAAACACATCCTTAAAAAAACCCATCCCAATCAAAATTTAATTTTATAACTTAATATTTAAGCTTAAATTACTAGCATGTATTTCACAGACTGCTTGTAACACACAAAACCAGAGAACAGTCTAAATACCATCTTATATTGTTGTATTTTTAGGGTTGTGCTAAATGCTATTTGGTTTATAAATAAATCCTCTTTGTTAGCAAACAGAAGGAGTAGATCAACTGTCAGTTTCTAACTAGATACTTGAGAAATGACCACCCAATTAACTTTGCTGTGGTCTTTGCTGTAGCTCAAATGGATTCAACATTTTTGCACGTTCACAAAGTTTGGATTATTGCTGTATAAACTCCATTTTCTATGCAGAATAACACTAGATCCACAAAGTACTATTGCTTCCATAGAGAGGATCAAGACCATATACCAAAAGATATATAATTAAAAACTTTTATGACAAACTGATAGAATCCAACAACCCCTACAAATATATACAACTCATACTGTCTTAAGACAGAAAAAGTACAACTGGCAGCAAAAATACAACATCACACTATCAAAACTAGAATTTATTTTTCAGTTATAAAGGGAGTACAGCCTTCTGCAACTACAATCATTAAACAGAATGTGGAGAGTTATAAACCTGGATGAACACACCTGAAGAACAGTAACATACATACAATTAGCTTGAAAAGCTGGATCTGGTTTTATGATTTAATGGGCAAGTAAGGTGACTTCAGGATGGAGGGAAGAAACTATTCAAAACAAGGACTCTCAATGTGTGAGCACTCACCAGTAACTCACAACATATTCTTTGAACATGAGTCAGTTTCTGCAGAGCTTAAACCTACTACAGGTGCTCCTACAGACTAGACAAGGAATTCATAAGCACATGGATTTGCAGGATTTAACTACAGTCCTAGACCTTGCAAAGTGAAATTTGGGTCTCCATTCCTTTGGAAGCAAGGCCAGGCAGGAAACACACCTGGTGATAGTGCTCACTGCAAAGTGAGATGGGGGCTGTGTTTCGTGCATGAGGAGTTTCAGGTAGACACTGCTTTGGTCTCGTGCCACTGCCACCACTGGGTCAGCCTGTCCTTGATCACAGTTATAAAACAGCTTTGGAACAAGCCTGAAAGAAAATTAGACATCAAAAAGAAAAGTTATTATTCAGATATTATTTAACACCCAGTTTAAATACATTTAATATACAGTTCAGCAAGCTATATATGTTAATTACACATATCAAATTGTAAACAGCTATTACCTAAATTCATTAAGCTGAATTTATTTTTATATAAAAAAAAACTCTCTTCATTACAATCAAGGAGCTCAAGTCAGGACCAAGCAACTGCTCTAGACATACAGTCATTTAAAAAAAAAAGTCTTTTCCAGAGATACCTCCCCATATACACCACAACAAACACAAAGATTACTTCTCTCTTGCTGTTTCCTGATCTCCCCAGATATTTTCCCCATGAGTATCTGTATCAACTGAAAACTCATTTTTACTGAAAAAAAAATTTCCATCTGATTTCTATGCAGCAAAACCAAAATATAAAATCAAATCCAGTCTTCTTGAACAACAATATTTTCAACTTATGTAAAATGAAAAGCTATTTTACACATGTTTTGTAATCTCAGTGAGGGTACTCCCAATGAATGTCCTTACTGGATGTTTCAAGGGGTTTCTACAAGCCTGTAGTAGCTTTCTGGGACAGGTTAAGTCTTTTCCAATCTTAACACACCTCCTGTCACTATGTCAGCATGAAGACAGAAAAAACTTCAACTTGTTACCACCCAGTTAATAAAATAACTCTATTTCAGAATCAAGTCCCTTAAGAAAAGCCACAAGCTCTATGATGCAACAGTTCATGACTCCTCTGCTGAGCTGCTTTGGCAATATAAACACTTTTAAATGTCAGAACTTTAAAAGTTTAGTTGTCCTTTATTTGTTATTAGGAATGGATGGCAATTAACACTATGAAAAAATAGGAAAGAAAACTCCTCTGATAATAAAATATACCAGGAATTCAGTATTACATGCTCCCAACTTCTTTAAACATAAAATTTAGATCTTAGAATTCCAGCAAATAAACTACCAACTAATCCTTACCCTTTGGTGCATTTATCTGTACAGCAACTATAACTGTAGCAGGTTACAGCAAACATCTGCTTTGCAAACAAAATTAGCTGCTGCACTGTGATCAGTGAGCACAAAAGTTTTAAGATACACTGTGTATGACCATGTGAAAACTACAGTGCTTGGGAGTTGGGACAAATCTGTAGAACTGTAACATTTTAAGTCAGTCAGCCACTGCCAGGATACTGAACAAACCACTTCAGCATGAAAAAAAAAATATTCTGAAGAAGTTGAAACTGAAAGTGACCCTCAGAATGTAATACAATGTAATACCCTCAGAATGTAATTTAATGTAAATGGATTGCTAATAGAAAGCAAAGTACAATTACCTGATCAGTCAGAATGATGCAGGTCCCAGGTACCACAAAGATGCATTTATTTCCCATCTCTCTTTTGAAGAAATATATATACATGCATGTAGAGATATATATATATATGTATTTTAAAAACACCCAAGTGATTATTTTAGTTATAGGTACACATCAACATGCAAGTATCTTCCTAAACTACTTTTTCTTTTCCTATAAATGAAAATGTCACATGTACCTCGTTAAAGAAGCTGCAGCCACATGTCTCACTCTTGGATCTTCATCTCCAAGCAGACTTATTACAACATTTTCAAGTACTCTCTCCTGAAGCTTTAATAGCTAGAAAATAAATGAGCACAGTAAATAAAGTTCACTAACCATTTTCATCATTTGACCATATTGTGAAAGGAGAGTTCACAAGTGAGATTTCATCTGTCATACAAGCCTGCAAGACCATCTTTACCTCAACATTGTCAACCACATTCTCTGACTACACAAATGTCAATTTTTTTTAAGTTAAAAGAGAACAAGCTACAAAACACACAAACATACCAGAGAAAACAAAGATATCTGAATCACCATAGTAAATGTATTCCCAACTGTAGTAAGTTTTAGAATGTGAATTATTTACACAAAAAGCACAGCAGCCATCAGTGTTGACAGAACTTAAAAATAAAGTGATGACATTGCACTGGTACCTTAATCCAGAAACACAATATACTGATTAAATAATTTACTTACACCAGTATAATGATGAATACCTCTGTGCAAGCTCTCAGTTTTTCCTTCCAAGAAGTTGACTAGCCTATGACAAAATAGAATTTATAGTACATTAGTGAACATTGTGTGTTATTCCTCCCTTCACTGCTCTGAGGGTTCTTTTTTTTTTTTTTTTAACCACTATAAGGAAAATGTAAATAGTAAACACTTTTTGCAAGCTTTAGAAAAGATAAGTTATTTGCTAGCCTACTATCTGGCTAGTGTAACTGAAGAAAAATAGTCCTTCCATTTAAAAAAACCCATTATTTAAAGACCATGATTTTAATTGTATTTTTTCCCATGCACAGAATCATCAGACTAGTTTGAAAAGACAGTAACACATTCCAAACATCACTATTCACAAGGAGTCCACTTTTGTACTACTAAGAATTTTCATATAAACATCTTCTGTCTTTCAGCTTGGAAGAATCAATACAGGATGAGAGAATGCAAGAAAAAGAACAAGTCACATTTATTTCAGTATTAAAAGAAACTGAGTGACTACAGAGAGCTGATAACAGAGTACATGTCAGGGACTTTCTCTTTAAAAAACACATGAAACTGGATGGAAAAACTAAGTTGGATTCCAAATGATGTGGTCCCTCTCTGATCACACATTTAGAGAAGACTTGATACAACAGACTAATGAACAATAAACTTCAATACAGTGTTACTAGGATTGGGCTTGGTTGTGCAGTCAGTGGTAACTTTACAAAGGAATTCATACAGGATTGACCGATCTGAATTAGTTTTATGAAACTCATTAATGCTTCAGAAGAAATTGTGCCATTACCGTTTCAGTTTCCTGTACGTCCCTGCACTTCAGCTACCACACCCATGGAAAAATAGGAACACTCACCGAAAATCCACCTCTGCAAGTGTTTCCAGAAGTTCTGTCCTTACAAGCCAATATGAGCTGTTCTTCAGAGCAAGGAGGTCAACAATCAATTGCAAACCTAGCTCACTGTAACTGCTGCTGCATAAGCTCATGATGCAATGCTGAGAAGAAAAAACAACTTTCAGTTATATTACAGAAGAGGTTCTCTGAAAAGCAGAATGAAAGTCATCAAAAAAACCCCTGTTTTCTTTAGAATACTTGAAAAAAATTATTTCATAAGAGCTAGGATAAGCACCAGAGCTAGGTACCCTACAAGGCCAGAAAACCATCTCTATGTGAACTGCTAAAACCTGCTGATAAAATTAACCTCTGGAGAGGAATGCAGGCCACACAGATCAGAGGGCAATCCTCTAAAGGAGGACTCACAAGGCTTAAACACCACAAACACTATATTGTCATCTGTTCAAAAACAGTCTCCCAATTTCCACAGGGTACTTTGAGACACCTGGTTCTGGTTTCCAAAATCTTGGATAAAGTCATATCTCCATATCTGGATGTTCAACTACAGGCATAATGTGTGACCTTTAGAAAAAGTTATAGAACTCCACATTTCCATGTCTTATTTAACTACACAAAATGTACCTTCTTGTTTGAGGATTAACAACCAAACAGGCTTAGAACATTTCTGCCAAAATGTCAGACCATACTTATACTGAGAAAAAGCAAGAGCCAAAGTACTAAGTTGCCTGAACTGAACAATTCCAGTGGTCTTCTGAAAAGCCATTATGACAAGTGTAGTCACACATTAAACCACTACACACAAACATGAAGATTGCTGAACAGAAAGTAAAAAAAAATCCAGCATTTACCTGGATTTCCTCCCCCAGTTGTATCACAAGCCCCTCCTCTTTGCATACAAAACCATAATTCCCATACACAAACTATGCATGTTTTACTCAAATTTATGCTTTGCCTCATAGGTTTTTAAGTCTCTGATTTGTCTGTGTTCTACTTTATTGGAAAAACTCTCAAAGAAAGCTCACTCCTTCACCCCTCTGCTTTTTCATCAAACATTTTCCACAGATTTTATTCAAGAAATAAAATTCATATCCTCTAAATTCCACTCGCCAATTCAGCTGTCATCTCTGTTTTAACAATTGCCTGAGGGATCTTTCACCCAATTTTAACCTCTTGTTTCATGACAGCTTTCCACTTTTAAAAATTACTGTTTCAGAAAATAATCACTATTTTAGTTGTCATTTCTCACATTTAATTTTTATTCTCCAAACACAGGCTACAGCCAGGTGTTATATGTTCACACTCCCCTGTTTAGCCTAGATAGCCTTTCTATCTAATGTACTCATCCTACTGTCGGTTAATGTAACATTAAAGCTCATATCAGTACATTTCTCATGAGAAACAAAATTATTAGATTACAATGATCTAACCACATAATTATTTTCAGTGCCAATAAAGTTCTTCAGGAAGAAATCAGTTTATGCTGGATGTTTACACATCTGCACATAGCAGCATCCCAGAAATGAATCACAACCTTGTGATCTGTGTGGTGCAAATAAATTCCTACTGCTTACCCTCACAGCTGTACAAGCCAGTTTGCATGTAACAGAGGACTCATCTTTCAATGTTTTCTGTAACAGAGGTATGCAGTCTATTAAGGAAAAGAGATTTCCTAAAAAACAGAAAAAAACCAATTTTGAGCAATGAAACATTGCAATCTTAGATTAAAAGACAAAAAGACACCCATAAAATAAATTGTTACCTGTTGAGCTTCTGACATTTATTAGCCATTTTTCCACATCAAAGCGGGATTTAATCAGAATGGAGTTGACAATTGTTCCACAGAGAATGGCAGTAGCTCCTCTGATCTGGGGATCCCCATGGTCAATATAGTTCAGAACGTCCGACACATATTGCTCCTCTAAGAAAATAAGTTACAACTACTTTATTTTAAAAACACTAGTATTAGACTTCACTGATTCATAAAAATGTTACAATGGAGGTCTCAACTATTAGACAATCAACATCAGCACATCCAAAACACGCCCACCATAGCTCTCCCCTCTTGAGATCCCTTCCTGTGCATGCAATCTACAGATCAATCACACCATTCAGACCAATCATCACCTATTTAAAAACACTAGTGATTTATTTCAACTGTACACAAAATGCTCCAGGGAAAAAGAAGAAGCATTTTGGTCAATGTATCAAACCAGTTGCACACTCCAGGTCCCTGTGATTCATTTGTAAAAGTGAACCTAATGACTTAGAAACAATCTGTAAGATGGACTAAATTAAATCAGAAGAAAACATTTGTAAAATAAACAACCCCTTCCACATACTCATTGTTTCAAAACAGCTTCAACTTGTCAGAAGCTCTACAAGGTCATCCACTGAAACTTAAATCTTGCTACAAAAAATATACCTCATCACATGCACAGCACATTCAATCCAATTTGTGCAATATTTGTGCACAAATATCAAACTGGGTTTGGAGTTTTCAGGGTAGATGCTGCCTCACTTATTTGAAAACCCAAACAACACTATTAAAATGGTATATGTGAACTGCAACATACCATACTCTTCTCCCATTGCCTCCAGAGGTGTTTTATACAGTTTGCTGAAGAAAGACTCAGGGTGAAGTGCAACAGCTGCTCCAACACAACTTACTGCCAAGGCTTTTACACTGACTCTCACATCTCTATCAGGAACTAAAGCTGCAGGGAAGAAACAAAAATTATTAAAAGGAAGGTATTTAAAGGTTGCTGAATTTAATTTTAAATTTAATTAGTAACATTATATAAAATAAAATAGCTTAGCCTGCACAAAAATACGAAGGCAGAGCAAGCAGTTGCACTTTGTCAGAGGCAGCAGTGATATATGAGCTGTTTGCTTTTCTCAAATGAGCTGTGTTTGAAATATACTTGAATACTCAAATACAGCCAGCCATAACATACCTCCAGCTCACCTCCTTCAAAATACAATACATTACATGGGCATGTGGGCAAGTAAGAGTTTAGAAAAGGGAAAAATGAACAAACACCTTAAATCAGTCATCTACCACGACAGGAATGTATGTATTGGATGTATTTTTAAAAAATGGAAATGTGGTGCTTAGGGACTGCCACAGAAAAACATCCAATATTTCTAATAAAGCGACATCAAAACCAAGACAGAGCAAAGTGATCACATTTCCAACTTTGTGCAGAGAACCAATGAAGCTCAAAGACAAGCATACCTCCTTTGTCCCCAGTGAGCAGGAAGGAGGCCGAGAGCAGCCTGACGCAGTGCACCAAAGGAGCACAGTCTCTGTCAGTGTAGTGCCCGATGTCCCCCTTTACCCTGGAGGGCTATTGAAGGCAAATCACAGTGTTTATACAGAGAAAAATTTATCTTCACTTGAAAAAAATACTAGCACAAGATTTAGAAATACTGCACATCCTCAAATGTCTAAAGGTTTAATACAAAATGAATATATAACATTCATATGTAGTTTAATATATATTCAAAAAAAGGCCTCAAAGTGCAATGCTTTGGAGAAGCTTATATCTTGTATCAGAACTGGTTCAATTTTATTACAGAAATATTTTATTGTAGATTTTTCTAAACTATCTAGACTTGCTGTTTGCATGTGAAGAGCATGCTAAAGCATTTGTTGCCATCGAACTTTGGAAACTTTATTATTTCTAAGTTGTTTTCTGCAGTTTTACATTTAGAATTCCCCAATAGTCCAAGCTGATCTAATTCTGCCTGCCACAAATGAAACTTTCACCCCAGCTCAGAACAAGGTCCAAAGATAAAGTCAAAAAAATGTAAAGAAGAAATGAGTAACTTGTAGTTAGAATGGCACCAGGCTCAAAGACTAACCTCTGAGGAGATCATGAAGTTACCCACACAGGTAGCAATCAGCACAAAGATATTTCAAGTAAGAAAGTATCAGTCTAGCCTACTAATGCACAGAAAAAAAGGGTTTGTGCTCTCAGCAGAGTGTTCTAGTATGGCTTTGCTTCAATTCTTATGTATTCACCTTATGTTAAATGAAATTCAGGCTGTAACTCAAGATTCCCTACGCAACCTGAGTTACTTTGACCTATAACAAGGTACATCATATATACATGTTTCCCACATTTACCACTTCATCATAACTGTAATTTAATTTTTTTAGAATTTCATTGTTTTGAACTTTAAATCTGACCACTGTGATGACTTCTCACCTTGTTCTCATGTTCACCAGCATCTGCTGCATCCTCTTTGGATGTAAATCGATCCACGCTGCTATCAGAGGGCTGCCTGCTATGGCTCATGGTTTTCAGCAGGTGAGACTGTTGAAGAGCTTTAGAAAAAGGCAATTCATGAAATACCATTTCAGATGCAAACTAAAAGCACTTTAATTACACTAATTATACAAACATGAAAAACAAATTAGCAGTGATCAAAATAAGTAATTGATCGCAAGTGTTGAAATATATTCCTTATTGCATATATCCATCTAGTTATTTGTTTTTCATATCCATTAAATGAGTCTTCACTCCCCTGCAGTGCAGATGCACCTGAACACCTGTCTAATCGTGTCCCCAGTCTGGCCCACTCCCGTATTTATCCACATACCAAGAGAAGAATTTCTGAAGGACTCTGACGAATCATCTTGGAGAATATTTGCAGCTTCATCTTCCTCATCCTGCAGCTGCCCAATCTGCATTCCAGAATACTGTCCTTCAGCACCCTCCAAAACCTATGCAGTGCAAGGACAGGGCTTAAAATAATTTATCTTTACACAGAGTATTAAATTTGAAACATGCAGCGTTAGTAATCTACAAATAGTCTGAAAGCAAACATGAGCCTGATAAATATTAGTGCCCAGCTGCATGTAAGCCCCAAAGCACTTCCCCTCCTCCTGCAGCTCTGGGGCTATTGGAGGCCATAGTTCCATCTGAGAGTCTCTCAGCTGAGCTATGAACTTGGCTACCAACAGGAACCAAGTAAAACTCAGTCCACTGCTCCCCTGCAGCTCCCCTTGCTCCCTCATCACAAATGTTTCTCTCTCAGCAGTTACAAATCACAACCAACACCTTTACTGCCACAAACTGAAGTTAGCCCTTGCAGTTAAAATCCCCCATAACCTCACTTGTCCTGGATATGTGAAATCAAACCGAGAACACACTGTATAGGACAAGAAAGGACAAAGAAGTTTAAAGTATTCCAATTTCTTCACTCAAAACCAGAGACTACTAAAATGGACTCATCTGGAAAAGAGTTTGACCCTTGGAACCAAGGCAATATATAGGCAGTAGGTATATGAAAAAATAACCATGAAAGTTAATCATAATGATCAATTACAGTAAAGTAAAAAAACCAATTTCACTAATTTTATCAGAAAACAGTACACTTCTTCAGTTACTTCCTGTCTTCAAAAGCACCTGGAAATTGTTCATTAAAAAGCTTGTGTGTCAGTAATTTGGACAACCACTTAGTCTCAATTATGAATGCATAATTTTACACATAATTACTGCTTGTAAACAGTATGCCAACTTACAAGAATTTGCATAAACACATCATGCCAATAAATACATCTTGTCAATAAATGCCTGCTCACTTTGGCCTCTGCACTGCCTTAATTTAATTCAGAGAGCAATTATCATCACTCCTTTGGTTCTTGAATTCTCACACTTGCAGAAGTATTTTCTTAGCATGATTATAAATTTACTATTTTTTATAGTGCTAAGAGACTATTACTCTTCCAAATTACTATCAGAAAACGAGAGCCAAAAGTTTGATATGTTTGAAAAGCTCTGAACTTGTTCTAAATTTTTGCCCTTTTGAATTTTCTCCTCTGGTTCCCAGTAATTGTATTTTTGTGTTTTTATTACCACCTCACAATACACTTGCCCAAGAGAGACAAATGTCTTAAAATAGATATAGTGTATGCACATTTCAGGTGTTTATTAGATATGTAACTGCTACATTTGTAAATCATGCAGCGTTTGCCCATTATACGAGAAATCCTTAAGATGGAATAAAAAGGCAAAAAAAAAAAGAGTTGTGCTGCCAAGTGTAAAAGCACAGGCAGAAGGCAGCGTGAAGCATTGTGCTCCAAAAATATTTCTTTATCATTCCAAAAAAACTGCTCACCCTTTAACACTTCCATTAACCCTCCTGCACCAAAACAATTATTAATATATATATATACACAAAATTAAGGATACTAAGAGAAGATATTTATGGCAAGACTTTGATAATTGCCATTCTTCCAGTGAGCGACATCTGTAATGCCTTCACATGACCTACCCAGAGAACACACTGATTCCAGCTTTGTAGCTTTTCATTATTGCTGAAGTGAAAGTGTTAAAAGGAGGTCAAGCTCTCCAATAGAGGTGTGAGCTGCTGACCTTTCCACTGTTACTAGCTGAGGATTGAAAAGTAGAAGATGAGTAAGGAGACGAATCCAAGTCTGGGCCCTCCATGGAAGAGCTCTGAGATATGTCGGGCCCCTCAGTAGAAGGAGATCCCCCCTCTGCCCGCTGCACACTTACAATTTCAGAGCTGTCTGAAGGGGTTACAGCAGAGTCTGGACCTTCTGTAGTGGTCTGAGAGCTATCACTAATTGGTGAGGAAGCCTGCGTGCCATCATTCAAATCCATAGTGGCATCTGACTGGACAGCACTGATCTGGCTGGAGCTTCGACTGAGCATTTCCTCCTCCTCCCCGTCAGCAGCTGCACTGGTCAGCTCACAGCTGGGCAGCTCCACGGGCTCCGACTGCAGCGTGTGCTGCGAGCGCGGCTGCTCCGTGATGATGTCGTGGCCCGTGGCGTCCGCAGCTGAGCTCCCCACCGAGCCAGCTGTCGACACTCCTGAGGAAGAAGCCAGCTCACTGGTTATCTCACCCTTCACAGAAGCTGCAAAACACAGGCATTTATCAGTCAGCCCAGTGCTTGAATTTGTGTTTCACTCTTGACATGAAAACGCAGGCTAAGCCACATCTTAAACTAGGCTAAGGAAAGTGTGTAATGGAACAGTTAAACTACAGGTAGGAAAACAGGCATCTTATAAAGATTCCACCCCATCTCTTTAAAAAAAGAATGCACTCAATTTCCTTATGTTTTACACTCCACAGTATTTATGGTTTTTGTTTACCATGTCTTTTGAATGCCCAAAAACTTCCTTACCACCATAACACATCACTTGGACATTTTGCATAGAGCAATAACAGAATGTATTTGCTGACTGCACTGCTAAAGAGAAAGGCAGGTACCTGCAAATGATGCAGAGCTGACATCAGATCGGGTTTCAGAATCATCATCCAAGCCTTCTTCTTCACCAAGAAGTACTTTACCTGAGAAGTGATACAAGAAAAACCTTTAGCTGTCAAAAATTATAGTCAGTTTGAAATGTTGAACAGCTGAAGTCAGATGTGAAATCTATTTTTAGTAAGTTTATCCAAATAATTTTTCATAGCTATGACAGGTAACAGGTGAAAGGAATGAATAAAGTACACATCCAGTCCCTCACTAATTCATCAGGAAAGAAAGAGGCAGCAGTGACAAGAAAACAGAGTTAAGCAATTTTATTTACCAGTGCAACCATTCAGGAAACAACCTACAATCTTATTACTTCTAGCTTATTTTTGTGGACAACATTTAGGATCCCACTAATTTCATCAAGTATGTGCTATTCCTAAGGACTGAATATCTAGCATCTGGAGGTCTGCCCTCAACTCTAAAGGCATTAATGCACCACAAGTAATAGAATAAATGACCTCTTCCTCCTTAAGGCTATAAAAATTATCAAAGGCTGCTCAGAACTCCAAAGATGACAGTACAGAAAAAGCCCAGGGAGAAGAGCAGTGCAGAGTAGAAGCACAAGGCAACACAGGTGGGAGAGGGTGATGAACCATGGACAACCATGGAGAGCTAAGGATTACTAAGGCAAAAAATCTTCAGAGATGCTTTTGCCATAAGAAACTTGAGAACCACTTCTAATATAACCCAACCACCACTGAGTTCTCTTACTCACAGAGCATTATCTACTTATATTACAGGCAGTAGAAAGAGAAAGATACCTGCAGATGCACACTGCCTGGAAGGCAACCAAGGACACAACTGCACTGCAAATCTGTCCCTGGGACAGCACAGGGAGTGCAGAGGGAGCTGCTAAGCTCATCCTTCTACAGGTTGCAAGTCCCTTGCTGAGACGGAGGGACTCACACTAAGCGCTCTGAGAAGGATTTTGCTTAGACTACCAAGCTGCACTGGTAGTCTAAGTTCCATAATGCAAGAAACTAATGTTTGGAAAACTCTGGGTGAATATCTTTGTACCTTATTCACGTTAACTGGGGGTAAAAGAGCATTAATACACTTTTGTATTTTGTGGTTTTTTGTATTTCTTTTTCTCCACTGCTTTCATACATAGCAGTACCACTGCAGAATTCCCTTCCTCTGAAAAGCATGATTTATGATACTCAAAACTGTAAGTAAGGCAGAAAAGTAAACATGGCATTTCCATACACCTTCCATGTAAAATGATAGTAATTGAGAACTACACCCTCCTATGAATGAATGAGTAAAATCCTGCTAGGAGTTCCCAACAAAAAGCACAAAATATAATATATTCTTCTGTATTATTTTGCACATTTACATCCATTTCACTGAAACAAACCAGGATGTTCTTCTGCTTTCCATGGCTGTCCACCTCTAAAAGTAAGTGAAAGAATAAGAACACTGAAAAAGTCATTAGGCACATTAGGTTTTGTATGCTTAAATGTATTAATGAGTATATAACACACACAGCAGGATACTTTTCCTCTATTTGACAAGAAAAAATTCCAGTTAAGTTGCTTTCAAAACATAGGCTTTGATTTCAAAAGGAATTTTCAGCCTTTTTTGCAAATAAACTTCTGAAGTTGAAACATAAATGAACCAATGCAGGCCAGCTGCTCAGAACTGAAGTTGATCTGATACAGCAAGATTGCAAAGATGTGAAACAGAGAATTCTGTAGATCTGCCTCACTTCACACCTCTACACACAAAGGAGCATTACAGCTTGAGAAGTCCCATCCATTGCCCACTACTCTGTATGACTGCAGAATGACTTCAAGGAGGAAGTGGGAATAGGCTTGGATTTTCCCTCTTTTCTACAATGGAGAGCAACAGGAAATGAACAATTCACAATTTGAAAATAAACCTGTACAAAGCACAAAATTGTGAAGGGATTTCTTCAAATTGTTTATGCCACTGTTTAGACCTCAAAATCTTCATGCCATAATCTTGAAAAAGGATAAAAGCTGATGACTCATACACGTTTTCTCACCAAGTGAAAGATTAGTATTTTAAGAAGTACTTTAACTGCATTTACTCTATTATTAGTACTTCAAAATTACACTGAAGACTACCAACAAGACAAAGATCCTAAAGGACAATTTACTATTTTTTATTTACATGTGATATATGTAGTTATTCTGATTTGTTGCATTCTGTCTCACCTTTGAATGCTGCAGCAATATCTACTTTCAGATACCCATTCTTTCAATATGACCTTTCTAAACTAGAAATGATGGTGCTTACAGATGCAGTTATTTCATTCAGCTTTAACCACTAATTTACATTTTTTGTACACTCTTAAAGCATACAGATGAGGTTATTTAGGAACACTTAAATAATCTTATCTGTATGCTTTAAGAGTACACCAAAATGTAAAGCAGTGGTTAAAGAGTGGTTAATGAGATTCCTTGTACACGAACATTGAAGGACATATTTGGAAAAAGTATAAGCTGTAATGGTGCTTCCAGTTTATATAATCTCACTTAGTTTTAATCTACTTTTCCTTGAAGTTTTTCTCTTCAGCATTGTACATCTCTTGCTTACGAATTCTTGCAGTGACTACACTACACTCACACAGTTTCACTGCAGCATTTTGCTCATCTGACTCAGGTGATGAAAGTGTTACACAGCTGTACCTAGACTGAGCCTGTCATAGTGATATGACTGGTTTATATCAAAACATACAACTAAATATTAAGTACTGTCATGCACAAACTGGGAAAAGAATACTTCAGAGCAAACTATATTCTTTAAAATCCTGCTACATGAACAACTTATTGAAGAAAGAAAATCTACACAGGCAAGACAAAAATGTATAATCATTAAGAACAGAAAAAGAAATAAAAAAACCATCATATTGAAGCATGCAAACATACACATGCATTAGTGAATTGCAGAGAAAAAAACAGGCCTAACAAAACCAGGAAAGTTAACTGTTTAGCAAGTTACATTAATGGTTAAGTATTACCATGAAAAAGAAGAATGCCCTGTTCAGAGAGATTATTTTTCCATGTGCTCTTAAGAAGTTAAAACTGCATCATAATCATCAACATAACTTTGACAGTGAACTACAGTAAAAATAAAATTATACTGCTTTAAATTATTGCAGAATATCTTGATTGCAATATCAGATATTGCATCGGAATCTTTTCACTATTTATAATGATAAAGCTCAGCTGATAACACAGGCAATTGTGAATGAAGACCCAAGTTCAGCAAGACAATGAAGTGGGGAGGGGGAAAAAAAACAACCCCAAAAAAATCAGGAAGGAATGCAATTAAAGATTGGTTTTCAAAAATAATCACCTTTATGCTTTCTTGCAAGAACAGGGCTGCATGAAGACCCCCCTCCAGCTGCAAATCACAGAAAGTAACACATCAGGGCAAAGACAGAGCTAATGAAATCATGAAGGAATTCTAATAGCCACAAGTGGAAAACAAAACAAACAAAAAAAACCAACAAAGCAAAACAAAAAACCCACAAAACCAAAACAAAAACAAAACCCAAAGCCAGGAAGAAATAGCAAACTTGTTGCTTTTGAAGTCTGAGGTTTTTTGATCATTTGACACCAAATTACTTTTAATATTCTGTGCCACTTGTGTGTAGTTTGCTTTCAAAAATGTGTTCTAAATTTCCATGCTATGATTGCTTCCAGCTAATAATTTACCTTCCAGAAGCAGCAATATTGGCTGACTCATTAGTTCAATACAGACTCCTTACAAAAACCCAATCAGAGACTGATTCTTTTGAAACAGGTATGTAGCAGCTAAAGAGAATTTCAAGAACATGCACTCCACAGACAAGAAAGCTGATTTTAATAGTTAAGGATAAGCTTAAGTCATGCTTTAATTTCGTGCTGGTTTTGGTATTCAGCAAGGAACTCTCAGTTAATACAAACTCTGATTAGAACTGCTTTTATGAATCACAGTTGTCAGATGATTGGTAAGAACATTCATTTTGTGAGGTTAAAAAAAAGTCAGCATATTAAACTTGCTTTGTGTAATTAAAAAAAAAAAATCATCAACACAAACTGTAAAAAAACCCTCGGAAGTTTGTAATGAATCAATGAATGTATACCCACTTAAAAGGAGGGAAGGAATTTCATTTAACCCTCATGCTTTACTAACATTGAGAACTAGAGCTGATGACGTATGCTCATTTCCTTGTACTCCAACTGCCAAGAGCAGAGCTCACCTATAAGTTCCACAATGCTCCCGCTGCGGCTCCTGCTGGCAGGTTCATCTTTGGATACACTGACCTGAGCAATGCCCCCACAGGCAGTCAGGGCATGGAGCAGTTCAGGGGGGGGAGTTCTAAAGAGCTGCTGCAGCAATTCTAAAGCTCCAGTCACAACGTTATGGTCCTGATGCTGGGTATAGTGCAGAGTCAGTTCATAAACCTGAAAGCCAGCAGAGTACTGGGGTAAGTCTCCATGAAGACAGAACATACTACGTGTGTTACCCTATACAACATCAAATTTCAGCAATGAATTAAGAATAACACATGTTTGGTATATATGATCTTCACCACAATCTTCCAAGGGGGAAATGTCAATCAATTGTAGCCACTTAAATGCCTTTTTGGTAGAAGTCTGGTCATTACTTATCAATAATTCCACTCACTGGACCAACTATCACTCATCAAGATAAACAGGAATTTGAGAAGTCAGAGTGTTCAGTATCAAACTAATCTATTTATTTAGATCACTATTTATTTATCTCCCTCCCAATTAGTACTCCACAGGTAAGGGTTATTATTCATATTTTACCTGTATAAGTTGTTCTGGTGAAGGTGAAATCTCTGTTTCTTTCCTTGTTACACCAAAACTGCCTTTCAGGCTGGTATCTTTTACTTGTTGTTGCAACAAAGGTATGAGATACCTTAGTGTAAGTAAAACACCCAGAATTAAAAGAGTAGGACGATCATCTTCTACAGGAACCAACAAGCCTGAGGGGAGAAACAAAGTGGCCAAATAGCTTATTGACAGTGGCTAGTTTCAACACAAATGTTATTTCATGTAGTCCATATAATAGTTTCTTAAAATAAAAAAAAAAAAAAAAAGCAACAACAGAAACCTAGCAGCCACTTAGGAGTGTTTTCCAAATGTAGAAACATTTGTAAATATGCATTTTATACTACTAACAATCAATTAAGCAGCATGGGAGAATGATCAGAGGGCCCTGTCTCACCTTCCCTGTTTCCCACCTCTTTTTACTCCATAAAAGCACAAGTTGTTTTGGGTTTTTTTTGTAATAGCTGATGCTGTCGTGAGATGATCTAGAGATTCTTGCTCCTCTCACCTGCCTCCTCTCTCCACTTGACAGCTTACATCCAAGTGTAATTCCCTTGCTCACAGATGCACTGCTATCCTAATGGAAGATATCTGCACTTTGCCCTGTTTTGGGAACTTTCTTCCATATACCTACCTGCTAATCACAACCAATCCCAAAGCATATTACAAACTAATGTAAGTTACAGAAGAAAACACAGTCTTCCATCCAGGGAGGAGAAAAAAATTCAGAATCAATTCTTGGAGTTCCCATTCATGTTTCTGTTTGAATTCTGCATCATTGCCAAGGACATTATCACACATCACTTTAGAGGGAGGAAAGTCACAATGTAACTGTTGAATTTTTCACACTTCTTGAAAGCAGCAAGGCTAACATGATAACACCTTATGTATCTGCTGGTCTTCCTCATCTCTCCTTTTGCAAGACAGTCTACATAGTAAAGAACCCCTTGTCGAAGACAAAACTGAGGCAAGTTTCCACTGAAAGCCAGAGATGCCTCTTGCCATGACTCGCAAAACAACCAGAAGACCATGCAAACTTCCCAGCTGAAGAAATAAGGAATCAATATCTGATACAAAGTTGTGCACTTTAAATTTAAAAAAAAATCTTCAATTTCTGCTCTAAGTTATAACAGAACCTATGCAGTGATCCTCTAAGAAAGGTCACGGGGTATGTGATCGTGGCCCAGAGCACAGCAGGGTGCTCTGCACCTCAGACCTGCTGCACTAGCAACCAAGCTGATGGACCACGCAAGTCTTCAGACTCCCGAAGTTCACCCAGAATCCTTAGACCTCATTTTCCAGCAAGCTACTTGTTTCCCAAGCCTCCGCTACTTCTTTTTAATATTACTTACTAGGACTGCAGCACAGAGAGAGAGACAAATAGCAGCACAGAGAGAGAGACAAATAGCTTTAGAAGTATCTTCCTCTAACTTAACACCAGATAGACAAAGTATCAGCAGTTTTCAGTCAAAGTATCCTTCCTTTACCTGAAAACCTTTCACATATTCAAAGTGATACATATTCTTACATGTAATGTTACTTGCACAAAAAGCCAATTAATTTTTTTGCCCTGAATCTTACCTAAAAGCACATTCAATAACCAGGCATAAAAATACTGTGTTCTTCGTGAATGTTGGCAGATGCTTACTGCTGATCCTGCAGCTGTTCGACGGATAGTGGGGGAACTGGACTTAAGATTAGCTATGAAAGCCTTCAACAAAACCTAAAAACAAAGACACCTTACTTAACTTTTAATCAGAAGTGAACTAAGAAGCCAGCAAATGTATTTTTCATTTATTCAAAGCATTACTTCATGCACATCAAGCAAAGGCAACTACTGCCTTAATTCAGACGTGCAGCTGTAACACTGCTTTCTGTACCATGGGATGGTAATGCTGGTAACTCACCATGCTTTGGGATTTAACAGGGAGCACTAATAGGGTAAAGAAAGGTACCTTAATCTCATTGTCATTTGCAAAATTGCCAAAGGCTGCCATGATTTTGGGTATTGCTGCAGCCAGCGTCTCCTGCACCGATTCCTCGGGTCTCTTACTGATCCGTGTCAGACAGGGCAAAAGGTTCACCAGGTATGGCCTAAGTGCGGCACAGGAGAAAAACTGATTTGAGAGCAGAACTACTGAGCCCTTCTAAGTATTTTTAATTCATACTCCAGTTCTGTGGTACTACTAAATCATACAAAAATGTACCTGTTAGCTACACAGAACATAGGAAAAAAAGAAGAATCTTCTGAATGCAAGAGAAGAATACACTTAAAAAATATACAAGTCATTATCTTCACAAGTTTTCCCCCCCTACAGTAATGTATAGCATAGAACTAAAACTCTATTAAATAAACACACTGATGAAATAAACTCAGAGAGAATACGGTAATAGCAATTCCTCCAACCTCCTAATTACATACTTCAAACTTCCAAACAGTAACATTCTGTTAACATCTGTATTTCTTTAAAGGTTCTTTGGAAAGTTCATTATTAGAATGTGTTTACCTGCACTTCTGAGGCCGCACTAGATGGGCAAGCTCAGCAAATCTCCAGAGTGCAGCACGCAGACTTCTTGAAGCACCATTCTAGACAGAGTATATAACTATCACATTTCATCATGCAAAACCATTTCCTACAAAAAATTGCCTACAACATACAATATTGTATATTTTACTTAAACAGATAAAAATATAAGGTGTCTGGAAATCATAAATTTCCTTTAGCCAAAAGGAAGTCAAGTCAGTTCCATGACTACCTTCGTTTTTCTAGCTCGCATTAGGAGTTTTCTGAGTAATCTAAAAGGAATAATAAGGAACACCACAACAGAAAAGGAAGTGTCTGAGTTCTCTGCTCTGCTGAAATCTGCTTAAAATACCACAGAGAAAGGCATCAGCCAACAAAGAAACACTGATGAGAGTCTGAAAATCACTGTAACACTTTGCAGAGATATAAATACAGCACAAAATTGACAGCAGAGAAGATATGCAAATAAACAACATTCAGCTTTTCTGAGTGCACCAAAGGAAAAATCAATATATTGATCTGTAGCACTTCATAATGGATTGACTGCTGAAGTTTAGTATCTATTTGCCTGGACTGACATCTTCCATTGTGCACCTGACTTGAACCAGAATGCCCTTACATTAGTGTCCAGGGATGTAGCACAATTCCTTAGTGTTGTTGGAAATACAGAGAAATGTGGAAGTCAGGATGCCTAGGAGGGTGTCTACCTAATGTAGTTCAAACCCAACCAAAATGCTTCTCAAATTGAGTCCCCTGAAGATAAAGCTGAGATGTTTGAAAACTGTCATTTCTTTATTACTTTCTTCAGCTGGTATATCAAAGGCTTGCAGCCTTGTTAGCATGACAAGTAAAAAATACTTGCATCTGAATTACAAGACATGCATTTCCCAGGTTCACAGCCAAACAACAGATTCTGGCATGGTTTCTGAAGTGATCCTGATGCACAAACAAAATTCAGTCTGCTGGGTGCTCCTGTTGCATATGCTACCTCTCTCTCACCTGTCATGAATCCAAGAGCACCTTTCAAGAAGTACACGCCAACTGAACAACAAAATATTTCCTCCTACCCCCAGTTAAAAACATGCAGAAACTTTGGAGCGTTTTGTATGTTGGCTGCTTTCTGTTAATTAAGTAATGTCCATTTCCAAACTCTCAAAAATATTGCATGACATAAAGGTACAGCAATACAGTAAAATATCCACACATGGCCCTACATCTAACACAAGAAAGGCTATGCATATTGGTTTTGTGACTTATCTTCTAGAGTTCTATTATTCCCTCCACAAACAAAAAAAACCCAGTATCATGACAGTCTGACAAGTAACACCTTTATTTTCAGTCTGTACAAGCCTGACCACATGTTTATAGATGCAAGAGACACAATTTCAGTGATACTGTTCTAAACATGGTATTTCTCTCCTGCAGTCACAAACTTCAAAAAGGCTATTACTAAATTCATTCCTGTGGACATAACTGAATTGTAGCTTTTGATACCTACAGAGATGCCTCAGTATTTTTCCCTATGCCTCTGTAAGAAACTCTAAGTACACATCATACATTCATAAAGTAGTTGCAGCAGGTTACTTCAAGCCTTAATTCTCCATGAGGTTGTGTCAATTAAGAATGCCACTGTCCTCTATCTACTTTCCATCACCCTCTTGGTTTGAGTTATTCTTTCCAGCTTAGTCAGTGGAGGAAACATCATGAATTATTCCTTTGGGTGGGGAGTCACTAAGGCTAACTCAAACTGCCATTCAAACCAAATGCTCACATTTTCTGCCAGATAAACTTTCAGGAGTGGTTAAATCCAAACAATGGGGACAGCAGTGAGGAATTCAGTAGAATAATACTTTAAAACAGTCACAAATCCTTCTAAAAATGAAGATTTGACCTTGATCTTAAAAGACAAACTACTAATTTACACTAATACTACATTCCAATATACTAGAACACAGACTGAATACATTTTTAGAAGAAAGAACACAAAGGAAAAATCACTCACCTTTTTAATCTCTTTATAGAGTTCTAACTGTAACCTGGGAAGATTGGAATCCATCAAAGCCTGCAATAAAATGCATTGAGAACATACTGTATCAGAGGGGAGGTGCTTTAGAGGAAAAATGTTACACTTGCAGTGAAACAGCTTCAAACAAGGCACAGAACTATCTAATGGTCCCTATATTTGATGTGTAACTGAGGAAGTGATAAATATTGAGAGGAGACACCTTTATCCTTCACACAAATGTGGACAAACTCCACAAACTCTAACAGTTATTTGCAGTAAATATTGACTGTTTTACTGACTCTACCTGCAAAAGGCCATATGGGATCAGCCTACAAGCAGAGCTGACCTCTTGTGCTTTCTGGCAATCACCAGAAACAGCTACTCATGAACAGAACATTAAACCACAAGAACAGCATTCACAAGCAGGAAAAAGGCACTCCCTGCTACACGCCCCCACTGTCAAGCTGGCTTCTACTATTTCTCAAACTGAAGCTGTATTTGTACCATTACCTTTAACAGCCCCTGAAAACCCTTTGTTTCATGAATCAGCCAATTTTCTGCATCCAGTTAGTACACACACCACAAGGAGCTCTGCACACCAGAAGTGCCACATCTCAGGATCCAATCAAGCATACAGCAACAGGGTTCAAACCTGCAGCCTGGCTAAAACTCAGTGCACACGACATGAAAGCAAGCACATAGAAGTAGAAATTTTCTGTTCACCCCAACAATTCTCTGCCTTCAAAGTATCAGAGAATAAGAAGATATGAAAATATAATCTTTTTATAGAGAACAATTTGTACATATATGATTACCCTTCCTCCACTTTTTTCCCTAGTGTATACTACAATTTATGAACATTTCCATCAGCTCATCCTCTGAGGAGATGAGACCCTCATACAATCTGAAAGTGCCTACACTGTGAATTCATACAGTGCTATATTGTGGAGTATTTAATTTTTTATTCCTTGCCCAATAATTTCTCCATTTCTAATTTTCTAACTGCCTGCCTAGCCACCACCATTAAACTCCCATCTTCACAGGATTACTCATCATGACTACAAAATCTTATGGTACCCACTGAGCTAGAAGCCACAACTGCTTCAGCACAGTGAGTGGAGTGCCTGTGGCTCCTCCAGAGCCTGATCTCCCCAGCTAAAATTGTATGCTACAAAACTCCATTCACCCCAATTACACCTGTTACAATACAATACAATGGCATTGCCTTCCCCAGAAAAATCTTAGCTGGGTTGGATCTTTATATTAACATAAGCACCCCAACTATAGATGGAAGGTGCCAGGATGACAGCAGGTAGGATTTACTTGACAAAACTTTGTTTTTATGAGAAGTTCACTGCCTATATATATATGAGATATCAAGCAACACAAAAAGGCCCCAGCTATTATTTGGCCTTGAGGCTAAGTTGTCCTTATAACACACCCAACTACAGGAACTCTTTTTGTTAGTGTACAGCTGTATTTTTAGCAGACTGGAATCTATAATGTCATCACTGGAAAAAAAGCATAGTAAGCTCTAAACTGCTACAAGAATAAACTGCAATTACTGAGGCCAATTGTACTGCAATCTGTGTGAACAGTCCCACCAGTATCATTAGCACAGAGAATACTACAACATCATGCATCAGCTTTAGAGACAAGGCAGCTTGACCTTATCCACAGAAACCCGCAAGTCCCAACTTGGTGTTTTTTCTTTTAAATGTATCACCACAGTTATTTGAATTTTGAGCCATTTACACTGTCTTTGAGGTACTGACAGGTAGGTATCGTTATGCTTGAAGATGACTTACAGTGTTTATCTAAAGTTAAGTGCTCAGCCTTGTCTGCACAGAAGAGTTCATTTTCTAGTTACAGTAATGAGCATAAACTCCAGACAGACACATGGTTACACGAGTAATGCTTACATCTATAGTCTTTCATTTCAACAGAAGCTACAAAGTATCTTTGCTAACCAGCAAAAGAATTAGCCTCTAAAAAGCCTGAG
Organism: Melozone crissalis; assembly: GCF_028551555.1. Lineage (NCBI taxonomy): Eukaryota > Metazoa > Chordata > Aves > Passeriformes > Passerellidae > Melozone > Melozone crissalis. The sequence continues at coordinate 14,916,505 of NW_026535784.1, read as the reverse complement.
ATACTAAAAAATGCTGAAATTTGACTAAAATGCAAGCTTAGGAGTCCAACAGCTCTGTTCTACTTACCACAAGCATCACTGGCACTCGCACAACCAAAAAGTAAAACTGGACAGCTTTTTGTTTCTGCATTTATACACAAGTGTCTGCCCAAGTTTTTAAACTGCTTCCACACAAGATAAAGCACAGAAACAGAATACAAAGTACACCCAGCCTCCATAACAGCCTGATACATCCATGTGTTTAGAATATCACAAATGTTACCACTTAAGAGCTGAGACCAACTGCCAAGCTTAATGGCTGACAGAAAATGCCAGCATTTAAAACCATTTTAATCTTGAAAACAAAACAAACTACCATACAAACATTTGGGAACAAAAACTAGGTTTTTCAAGTTACTCTGAAACATGCCAGAAAGCAAAAATATTAAACAGTTTAAAGAATTTATGAGGTAAATTTTATACAAGTCCACATAAGTGTTTCATGGAAAGAAAGAAATAAGCTTATATTCTTTAGGACTGTTTCAAAGTAGCTTTTAAAGCAAATTGAGTTAAATAATAATGCATGCATTTCATAGAGTGCACTCCCTCCAATAGAAAAACAGTCAAATCAGAGTGAAAAGAGCAAAGTGCTATTGGGCCGAACAAAAAAGCAAGGAACCCACACTTGCTCATTCCCTATCATTATGGAACACACTACATAATCTGTAAGCTTCTCCATACAACTTCCAGCCACAAGCTTAATCCCCAAAACTTACTTCATTCAGATATGAATGTTCCGTTTTCTTGCTTCTGCACACCTCTCCATATGAAAGAAAATTATTATTTGCATCTTTCTAAAGCACTTTGCATCAACTAGATTATTTATGTAGGTACATAACAGTGTCTTAAAGTTCAAGTATTTCAGAAAAAAAACAAACCCAAAAAAAGGGAAGTGAACACAAGCCCCTCCTTGAAGCAGCAGCTACACATTACTCATAAGGTTCATTTTAAGATACTTTGCATCAAGATTTAGACCTTGCATGACCTCCGGTGAATGCCCATCTGCTGTTCTCCAACAAGCTCTTCATTCTTGATCACAGCAGGGGAACAAACAATCTCCAGAATACTATATTTATTCTAATTTCTGCCTGAAATCTCCTCCTCCAAGTCTCAGCAAACCACACTATCTTTCAATCAGCTTTTAAACAATATTTTTACTTTTCCTCATGCTAAGTGTCTTTATGTTTACAGAACAATAATAGGAGTATTCCTCCCACACAGGATGATTTTAGAAAAGCCCACATTCCTGTTTTGGTTAACTTGAAGAGAACAAAGTTAATGAACAACTGAAGACAAGAATAGATCAGAACAATGAATTACATAAGACAAGTTAAATATGTTTATCTGGGCATAGAAACCTCTCCTAAGAGAGAAAGAGCACACACAGAATTTAGTACAGAAACTTACTTAGCCTCTTACATTGAGATGTTATCAACAGTAAGAAAGGCAACTAAAGGAACATCAGTGGGAATTCATACAGGACACTGCATCAAGAAGAGACAAAACGTGATAGTAAAAGCTCTTACTTTAATAACTTTATTAAGGCATTCATCTGCAACCATCCGGACATCAGATTCTGCATCCTCACTGCAGAGGAGAAAGAGCTCCATAGCAATGCCCAGCAGCTTCTGAAATTCTGGGGAATTCCTAAATAAACAAACATTAGAAAATTACAATGTGCACCATGAAAATGAACACCAATGATGTTTTTGAAAGGGTTTCATAATCCAACTACATATATACCATACACACATATGCAAGAGGAGAAGACATTTAGTGTACTAGAGCACTTCATTATGAGTTGGGAGATCATTTCCCAACTCTTTCCTACATAACCTGGTAAGGTATTTGATCTCTGTGCCTAAATTTTTCTGTCTGCAGTAGAAGGAAAGTGCCCACTCCACCAAGAGGTAAACAAAAGTCCTTCTGAGATTTTGAGTTAGTTTAAAAAAAACCCCACACCATTTCAGTTTTAAATAGAAGCTCAGCATTTAAACCAAGCAATTATAAGGAATCCTCCCAACAACTAACACTCTAAAGTTGTTATTCATCCTAATGAATTAAAGACATTAATAAATAATCAATAAATGAAAGACACTGCCTTACCTTAATGACTGAGCAACTATGTTTTCACATATTGTTAGACAGTGATTCACCCGATCTTTCTTGGTAGCTGCAAGTTCTTTCTTTCTAAAGGAAGAACACAATGATGATGTGTGTGAGTTCAACAGTGACCATTCAAACACTTGCTAAAGTAGTGTCTAATCATTGCTCAAGAAAAAGCTGCATTTGCACTCTCTGGTCACTCCATAAACAGCTCTACACCAACTACCTGCAGAGCCAGGACTTCATCTGCAGCTGCTGCTGAGAGCACATGGGCACACAAGCAAAGGAGAAATATAAACTTAGAAAAAGAATGAAGAATGAATCATTTAACAGGGAATATCACATTAATTCCATAACTTTCACTGAGAAAATGCTTGGGAATGAAAATTGAAGAATGAAGAGTAAAGGGAAAGGACAGAAAAAATGATGCAGTCCTAGAAGAAAGCAAAAATAAAAGAAATTGATAGAAGAAGGTTGGAGAAAATAAGCCATGATAACAAAAAATAGCTCTTTGAAAAAGACCCTCCTCCTACATAGCATCACCTTAGCCTTTTTTGTCTGCCAATGTCTTGAAATTTCAAGTTGTATTAAATGGACCACTTTGAATGTGAAGTGCAAAGGATGACAAAGCAATGCCATCACACACTGCATTCCTCCAAAGGTAACCACAAAAACAGCAAAGCTCAAGGCACAATCTGCCCATTGAGAATAACATCCCTACAGTAACACTTGGTATAGCCCAGGAAAGGCCAAGCTGAGTGCACAATAAAGAGAACAAAACACAGAAACAAAGAATGTGTATCTACAAACAATAGAGAGTACAATATGAAATGCTTCTCCTTTGCAAAATATGTTTAACATTCACTTCCACATGATACAAGCTCTTGGAATAGCAACTCTTTCCTGCTCCACCCCCAATAAAGGAACTGAAAAGAGAGTGAGACAGATCCCAATTCTGACTGGGAAATGTTATTCAAGTCTGCAGTCTCTCCTACTCCTAACTTTACTGGCACAGAATCACTTCTAGGAAAGCAGTTGTTACTTTTAAATAATTAACCAGTAGCAATACCGGAGCAAAACCACCCACCCAAAGATACCTCTGCTGAGTGTTTCACAATAAAGAATTACCAGATTTTCACTCACATTCACAGAGAATCTTCCCTTTTGCTTTCCAAATGAAAATTGATAATTTTTAGTATTTCATTCTCTCAGTAAAAATTAGCAAAAATCATGAAATAGCAAAATAGTGTTTCTGAATTAGAAGTTGGAAAACAATGTGAACAGCCTTGAGTTACATTAATAGCAGTACCACAACATCAAGGGCCAACAGCAAGTAGCCAATAAGCACATTAAATTCAGTTAACTCAAAATACAGAGTTAGACAAGTGTTTTTAAAGAACTACACTGCATTATTTAGGAACTTCAGCTCAAATAATAGAAGAGGTTTTCAAAAAAATTCATTAATACACCAGTATCCCTGTCCCTGGAACTGAGGGGTTCAAAAGTCTGTGTTCCCAAGATTTCAATTTTTCTCACAAAAAAATCTCATCTCATCCCAGAAATAATTTCTACTTTTTTAAGTTTAAGGAATAGCTCTGAACAAAGCCATTTTTTCTGTTTTAGTTTGGCAGCATTTTATTTAGGCAAGCTAAACAGCCAAGAGGATCTCTTCTTGGACTTAAAACACTGGCAGAATATGAGCAGACAACCTGAATTTGCTCAAGATACACAATGTCTTTCTTTCTCTCCATCTTGAAAAAGTGTCAGAGTCCTTAGGAGCATTTCAGATCATCTCTAACAAAAAACAAATACTGTCCAACATGTCCAACTGATTTTGCAACATCAGCACCACTGATGTGAACAGGCACCTCAGAAAATGATTCAATAATTTCAACTTTCATGCTAATTTTACCCAGCAGTCCCAATCTCTTATGAGCACCATTTTCAGTACATATTCAACCCAAAACCAGAACAGGCACATCTGAACTTGCCCATAAGCTCAGTATTTCAGATACAAGACACATTGAAAATCCTGCTGACAAAGGCTACTTCCAGAATAAAGTTCTCTATTATCTACACATAACACAGCCCTGAGCAAGGCAGGCAGTGTCTGAGTTCAATGCTGCTCAGACTAGCAGAGATCGATCTCTTGGGCCAATTTCTGTAAACAGAGAGCACCACTAATACAAAATCTAGACCTTGCTGAAATTAGTAACTTCAAAACTTAAAAAGGCCCAGCTGGAGAAAATATAACTTCCAAAAAGATAACTTAAAGAAATGAAAGGTAGAAGGAAAATGCTTAATGTATATTATGTACGTGCACATATTTTCCATTACCTCCTCTCCCTCTGTATGCACAGAACAGTATCCAGAGAGAAAACACATTATATTTTTTAGATCAAAAAAACAAATAAAGCTCTATTCAGAAGTATCATGAAGTCCACAAACTGCTGATGAGCATACCCAGGGGGCCAACAACAGCATCACACATTTGATGAATCAATCACACACATCTGATGAGTAACAGAAGGCAGGAGATATGGAAGCAGCAGTTATCTACAGGAAAGCTCCATCTCACACAGGAGTTTAATCCCCTGTGTACTTCTACACACCAGGAAGAGTAACAAACAATGTAAGAAAACCAGCAAGCCCAGATAATTTTGTCCTGAGTTCAGATGAGCTGACTACAAGGAGTTGCAGCTCCAATGCTCATTTTTATGACACCTTGAAATTAAGAATATGTGAAGAGTACAGAAGTTCTAAAGCTCAGCCAGTGATAAGAAAAAAGGGCCAAACCAAATAGCTTGACATTAATCTTGACAAAAGTAAAAAACCTAAAACCTGTTTTTCAATAACAAACAGAAATATGAGTGGATCAAGAAATAACTCAGTCCAAATATAGGGGACACTGGAAACAAGGTGCAGTAATACAGGATTGTAGTGATGGATTGTCAAATTAGCCAGAACTGCTCTACTACACACCCTAGACATGGTAATGCCAAAAAACCATCAAGGAGCCACTTCTGACAAGCAGGGCAATAAGTAATATCCATGCAGTTCATGTGATCTTCAGTAAAACAACAAATTCATGCTAAGCCTCCATATAGCACTGACCAAACCAATCCCTGACCACAGCTCCAGGCAAACATAAAAGACACAGAAAAATTGAAGAGTATAGAGGAAAGCATATTCCTTGGGCTTTTACAGCACCCTTTGCTGTAAAGGTAATGGTTAGAATCAAATGTAAAAAATAAAATTGAAAACAATTACAGTAAGTGACTATTAGAATAAATTGACAAGAGAAAATGTAAAGAATCCACTTTTGGATTCACAAATCAATTACACCATATTAGTAAATAAACCTTTAAGTTAATGGGAGCTTTGTGATCCAAAACAAAACATCCAATTTCTAACAAAATGTCAGAGTCTGCAAAAGCTGAAAAAATATAAGGAAGAAAATTAGTTGCCTCAGCAGAAGTGTAGAGAAGCAATAATGACAGAGAACTCAAGTTAAGTTTACATAGAAGGGAAAAATCCCAACAAGAGATAAGAAAGAGAGGGCCAGAGACTGACATCTGACTGTAAGGCATGATGTAAGCACAACACATGATTACTGCTGATTAAAATCTCTTGAAACAGAAAAAGGTCCTATCTTCTTGGTAAAAGCTTGGATTTAATTAAGATTTTATTTAAAAAGAAGAGGATATCAGTATTATAAAAGTTCTGGAGTCGTCTTACAATAAAGTGAAGAAAGACGTAGACACCTGCTGGGTAAACAATTAATTCTTCTCAACTCCAATCTCTCTGATCTTAAAACATTTCATAGGAGGAAACAGTCCTCAGTAGGATGGTAGGAACTTACTACACAGAATTACAAGAGATTTACCAGTTATTTACAGAGAACCACAACAAAGATGAACACCCCAAACACAGAGACAATTTTCCTTTCCAGTCTACTACAAACAAGAAAAAATAAATGCAGATAATGTTGTGAATTACATTCAATATGTCACCTGCTATTTCACTAAAAGTCTGGGAGGCCTCAGCAGAGGCTGCCACAACAGCTTTTCACTGGCTTTTCTGAGGCTCAGTGTTGTCACTGAGTTTGTCCAGTTCCTGGGGGCATACAGTCCCATTAGCTTTCTGAAAACAGCCTATTTTTAAACACAAAGCAAAGTCAACGAGGACAACTGCAACAATAATTTTTTAATGTTTACAGTAGAATATACCTAAATTTAGACCACCACACCAAGCATATCATCACGAGCATCACAAATGATTCTAAAGATTTTCTCTTGCAATGCCATGACCTCTCTCACCAGTAACTTTCAAGACAGAAATTTGAACAGCACCTAGGAAAGACTGGAAATAGATGTTCATCCATGCCACATAAAGTACTAGCAAAAAAAAAAAAAAAAAAAAAGGAAAAAAAGCACAAAACAGAACAATTTGTCCCTGCAGACCATTAAGGCACCTAAGAACAACTAGCTCATGATGAAGATGAGTTTTCTCACCTATTAAGCATCAGAAGTGTGGAAATGCACCGTGATTGTTTGAGACAACACTCTCCAGAGACAAACAGCACCAACCGTGATAATTTAGTTGGCAAACGTGTCAGAAAGTGCAGAGGGAGCAGGTGGCCAAGAGCCCAGAGCCACTGCTCTGTTTCTCTGCCAGCTCCACAGCAAAGTGCCAAGGGAGAAGTTACCTGCTCCTCAACCCTGCTGCTTCTCCCTTCTCCCCAACAGCAGGAGAAAAAGTATTAGTGTGACTCGTGTTTATCCCTGAAAAGCTCCCTGCCCTCACACGGGCTCGGTAAAAGGCGGCGGCGGAGGGTGCAAACGCAAGGGGCAGCACCGCGGCACTGAACAGCTCCTTGCCCTGCTCCACCCAGTAATGCCCCCCAACGGGAAAGCTGAGCATCTCATCGACCGAACACATTTATCCCTCACATTTAAGAAAGAAAAAAGATATTAGGAATATTTAAACGAACTTCTCTTAGGTGTCTGTGCAGTACATCTCAGCACGAGACTTGAAATGAACTTTGTCACAAACAGACATCCTTCTGAAAGCATCAGAGCTCAGACTTCAACTCTAAACTTTCAATTCACAAATATCAAAACTTGTTTTTAACTTCAACATGAACTTTCAGAGCACTGCTCTTACAGGAAAGAAGAAATCCGACTGATAAACAACCAATACTTAAAGATATGAAAAGTGAATAACAGAGTGGAAGAAATTTCTCTTGCTCAGCCTTGAATTCCCATTTCAAGGAAGCTGCACAGTCAGCTGGAGAGTTCAGAGAAAAGACACTCATGCAGAAAGCATCAAGCACAGAAAAGCAAGGTCTCACAAAAAGCGCTTCAGCAGTTATCAGAAGAGAAAATGCTGAAAGTAGTGCTTCATTCAAGTTATGCTAAGTTTTTGTCTTTTTTGCAGCAGTGCACTAGGGAAAAAAAAAGCTTTTCCTTCCTAGAACCAGCCTGTGAAACGCACACAGCATCGCTGTGCGCCCCGCTCATCTCCCGCACTGGGGACTTTTCAAACGCACACGCCCCAAAAGTTACTCCAGATGTGAACTTGGGCAGAGAGCGGGCAGAGCACCGCGACACTGCGGTGTGTGTGTGTGTGCGGGAGCCGCCAGCTGCCAGGGACCGGGCAGCGCCGGGCCCGGCTCGGGGCGGTGCGCGGGACCAGAACCGGAGCAGAACCGGCTGGGGCGGGTGCCGGACGCGCGTGTGGGGAGCCCCCGAGTTCCGGGCGCGGGTCACTCACGGTCTCTGGAGCGGCTCCTCGGGGAGGGCAGCGGGGCCCTGCTGCTGCTGGAAGGAGCGCAGCGACTCGAAGGCCTTCGTCAGCTTCTCCATGGTGGCCATGTCCGCTCCGCCCGCGCCGGCGGCACCGGCCCGCGCTCCGACCCGCCCTGTCACGGGCGCCTAGCGGGTCCGAGTGCTGTCCCGCTACCGCTGGCGCTGCCCCCGGACTCGCTCCCGGCGCTCTGTCGGCGCTCCGGTGAGCCCCGGCCCGTCACAGCCGCGATGAATGGGGCAGGCGCCGCTCGGGGCCGCGGGCGCTTCCCGTCCGCCCCGCCGCCATCTTGATCCGTCCCGTCGGCCCCCGCGCGCGGGCCCCGCCCCCAGGGCTGCCCCGCCCCTCCTGGAGCTGCCCCGCGGTCCGGGGCTCGAGCGCGCATGCGCAAGCGGCACCCCCCGCCTGGCGTCACGCGCGCCTTTACGCAGGAACACACATGGGAACGCGGGCAGCGAAAAGGGCGGGGCAGCGGCGAGAGCGACAGGCGCCCTGACCAATCAGAAGGAGGCTCCGCCCCTCGCCCCGTGCCCGACCCGCCGTGCGCTGCTCTGCGGCGCCCCCTATCGGCAGCCGCCGCGGCAGCCGGGCGGCCGCGCGCGGCTCCGGGCAGGACCGGGCCGGGCAGGGCAGGGCAGAGCCGCGGGCGGGAAGCCGGCCCTGGGAGCCCATGGGAGCCCCTGGCACTGGCCCGCGGGGAGCCGCGTTTTCAGCGGCACCGCACGGACCCCCCCGGCAAGGCGGGAGCAGCCGCTCCGGGGCCGCGCGTCACGGGGCACAGCGGGTAACGCCGCAGCCCCCGCAGCACAAGCGGCGGCCAAAGGCGCTGCCGGCGCTCCGGTTTTATATTAGGCTGCGGAGACTCTTGCCGGAACAGGACTTAAAACTTGGCAGCGTACGTGCTGCCCTTTCAGCGCTCCTCTCCTGAGCGGGGACCTGCTTCATCAGAGGATATTTCTGCACACACATATTAAACATACAGGATACAAGAGAGACAGTATAGAATATTTAAATCATTAATTCCATTACTAAACATTTAGAAAAAAATCAACAGTATTGTGAAGTTTCCAATTGCGACCACTGATTTTAATATATCTACTTGTTCATACAGACATTAAATGGCAGCTGATAAGAACAGGCAATTCAACTTATCTCACACACATGAAACTGGTTCCAGCAATAAAAATGGAGAACAGCTCTTAGAAATTCTAAGAAAATAAATTTCCAGTAATTCAACTTGGTTGAATTAACATGAAGGAATGAAGCTCATGTCTCTGAATATTCAGGCCGACAGAAGTCATAGCTAACATTCTTGCCAAATATTCACTAGAACAGTGCTCTGCCAGTTAACTTTATTAGCATGTTAATAAAAGACAAACCATTTGAAACAGTCCTCTGAACAGAAACCTATCCTTAGTCCTGAAAGGAATTCAACTTAAAGCAAAGCCTTATTTCAATATAGAAGTGCTACAAAATGTGAACTTTTAAGGTAAAACCAGTATTTCTCCCGATTATTTTATGATAAAGCTTGCAGAAACATTTCTCTGGAACATGTGGATAATCATGAATTTTTTATGTAGCAAATGAGACAGGATAAGAGATGACAGCAGAGTTGGAACGCTGCACACTCTGTGCATGTGCCACTCCACACTTCGAAATACATTTAAGCACAGTAAGAAGAGCACAAGCTCTTATCAAAGATTAAACAAGGCACCAGCCAAGGCTGTTGCGAAGCTTTTGATCAGTGTGCCAGTCCCCGTGGGCTGCTGACTCACGGCAGGAGCCCAGGCAGTGCCTGCCCCCAAGCTCGCTGCTCTTTGTTCTCCCTGCCCGAGCGGCTCATTAGCGAGAGCGAACTGGGAGGTATCTCAGGGTATCAGGTTTTTCTTTGGTCAATACCTTATCAGTAAGTTCTCCTGGCCCAAACTGATCCGTGGTGTTTTTGCCTGGATCATGTCACTGATCTGCCCCACAACACCCACACTGGCAAAAATAAAGTGGTGTAAACCAGGCAAGGGGCAAGAAAAAACAAGGCAGGATTAGAGAACAAGCATTTTTGTAAAGTCGGTGTTGCCACAAAGAAAAATGAAGTTTCAATTAACAGTGCATAGCTAAAAGATTATCATCTGAAATTTAAGGGATGACAACTAATTAATCTCATCCTCCAGGAGAAAAAGAAACATGCTCTTACCTTTTCTCTTAAGTTACCTCCTGATTTAATATTTTAAGATGAGCATGTCAAGAGTATTTTTCACCTTATCCTGAAGTCTCACTTTGGCCAGCATTTCTGCGTTTCCATGAACAATTCAGCAGGTACTTGGTCCTACTCCATGAGATTTCAGGAGGAGTCTCAGTGGCCCACTGGTTTGGCATATGCACGGATTATCTGCAATATGTCACAGCCTGGCTGTGTCTTTTTAAGGTCATTTAATTTGAAGCCCTTTTGGAGAGCATTTGGGGGCTTTGTCTTTCAACTCATGTTATAAAATTACAATAAATGTGCAAATGAAAAACAGCGCATGCCAATAATTCTGTCTTTTCCCATGGAAATTTATGCAGAAATCTAGATCCAGACCATGAGATAAGGTATCAATTGAGCCAGTGCAGCAGAACTAGGGCATCTTTTCCTGGATTCGACTATCTTACATCGGTAAAAAGCTTTTACAATGCAGGAGACTTTCTGCTTCAATAAATTTGAAATTTATTTTAACTACAATGTTTTTTTTCTTTTTCTATCCCAGCTACCACAATAGACATGGTAAATAAATCACATTAGACAGTAATACATGTGGTTGAGATATGTGGCAGTGTTTTGCTTTTATTTCAGGAATTACAATGCTAGAATGTCCAGGAAAACAGCTCACACAAGAACAGTCAGTGGTTGGAGATGCTGGAAGTAACACATCACATTTAACAGTCAGCTTCCTATGCCTGGAAAGAATTCTGGTGGTTTGGACATATCTGAATCATGGAAAAAAGTTACCTACATCTCATGTGCAAAATTTAAGTTACACCACAAGAACAATTATGAAATAAAAAAGAATGTTTCATTCAACAGAAAATACATCATCATCACCGAATAAGCCAAGTGAGTAATTAAAATCAAAGTAAATATGATTTCAGCTTAAAGATGCTTTCCAATAATTCAAATTTCACCTCCTAAAGAGAAGTGTTTTCTGAAAATCTACACTAAAATGAAGATGATAATTCCAATGTTAAATTCATATAATGATAAAGTGTAAACCATAGGAAAATATAACTTTTGTTGTCATATTTTAGTAACTTGTAAACAAGTATTCTCCATTCACACAAATGGCAATGAGGAAATTCTTACATCAGTGTAGTCTGAAAAATAATTGAAGTGCATTCTAAGAATGGATTGTTAGTTGGTTTTTTTAATTGCATTTATATTATATTTGCTTATATATTTGATTTATAAACCAGATGATTTTATTCTGATTTTTCTCTAGAGATAGATCTCTAGGAGATAATTCTCTTTCACACTCAAAACCATTCAGGACTACTGTTTTAAGAATGATTTGGGGGAAAAAAAAAAAAAGAGACACATGAGATTTTAAAAGCTAAGGTTTGTCAATAACACTCTTGTTACAGACATACCACAGGGGTTTTTTCCCTATTTACTATTAGTTTTAAGTGCTCCTTTTTTTCAGCTGAGACTGTTCTGTTGTTTTTATAATCCAGAAACAACACCATCTCTATATTTTGAACACACCTCGGGGGGCAGGGAAAAGCTGACACCTTTCTTACTAGAAAAAACAACCCTGAGGCATGAAGATTCTATTCTTCTGGTCACAACATTGAAAAGCATTAAGTAAACCAATAAGACACTGGTACATTGTTGCACAGTTTCTGAATTTTGAGCTAAATAGAGAGGTTTGAGGTACTCACAAGCAAACATGAAGATTTACATACACAAATGCTTGGAAACACACACCACCAGGAAAGGAAGGTTGATCTCATGCAAATAACTCCATGGAATTCCATAGGTCTTTCCAAGTCTTGCACCAGTAGAACATTGGATTGGTAGAGCCTTCTAACGTATGGGTCTAGAGAATGCTGAATTACAAGAAGTTATGTTGGCTTCCCCCATCCCACCCCAACAGTTTCATGTAGTAAAAGGCTACATAATCTGTCAACACAACCTGCTATTTCCCCCCTTCGCTGTCCCAGTTTTGTCCTAAAAAAATCAAGAGCTAAGTTCATATTAAGTATCTTGCACCGTGATATTTTGTTTTCAGGTGTTCTCCCCTCTCCTTAGCCTTTCCCTGCTTTCAAGATGCACCTCCAAGCTCCTTATACTACAGAAAAGGCCTTTAACCAATGTAGTCACCTTAGATTAAACAGCATAACATCTTCCCCTCCATGTACTGTGTATGGAGACTTATGCTGATTGCTGATCCTTCCCAGTTCCTCGTTTTTTCTAATTTTCCAGGGGATTCACATCAGATAAGATGCAGTCATTATTACATGCTTGTATTTCTAGCCAAAAAGGATAAATTTATAGGACAATAATGCCATCTTGAGCCTATTGGGGAAGAACCGATCAACTAACCAAAAAAAACCAAACCCCAAACCCAATGGAATTAGGTCATAATCCTGCAAACATGTACTCACTCAAAACAATTCAATAGTAGTATTCTGAACTTAGTTTAATTCCAAAAGTTTTTTCTTAAGTAAAACTTTATAAAACCAAACAAATTCTCACTTTTTTACAAGGAGTTCCTTTTTCCAAAGAAGCAGACATGTAAATAACCACTTCTTAGGAACAATTTCCCTTTTCTTTTAGCCCTCTTTCTTCACAGATTCCTGGAAAATATATGTTAACCCTCAACACTCCAAAACAGAGAAGTGATTTTTAGGTTTTTTTAAGATTCCTCTCTATCCCATACAGAAAGAAAACTTGAAATACATGATCAATAGACTTTCAGATATTTTTTTTAATCTGTTAAAACCAATTTACTTCACAAAAATTTTTCTTCATAAAAAATATTCAGCTTGTGTCCGTGGTATTCTTGCCCAAATTTCAAGTTGCCCTACACAGACATTAAATCCAGACTGTCACCCTGCATGTCTGCTGTTTATACAGTCACCTTTGCCTCAGAACAGCAAACCTAAGATCTTAAAAATTCAAACCCCTTCATCAGGGAAACAATGACTTCTCCAACCATGTAGGTATTTATAAAACCCTTCTGTTCCTTCTCCATTTTTCCATTCCCCTCTTTTTAGAGTTCTTCTATTGCTGTGGTACAAAATAAAGAGGGTCAGGTCAGACTGCCAGCTCATTGTCTCACACATAATGGTTCTAGCCAACACCCTTACTTCAGATATTTCTGTCAAGTCTCCCATCCCTTCAGTATTACATCAGACCATCTTCCAGTTATTCATTCAAACTCTCTCCCTCTGCCAATTTCTCCCTTTGTACTCTCTAAAAGAGTAATTTTGCTGTCTTGTGTGCTGTTTTAGACTGGAGGAAAAATGCACTGAACACACAGGAAAATAGGCTCATTCCTCATTCCTGTGGCACAGTAGCCAAGAGGAACAATTTCAGAGAGACACCAGATGAGCCCCAGTAGGGTTCTGTAACACACTGGTTTTCCAATTTTTTCAAATTCTAATCCATTAAAACTTTGCCTTTAGAGACCAAATACCATTAATTAAAACCTGATGATGGGCTTGAATATCAAATATATCTTGTGAGTTTCTCAGAAGCAGCTGAAGTTTCTTCCAGTGGGTCTGCAGATCACAAGAGGGACCTTTTTGAGGTGGGGGTGCTATTCAGTTGCTATTCTGTGTGTACAATACATGTGTGGCCCAGTTGGTGCCCCAATGAATGCATGCACAGTTGAGACAAATCTTGAGAATACAGAACAAAATATGTAACTAAACTCATGTCTCCAACTCCATTGTATTTCAAGTATCCAACTCAATTTTGAAAACAGAAGAGGCTCTTAATGAAATGTGCTCTTTAAAGTGACTCTCATACCCAGATGAAGTTTTACTAGAAGTTTACATAATAAAGGGTCTGACCTACAGTGACTCCAGAAGAATGGAAGTTTGCCTAGCTTTCAAGCAGCTTTTGTCAGTTTTACTAATGGACATCAGGTAAACATAACAAATTTCAATACCAGTTCCATATCTGTATTAAGCAATCATTAAAAACATATTTTAATGTTTCTGTTTTAAAAGGCTATAAAAAATACTTACATAATTAAATTCAATACTTAATGCTAACTTGCTCTTCCCCCAGTGGCAGTGATCACTGTCAACCCTAGAACATTGCATATCACAACATAAGCAGAGAGGATGTTAGTAAGAAGAGCCAGGCTTTGTTTTTTAACCCATTATAAAAACATAACATTCTACATGGAGTTAAAAACAATTTCATTTACAGAAAATAAAATAAAACTGTGTCCCCACAGGTAAAAAGAAATAATTTCAGTAAAGACAACAAAGTTTTTAAAATATAGTTATAAAATTTTGGCATAGGTTGACTTGCATGGTTCATGCCAAGAAACTCTATGGAGAGGATGTGTAAGATGGGTAGGAAAGAGAAGATAGGATACTTCAGTTTGAGGATTAAGCTAAATGTTCAAAGTTCTCTTTATACAGAAATACAGAAAGAGATTCTACAGAGCCTGATAATAAAGAGCAATTCCTAATAGCTGGCCACAGTGCACTGAATTCCTTTTTTTCTCTTAGCAGTTGCTTGAGAGATACATTAGGTAATAGCACTGCCATGCTGCTGGATAATACCAGAATTATTAAATTTATCAGTACATCAATTTTACTGTTAAGAAAATTGCTAATAAAGATCCTAATGATCAAGAAGAGTTTTACCAGGAGCATACAAAGTCAAGTTACAGTGATGCCATAGATACTATCTCTGTGCTTTAAAATCCTTTTAGTATTCCTAGATTCATTCCACTGGGAAAAAAATAATCAAGATAAATCAAATACATACAGAAACACACTCACTCAAATGGCACTCATTGCTTTTTGTACAATTAAGCTTTAGTGAAAATATACATCTTAAAACAAATGAAGTACAAATGTACAAAAATCCTTAAACTCAGATAAAAAATATATATAATACAATTTGCTACAGAGATATAAAACATTTAATGCTTGCTCATCCTTTCTGATGAGCATAAAATGATTTAAAGTCTGGAGGACTCCTGCTCATCATCACTGCAATCAGACTTAAAGCAGACCTGCAAGAGAAGACAAACAGACAACTCAGCTGCAGAACTAATACTATTGTTCATTTGTGTGTTTTATGGGACACAGAAAGGCTGGGGGGGGTGGGTATTTTTCCAGCACATTTTACTCCATCCTAAGTAAATGCTTTGGGAAACTCAAAGGAATCCATAATCTCAACCCCAAATCTCAAATTGTTAGAATTGAATTAAAGTTCTTTCCTTCTTCTAACTTCACAAGACAATTAACTGCAATCCTATTAGTTCAAAACCAACTGAAAACTGTCAAACCATATTCATTTTTAGGACTTCTTCTCTATACATAGAACCATATCTTGGGACAGTACAAATCCTGCTGATTTTTGGTTGGAAATGACTACAGTAAGACACAAGCTTTAACTTTAGCTATGTGAGAATATTAGTACACTCAGCCATCCCTTCTATTCCATTAGTCAAAGTGGGGGGAAAGTGTATTTGAAAAGATGAACTAAAAATGACAGCACTATTATACATTCCATTAGCATTGTACCATTTTAGAAAGGTGAATTGCCAGCTGAAGACAAAAAATTTCTTCATGCAATTTTAATACACGGCCTTGCTGTGGCTACTTAACAATATGCACCTAGCAATTTTAAAATTCCATTTCTGCTTGAAAGCAAAATTAATTTCTACCCTCTTCACTATTGGAATATACTCAAGCTTCTCAAGATATTTCCTCTCTAGGTGCAGGCACACTGAGCAAGCACAATTGAATATAACATTTACAACTGCAAACCTTTACAAATAGTCTATTTCTTATATCCTGTAGACAATTACAATACATGATGTGTCTTCTAGGTGGTAAATACTCAATTCTCTGAACAGGAAATTCTTCTACTAAAGAGTAGAAGTCTGTGTGTAAGAAAAGGCTGTGCATTATCAGCTAGGTAAAGATCTATTATGTCATTGTTTTGGTGAAGGCATTAAACTGCCCAAGATATTTTAACATTTGTTTCATGGTGCCTCTCATTTATTTTGGGGATATTTCGACTTATTTACTTATTTATTGGATAGATACCTATTTTTGCTTCTAAACTTACTTATTTTTGCTTATAAATTTATTTATTACTAGTTTTTACACAGGGCCTCAATTATCTCTGAAGACATGTACACAGGTTTCATTAAAAATGGTAAAATATATAAGAACCAAGACCCAAACGAACCTCTTTAGCAAAGGTCTAGAGCACAGTTTTTAACAGAACCCAGGTAAGTAGAGGAGGACAGAATGCTGAGGCAGGAAAGCCTGCTGCAGTTATAGGGATTGCCATAATTTCTGAAATGTGGTGGAGAGGCAAAGCCATAACAAACCAGATTTCATTAGTTTCACAATGCAGTGAGCAACTTGGTTTTCCTATCACAAATTAACAATAATAAAAAAAATAATGGAAGTTAATTTAATGAAAGAAAATAAATGCCCTTACCTCTCCACTAAAAAGTCTGTGAAAGAAGCCTCTCTTTGGCTTAGGAGACTTCTCTCTGTCTGGTGACACAGTACCATCAGTTTCATATGCATTGATATCTTCAAAGCATCCCGTTTCAATCATCTTTGAAACACATGAAATATAAATGAAATATCCATAAAAGCCTCTCAAACAAGTTCCAGGTTGTTGTTGTTCCCTGGCTGGGTACTCCTAACACTTAAAAATTCATCAGCCAAATGATACCACTGTCTCCAAAAGGAAGCACAAAGCTTGTGCACTCAACCAACTAAAGAATAGCAATGAGAGCACTCTCACACAGGTGTCAGGTACTCTCTTGCTTTTTTTGCATTCTTGCCTTTCTTATACTTATGATGCAATAAAGAGAAGCTTCTAGAACCAGAAACAGATTTTAAGGTATTCTGTTCATTTTAGAGCAGGCCAGCCAAAAAAGAGAGATATCTCTATGCCCTTGACTGAACTTAATTAATAAACATGACATGGGAAGAAAAAAAAAGATATAACGAAGATGGGGATTTTGAAATAATCTTTGTCTGTGTGCACAGAAACAAAAGAAATAAAACCACAATTACTGGGTACAGAAAGGACAGCAGGAAGACTGAATGCCAAAATACAACCAACAGGCAGGGTCAGAAGGGGGGGAGTGGCTAATGGCCAAATCCAGCTGGCATTTACCAGTAAGTGCCACCAGTACACATCTGTCACAGCAGCTGGCAGCCAAAGGAATCACAGAATCACTGGGTTGGAAGAGACCTTCAAGATCATCGAGTCCAACCCAGCCCTAACACCTCAATTAACCATGGCACCAAGTGCCCCATCCAGGCCTTTTTTAAACACATCCAGGGATGGTGACTCCACCACCTCCTCAGGCAGACCATTCCAGTAATTTATCACTCTTCTGTAAAAAACTTTTTCCTATTATCCAACCTATATTTCCCTTGGTGCAGCTTAAAACTGTGAATATACCTTGTAGAGGGAGAGAGGGCATAAAGAGGAATAAGAAGAAATGCAGCCTGCTTTTGTTGTAAACCAGGACATTGGGTAAATTATGGAATGGTGAGAGAAAGTCTTGAGAGGCAAAAATTTGAGGGAAAGCTCAGTAACATGAATTAAAAGAAAAAAAAAGCACAAATGTACAATGAAATCTGCAGTTCTTCCTTGAAGAACAGGAATTGCCATCACAAGAATTCTACAACTACTTCCAACTTTAACCCTCTCTGCAGGGTTAGTTATTAAGCTGCAGTGCATTTTTTAATGTCTAGATCATATTCTGAAGTTTAGAATTACAACATAGTATAGGAAATACTTCTCTCTCCAAGACTCACTGTTTCTCAGTGAAAGCTCTCTATGTCAAATGACACCTTTTCAAATATCCTTAATGTAATGCAAAAAAAAACAAAAGGAAAACAGAGGGGAATGTACTTTTTCCTCCAAATTATTCAGAAATTTCTCATCTTTTGTGTTCAAGCTTTAAATAAAATGCAATCATACTGGGAGAGAAATGACATTGGTAGAACAAGACAACAGCAATTTCAGAAAGTCACGAATAAATTATAATGGGGACAAGGCATTCATAACAAGAACTACAATTTTAAGTAATTGTTACTAAGTGCTCTTGCTGAAACAGTAAATAGATTTGAATTGCATGCAGAGGCAGCAGAATTCTAGTACTCTATGCAGACTACTAGAATATTCATTCACTAAGCACACAAAACAAACTCTTAAGGGAAAGTCTGACTCAACTGATATTGAACTGTTTGTTTTGAAACCTTGAAAAAGGTGAGTCTGCAATTCTGTATTGCTGTCACTTGGATACTCTATTGATACACAGGCTATACACAAACAGCTTGCACTGCACCTATTTGCTTTTGAACACTTGGAATAGCATTCCATCCCTCTCCTGTGAACAGCAATACTGAATAACATGGGAATGAAGAACAAGGAAAGGGTGGTCTTACAGATACTAACACTGTTCTGTAATCTGTGCCTATGATGACAACATGCCAGACTTTGTTTATGCAAATTTACTATAAATCTCAGTTTTTAGCAAGTTTCTTATGTTTTTGGAAAAAAAGAATTTCTTAAGCCTCTCAGCAAAGAAGTCTAAAGCAGAAATGTCTTTACATCTAAATAATTATAATTATATATTTTATTAAATATTCTATACTGCTGTATTAAAGAAATAATCTTGTATGAAATGTGCATTACCTCATTTTGCCAAGGAATTGAGACACAACCCGTCACAAATTTGGAATAGAAGTCATCATCTGTGGTATCCAGGTTCACTCCTTTCACTGTTGAGAACTGCTCAATGTCCAGGACATCTTTACAATAAACTGCACGTGGCTGCAGTACAAGACAAGATTACTTCATTAAAGTTTTGGATCTGGGGACTTTTAGTTTGGTTTTATTTTCTCTAGATGAGCAAAAGAGAGCAAAATGTCTGCAATTTTACATTTCACACTGCTGATCAGCAAATTATATTATTCTATGGAACAGAAATACAAAGATGCTCTTCATAAGTAACCAGAGCAATTCTATCCATCCTGCAAGTAAGAGAAAAGAAATATCAAAGCCAGAAACAGCTTGTTTGGATCTCAGTGATTATCATAATTCACTCATCTTCTGTCACCTTTCTTTCAACTCTGGAATATTTTCTTCAAAGCTATTCCTAATTTCTTCTGCATCTGAGCAATGGAAGGGGACTTTTATGGGGTAAGAAATCAGCTACAAAGCTCCCTAGGGAAATACCACTATTGTAAATTGTTTTGTGATCTCAGATGAAACACCACAAAACAATTAGTTATCATCAATAGCCACAATGGCATTCTCCTACCAGTGTAACTAACTTTAAAGGTTTCTCTGGAGTTCATATGACTGCTAACAGAATTATGACAGTTCTTCCCTTTTTAGATACTAATCAAATCTGTCTCACCTACTTACATCTGGCAAGAATGGAGGTTCTAACATGTTAGCTTCCAGCCTCTTGAAGTTGATGTTCTTGAAAATAGGATGTTGCTTTACAACAGCAGCTCCTCCTTCAGTGCAGCCCAGTCGTTCCCCTGGATTTTTAGCAAGTAACTGCAGATACATGGAAAAAAGCTGATCCATGATACAATCCCACAAGTAAAAAAAAAATAATCTACATACAATGTCTTGCAATCAGTTTATTTTGCTACTTGGGCTTTTATTAAGTAAATTTATCATGTATCAATTGGAACTATACCTGGAAACCCAAACAACAACATTCTGGGAACAAATATATTTTCAACAGACAAAAGAACCCCTGAAAGCACATTATTTGAAGATTATGCCCGAAGTTATATGAAAATATTTTAATTGATGTCATATTAAGAAGACTTGACAGTATAGACTTTGCAGTAGGCTTTCCTTTCAGGAAAGAGACTTCTATTTTTTCCTATGGGCTTAAGTAATGCATATCTTGCATTAAATAGTACAGAAAACCTGTGAAGTTTTCTGTATAAATTTAAGAAGAAGCAAGATAGAAAAAAAAATGTCTTGTAGATAATGTTTTATGTGAAGAAACCGGTGTACTACTCAGCCACTTGTTCCTATGCAGTATCCTGTCTGAGCATGCTATTGCACTCCATCTACAATAACAAGTGGTCCAAGCAGTACTAGACCATTTCATTCATGTGATGAATAATTAATTTATGCAGCTTTCCTTCATCTTGAGAAAAGTTCTGAATTCTTGAAGTTTGATAACTGAACAGCTCATGAACAATCACAAACTTTCATATGAACTAAAGGAAGGTTTAGGAAATCCCGTTCTGAAAATTTTTCAAGATTTTAAAATAAAGTAGTTGGTCTCTTTAAAAGGATTAGAAATTTAATTTCCAAACCTCTATGTCTCTTCACCCACCATCCTGCAGATGGATTTTGCCTCCTCTGAAAACTTGTCTGAGTATGTTTCCTGGTCCTCCTTTACTCTGCGGTCAATCTCGTCGCGTTTAACTCTTTCCTTGTGCTTCCTGAACGGAGACTGCCCTTCAATCATCTCATAAATCAAACAGCCAAGGCCCCACCAATCCGGACTGAATGTATACTTCTCGTTTTTGAGCACTTCTGGAGCTACAAAACAAAAACAAACACACACCCACATCATTTCACTTTAAATTGACTAATTGTGTGTATTGGAAAAACTCTCAGGTACTCTCTCTGGGCCCTGTGCAGACATATTTGTGTGACTCTTCTGTACTTTGAAGAAACTTTAATTTCTACAGTGAGAACTCTGTTTATATTCAAGAGAAAAACTTGATTTCTTGAATGCTTAAAACCAGTATTCTTTAGAGAATGAAAAAAAAAAACCTGAGAATGAAGTTTTCCATAGCATGGAAAGAAATGTAGTATCACAGTAATTTCTCTGTTTACCTGTGACCATAAATCTCTTTGAATCCCAGAAAAAAATTAGGTGCTTTGTTAAAGTTCTGCCTAAAGCTGGAATTTTCAGTTAAGTTTTCAAGTTTATCAGTAGGCTTACAATTAAGTAACATCTACAAATGCATATTATAACCTTTCTTCTTCCCATAACATGTCTAGTAACTAATCCAGGTCCAATACAGTTCTTAAATTCACAGAAGCAAATTTTCTGGTAAAATGTAACTAGCAAAGGATGCTTTACATACCCATGTAACCAACAGTCCCAACACGTCCTCGGACAGTTTCACCTTCTGGAATCTGCACAGCTAATCCAAGATCTGAAATCCTGATATGTCCTATTTATGTCAAAATAAATTATACATAGTCAGCCAATTAATGAAGTAAAATAATGAAGTACTATCACTTTTAAAACAAAAAATTTCTATTGCACATCTCAGAAAAAACCCCACTGCAAAGTATCAAAAGATTCATATAGCCCTAAGTTTAACTTAACTTGAAAAGAGTGTTTTATTCAGCTCCTCCTTAAAAATGTGCAGAAACAGAGACACAGATATAACTGATTTTCTGAAGGTCAGACAAAAATAATTTGCTCGTAAGCACTCTAATTCCTAGCTTTGGCATAGGCTGCTGTTCTTGGACAAAGAGAAATGCTCATTTCAGATTCTGCATCTATGCATCAGACACTTGTGGTTTTCCATTCTGCATACCCACCACAAGCCCTTAGCTTTCTGAATCCTTAGTAAAACTTCAAAATTAATTTATTCCAAATGTGAGAAAACTGTAGCCTGTACTGAGAGAGCTCTTTTTCCTGTAATGAAGTGCCTCAATAATGCCAAACATGAGTACTTGGAATTGCTATCCCCACTCCCACCCCAAAACAAACCAAGAGCAGCCCAGTCAATAATCCACTCAGAATTATTTATATAGTAACATGTCAGTTCAATTCTGGGATTTCCTCTTCTCATGAATCACTCCTAAGTGGAAAACAGCTTTTATTGCACTTTATCAGCCAAATGTCTCAAGTTGACCTTCCCCTATCACACACAACCTTTAGAGCTGTATCTCTAACAGAAATCATCTGGCAATGGACTGGTTTGTCATGCACTGCTCAGTGGGGAACCAGTCCAAGCAGGGCAATGGGAATAAATCCACCCCACTCTCCTTTACATTCCCATGGATATTCCCATTCTTTGTTGGATAGACTCCTGAACTGTTTCAAGCACATTCAAGACATTTCAAGGCGAGAACTGTATGGACATTTTAAGGTAAAAACACATAAGATACTTTCTCAATAAAAATGTAAAAGTCTAGAGAGAAGAAAGAACAATTACATTTCCAATTCAATTCTAAAACAATTTTGTAGAAAGATTTGTGGCAAAAACGAAAAAAAAGAGCAAAACTCACACTTATTTCTAACACTGGTTATAAGGACAGGGATACTGTTGTTTACAGAAACACCACAGACTCACAGAATGATTCAGGCTGGAAGGGATTTCAGAAGGTCTCTAGTAAAACCTTCTGAGCAAGCAGGCAGCCCAAAGTGTCCCAGGCTTTTAAAATACTTATTTAGAAAGCCTCCAAGAGTGGACACTGCATCACCTCTCTGGGTAGCCCATTCCAATGCCCAATTAACCTTTGTGCATATATGCTGTGGCATTCAAAAAGCTCTACAGCATCAATATTGGTTAACAGCATATTAACTTCTTATGTACATGTGTTAGATAATCAGGGGATGGAGAGAAAGAGAGAGAGAGAGAGAGAGAGGAGAAAGTCAAGTTCGATTTTATATACTGGTTGGAAATAAGGTAATGCTCTGGAGCAGCAAATGCTATTTTAAATACATTCAGATGCTCCTGTGTTCCCTGACATCTGATGAACTCCTTTTCAAGTGCAAGATCTGAGCTCCTGAAGAGATTTTCTAATTAGTCTCCTGTGCTCTCTGGAACTAGATCAAAATATCCCTGGCAGAGAAGAAGCATTCTAGTGCAGTCCTGCAAGGCTACATTTTTCCTCAAAGAACCCTTCAGCTTTTCTAAGACATTGCTGGAGAGAAAAATTAAAGAATGCATTTGATGTCTAGCAAATGTCTTGGAAAGTGACTTCTCTCAAGCATCATTTTTTTTGAAAATTATCAGTCAGAACATGCTGACTTTAAAAAAAATAGTGTGCTAATGACTTCAAAAACAGTTTTTCCTCAACTAAAATGCTCAGCAGTTACAAGAACAAACTTGTAATATTAATCCACAGCTTAAAAGAGAATTCCTGCACATGTTCCACAGTCAATTCAAAAGATTCTGGTAATGACTTGCATACAAAGTCATTAAAGAGAATTAATTTGGCTTTTGACAAACAAAGGACTACAAACAGTTCTTCAATTTGCTTGTACTTCCTTGATTCCTTCCAGCCACATATGCATCAGAGACCATCAGACCTCTTTTAGTCAAAATGTTAAAACAGAAATACTTCAGATTTCTTCCCACTGTCTAAACAATCTGGTTTACTAAGTAAAATTCTGCCCCCCTCATCTAACAAATCATGTTTCCATAATTGAAGAAAAGACAAACAAAACAAATCCACGTAAAAATTTTAGTGATATTAAATCAAGAGGAGGAGGAAAATGAGGAGCAAAAGAGAAAAACTAGCCATTTGAAGGTAGAAAATTGACCCTTCATAAATATTAATGGTTGACTCCCAAAGTTTTCCCCTGCTTTCTAAAAAGCAAGGCAGTATTGTCTTTGGTAAATTAAGATTCACCAATGAGGTCTCTTTTATTATGAAGAAATCCCTTACATTTCTGGCTTGGTATTAGAGGTATAATTCCTGATTTCAAATTAATTTTAATTTTTACTTACCACAGTCATCAAGAAGTATATTCTCAGGCTTCAAGTCTCTACAAATTAAACATAGAAATGTGAATTAAGCAAAGACAAAACTATAAGCCTTCAAATGCAACAGATTCAACAGAAAACAACTTGGTTCTGACTGAAGCAATTTATCCAGTTCCACCTATAAACAAAAAAAAAAATCTGTGAAGCTGATGACCTATAATACAAATAGTTTAACCAGAGAACCAGATCCACTGTCCCTGAACTCTTTAGCCCTCTTTAATTGATATTACCATAACTATTTAATTTATATTAACAAAGGCAACACAACACTAAAGTCCTGATATAAAGAACCAGTATTTACACACAAATTTGTGCTCATAAGTGAAAAACCTTTCTCCTGAGGACTATCAGCTTTACAACTCCCCAGTGGTAAAATACAAGTGTTTGCTGCAGTTTGATGCTGACCCCTTGCTATATTTCACCCCAGGGCATCAGAATATCAAAGACTAATAATCCCAAGACTAAGCACAGGCTTAATATCATTGATTCCAACTCAATTTCTTTAATTTGGCCATGCAACTTCTAAAGCTTTCACTTCACCTAGTTAAGATTCTTTGCAATAACTTTCTAGAAGTTTCCTATTACTTTTCTGTAAACATCGAAGTTTCACAAACAACATTTTTTAACTATTAAATGATAGCAAGACTCAGGAAATACTAAAAGGGCAATAAATTCAGCATTGCGATTGCATCTTGTGCATTTTTACTTTGAGAACAAAAGAAAATATTGAATGGAATGTTTGAACTTTTCCCTGCTCAAGGAAAATTTGGGGAGTCATTCAAGCTGAATCAGAAGTTTTTCTAGGATTTATCCCTACCAGATTCTCCTGAGGATATACATACATATATAGATGCATGAAAATTTGTATAAAATGTATAATGTACATTATTATTTATAATAGTGCACTATAGATTGTTATAATATATATTGTTAATTTTTAATGGTTATTTTTTATATGTGTGTATTTGTGGTATGCATCAGTAAGCATGTGGACTGAGACGGTCTCTTAGATTTATTCCACCATAAATATAAGCCAGAAATAGACACATAAAACCCAGCAGTTGGCTAAAGAATCAGCTATTGAAATAGATTCTTAAAACAAATATGCATCTATACATATATACATACAGTTGTGGCAAGAAGAAGAATCTGAATAACATAAAAGAAAAAAAATTTAGGAAGAATGACTCTAGAGTTGCCATTCTAAATGAGAGAAAACTGTTCACCAACAAATCTAAGTAGGATTTTTCCCCCCATATATTGGTTAATTGATGTTCTGTAATATGTGTATTCATGGTAAAGTTTCATTATCTTATGAAATTAACTATATACAAAAGTCATAAAGATGCTCTGCTTCTCATGGTTTTAAGTCTCAACAATCCTTATAATGGTAATAAATGGATGTTAAATATAAGATTACAGAGAAACCAGGAGAGATCAGAGGTAAAAAACTGAAGAACACTAGGATTTGACATAAGTGTTTGAAGGTTGTCTTGTGGGCAAACAGCTAACAAGTTGGAGCTGTGGTTTGGGCTCTTTTGTTTTGTTTGGGCTTTTTTTGTTATTTTGTATTTTAAACAATCAGTTTTGTTTTCATTTGAACAATGTAAAATGACCTACTTGTAGCTGATGAAATGTCTCACCCCTGCTTCCCTCCTATGTGTATGCCTAAACCCAGTGTGTAATATTGCAAGACTGGCCAAATTCTCTAGGGAACCACATCCAACCACCAGCATAAACCTGATTCACTCTGCTTCTGCCACTTCCCACTCTGTGTGTCCGTGTGTGTGACACTTGGTGTTACACAGCACAAGTACAAAGAAAGCATTCTCGGTCCACCACTAAGTTTGTTTGCTTGTTCTGTAACATTAATGCATACCAGGGGTTAAATGATGTATGTACAGAGACAAAACAGAGCATTAAAATCATACAATCTCAATTGCAGTGCATAAAGCTTCTGATAGTTTCATTAATTCAAAGGCAATAATAATTTTATTGGAGGAATCTGAAACTAAAACAGAAGAAGGAGCTTTTCACAAGGGCTATGACTATCCTGTTACCTTTGGGAGTGTAACATGCAATGCAGCCAGGGACTTCTAGAGCCCTCTGTGAACTACTTTAGAGTGGGCAGGAATACAATGCCATACTCCTAAAACTTATGCATTAAAATTATAAATTAATTTGCTTTGTAAATAATAGTTTAATTTAATTTCATACTGTTTTAAAATATATCTGTTTTTAACACTGTTTTTAAAATATATCAAGCATCAAGACCTAAATCAACAGCAAGAAGACATAAGACATATATTCCTAGGGATATGCCATGAAAAGGACAACTAATTTTTTTTTATTCTTTTCCTACAAAATTAAAATACAAACTTGTTTTAGTAGGAAACAATTAATATGTTCAACACCGAAGAGATGTGGAAAAGTACAAGTAAGTGTAGATGACACTCACCTGTAAACAATTCTCTCCCTTTGCAAATCCTCCAGACCACAGCACAGTTCTGCAGCATAGAAAATAGCCCTTTCTTCATCAAAGCCAGGATTTCCCATGTTATATATGTGAAACTTCAGATCCCCTCCATTCATTATGGTTAACACTAAACACAGGGCATCTTTTGTCTCATATGTATAGGATAAACTAACCTAAAAATGGGCAGAGTGAGAACACAACCATTAATCATTCATAAACCCCAAAACAATTCACAGATCTTTTTTCCGATACAATCAACTTATGAATCCTTTTTTAAGGCAAAAAGAACAAAACATACAAGTGGAAAACCATTCCTGCAGATTACTGGTAGACACAAAGGAATTCAGACTAATTTGCCTGTGTACACAAACCAGACACACAACCCAAAAGCTTAGTGGCAGATCTGTTCATGTACCCAGAAAATACAGTTATTGATGATGCCCCTCAGCTGCATGGTACCTGTATTACTCTTTGTCCAGACAGCATGAGCATATTCCTGATTTTAGTAATATCTCATGAATTATGCACTGCCAAACCATCTTCCTGAACTACGAGACTCAAAACTGCCCTAGAGGAACTCAAATTATTTTAAATCAAATCTGTAGTTTCTATTCCTACCCCTGCCTCCCCCCAGGTAACTGCATATTTCCCTCATTTAGAACTTGCCAACAGTAAAGACTCAGTACAACTCCTTACAATCTTTCTTCTCACTGTACTTGAAATGTGGTGCTGATAGGCAAGGACAAAGCACCACATTTTTTTCAGGTTTTAGGTAAAAGTTTTTAAAGTGCATTTAAAGTTTTAAAGTAAACTTGTGAAATAAAACAAAACCCTCCCCACTTAACACAACATAATATATCACAAAATTTAACTGCTTAAGTTACAAATTCATTTTCAATAAAAAAAGTTATGCTATGCAGATGATCATCTGGTAGGATCTTCAAAATTACCTACCTTGTACTAAGAGCAAAGGAATTCAAACATACTTAGCTTACATTAGGTAAACTAGCTAGGTAAAAAAAAAAGTAGCGTGGGGTTTTTTTTAACTCAAAACATTTATTTTAAATGTGTACAAGTAAATGATTGTTTTAATTCAGTAACAGAACCAAATTCTTCCTTCAGAAGTATAAATACAATACTAAATAATAAAACTAAATACATACAGAAATCAGCTACTCAAATCAGCTACTCAAGGCATAGCTTCCCATTTGGTGGTTTTAACTGCCGTGTCCAGCTATTTATGACTGTACTTGTGACAGAGGCATGACAAGTTATCTGCCCACTTCAAAACCAGCATTACTGCAAATGCTAGACCTAGATCTTCTCTGCTGCATAAAAACCACCATTGGATAGCAAGAAGCAAATAATTAATCCTCAATTTTATAAAGCAATTTCAAATTCAACTTGGATCAATTATTAATTTACAGTGTTTACATATGCTGAAAAAAATGTTACTCAAAAATAGAAGTTTCACTGTTTTAGTAACTTATGGATCAATTCAGGTACTCCCTGGATTCAGTTTCAATCAATTTAAGCACAGAAGCCTTGTGCAAAAATAACATTAGCATATTTATACAAAACCATAATTTACAATAGTTTAAAATATTAATGTGTCTGGCCAGCAAGTTCTTAATTTTTCTTGTAGCTGGCAGTATTCTACAGTGGTTTTTCTAATACATAAAAAACTTATCAGAAAATGCATACATACATATTTTATACATATATATTTATAAATAACTTTCACTATCCTCTAAAACAGGTACTTTAAAATCCTCTGAACAGCAATACAAAATTTATAAGTAAATGGATTTCAAACCAAAGCAAAGTGTATTTGAAATTAACATTTAAATGACATTTCAATTAAAAAGTAAACATTACCTGGGGAAAGTTTTACTTGGTGTATCTTTGAACATTTTAACTTCTTATATTGCTTTGTAATTAGAGCTACTAACAGAGCATAATTTATATAAGTTACAAATGCTTAGGTATTAAAACTAAGATTTCCATTACATGGAAATTCCATTAAAAAGTTAATTGTTTCACATCCAAGATACTGCTTGAAGCCTTGGTACACAGCAAAGCAATATAACCTGAATCAATACAGTATTAAAATGTCATGTTTGCCTTAAAATACATCAGCAACGGAGTAACAAATGCTATAAAAATACCTCAGGATATAAAATTAAGCAGAGGACAAAGATTCAGTGGCATCAGCATGCTGAAACCCTGCCCTAATGTTCTGGCTGTCAGAAATAAAGCAGGTGGACCAAAAATAAT
Organism: Melozone crissalis; assembly: GCF_028551555.1. NCBI lineage: Eukaryota > Metazoa > Chordata > Aves > Passeriformes > Passerellidae > Melozone > Melozone crissalis. The sequence continues at coordinate 14,887,815 of NW_026535784.1, read as the reverse complement.
CCTTGTGCACTGAACTATTCCCAATCACATACAAAATGCATTTATTATTGTATCAATCATTCCTCTCATGCACTCCTTAAATCAATTTTAAAAAGAGTTTTGTGCCCACAAGTTCCTGGAAGAGATAAATGAAGCAAACAAGATAAATTTCTGAAAATAGAAAGTAGATACTTACTACAAACCTACTATTCACTTTTTCTAGAATTCTTTTTTCATTTAGAGCCATTGATTCTCCTTTCCTCTTCTTTATTCTCTTTTTTTCTAGCTTTTTGCAAGCATACATTTTTCCTGTTGCCCGTACTTGACAGGCACACACCTACAAAAAGAAGGATAGTGTATCAGAGATGCTTGAGGCTTCTTAGAATTTTTATTTTAAAGAAAATTAAATTTAACTTTCTTTTTAAATTCTTTAATGCTGTCAGAAAATTATGGTCTGTAACTATCAATACAGAACTTTTGCTCATGAAACAACTTTAAAGGTTCACAAAAACTGCAACAGAAGTAGAAAAAGTGATTATACAGAGGCAAGTACATTTCTTTGGGGGTAGAATAGTTTAGCAAAACTGTGGATCCTGTGGTAGTGAAACGAGTGACTACAGTAACAGTGCTAAGTGTCCTAATATGTGTTAAGGACAAATATTCATATCACAATAAACCAGGAGAAAGATAATGGTAATTTAGTTGCACTCTCCTTCCATATAGGGCACTGGTTAAAATATGTACAGAGGCAGTTCAATAAATTATAAACAGAATTATTAAAATCTATATATTTTAAATTAGGTTCATGAATATTCTACATAATTAGCAAATTGCAACTAAATTCTCATTTCCAAATGAAATTTCTAAATAGAAGTGACTTTTGTCAGTCACTACAAGTTTTCTGCAGCTTTGTGCATGACCTACAATGCTTTAACACATTACAACAGTTTGCATTGACAACAGCTTGCCAGGTGATGTGTCAAATGTAGATTGACAGAGACAAGAGTTAAACAGACTCCCCTTTTTCTTTGATTCCTTAAGAAGCGCCTTGCAGAAAGATTCTTCTGTACTCACCTCTCCAAATCCACCTTTGCCTAGTACTCGGTAATGCCTAAATGTGTGTTTGGTTACTGGCTGCCTGATTAACAGAAACAATCAATTACTGCAACAGGAATTACAAACGTTAGCAATCCCTCCCCACCCTGAGGTCTGTCTTCATTTTCTCCTTTCTGTTCTGACATATTTCTGAACAGATGCTGCCTTAACCTCATGTAGAAGTACCATAATGAGCTGAATTTCAAACGAAAGGGGTGCTCTGCTAAGAAACGTGGGCTCCCTCATCTGGTCACCAGGCACTGCCAACAGCAGGAAGGAAAGCTGCCCAGGTCGGCCCTTTGCTGCCTCAGTCAGAGCCTGCAGTGCTCCCAGCACAGGCCATTGTCACCTCCTGCCGCCTCCTTTATTGGCTCGCTGACATGCAGACTGTATTTCAGTGCGATCATGCTGACAATGTGGCATTTAAAAGGTAAACCATCGCTGATTTCCCTTGGCTTTTTACTAAAGAAAGAGTTGTGGTATGCAAGAGCAGTTCAAGAGCCAATTTGTTAGGGTATTGATGCAGAGGAGGAGGAACAGATAACTGGAGGCAGTAGAGCTGTTGATCCCTCTATGCTAAAACTCTCCTGAATGTGTCAGAGCAGGGCTATCACAAGGGACTGGCTTTTCCTGTGTTTGCTTTAAATGAGCACTCACTGTTACTGCAGCTTTGCTCTTAGGACAACAGTGGAGGTTCATTTAGTAGAAAATTTGAGTGACTTCCCTAGTTCTCTTACTGGGTTTTGCAAACAATTCAGTAAAATAAAGACATTGGATAGTTGGAATTTACAACAAAATCAGTGCTCAAGCACCTTAATGTTTGAATGTGTGATCACAAGGGGCTGAATTTGAGTCAATTTGTAACAATTTCAGCCTTCTGAAAGAGTCTGGACACTCACCTAGTATTGATTTGAATGTACTACATTCTGATACATATATAATATGTAAATCTTGCTATCTTGTAATTACTAGATCTGTATCTGTACCACCCTAAAAAACCTAGTACCAATCCAATTACCCAGTGGGTTATAATACTAGATTAATCTGTTTATTAACCACTCATTAGACCAAATTTGAAACTAAAGGATGAGAGTACTCCCAAGAAAGATTGGTATTCCACTGCACACTTGACAGCAAAATATTTCTGAATTTGAATTTACCCTTAATACCACTTAAGACTTAAGATTTATCACTTAAAGGTTACAGACAGACAGTTCCATTGGAGTATTGGTTCTCCTGCTATCCATCAACATCATCCTTTACATCTTGTCTTTCAGATCATAATTTCTTAGACAGGCAGTCTCATTTAGCATTCAGCTCTACAGCATTTCCAGCATAAAAATCAAAATTTGCCAAAGCTAAATAATAATGCAAACATTATAAATAAACTTACTTTTCCAGCCATTTCCACTGTAAGAAACGGGAAAAATACACACTCTCCTGGTAAGCTTCAAAAGGTCTTTTGCTTAGGTATTCATGGACAATTCTAGCAGGAAAATAAACAGAAAAATAAAATCCATCTTATTCTGAAAAAGGCTGCTGAAGCAAGAGGTGCTATCAATCTACAGACATATATTTAAACATATCAATGAAGCTGTAGGCAGAAAAACATCACCACTGTGCTCTACAATGGTTTTGACCTAAATGTCTCACAAAGTGAGACAAAAACTGAAACAGAAAATTGTTCCTGTCAAAACACTTGTGAAGGCCAAACTACTGTTACTTATACAACTAGACACTTTGACCTCTGCATTTTCATTGTCTTCAAACCCTCTTAAACATCAGCTTCTCAGCAGCTTTTTATGTATGTATGACCCTGCAAATATGAACTCTGAAAGGATCTACAAGGTTTCATGTATTCTTTGGAGACTGGTAAATACATTTTTTTTCTAGGATTTGAAATTGAAGTTCTAAAAGCCGTATCCAAACCTTGAACACCAAGTACCTTAAAAGAACCACACCAAGATGGAGGTGGGGAGGGAAAGAAGTCATTCAAACTGTAGTCAGGTCTTTATTGGACAGGGGAAAGGGGATGATCTACATGAGACACTCCATTTGAGACATGTTTTATGAGCTGTTCTCACACAGCCCTTTCAATCTTATAATCTCAGCTTGTTACAAAGCATGCTTATTTCTGTTGCCAGGGAGATGACCCAAGCAGTGACAAAACCTGTAGTCATCCTTCAGACATGATCAAGCATGCCTTGAAGAACCAGAAATATTAGAAACATAAAGGCTTTAAAAAGACATGTAACACTCATAAACATGTACCATCCCTCCAAGACAAGCCTCCCCTGCTACTACTGTGTGAAATATCACTCCATGACTGCAGAACAAAACCAAGTTGTATTGTTTTGTGTTAGCTATTAAAAGTGATCCTCTAATCAGCCATCTTAATGGCACATAAGTGTTGGCCTCAGTTAAACCTGTTTTCAAGAACCTTAAATGTCTAAAGTTGTTCAGAAACCTTTCAAGCTTCAATTTATAATTTCATATTTTTCTGAGTACCTCCATAATGGAAGAGAGTCTCTCAAAAAGTAAGAATACAGTAAAGAGAAATATCATTTATCTTACAGAATTCTTGGTGTCAGACAACAGTGTGATTTTATGCAAAAGCAGCATTAAAAAAAAAGCTCTGCAAAAGTCAAACATCTAAATCACATCTGAAGGAAACCCAATCATCTAATAAATCTGTTCCAAGTTTCTTACTTTACTTACTCATTTTAGGGACTCAGTACTTCTGGGTATAACAACTTCATATTTCACTTTCCTTAGAAACACATAAATTTCTCTTGTAATTCTCAAACTTAGCACTAGGCATTTTTAACTTACCTAGTACAGTCCATGAAAAGATCCTTAGAAGGGTTCTTTTCCAGTCTTGCTTTACATTCATTTACTGTTTCCTGAGGTATTTCTGGCAAGTGTGCTGCAGACTTAACATAATAAAAAAGAAAGGAAAGCAACAATGAAAGCATGTAAATCAATACAAAAACTAAAAGTTTTGTATTCAAAGATAAATTAAATTTTTTAATACAGTTAAAGGAATGGAACAGTTTGACTAAAGAGAAAATCAAGAAAGTCGTATTTGAGCAAAATTTTTATTTCTTTCCTGTTACAGAACAATGCATTGAAAGTTATTTCAGTTATTTACTATTTCAGTATCTGGGGGAATAAACTTGGCAATAAGTCAAATTTCTTTTTCTTTCCATAAGTCTACCACCAAAAAAGCAAGTCATCTCTTTGGCTTGGCAGGATGGAAAGGAGAAAGAAACACAAACACAGGCTGGGAAACTATTTCAAACCAGGTCAAAGAAATCTGGAGTTTTTTGAAAAATGTATGTGAATTACGTTAGTCCCAAAGAAATTCTCAAAAAGATGTACAAATTAAGATTCCATCTGCTTATGAGGCATCCTCAAGGCCTTTTATATAAGATGACCAAAGCAAGAGAAGCAGAAGGAACATCTCTTCATAAAAAGCAAATATCGAATTATATACCCACAGAAAAGCTTCCACTGGATACCAAAGAAAAGACATTTGATAAATGTAAAAAATCAGCTACTAATGATTACCATGGAAAACAAAGTAACAGAATGCTTCAGAAGAAAACAGCATTTCACTTTGTGAAAACCTGCAGCAATTCTGAAAATTTACAGCAAACAACCAATGCCACACAGGAGTCTAAAAGACTTCAGATGACAATACACCAAGTTAATTCGGTTTTAAATTTTCTGTAGGTGTTAAATGGAGAATAAATTGTAATTGTAGTAGTTATTTAAAAGCAGAGATCACTCAAGGTTTCTACTCAAGTTGATTGAGCAGAATTTTAGAAGGCAGCACACCTCTCAGAAAGACAAAAATGGGATCAATGAAGTTTGAAAGTCAGTTTACTAAAAACAATGCAACCACTTATATCTCTCTATTTATCTGACACTTCCAAAGCACTTGAGGAAATTTTTGCAATATATTTACCCCATTAGTGAAGTATGTCTCTAAAACTTTGAGGCCACAGTCTATGCGCTTTTCATCTGAAGATACCTCATATTCTGCCTAGGGAAATGGAATTGAAAAGTTTATTATGCTCACAGTCACTTGGCATCTTTTACATGATGACAGGTAAATTTTATCATGAATAACACAATACTCCTAATATAAAAGAAACAGAAGGCTATAAGGTAAAACATGTATGAAGAACAGTCCTAAGGAAAAAAACAAAGCATATGGAATTTAATCTTTGGAAAACATACAAAATCTAGCAATTAGTCTAAAAGCAATTACAGAAACTGCATCCTAGAGGTTAAACTAGATCAACTACAATTAAATAGTATTTATGTAGTGTTGTAGGACAGAATGACCCAGATGGAAAATAATCAGGATAACAATAATCAGCTTTTTCTTCACTGTACTTTTTTCCCTTCATGTGTTATTCTTCGCCTCAGTTTTGGGTAAAACCAGGATAAAACTACTTTCTACAAGCTTATAAATGAGATCTAAACCAAACCCTACATCATTCTTTGAAAAATTAAATTGATTAGATACAAGTCTTAAAAGTTTTTTAACTTAGTAACATCTGGTACTGAGATGAAGAAAAAGAGAATTGTGTAACACAGTGCTTTTTGCAGATAAACAACTGGCAGCTGAACAGAGCTCCAGAAGTGGCTACTTATGGAAAAAATCCACAACCAACAAATCACCACACAGATACTACTACTGAAAAACTCCAAGGACTACTTACTATTAATAATGTTATGGAATAATCTAGAAGCAGACATCAGAAGTTACAAGATTTCAAGAGAACCCCAAATCTGGGGAAAGATAAATTAGAAAAGAGCAATCTCAAACAGCAACATGTATTAGGTTTGTTAGCTGGGCCAACTCAATCAAAGCTTATTTCATATTTCAGGATGTAAATGCATGCACCTAGGAACAAAGAATACATGGCAGACTTCCAGGATGGAGAACTGTATCAAACAAAACAACAGTGGGGCTTATTGAGACAACAATCATTAGAAACCTCATTGGAAATTACAAGTAATTGATGTAATCAGAAGTTACTTACCTTTATAAAGAAAACTAGAACACTAAAAAATGACAGTCCAAGAACCAAACACACACAATACTGGAAATAATGGAATTCCTGATTTCCAGTTCTGCCATTAATGACAACTAATCAACACTGACTCAAGTCATCAACATCTTTTTTTACTGCAACATTATGGTATCACCCACTTCAGCACACTACTCAAATCCATCAATCCAAATGCAAGCCATAATCTCTGCTGTTCAATTCCACAACAGCAAGTGGAAAGGAAATGGTGAGGAATTCTTCTGCAACTGCTAATCAACCTGAGCAAGTCAGAAAAGTTTATCAACCTAAAGTTCAGCAGTGTGCTTAGCATCTTTAACACTAATTTAATGCAATTAATTAGGCATACTGTTTTAAGTGGATAGTGTAATTTAAAAGGAATTTTGAGAGGTGGCCTTTCCAAATATTTCTGTTACTTACAGGGAAGTTTGAACTGTAACTGATTCCTTTTCATATGTGAGTAACCCTGTCCCTAGCTGGTGAAATGAGTCACTAGATTGGATAACTCATTCCTCATTTTAAGTTCTGTCACTTACATTCAATGATTTCACAACTCTTCTTTCTGTAAAGCCAAGCTGACTCCAGACTTTTAGGTCACGCCTTCCCAAGAACTGGACCTTACCAGACTCAGAATTCAGTACAGGCAGACAACACAGCATTGGTACCACCTTGATTTTGGACTCCAAAAATTATCACACTGCTGAAATCACATTGCTTCATGTAAAAGAGTCAGAAAACTCCATTAACTACGATGCAAGGTTTTTAAGGCTATGATATTTCATTTTGGGAATTTCTTTTTCCCCAAAAAAGTAAGCCTAGAATTTTTTTAACCTCTTAAAAAGCTAAGCTTGGCAAAAGCCAAGGAAAAAAGCACACAGCCTCAGCTTTTGCTTCCTGTATTGCCTTACAAAGAATACCAACGCAAGAAACCCCTCAACCCCTAAAAGATCAAATCTTGCTGAAGTCTGGTGCTGAAGTCCACAAAAGGGAATCAGGCTGACTCAGGAACCATCTCTAAGAGATAGCAGGTATTTTATCTCACATCCTTGATCAAGATAGGATGCTAGTTTCAGATCACGAGAGTCACCAAAGGCTATCTTGTTTCAATGATTCCCAAGAATAATTCTTGCCCCTGATTTTTCAAATGGAAGTTAAACAACAAATACAAAAAAGTAAATTGTGAAACCATCCCTTACATCAGATTATCTGAGCTATGCCAGTCTTCTTTCATTCACAGAAGTGTTGCAATCCCCAAAACATTATAGGGTTGCATATTTCAAAACAGTACAAATTTTTCAGTTAGTTACTTCTTAGAGACAGTTTTACCTGAAAATTACATCTCTAGAGCAAGGACACACCTGCCTTACAGTCATGCCTAAGATTCATTCTCTTTTGTGCTGCCAAAGATTCTGCTACTCCTTATCTAAGATAGAAGAATTAAAATGTGTGCAGAAGTTGTAACCATTAGGGGTAAATCCACAGTTGTCAGTGCATGGCACTCATTAAGGGCTCTGGTTTGTATTTATATTCACTTCAGGAATGAAAGCTCCACTGTTCTGGATTTCCATTCAATCCATTCAGTCTCCAATTGTCAATCCAATCTCTGCAATCTGGCGCTCAAACAGCTCCTGGGAGTCAGAAAAGTGAAACACACCTGGGGAATAAGCCCAATTGCACACAGGTTCTTTGACAAATATAAACAATTCCACCTCTTTGACACTTAAATTCTTTTTTAGCTGATCTAGTGCCTCAGTTTTTACTACCAAAGTGGAAGGAAGACACAGTGAAATAGGAGGCACAGCAATAATCCCATGTACATGGCTTACACCCTGCCTCTTCCAGAGCCATCTTACATTCCAGTATTGTAGTTTGGGATGCATGCAAGCAGCAGCATTACCCTACTTCTGTCTTCTTTGGTCATTTGTTCTCTGCATGTAAGAACAAAAATGGCTGGACTGAGAAAACCTGTTCTTTTGTCAGCACTCTCAGTTTGAGACTGTATCTTTTGCTCTTGGATTAACTGTGAGGGACAAAGAATCAAAAGCTCTGAGCTGTTCTTCTCTTAAGGGCTGTTTTGTGCCTGCCTAATCTCCTCACTACTTTCCCCCTCCTCAGGAGGATTTTGGGCTGAGGATTTTTTGCAAAATATAGCTGTGGGCACACTTCCTTCCTCCCTTGTTCTTCAGCATTAGATATCAAGATGTAAATATATCAAGATCTTCTCCCTTAGTCTCAAAAGAATTGTTTTTTCTCCTTCCTTAGATGGTTCTCTAAATTTCCATCTCCATTATACGGTTTTTAATTAGCACATGCTATGTAGCCTAGGGCTTCCATGCAAGTTGCAACATTTTTAAGTCTATGTTAATAACATTTTGAAGGCTGAGTATAGCAAGTAATATTCATAATGCAGACACGCTTTCAGGCTTTAGAAGCCTAGCACATCTTCCTAAAATTGCTTCTCTCTTTCCCATCATGCCCTTTTCTATAGCTGGGACCATATCAAGATGGCAGAGACTTCACAGTAAACACTAAACATTTTCCTTTAGTAACAGAGATGGTTTTTTGACATCCATCAGAAGTTACAGCTTTACAGCCAGCAAAGACTATGTTTTCACACTGTTTTCAAGTATACAGCATAAGGAAACAGAGGTGTATAGAGAAAATTAACAAAATGGTTGTGTCTTAAACAGGCAGGCAGCTAAACCCCCCACAGGCGCCCACTCACTTCCCCCCACTCATAACCAGAAGGGCAGAAGTGAGAAATCTTGCAGCTTGAAATAAAGACAGTTTGATAAAGCAAAGCTGCAGGTACAAGCAAAGCAAAGTAAGAAATTCATTCATTTCTTCCCATTGGCCATTCCCAGGAAGGCAGGGCTTCATTCCCATGTATAACAGCTAGCTGGCAAATTGTACCTTCCCCCCTTCCTCTTTCTTCCCCCAGCTTTTATTGCTGAGCACAGCACCATATGGTATGGGATATTCTTTGGGCTCAGCTATCCTGGCAGTGTCCACCCTGCAGATCAGCCTCCTCTCTTATAGGGCAGCATGAGGAACACAAAGGCTTTGACACTGTGGAATCCCTGTTCAGCAAGAACTAAAACATCCTTGTTCCCAACATTATCTTGGTCTAAAATCCAAAATAGAGCACTACATGAGATACAATGAAGAAAATTATCTCAGCAAAACCAGCACAAAAATCCAATATTAACATACAAGAATATATAAGACTCAGCCTACTGATAGCCATCATACATTTCTCACTACTTACCACTGCATCCAGAAATTCAATGCATCTTTTCAAATCTGGTCTAGAATCACAGAACTGTCTGAAGAGAAGTCTTCCTATTGGCTGTTTGTCACAAAGCTGGTTATAGTCTCTTTCTGGGAAAAAAATATAAATCTCTTTATTTATTTTTATTTTTGTAGTAGAATAGTCATTACTCCCATTTGAGGTCAGAAAAACATCACTCAAACATGAAGATTTTACATTAACATGTTTATCAAAGGTACCATAAATATGCAATTATTCCAAAGAATAGTGAAACACTCTTCAGTCACATCTGTATTCAACTGACTACCCCATTTACTAAAAGCACACTGAATTATATGCTTGAGGTGCACTTAGATTAGGGTGCAAAAAGCAACCATACTGTGAAACAGCAATACCAAAGCAAACAAAATTGTTTGGAAAGAGGGAATACAAGATTATAACACAAGGGTTAAAAAAACTATTACAAGGCATTAAGGAAAAGGGTAAAATATATTACCATCAATTTATAATGTGATTCCTTTTTCTAATTCAAGGTTTTGAAAAGCTATTCTTTAGGAACATTTTCCTTTAACAAACAAGGAGTTGTGATATACTTTTTATCATCTCATAAATTTTATTTTTTCCTCAGTTCTCCATCATATTACAAGTTTAATAGCTTTTTTTTTTTTTTTTTTTTTTTGCTATTTAGCATTTAGAAGCAAGCCAGAATCCTTTCCATTACCAGCACCAAACTCTTATCCTTCTGTCTCAAAGAAGAGGGTTTATTTTACAGGACACTCACCGATGGAGCACCGGATACCCTCACAGTGACTCACAGGGGGCAACTTCAGCATCTCTTTCCATTTTTTACTACGCCCACTCCGTTTGCCTAGAGGAAAATATGAATAATATAAAACACAGTACAGGATCAGAGTAAAATTGAACATACCATTAACAGCATAAAATTAGGTCAGTTCTACACAGATGTGTCAGACTACTTTTCATGCCTAGAAAGAAATCCATCTAGAAGGATATCCAAACCAATAACAAATGTGATACAGAAGAACTTTAATGCTTTTTTCATGTTTCATGTAAAGTCTTTTCCAAGACAAATCTTTCACATTTTGTCTGTGTGTGTAGAACATCTCTGCAAAGACAAATTCAAATAAGTACTTTGAAAATCACAAACAAAACTGAAACATCGAAGATGAAACAAAAAAAAATTTGAGAATTATCTCTCAACCATGATAAAGAATAGAAGAAAATAAAGTTGAGTAACAAAATACCAAGAACAAAGTTCTTAAACACATTTTTCAATAATAAAGTTGTACATAAATATTGTCTGTTTAAGGGCAGTGATAGTACTAAGAGCAGATCCCAGTAATAAATGTGAGGGCATAGCTCAAATACACACTATTTACTCTAGACCACACAAGGATACCAGGAAGAACTCAGCTGTTGTAACATTTAGATATTTTCAATGCTTCAGATTTCACAGCACTGGTGTTGAATTAGTATTGATTTTTTAAAACTACCACAATGTTTTTCTCAGTTTCTAAAAAAACAGATCTGTGCTACATTTGCCATGTTACATTAAAAACACATTTGTGTTTCAGCACATTACCCTGGCCAATTTCCTTTACAGAAGATATGCATACTTATCAACAAAGCAGCGACAGACAGGAACACATACACACTTTCAGATCCAAAACATTTCTGTGGAAGAGGAATTTAGTGCTGCAAAAGACTTTAGAAGATTTTACTAAGCTATATGATCAGATGCATTTGCACATGACAGAGCAGCAGCAAATCTGCACAGAGGCTTTCTCACTGTACCAAAGCAATACACACTGCTAACCACAATAGGAGAAAAAGGAAGGGAGTTACCCAATGTAACCTGAATAGAAACTAAGCAGCAAAGGGTACCAAACTCTTTCAGAAGTAAATTGTTAGGGTGAAAGGAGCTAAAACCTTCAGAATAACAAAACATGTATTTTTTTAAAGCCCTCTTTACTCAAACATACAGCTTCTTGAACCATTCCACCAATGCAGTTAGACCAGTTCCAGCTTGGTGGACCTTGGTTCATACCAAATTCACACCAAATTTTTTTGGTTCATACCAAATTTATCCTTGCTAACAGGAATATTGACATCTTACTCTGCTGCTGCAACAAAGCATTCTCAACTCTAGTGTCCCTAGAAAGGTAAAAAAATAAAGAATAAATAATCTATAAATGATGGCTTATGGACATTCTTTGAACTGACACCTACTTTCTAAAAAAATGCAAACTTCTTCTGCACTTCATTTTCTAATAATCACTTTGCAGGTCATTTGCCTTCCATAAAGTCTTAAAACACAAAATATGGAATTTATTCTCATCCTATATTTCAAGCAGTACCAGAACTAATAATGAGGCTGTATTTACCAGCATCATTAAAACAAACTGTGACTATTCTAACAATATATTTTTGAACTTAAAAAGAAGTTGAATATATGCTTGAAGAAAATCAAATCAAAACAAAACATAACACCCTTCTAACAGAAGTGAACACAAAGAAAATCAAGGAATATTAACAGGTAGCCAATACACATACATTGAATAACAAGGCCTGGGTATAGATTATGTGATCATGAAAACAATGGCTAGAAGTGTCAGGTTCAGCCATGTCACACTAACCTGCAAGGTGCACAAAGGTTAAACTGCTTCTGTTAGAAACAGCCCAGAAACACTCAATTGTGCATGACACCACACCATCAGTACTGATCAAGAATGAAAAACCTAACCCAAATTCATATCACACTGCTGTTTGTAAAATGTAAAACGGGATATATATCAAGAATACTACTTTCTGAAGCACTGTCAAGTTAAAAACCCAACTCATCAAAAAGGAGAGGATGACTAGTGCATTTTACTTCCAGTCCAACACAAAAAGGGCTGCATTTTGCCCAAATATTTGGTCAGTTACTTACAATGTGACCATTATGAACTTCATTTTACAAAAAGAGAACACATGCTAGAATGCAGCTGAATTCACCATCCTACAGAAGTCAATAAAGGCTACATATAATTTATTAATGATACACAAGAATCAAGTGCCTAGCAGTATCAACTAAATCAATGTGCTCTCACATCTCTCTGAACTGAATGTTCTTGTATTTACAGCAAATGCAACTGTACAAGTCTGTAGGTCCCAGTAATGTAAAGAGCCATTTCTGGTAAAAGTTATGGCAGGAGGCCAATTTCTTTATCACATTATTCCCTAATTGCAAAATCCTTTTCCATTTCTGAGGCAGTTTAAAAGAAATATCAAATCAAATTATAACACTTGTGGTTTGAAAGTGTCTTAATATTGATTTCAGAGCTTCTATTCTGAATCTCATTCTAAAACACTTCAGATAAAATTCTTCCAGAAAGACCAGGAGCTCCCTTTCCAACAGAAGAGCCAGAAAGCCATTAGGTTAAGGTGCTTTCTGGTTGACCTCTGTGGCTCAGATGAATTACTGATTTTTGCCTCTTTCAGAATGAATCATGGCTAAAAGCAATGTCCAGCTTGAAGTGAACTCATCTTGTAGAAAGAGAAGGGTGGGTGCAGCAATACACCATTACAGTGAGGAGAAACTTCAATTACATTTTCAGGTACACAAGAACCTTTTGCTTCTCCCCAAATTATCTCTTAGAGTTACAATTTCAACATTTAACTCTTTCCCATTTTTGCTTTTTAAAAAGATACATACTAAATTCAGTTAGATCACTGCACTAGAATATGGTATGGGCAAAACGTTTTATTTCAGTTTTTTTTTTTTCAACCTTCAGAGAAATATTTGAAAAATGTATGTAAGGCAATGCAGTTGGGTTACACCAATCAGTAAAACCACAACTAGTTTCAAAAAATGAAACTGCTGTGGCCACAACCTATGTCAAGAAATAAGAATATGTTTTAAGTCCTCAGATGCACTTTGAGAGCCACAGAGATCTTCCTTGCAGACCTGACTGCAGACTGACTCCCATTTCAGTGAGCACAATGTTCACTGCACATCATTAAATCAGTTTTCTTTGAGACAATGACTTTGGATTCTGCCATGCAGAATCCTTCTTTACTGGCACTGAGATTGTGGCAGGGAGTTTTTTGTGTCCCAGCTCTCCTGCCTGAATCTGAGGCTGAGCAGCACACAGCTGGGGTGCACGATTGCTACAACTTCATTCTTGCAAAACTGATTCCACAAACCAGATTGTCAGATACCAGCTGAGAAATTCATACTAGACCACACCCAGATAAACTCTGAAGCCTGAGACTGCAACAAGATGACAACCTACAGCAGCCTTTAGTGTATAAATCAAATCAATTGGTTCAAGGAAAAATGCAAAACAATTGATGCAGGAGCTCTACATCATCTACACGGAGACACATGAAAATAAGCTGAGTACAGATACTGCCTTAAAATATGTCTTTCCCACAGCAAAGGCAGTTCCAGGCAAGTTTCCTAATAGATTTAAAACTCACATGAATTCAAATCTTCTCCTAGTTCCAGACACATTTTTCTTCAAACCACTCACAATAAGGATTAAAACCTTTCACCAAAAAAAAAAAAAAAAAAAATCAAACCATTCCTGTTTAACTATGACCTTATGCTATACAGGCATTTAAAAACACTACTCATTGACTAACAAATTTTGCTTTTATGCCCTTATTGGGCAAGATCCACCTTCAAGGCACAAACGAGTGTGGAATTAATACCTCAGCTCCTCAGATCAAACCATAACACTGGAACAGCATCAAGTTCAAACTAGAAGACCAGCTCACACATACCATCACTTGAGGAAGGCTGTCATGCTTCTGGAGACTGCTCATAAGGCACTGCTGTGGGGGTTCACAACAACCTTCTCCATTCTGCAGGCCAGATGTATCTTTTCTACAAAATACAACTTGTATCAAGTTGTATTTTGACAAAATACAAGCTTGTATCAACTCAAGCCTGGTCACAGCTTAACAACTACGTTAAGGAGAGTGGCAGCGCTTTTTTATGGAGAAAGGGGGTTTTTTGTTGTTGTTGTTGATGGTTCTGTTTCCCCCCACACATATGATAAATGCAATCTGGCCAGTTCTCAGTAAACTTATCAGAATCACCTGGCTGAAAATTCAGGTTTTGGCAGAAACCCGAGCACCTAACTCACCAGCATTACAAAGGCCAAGGTACTTCTGCATGCAAACAGAAGTAAAAACGCAAGTAGTACAATAAATAAACAAAAGATATCCATAGATTACAGATCACTATGGCATTTACAAGATGATAGTCCTCACATTCCTGGATTCAAGTGCATGGAGCTGGGCTCCAGCAAGGTAATACAGGAGTGCTCTGGCTCATCTGACTGTCAAGGCAGTAACCCAGCAGGCAGTCAAAAGCCCAGCTCTGCCGTGAACATTTGTGCCGTTTGTTTACGTGCACAATCATTTATTGTTCCCAAGCTAACACCACTCGAACAACTGGTTCTTCACACGGGCTCTCTGTGCAGCTCCAGCGATCATGTGCACACGTAGGAATGCCAGAGCACACCCTCTGCACTTCACCAATTAGGTGTGGAATGGAAAGCTTGGATCAGCCCGAGTAAATGTAACTGATCTTAACATTTATTAATCGGTTCTTGCAGTGAGACATTGTAACTTCTCTGTATACATCTCGAGATGTCTCTAACCAGTCAATGAACAGGGCTTACAAGGGGGAAAAACACCCAGAACACTGCAATTTAACAGTCAACAAACAAGGAATTTTTTAGCATGATAGTACACTAAGAGTGCAACAGATATTACAGAAATAAAATTCCTTTAAGCTGACTGTGAAACCTCTATTGCTTATTTCAAATTGCCACATTTGAAATAAGCAAAGCAGCAGCGTGTATCAATTACGAGACATCTCGTGTTGTGTTTATTTAGTAAATGTAATTATTGTAGATTCCAACTTGCCCACATGCATTCTCCTTACAGTTCATTAAATAAAGGACAAAAAGGCAGGCATTGTGCACAATTCTGTACAAACACAGGAAGACATGTTTCCTGCCACAATGAGTTTACAGCAATTTAAAGCACAATGCAATAAGAGTGCAATAGAACATAGGAGGCAAATGAGGGAAGAACTGACAACAATTAAAGGCAACTACAAAAACTCTCAGCACCCTCATGTTAAAATTTGTATTTGCTGCTGGTGGACTTTCTGGGCATGAGTGTGCTTTGCTTTCCCACTTGTCCTACCCCTGAAATAATTAAAGAATTCAGTTCAGCTCAATACCAAACTGATCTGAGCAATCTCCATAGAATTATCTTCCTGGTTACAAACACACACAAAATAGGATACCTTCCTTGTATCATCAACACTGTACTGAAATATTACCTTATACTGCAGGCAAAATTAGGATTTATTTTGCTTCCAGAATGATTTCAATTGCTTTCAAGCCCAGACAGATAAAGCTCACTATTTGAGTGGACTGCTCATTTTCTGTGAAGAATACATCATTAAGATAATTATTCTGAAACAAGTATCTTACAGGATTCATATAAGACAAACTGTGACCACATTCTGCTACTGAAAAGTTCCTTCCTTCTAAATCCATCCTTGGACTGCACCTAGTAATTATCAAATCTGCAGGAGCTTACTGATTCCTCTGAAAACCAACTTTGGGAAGAAAACCCCAAACCCAAAACCCAGCAACATAAGGAAAAAACCACCTCAAAAACCCACATACCCTAGATTGGTTCATGGATCCAGCTGGCAACTGCCTCAGCCATTCTGCAACCACGGGCTACAACCATACAAACCAAGAGCTGGGGGGAAATTTATTTGAGGCATGACCTTAATTTAGCCAAAATCCATGATAATGTCAGAGGATTTTCTGTGCCTAACAGCAGACCCAGTTCTCATTCCCAAACTGCTCCTGCCACAGTAATACAAATGAATTTTAAAGGGGATGCAAATGGACCAGGTATGTTTAAAATGTACTCTTGGCATAGATCCTCACCTGAGGTACACTGCCACTGACTTCAAAGAACGATGCATCCACCCTCTGGGTGTATTTTTTTGATACTATTACTTTAGGCAATGAAAAAAGAAAGACTCCTAAGGAGTTTAAAACATACAGGGATTAATTTCTTTCCTTCCCAACATCACAGACTATGTGTGGGATGCTGAAATGAATTCAGGACTTACTCAAAGGATTTACTGAGACTGACTGAAATAAAAACAGAAGATATAAATATAAAGAGAAAAGTGAACATAAAATAAAAATTGGGGGTGGAACTGTTGTTTTTCAGAATAACCTTGTTTATATTTATTATTTCTCTCCATTTATGGGACAAATTCTTCAATGTCCTTCAAGTGAAACTAATTTCAAATATTATTCTGCTGGGAAAAAAACGAATGTGTTAATTTCTCTGTTCTGATACACAACTAGAAAGCATATTGTTGTACACTACTCTTTCACACAAACCTGAGTAAGGAGAACAGGGACTGCCTGGTGTGAAAGCTTGCAATCTCAGTTCATACATCACTATCACTAAATACTTATGTGGTTTTGTACCTCAGTCCCTGCACTTCAGCACTCCTAAGATCGAGTTTGAGTTTGCTTTAGAATCTCTTGTTTTCCTACTGAGTCACCTCAGCAGTAAGTGCTTGTTTCACCATTGGGGTCACCTTAAGAGGAAGCTTTCCCCTTTTTCCTTCCCACATACAGGTTTCTCTCAAAAAGTAATGTATCACAAGAGGAAAGAGCAGGATCGACACAGAGGGCCACAACTCTCAGGCAACCCCCCAGGCAACTGGGACAGGGAATCCCAAAACACCTTGCACTGCAGCTTCTGTCTGAAGGCATTTCCTCCAGGGACAGAAGCAGGTCAACTGAAAAACTGAACAAGGAAAGAAAAACTCCCAGTACAGCTCCCAACTCCTAAATCTTTCATCCATGGAGTACCAAGGGGTACTTTGTGCCATCATAGCATCTTCTAGTTGTAGGCACATTCAAGAATCACACATTATGTTATCATTAACACCCACAGGTACAAAGAACTGGCATTTGATTATTTACCAAGTGACTTGAAAAGAGGATAAGGAATCCTGATGGCTTCCCTTATTATCATAAAGAGATGTTGCAGTTGCTACAGAGACATTACAAATCTTTAATGGAAAGAGACAGGCTTCTTCTATTAAATGGTGTGTTATTAAAAGCTCTGAACATCCTCTTAGAGACAAAATTTAAACTTCTGAGGCTGGAGGGAAGCTAGGGGTTTTGTATGACCTGTAATGGAATTAGTAAACTCCTATAAACAGATGTTATCCTCACACAAATTGAATTAGAAGATTCACACCTCTAATGAAATAAGCCAACAGTAAGACTGAGTGAGAAGGTAGATAATCTAGAAACACAAAGCAAGAGCACTTTCTTTTTTATTGTATAAGAAAAGAAAGTAACAAGAACAGACTCATTTTGCCTGAGTTCCTTGCTCTCTAATAACATAGAGACAACAAATTTACTTTCTATGTATCAAATCAGATTTAAATGATAGACAGGAACCTTGCTGTTCAAGGTGTGCTGATTCTGCACACCTACAAATGTAAAACCCAAATGATAGTCACATCCAGAAGTATTAGAGTACCTAAAATTAGAGGAAAATGATGTGTACAAATCCAGTTTATGTGCTCAGGTAAGATTTGGTGTTATTTATTGGGAATTTCTACATTCCCATTAGGCACCTGTCATACTCTAATCAGAAGTGGATAGGTACACATCTTTTATTGTTTCTATATTTACAAAAGGAAAATGACATATCTCTGGGGTTAAAAGACTTTGAAAGATGTATTCAAGGGTACAACCTTTTAGTACTCTCATCTTCATCAGAAAAGAGTCTCAAGTTGGACTGACCCATGCCACAATTAAGCCTCACTGATTTCTTTTGACATGCACTACAAACAAAGAATAAGAGCAGAGTCATTTACATGTTATTTGCTTGTACAACTAATTTGTTATCCAGGTGAACACCTTCTCTCACCTACACAGAGAAGGATTATTGACATGGCTAAAGCCTACACATGAAAATAAGTAAAGCTGCTATTGTACAGTAGCTTTGGAATTTACTTTCTTCCACAAGAAATAATTGTGCACTTATCCATGCTATCCCACCTCTCCATACACTATAGAGAGTGATAATAGAAATGTGGGAAGGAAAGTAATCTGAAAGTCTCCTCTTCTGTCCCAGTTGTGAGGCCCTTTTAGCAAAGAATATATTAAAACACCTATCTCACACACTGACTTCACAAATCCCATTGCCTGGCAATGGAAGGCACATAAGAACAGAGCTGGGGCAGGGATTTTATGAAATGGAGTAAACCAGACATTCCCAGAGCAGCCAGAGCATGCAACAGACAGAAAATACTTCCTTTTCAAGGAGGGTTTTGAAAAATGTGACATAAAAAGTATCCCATGCACAGGGTTGAGACCTGAAAAGGTAAAAGACCTTCTACCAATTGATCAATGGAGTTCTAGAGTTTCAAAGCCAGAATTCACTTTTTCTGTGCATGCTTACACAACAGAGCCCAGGCCAATTGAAGGTACAAAGAGAGTAACAGATTATTACCATTACTTTTTAAAGTTTCACAGCAGGTAAAACTGATCTTCACATCAGCTGCTCTCAGACTTTCATTTAGTTCATTAAAATATCTTGTTTGGTCAGTTCTACCACTATAATTTATTTTAAACATAGTGAAACCTTAACTAAAGAGGCAGCCTGACATTAAGCATCCACTTGAAGGCCTCTGCAGATTACCACTCTGCTCTTTGTGGTGAGGGTTTGGGCACAGTGAAGTTTTTGAGCCAGATTCCACTTTCCCTTCATTTCTCAGATGACTTCAATGCAAATTCCAAATTCAGGCAGCACCACCACAGACATGTTACCGTCACTGAAACCAGCCAAAACATGTCCTCTAGTTTGAGGTGGTCTCTTCAGCTAAGGCTGGAAAATGGCCCAAAATTGTGATCACTGTTCTGTTTTTCAAACCCCACTTCAAAGTGAAAAAGCTGATTTTCCTCTCTTGCTGCTTAAGGCAAATTTAACTGGATACACATATGGCGTAAGTGCCAAACCCATTTAGAGTTGGAGGAACTTGCAAAACATACAGAGGCAGATTCTGCTGCTCTTACTCACTTTAAACAGCTCCAGCTTAACTAATGGGACTTCTCAACACAATTAAGACAAGGAAGATCCATCCAATCCAAAAAGAATATGCACATTTCAAAGCTGAAAACACATACTCTGCACAAAGTACATTGGTAATCCAGGGAGACATTCAAGTGGCCATCTAATGGACAGTTATATACACGAAAGAGCAGTAGGACAATCTTAGGTCAGGATGTTTTTTCAAACAGCAGCCACGTGCTATACTAAAACTAATTATCTACACAAAACGTTTGTTAGCTGCGGGGAGGAATCCGCAGCTCAAGGTGTTCTGGGGTGTCAAACTGTAAGTGTTAATCTAATGGGAAACAGCACACATTTGGATTAGGATAATACAAAATATTCGACTGCAGAGTACAGGTCACATTCAACAGCTACGTTTTTCACAGGCAGGAATTTCAGCAAGATGGAGTGCAACGTTTTTCCAGAGAAGATTTATGTCACTTTATCGTTTATATCCATAAGCATTTATATTTATAAACAAACCGAGAATTTACAGATTAACGATCTTTTTAAAACATCCGGTAAAAACACTATTAGAACCAAGGGGGAAGGAGGAAGGGGTGTTTTTTCAGAAGCAAAGCCACAAGCCGGTAACTCCGAGCAGATCCCGCGGGAGGAGCAGGGCAGGTGCCTCGGGGCACTGCCCGGGACTCTCTGCCCGCCCCGGGAGGGCTCCCGCCGCCACCCCGAGGGGTCCCCGCCCCGCCCCGACCCCCTGCCCGGCAGCCTCTCCTCCCTCCCAGCCTCTTCTCCTCCATCACTTCCTCTCCCCCTCCTCGCGGGCCCCTTTACCCCTCATCTCAGACCCTTTTCCTCCCCCAACAGACGTCCTCAGCCCTCCCCGCCTCGAACTCCCGCTTCTCCTCCTTCTTCGCCTCGCCCCGCGGCTCTCACCCTCCCGGGCTTTCAGCAGCACCGTGTTGGCCACGATGTTCTCGATTTCCATGGTCGGGGGCTCCTTCCCCTCAGGGCAGCCGGAGCGGGGGCCGCCCCTACAGCCTCCTTCGCCCCCTCCTCCAGCCCCGCCACCGCCGCGGCGCCAAGCCTCGGCTCATCCGGCCCAAGAGGACCTCAGCACTGCGCTCGCCTCTTCCCCATCACCCGCTGCTCGCCCCGGCACCGCGCTCCCCCTCCCCGAGGGCGGAGACGGAGAGCAGGCAGCGCCCTCCCGCCCCGGCCATGGCTCCTCCGCCCGCCGCAGGCAGCACCGCCCCTGCGCTGCCACCCCCTCACAGCCACCGGGACTGCAAGTCCCAGCGGGCAGAGCGCGGTGTGCGCTGGGAACACGCTCGCGCGATGCCTCGTAGGCCTGCTGGGAAATGTAGTACGTCAGACCTTCCCCGGCTCAGCCCAAAGCGGGCGGGGAGCAGGGAGGTAAATATCGCGGTACTAGGGCAGCGCTCTCGCGAGAGTTGGCCAGCTGCCGGTGCGCATGTGGTAGTGCTGGGCATGGCGGGGTGAGGGCCGCGCTGGGGCAGTGCTGCTCTCTCTTCTTCCTTCTCCTTCCTCTCCTCCGCTCCTCTCCCCTCCGGCTCTCACGGAGCTGTGGCTGAGGGCCGGGATCAGGCCAAGGGGAAATTTGGGGGGTTCTGCGACCCCTCGGCGCCATTTTGCTCTCCCAGTCTGCACCTCCAGTCTTGGCACCGCATACTGAGGGCAGAGCCGCTGCCTCCCCCCGCGTCCCCACGGGCAGCCGGAGCAGAGATGGGGAAGGCGACGAAGCGGAAGAAAAAGACGTCAGTGCCCTCCACTGCAAAGGGCCCCGTGAAGTCGGCCATGGCCGTGGTCAAGAGCAACCCCTTTGAGGTGAAAGTCAACAGGCAGAAGTTTGACATCCTGGGGAGGAAGACCAAAAATGATGTGGGGCTGCCCGGTGTCTCACGGTCCAAGGCCATCAAGAAGGTAAGAGGCCATGCAAAGCACGGAGGGAGAATGGTACATTGATGTGGCAGATGATAAGGCTGGAGCCCTCCCAGGTGGAATGAGCGCCCAGCGCTGTTGTCGCAGCAGGAGTGGCCGGTCCCCTCTCAGTGCTCAGGGGTGATGCCGAGCTCGGGGATGGCTCTGGCCAGTGCAAACCCCAGGGCTCAGGAGTACGGCTCTGCCTTATTGCTTGGTGGGAATGGTTCTCTTCTCAAGTTACCCACGTCCACAGTACAGTGGCACGTGTTGTCTGTCGGTAAGTACTCGATCGGAGTCAGTGTTCATGGCGTTGCTCGGTTCTGGTCGTTCTAGGATGTTCAGCTTCTTGATAATGTTGTAATGGTGGTATAACAGTGAAATATTGAAAGAGCACTGAGTTCGGGATACAGTGAGAAATGTGTAGCTACAAAGAAACTACTGTTGATAGGGGAAGTAAATGCAGGTCATTTTTTTGTGCACAGCTTGAATAGTCGTGTTGTAGAACTATGTTGGGATGTAATGATCTGTTCCCTGCTGTCATAAGAATGACCATACCACTTAAGAGTAAATTTTTTATCGTCAACCCTTGTACCATTTTCAGAATGCCTCTTTTTCTTTCTCTATTGCCATCAGTAGCTACCTGACCAAAATCTGTGATGCATAAGGGAGAGTGTGTCATAAAATGCATCTGGGATTCTAGCAGCCTGCCTTATTCTTGGGTGAAACACAGGACTTCTTAGTGGTCTGTCACCTCGCACAAACCAGCAGAGAAGGTTAAGTTAAAGCTGAAAAAAGGCAGTTTGAAAGTATGTCCCAGAGATTCTCTGACATGTTACATGCATGCTGTTGTTGAACAGAATTTAAAGCACTTACTGGAAGGGCAAATGCAGTGAAAACAAAGAGATATTTTATCATGTTATGTGTACTGTGAAAGGTAATGCATTAAGTATTGTCTTTTTTATCAATAGGAGAAGTAATCAAATAATTGAGTACAAAAAAAAAAGCACAGAAATGCTTTTTGATATCCAACTTATTAAGAGATATTAATGTTCATATACAGTGTCTCAGCTATAGAGACAGTATAAATGAACATTATACACTAATGTATAATGTACACATTATACATTATAAATATGTACATATTGCACATTACAAATATGTATAGTGGTCCCTGTAAGAGGTAAATAGAAGGTAGAACTGGCACAATATTAGATGGAATCTGAGTTTTACTGTCATTTACAGCAGCATATGAAAATTGTGAATGCTCAGTGAGGCTGCAGAGTAGGAAGGAGTAGGAAACCCAGCCTTTTCCTTTAGTGCAGCACTTTGTGAGGTTCTGGTAATATGAATGGCACAGTATCTTTCTGTAAGAATCAGTTGATGTGTTTTAAATAAAAATGGATATTTCTTGGCCTAAACACAGCCAACATTTTTTTCTTTAGAAACTGTATAATATCTTCAGCATGAAATTATAAATTAGCTTCCAGATTTTGTTACTATTAGTCAAGATTTTAGAAAACTTCATGAATGCATGAACATTTTAGGATTTGGGGTTTTATTTAATAATAAGATAAATCAGATATTTGTCATTAATTATGCATTGGAAAGTAAACCTGTCTCCTTACCTGTCCCAAAAGTAGAGCACACAGTAAGTACCTTGTATAGGTGTGTGATAAGCTTCTTTTTACTGACTTGATGCTTGACTTCCCCACACTGAACAGAGACACAGGGATAGGTGTGTGGATCCACTCGAGGCTTTTATGTCTTAGATGAAATGACCAAAAAAAGTTCAGCTGAGTTTTGCTGGCTTTTTTTGCTTTCTTTAATATGTTATTCTTTGTTTACTAAGCTTGAGGCATGTCAGAATTCTGCAGTGTAAATGCACAGGTTTTGAATGTGATAAAATAAAGGTGAGATATGCTGTAACATCTTACCTTCCCTTGGGTGCTTATCAGAGAACTTAATCTGAATGTATTGTATGAGATTCCCATCTTTTCTTCATGTTAATTTTTCCTTCTCTTTCATTGCATTCTGGTAAATTATTATTTACGATATGATGGCAATATAAAGAGTGTTATGTTCACTGTGGAGTCTTTTACTTTTGGAAGTAGTTACTCTCTGTTCTTTGAATTTTATCTCCTTTTGTCTTTTTCCTTCCAGCGCAATCAAACATTACTGAAGGAGTATAAAGAAAGAGAAAAGACAAATGTGTTCAAAGATAAACGTTTTGGTGAATATAACACCAAAATCACTCCTGAGGAAAAGATGATCAGGCGATTCACTCTGGAAAGACAGGTAAATGATTTTAAAGAAGGAAAACACAAACAAAAGAAAGCCAAACACAAAGCCACAAGGCACACTTGAATTTTTAGTTGGGAGTCCCCCTTAATAGAGGCTTTTGCAGGGTAATGCTTTATTTTTTATTTTATGGGTTTAGAACCAACAAAAAAGGAATTTTTCGTGGAAATAGAAATTTTTTCATTAAATCTTTTTGGTTTTGCCAGACAGCTGTTTGAAGCAGGGGTTTCTTTGAGCGCTGACATGCACAAAAGCTAATTATGAGCAGATTCATTGATTAGTTGGTTTTTTGACTGCTTTGTTTTAGGAGTTAAATTAGGAAAAGGTGGTCACCATCAAGTATATTCAGTAGCTGAGCAGAACTCTGTGACTTGCTGTCATTCTGTACTGTGAATTGAATGTGCAGTACTGTCCTCTCTGCCCTATCATACTCAGTCTCCAGAATTAAGCAGTGTAATTTTTATAGGTTGAAATCTGCTTCATTAGGCCTGAAGTGCAGTAGTTAAAAATTGATGTTACTGATACACAGATAAAACTTCAGCTTCTGTAGGTTTTTTGGGTTAGTCCATTTGTACATTAGTCTGAGAGAGACATGACACTCTCTCACTTAAAATGTATTTGAATGAAAATACTGGTCTGGCAGTGCTCTTATTCCAGTTAAATTCCAGCAAAACTCTGGAATAAGAATCTCCTCAACTAGCACTGAAACTAAAGGCTGTGTTATTTTGTTGCTTGGGAACTAAAGATCTTTTGATATTTCATTGGTTTGTTTTTCTGTTCTTAGCAAAATTATGGAAAGAAGAATATCTATAATCTTAATGAAGATGAGGAATTGACTCACTATGGCCAATCTTTGGCAGAAATTGAAAAACTAAATGATATTGTTGATAGTGACAGTGACACAGAAGAAAGAGGAACACTTTCAGGTGAGAAGTGCCAGCTGGTGTTTCACTGGTAATTTCATTACTGCTAAATGTGTACATCATTTGTTCAGTACTGTCTCTCAGTGAGAGAGAATGTTCTTGGTTGGAATGTGTAAACCAGATTTGATTACTTCTTAGTCACACACAGACCAGTTCTCTGGGTTTTAGCAGGGGTTAAGTGGGGCTGGCAGGCTTCTTTACTCTGTGAGCTTTTCAGCATAAACAAGTACCTGGATTTTGAGCCCTTTGGCCAGAATCTAAAGTGTGAGTTTTCTGGCTGCTTTCTTGCGTCTTTAGACCTCCCTTTTGGATAAATACAGGGCAAAACCATGATCCTACCTCATCCCAAGAGTCTGTCAGTGTAAATTATGTGTCTGACATCATCTCTTTTGGTATGGCCATTCTCATTCACAGGGATGAGACTAATGCATGATTGATTGGTTCAATAGTCAAAATTGCTCCCATTCTCAGAGAATAGGGAGATACTGTCCCAGCAGCAGTTTTGCAGTCCTGTGTGGATTTGAATGATTAACATCCTGCTTTTTTTTCCCCTAGCTGAATTAACTGCTGCTCACTTTGGAGGGGGTGGAGGCCTCCTTCGTAAAAAAGTATCAAGTGAGCAGCAAGATGAAGAAGAGGAAAAGCCTAAGTCTAGGAAAGAACTGATTGAAGAGATGATAGCCAAATCTAAACAAGAAAAGGTGAGTTTTTAGCCCTGAAGTATAAATGAGCATGATTGAGAAGCTGTCACCATCCCTGTATTTGTAGAATAGAAGAATAGTGGCATAGCAAACAAATGAGGAAGCTGTCTGAGAGCAGTCCAAGCTCCTTGAATGAAGTCTGACTTTGTAGGCATTTTAGATATAACTTATGTATCTGCCATTGTTTTGTATCTCCCCAAATCTCCCCTTGTGTTCACACCTGCTTTCTGAATGCAGCCCTTGTACCATCCAGCATGGCTCCGTACTTCTTCCACAAAGAATGTTTGCAGCTTCAAAATGTTAAATATTTGAAATAATTCATTTGTTAAATGAATGTTAAATGTGTTTTCATTTTAAGTTGTAATGCTATGTCATGTCCATCTGAACATAACTGCTGCATTTGTTTTTGTTTTATTTTTCTAGCAAGAGAGGCAAACCCGGAGAGAAAGTGCCTTAGAACTGACAGAAAAACTTGACAAAGACTGGAAGGAGATCCAAACCCTTATTGCCCGCAAAGCCCCAAAGTCAGAGAGGAAGGACAAGGAAGTAGAAAAACCCAAGGTGAGGTTTTAATTACACTGATTTCCTTGGTTCTAGTAACTTGTAGTTTTGACTTGTAGTGGCTGAACTATAAGGCCAAGTTATCACTTCATGAAACAAAATGTTTGCTGCTGTTCACATTGAAGGAGTGCTGCAGTTCTAGAACAATCTGATAGTGGGAGGAACATAGGGATTTGTGTGATTTCTCTGATTTTAATTAGTTTGGTTTTCTTTAATTATCAAGTGAGAGACAGATTGCAGGCTGTAACAATACTCTTGACTGCAGCTTATTTGTAGGACAAATAAATTTTCTTGAAGAATTAAAATTATTGGGGACACTGACTTATTTTGAGTGCCTTTGGAGTGTTCCTTTGAAACAGCTAGTACTTGACAATAGACATTTCCTTGTTGAAACTGTGCTCTGTCTCTTTTAAAAAAAGGGAGTGAAAATAATTTACTTTGAATAGATATCATATGGTGTCGTGCTTTTTCTATCATTTGTATTCTGTACTAAGGGAAATAAACTTTTAAGTGTAAGAATAGGCATTCTGTTGGGGTTTTTTTTCTTCTAGAAATGTGTATTTTCTTGCAGAACATCATGAATTTCCATTTATTGTTTTGCAGTAGAATCCAGATTTTATAACATCAGTTAACTAGTACAGTCTTGCAACTGATCTCAAAGTACAACAGAAGATACTGGGCCAAAAGTTCATTTTTTGGTATATTGATTTTTGGGTTTAAGTTGCTCCATGACATGTTGAAGATCATTGAATAGCAGCATCCCTTTTTATTTTCTTTAAGCTAGACTTCTGTGTAGTGGAACTAGGAAAGGCTTATCTCATGTGACAGTGTAAAGTGAAATGTAAATTATTAATTTATTAATTCTGGCTGTGTTTTGAGGGTTTTTAAAGTAATATGTAATCCAGTTATTTATTTTTTAAGATACTCTTTTTAAGTTTTTCAGTTGTGAGTAACTTAAGTAAGGAAAAGGGAAATTCCAGGAGAATTTCTCTTCAACTGTTCTTACCATTCCTTATCTTAATTCTGAGCTGAGTGTTTTTGCAGCTTGCTTTGGAAGCAGTCTTTTCCTTTTATCTTAACAGTCTGATTTCTTAGCTGTTAGTCTGGCAGAGGGATGGCTGCAAAGCAGAATAATGAAACTTAAGATAATAAACAATTGCATAAATATTTCTTTAGCCTGATGAATACGATATGATTGTTCGAGAACTTGGATTTGAGATGAAAGCAAAACCTTCAGAAAGGCTGAAGACAGAAGAAGAATTGGCCAAAGAGGAGCAGGCCAGACTCCAGAAGCTCGAGGTATACCATTTATGGCTGAGATTGTTTGGGGCCTGTCTTTTGGGAATGACTGCTTAAATTCATTCCTTGACCTTGGATTGTAAGTGGCTGTACTAAACTGCAATTTGTCAGAGGGTGAATTCAGGAAATCTTCTGTTTGTGTTTGTAATCTGATATTACAACAGCCAAAAAAACCCCATAGGCCTAGTATGTGACTGTAGAGGTTTATGAAATGAGTCAATCTTCTTTCAATAAAAATGTAATGTTACTTTGATTTGCCTTTAAATGTTATAAATTATTCAGAGTTGAGAGGTGCTCCTAAGTTAGTGGAGTATCGTGTTGCACAGCAGTTAAATTAGTACACTGGGCAAGTCATTTATTGCTCTCTTCTGTAGTTGCAAGAGCCTTTCAGTGGTAGCATGAGCATAGCTTTGCTTTGCAGAGGGATGTGAATGTCTTGGAAATGTTGCATGCTATTTCTGTTACCTGGAGTGCTGAGTCTTACGGGAAGATGGAATAATTGGTAAATGTTTCACTCTTTTTTTTCTTTCATTTTGTTTTGGTATACTAGGAGCACATTTAAGACTGTAGGGAATTCAGTACCTGCAGATTACATCAGAACAGCTCAGTATCTAATAGAACACAGAGATACTTCATTTTCTACTCTTACCATCTTAGAGTTTGATGCTCAGTCCATTTCCCAAAAATCTTAGGATATGGTTGTGTTCACTACAAGCTAGTTACACACACATGAAACAGGTAAATTCTGCAGAATCCTGAAACGCTTTAGAAGCTTTTATTTTCTAGTAATGATTCTCATAAGCAAAAGAGACAAATTTTAGAATAAGAGGACACAATGCTTCTGGTTAACCCAGTTTTAAAGCCTTTTAAATAAGCTAATGCAATTGACTGTGTGCTCTTATCAGACTGTACTCCCTACAAAAAAAAGGTATTCTCAGCTTTTGCCCATAATTTCTCAAGTGCTGGGTTTTTTCTGTACACCAACTCTGAGTAATCCAAATTAACTGGTTTTTCCTTGTGTTTTCCTAGCTGTAATATTTGAGAGTTGTGTTTTGATGTGGTTACCTGATTGATGTAAATGTCTCACATCTGGGTGTGGTATTCCTTGTGAAACACAGGCAGATCGATTACGTCGCATGCGTGGCATAGATGAAGAGGCAAATCAAAAGAGACCCAGCCACATGTCAGCTGATGATCTAGCTGATGGCTTTATCCTGGACAAAGATGACAGACGTTTATTGTCTTACAAGGTAAGGTTTAAAATGTATCAATTTTCAGAGGTCTGTAAAGAAGATTAGGAAGAACAGTTGGCAAGTGAACTCTGTGGAGACATTTCATTTAACCTCCTGCTCAGAGCAGGGTCAACTATGAAATCACCAGTTTACTCAGATCCAGTCTGTTCTTGGAAAATCTCCAAGAATGGAGGCTGCTCAGAGAGATGTGCACTGACTGCCCTTACTGTGAGGAGGATTTTTTAATATCCAGGCTAAATATGCCCAGGTATGCCTCTCCTCACAGTGCAGGTACCCCAGCCCCCAGTAGTCTTGGTGACTTTCTACTGAATTTGCTGCAGTTTATCAATACCTTTATTGTATTTGAAGGCTCAAAACTGAGTGCCGTGTTCTGTGTGGTATTGCAAGTGTCAAGTCTCTGTGTCAAGTCTCCTGACTGTATTCTTGCTGTTTAGAGCAGCCTCCCTGCCACTGTCCTGCTGGGTTGAAGATGAGGCTCTATGGCATTTCTGGTTTTGTTTTTGGGTTTTTTTTTTTTTTTAATTTTCACTGTATTGATTGATCTTCCACTGAATTTCAGTCTGAAGATGAGTAGATTTCTGACATGTCTTTGATTAAGGTGGCAGAGCAACATAACCTTAAAGCTGATATTACCAGTCACCCTCACTGTGGTGCACGTGTGTGCTGATTCTGTCTTCTCATACACAAGTAGCAGGGGAACCGCTGTTCTCCCTGAAGGGGACAATACCAATTGGGAATGTGAATTTAAACTGATGATTAATAAAATCAGGATGAGACCAAATCTGTATCTGATATGCTATTTTAACACATAGAAGGAACATTTTTATACTAAGAATGTTTCTGTAATTGATGTTGAAGTCTTTTTTTGTATAATCTACTAGTTTTCCTTCTGTATGGTTTCTTTTATTCCTCATATACTATCTACTTCCAATTTCTTCCAGCCCCTTGAAAATACCCTACATCTTTTTATATCTGTATGTATGTTCTCTCCCTAATGTCCTTTATTGGCTGGCACTGCTGGCATTCACTGCCTGGTCAGGGTAGAAAGGCTCAAATTCTCTTGATGCAAATTTAAGATAACTTTGCATGGTGATTGTGTTAAGGTGCTGCCCCTTTATCATTATTTTAACTAGCTTGTTTTCTCTATGGACAGGATGGAAAAATTAATATTGAAAATGAGGAGGAGAAAGGGGAGGAGGGAGAGGAAGAAGAAGAGGAGGAAGGAGAGGAAGGAGATAATGAGGATGAAGAGGAAAGTCAAGAGGAATCTGCAAGTGAAGATGAGGAGGATGATGCTGCAGATGGCCACTCTGATCTTGAATCTGATCTTGAGAGTGAAGGAGAAGCTGCAGAGAACAAAGAAGAGAAGAAACATGAGGCAAATGAAAATGGATCACAGAATGTGGAGAAATTAGATCCAAAGAGAGAAGCTGCCAAATCAGAGCTTCCCTATACATTTGCTGGTAAGCAAAGGACTGATGTAGGGATCCTTTGTTGTCAGGGGTTTGTAACAACCAGTCAGTTTCTCAGCCCTGTAGGTCTTACATTCATTAATGAAATTTTGCTTCTTAGTTGTCTTCTTCTATTCAAAGAGCAGCCAGTAACTGCTCTTCTTAGTGAGCAAACCTAATTGTGCTTGGAGAAGTAGGAACCAGATCTGTTTCATCCCAGAGCACTTTCTGTGCCTCTCAGCAGCATCAGAATTGGAAGATAAAAACAGGACAGTAAAATAAAAATACCTGTTCCTTTCTTAAGGCAACCAGCTTATCCAATCCATAGTGCTACTGTTTTACCTAAGAGAAGTCAGAACAGTATTCTGTGATTTATACTTATAGTTTCTCTGGTGTTTGGACAGACATTTTTCTCAGAAGATGCTTGGAGAGACAAGATTCTGAAGTTTAATCCCTGTGATGTGACATTGAGTTATTGTAGAGACACTCAGAGTTTGACTGGTTTTGGGTCCATGCCTAGCAGGAAGGATGAGACATGTTTCAAGCAGTACACAAAACATTCATTAATTCATATTAAGTACATAATTCATCTAACTATTGTCCTATGTAGATTTCTTGAACAAAAGTATCTCTTGCAAGATTAAACAACCTTTCAAACAACTTCCTTAAGTGCTTGTGTTTTTCCATCCAAAGAAGATGACTTACTGCACAAAGCCTTTTGAATTGCATTCAGGATTTGCTTTAACCAGAAAGAAGTCATAGTAAAATAACTCAAAAAACCACAGCTAGTTAGGATGTCTTCTAGTATGTTGAATTCTGTAAAAAACTAATTATATGCCAGGGTTGTTGGGGTTTTTGGTTTTTTAAAATAATTTTCTTTTTGTGGCCATATTTTTACTTTCCTTAATATTCTTCATGCAAAAGCTAATTGGGTGTGAATTAAACATAAATGTAACTATTATTGGAAATTTTTGCTTTAATGTGTGTTTAGGTTTAATTCTGCTCTGTGTCAACATAGTTGTGCTGCTCAGCATGCATGGTAGAGGATGACTTGAGTTTTAAGCGTTGAAAAGCATGTTGTTTTCTGACTTGTGTTCATAGGAATAATTCTACATACATGCTAATAGAGTATTAGTGTTTAAAAGTTAATTATTTAAAACATTTCTGGTGTCTTTCTTTCTGAACAATATAATTTTCAGATTGGAAATTTGTTGCACATTCACTTGAATTAAAGATGTAAAGTTTGAGATTTTTGCGTGGTCAATTTCTGGTTTTGTTTTTTCTAGTTCCTGAGTCCTATGAGACATTTAAGTCTTTATTGGCTGGAAGAACAATAGAACAACAGCTTATTATACTGGAGAGGATTCAGAAATGCAATCATCCAAGCCTTGCAGTGGGAAACAAAGCAAAGTTGGAAGTATGTTTTGTTTTATGTTTAAAATAACTTCTAATTCCAGAGTAAGTTTTAGTAAGTATTTAGGGAGCAGTATAAAATATACGTGCTTCTATGTTGTGAGTAACAGTAGAATTAACATTATAATCTTCATTTTCTAAGTCTGTATCACTGTTCAAGAATATGTACAGCGAAGAAAAACCTAATAATTTTAACATATTTCTTGCAGAAATTGTTTGGCTTCCTTTTGGAATATATTGGAGAGTTGGCAACTCTGGATTTACCAGAGCTCAGAACAATTGACAAACTGGTCCTGTAAGTATTAAATCCTATGGACTTTTGCTCCTTCAGGGTTTAAAGAGAAAAGCTACCTAGAGTAAAGCATTTAGCTTGTTGCTTGTTTCAAATATCCTGTAGAAGTTGTTGGCAGCTGGTAACTCTTAGACTTTATGCTTTAACTTTGTTTCACATGTTACTTGATTTATTAATTGTACCAAGAGATTTTCAAAACCTCAGAACGTATTTTTTGATCTACAAGGTGCTTTTTGTGAGTAGTGGATAAGTAATACCATATATGCATGAAACTCCTGTCTAGGAGGCTCCTTAGACAGCTGTTACAGGATTTTAAGCTTTGCAGACGCTGTGCAGTTTCTGTTGCAATCTCTGTCTTTTCCATGGGCTTTAGCTCTGTGAATTCACTGAGAGAGCTAGATGAAAATGGAATTAAAGTGCTGCAGTGAGCTCATATGGAAGTTCCAGCTAAACACTTTGCAGGAAGTTGTCAGTTTGGCATTGCTGTCTTCAAGTATCTGATGGGCAGTTACGCTGTGAGGAGAGAGCCAAGATTGTCTCTGAGGTGTACAGCGAAGGACAAGAGTCAGTGGGCAAGGGCTGCAGCAAGGAAAATTGCAATTAGATTGAAAGAAAAAAAAATCTTCTCAGAAAAAGTAATGAACATTAAAATAAGCTTCCCAGAGAAGCTGTGAGCAACCTGATCCAGCTTTGAAGTTAACCATGCTTTGACCAGGGGGCTGCATCAGAAATGATCTCCAAAGGTCCCTTCCAAACAAAATTGGTCTGTGGTTCTTATCTTGACTTTCCAGGATAGGCAGGTTTCTTTCAAGTTATTTTTATGTAGTTTTCAGCATATTTTTTTTATTTCCTGCTAAAGTCAGTAAGTTTTTCAAAATCTGTTCCATGCACTATTAGCATTCGTTGCTCTGTTGCATTCATCAGGAAGAGCTCTGACCCATTGATACTGTCCCACATGGTTTGTGCTAAAGAGTAAATATATTTTGATTGTCTTTTAGAACTGGGATACATTAATATCTCTGCAGACAAATTTCACTGAAAAATGCTGGGAGGCCAAACAGATTCAGGCTCCAGACTGCATATGCCTGTAGGCACTAAGCATAGGCCAGGAGCTGATCTAACTTTGTGTTTGAGTTTTTTTTTCTTGTTTGCAGTAATAATTTTGCTAACTACATTGCTGCCTTACATGTTGTTTAATATTGCCTAAGAGTGTTTAGAATAGTGGGCTGTCTAGTGTAAGCCAGCGTACTTCACTGAAGTAATATCTGAAGTCAGGAGATTCAGAAGGATACATCATAATCATAGCAAATGATTTAAGAGTGTATTTTTAAAGTTTAAAATTATTTTTCATCTAAGATTTAGAAACCTACAACTCAGAGATTCTCAGAGGGCCAAATGAAAAATACATGCCTCTGTAAGCTAAAGTAGTACAATAATAATTTATATTCTAAAAAAGAAACATTTGTTGCCGGCAATTTGTCATTGTTACAATACAGATGGAACACAAGAAATCTTCTATGGGTGCTTAAAAATCAATTTTTTATTAACATCAGTGGCATAACTTGATTGTGACTTAAATTTCTTGTTAATAGGCCACTGTACAATCTTTGCCAGATGTTTCCTGAGGCAGCCAGTGACAGTATCAGGTTCATCCTTCGAGACGCTGCCCACGATCTGGAAGAAGTAATTGAAGTCAAAGGCCGTGCAGCACTTCCAGCCTTAGACACGGTAACAAATTCACATTGCTGGGATTATCTCTTTGCATTAGTAAGAGTGGTAATAAGTGCAGAATGACATTGTGTAGTGAAATATCAGCATCTGTGATTTTCTAGGCTTTTATTTTAAATTGCCTTTCTGGAGGTAAGTTGTAACAAAAACCCCCACAACACCAAAAACACCCCACCCCCTCCCCCCTGCAAGAAACAAACAATACACACACATTGATCAGAATAAAAATGTGACTGTGGAATTAATAAGGGGAAAGATCTTAAAATTGTCTCTCCAGTCTTCATAGCAGAACACTGTTTCTTTTCCTGATGAATCTTAAATTGGTAGTTTTAGAAAGAAGTGATGATATCAGTTACATTGTGACTTCTTTAATTGTGTTAAGTACAAATGTTTAAAAAATGTGCTCCATAGAAGTGCAATGTCTCTTGCGTTAAAAAAAACACCCAACCAAAACAAACAAACCCCAAACAAAAAAACAATCTAAGAAAATATTATGGATATAAAATTGCAACATTTTTTAGTACTTTATATATGATAATGGCCAAATTAGTGACTTGGAAAGAATTTCTTTCCTTGTTGTATTGGTAGTAGCCCATTTTCACTTGCCGTGTTAAATGTGAACAGATTCCTTTTACAGTGTCTAAGCAAATGGCTCTTGGAGAATTCAAGAAGAGAGCATAGGAAAATTAGTATTTTTAAGTTGTAGTAAAGTTTCAAAGACAAACCATAAATCGAATTCAGAGGGAGCTACTTGTTTTCTATCAGGTTGATGAATTGCTGCTGCCTAATGGAATAATTAGACTATTGAAGGAAAATGGACTGAAGCCTTGGTTCTTACAGCTTGGAAGATGTATTGAGTTGTTTTGAAGAGTCTTTGTTCAGGATATTTGGGGTTTGCAGGAAATGTATTGTCAAGAGCTTTTAACTTTATTTTTAATTTGTCACTGTCACACTTAGAACACCAGTCACAGTTCTGGCTTTCATTCCCTTCACTGGACTTTGCCAGGTTGCAGGCCATCATTATCTTTTAAAGTGGAATTATATCACTTTGTACTCTCAAAGCACTTGTTTGAATGAGTATTCCATAGATCAGCTGTCTTAGTAGGCTTTTCATATGCCTGCTGTTATTTTGGCCCGCAATTAAGAATATTTAGTAACCAAAACACTTTAAGAGAGTATTTGTTCACAATTGAGGAGCAACAGAGAGGAAGCAATGAAACTTTACTTCCATCTTGTTTACTGTGTAAATATCCACTTAAATAATTTTCATAATTACCTTGCAGCTGATGTTTAATTTCCATATGATCTTGACAGGTCACTTAAATCCCCTTCAATAAAAGTGTACCTAATCACTGCTTAGCTCTTTTGGCTGCAACTGTTTGTTGGTGTGTGCCAGTGCCTGAGGACTCTGGTCACTTCATTGTCTGTGTTGAGGACCGGTTGAAAGGTGTCACAGGTCCAGTGTTTGTGTGTGAGAGTGTGTGGCTGTGGTGAGCTGTAGAGGATCAGATGGGGTTCTCATGGAGTAAAGGGGGTTGGGAGGCAGAGTTCCTTCTTAGTTGTTCTTTCAGCTGCCTCAATCCAATATTAGACCTATAATGAATGTCTCATAATGGATATTCCTTTTTCTCATCTAGCTTCAACAGTTGTCTCAATAAATGAGTCATGTACATCATACCAGATTTCTGAAAATTATGTTTATAGTAGTTTTTTTTACTAATGTGTAGTAGTTCTTCATTCAAAAGCTACATATGTATAAAGTCAAGATCCTGGGAATAATGTCTTAACTATATTTTGCCTTGTTCTGTTTTATGTGCAATCAGCTTATTTATTTGAAAATTGTATCTCTGCTGTTTCCAACTTCTGACTTTTGGCACCCAGTTGTAACACCTGCTTTTATATACATGAGTCAGCTGCTTACTAAGGTATGTCTGTGATGTTGTACCTCAGGATTCTATTATACATATATTATTTCTTCCTCAGACTCCCAATATGTGTGTTAGTATTAATGTATATGGTGGAAGTGTATTGCAAAGGCAGCTTTGTGTTTGGTATAGCTACAGATAGTAATTGGAACAAGGGCTGAAGAGGAAAACACCCTTGCAGGCTATAGTCCAACTCACAAAACCATATCTCTTCAATTTTTCAAGCTGTGACAAAGTAATTCCTTCTATGGTAAATTACATGGGGCTAATGGAACAGACTGAATACAATCTGAAATCATTCATTAGTGGTTTCTTGTCCATATATTGCATTTCATACTTGAGAGTTCTTTTTACTTAAAATTGGCAGTATTTGTTTTCCTTGAAAATGTACCTAATGCAGTGCATTGAGTTAAAATATGTCCTTATTTTTCTATCCTAATATCCTGTTTATGTTTCGAAAGTCTTGAGCTAATTGCTCAATTGCTGCCAAGTTGCCCAGAGCCTTCTATTTCACTGATTCATTTCTGAAGGATTTATTGGTTGTGGTTTAGCACCTTCTAGTGGCTAAATGAGTTCTGATAAACCTGTTACTCAGTTCTGCAGATACTCTTTAGTTAAGGACCAGGGAAAGCCAGTGTGGTTCTCATCAAAGATCAAAGGCTGTAATTTTATAGATTTCAAATGCTTATAATGAGTTAATAATTCCTCTTTTTGGGAGATTCTGTATTTGCGATATGTAAACTTTTAATTAGGAATATTTTGTTCTTTTTATTTCTTTTAGTGTCGCATTACAACATTGCAAGATGTTATTAAAGGGTTGTTTATATGCTGCTTGCTCCTGGAATATGTATCTCTCTCCAGAAGATTTGTACCAGAACTCATCAATTTCCTTCTTGGAGTACTTCACATCTCTCTACCCAAAAGCCAGGCCCAGGGTAAGTTTGTTTAGAGGAAATGAGTATTTCATTTAGAGTCCATTTTAGTATTGGGGTTCATCTTTTAAATTTTTTAAATACAAATATTTCACACTGATTACATTGGTTTTGAACAAAAGGCCAAAATTATCTGCAAATTCAGCCAAACACAACCTTGATTCTTGGGCATCTTGTTATGAACTAGATCCTCTTGTGTTATTGGCAGGAAGGAAAGGACTGAAGTTATTAAAGGAAATGAACTCATGTTGGCCACAGTGCAGTATTTGTGCAGTGTTGTCATTCTAAGCAGACTGTGTGATTGGACTGTGTTCTGAAATTCAGAGTTCCTAATGGATTCCTGATGAGTACCCTGTAAGCTCACAGTGAGGCAGCCCCTCATGCTGCAGATACCTTTAATCTTCAGCTGCTAGCCATATCACCTAAATGAGAGATGTATATCACAAAGCTGGTGGTTTTCCTTATTTAACATGGATTTGTAGTACTGTAATAGAGGGCAGCTGTCCCCACAAGCAAGATTAGTAAAATAAGTGTGTAAACTTGGCAATTTGCACAGACAACAGGGATAACAAAATTATATTTTCAGTGTGATCCCTATGTCAGCAATTTTTTTTTATTTTGCCAGTCTCTCTTCAGTTTTTTTTTTCTTTTATTAGTTTCTGTCTTTAAAGTTCTGGTTCTGGAGCTCTTTTTGTTGACCAGTTCAGTGACAATAATTTACTTTTGAGGAGTTTTGTCAGAGCATAGTAACTAATTCATGTGTTAATATTTCTGTCTGGGCACAGCATGCAGGAGGGGACTGCACAGGCAGGATATTACCAAGTGAAAATTGGAATAATTTGATAAACTCACAAGATATCTGGGAATTAATGAACTACACATTATTAGTATGCTTATACCTCTTGATAAGATCCTTAAGTGTCTGTTCTCTAAATAGTCATCAGTCTGCTGAGGAAGGTTTAGCTTCTCTCAGTATTCCAGTACTTTAGTAGGCACCTACTACTTACAGTACTTTAGTACTCCCTTCCTTTCCCTTCAGGACTTTTTTGCCTTTTCATGCTGCCTTTTTTTTTTTTCCCCCATTTTGAATTTTTGAGCTACTCCCGATGCCTTTTCTCAACAAACCTATCACTGCAGTTTTATTATCAGGCATGTCTGTAGTCCACAGACCTTTCCCTAGCTGCTTCTCACAGCTTAGCAGTTTCCTCTGAAGTGTGAGCCAAGGTTACACAGCTGGGCTGCATCAGAGCTAAGCCCTGGATTCTCAGAACACCAACAGCTGAACCCTTAGAAGGAGGTGGGAAGAGGTTATGGAGTGGGTGGGTTACATAGTACTAAAAGTATTCTCTCC
Source organism: Melozone crissalis (assembly GCF_028551555.1). NCBI lineage: Eukaryota > Metazoa > Chordata > Aves > Passeriformes > Passerellidae > Melozone > Melozone crissalis. The sequence continues at coordinate 14,850,160 of NW_026535784.1, read as the reverse complement.
TTTGTCTATATTAGGAATATTTGATCTGCAGAGAGTTTTGGTAAAGTTAAAATACAGGACTCTGCAAAATTAGATAAGGTACTTGAAAAAATTTTAGTGGTAATCATTGATCAATTGTTACCTAGTTTAAAATATTTCTTTGTATTTCTGTTAATGATTTTGCACTGGTTAAATTTGCATGGTGTTGATTTCTGTTAGGAGTGAGGAAAACCTCAGTAAAAGATACATAAGAGGTCCAGTGTTCTCTTTGAGAACTTTCCAGTCAGTGTTGATGTTTTGAAGTTCCCAAGGTATCCAGTTGTGTTTTTAAATATTCATGGTGGAAGTTTTTCTGGTAGTTGTGATGGTTAAGCTATCAACAGAGAATATTTTAAAATAAGTAGACATGGAGCTCTGGAATGTTGATGCACTGTCACACCAAAAAAATTCTCAGGGTGCAATTTTAACATTAAGTAGAGTCAGCAAATAAACTCTTAATGTTTTAGTTTTATTCTCTTCATCCATAAATTTCTCATACGAGAAAGATATATGGAATGCAGCTTCATAAGAGACTGAAATACAGTCTGATTTAGAGTAAAAACTATTACCTTAAAAAAGAAAAGCTGTAGGTGGAGGGAGTGGGAAGGAGTTGTCATGGTTGATAGCTTTAGCTAATTGAATTGTTAATGAGATCTGCTATCCTCTCACAAGTAAAGCAGATAATAAAGCTCACATATCTTAGTTCCTGATCTTGTATAAGCCTGTGTGTGTCATGATGTCTTACAACTTTGGGTCTCAAACCTTAAAATTCTTTATTTAAATATACTGTCTTCTGACCTGTCTGTGAAGAGCCATGTAGAGGTTGTAGAGCATTTAAATAATCTGAACCTAAAGTTTGAAAAAGTTTTGAAGTCAATTCCACTGCAAGCTTGCAGGACATAAGGGAAACAAACAGGGGAAAAAAGACCCCCAAGGTCCAGCACAGAGAATGCAAATTATTTTGTCCCTTAGCCAAGAAATTCCTCAGATGCTTCTTTCATGTTGCTGTATAAGTAGTTTCACAGATCAGCTTGTGATGTGTGCATAGGGATTCTGTAGTGTTTTCCCTATGCCCTGCTCCAGTGTATATTCTGTGTTCCATGCTCCTGTTTCAAACCCCTCAGCTGGAGTGGAGAGGCCCTTACAGTGTGTCTGAGGGCCCTGCTGTGAGCTCTCAGGGGAGGGAGGCTCTGTGGCTGCAGCTGTGGAGCAGCTCTCCCTGCTCCAGCTCACTGTGCCCCATGACCACCTTCTGGCCAAAGCCTTCTGCTTGTGACCCCATGGGAAACCCTGTACCTGCCCAGTCCTCTTAGGAACATCCAGTGCTCCATCCTGGATCACACCTGCAGTTTAACTGTGCATCCTCTTTCCCACAGGGCAAATGTGAACTTACATGTCCTAACTTTCCCCATCCACTGAATGAGTCAAAGAATCACAGAATTACTTGAGTTGAAAGAGACTTCAAAGACCATCTAATTCTAACCCCCCCTGCCATGAGCAGGGATACCTTTCACTAGACCAAGTTGCTCAAAGCCTTATCCAACCTGGTCTTGAACAATTCCAGGGCTGGGGCATCCACAACTTCTCTGGGTGGCCTGTAGTCCAGTGTCTCACCATTCTCATAGTGAAGAGTTTCTTCTTTTTATCTAGTGTAAATCTATCCTTTGTCAGTTTTAAACTGTTACCCCTCATCTTATGACTACACTTCCTGATAAAGAAGATATATCTTTCCTGTAGGCCTCATTTAAATACTGGAAGGTTCCTGTAAGGTCTCCTCAGAGCTTTCTCTTCTCTAGGCTGAACAGCCCCAACTCGAATGGGAAGTGCTCTGGTCATCTTCATGACCTTCCTCTGGATGCTCTTGAGCCAGGTCTGTGTCCTTCTCTGGGGACCTCAGAGCTGAACACATTCCTTCAAGTGGAATCTCATGGCAGTGAAGTGTAAAGGAGAAGAATCCCCTCCCTCGACCTGCTGAGCTTTTGTTGCAGCCCAGGATGCATTGGCTTTCTGGGCTGCAGGGGCACATGGTCAGCTCAGAATTCAGGTTCCCATCCACCAATACCCCAAGTCCTCTGCAAAGCTGCTCTTAGTCCACTCCAGTCTGTGTCCATGTGTAGGATTGCCCCTACTCACATGCAGGACCTCGCAGTTTGTCTTATTGAACTGCCTGAGGTTCACGTGGCCCCACCTCTGAAGCCAGGGTCCCTCTGGATGGCATCCCCTTCCTGTAGAGGGGGACAGGAAGGACATCAAGCACACCACTCGCCCTGGTGTCCCCTGCAGGCTTGCTGAGGGTGCACTCAGTCCCATTGTCTGTGTCCCCAGCCAAGATGTTCAGTAAAACTGGTCCTAGGACAGACCCCTGATGGACCCTCCTCCTAACTGATCTCCATCCAGACATGGAGCCATTGGCCACAATTGTGGCTGTGACCATCCAGATAATTGCTTATTACTGAGTCATACACCTGTCAAATTCATGCCTCTCCAGTTTAGAGACAAGGATGTTGTTCAGGACAGTCTCAAATGTTTTGTACAAATCCAGGTATATGATGTCAGTTGCTCTTTCCTTACCCATCAACACTGTAATCCTGTCATAGAAGGCCACCAAACCTGTCAGGCACACCTTGCCCTCATTGAAGCATGGTGACTGTCACTGAGGACCTCTGTGTTCTGCATGTGTTTTGTTGTGCTTTCCTGGAGGATCTGCTCCACAATCTTGCTAGGCACAGAGATGAGGCTGATCAACTTGTAGTTCACTGGATCTCTTCTCTTTCCTGTTTTACAAATGAGGATTTTTTTCCCCCCTTTTTCCAGTCACTGGGAACTACAGCTTTTCAAATATGAAAGTGGTTTAGGAGCTTTGTCTTGCAGTTCCCTCATGACCCTCAGATGTCTAAGGTCCCAGGGAGCTGAGCACATTCAGGTTCCTTAGTCTCAAGCCTGACCTTCTACAGTGGACAGTACTTGGTTCTCCCAGTCCCTGCCTTTGGGTTCTGTGACTTGGGCAGTGTGACTAGAGCACTGACCTGTGTCCCCATGCTCCAGTGTTTTCCATTGTTTTAGAAAAATTTAATACAGATAGAAATATTTTTAAAGGTAGTACAATTAAAAATGTAAAATCAGTTGGCTGTTCTTCTTCAGAAGGAATGCATGGAAGTGACCTTGTTTAATGACTGTTCTTGGTTTTTTAGGCTATACTGTAGTGCATCCATTTACACCAGTGGGGAAAAATCTAGAATTGCTGTTGGTGTCTGATAAGGAGGATCTGAAAAGCTGGGAGAAGCAAAATGTGCCATTGAGTATTGTGACTAGATTAAAGGAAGCCAGCAGAACAGAGATAAATCATACCAGGTATGTAAGAAGTGCAGAACAGAAAAAATACCAAATCATCTGTTGTGTCATGTCAGTGACAGTGCTCTTTAGAAGTAAAAACAAGAGTAGAGGATAGTTCTGTGTTCAGTGCACTGACATAAAGATTTGTTGCTGATGAAATTCTTTTGGTATTTGCTTAGGAGAGAGAAATTTTTAGTCTTAATTAACAACTATTTCCAGTTGTAACTGGTTCTGCCAAGCAATCTTAATGGATTCTTCTAACAGTACAAATTTAATTAATTCAGTTGATTTTATTTGAAAATCCATTGCAGTTTTTGCATCTGAAATTGTTAATTTTTTGTGCATTAACAGGTTATCATGTCTAGCCCTATGTTTTGACCTTATTAAAAAATGTGCAGCTCTCTATGAATCTTTACCATCATTCCATGAAATAATGCATCCTGTCAGAACACTCCTTACAAAGCATATGCCAGTTAATGAATATCCTGAAAAAATGCAGGTATGTATTCCTCAGGATTTAAATAATCATTATGGTTTTTTTATTAATAAATTCTGTGATCTTCATCGCTGCATAAACAAAAAAAAAAAGGCAAACAAAAAAACAAGTATAAGCATTAATTTTTTCGAGGTTCAGGCATTTTGATATTCCTGTGGAAAAAACAAAAGAACAGAGAATATTTAGAAAAAGTATTTTTCCATTGTATTGCCTATCTAAATGAAGAGAACGGCATTTGGCTTGTAATAATGTAGCATTCCATGAGTGACATAATTTATAAGAGTAATATGGACATCTGGTTGCTCTTGTACTTTTGTCGTGAATCTGTAAGAGCTTGGTAAAATAAATACATGTACCAAACTGGGGAGGTAAAACTTATAACTATATAGGTAAAATGAACATAAATATGCCTGGTCAGTACCTTACCTTGGACAGTTGCTGATTTTCTAGAAATGAGATTCAGATTTTTAATCTGTCTCTTCTGAATGTAGCAAAATCATCTTTTCCTCAAAGAACCATCATAAAATGTCCTTAGAGAACAAAGTTTTATTACTTAGATGAAGCCAAATGGCCTATGTTTTCTGCCATCAAAATAAAAAAAAAAACTTGTCATTGTTAAAATTACCATGAAAGGAAGAGTCTGAGTTAAACTGCCTTTAGTCTTGCTTCTTCCTCTGTTAGGTGGAACTACCAGCAGGCAGACCTTTCTTATTGTTCATTATACCACTTTAATAGATTTCCAAAGGCTTTTAACAGTCATCCAACTTGGATTACAGCATGTCAGTGTTAGCAGTGTCCTAATGAGTAGCTGTGACTTAACCCAGGAAAAAAATACATGGGGAGAGCATTACTGTTGATTCAGTTTACAATAGCTTTTGATTTATGGTGGCTTTGATATGCTTTTACAATTGTAATTTGTTCTGCATTTTCAGGAATGGTATCACAGTGCTCTGAAAGAGCTAGAGAACAAAGCAAAACACTATACCCCACTGGTATGTGAGAAAAAGAAGCCAGTGCCATTGAAACAGTATACTCCTAAAATTGTGAAAGTGTAAGTAAAGAAGACTTGGATGCAAAGGAAAGGTGCATTTAAACCTTAAGATTTCTAGCAAGCTCGAATGGATTTGGAAAGCAGGACACTAAACAACTGTTTTTCTGCTAGATTTTGTGTATAATTCACAAGGGGACATCTACTTGTGTGGTAGGGAGGGAAAGAAAAAAAAGAAAAGGAATTTTAAGAACAAATATTATCTTGTAGGAAAAATAGCACTAAAGTCAACTCTTGCCTATATAATGAATTGTAAATTAACAAATTTCAAGATGATTAGATTGTTATTATCTGGTCAGGTGCTTTACTGAATGCTCTGTCAGGCCCTCAAGTCAGAAGAATAAGAGTGAGTAGTTCCTAATGTATATGTAATATATGATGGTCAAAGATGGATGGTCAAAAACACTAATTTAGTTTTGTAGATAATAGAACAGTGTTCTGATTTAGGAAATCTGCTTTATATTGACTGCTGATTTATTTACCCATATTGGTTATCTATATGGGCATAAAGTGTCTACTTTTATTTATTGTAATAATTGAAGAGGACAGCTTTGCTCTGCCATACATGCTTATCCCCAAGTAATTGATGCAGACTTCTGTAAAACACATCTGCTGAGAAGGTCTGCAAAAATGTGAGATGTATGGGGAGGTTCCATCGTTCTCCAGATGTCCTCCATTCTTCTAGTCTAGATTTTTTAGTCTATGGGGAATTGCAGTGTGGCCACTGGCATGATGATGAAGTGCAGTTAGAAAGTCTGGTGAGTGTTTTTCCAGTATGTTCATCGGGCAACTTCTTATTTTGCAACTTAGCCATATAGTATGCAGGAATTAAAATACTGAGTTAATGGTCAAACCTCTGCTTATAAATATGAAAAAGTTGTGGGCTTAAGGTGTTCTGTGCTTATACACACATTCTTATTTCAGCTTAGAGTTTGGAAGAAAGCAGGCGGGCAGCAAGAAGGAGCAAGAAAGGAAGCAGCTGATCCAGAGGCACAAACGTGAACTTAAAGGAGCCATCCGTGAGATTCGGAAAGATAACCAGTACCTGGCTAGGATGCAGCTGTCAGAAATCATGGAGAGGTAACGTAGCCTTTGGTTCAGCACCACTCTGGGGCTTGTCCTGCTGTGTGTTCATCTCTTTGCTGTGTGCCAGGACTGACATAAATGATCAACCATACTAAACTTAAATAAAATGGGACAATTTGAGGAAAAGCAAACATTTTCAATTGAGATAATTTAAAGTGTTTTCAACTTTGTGGTTTCATTTCTCTAGTTTAAGAGGATGCAAAATGTTTTTATTTAAATGGTGGTTTGGTGAAATTAAAGAATTGTGGGACTTTTTATGAATTAATAATTAATCTCTAAGTATACTGATTTTCCCTAATATAATCTTTCTGAAATATTTTATGTGTTGATTGTTTGTTTTACAGAGATGCAGCCAGAAAAAGAAAAGTGAAAGAGCTTCTTGGTAGCCTTGCTACACAGGAAGGTGAATGGAAAGCAATGAAAAGGAAAAAATGGAAGAATTAATTGGGACTATCTACAGCAGGAAGCTTACTGCTATATAAAACACCCCAATCATGACTTTTCAACAGATTTTAAGTGCATTTTTTGGATGCATTCCTTTTGAGGAGAAAACATCATTGGATCTGTTTGAAAAAATGAACCTGCTTATTAGGAAAATCCACAACTTTTCATAAGGAAAATAAAAATAACACTTTTGTACGTGGCATGCTTCTGTTTTATTTTAATGAGAACATTTGGACAAATAATCAGAATTCTGAACCTAAAACCTGATCACACACACCCAACTTGAACTATACACACACACACACACACACAAAAAAAAATTCTACGTCAGAAACCTTCTGTTACTTCAAGCTGGTGACAGGTCAGTAGTGAGGTTCCATTTCAGGGTCAGTTCCCTTCAACAGCTTCATCAAGGACTTGGACACAGGACTTGAAGCTACACTGAGTAGTTCTGCAGAAGACACTGAACTGGGAGGAGCTGCTGACCCCCTCAGAGGCAGAGAGACCCTGCAGGGAGATTTTGACATTCACCAACCATGTGAAGTTCACAAGGACAAGTGCTGGATTCTGCACCTGGGATGGAGCAACCCTGGATGTACAGACAGCCTGGGGAGTGAAGGGCTGGAGATCAGTGCCAGGGAAAGGGACTTGGGGCTCCTGGGCAGTGGAGAGTGGAACGTGAGCCAGCAGGGCCCTGGCAGCCAGGAGGGACATCCCTGTGCTGGGGACATCAGGGACGCATGGCCAGCTGGGCAAGGGAGGGACTGTCCCGGGCTGGGGCAGCCTCACCTCGAGTGCTGGATATAAAAGCTACAAGAGAGTGAACAAAGGTGAATGAAGGGCCTTGAGGGGAAGTCCATGTGAGGAGTGGCTGAGGGCACTTGGTCTGTTCAGCCTGGAAAAGAGAACAAGGAGAGACCCCACTGCAGTTACACTTTCCTTGTGAGGGGAAGGGAGGGGCAGGCACTTCTGACACTTTTCTCTGTGTTGACAGTGACAGGACTCAGGGAATGGCCTGAAGTTTTGTCAGGGGTAGTTTGAATAATAGGAAAAGGTTCATCTGAAACATCTCCCCTAGGAAATGGTTGCAGCACCAAGCCTGACAGAGTTCAAGAAATTCTTAGGCACATGATATGACTCTTGGGGATGGTCCTGGTAGGACATTCTATGATCTTTTTTTGATGTTGAATAGTTGCAGGCAGCTCTCATAATGATAATATAATTTAAGCAGCAACATTTTAATTAGTCTGTACCAGGACATACTAAATTGTGTATTGAGTAATGGCATCAACTCTTAAGTAAAAGTCCTTTGTTAAAGCTGTACATACATTCATCTTTTTGGTAAGTTTTGAATTGAGCACAGCTCTGAAGTTCTTAATAATCTAGGGTGATTAATTAGAATTCCTCATTGTATTCAGAACTGTCTGATGTAAGAGAACAGTGATCCTTAACTTTCTTCCACTTAATTTATCATGTATGTCTAATCACTGATAGCTGCCCAGCATGACTGAAAAACATCTGCTCTTCAAAGAGACCCAGTGAATACTTCTAACACTTCTTTTTATACTGTATTTGCAAAGAACCATTGCAGTGGGACAAAAAGCATCATAGTTACTGATGGGTGCTAATCTGAACTAGGTTCACTGGTCAGGTAGTCACTTAATATTTGGTAAATTCAGTAATAGTTGTTATGCATCAAACAAATTTGTAATGTTTCCATGGGAAACTGTTAAAAAAATGAAATTCCCTTTTATATTAACATTTCAATTTCAATCTGAAAGACAAGCTATAAAATAAGACCTGTATTAAGAATGAACTAAGGGCCATGGTTCTGTACAAAAACAAACCCCCAAAGTTCCCTCCATTTTCAAATGCTGTTCCTAGATCTGATCTGTGTTTTGGCCAATGGGTACCTGGGACATTGTAATGCTCTACCTACTGTTCATGAAGAAAAACTTACATGCTGTCAGTTAATTTGATTTAATAGTTAGGCTTGGTTGTTTTGGACTGGCTTTGAATGTTTCTTTGTTCTGTTCTCTGGGGCTTTTGGTTTGATGTTTTTGGGGCATTTTTTTGGGATGTGGGGTTTTTTAGCTGGGGTTTTTTTGTTGTGGTTGGTCGGTTGGTTTGAGGGTTTTTTTCAAATTAAACTTGTAATGGAAGCAGGACTAAAACTAGGAAGTGCTGAGTTGAAACACAGCCTTTACATTTAGTGTCTAATGATAAAACTATCTTTGTTAGGCAAGTCTTGTTCCTTAAAAGAGAAAAGCACTTCATTGAAGGAGAAGGCTTTTTTAAACTGTCAGTGTAACTAGTAATGCAAGTAATATGTGATTATAATCAGCTTTTTTTTGGTTTGCAAAAGCACTTCTATTAAGTGTTAAAATAGGCAAGATGCTAAGTACTTGTGGGGAAGATACTTGTCTCATGCAAAAAATTGGTAAGATTCCTACGCTTGAAATTCACTCACACTTAAAAAATTCATTTTCAGTTAGCTTTGCTGGTTTTGGAAAAGTTATCTTCTGAAACCTCAAAGGAATCTCAGAAGATTAGTATACCTTCTGTTTTATTTCCATTTGGCACAGTAGGAATTTTTTTTTTTAAACAAAATATTTTTATGTCAAGGACTCGAGAGTGAAGTACTGAAGGAGCTAATTTCCTGTTTTATGCTATTAATTGGTTCCTTCAGCTTGGAGTTTTAGTCACAGTCTATACAGCACAAATAAACTGTTAAAAAGTACTACTATTTATTTATCTGACTTTAGCAGTAGCTTCAGAGGATTTGTCCAGCAGGGTATTAGAATCACAGAGGAGCTGACAGAGGCACTGTGATCCTGATTTTTGATACCACTTGCAGCTGCTTTTTATTCCTCAGTAAGGGAAGAAAGAGGGTAGAGACACAATGATGGGACAGGACATGTTCTGGGACAAGAGGATGATCAGGATTGTCTTGTGATGCTAATAAATAAAAATGAAGGATGAGGAAACCTCAGCTGATAGACTTCCTTAACTGTTTTTGAATGCCAGACTGAAAGTAATTCTGTTTGAAATCTTGTTGAATGAGAATCACTGTATGCACCTTTACAAATTATACTGTCAATTTTTAAAGTCAGATTTAATATTGCAAACCTGGGACTAACTGTGATGCTTAACACACGGTATTTTCTGTCAGTGGGAAAGCAAGACTACGTAATCCTGCCTCAGCTTAACAGTCAGTCTGGTCTGACAGTTTTGCCATTGCTCAGTACCACAGCAGTGTTGCTGCTCTGATGTGATAGAAGGTTCTGGTCATTTGGACTACCAAGGACTTGAACATGTTTGAGTGCTGGCAGATCCTTTCTCGTGGAGCTTCTTGAACACCATCACACTTAGCAAGCACTGTCTTGTCTCTTTGTTTCTTTTAACCCAGCATTGTCATAACAGGCCTTTTGACACATCGATTATCAATTGTAAATCTGTATTTAATTAGCCAAAAAAAGAAACTGTTCTGTAAGTAGAATCAAGTCATCACACATAAAAAAGGAAAATTACCATTTTGCCTTTAGTTTTAGGTAGCTTATCTATCAACATCAGCTGTCCCAGACAATAGCTACCTTGAATATGAATGTTGTAAAGAATAGAGTGAGAACAAAACTGTTCAGCCAGAAACTGCATAAATTACCTTTTTTATGACTGCATGAAAAGCTTCCTCAGGAGTTTGGTCTTTTGGTTGTCAGCTGGAAGCTGGTAAGCAGTTTGATATTCTCAGTTGTGCCTTGCAGAAGTCACAATAATCTACCATGGTGTGTCCCTGCTCTGTGTAAGGCTTCCCCTCTGACCACCAGATTTCTGCTGAGCGAGGCACTGAGGCTGCTCCTCAGCTTGACAGGGGCACTTTGGCTGCTGGGCTGAGGTTGGTGTCAGCTACAGGAATTGTGGGACTTCTTTCCTCTTCATGGGCCTTCTGGGCATTTGCAATAGTCAAACAGAAGCTCTGACAAAACATTTGGCAGCTTGTCATCACTCTGAGACTGGGAGGTGTTACATATTCAGGGGGTCAAAAGCATTCTGTGAATGTGCTCCTTGTGGTCTTCCAGGTGTGTCTCCTAAGCTAAACAGGTATATATTTCAGTCCTAAATATATAGGCTATGCAGTCTTAGTTAAAAGACTGGGTTTTATAAGGGTTTGGTTTGGGGGAAGGTTGGGTTTGGGTTTTTTCTTCTTCAGTAAATTAGGTCTGGAGTAGAAAACTAAAATCTTTCATGCAGTCTGAACACTGAGTCTAAAAAATGATGAAGATGCTGTATGGCATTAAATACTTCAAAATATTGACATTAGGGCTAACACTGCTTTTTGGCAATAGAGCAGGGAAGTAAAAGAGTAAATGAGGCGTAAATTCAATAAAAAAAACAAGACTGATATAAGAAAAAGGCCAATGTTAATAAATGTATTCTAGGAACCAAATTTAAGTTGTTACCTGTCAGATGTGCAAGACTTTAGACTGGAAAGAAGTGAGTAATGACCTATCTAGGAATAGAAACAGTGTGATGTATTTACATGCAGGATTGTATGACATGGTTGACTGCAGTAACACAGCTGGGCTCAGTGATCTGCAAAAGCTTTAGGCCGGTAGATTTAATAGCAGGAAGAGCTGTTTTATTTGGTGTCTCAATAGGGTTTTTAAAATATATCTCAATTCAGATGGTACCCCATCAGTTATACACAGTGATAAGCAACATGAAGAATACATATTTATTTATTTATTTATTTCAGATATTAAAGGATTATTCATACTCAGTCCAGAGCACCTCAAAAGAGAATTTTGCCTTGGAATGGACCAAATACATAAAATTCTGAGGTATACATGAGATTAGCAGTTGACTATTTGAGTTAGCCAGTTAGATAACTATTTGATTTAACTGGCATGTTAATCCTGATGTTATGCTTACATAAGCTCCTCCAGGTCTAATCAGCTGGCAATCCATGAGATGTCACTGAGCAGGAGGTCTGTGTCCCAGTGCTGATAACTACATTGCCTTCGAGGGAATCAGAAGTCTTTTTAATACCTGTATTAAATTTGCTTTCTACATTTTGCTGGCAGATTCTTACCTGTTTAAGACTATGGTGATGGATCTGCGTAAGTCCACTTGTAACCACATCCTCCCATTTTAATTAGCAAGTTGGACACCAGACACGTCTGGATAAGGGAAGAGTGCTCGGTGGCGCTTACAGTACCACAGCTATTCATGTTCTCCGGGCTAAAAAACTTAGTGCTGAGGGAGAAGTTTGGTTTGGGAACAGAGAGTTACATCTTTTGCAACTACCTTCTTCTCTTTGTCAGATAGCCCTTATCAACGCCGCAGCTAACTGTATTTATTGCTGCTGTAGCAATAAAAGGAACGCCGCTCCCCTTGGAACGAGTGTTTCAGGACCTGTGTTTAAGGGCGAAGGCAGGGCTGCGGTGCGAGGGTGGCCGTTCATTTCGTACCGCGGCGCTGCGCTGGCTGCTCAAGCCCCGCCGCGCTCCGCGGAGCCGCTCGGGCGGGCCGGGTCCGTCCTCGGCGGCGCCGAGAGCGGCTCCATCCCCGCCGGAACAGGAAGGCGGCCGGGGCGCCGCGGAGGGCCGGGGAGGAGCCGCCGCCCGCAGCATCCCCGAGGAGGGTTTTGGCGGGCGGGGGCCGCCCGCACAGCCCGGAGCAGCGGTAGGTGCCCGGGGCGGACGGGCGGCGGGGCAGGGCCGGGCCGGGCCGGGCGCGGCTCCCCGGCGGGAGGGACCCCGCGTCCTCCGCCTCATCTCTGCCGGGCCGCCCCTTCCCTGCCCTGCCCTGCCCTGCCCTGGGGAACTGCGGCTTGTCTCCGTGCCCGGCCGAGCGCCTGCCCTGACCTGAGCCGGGGCTGCGTGAGGGAGGCTGAGGAGCCCTCCCGGGGCTCAGCAGGTAAAGCCAGGCCCCGGAAATTTCACAAGGCGATAAGGTGAGGTAAGAAAACCCCCAAAGGATGAAATTCTGCCTGCTGGCAGATAACAAATCTCAGTTCGGACAGGGCCGGCTTTGGTGCTGAGCCCGTCCTGGGAGCCACGGCACCAAGCCCCGGCCCTGCGGACGGAGGACGGGACAGAAGCGATGGGACACGGGGAATGCCGAGGGAAGGAAGGGCTGGGGGGAGCCGGGCAGAGCCAGCGGCTGTGGGGGATTCACGTGTGCTCAGGAACAACCTCCCCAAAGGCAGAGCCCTCCCTCTCCCAGCGCGCCTCACACAAGGCAGATGCCGCCGTGGAGGTGAAGTGCTCTGTTTTTGCTGTCAGGATGCCAAGGGCCTGTAAAATGTTGTGTGCTTTCCTGCCTAGCAAAAAATTATGGAGAGGTTTGAACAACCAAACCAGCGGAGCACAAAGGCAAAAACGTGCAGTACCTTGGGATATTGCGTAAGGGAAATTGCAACCACGCAGCCAAAACTGGAGCAGAGTGAAAGGTCAGCTCAAGCATCGATGGGCTGGAGCTGCACGGTGGCAGAAATGTTCCTGAGGGAAAGGTGTGAGGGATGTTACCTTTGTAAATAACCCTGGAATAAAGTTTAGCTTGGTCATACAATTCAGTGGATGACTAAACAAATTGTAAGGAAAAACAAGATACGGTCTGCCTCAGTGACCCCGTCCCTCAGCTGTTGGCTGGATGGACCTAGGCCCAGAGAGTATTTCTTAAAGGAATGGTTATTTTGGCTCCACGTGCTCTTTTATCATTTGGGTAAGCAAATAATGCTGAGTATTTGTAGCGGTGATGATTTGCCATTTTAATAAAAGGATCTTGAACATAAATCTGCTAAATCAGACCAGTTTGGTTAAGAGCACTATGCCAAGAGTTTAGTAAATGGATTGCAGGTGGCCCCCATTCCATGTTTATTTACCTCCTGGCAATTGAGCTTTAATAATGCTTCAGTGCCACTAAACTGACTTCATAGGTCAAGAAATGTCACAATAATATTTATTGCTGAGCATGACAAAGTTTTATAGCCTTCAATTAGCGTAGGATCGTTTTCTATGTGCAAGTGCCTTGTGTATATATTATGGTATATCTGGTCTGGAATATATATTAAGGATTGCTCACTGTTTTCAGTGGTGACTCATCAAAGTCAATGAATGTTTTTGTATTAATTAGCTTTGGATGAAATTCTGTCTCCTTTTTTATTCTTAGTCCAACAAACTTTCAGGGACTTTTGCAGAGGAGGGGACTGTAAATTTGATTCTTTTATGACTGACATATCATGTATGTTTTATAATTCTGAAGTTTGCAGTTCCATGGTTTATATATTACTCCTTGATTTTGATTTATGTTGCAAATGAGTTAATTTTTGGGATTGAGACCAACTTTTTTATTTGTTAAAGACTGAACTATATATGATCTGCATCCTTGTTTAGGGCTTTAAGATAGTTTTGGAGTATTATCAAAGAGAGTTGATAATTCTGGTATTTCTGACAAAATAAAAATGTTGCCTTAATCATTTGATGCCCCAGGTCAGTAGGTATCATCTGGAGAAAGAAATAAAAGATGAAGTTTAAAAATTTTCTTCTGTTGTTTCTTGTGGGGTTTATCTGTTGCTCTGTGGGGTTTATCTTGAAGTACTGCATTCCTGCAATACTTAGGAAGTCTGCCTTTTTTTTTTTTAATTGTTTTGGTCATTTCTAATATACACTGAAGGCATAAATAAACTCTTACTTGAATGTAAATATTTGGAATAGAGTGCCCTTTCATACCTATTTTACTGTAATGCTGTAGAGATGTAGGGAAGTCATGTTAGTGTTGCTCACATGTTGACAAACTTCAAATGCTCCTTAGTTCTGTTCTGTTTGAGGTGCTCCTATAATAGAGTTTGTTGTTTTATTGACTTTGTAGCCTGTTCCTGATGGGAGAAAACTTGGTGCTGAGCTAAGAACCAAGACTGGAAGGTTGTGGCTCTTGTTCCCTTGTTCCCAGGTAGCTTAATATAGCCAGAACTTATTTTTGTGAAGTCTGTAAAAGTAGGAATGAATCAGCAAGATACTCTTATGAAAGACCTGCAAAAAGCTTCCTGTTGACTGGATATAATGCAATTTTTTTAGGAGCAGAGCACTGGGAACATGGCCCTGGGAGAGAGAGGAAGCAGCAGCAGCAGCTCCAGCAATGACAGGCAGGAACAGAACCATAATCGTGTTATTACAATTGTCTTCCTGGCCCTCTTCATCGACCTGTTGGGATTTGCCCTCATCTTGCCACTCTTTCCTTCCATCCTTGATTATTACAGCCAGACTGAGGTAAGTAAAGAAAGTCAGCCCACAAAAAGTGTTAGGCTCTTGAGGGAGGAATGGAAGAAAAATCACCTGCCTTGGGGCAAACCAAGCAGCTGCAGGAAGATTAATAATTACCTGGCACATATAAATGGTTCATTAACTGAATTTATTAGTCAACCTGCATAAGACTCTTCACCCTTATTTTTTCATTAAATTGGGAGATTTGTTTTGATAAAAATTCAGGTATTTCTTAGGGACTAGTCCTTGTGGTTACCAATGCATTTGTGTCTTACACTGATGTCACTGGTGAGGCAGTTCATAATGGATCTGCAGGCTGGGGTTTACTGAAGAACCAAAGAGATGAGAGCTTTTACCCCAGCTGAGTATTTCACAAAGTCACTTGGCCTCCCCCAGTGTGGAGTTCCATCTCAGCTTCCATTCCTAGCAGGGAGCTGGCTGCTGCTCCAGGAACAGAGCAGAAGCTCCTGTTGGATCCTGGCTGTGCAGGTGCTCATTGTTACCCTGCTCAGGTGTTAATGGCATTACTGGTCAAGATGAACATGTTGTTGTGGGAGAATTGTTTTTGCAGCCCACACCTCTGTCTCTCAGCCCCTTTCTAACCCCACTCCAGCTGCAGCTGTAGCCTTTGTCCTTACAACCACATCTCTAACCCAAACCATGGGCTCTGGTCTCCAGGGTCTTCCCCAGGGTCTTCCAGTGTATTTCCAATAGCCAAGGTCTCCACCTTCTTTTTCAGACCCTCTTCTTTTCAAGTCCTCCTCCTCTTTTTGGGAATAATTCATTTTTTGCATCACCTTTTCCTTCTGCATCTGCAAGCTTCTGGTTCTCCCAGGCTAAACATGTACAGCAGGACAGAATGTGTCTCATGTTGCCATTTTAATTGAAAGTTTCAGGCCATGCCTGTTTAATTCAGGATTTAGCAGGTAATGGGCCTGAAGGCTTGAAAAAGTTCAAATTCATACATTCCCCCACCCAAGCATATCCTATCTGCTGTCTGTTAACATTCACCATTTAAGCTATTTTTGATCAGTGAGCAAATTTTCCCTCGTGAGGAGGAGGAGGGAAGGAATCATCTAACATTGTCTCTAGTCCACATTGTGTCTCATTTTTGATGCAGTCTTTGAAAATAAACTTCTTCCTGCTTCTGTTTCCCTGTTTTCTGTTTTTCAGGATGGATTCTATTTGTCATTGCAACGTGGGGTAGACTGGTTTGCAGTGATGGCTGGGATACCTCCAGAGAGGAAATACAACAGTGTCTTGTTTGGAGGTAGGGAAACTGAACAGACAAGCTGACGGCCAAAAAACACTGTTCTTTCCAAGTTATTTGCAATGTTGATGTGAAGAATGACAACAAATACAACAAACATGCTTGCCTGTTATTAGTTCTAGGTTTAAGTAACTCAGAAAGTGTCTCTTAGACTATAAATGATTTTGTTTACAACACACTGATAGCAATGAAGAGTTGGACAGCCCCATCTCTGTTGTTTGGAGACACCTAGACAGGCAGGAGGAATGGGATAACAGGAACCTTGTGAAATTCAGTAGGGACAGGTTTTAGGTCCTGCCTGTGGGAAAGAGTAGTCCAGCACACTGGACACTCACTGGTGGTCCTGGGGATCCTGGTGAGCAGCAAGCTGAGCATGAGCTAGCCCTGGCAGCAAAGGTGCCCAGAGCTCCTGGGATGTGTGAACAGAATCAGTGGGTTAAGGGAAGTGATCATCTTGCTCTAGTCAAGACTGGATAGACCGTATCTGAATTGCTGCATTCAGTTTCGGTCCCCAGTACAGGGAGGAGTGTCCATACACTGTGGTGAGTCCAGTGGAGAGTCTGGGGCCCTTGGCTGGTCTGCAGTGAATGGCAGCTTTGCAGCACCTGTGGGGAGTTATGGAGAGCTGGGATCTTCACTGAGGTGTGTGGGAGAAGGAGAGGCTACAGGTGTAAGTAGAAGCAGGGGAGGTTCAGATGGGAAATATGGGAGAACATTTTTCCAGTGAGGATGGTCAGTAGAGCAGGCTGCCCAGAGCAGTGTCCATCCTCAGAGATTGTCAAACCCCGGTTGGGTAAGGCCCTGAACAATCTGCTCTGACCTCACAGCTGACCCTATGTGTAGGTGGTTGGAGTAGGTGACCTCCAGAGCTCCTTTTTAACCTGAATTATGCTATGATCTTACTCAATTTGTTCTACAGATTGTTACAGAAATACAGGCCTGCTGTTCCTTGTTGTCACACTGCCAGCTGAGGGTCAGGAGCTGCTGTGCTGGGCCCTGGCAGTCCCAGAAATGCCTCTCCCTTTCCAGTTGATGTGCACATGATCAGAGATCCATCAGTAGGAAGCAAACAGAAACTTGTGTGTTCCAGCTTCACCTGCCCCTTGGGCAGGTGTAGTGCAGCACTGCTGCTAAATCCCATTAGTCTTATTAAAAGCAGCAGGGCCTCTGGATTGCAGGACCCAGAAGCATTTTCTCTCTCTAGGACACTGCTGTGGATGAGCTCCAGCAGGAACAGAGAGGGAAATGTGTCATGGTACACATCAGAGACTCTTCTGGCTTCCTGCCATGTAGACAGTTGTGAGAAATCTGTGATTTCAGAGTATGAAGATATGAAGGTGTCTGGGTTAATCTTAGTTAGAACCTGTCTACTCTCTCTTTTTGGCGGGCTGAGGCCTCCCCCAAGATAAGAAAAAGGCTTTTAAAATAAACTAAATGAAACACAAAACTTAATTAGAATATGTGTGAATGTATTCTTACTATTTAAAGTAGTTTAATTTGGTATAACAGGCATTAGGGAGCGAATGAGCCATTTTCCTCTTTCCTACCATATCCTTGCAGGCATGTTTTTCTTTCTCTGCTCATTTTTTAGTCAAATTACTGGTTTTGAATGCTAGGAAACAGTTTCTTTAATCCCTCAGAAGCTGCCTTCTGTCTCCTCTAAGGCTTGACCAGAAGCTTCCTAGTTTCAACTTCTCACCATCTCAGGTTGTTTAGACAAGGGGTGGGAACTCCCAGTCAAGTCCAACTTGTTGCTTTTCCTTTTACCTGCCGTGTCCTGCACTCCTGGGAGTGCTGTGTGGAAAATTTCATTACAGTTGTGATGTTAAGCAGAGGCTGCTGGAGCCTTCCTGCAGCCTGTGTTCCTTCACTGCCCTCGTCTGCCCCAAGGAGCATAGGATTGGGAAGGTGCTTGCCAGATCATCTTGTTTCTCCCAGTGCCAGCCATATTTTTCATTTTTCATTAGACTGCAGGCTCTTCAAGGCAGAAACTTCTCTGCCCATGTCAGGGCCCTGAGGGCACCAATATTTAGTTGCTGTGCCCAGTCATCACCCACACACTTTCTGCCCAGTGATTCAGGAGCTGTATTTCAGACTTTGTCTCCGGGGCTGTCTCTGTCCTTATCTCTTGGATGGACCTCAGACTTACACTGGAGGTGTCTTGTCTCCTAACCAACATCATAGTGTTGTTTCCACTCCCTTCTCTGTCCCTGACTCCTGCTGGTCCATCCCTGGAAGGATGTGTGGAAGCCTTGCCCTGTGTGGGCCTGTCAGTGGGTGCTGTTGGCAGCACCTGCTCTGCCCAGCCCATCAGACTGTGGGGCACCAGGCTGGTGAGGGCACTGCCAGTGCTGTGGTCTCTCTCAGCTCGTTCCCCCCTGTGGAACAGCCCTGGTTTTGCTGCATGCTGGCTTGGAAATATTTGGCATGGAAGGGTGTTTTTACAATGCTAGAAACACAATGAAGGGAACTGTGTGTCATAAACTGGCCATGTAAAATTCTGTAAGATTTTTTACCCTTTTTTTTTTGAGCTGTGAATTATCACAAGCAGCTCTTCCCAACAAGGTGTTCAGTATCAATATTCTGCCTCCCTCAAAGCTGATGGGAGCAGAACTTCTGGTCTGTCTCTCCCCTGCCTTTTAAAGCTTTGATAGCTGAATGATCTGAAACATATAACCCAGTTTTTCCTTTAGAGAAAAGCTGTGACAGCAAAGCTACTTTTGCCTGCATGTTGAGAGTGTAGTGCAAATTAATAAGTCAATGAAGCTAGAAATGGCAAGAGAAAAGAGGAATTAAAGATCACAGAAGCTGGAGGCAGATTTCAAAGGACTCTTGGAGTCTGTTGGAATCACTCCTACCTCTTAGGGTGCCTCACTAACAGCAGTGCTTAAGTCCTTCTTTCCATGATAAAAAGGAAAGAAAAACTAATTAAGTGTGACAGAATCAGGTTCAAACAATCAAAAAGTTTTAAAAGAACTGTGACTGTTAAAGACTGTGTTATCTCTGCTTTAAGAACATAAAATGTATGTAGTCAGCAGGGAAACATTGGAGAATCATCATTCCATAATAACCAGTGAGTTTCAAACCCTTTCTCACCAGTGAAGTAACCAGGAATTAATCCAGTTTATGCCTGTTACATCTGGTCTGTCTGCATTTGCTGTCTCAGTTAAGTAAATGCAATATTGGTGTTCTGAGAAACAAAGCTATTCTTCATAGCTTTTTTATTCTTCATAGCTGTTTAACATTTAATTTCAAGTTTTTATCACACATAGTGTGCTAGATCCCAAACAGCTTGGCTATCTTTGTATTTAAGATAAAGGCAGCAAACCTAATGACTCATATCTTTTTATCTTTTTTTTAGGTCTGATTGGCTCAATCTTTTCCCTCCTGCAGTTTTTCTCCTCTCCCCTCACCGGTGCAGTGTCAGACCACTGGGGCAGAAGGCCTGTCATCCTGGTGACACTGGTGAGTGTCACATGCTGAAGGCACCATGATCTTGTGCTTAGCACAGGAACTGAATTGTGACAGTCTCAGTTCAGATCTAAATTGAATTTTTGAGATCTGCTGGTTGTTGACTCTTTCTTGCCAAGTCACTTGGGCACACTTCCAAGTGTGAGTGCTTAAACTGAGCTTCCCAGACCCAGAACTGTTCAAAGAACACACCAAAATGTTTATCTGTTTCTGTCATATTCCTAAACCCCTATTTCCTGTGTATGGGAGAATGACTTCAGATGCTCTGTTGACAAATGTTAGGCTTAATTCCTATGTATTTTACTTCATCAAGTGATCAATGAGGGCTGAGCACTTCATGACCTGTTCCACAGAGCCTGGGAATTGTTGGTTAGGAAGTTCTGTATAGCCCTGCAAGATGCATTTCTTATGAATGTGGACATTCTTCTTCTTTTGAAGTCAGATTTCTCTTGAATTTGGAAACAAATGGAGTGGGATGTACAAAAATGTTTTGTACCCAGGACTGGTTTAACTTCCACAGAATTTTGCTCTTCTAATTTTGTCAGAAATATCCCAATTATATGTAGTTTGTATGGACTTGTTTCCACTTCTTTTATATTGCTGTTCAAGACATGGTGCAGTGTCAGTTTATTCAGCCAGTTCTGTTACACGGGGTTTGGAGCAGCCATTGAAAACAAACAAACAATGCAAATGTTTGGCTGGGAAGTGGGCAGAAATGACATCAACTTTGCATTGCTTTATAAAGAACCCTTTCTTGCTTCTGCAGATGGGTTTGATAGCCTCATACTCACTCTGGGCTGCCTCTCGGACTTTTGGCGTTTTTCTTCTCTCCAGGATCATCGGGGGGATCAGCAAAGGGAATGTCAGCCTCTGCACAGCCATCATTGCTGACCTGCACTCCCCAAAAGCACGGAGCAAGGGCATGGTGAGTTACACTTGTGGGCCACATGTTTAGTGTTAATAGGCAGCTTTTAATTGATTTTGGGTGCTCAGTATGTGTTCATCAGGTGTGTATTCACTGATCAAGTGCAAACATGACTTTACATTCCACCTCACTTCTGGAAAGGTGCCAGATCATAATTCCTGGGACCTCTTGGACTTCTGCCAATGACCAAGTGAAACACAGATGCTCTAGAGATGGGAAAATTATCTTGTTTCAGAGTTAGAACTGTTTCTCCTGCTGGTAACTTTAATTCTAATTATAATAGCTTAGAAATCAAAAGGTCTTATGGCCCAATTTTGGCAGCTGGAAGCCAATTGCAAGGCAGCCCCTCCTCCTCACCTTCCCAAGCTGTGGAAGCACAGCAGCACAGCACAGAGTGCTCCTGACTTCTTGCACACTGCACTGGCTTCAGGATCTGAGCTCAGTGGGTGGAGGATGTGACATTTGGCTGACTGAGAAGGATGAGCAGCTGCCCTACCCACTTCCAGAAGGCAGTGGCCCAGATGGAAACATCCTGCAGGCTGAACTTGGCCTGTGAATTACCAGTTATATCTTTTATCCTATAAAAACCTTACCGGCCCAGACTTATCTTAACAGATTGTTGTAAACCACTACAGAGGACAGCTGCTTCTTGGGAGGGGAAGGCTTTAGATTTCACAATGATAGCTAATGAATCTTCCAAGCAAATTGTCATAATCCTGGGGAGCCAAAATGCATTTTTATTTGTGGAGAGAGGTAGCCTTACAGCACTAGTAAATAAAATGGGTCAGGGCCTATTTTTAGGGCCTGAGAGTAAGTCAGTGCAGCATGGCTCACATCCACATGGCTTGTATTGTTTTCTATTCCAAAGCAAAGTAGGCATGTTCATTCTGCTTTCTGGGAGACAAACAGCATCTGACTGGAGCTATTCCCAAGCAG
This sequence comes from Melozone crissalis, assembly GCF_028551555.1. Lineage (NCBI taxonomy): Eukaryota > Metazoa > Chordata > Aves > Passeriformes > Passerellidae > Melozone > Melozone crissalis. The sequence continues at coordinate 14,828,872 of NW_026535784.1, read as the reverse complement.
TGATGGGCCACTGCCTGTTCCTGCCACTTCCCTGACTGGGCAGAAAACAAAATTGGTTCTTTGGAAACAGCAGGCTTTTAAAGCTTCATGCTCCCTGCATCCTCAGGATGACTGAGTTCTGTACCTGGTTAATCCAAATACTTTCACAACCTGAAGAAACTGGTGTCTAAAATTCTCTCTGTGTGTTGACTTTATCCCTGCAGGCCATGATTGGTGTTGCTTTCTCCCTGGGCTTCACCCTGGGCCCCATGATGGGTGCTTACCTTGCCATGCAGACAGAGAAAGGAGAAGTTTTCTACCTTCGCTCAGCGCTGTCAGCGCTCACGTTTGCCGTGGCTGATTTCATTTTCATCTTCCTCCTTCTTCCAGAGACTCTTCCCAAGGAAAAACGGGTAAGTGGACCATCGGTCTCAAGATCTGGTTTTTCTGTAAAAACAGGATTTGAAAATGGTTGAAATATTGGCAACAGCAAAGAACAGGCTTAGCCAGTGTCTCAGAAATTTATCTCATTCCTGGGATTGGGATTATTATTAATGTTGGTGTCAAAGCAGTTGTATGATCATAGAATCATGGAATATTTTGGGTTGGAAGGTGGTTAAAGATCATCTATTTCCAACCCCCCTGCTACTGGCAGGGATACCTTCCATTAGACCAGATTGATCAAAACCTCATCCAGCTTGACCTTGAACACTTCCAGGGTTGGTCCCATCTCCTAGCCCAGTTTAATACAAGATCTTTATAATTAACATGACTGCTTCATTGCTGGTTTTGGTGTGTAATGTTTAAATTTCTCAAAACCTAATGTGAACATAGGAGGGAGACTGTGAAATTTAAACTATGACCACAAGGATTCCTTGGGGAAGAATTTCAGCAAATCATAAAAATAAATGCATCAGAGACTGGATTTTCTTTCATTCATCCAGTATATGTTAGAAGTTTTCTTACCTATTATATTGTATTTTCTTGAATATTTTGAACAGTTAAATAGCAAATGACTTTTTTCCTGAGCTGTTCTGTTTCTACAGATAGAAAATACCTACATGTCCTAAAATTCAGTGACTGATTGGATTTGTGGGGCCACACATCTGTTAATATTAGAATTTAATATTGTGTGGTTGGACACTACGTGATTAGTCTCTTAGAACAGTCTCCTTTGCAGAGTGAGAGAGGTGGAATTCAGCCCTGGGTATCTGCACTTGATTTGAGGCTTTCACTGATAGGATCTTTGCTGTGATCCCTGGTTTCTAGGCAGCACTCAGTTTTTGGAGGGTGCTTGGTCTCTGGATAGCCAAACCCATTTGACACAGAGAATTGTTCAGGAAACTTTTATCTGCAATGATCCTACCAGGGCAAAACTTTGCACCTTCCCTGAGTGTTTCCCAGCAGGTTGTGTCCCATGGGAAATCTGCTGCTCACACTGTGTTCCCAAGCACTACAGTTATGTTATTTTCTTTTAACAGCTCTTCCATGTGTCATCTGTTCCTCTTTCCTATTTGGCTGTTCCTAAACCTTCCAGATAAAATCCTGCTCTTAGAGCTGCACACTCCAGGAAGGTGGCAATGTGGTGATGTAGGGAAGTGCTGCAGAGCAAATCTGTATTCTATAAACAATTTCTCCTTTGCTGTAGAGTGATTAAACGGCTGCAGTGCCTTTGGGATCATGTGATGACTGAATAGATCCCTCCTCCTTTTGTTATCCTCTTGAAAGTTCTGACCAGCTGCTCTGCATTAGCCAGCAGCACTGAATTTAGGAAGGCAAAGGAGCTTTCTGTCACTGCTGTTTGGGGCTCTGGCCCTGTGCAGCAGTGGGTGCTGCAATGGAAGCTGCTCAGGGCCAGGTCCCAGTCTCACAAAGTGCACAGAGAGTTTGGCTGCCCATGACAGGGTGGGGGGACAGGTTTGGGGCTTCTTGTGCTCGTGTGCTGTCCATGGGTTCCAGCATATTTGTCATTTCAGTTATTAGGCTGCTCTGCTCTCTTCTTTGGTAACTCCTCCCACTTTCTGAGTAGTTTTCTTGGCCTGTGGATGGCAGAGGAAAGGCAGGTATGTTGGCTGCCTTTCTGGAGTTGGCTGGGCTGAGCTGCAGCAGGTGCTCTCACAGGTATAGGAGTGGAACGTGTTGGAAGGACAAAGCTGTAAAAAGAGGGGAAATCATCATGAGAAATGGTAGGAGGATGTGCCAGTGGGATCAGACATCTGTTTCTTTGAAGTTTGCCGTGTTCTCATTATACCTTTGTTTCTCTATCAGTCTGCTTTTCACAGGACAGAGTGTTTCATATTGATTCATGTTGAAATTAACTTGGAGGAAGGGAAAATGGAGGGGGATGGGAAACAAGGATATGTTTTCATACAAAGAGAACAGCATTTTTACTCTCTTCCTTCCTCTTTCTGTCAACTGTTCCATGAGTTGATCAGGTCAAGAGAGTCATACTGGCCTTATGGTAGCCAAAACAGCTCCTGCTGTGACCTGACTGGGAGAAGGGAAGAATAGGAAGGTCTCTAGTGGAATCTGTCCCCTTTAAGAGTTAGTTTTTAGCTAAGCTAGCCACGAGCAGGGAGGTAGAGGGAGAATCTTACAACTCTTTTTTGCTGGACTGTGTGTGGGGCTGTGCAGTATCAGTAGCAGACCTGTGGAAAGACAAAGCTGTGCTCTGTGCACACTGAACACCTCTGCTTTGGGAGGTGAGGCTGCAGCTTGGCAGGCCCAGGCTGCAATCCTGAGGTGGACTGACTCTGCCTTCCACACCTGTTGCTGCATTAGAGGAAAACAGAATGAGCAGAGACCCTCTGAAAAATGCCTGCCATTCATGGTGACTTTGGGGATGATCATGAAGTAGAATTGAGCAATTATGGGATAATGAATCATAAGCACAGAAATTAAATACAAGTTAGATGTTGCAGAGTTTGAACCTGTGAAGAAACTCAGCTTCATGCAGCTGCTGACACTGACTGAAATTGGCAGTGTGTACTTTTTGGGGGATGGTGAAACTCTTTAGCCAGTTTTAGGACAATGCTTTCATTATGGATCAGTAGATGAAATAATTTCTAGACCGCTGTTTCTATGGCAAAGATAGGAGAAATTGAAAAAAAATTTATGTGTGCACACACAAACACACCTACATTAAAAAATCAAATAGGTGTATATATTTCACAAAAGCATTTAAGGTTTTAAACGTGCAATTACAATGTATTGTAATTAGACAAAACTAAAATCAGCCTTGTGCAAGGCTGCTTGGCATCCTGTCTGACATGGATAATAATTCAGAACTGGTACAAGCTACAGGGTATTTTGGTTACTGGCAAAGATGCTTGCAGGGAGTTGCTTGTGCCCAGATTCTCTGTGCTGGAGTGCAAACCCCATCCTACCAACACATGCAGGAACTGGGGATTGCCACAGGCCAGCTTCAGGAAATCCTCTCAGACTCCTCAGCAGGGTGAGCAAACTTCTTGGGTGTGTCTGTACTGTGTGCAATACATGCAGTGGGAGGGAGAATAAATATCCCAATATTTTCTGTGTGAATCAGCAGCCTCGTGGCCCCAGGCCAGCCCAGCCTATTGGACTGGTTGCTGTTGTGAGACTCATGGGCTCCAGACTGTGTTGGGTACTCAGAAGCTCTGACTATCAAAACAAGAGAGGTCCTTAATACCATATTGAAGGTTGATTTGTTTACAGCTTCATTAAATCCAGCCCATAATGAGTCCTCAGGTCATGCACTGAGATTAAATTCCTCTGATAATCTGACCTTTAATCTCTGCCCTCAGAGAGAGAGAGTAGCTCCCTCCCTCCCTATCTGGGAGGAGAAGAAAACTCATCAAATAAAGCCTGTGCAGGGCTTTGAAGGCATGAAATACTCCATGTGATTATTCAGGATTCTTGACTGTTGTGTAAAGTGACAGGCTAAGTTCTACTCAAAAAAATTGTGTTCCTAATAATGTAGGATTTCTATTCATTTGATTTCTAATCATTGATCATTCTAGTCTGATTTCTAATCATTCAGACATTATTTCCTTTCATGTTTTCTTTAATTTTCTGTATTTTAGAATTAAAAAAAAGAATAAAAATGTAAATTATTTATAGATGAAGGAATAAGCATTAGATGGAAGAATGAGTGCCTGTGGGTAAGGAGCAGGGAGAGTGCCACTAGGTACATAATTAGGTTGAGATGTACACAGTACAAGGCCCAGAAGTGTTACAAAATAAATCTTCCTCTTTAAAAAGCCACCCATTGTGGCTGGGCAGAATCTCCTTCCTCTAAAATATTTTCAAAGAATCTCTGTAAAAATTATATTTTCTTTCTCTTCCCCAGGAGGTGTCACTGGCTGGCTAAAATAGCAGCCAGTACCAAAACAGACCAGTGTTTGATGTGCTGCACACAGTGGTCTCAGATTTGTAGCACAAGAGCAAATCCTCAGCTGCCAGTGAGCTTGCAGGCAGATGAGCCATTATTTTCCTAGTAAATGTTCTTTGGACATGAGTGATGATGCAAAAGGTGAACCAAATGAAGCCACCTTCAAGGCTGTGGAGAACGAGCCAGTTCTGCTTTGTAAGAACCCAAGGAAGGATTTGTGTCTCCAGTTTTCGGTGCTGTCAGTGCTGCACCTTTCAATTCAGTCACTGGCGCCAGTTGTGAGTTCAGAATGTCTGCGTTGTTCCTGGGGCCCACTCAGATCCCAGTGCCAGGTGCTTTGTTTCACCTCAGATGATTTGTGTAGGTGTAGAGGCACATTTGGTGCTTCCTGTCAGCTCCTAGCAGTGGTTATTGCATTAGGGTTTTCAATAAACCTCTTTGTGTCTTTGATCAGGTCCCTTCTGTGACATCTGGATTTCAGGCAGCAGTTGACTTGCTCAGTCCTTTGGCTCTGTTTCAGTTCTCTGCAGTCACCCGAGGCAAGGATTCCCCCTCAGAGCAGAGTAAGTGTCAGGTGGCTTTTTACAGTAACACTGTCCTTTGTGTGTGGCACTGGCCTCTAAGTGAAAACTGCACTCAGACCATTCCAGAAGCAGGACTCTGTTTACTCATTTAAAACCCACCTCAATAACTTATGAACAAGCAATCAGGAGTTGCACTGGAACTTGGTCCTTTTGTTCCCAAAAGAAGGTTTTGAAGATTTCTGACTTGATATTTGCCTCAGCCACTGGCTGCAGTAAGTGAAGTGATTTAAAGATAGATCAAGGCATGAGCAAGGGAGATGTGAGTTTGCTTATTCAGGCTGCAAACCAGGAACTTCAGACTAGAATTTTGTTTCTCAATTCACAACTTGGAGATGTAGGATTCTCTACATCACTGTAGGACTCCTTTTGTGGCATGTGTTGTATGGATATTTAAAATGAGCATCTAGGTGAGAACATTTCCCTGTACAGTTGATAAATGCCGCTCTTATATTACGGTTTTATTGTCAAGCTTTGCTTGGAAAACACCACCATGTTTTTCTCCCCACCTCCCACCCCCTTGGTGTTTGTTTGGTTTTTTTTGTTTTTTCAGATCTTCAGAATCTCAAAATTTTGGGCCTGGCCTACTTCCTGTACCTCTTTCTGTTTTCTGGCTTGGAGTACACACTGAGTTTTCTTACTCACCAGAGATTCCACTTCAGCAGGTATTGCAATAAATGGTGTACATTTGACTAGGATATTTTCCAAAATCTTTTAATTTAAGGTCTCCTCATGTATTTTCAAGAGAGGCTTTCTGACATTAGTAAAGCCACCCCTGTGTTTGGTGGTATTTGGGCTTTGTAAAAAGAATTGATGAAATATGGGCACAATTTTTATCATGAATGAGGTACTCCATCTACAGCTTCTAAAAATTAGGGAATATAAATACCCAAGATTAAATTTAAGCTCCTGAAATAGGTATAGCTGTGCTAGTTGTATTGACTGTAGTAAAACCTTTTCTTGCTCAGATTTTTTGGGTATCAGGACAAAACTTGAAGCTCAAAGAGGCAAAGAATGGGGAGATATCTGTGTGCTGATATTTGCTCATCAGCAAATTCTGCATGGCATATGGTGTGCAGTCATGTCACAGAGCCTGATCTCCTGTAGTCAACCTCCAGAGAAGAAAGAACAGAATCCTCCAACAGCTCAGCTTGAAATACTTTTTCTGCCAGCTCATAGGAAAAATTCCAGCCAGGAATGTGAACTTGAAATTTGATTCCCGTGCGTGTCCTTCCCTTTGAGTAATTCTCAGAGGGTTGTCTCATCTTTCCCTGTCTGTCTTTCATTACAGTTTGTGGTTTAACTAATCCGTGTGTCAAGGACAGGTTTTTGTAGTGCTCTGAGCTCTGCTGTGTCCTGTGCATTCAGGGCAGCCCTCAGTGAGCTGCAGAATTCCACATAATTCAGTCAATGAGGGAGGGCAAAGGGAAAGTTAAAGAAAATTGAAGGAGGGAGCGATGTCTCAGACTTCCCAGTGTGACAGCAGATCACCACCACACTGGCCTCCATCAAACCCTCCTGAGCTGCACCTTGGAAACCAACATCTCCATGCACGTGGCACAGCTGTTCACAGCATAATTCACACACTTGGTGTGCTGAGTCTTTGTGGGCAGCCCAGAAACCCTGAGCTACCCCACAGCAGCCCAGAGGTGGCTGCAGCTCCTGCCAGCATTGTCCCACCTTACAGTAAAAGCTCGGAGCTTCCCCTCGCTGCTCTCTGCTTGCCGAGGCAGCTGCCGGCAGCGCTGAGAGAGCCCCGAGGGCTTTTTGTGGTTTTTGTGTCCCTTGCTCAGGGGGGTTTCCCGGGAGTGGTGAATCAGGGTGGAATGCTCGTGCCTCACTCTGTGCTTTTGCCTCCCTTCCAGCATGCAGCAGGGCAAGATGTTTTTCTTTATTGGAATAACAATGGCTGTGATCCAGGGAGGCTATGCTCGCCGAATCAAGCCAGGAAATGAAATCAGAGCTGTAAAAAGGGTAAAAAAAAAAAAAATCAATATTTCTTTTTCTTTCCTCCCCACAAATCTGATATGTTAATTTTCAGTCTGAAGTGCAGTGAAGGGTAGTTGGAGGTTATAACTGTATTTGTCCAATCAAAAGAAATTTCTGTCTCATCTGTCCAGCTAAATGACTTCTCAGAGCTGGTTGTTGGGCACTTGTCTGTCTAAATAAACTTTGGAACATTAGAGCTCTTTTTTATGATATGAGCAACAGTACTATTGAAACTTTGCATTCTTCATATTTAATTGCAGTAAGGAATGAGAACAGATTGTCCATCTGTGCAGGTTAGGTAGAATACTGTGAAGAGTATGCTCTATTTCAGTGATTTCTCTTGCAGTGCAGAAACTACTAAAGCTGCTTCAGGGCTGATCTCTGATTTCTTTCCGGGAAATTATTTTCAACCTGGCTATCTTTGTGCTTGACAGGCTTTCCCTAGAGTATATTTCACTGCTGGGCAGGGAGAAATAGATTCTTTTTCCAATCTTTGGTTTGTGTTCATCAGTATTACACGTAACAAAAGCATGTATCAGTGTTCAGGCTGAGGTTTCACTGACAGAAGTGTACCTTCCTTTGTTTTACTTGGCTCTTTCCTCACAGAGCCACTGCAGCTGCTGTGCTGGGGTGGCAGGGAGCAGCTCCCTGCAGTTCAGACAGCTCTGGGGACAGCAGATGTGTCCTTTACATTTGTGTGTGGAACCAAACAAAGCACTGCCTTGGCTCCTTGGCAATAGGTTTGCTTGGACTGCTAGAGCCTTGATTAATGTATTTTACATTATTTTGAGGCCTGTGTGATATCAGTGGTGGCAGGGTAGATTTCCAAACCACTGCATTCCGGTGAATTGACTCAGCTTCTCTTAAAGTGATTTCTGCTGGTGGAACAATCTCCACCCTGGTCCCTGGCAGGCCAACATTGATGTCAGGCTGCTGGTGTCACGTTTCCCTGTGGATGAACATCAGCTGTGCTGCTTCATCCTCCACATCAGCCTCCCCCTGTCAGCCTGCTGTGTTTGCTGGCACTGCACTGCCCTTTGCACCTCTCATTTTTACACTCCTTCCTCAGGCCTGCCCCAGGACTGCAGTCACCTCAGACACTCATTTGCTGGGCTGGTGGCTCCTCAGGAACACCCCCAGCCCTGGGGCACTCTTCTCCAGGGATGCCCTTGGCTTTGTGGGAATTCCCCCTTTTGCTGAAGCCATTCTGGCACTTAGTGAATCTGCACCATATGGCAAAAGTGGCCTCTGTTAGCACAGTGCTTACAGCAGCTCATTTATCACTGAATCTTCAAAATGAGGCCCTCAGTGGCAGTGAATACCCTCCTTTATCACACACAAAGCACATCTGATCTGTCTTTTCTGCAGGAGCTCTGTAGGCAAGGGAGACATCACAGGGAAATGGAAGTCCAGCTCTTGGAGGAGATGAAGAATGCTTTTTATTTTGGGGGTTTGAATTTTAGATGCACCCTCTTCCCCCTTTTTTCTTCTTGGCTACAGAAACCTGAAAGCTAAAGGTAAAATCAGCCAATAACGCTGTGAAAAAGCAGAGGAGCTGTAGTCCTGCTGCACACAAGCTTTTTCTTCTCTTATGCCAGCTCAGGAGATGCAGAGTTAAAGCCAGGTTAACACAGAACAAGAGGAAAAATCCCCCCAAAAGGGCAGATGTGTAGAGAGAGAACTTGCATGCGGTGTGCAATCATGTGACAGTGAGAGGGAGCAGAAAAGTTCATTGTGCTGGTGTGTGGCCATCCAGGTGCCTTTGAAGTGTCTGCTTGGGAAGAAAGAGCCTTCTGCGTGTGACTCGTGTGCTGTCCCATCCCAAGGGAGCTGGCAGGACACCTCGGGCTGGGCTCTAACGAGGGGCTCAGTGTAACCGTGTGACTCATTCCTCCTGCAGGCGATTGTGCTGCTCATTCCCGCGTTCTTGTTAATTGGATGGGCTGCAAATGTGACCGTGCTGAGCGCTGGACTGCTGCTGTACTCCTTCGGTGAGCTGTTCAAACGGCACTGCAAGCTAAGCACAAAGGATTTTCCTTCATGTATTTATTCACACTGTTAAAGATGCACTTCTAATTTCAAACTACAAAAGAAAGTTGACTCTTGGGTTTGTGAAATATGGACAAAATGGTGTCTGGGGTATTTTCTGATGCTGTTTGTATCACAGGAAGTTGGCATGGCATGGTGGTATTTGGAAGCAGCCCCAGTGCTCCCGTTGCCCTGTCCCACTGTGGAGCTCTTTTTACCCCCTTTTAGCAGACCTAGAAGCAAAGTTGCACTAAATAGCTCAGCTCAGGAAAAAAAGCAAGGCAGGGAACCTTTGTACCCGAGTGGTGCTGCATTATTGCTGAGGCTGGAGACCTGCACACTCTGAGGGTGTTCAGAGAGATGTTTTTAGTGTTTGTATAAATTCTGTTCTGCCAAGCTGTTGTTCAGGGAAACAGTCATGAATGAAGTTAGATCCATCCACTGGATGTCTAAAAAGAGATTTCAGGTATTACCAATGCTGCTAACTATTGTTAAGCACTGCTGCCAAAGTGGACTTCTCTTTTGCATGGTGCAGCTTGATTTAGGAGTAAACTCTAAACCACAAAATGTGCCTATTGAGCCTATTATTTGTCTGGGGCCAGCTGTGTGTCTGATAGGTGAGGAGTGAGAGTTCATTATGTTTAAGCACATTTGAGTCTTCCCTGTGCAGACTCCATCTCTTCCCAGTTAAGCCAGCTAGAAATGCCCCTTGGCAGGGGGGAGTTTCTCTTCTCCTTCTTTTCCTCCTTCTGGCCAGGAGAGGCAGGAAGAGGCAGGAAAAGGAGAAGAGAAACCCCCCCAGGGGTATTTACATTGAGGCACCTGCAGTGAAATCAACCTTGACCATTCCTGCTCTTCCCCTTCCCTTCCCCTGCTTTATATGTTTGAGGCACTTCTTTCTTGGCAGAAAAGGCCCCTGTTTCAGTAAGAGGGCAGTGATTGCTGAACAACTCTTGGCTTTTGTTTCCAAAAAATTTTGTAATCTTTTCCTCTTGGATGTGACTTTCCCAAGAGAAGCTGTAGCTGCCTCTCCTCCCTGAGTCCACTGCCCTGCCTGCACAGGGACAGTGTCACTCCGTACAGCCACCTCATTGTTTGGAACAGAGCAGTTCCCTGCTCCACCTGATAAGAGCACAGTGATTTGGGAAGCTGCCAGCTGGCTGACCTGCCCTGTCCATCCCTGTCCCAGGGCTCACAGAATGAGAGATGCTAATGTGAAACATCTGCTTGGAGCACTCCCAGCTCTGGGCTCTTCCTGCAGGTTGCCTCGGAGGGGGTGTTCCCATCACTGACCTGGATTAAACCTGGTGACTCAGTGGGGGTAGAGTGCCCAGAGCTCAGCATATTTCTCTGCAGCAGTAACGAGTTTGGGCCACGTGTTTGTCACTGTTCTTGTCTGTTCTGAGCTCTGCTGTTCGCTGACAGTCTCTTCTGTGGATTTTTCCAGCTGCAGCCATTGTTATCCCGTGTTTGTCAGCAGTGGTGTCAGGCTATGGTGAGTGTCCTTCCTGCTGACCTTTGTATTGACTTGGCTCAAATTGCACAGAACTGACCTTGAGTTAAGCATCAACAGGAACAGTTGTGGATCCCTCTGCAGAGGAGCATAGGGAACCAGCCCATGGCTCATAACTGATAATTCCAGCACTAACAGCACTGATCTGCTCAGTGACCATCAATATCACACTGGAATTTTGTGCTGTGTAACACAGCTCAGTCCAGTGTGATGGGGAAACTGCAGCAACCTCATTGCTGGTGGTGATGAAGAAGTGGGCAGAGCCCACAAACAGCACTGAGGAGGGAACAGTCTGGGCTCTCTGAAAAGGAGCCATCTCTGCCAGCAGTGAAATAATTTCTTGCTGATGCCTTAGAAAAGACCTTCTGAGGAACCTTCTGAAGCCTTTTGGCAGGGTTGCTCTGTTACCTGGTAAAGCAGATGTAGCTGTGGTGCCATCTGTGGATAACACGGCTTTGAGTCAGCTGGGTGCCAGGACTGCAGGGCTTGCTGAGGTGGAAAAGAAGGGTTTGCTCATTAAGGTCATGTTTATGTTGCTCTTATTTAAATTGCAGCCACAGTTCTGTGTTTATTGTACACCTGGGCCTTCTCAGAAAATCTCGTGTACAATGTGAAGCTTTTGTTTTGGATAGGCTGGGGGGTTTTGGGAACGTGCACTGCAAATTGTCCCAGTCAAGCCGGGCCCTGGTGTTTCTGCAGTTGTGAGGCCTTGGTGGAGGGCAAGGGCAGGCTGGGGAGTGGGTGAGAAGTGATGGGAGGGGAAGATGCGGGTGGGAAATGCCCCAAAGGACAAAGCTCCCAGAGCTGCAGCAGTGCCCAGACCCACAGTGTCGCTCTCTGCTTGCACAGGCACTGCCGGCCAGAAGGGACGAGTCATGGGCATCCTGAGGAGCCTGGGCGCCCTGGCCAGAGCCCTGGGACCCATCCTGGCAGCTGCAGGTGAGTGTGGCCTGGGGCTCCTTCTTCTTCTTGGCACCTGCCAGCCCAGCTGGGGCACAAGGGGCACAGGGACCCCCTGCATGGGGTCAGAGCCCCTTGGCATTTCAGGGTAAGGGGACAGGGGAAGGGAAGCAGCCCCAGAGCTTGAACTTGGGCTGATGTTAACAGCAAGCAAGCCAGAACCTGTTTGCTGAGTGCAGCCTTGTGCTGAGCTCCTGGCACCCTCTGGCTCACCCAGGGGTCAGTAGTTCTATTCAGCTGGGCAGGCACTGTGTGAGCACAAAGCTTTGAGGGCATTCACACATCTGCAAGGACAAGCACACTAACAAGATTAATTCCCTTTCTTTTGCAGTTTACTGGCTGGCTGGGGCAGAGATTTGCTTCACTCTCTGTGGAGCTTTTTTCCTTGTCCCCTTGGCTCTGCTCAGGTCTATAAAACAGCAGACAAAGGAGGAGTAGGAAGGAACCACAAAACCATCACCAGCTTCCAAGGACCTCTGCAAGACCTGACTCTTGGCACCTGGCTCTGCTGAGCAAACAGGAAGATTTTGATCTTCTGGAAGGAGATACATGATGACCATTTGCAGCAACAACACACAGCAGTTATGTTTAAGGTGGCCTCCCAGCCAGCTGGGTTAGCTTTGCAAACAGAGAAACACCAAACAAACAAAACCAGACACACACACCCTGACCAAGAGCTGAGAAAGGCATTAAGAGCAGCAGAGCCAGCACAACAGCAGCAGGCCTGGAGCCCTCCCCACTCCCCAGGTGCTGTTGCACACAGGGCTCTGCAGGGGCTGGGCTGGCACAGAACAACCCCTCAGGCCCATTCTGCTGGGGTTTTGTACAAGTGGTACCAGAGCTCTGCAAATGCTGCATCCACACCTGCAAACGTGATGGTCAAACCAAAGCAGAAGCACACTACAGGCTGCCTGCACCCCACTGGGACTTTGGTACACGGACTGTTTTTGATATACAATTGAATTTGGAGACATGTTTTATATTTCTAATACTGTGGGATGTTTTTGATGACCAAGCCCTGTTCTTTTTGCATTACAATAAAGTGTTACATTGAACTCTCCTGTGGTCAGTTCATTACAGTTTTTACCCCCTCTGAACTGAACATCCCTGTCGGGCTGAGGCACAAAGGGGCCAGGAATTGACCCAAGGTGCCAAAGGCCTCCTTGAGGGAGCCAGCCATGGATGGCAGTGCCGTGCTGACCCAGCTCATGGGTGGGGGAAGGAGCCAGCACCAGGCTCTGCCCACTGCTGAGCTGGGAATCTCTGGGAAGGGAGCCCTGCCACAGCCAACTGGAGTATTTTCTGGGAAGGAACGCCATCACTAATCAACACCTTAATCATTAAAAGAAATCTAAGCAAATGAGGCTACAGAATAAAAGTGTACAAGTACAAAGCAGAGCATGATGGTTTTTTTCAAGAGTTTTATTTGTGAGTAGAACTTAATGATACAAGAAAGAAAGAAAAATACAGGACTTTATTCTGCCCCAAAGTGTGTAACCATACCATACATGACTACATTTCATATTGTAATACAAAGAACTAAAAGAACAGACTACAAAAATTAGAAATTAAGAGTCATTGCATATGTGGTCAAGATAAATGGAGGGACTTCAGTAAAGAACTGAAACATACAGCAATTAGTCATTTAGTTACGACCCTGCAATAAAACACAATTTAGCAAAATAAGTGTTGTTTGCTTCCTAGTGTACAAGGACATACAATGTTAGAGCAGAAGCTGAAAGCCATTCGTGCCATGCAGTCCTGCCTGAGTGCTGCTGTCCAGGGGCTCCGGCCCAGTGCCCGCCTGCTCTGGCCCACACCGGCCCTGTCACCTTTCCCACGGCCCCAGCGGCCACCTCGACCCCTCAGTTCTCACCTGAACACTGACAGCTCAATTCCACTTCCAGCTGTTCCCCTCGGCCGCTCAAAACCAGCCCGAGGATCGGCACCTCCCCGCCGGCACAGGCCCTGCTCTGCCCGCCCAGAGCCGCTCCACGCAGCCGGCCCTCCGCGCTTTCTGCTGCATCAATGTAAGGCATTAGTTCTCTGCTAGGTTACCAATTGCAACATTTAATATTGTCCTAAAAGGTTACATCCATGTTCTGTTGTGTTACAGACACTTACTGTGAGTCAGTGTGTTGCCCTCACCCCCGCGGGGTGTTGGGGTTTGCTGCTGTTAAACCCAAAATGCAAATTCTAGAAACCAGAATGGTCACTGCCCCGCCGGCCCTGGGCCGGGGAACGGCACCCGCTTTCCAGAGAATTCCACAAGCTTGACTTGCCTGATCTTAAACTACTTTTCTAATTAGTGAGAGACACAAGCATGGCAATAAGTGGGAAATAGTGAACTCAGTGGCGAGAGTGATTTGCCATGCTGCACATTAAACAAACATTTATAGCAAACGGTGAAAATACACCTTAAGGGTACACAGGATTTCTGCACTTGACCGCTGGCAACAACAACAAAAAGATTTAAAGAAATGCCAGCTTTTGTAAGTGAAAATATAATTACTATAAAACAAGGTGAAATACTCAGTGTAATGCATTTACATTTTTGTCAGTGGGAAGGAACAAACACAAAAGGCTGCACATGGGGTTCATGCACAGCAAGACTGCATGTGCAACGAAGGGATTTTTAAAAGAATGAAAAAACTGTGCTAAGGCCCAAAACACACCTGCCCATGCTCCACACCACCAGCTTTCACTTCAGTTACTTTTTAACCTTTTCTAACAGCCAAATCACCACATGACTCACTGAGGAAAGAGCATAGACAGATTTCCCTTAAACTGTAATTCACTAGAAAGAAAAAAAACCAGGCCAAGATCGGACTCTTTGAACACACAACATGAGCAGAACACACCACGGACATTTCAGTCCTAGACAAAGACTGATTTCCCCAGCCAGTTACAAAATAAAACAAAGTGAAAAACACCTTCATTTTGTAACAACAGTGAGAAAGGAGAAAGAGAGGAAGCAATGGAGAGCCTCAAAGCTTGGCCAAACCACAACCTGTATTCACAAGCTTGCAGAAGTTTACATGTCAGTTCAAGAATTCACCCCCCTTGAGAACACCACTGCAAAAGTATCCTCTCTAAAAGTCAAAATTTAAGAAATTTACCTGTGACTTGGAACAGAATATTGGAAAGAACACTTCTTGTGGTAAGCAATGGGTGTTTTATTTTTAATTGTGAGTTTTTTATATTCTTTTGCAAAGCAGTGCAGGCTTTAAATTAAAAATAGTGAATCAATGCCTTCCACATGGAAGTCATTTACATTTGATTACAAACTAGGGCTCAGATCTGTGGCAGCTGCTGAACACACAGGATTAGCACCTTTTTGGACACGAGTTTCTGGTTATAACCCTAAACAATCAAGCCATAACTTGAGGGGCTGGTTGGATTAATTGTGGCATTCATTTACATAGTAAGACAAAACACTCAGTACGATCTGGTACATTCTAGTGGTTAATGGATTTTAAAATATGACAGTGTTTCTGCAGTGGGTTGGCCTTTAGGAGTCACTCTTCTTTTTGCTCTTCTTCAGGAAGGAAGGAGTGCGGAACTTCTTTTTCTTTTTCGATGGGGACTTCCCTGGAGATTCATCACTACCTGCATCAGCTGCTGTCCCCTCCTCAGCCGTTGGTGTTGCCGGCTCTTCAGCGGGTTGGGACTGGGGTTCTTTATTTTCCACTGCAGGTGGTTCCGTCTGGCTTTTGGGCACGTCATGATCACATCTCCCTTCCTCCTTCCCTAAGGGAGGGAAGCCGAGTGCTTCCGAAGGCTCATCGGGGGTGAGATCTGGGAGGGTTTGCTTGAAGGTTGCAGCATCACTGTCATCTCTGTAGGTCTGGTCCTGCCGTGTCTCTGGTGGACGGACAGACAGCAACAGTCAGTTTACAAAAGTGTCCCTGGAGCAGGGCAGGCGAGGCAAGTGGATGGTGAGCGCGCTCTACAAGAAACTAAATATATTTACTTTGCATGAAAGCCTTTGTAATAGGGCTGTTCTCCAGCTTTGGGCACAGAAGAAATAAGATATTCCAAAGGTCTGTTTGTTTTTAAGCTTCTTCACACAGAACAGATAAAGCTGAATTGCATCAGCAAGAAAGTAACTGTTCAGACCTCGCTCCTGTTTTACTCGTGATATTTGCAGGCAACACAATGCTTTTGTACAATAAAACAGGAATTAAACCTACAGTTTTCATGGCATTCAGTAGAGTGTTTTGCAATTCAAGACTTTAATTCTTATTTCTTTTGGAGAGATAAAACTAATTGCTGATTTGCAGTGATCCTATATGTGCAAATCCATTAATTTCTAAATTGTTGGTTTGCCAATTTACAATCCCAATGAAGAGATTTTCATAACATTCTTCCATGATATCTAACAGATATTGCTTCAAAATGTAACTTCCTATCACAAAGGCTTCACTTTTTTTTGGCAAGATATGAGTACATATTATGGATTCCTATAAGTAAAATCCATGTAGTTTATCAAAGTAAATGAGCTCAGCAGGTTATGCAATACAGCTTGTTTTGTTTATTGTATGTGATGTCAAGAGCCAAACTCACCCTGTAAAAGGGAACATCAAGAGTCCAGTGGTGGCTGTGTGTCCAAAGGGGAACTGAACCACTCCTCCCTCAAGTGGAACAGTCCCCACTCGTGGCTGTGCTGCTTTAGGATGCTCAGTTTAGGGCTGCTCTCAGGGCATGGGCTGAACAAGGAGCACTCTGTGGGGTTCCCTGCACTGCTGTCCGTGCCTGCAGCCAGCAGGGTCCTGGGAGCTGGGCCACATCCATCCCCACTGAGGTTACATAAGGAGGAATTTAGAGCAAAATCCAGGCCGTGCTCATTGTGAGGCACAAATGAAAGGCAACTATTTTTTCCTCCTTTCGAGGTCTTGTTTGTTTTAATTTGAAAAGACTGAAGGCTTTCACAAGAAATTACAGAAAATACTTGATACTTTCACATTTTTCCTATAAAAATGACAGTGCTCTTTTTACTTCTGCCAGATGGGATTAATAATTCCCTGATATATTTTAGAGGGCTCTGTTCTGTGAATACCTGCTAGGAAATAAACATGTTTTGCCTAGAGCACCATGAACTTCTAATAGGTTAAATAAGCACCACACACTAGTATCCACTCAGAATGCACAAGTTAGCATTTAAAAGTTATAATGCAGGCAGGATTTAAATCAGAGCAAAAAAGAGAAAGCAGTCATGTACAGTACAAGTTGCCTCCTGAAGCTGTAGTTTGGCCGGTCTGTGTATGGCAGACACACATTAATAAGAAACACCAGTTACAGTTCTTCACTACCACTACCCTGCTTTTGGATTTGACTTTTCAGGAATTAACTGAGCACATTGCTGAGTTCTCCTCCCTGGGATCCAGTGGCAGGATGTGTGGGAATGGCTCAAAGCTGCACCAGAGGAGTTCAAACTGGACTTTGGGAAGCATTTCTTCACCAAGAGGGTGGTCAGACATTGAAATAGGCTTCCTTCTTACTGAGAGCTGCCCAAGGCCCCAGGCCTGTCAGTGTTCAAGAGGCATTGGGATAATTAGCTTTAACTTTTGGTCATGAATTGGGTCAGGCAATTGGACTAGATGGTCACTCTAAGTCCCTTCCAAGTAAAAATATTATATTCTATTCATTAGTTGGCCCAATTTTTAGAACAGACACCATATTGGACTGTCAGGTTTATTCTATATTTTTAAATTAAGTTTAAAAGGCAGTTTTGAAGTCTTATAAAAGGGTTTAGAGATTCTTCAAATTAAAGAATAGGAAGCTACAGGCATTCAAACAGCATTTGCCAGCTGGCCTGAGCATTGAATAAATATAAATGGGTTTGTAACTCATTAAGTCAGGACAGCCATCCTTCCCAGTTAGTCAAGATCCCATCATCCTTAATAAACAGATTAATGTGATGCTGGAATCAAGCAAACATCTGTTTATCTAGTTTGCTAAGGGCAATATTTTACTAGAATTCAGAAGATTTACAAATTCCACATTCAGTTAATCCAGCACACAACATGTAAAAGCCCTGCTACTGTACTGGATGGATTTCAGTAACATAACTAGAAATGTTTAAAAATACATTTCTCACTGGAAAACCTATTTACAGTTTAAGAACTGGGCAGCACCTCAACATTTTAAACTTTTTTTTAAGATAATCACATTTACATGTATGCTCTCATTTTATTTTTTAAATATATATACATACTGTGGCTTAAGAGTTTAAAGCATAACATCAATACTGGTGTGTGTTTACAATTCACATTATTTATGAAAATAAATGTTTATGGGGTTTTGGCTTGTTTTTTTTTTTTCAACACAGCAATGTGGACAAACATACAAACTAGGCTACCACTGAGTTAAAAAACACTTAACTGATTTCAGCTATACTTAAATAGAAAGAATATGATGAATGGAAGTTGAGCAGAGGTTGTATACTGACAACATTGCCATTCAATAGAACCTCTCCCAACCAAAGTCACCATGATACAAACTTCCAGTTATTCTCTAAAATAAGCTTTGTATGTTTGTCCTGGAAAACTTTTACAACTAGAAGAGTTTGTCAAACACAATTCCCTGTTTAAAAGAACTTCCAGGTTTTAGAACTTGATCAGTAACATCACAGGTGTCTACAATATAGATTGACTTTCACACCTATGACAAACACACTGACTTTTGGATATAACAGGACATACAAACATCCTTATTCCTTTAAAGTATAATCTGAAGGAGCCCTACAGAGCTAGCCAAAACAGCTGTAGAAGTTGCTGCCACCAAGTACTTGCTGTTATTCCTTGGCTGGAATTTGAATTCCCTACAGTTAACATAAAACATAGGAGTAGTCCCATATCCATTTCCATGCAGAAGTCTGCTGGGTAAATTTAAATGCATGTGAGTGGATTTTGCTCTGGAATAGATTAGGAACTCTTCCATTTTGTTACCAGGCCCAAGCTGTGTGGGCAGCAGCAAACTATTGGGGCAGAAACTCCCAGGGCTGTTTCAGCTATATCTGCCAGGCAGCTTCAGACTATTCCTTTTTAAACTGAGGAATCGGACACACAGATATGGAAACACAGAAGGTGACTTTCGCAGTCTGTCTCAAAGGGGGAGTGTGCTTTAACATGAGAACTGCAACTGCCTGGAATTACATGGAATTGAGAACTAAAGAACTCAACATCTCAACTGAAAAAGCCTGCTTTTTAAAACAAAGCAAAACCAAAAAAAATAAAATCTTAGTAAACAAAGATGCAAGAGTGAAGCAAAGCACAAAAGCAGGTCAGAGTATGGAATGATACTTACTATGGTAACAGGTATTCTTTAGCATATCCATCTCCTGTTTGTAACGCAGCCACAAGAAGAAAAAAGCACAAGTAGAGAATCTATGCATTCATCACAGCCATTGTGTTACGTTAGAAGAATGGTTGCAACCATTCTTGTAGAAAACAGAATGAGATGAAGTAGTGAATGGCAGACTAACAGACACGTGATATATCCAATGTACAAGGTAAGGGAAACAAGACAATAATTGGATTACACCCGATCAAGATTATAATTTTATCCCTTTTTTAGGGAATTAGCAACTTCAGCAGCCCTGCTCTCACTTTAGTTAAAACTGTGACATAAGGTGAGCAAATAAGCAAATTTATATTCAAATTGAGTAGAAAAAATATTTACTGAGGTGTAATCCAAGTACAATAATGTTTAAGAAATGTGCAATCAGTGAAGAAGATTTACCAAAGTATCTAGATATGTGTCTGGTTCACCATCAGACACTATTTCATTTAATAAGAGCAATTACCTCGCAGAAAATGTACAAAAAGGTAAATCAGTTGAGAAACACCAAGAGATGACAATTCTGAAGAGATGGAAATTTGTCTTTATATTAATGCACACTTCTTTATTATTGTAAACAAACCTGTTAGACTCACAGTTCAGTGGAGTACCTTGTAGGTAGTACAACAATGAAATACAAGAAGTCACTGACTGGTATTAGCTCTAGTTCATGTACTCCATGCATCAGTCATGGATGCAGTTCCTGGCTCCCCCAGCCCCCAGGGAGCAGAACGTACCTTCCTCTATTTTAATTGGCGTGCTGGGAGGAGTGCGAGCTGAACTGGGGTCAGGGGGGCTCTTCTCTTTCTGTGGCCTACCATCTTCTGAGGGCTCTGCAGGGGTAGGCAAAGGGAAATTAAAAAGGCAAAGAAAACCTCTCTGCATGTAAGAAAACAAGTGTCCTTTTTCTCCATGCACAAAAGATATCAAGACATTTTTCTGAATCAAAATTCTGCCAGGATATTAAATAATACCAAAACAAGCAAAAGAAAATTAAGCAACAGTTTGATATTAACAAAACTGTTTAAGTTGCTGTTGTGCTCTGTAGCCCTTTTGGGAGGGTTTTTTTTTTGTTCTTTAAGCAGGTGTGATTAATGAAATCATTTAGGAATTGGTTTATGCTGCTGTTATAAAGAAAACTTGTGAAGAAAAACCACAAGGAATATATAAAAAATATGGAGGAGGGGATATGCTACCAGGCCTACACAAGATAACGCTCTTTTGCTTGCTTTGTATTGCTGAAATTTGGAGTAAACAAAATTGCATCCCGAAAGAAAAGAAGACTGCACAGTAATCAGAAAAACATGCAGTAATTATATGATTCCAAACAGATTTCACAGTGGTTTGAGTTATTTGTTATTAGTAAGGAGGGTTCCCCTTGCTTCCAGCTTTAAATAGCCCTAGATCCAAAGGAAAACATTAATAGAGTACACTATATTAGGAACAACACTAAAGCATTGTTCCATCCAGTTCACCTACACAATTAAAGTGCAATCAGTCCCACAGATGAGAGTCAACTGACAGAATCTCCACATGTAGATAAAGAGGTGGTTCCTTGGATTGCAAGCACAGCTGTACCATGTTAGTAATACCTGAGGCCTCAGCCAAAAGGTCAGGATCGGACCTTAATGCTTTGATCACTGCAGTATGAAATTCCTTATGGGAGGACTTCTGCCCATCTGGCTCTTCTCCATTTAGATGTGGGATGCTTTGCTGCATGGTCTGACAAGAAACCCATGCAGCAGCAAACTGAACATTATCTAAAGACTTAGACAGTGATGATACGTCACGATCCTGTAAAGTCTTCGTATCTGCTCCTTGAAAGATGTTTGATCTGCCTTTCAAATCCAGAGACTTTTTATCTGACGTGTTTGGCTCACTGATGGTCTGATTTCTAAGCACTGCACTCTGTTCCCCAGCTGGTGTCTGTCTCAGTAACACAGTCTCTCCATATTTTGATACCTTATCTAAGAAGGATGTGGCATTGTTACTGAGAGAACAAAGGTATGCAGTTAAACAGGCATGACAGCACAGCATCCCCCCCACCTCATCCCACTCACTACTTCATAAACCAAACACAAGGGTTCCTACATTGTGGTCCCAAAAAGCAACTGCAGGGAACACACACTGCGAAAGAAACAGCACTTTGGACTCCTGCATCACTCAAATTCAAAACCTCAAAACAGGTAAGTATTCTAAGTATCATTCCTTAAAATTATTCAAAAGTAAAGCAGGAGAACCACTACAGAGGCAGCAACGGCCTCTTTTTATAGCACAAATCTGTCATAATTCTAGAATAATTGAAAAAGTCCATTTTGGTAGAAGTCCCCACAAGATGTCACATTTCCAAGCAACAATCAATGTTATTCTGTATCTTCTCCATTCAATGTATTTCTCAAATCCACAAATTTCAAGGACTTAAAAACCTGCAGTGCTGCTGCTACAAAGTACCATCATTCCCTGACCTTCGCCTAGGCACTAGGGCAAGGGAAACAAAGCAGAACAAAACCAGTACCAAAACACCTTTTTGATGGAAGCTTTCAACTTCCTACCAGCAGGAGTAACTGGCCCTACTGCCCAGTTTGTCTACAAAGACAATTTTTGAGTGAGATCTATGCATTTTACAGAACACACTTAAAACACTTAGATCACACATTTTATCTCTAAAATACTTTTCAAATTTCTAATTCACACTGGGAACTGAAACATGCAAAAGCTGGGTAATTTATCCATGGCCTTTGCAGGTAAACCACCTTCCAATTACTAAGAAACTTTCTGGTATTACAGTCTATTGCAGAAAAAACACACACAGAGAACCAACCTTCTGGTCCCTTCTGCTTTCTTTCTACTTCTTTGCGGTATTCTTCCAGTTCTCGATCGGTGAGTTTATTGAAGGGATTTGGTCCTGTTGTGCTCACTATGACTTTGGGTTGATATTCTTTCTCAATTATTGCCTTTGATGCAGTCACCAGTTCTCCCTGGCAAAAGAAAATTAAGATACATCTGCAATCAAGCAGTAACTTGCAGAACCTTTAGAGGTATAGAGGCTACAAAGCAACCAAAAACAAAACAAAAACATAACCTGGAAAATGCTACTTTTTCCTCTTTTAGATTAAAAAAAAATCTATTGCAGATTTTTTTTTAATGTGATTCACAGGAGGTTAATATAAAGGAGAAAACAGGTCTCTACCAGGGAATATCCACCATTAAGCAGTAAATCAAATAGCAGCCAAACAGTCTAGGTGAATTATATCTGAAGTCACAAAAGTTGATCAAGTTTCTTTTTCTCACCACAAAAGAAACATGATACCAGTCCCACCTGCATGGCAGTCTGGGCACAGAATACTTGTAAAGGGTCAAGAACTCAGCTCATGGGTATTTTTGTTTCTGTTTTGTTTTGGTTTTTAATTATTTTGCTTTGGGTTTTTGTTTTGCTTTGTATTTTTTTAACAACAGAAAAGCTATTTCTTGCAGCTACTACATTACACCTAACAGATGTTATAGTAAAAAGCCATCTTGTATATGTTCTGTATACACCAGATTAACAGCTTATTATAAGCCATTTTAAAGTAATTAAGGTTAACTGTAATCAGATACAAGTTAGCATATTTACATCTATAACATTTGTCATATAAGCCAGACAAAAAGTTATACAAATAAAAATATAACAAGCAAGTCTAAGTACAGTAAGTTCTGGTGGACAAAAGCAGCTGCATCAGAGATTCTCTAATGTTAAAGTTTTTCATTTTTCTTCTCTAATCCTTTGGTAAAGGCTACAGCCACTGGATTTTCATTTTCTCAGGTACAGAAAATGCTTGCCTGGAGATAGCTGCTCTATCTCTCAAATAACTTGTCTAAGCATTTGGTTTTTTTTCACTGGACATACAGAACTCTGACGCTAATTTGTTAACAACTGATGTGTGACCTGTGCCCCATGTCATGGTGACACCCAAACCGTCTTCATTATGAAAAAAAAAGAGAAATTTGAACTCCATTACCCAAGAGTTATGGGACACTGATTGACCCAAGTCATCTCCATATTCAGTGTTGCCTGTACCAATATTTAGAAGAAAGCATTAGAAAGCACAGTTCAAAAATATGCAGTGCCTAAAGAGAGACAAACATTCCACCCCATGTCCACACTTCATGGACAAGCACAGCATGGCCACTGTAAAACTGAGGATGCAAATAGACAGAATGTGTTCTGGATGGCAAGAGCTGCTTTGGACAAGCTGTCAGCACCAAAGAGGAGACAGACAAGGATGTCTGGATGGAAGGAGGACAAGAGCAGTTCTGAAAGCCAGATGAGAGATCTCCAGAAATCTGGTCTAGAGCAACCCAGGGAGGTAAGATGGATGTTAGAATCTATGCTGCTCTTCAGGAAGCAAACACCAGAGAACAAACAGCCTAACAATAAATTTCCACTGCAAGAAAGGAAAGTTCCTGAAAGGAACTGCAGGAGAGAAACATCTCTAAAACATTACAGATCACTTCCATTTCTTCATAAAATAAGAGGAAAATTCATTCTATATGCAGAATGCCAGTATAGTTTTCTCAACTATATCCATGAAGCATTGATTTGACAGCAATAGCTTGTCTCAGAAGATAATGCATAAAAGGGTCAGAGAAACATCAGCCTTTGTACAAATCCTAATTGTTTTATAGAAAATTCAAAACTAAAACTACAGGTCTCAGCTTTTAATGATGGCAGAAAACTGATGCCCGTGGAAATTTTGTATTTCCCTTTGTGTCTTTGCCCACATTTCAAACTAAGTCCAGTTTTTTACTGAAACTCAGCATAAGGAGCAGGACCTTGTAAAGCAATGATCTCAGGCAGAGCTTCTAGAGTTTTCTGGGAACAAGAGAGAAACAAGATACACAGTACCCATTCGTATCCCTGGAATTTCTAAGAATCTCTTTGAAAGTTGCAAATTAAATCCAGAATCACCGGGTAGAACAATTTCTAACGAAACAGAACGTTACTGAATTCCTGTTGATTTAATGGTGACAAACAGCAAGACAGGCAGTTTGCAGATGCCTGGTGCACTGGCATGACATGTTCTCCTACTTCGTGTCTCCTACACTTTATCTTTGTTAAATACTGGGAATGAAAGCAGCAAATCAAGCTTATCACATTTATTAGTCTGAAAAAAAAAAAGAAACCAAAATTAAACCCTCACAAAAAACACCCACAATCAATGCAAACAGTATTTGCACTTGCTGAGTAGCTTTGACCCAAGAGAAGCAGCACTAAAAAGATCAGAGGCAACAACACTGGATCATAAAAGCAGAAAAATTATACAAGAGATCAGAAAGGAAGACTTTTATTTTAACTTTTATTTTAAAAAACTTTTTTTATCCAGTTTTATTCAGTATCAATAATATGGAAGCTATTCAAAGGCCACCAATGAAAATGATACTGGTAAAGGTAATGAGTCCATGTGGGAAATAAATTATGGTAGCATGTTAATAAGTTCTGCAATATGGTTACTCTATACCAATATGATTACTCTAAACCATCATTACTTCTAAACCAACAAGCAGATATGTTTTATTTCACAGAATAGGCCACAGAACAGCCTTCTAAGAATTGAAATAAAAATATACAACACAAAATGAAATGTGGGACAGAAAGAAAACAAGTATAAAGGACTAAAAAGACAGTACAGAACATATTTCCAATTTTTAAATGTGACACTAAAATAGACAAGACTTTGCAGAGCTATCAACCTGACCATGCCATTCTGAGATTCCTAAGAATGTTCAGAAAAAGTGAACAAGAAAATTGGTGTGGAATTGCTTCCAGTATTAAAGAGCCTGTAGAGAGGGAATAAATTCCCATAGACTAGGTTGATCCTAGTGTTACTTTGATGATGATTCCAGAAGTATTTAGATGACTATTTGAAACTTGATCACATGTGTATGCACTCAAATATCAGCAGCATTTTCTCCACTGTCAGAAACACAGGATGGATTCTATTAATGAAGAGAATGCATTTCCCTCTGTAAGGGCATACACTCCCACAGACACAAAGGGAGAGCCATTTATAGCTAATGATAGGCAATATACCTTCATACTAAACATGGATCTCATATTTCCTACACAAAAATTTAGATAATCAAGTAATTTTGCAACTTCTAGACCAAACCTGGCTTTTAGAAAAAAATTCAAAACTGACCATTATTTAACAGGCAAGCACTTCACCTTGTTCTCAGGGATAAATATGACCAAAACTGGCACTTTATATATGCCAGTTCTTCTTTCAATCAGACAGGAAGTTCATCAGAATGGTCTAAGTTAACAATTGCTCCCAACACAATCTGACATTAATGCAGTGCCCTTATCCAAAACACCAAGATTCCTGAGGTACAGTTCATGTAGAGGTCACCACTGAAACCCAGTGCCACCTCTGGGGCAGCACTGACAGGGTCTGCATTAAGAGCAAAGCCACAGAATTTCCATTCTAAAGGAAGAGACCCAAAATGGGCGACTTCCCAATTACTGAAAATTCATGTGAATTTATTTTCTTATGAGATTGCAGAATGGTTGGTGGGAAGAATAACCAACATTCCCTGTCAATCAGCCAAGACTGCAGCAGAAGCTTGGTTAACAAAGTCTGACCAGGAATAAAATTACAGGATGCACAAAGAGGTTGTGTTGCAACATGGCCAGGACTTCTCAGAACATGGATAAAGCAGGCAACAAGGCAAGATGGAGTATTCACTGCTGCAGCCATAGGCACAGGAGCTCAAAGCACTACATGCATACTGTACAAAAGGAGGCCTTTCTGCATCCAAAATAGTGTGCATTAGTATTTGGTATAAATCTCAATGTTAATTGAAAATATAATACATTGTGTCACTGCAATTACATGAAACTTTTTACATGAACTGTCATTGAGTGTCAAAGAATTTGTCAACTGAGAACTTCTAATTGTTTGGTACCTAAAAGTCCCTAAGTCCTTGAGGTACAGGATTCTTCAGTTTCATTGAAATTTTCAGGTGAGGTTTGCGTGGGCATCATAAGATTGCTTACACTTCCTCTGTTCCACAAAACACAACTGTTTTAGGGAAGAATCTTTCAAGGAAATTTCTCTGGTGGTTGTCTTTTTTTGCTGTTATTTTTGGGTTCATTGGATTTTCTGGTTTGGGTGACATTTTTTAGAAGAAGGTTGTTTAGTTTGGGGTTTTTTTGCTTATTTGTTTTGGTTCTGTTTCTTGGGTTGTTCTTTTTTTTCCCCCCAAACAGGAAATTATTAAGCATTCGGATCACAATCCACAATGTTAAAATAAAGATTATGAAATAGGCCACTTCTATTTCATAATTACTCCTATAATTTACATTGTGATCTAATTTTACACACTATTTCAGGCAGAAAGCACTTTTCGTGACACCACAAAAAAATGAAACAATTTGGACATCTAAACCCTAACAGGATACTACTAGACAGAATCACATAATAGACTATTTGCTGGTTCCCTGCCATCTGTGAAAATGCATGTAAACTATCTGACTACTTTTATAGAAAAGTTGTGTCATTGTTTGACTACAATACTTGAAATATATTAGCATTAAAAAAAGACCTGTGTTGTGACAACTATCATAAAAGTAATTTTCCACTTTGAAGGTATTATTAAGTAGAAAATAAAAGCCATGCACTGCCTGAAAGAATTTGGCTTTATTTTACTTTTTGTCTTAAACCCAGAAAAGGTGTTTTATTATTTTTTCTTTCAGAATATGGACAAAAACTGCAATGTGAAAAACATGATCATCATATTCTCAGTAAGATCCAAATATCTATAACACAAACTGGCTCATTACACTTTAGAAAGAGTTATAAAACCACAAGGTTTCCAACAATGATGTAATTCTTTCCAACAATGATGTAATTCGAAGTATTCTATTTTTTTTTTCATGCAGAAGCTATTCTGAAATTAGGTGTTTAGGCACAACCTAAACCCAAGATTTAAGAATCTTTTAGGTGAAACACTGGAGCAGATGATGCTTATTTACACACTGTGCTTCTACACTAGATGTGCTGTAAGAAACATTATTTGCACTGTGCAGCCGCTCCATTCAGTCAGCCAAGGACTGCCCACCCCAACATGGCCACACCTCTTGAATTTATTCTGTATTTAATGGATATTATGCAAACACAAACATGACAACAAGTGTGAAAGCCAATTGATTTTGCACATGTGGGGCATTACTTAGCAACTCTTGTAGCTAACTGCAGAAAGTATGAAGGAAGCCAGGCATCCAGTGCTCTGGGATCAAGAGTTGACAGTGTTTGTCACATAACACAGAGAGTCTCCTCAGAATTACACTGATGTAATCAGGCCGAGATTAAGCTAACTCTAAATTGATCTCAAATTAGAATAATTCAACACTAACAGCATGCATAAAGAAATCCTCTATATGCAGGACCTGATCAGCACCTTAACATCAAAAGTGTTTCCTCACCAGCTATAGACAAAGATCAAGACCCTTAAGACAGTTTTAACAGAGTAAAGTAACTGTTTGCATCATCGCATATACATAGTTTGAAGATCCATCTATTTTCATTTTTAAAAGTTTTCTAGCCAAATCATTTCTTACAGAGGAAAAAGGTCAGGGTAAGGAGAGGTTAAATGAAGGGTGAACAACAGGATTTAGAGCAGTAGGACAGGGCAGTACCTTTCTAACAGACAGAGATTTAGCGGGACTAAAGGCCTGCTCTGTGAGATCGAGCCCTTCAATAGATTCCGTACAGTCTGAGAGGGGAGCATCCTGCAACAGTAAATTCAGTAAACAGAGCAAACCGAGCCCAGGCTGTACAACATCAACCAAAGCATTGTGGTGCTTGCTAAAAACATGCAGAGAAACAGTAACTGTAGATGAAATTGCATATGACAATGAATTGACATGCACACAGTATGACACCCAACATGAATAATGCTGTGGTCATGATAAGACTTGCCAATCTTTAAAAAGTATTATCAGAAAATACTTATCTGGGGCAGTTGAAAGCACTTGGATATAAAAAGCTTTATTCAGCTATACAGTATAACTGTACAGCTCTAATTCTTACTTTACTTGGAGCTATGATTTATAGTTTTTTATATATCCAGATATACTGCTTTTAAGTGTCATTGATGTAACAGCTTTTTTCCCAAACTGCTCTTCAAATAAAATATTATGAAGCATGAAATCCCATATTTAACACAAAGCACTACTGCCCCACAGTGAGCCTGGTGTGCCCAGTATTAATCCTTCAAGATACATCAACTCAGAAATCAAACAAACAAAAAGCTGTCACAAAGCCCAACTAGTTTTGAACAAGAATGTAACCCATATCAATAAGGCTTCTGAATTTCATGCATTACATTCAGCAAAAAAACCAAGAAGCATCCTCCACAGACATGCTTGGGCTACATGGCTGAAGCCTCTAGATTTCTGACCCTGAGCACTCTTGCAAAGACAATGGTGTTACCTCTAAGACTTACCTTATAAACAGTTACTTTCTGCCAATTAAAGAACAATTTCATAGTAATATATTAGGTGAAAGCAGGGGATATTACAGATTAAGCTAATAGTTTTAGGAATTGAACACTCTCACCTGTACAAGGCTTCTGTCCACAACTACCCCAGAAAGAACCTGTGACTGAGGGCCTGCTGTTTTAATATCCTGCAAATTTTGCTCTCGGATCTGTAAAGGAAAACAGCAGAATGAACAACAATCACATCAATAGAGAAAACTTGATCACATTTTTGTGTTTGAAAAAAGGGTGAGTGAACCTGCCAACAGGCAACCACCAGTGCTAACTCCTGTGGCCACAGGGCTGTCAAATGAAGCTGAGCTTATAAACACCACTTGAACATAAATGTTCAGGTTCCTGGCTGTTTCCTCACATTTCTCAGAATTTAGTCTTTAAGTACCACAGAAGGTGTTGTCCTTTGCTTTTTAGTACTAGGTCATAGCAAAACAGGTTAATAGACAACTCCAGTTTGGAAAAGTGAGGAGAAATAGAACTATTACCTCTGTACTTGTCTGTCTATTCCACCTGACCAGTCAGTTGCCATTAGTTACTGATATGGCACCACAATATCATCTTATGGAACTTACTGTAAAACACTGCACAACTTTCCATTTTTGCATCTAGTCAGGATAATATCCTCAAAAGGACATATAAATAATTTCTCTGTGGATAAACTGACACTCTGGAGTTCTCAAGAACATCCCTTTGCTGCATCCTAAATACCTCCCAGTTACTTCAATACAGAAGATGGGGACAGAAATCAGATCTCTAAACCTAGGTAGTATCTGTTTAAATTAGATATCCTTCAGTGGTAAAGAATTCATAAAAACTGACTCAAAACTTATTTCTGAAATATTCTGGTTCTTGTTCCAAGATAAATTAAGAAAAGCATGCATCTTAAAAGACCTCTACTTTATAACTAAGAATGATATTGACTTTATAAAAAATATATGCATTCAAATACACAAACAAGAAGCATTATTAATACTTGGTATCTCAGAAAGCACAAGACTCCCCCATCTTTTTCATTTGTTTCTAATTTACTATCCTTCTCATCATTGAGAAAGTATAAAATTTGAAGACTTAGTCACTTCATTCAAGTTTTTAATAAAGTAATATTTGTGTTTGAAACACAAAGAAACTGCTTGGAAATTTCACTGTAATTCTCATTTCAGGTGGTTATTATTTTACAGTGCCAAGCATAAGTTCAGTCAGCCATATACAAATTATTTTAGATTCTGCTAGCATCCCTGCACACAGCCCTTCTTTGAAGAATACTAACTCTCATGTACCATGTGGCTATCAGTTAGAGGTATCAAAACAATCCAGAACAAGTTAAATATTAACAAGATACCAGGGTATATTTTATACTGTAAAAGAAATAAAGTGGAAAATCCCCAATCAATTCAGTGCTTTCCTCTTGGTAGATTGGACAAGAAGATCTGAAATTCAAAACCAGGAAAATTAACTGCAAGCTCATTTCAAAAATATTAACTTGCAGTTCCAAGGACAAAAAAATAAAGTCTGTAACAATCACAGTGTATTATAATACAGTACATTGAAATATGGAAAGAGATCTATAAACTACTTTGTCTAGGCCACAAAAGTTGAACTGGTATTTCCAAAACAGGTCACTAATGTAAAACTATGATCTCAGGGTACAGAATTACTACTATCAACTCAGGACTGGCTGTTTCAGAAGTACCCAGCAACTAGTCTAAGAAAAATTAATCATAGAAAAAAGTCTTCATATGGTGAACAGAAATACCAACTTTTTCCAAGAGGAGTTCAGGACACTTAGGAATTGTTTCATTATTTAGTTATAAAGGAAAAGGTCAACACCAGAGCTGTGTTATTGAGCCCACAAATGCCATTACAGCAAAATAAGTTAGTTCATTACAAGTACACAACTTAATTGTAGTAATGACCAAAAAAGGTTATTTTACTGCTATTACAAACCTTGTTCCTCATTTCTTGGACCTCCTTTGGATTGGTGTTCAATGGAACAAACAGATTAGGGACAGCAGAGGTGGCAGTTCTATGTCCATCCTCTTTAGTCCACTGTAATATCAAGAACAGTTGCATAGTCAGAGCTGTTGTAATGGCTACAGACACTCAGAGCAGCAAAGTCACATCACAGTTGATCATGCATCATACAGAGCAGAGAACTGAACCAATGATTGCATTCTTCTATTCATTCCTGGGACTAAGTTGCTTTCTTCTTCAGTAATATAAACTGTACCTTCAGATACATTTCCAGAGATCAGAACCATTCTATCAAGTCAGGTTAGTAACAACAACAACTAGAGAACCAGTTAACTTGCAAATAACTTTCACCAAAACAATGCCATTCCTATGAGCAGTTCAGGGATTATGAAGACTGAGGGCTTTTTAAGCTGGTTTTCTGTGCACTTGACCATACTGACAGCTGCAGTGTTCTGTGTTTCTAAAAACCACCTACTTCTCAATTTATGGATACATTAAGACAGGAGTAGGAAAATGCCAATATAGTTACTTATTTTTAAGGCCATTTTTAATAAGCAATTTCTCAATGAGTTGATACTTGTTTAAAAAGGACACTATTCCTTACCCAAACAGAAGTACAGCAAGATCTAAGGCATGAGCTTTAAGACCCTGTTACTGCCATTTTCACTTTCTGCACTTGTTGTTTTTACAAAATAACACAAGAGAGACAGAGAGATCATTGATTCAATCCTCTGGTACCCAACAAACATCAAAGCAAACTTAAAGCATAAGATGACAGAAGTATGAAAAGCAATGTGATGTCACTATCCAGGTTTAGTGAATGATTCTGTACTGTGAAGCAGGAGTGGGCATCACCAAAGTTTTGCATTAAAATAAGCTACTTCAGCAAAATGATGTTACCAGAATTAGTTTCTGCACAAACAAAGAGCTGTACCAGCACAGCAACCTAAAGGAACAGTTTGGTGATGTCAAATATTTTATAACTCATAGCTCAGAAGGTTACAAAAATATCCCAAACACAAGCTTTAAGCGCTTCATGGGTTCTTCATAGATGGTTGCTTTATTTGATCTGTGCATTTAGTACGGAGTCCTGTTTGATTTGATGCA